>NC_092825.1:124193660-125647410 GCF_039878825.1 Excalfactoria chinensis
TGTAATTATGAGTCAGTCAATGAGTGTTTGTTGGAATCTGAAGAATGAGATTTGCATGAATATTAAATAGGGACCTTATTTTTCTCCTGGCAAATAGTGTATTCAATTAAAAATGTAAGTGGCTTGCAGAAACAACCACAGAGCAGGCTAAAATTTGGCAATGGGTTTAGCCAAAGGGAAAGTAGAGTAAAACACTAGAACTATTTGCATTTGAGGTTTGATATTTCTAAAAAAGTCAATAGGTATTTGGGATGGAAAAGGAGGATGTTGTCACAAGAACAGTTATGAACAGCTATGAGGAAATGGCATACAACACATGCTTAAGTACATGTTAACCCTTTGATATGGGGAACCATTGTTGGACGTAGGAAACGTTGCATGGAATTCCTTGGTCTTTTGTGGCAAACTGTTCTGCTTTTACAGAAGCAGTTAAGTGTTCAGGTTTCATCTGTCTGGTAAAAATGCAGACCTGCCATACCAGCCCTTGCCAAGGACCATTTGACCTGGAGGGAAAGGAAGCACCTGACCTCCAAATTGTACAGAGAGGGTATAGAAGATCAACACACAGCCCCAGATGCAGAGTGTTCGCCTTGACCACCTCTTCTGAAGCAAAGAGGCATGGGGGACTGGAGGGACAGTGGCACAGGGACAGGGCTGCACAAATGGGCATCAGGATCATAAAAAAGTACATCCCACCAGCCCTGCATTGAGATATATATATGTGTAAGTCTGATCCTGCTTTGAAGCCCACACCAACTCCACTGACTGCAAATTTCAGAGAAATGGGACTACTTGCATAAGCTGGGTTTATCACCGTGCTTTTCACACCTTCGGTAATTGAAAAATAGTGGATTAGTTTCAAATTTCTATCTGTGTATTTGAATGGATGGCAGACTGTAGGTCAATTGTTTACAAGCAATTCAAGCTACGTGTCTAAACAGCATCACAACCCACATTAATCTTAACATCTGTATGTACATGCGACAGCAGCCAAAACATGGGAACGATCAATGAGCAAATCATCTCAAGTTCATAGGAGAGGATAAAAAAAATAGCTTCAAAGATAAAAAGGTGAATTAAATAAAATACAACTGCTGAAATGATTGCAGTTTGATCTACTGGTGTTTTCCCAGTTAGCTAAAAATACACAAAACGAGAACTATCAAAATGAATCAATGATTTTGATGTAGAGAGTGCTGGGGCAGAATTCTGGGCATGCTCAAGACAGCAGGAGGGAATGAGTTTCAGGTGAATGATCCAAGAAAACAGATCTCGAGCCTGTCAGTAGGTTTTCCACTCTAAATGTATTTCACCATAAAGTGCCATTTTGTTAAAATCAAATTATGCTGTTTTTATCACTGCTTTTTTGAGGTCCAACATCTATGCTACGAGAAAGTGGATCATACACTCTGCTACTGTCAGAATCCCAATAGCTAATGCCTTCATTCAGAGGTGGCTGACATGGTTTTCAAGACTCTTTTGTTAACACTGTACTAAAGTACTTGCTTCTTAATGTGATGACTGACTGACGCAGTCCACCACAATATCTTTCTCTCCAAATTGCTAAGACATGGATTTGATGTGTAGACTGCTTGATGGTTGATGAACTGGTTGTGAGATTGTACCCAGAGAGTGGTGGTCAATAGCTCAATGTCCAGATGGACATCAGTAATGAGTGGTTGTCCCGAAGGAGTCAGTAGTGGGACCAATGCTTTGTAGTATCTTCATCAGCAACACTGACAGTGAGAATCAAGCACACCCTCAACACATTTGGGATGACATCAAGCTGTGTAATGTAGTTGACATGCCCAAGAGATGGGACACCATCCAGAGAGATCTAGATAGGCTGAGCAGAGGGCCCAGGTGAACCTCATGAGGTTCGACAAAGCCAAGTGCAAGGTCTTGCACTGGGTCGTGGCACCCCCTGCTATCAGTACAAGCTGGGGGATGTAAGGATGGAGCACAGCCTGGCTGAAAAGTGCTTGGAGGTACTGGTAGATGGTAAACTGGACATGAGCCAGAAATAGCCCCAAAAGCCAACTGTAACGTGGACTGCATTGAAAGAAGCACGGGCAGCCAGTTGGGTGAGGAGCGTGATCCTGCCCTTGTGCTCTGCACTGGTGCCATGGTTTTATGATTTTTGTTGTCAGTATTCTACATCATAACATCATGTAGTGTGCTGAGAGTCTCAGAAGATGTACTACAGCTACCAGAAGACTTTACTGTTGCATCTCCGTTTTCCATTCAGAGGGAATGGTGAAACTGTTTTGGGAATCAGAAGGATGCTATCCCTTTCTTTTTCTGCTCGTTTCTGAGGTTTGTGCTCCCTGGCCATCTTGTCTTCAGTATTAGAGTAAGGCCTTTTGGCTTGGGCACTCTCTCATTTTATTTGATTTACTAGATTCAATTCCAATTATGCTGTACTATAAGGTGTTATCTCACCTTTAGTAGATTATTTTTTCACATAGCTTGTTGCCACTGTTGTTTTCTTCCTCTGGGCCCGTCTCCCTGCGTTTTCCCTACCCTCTTCTCCTTTCCCGGATGTTAATCTGTGGGTCCCCCTACACCAGTAGTAATGGAACCAGGCTGAACAGGGCTAGAACCATGACAACTGATGAAAGCTCACCTGGAGTACTGTGTCCAGAGGTGGAGTCATCAGTACAGGAGAGTCATAGACCTGCTGGAGCATGTCCAGAGGGAGAAGCACAAAAATGATCCACAGAATGGAACACCACCTGTATGTGGACAAACTGAGCTGGGGCTGTTCAGCCTGGACAAACAAAGACTACAAGGTGACCTGAGAGCCGCCTTTCAGTATCTAAAGGGGGGCTGTGAGAAAGAAGGGGATAGACTTTTGCAGTGTTGTGCCAGGATAAGAGGAAATTGTTTCAAACTAAACGAGAGGAGATTTGGTTTTAGACATAAACAGTTTTTTTTTACAGTGACAATGCTAAGGCACTGGAACAGGTTACCCAGAGATGTGGTGGAAGCACTGTCCTTGGAGACATTCAATGCCTGGATGGACAGGGCTCTCAGCAACTTGATCTGTATGTGGGTGTCCCTGTTCATTGCAGGAGAGTTGGACTAGATTGACCCTTACAGGTCCCTTCCAACTCAAACAATTCTACGACTCTATGATAAGCCAATCATTCTGGCAGCTGACCATTAACTGTGTTTCCTCTTTCATGGATGACTAGCTCGGGCTGCCCAAGGCTTACTGAGCAAAGCTGAGCACATGCTGTGGTAGATGAAGTCAGTGAGAGCTGCAGTTTCTCAACAAGGCAGTGCAGTCTTCAGCAGTGTGCATAGGGTTGCAAGCCATGAATTTTAATCCTCGCTCTGCCACTAATTCACCATGTAGCTTCAGGCAAGTCCCTATCTCTTCAGTTGTAAAATGGGAATAATAATAGTGGTCTCCTGTCTTTCAATAAACTCATCTGTGATCTTGAGGCATGCAGATACTACAGTGATGAGTGGCCCAGAAAACAAAACAAAACAAAACAGGAAAATATGAATAATTCTGTATTTATTGCAGGCTTTGGGTATGCAGCAAATAAGGCACTACTAACTGTCTGGTAAAGATTACTTTTCTAAGTGGCTGCTTATTCAGTAGGTGCTGTGTAATCAGTGCTTACTTATCCTGTATAATGAATGATAAAGCCTTCTCTTGGGAAAAAGAAAAGAAAAAAGAAAAAAAAAGGAAGGAAGGAAGGAAGGAAGGAAGGAAGGAAGGAAGGAAGGAAGGAAGGAAGGAAGGAAGGAAGGAAGGAAGGAAGGAAGGAAGGAAGGAAGGAAGGAAGGAAGGAAGGAAGGAAGGAAGGAAGGAAGGAAGGAAGGAAGGAAGGAAGGAAGGAAGGAAGAAGGAAGGAAGGAAGGAAGGAAGGAAGGAAGGAAGGAAGGAAGGAAGGAAGGAAGGAAGGAAGGAAGGAAGGAAGGAAGGAAGGAAGGAAGGAAGGAAGGAAGGAAGGAGAGAAACTAAACAGGAGACAAAACATATGGAAAAAATACTGATGTGCAGGAAAGCACAACTGGGATTTCATTGTTCATTCAGCACTTGATTTTGTCAGCCATCACAGCATACTTCCATGTCTGCTGTTTAGGCATGTGATTAGGTCTGTAACTTGCACTTTGCCATAAGAGATTCACTCAAAAGTAGCATTTCATCTATGCACGTGTATCCATTCTTCATGTGCCATTCTTTTTGCCTAAAAAACAGGAGAAGCAAATTTGCCTTTTTTTTTTTTTTTCTTTACCTCCTTCTTAATGTCTGTTCTGATAACACAATCACACTTCTGTTCTGATATTGCATTTTTCTGTGTTCTCAGATCACTTGCAGGATAGGCGACCTATTCAATTCCTTCTCACAGTGGCTCTGTCTTTGAATACAAAGGGCTCCTCTTCTGACAAACTGACTTTTTTGCCATTAAAAATAGCAAGGAAAGTGGTGAAATCTACTGTACCCGATGGTTTGCTAACTCTTCGAGTCAAACTTTATTAGAGTAGTCTCAGCATGTTTATCCTTCAATTTAACTGCTTATTAGACCATTGCTATCACATCTGTGAAAAGCATGTGCAATACACAAAACAAGCTGCCAAATGTCCCTTCACAATTACATCGTTCAGAGATCTGAATTGTCATTCTCTGTTTTGTGTTTGCTTATACGATGTGTCATTGCAGCATTCCCCTGACAGGGCTCATCTGAGCATAGTCAGAGTTGTGCTTACTTTTCTATACATGAGGCGATCTGAGCTATGCCAAGACAGAACTTGCACAGATTTGTTGGGCTTATGTCTGCCCCATTTGGTGATGCTAGATTTAAAATTTAGTCTTATCAAATTAGAACTGTGCTATCTGAAATAGTCTTGACATAAAGGGGAGTCATCTGCTGCATAATACCTACAGCCTTTCAATGCGTCTAATAAAGGAGCGTGTTTTATTGAATTCTAACTCCACATATTTCTAGACGTTCCCTTGATATTCTTATCTGCAGTATCTGAGAGCTATTTGAGATAATAGGAATATACTACATAAAATAAAACAATACATGACCTCAAAGAACACTTTAAAAGAACATCTTCAAAGCACTTCTTCTTTTACACTGAGAGTCTTCATGAGCAAACATTCTAGTGCAAATAATTTCCAAAATGTCTCTTTTTGTGCCCTGATCTTATGGACTGTCCACACGATTCTGGGTATGTCAATTTGTTGCAACTGATCCCATATGTAGAATTAGTGTTATGATTAACTTGCCAGAAAGATGTTTGCAACACTGCCCTTCAGGTTCCTACTTCCCACTTTACAAATGGTGCTACCAGCGATGTGCAGGATACAAACAACAGGCACAAAATTAGTGTCAGGGATGGCTGTTACCTCTCCTCGCTTATGAATTAAACATCTGCTGTCGCAAACTGAAAACGTTTTAAGAATAGTTTGCATATGAAAAGATTGACTGTAGAAGAGATTTCAGTGAAGAAATCTCTAGCTTGCTCTGAATGCAGCAGCCTTGCCACTCATTGAAAGACTGCCAGAGGTACATATGCCTTTGCTTTGCTGTCTGACAGAACCTGATGGCCTACATTTCTTTTAATATCTTCTGTTTAGTGTTTTCTGTTGGCTAAGTCTGTATCTTCAGCAACACTTAGCTATTAGAAAACAGAGGAATGTAAGTCGAGTAGGAATCATCCAAATCTGAATTTTCATCTGGGCTCTGACATGATAGAGAATTCTGCAGAAAATGTCCACTTCCTTTTAGCCACTCACGATGCTCAATGGAAAAAGCCTCTTACCATGATCTTCCAGGAAAACCAGAACCACTGGAATACTGCTGCTGTTGTGAAGTAAAGGACAAAGATGGTTGCAATAAGCAAAATTTCAGCAAGGGCCATGCTAAGCAAAAGGAATTCAGAGCGAGGATATATCAAAATGATTGCAACCTGGCTGTACTTGGAATTAAACATAAAACTCATGTCTTCCTGGAACACCACCCTGATGCTTGCAATCAAAAACAATTTGAAACAGTGATGTCTTTTTCTTGGTGTCAGGGAAAGAGATTAAGGGGGAAAAGGGATCACTGCCATCTTTCATATTGCAGAATGTGCTTTGAAAAGGTCACTGTGAGACCAGAGAAACACCTGAATGGAGGGATGATGGACCATAAATCACCACTCCAGGGCTGGTTGCAGTGTAGAGCTGTGAGCAAGTACCACAAGCATGCTCATAATAAAAACAGTGCCAAAACCCAGCTTAATCTGCAGTGGCAAGCAATGGCTATGAAATAGTGGCATTTTCATTTAACCCAGCTATAACTGCACATGTTACAATTAAAGATAGGATGTTACTGTGGCAAGGAGCTGAAGCTGTATGTCATGTATTTTTGCTGAGATGCATGAGAGAGCTGAGGTTGACTGGATACACTCAGGTAATAGTGTGGAAGCCTGAGCAAAGTGCCTGAAGTAGAAGGTTGAACCATTCAGATTTCCTGTCTTTGAAAAAAAAAACAAAGCAAAACAAACAACAAAAAGAGAACAGGTATAGCTGCTGTAGGATGGCTTTTAGGCCTTCAGATGCTTGCACTAATAATAGAAGTCTTCCCTGCCATTCTCTGTTGCATGTAGACACACTGTGATGTTGGTCACTTTGGCTTGGGCACTTGCCAGTGTGGGTCATTTTGGTTCAGTCTTTTATTTTATTTTCCATTTTCCTCTCAGTCTTTCCTTATATGTATTTCCCCAGTGGCTGAAAGATTAATGATTAACTTCCAATTAGGGAGGAGCAAGAAGATGGATGCAGCATTTTTTATTTATTATTATTTTTCTTAGCTGAAAATTGAATTATCGAATCCCTATTTAAGACCCTTCTAATAAAAATGTCAGTTATCATGAACAAAATGTTCTTTAATAGTAACAGTACAGAGATAACAGGTACAGCAGAACAGCAGAAGAAGGAAAAAAGCAAACTCAAATATAGAGTTGTGCATATCTACACATGGAAATGCATAAGTACATAACAAAAATGAATGGATTAATCTCCAGTGCACTCAATGATATGGTAAAGTCTTCCTATGTGATAGAAGATAAATATTAGCAAAGTGCTTTGTTGGGGCCAAAAATTTAAGTTGCCCTAGGTGTTACATAAGTGCTTCTCTTTGTGAAATCTTTTCACTTCTGCTAATGAAGATATGAAGTGAAAACTCTAAAATATCTCTTGCTGACCATGTTACAAAGTTTTCCTGTTATTTAATTATAAGAAAGATTACTCAGTCCCCTAGCTGATGGTGCATCAAGGTCTCTAAGGTCCTTGGGGTTCCCTGTAGTTCATACTAACTAACTCCAAATGGTAGGTGCTGCTATCCAGTACTAAAGCACATTGAATTTGTTAGCAGAAGGTATTCTTGTTAAGCCACAGTACCCATTTTTTAAGCCAAGGTTGCATACTCCTCCCATGATAACCTTCATGAAGTGTGAACCTATGAAGATTTTTTTTTGGCTCGTCCTGTTCCTTTGAGCTGCATAGATGAGACCTGCCCCAAATTCTCTTCTCTTGGGATATCACTAGCTCCCAGTCCTGTCTCACTGCAGTTCCCAATACAAGAACAACCAGAGTGTTCAAGCATTCCCTGAGTCTTCTGAATCTTCCCAACTATACACCCTTCTAATCACTGAAATATCAGACAGCAATTCAGGGCTCAGTGCCAGATCTGAGTCAGGTTTCAGCAGGGAAGCCATACGGTAGTTCCAACAGTCCTACTTTCTTCCAAGGCAGAGTTGTGTGTTTTGCTGTGGACTGTGTCTGTTTTATCACCTTCACACTCCTGACTGGCCTTCCAGGATGGGACAAGGACAAGATAGTGCAGCACCTAGCACATGTCTACTGGGCCAGATAGAGCTCCAGTGTTCCCATGGGCTGCACAGCCTACCACGACCTTCAGAGCAGGCATGTTCACACAAGGCACAATATGGCCTATACTTCCACTTAGCCATCTTAACAGAAAAATGGAGAGAAAGTTGTTACTCGTAACAGTGTTTTCTTTTTCTTACAGTAATTGCTTTATAATTGTTGCACTAAGTGAACTGTATGCAAAAGAACCCATGAGAGCAGACTAGGAATAAAATATGACTAAAAAATATTGATTTATATTGCTAGCTAAATTAATCATTCCAGAAAGGAAACTGGAAAAGACACCAGAACATGGCACAATGGAATGTAGAAACTGTCAGCTCCGCAGGCTTCTCTTTCAGTCTAGCATCAATTGCAGCAGACCTATAGCAATTTCACTTAATATTGAAAGGATCATATTAAGGAAGGAATAAACGTTGACGTTTTGTTCAATTTGCTACCGTTTTAAAGAATGAGATTTTAAACTTTCTGAAAGTTATTAGATTGTATGCACTGAATGAAAATCGAGAAAATTTGTAAAGCATAATATGACACTCATTTCTAAAGCAAAAAAGAAATTGGATCTAAAGTTCAGCGAACTATGTCTTATTTTCATTATGGACATTCCTACTGAGAGATCTGGCTAAGATTTAGAGCTGCTGCTAAATGTACAGACACCCAGTGAAATGGCAAATCTCTGTATAATCAAGTAAGAGAGAAACACTCTATATTCTACCCAGTGACTTCCCACATAAATTTATACCCTGTGCTGCTGGGGTTCTACGTGCCAAAGGGGCTCAGGGAGTGGTGGAATGACAAAAGAAGGAGGTGGGTAGTTTGGGAGTAATAAGAACCTCTCTGGGGCAGGGAAATTAGTGCCTTATTTGCCCAGTGACCACTTCATGGTCACCCAACTATCAGTAGAAAGTCAGTTCCTTTGTAGCTCCTAAATCTCAGCTCAAAGTTCATCTATATTTAATCATGTATAATACATCTATAAAAAAGAGTCATGTGTGCCAAAAGGAAGAGCATCAGAAAGTCTCAAGTACTCCGAAATGGATGTCTGATTGATTTATTTTGGCAAAAGCATTTTTGAACATGGAGCTGCTTTCATGGGGGGTAAATTTCACCAGTGTTTACTGGATGACAGAATGAAGTACTGGGTTTGAGGAGGCTCATGTTCTCTGCCTTATCTGTCATGGAAACCTTACAACCCAGACTCATGGCGTGGCATCAACAAATGGTTTAATTCCAAGGTGTTTGCCTCTTATTTCTTAAGTGAGATTTTTGAATGGAGACAAATACCTACTTTCTTCTTCAAGGTATGACACCTCTCAGTATTATGCTGGCTAATAAATGTATATGCAACATTTGAGAACTTTGAAGGAAAAAAGCTAACTGTAGTTTAAAACTACATTAAATCCTTTTAGCCATTTTGATCACGTTGTACAGTTTCTAAAGATGATGGACAAAGCAAGGCTGTTTGGAGACTCTAGTGATTTAACACTGAATTAATATGACTAAGTAAAGGAGTATGAATGGATTTTTGGTTTTTATTATTATTATTGTTTGTTTACTGGCTATAAATGTATTTAAGGCTTAAACTGTTCATGAAATCCTTGATTAGCTGAGGTATTGAAAAAAATGTGTTTTGCATATCAGCAGACTTTTTTTTCATACAAAAACTTCACTATGTTTCAAAATACAGATAGAAGGAATTTTGAAACATCACTCACATAAAAATATCACAACCATTTAATTCTTAAAAAGTCAATGTTTTCCTTTTATCAAAGTCATGAGGACACTGAGAGTATTTCAGTATTTCTGGAGGTTCATCTACAATTTTAAACAAAAGTTTTATCTGCTGAAGTTCTACTGAGCCCTGAGCCAGACTAATTAGCACTCCTGCAACAGATGGTGGGATGTCCTTGTATGTTCAGGACAGTTTAAGTGTATAAAGTGAAAAACCTGTAAAATAAATATGGTGTTAGTTCTTCTCATTAATTTTAAAGCAAAGACCATGTCCATGTTTTCCAATTCATGGAACACTTTGCAGTTTTTTGTAGACTGCCACAGCTATTTAACTAAGCTTTACAGTTATCTCACCCTCACTCTTAACGTGAAGCAGGAAAGAGTTGCATACACTCTGTTACCAACTTGTTTCTCTTTTAAATCAAAACTTCAGATGTTTAAAGAAGATTTGTGGATAAAAGAAGGTATAGCTTGGGGCTATGATACAATGCACTTAAAGGTCCCAAAGGAAATATTCTTAACAGCTACAACCAGCTCTGAAACATAACCTAGGAATGTAAATGTTAGGGCTGGGCTCTTAAATTCAAGTTTCCTGACACGCTGTGGGCTGACAGCCTTTGAATTTATAAAGACTTCTTACCTAAATAACCAAAAGACCTAAAGATCACTTGAGTCCTTATTTTGATCTGTTCTTATCAAACAGCAGCAATCTATGAGGAAGTATCCTCACTCATTCACCCAACTGATCTTGTCATCTGATCGTACACAATTTAACCCCTTTAATATATATATATGGTTTTTTTGCTATGCACAATTTGGAGGTTAGTTTTGATTGCAAATGTTTGTGTGTCAGGGCGTTCCTAACTCTTTCACAATTATTTCTGTAAAACAATGTGTAGATTCACAATGCAGTTAAGAATGGACTGAAAAATTATTCTTCCTTGTGATAGTTTTTTTAAAAAAAATAAAATACTTAGGTACTTCATGGAAATCCTTCTCTTTTTCCAGAATTATATTATTTAAAACAAAACGAAAGAATGTTTTCTTCCCATACTAACCACAAAATCCAAGGAATGATCAATGAAGGCCCTGTCTTCTAAGGAGACCAAGGACACCTTAAGTTTGGTCACTATAAGTACCTGATGGGTACCTAATGGGCCCTGTGAAGTAGCTGTACTCACTAGCACATATATATATTTATAAATATATATATACAGAAGCACTGAGTTCAGCACAGAACATGTTAGCAACACCTACTTTCATACAAAACTGTCACAATGTTGGATCAGAATGACCTCTGCATAGAGTAAGACAGGTCAGCGAGTACCAAATGTAAACCCCAGTGGGATGAAAGGATGAGATTTGGAACTTCCTTCTATCTCCCTTACCAGCTGGCATGGAAAACCTGAGATCCCACTGTGGGCAGCAGGCCTTTATAGGCATGAGTAGTTCTGAAGTAGCATCGACCAGTCTTCATGAATTAATTTTTGTTTACTCAGATTACTAATGTATATACTGGAGATGCAATAAATAAATAAATAAATAAAAATTAAAAAAAAAAATAAAATGTTGAATAGAATAGAAAGAAATTGAAATTGAAGAACTGAAGAGGCTGACAGAGTGGGTTTCTAAGTCAGAATTCCTCCTGCCACTGAAGTTAAAATTCACTTCAGTGCACATCAAAGGTGCACAATCCTTGCACCAAGAAGTAGATCTCATGTCTCTTGTAATAAGAATACAGTTGCCAAATACATATTCTGGTCTGTGAAAGTGTAGAGAGCCTTCCTTCCTTCCTTCCTTCCTTCCTTCCTTCCTTCCTTCCTTCCTTCCTTCCTTCCTTCCTTCCTTCCTTCCTTCCTTCCTTCCTTCCTTCCTTCCTTCCTTCCTTCCTTCCTTCCTTCCTTCCTTCCTTCCTTCCTTCCTTCCTTCCTTCCTTCCTTCCTTCCTTCCTTCCTTCCTTCCTTCCTTCCTTCCTTCCTTCCTTCCTTCCTTTCTTTCTTCTTTCCTCCCTCCCTCCCTCCCTCCCTCCCTCCCTCCCTCTCTTCCTCCCTCCCTCCTTCATTTTCTACAGGATTTTATCTAGAATTTTCTTCTTTCTTAAAATAATATATCTTATGACAGCACTCTTGTTGCTCAGGAGAGTTAGAAAAGACACCATCAAACTTCTGATCATGCTGGTATGTACATAAGTGCTTCAGGAGATAGGAGAAGAACAAACTAAAATAAGTATCTGAATGAATTTCCGAGGTGAAGGACCACTTACAGAAAGAAAGAGAAACAAAAACAGTGGTTGATTTGTGGAGATTGTAGCAATGCCAACAGCAGGACAGTTGAAGATCTGAAAATTATTCTAGGGCTAGGCCACAGTAAACCAAGAACATGCATTTCTGATCACACTGGGCATAAAAAATTCCCATACTGAATCAAGCCAGAGCTTCCTCTAGTTGAGACTCCTGCATCTGAAAATAGGCTGTAGCTTTGGAAAGACCAATAATAAGCAGTACAAATGGAAGGTAATTCTTTCCTACATGTAACCTTCCAGTTTCAAGCAGTCCAATGTTTATGGACTTCCTCAGCCAGAGGGTGCACTCAGAATGTTGATTTTAATAGCCATTGATGGAGCTCCCTTTCATGCATTTGTCTAATGGATTTTTGAGCCCATTTATAACTTTGGCCTCCACAGCTTCCTTTGGCAACAAGCTCCACAATTTAATTATGCATTGTGTGAAAAGGACTTTGTACTGCTTGCTTTAACCCTACTTCTTGATCATAGGAGTGCATCTTTGTTTTTTATAGTATGAGCAAAAGTAAATAATCATTTACGCAGTCTATGACTTCAGATACATCTATCACGTCTCCCCTCCCTCATCTACTTTCCAGATACCAGTCTCAGCCTAAGTCTCATTCTTCCTCCTAATGCCATTTCATACAACTAATCATTCCTGTTGCTCATTCCTGTACCTTTATGTATCTCTCAATCTCTTTGAAGAGTGCTGCATAAAACTTACAGGATGTGGGTAGACCACAGATGTATAAAATACTGCACCAGCCCTGTTTTATTCCATTAATTCTGTGATTTCTCTTAGCACTTGTTTACATTTTTTACATCTGCTGAACATCGAGCTGGGACTTTGAGGCATCTGCAGTGACTCTGGGATCTTTACTGTAAGGATAAGGGCAAATTTGTGCACTGCTGTTGCCTGCAGTTTGATAGCTATCCCTGAATTTATCATTTTTATAATTGGAAGTAGAATGAAGTAGAATACATTAAAAAGAAAAATATAAATGGAGGACTAAATGGTACAGATCCTACTGGATTAGAACTAGAAATACACACCTTCACGAACACTAGTGATTTAAAATGTGAGTAAATAGGAGTCTACATCTTGGCATGTTCTCACTTCATCCCTCCTACCTTACTCTTAAATGCCAATGAACAGGTTTGTAGGCTTGCTAATTCAATGGCATGTTTCCAAGCAATGCTAAGCTTCCCAGCTCTGGCTGATGTCAAAGGGAACAAAAGTTCCCTCACAGAACTGGACCTGAAGAGCATTGTTCCGGTAACTGTTTATGTTATGTGACATTGTCAGTTCCATAGTATTTGTGAAGCTTGATGCTAAGAAAAATGAATTTCTAGAGAGGTTATGAAAGATCAGGGATGCTATAGTGTCACCATAATTACATGTAACTTGGGCATCAGCATTACATAAAAGCATATTGAATGCTTACTTAACATAACATTTGAATAAATCATGTTTTAAATCATCATGTTCACTGAAACATTTATTTCAGCTAGAGCCACGTAGTTTAAGCTTCTCATACATAAACATTTTTGGCATTATTTATGAAAACTTGGCTTGCATCCATTTAATTTATACTTAAAAAAAATAAGAGAGAGCTATGTGAATCTTATATTTATAGCAGAAACCTCCATCGTCTGAGGCTTCAGCAGATCTACAATGGTAATTCAATAGCTATAATATCCTGGGATTCTTAAACATGGTTTCCCATTCTGCATTTGGCATTTCAGTCTGTACTTACTTTTCTTGATATGCTCTTAGGTAGTGAAAATAATTTACTAGTGCCTTGATGCCTATCACGTTTGGTAGCAGTGATGCCCTGAAATACTCAGCCCAGTTAGTGGGAATTTCAGTTAGTCTGAAATTCCCCTGAAAAGAGAAATTGAATTTTGATGACTCATTGGAGAGAGTGCTTCACTGCTTCTGGGGTATCTGGAGAGAGGGTTGACCTGGTAAGCTGGACAGTCTTGGGGGAGAAGTCCAGAAGTAGCTGTTCTCAGGTGGATTTACCTTGAAGCTTTGCCCCTGGCTGTTACGATTGGTAGTTACTGTACTACAGCCATGTAGTCCAGGCTTAATTTGGACTCTGTTGTGTACACTAGGCCAATTGACAAAAGTGAAGTGTTTTCTTCATTTCAGAATGATAAAAACTCAAATATAGTGAAGTTTGTGTTCTACGAGCCTGTGGAGAGGGAGCTTAGCATCCCTTTTGTTTTTCTTTCTACAAGAATTGTGGAAGGCGTGCAGGACTTTTTTTGGAGTAGAAAAATATTGTTCTCAATAGTGGTGTCCATGTTCAGATGCTTTCAGAATCTGAAGCTGAAATAGCTCCTTCTTATTGTTAATGCTACCTTCTGAGCTATAAATATTAGCCTTTGTACCTATATTTTTATGCTGACTCATTTTGTTGGATACGTAACATCAAGACTACTTGTTAAGCATTCTGTGACTCACTAGCACTGCTTTATGTCCTGGCCTCAATCCAGAAGGGGTTATTACATTTCACTTTCCTAAAGTTTATTTTCAAATGAATGTGATATTTAACTTAATTTCTGCTTTCACAGGACCTTGTAGGATTTAAAGGTGTGACACGAAGTGATTAGTTATGTGTAAAACTTAACTTACATTTAGCTAAAGCGTTCTAGCAATTCCAGAAATAGAATACTAATGTAACAGCTTTCCTGTTGGCTGTCTTATTTCCATTAGCAGAGATTTTCCTCCTGGAGCTCCAACATAAACATGTATAACTTCTTGTTCTGATAAGCTACTGGAGGGCAGTATGCTCAATGTAATGGAACAGATCTGTTCCTTCCCACCATGTATGGCATTTATCTCATGCAATTTTACATTACCCAGAAGTTAGACATCTAGCTATGCACAGGCTCCGATCAAAGTTACTGTGTTCTTATGGTACACTTACTTATACCTATCTACCCTTCTTTAGTGTTTTTTTTTTTTTTTTTCAGCCTTATTATCTTCCTCATTGATTATTTTCAAACTGGCTCAAAGACATTTAATTTTTGCTGTTTACATCTGTAAGCAGGAATCCCAATAAGAGACATTCTGAACTGAGGTGTCATCCAGAAGTTGTGTAGGCTTTAAAAGAGGAACACTAAGTTGTTAATCTGCATTTTAGGAGACTCTGAACTTTCCTTTATGGGTTGCTCATGGTAACTTTCTCTGTACTATAATGGGTGAAACTTCAAGGGAGCTGGAGGAAAAAGAAGAGAAAAATGAGTTACTATTTTTGTTAGTTTAATAATCCTAAATGCAAAGCATTAGCTCTTTCTAGCAACAAATACTCCACCAGCAGCAACACTAAAACCATATGCCCTCCATTTGATTTACCATCAGCGACTGCCTGGCTGCACACAGAACCTCTCTGCTAATAGTGGCTCTAGGCAAGAGCATGTATAATATTCAAAGCAGTTTTTTCTTTTGTTAAAGTTGTGATAAGGATGCAAGGCATTTTAATGAGAATAATCAATTATATAATGATATTCATATACAACAAAATGCTTTTAATATAAATACTTTTAATGTGGTGCTTTTGTGATGGGAGAATTACCTTTGTAATACTTTCAGAAACACATCTATTGGTGCCAGGCAGGCAGCAGTAGGACACTTCTGTAAGAGATAAACTCAATTTACTCATCATTCACAAGAAGGCATTTTTCGATGCAGAGACCAAAGGATTTTACCACTCTGCTGAATAAGAGAATTTCAAAATCAAGATGTGTCTACATTTTTGTACGAGGAGAAAAAAAAAAAATGGAGTGCATTATCAGTCTCAATAAAAGCCCATTGTGAAACTTCAACATTTAAAATAAGACATTTGATTCTTTCCTGTTACATTTGCCTAATCATTTTCCTAATCTCCTCTGCTGTTATCATTTTTCTTCCAAAAAAAGAAACTAAGTTAATTCTATCCTGCCATTGACATTTTTGCTGATGGGTGACAGAAGTCATAAATGCAAGATGGCCACAGAAAATTCCCCTTGACACGTGTAGAGGAATTGTAATTTGGCTGTGTTGGAGAGTATAGTCCTAAAGGAGGACTAAGGCTGGTCATGCTCCATGACTCTCTCATGCTCCAGCCTCTTCAAATTTGAGAATATTCATTCCAGTACCTTGCAGCAAGATGGATAAGCTGGATGATTGAGCTGAGGCCAGAGGGACGTAGTTCAACAAGACCAAGTGCTGGGTCCTGCACTTTGGCTACAGCAAACTCCTAGGCATCTCTACAGGCTTGGTCTAGAGTGGCTAGAAGACTGTTTGGAAGGGACTGTCCTGGGGATATTGCTCGAAGCTTGGCTGAACATGAGCCAGCATGGTGCCCAGGTAGTCAAGAAGGCCAGTGGCATCCAGGCTTGTGTCATAAATAGTGCAGTCAGCAGAAGCAGGGAAGTGATTGTCCCCCTATGCTCAGCACTGGTGAGGCCACAGCTTGCGTACTGTGTTCAGTTTTGGGTCCCACGCTACAGGAAATATATTGATGCTCTGGAGTGCATCCAGAGAAGGACAAAAAAGCTGGTGGGGGATCTGGAGCACAAAGTCTTGTGGGAAATGGCTGAGGGAACTGGCATTGTTGAGACTGGAGTATATGATGCTCAAGGGAGATCTCATTGCCCTCTATAGCTACCTGAAAGGAGATTGTGACAGGGTGGGAGTTAGCCTCTTCTGCCATGTAACTAGCAATAGGACTAGAGGGAATTGCCTCAAGTTGCAATAGGGGAGGTTCACGTTGGATGTTAGGAGACATTTATTCTTCTAAAGGGTGGTCATTTATTCTTTTAAGTGGGCTGCCCAGGGAGGTGGTGGAGTCACCAGCTCTGGAGGTGTTTAAGAAATGTTTAAATATTGTACTAAGGGATATGGTTCAGTGGATGTGGTAGGTGGATGTTTGGACTGAATGATCTTGGAGGTCTTTTCCAGCCTTAATAATTGTAAGTGAACTTGCACGCATTAGGAAAGAGCTTAGACTATATCTCAGCATTGACCATGTGACTGCTGATATGAGATGCCTACTGACAATTGTCATATATATTTGGGTCAGTGTTGGAACTTGAGATGCTCCTTCTCTGTTCTCCCTCACCAGCTCGGTCCTTTGCTGTACTCAAGAAATTACTCCAAACCTACACTGAGTGGACCAAAGAAGTGTGGACACCAGACAAATTTGTCCTTGAGAATGTCGGTCAAACCACAAAGCAGTCGTGGGGTCAGGCAAGCAACACTGTGATTTTTAAGTCTAGAGCAATGTGGCTAGTGTATCCTAATGCCCAGAGCTATTGAAAAAACTATCAAAAGAGTATGACTCATCTGCAGATTAGATGTAGGTGTCCATGTGAAAACTGGATATTCCCATTGTGTCAACAGAGATCCAGTCAACTCAGCTAATGGAGCCTACTCAGAGAAAGCTGGGAATCCCTGTTTTGTCTAGAATCAGACCTGAGAGGCTCAGCTCAGTTCCCTTACACAAGCATCGTGCGCCACTGAGAAGTTCCTAGGTATTGCCTTTGGACTTCAATTATCTCTTCAGCAGAGTGTAGGTCTCCAGTAGGTCCTGTGTTATGTTTGACTGTTGCTATTCAGTGTCTTAAGTAACTCAGAGTATCTTGAATGGACTAGATGATGGCATCTAACCAGAAACCTACCTAGTTTCAGAAGTTCGGCTTTAGATGTCTGGCTACTACAGTGGGACCCATGGCATGAGAGAGGCTTCACATCTTTGCACAGAGTACAAGGGAATTGCATGTACACAATATCCCCCAGTTAACATTCCTTATCCGGTGCATATTTAATGTGAAATGCATAATCACTCCAAGAACAGGGACCAAACCCAAGAGTTACCCTTCCCATGTAAGTGGAGCTTAATGCGTTCAGACTCAGGATCATTTACCCCATGCTTTTAGTTTCTTCTCTTTAACTTCTAAGCAGACAGGTAAAGTAATGCACAGAGACATAAATCAGATTGTAAGATACAAATCAATACTTATTATGGAGTGCTCCTTACATTCATCACGCCTTCTCAGAAACTACTTAGCTAAAACTTATATTTTATTGCTGATCCCAGCAAAGCCAACGAATTCCATATAACATCTTCTTATGTTCCCTCTTGAACCAGTGGTGTTATTGGTTTGACTGTTTCAGAATAACGGTAACAAAAACTGAGAGGAAAGAAAATCTTTTCTCTAGTCAAAAGATACCAAATTTGTTCCACAAATCAAATGTATTTTAGTTGAAAAAAAAAGCTCAAAAGTATAGAAATGAGCTTCAGATCTTCAATTTTTCCCTTTTCTAGCTGAACCCCATGTGTTTAAACCATTAAAATATCCAAAAACTCAGAGATAAACCATTTCATTTTACATTGCATTTGACTTCAATGTGCTTTTTTTAGCTCAGCTTACCCAAAATAATAAAATAATGGAATTGGATAATGTTCATTTGAATCAAGTACAATTTTTTTCCCCTGAAAATTATTCATATAACTCTATCAGAGCTATATTGTTGTATTGTGCTTTGCACAAACAAACAAACAAACAAACACCCAAAAAACAGTGTCTGTGTCTTTCTGTTTTTATTTCTCTGCAACATCACAGATCTATATTCTGTCTTTCTCTCTCTTTTTAGGAACGCAGTTGAAGAAAACAAAAAACTGTATGCAATTTACGATACAAGGTGAGTAACAAAAAGTGCTTTAAAAATGTCATTATTACCCGTTAATGGAATGTTAACCCTTTAAAGCATTGCCAAATATTGTTAAAATGTATTTTAAAATGTTTTGGTTTTGTTTTTGTTTTTTAATATTTATAACAAAAGGCTTTAAAATAGTAAATATTTTATATTCTTGTGCACAAAATTCCATTTCTACCTAATTTCTGCCTGCAGCCAGGCCTGTGGCTCCCAGTATCAGAAAGATGGGGAGCTGTTAGAGAGGGTCCAGGGGAGGGCCACAAAGATGATCTGAGGGCTGGAGCACCTCCCCCAAAGAAGACAGGCTGAGGGAGCTGGGCTTGTTCAGCCTGGAGAAGAGAAGACTGCAGGGTGACCTCACTGCAGCCTTCAGTACCTGAAGGGAGCCTATACACAGGAGGGGAGTCAACTATTTACAAGGGTAGATAACAGCAGAACAAGGTGAAATGGTTTTAAGTTGAAGGCAGGAAGATTTAGGCTGGATATCAGGGGCAAGTTCTTTACTATGAGAGTGTTGAGGTGCTGGCACAGGCTTCCCAGAGAAGTTGTAGATGCCCCGTCCCTGAAGGTGTTCAAGGCCAGGTTGGATGCGGCCCTGGGTAGTCTGGTCTAGTGTTAAATATAGAGATTGGTGGTCCTGCCTGCAGCAGGGTGGTTGGAGCTTCATAATCCTTGAGGTTCCTTCCAACCCAAGCCATTCTATGATTCTGTGATTCTATGATTCTGTGTTTCTAATAATGCTCCCTTTCTACATGGAGAGGTTAACCTTGGTAATTAGAGACTATGATGGAGAAATGTACTTACACCACCACCTTAATTTACATGTTATTCCACAGATGGAATGTGGCTCATGATCCTACTGTGTGCATTATGAGCTTAACTGAGGCTGCTTCTGAT
The DNA here is from genome assembly GCF_039878825.1 of Excalfactoria chinensis. NCBI lineage: Eukaryota > Metazoa > Chordata > Aves > Galliformes > Phasianidae > Excalfactoria > Excalfactoria chinensis. The sequence goes on from NC_092825.1 coordinate 124,213,179, forward strand.
CCCAGTGCTTTGGGACTGAGAGGCGCCTCACTGGCACAGCCTGGAGAGGAAGGGGTGCATTTAAATGGGGACGAGGCGCTGCCACAAGCACAGTGCTGTGCCTTGACAGAGCATGGCCAAGGATGCGGCCTCCACATAAACACACCTCCACACTTTGCACTCTGAAGCATTTCCTTTACCCTTCTTAGCATTAGTGAAAGCAAACAAACAGCAAACTGCTTAGAGGAGAGGAGCGAGACATACATCAGACTTTCACTTTATTCAGCCCATAGCTTCTTTGCTATCCTGTGTTATCACTTCCAGAACTCTTCCTAATCTTAGCAAATCGGGATTGATGCCAAATCATTTCATTGCACTTCCTTCTCCCTGCTTATCCTGTTTTATGTGGGAGCATTTGCATGCATAAATGCCTTTTTCTTTTTTTCTTTTTCCCCAGTGTTTCTTCGTTGTCTTCCAGATATTCCACTGTTAAAATCCAATGGGAATTGAACTGGGTGCAAGTGTCGAGGACTCACATTTCTTACTCTTTTAGCCAGTCCTAAGTCTTTTAACCAGTCCTTATACAGATGCATCAGCTTGAATCCTGGCTTGATGTTCCTTTTAAATACACATGATCCTAGATACAAGCAATATACAGCTCACACTGATCTCCCTTATCTGCACAAGAAGGCTTGGGTTTTGACTTGGAAATTTGGCCGCTGTCGTGTAAAAATAAATAAATATATGCATAAGCAATACTTACAGCAAATTAACTTCATAATGTTATTGACTAAAAATGTAAACACAAATAACTGGGCTATAACATTCTCTTTAATCCAGTATTAAAGAAAAAAAGAAACGAAGATAACTGCTGCATATATATATATTTTAAGAGTAATGTGCATCTGACAAAGGGGATTTAGTTGAAAATATGCAAGTAGAAATACTTAAGGGAGTCCTATATAAAATAAAATAACTCAGAGGGAAAAAAACCAACACACAAAACTCAGTTACTGCTGTTTTTCTAAACACAGGCTGTGTTTTCATCAGAACAGAGACTTAAAGAATAGTACTTCTAAAACATCAAGGCTTCTCTAATGTATGTGTGTTATTTTGGTGCAAAATCATTAATCTTTATGATGAAAAAATCTCAGTCATAAAGAGCCTTGATTATTTCTTCCTCTGCCAAAGTGTCAATGGGTTTTTATTTTGATGTGTCTGATTCATAATGTGCATAATCCAGAGATTTTGCCTCCAAAGGAATGGAACAGATATTTATTCCTTCAGATTATTTTTTCTGATAATGCAAATTTTCATTCCATTTTCTTGAATATGAAGAAGAATAACCGCTTGAAAATTAAACAGCATCTCAAAACAGTGTGGGTCAAGCCTCTTATTAAGGGCAGATTTTAGTCCCCGTTACTCATATTGATTAATATCTCTCTCTTGTGTGGCCCACTGAAACACTAAGATCTCTACCACCTCAGAAATGTTGAGATAACAACATAAATATTTCAGTATAATTAAATGAAACGAGCAAACTATACAGCCAAAGCAAATGGATTCTTATAACACTGCTTGCAGTCAGAAAAGGTGACAATGAGTGTAATCTCGGTGTAAACTCAACATCACCAAATACACTTTCTGATAACCACAGAGTACATTATAAGGTAGATAAATATAATACGGTTTTCTTCATGCAGTGTACCCAATGATCATGCATCATTGCTCCAACAGGCAGAGCACAGCATATGAAACTGTCCAAGCGCAGAGCATTCCCTCAGCTCTGATGCTGAGCATCCACTGCCCAGCATTCTGCTGTCACTCCTGTCTTCTGCTTCTGCTGAGATGCTGAGAGGAAAATAAGAAAGTTGAGCTTTCTGCAAAGAAAAAAACAAACAAATAAACGAACAAAAAAACCCCACTATGTTTCTATTGAAGAGTGTTTTGGCAAAAATGGCCATCAACTTCCAGTTAAATAAAGAAAGAAGTCAGGCTTAAGGAAAAAAAAGACTTGAAAATTTTCATGTGGATTTTTTTTTTTCCCAGCCTGTTTTATTAATTACACCTTCTCAGCAGGTTAAACCAGCAGGCTATTAAAATTGCTGCAAGGCAGAATAGGTAAGCAGCAGCGTGAGTCTCAGCCTAGTAAGATTAATGTCCTGTTTTCCTCAAAAGACACCACTTCAGCTGTAGCGACAATTCTTCCTACATTTTTTTAGTTTCTGCCTGTCTCTGTTTTGTGTCTCTGAACCCTCTGTGATTGCAGTTTGCTTCAGGATAAGACTGGATCTTTGTCAACATCAGTTAAATGACAGAGGAGCCAGGGAGGAAAATGAAAAAGAAAATGTTCTGATAAGTGATTCTGACCTCAGTGTGTACGTTGGGTTATGTTCATTTTGTCAGGTAAAGCCTCAGTACCACTTTCCAGTGTAAGAGCTCGGTGATGTATTGTGTGCTGTGATCAAATCCGTCTTCCCTGATTCTCAGGCCAGACTCTCTCCTACTGGAGAAAGTCTCTTTCTGGTGACTGATAGCAGTAGTCCCGCCAATGCATTAGCTGAATGCAGACCTCTCTCCTTCTCTGAGCCTTCCTGTCATTGCCCCCTCTTCTCTACCTCCACTGATACTGACAGGGATGGAGAAAGCTGGAAGTTATTCCAGAACGTTGAGTGGCTCCACATTCCTCTCTCACTGCCTTCACCAATTTCTACTAAGGCTGAGTGTCCCTTGTTCTACCTTCTTCTGAAAGGAGATGATGGGTGCATCCACATTGCATTTCAGAGCAAATCAGGGCTACGCCTGTGAAGTGAATCATTTGATCATTCCCACTCACTGTGCTTTGGTTCATTTCACACAGCAGTCCCAGGATACATAAACTGGGTTTCTTTTCTATGAAACTATGGTAGAAAATACACCCCAGCAGCACAATGAATGCGGTCTAACTGCTAATGAGCATTTAGGCTTTTTGTCTAAGAAAGCACATCCAAAATGTGTATGGTGCAAATGTCAGGTCCTCAGCAACAGCTGTTCTGCTCTACAAAGCAGCCTCAGTTGTTGCTAATGCCAACAGAGCCAATGAACATACTGCGGCCCTTCTTACCCCGAGGACTTCTGTCATGTCTGGAGGTGGCAGGTGTGTTCTTCCACATTCATCTGCATCAGCCCAGGGGAACTTTTTTTGTTCCTCTGCACATAATGCTTGCCTTTGAAGAGTAGATATCCATTCTTGAAGTGGCCTTTACCAATATTGGCAGTAAGGTATGGAAGAAAACAGTATTGTTTTGCTTGCCTTACTGATCAAATTTGTACTGGGAACAAAGATCTTAATCATTCACTGGCCCAGCCGTGTAGTAGAAACCATTTTGAATTCCAGTTCTTGAACCACAACATTCAGTCTCATCTTTTACAGGAGTAGTTTGGTTGGGATGGAAAGACTGTATGTAGGAAAAAGAGAGTGAGAGAGAAGAAGGATTGGGGCACCCACGGGAAGCAAATAGGTTCTTTCTATTCCTTGTGCCACTGAAAGTTGATTGATTTTATCAAGTAATTAATTCATTAATTCCTTAATTATTTATGAAGGAACAATTCTCTGTAGTTAAGGATCAAACCAGTTGGCCGCAAGGTCAACTCCTTCCCTCTCTCATCTATTAAACTACATGCTGAAAAGTAGAACATCTCAAACAGCAATGAAAGCAATACCCTGGTGTCCTGCAGCCTGGGCTGACCTCAGGAGACACAGTCTCAGAACCTGTGTGCTCTAAGTGCTTTGTTTTACTTAAGAAAGTGCCCAGGCTGCTTTTTGCTGAGTTTAGAAACAACCTGCTTGCTTTTTAAAAAGTCAAGTTTAGGAGTAAGTATCCAGAGTAAAGGTGGCAAATTTTGGGGCAGGACATGGAGTCTATCTGTGTCCCTTTTTTTTTCCTATTGACCACATTAAACAGCTCCCCAAAGTCTTTGCTTTCAACATTTCCTTAAATACTCAGAGCTTTTATGAGCCTGACTTCCAGACTGGTGCTGCAGAAACTGTGTTCTGAGTCTTTGCTATGCACAAAACACAAAGTGCCATTTTCACAGTAAATGTCACATATACTGAGAAGTCAAGATGATTTTTACCTTTCATGAAATTCATTGTATATTTCTCATTTCCAGTCTTTCAGTTTCTGCTTAGCCTAAGTGAATTCAGTGTCCCAAAGAACAAATGCTGCACAGCCCCCCAGCTATTTCCATGTCCCATTGGCTCCAACCTGGGTTATCTTTACATTACAGGCAATTATGGGGAAATGGTTGCTCTGAAAACTCAGGAAGACAAATACTTAAATGAAGTGATAAAATATGTCAGACTCTACAGCACTGTTGATTCATTCTTACCTAGGATATGTTTTCAAAGCACCAGAATAGAGCATTAATCAAAGTAGCATTCTCTAAAACATTGTATTTCCATTACAAAATTGACAACCTAGTTAAGAAAAGTTATTAGTGTTTAAATACATTTTTTAATCACATTAAATTCTTCATAAGAAATACTAATTCTTAATAGAAGAGAGTTAATACTCTGAATTTGTTGGGAAGACACAAAAAGCTGTCCATGCTTTCTTACCCTTATACAAAAACATCATTCCTCAAACGTCCATCCTTTTGTGAAATGAGGCACAGGCACAGCTGCCCAGAGAAGCTACGGTGCCTCATCTCTGGAGGTGTTCAAGACCAGTTTGGATGGGGCCCTGGAGAGCCTGAGCTTGGCGGGCATTGAGGTCCCTTCCAATCCAAGCCATTCTATGATTTTCCAGTAGTTTTGCTATGGGTTGTAGAAAGGTGGTAAGAAAAGTGCAAAACCAGGCATTGCTTTCCAACCCTTTGCCTTGTGAAATGTGCACTGGCATAGACTGGTGGCCACCAGTTGCAGCATGACCAGCACAAGAAGCTAGCTTGTGCTTATGCTTTTGGCAAGGCATGATGAAGAGAGCTCTGAATTGGCATTGACAAAGAGCTGTCTCTAGAGCCAAAGGCGATATAGCCAAGTCAGCATGCTTCTGTTTCCATGCCAATTAGTCCTGCTGAAAGGACTCATTAACCTGGAAGGAGGTTAACAATAATAACAACTGTGCTGTCTGCAACCCAATCAATATTTTATACAATGCGAAAGCCCCCAGAAGCTCACAGCAGAGAGCCCACAGGCTCTAGAGCAGTTTTCCTTCATCATAGAATCATAGAATAACCCAGGTTGCATGGGACTCACATGGATCATCAAGTCCAACCCCTGGTTCCACACAGTACCACCCAAGACCCAAACCCTGTGTCTGAGAGCAGTGCCCAAACACACCTTGAACTCTTCCCGGGGTAGCCTATTCCATGCCCACAGCCTTCTAGTGAAGAACCTTTTTCTGATATCCAACCTGAAATCATCAACCCAGGCTGCACGTTCTTTGAGGCCAGTGGAGATTTTACCATCAGTAGATAGCACAGCTAGAATACAATGATGGAAGTGCCTTGTGGCAAGATCTAGGCACCCACACATGCGCACCCAAGCATAGCTGGGGACCCTCTTCTCCCAGTATCCACTTCCCGGCCTAGCTCTCTGCCCTGGGACAAACTGAGGGACAGATGGGGGCAGTCACCCCGATGCAGCTGCCAGCGAGGCAACACAGTGAGGGGAGCGGGACCAGAGGCCGCCGGACACCCGCAGCCTCAGGGGCCATGCGAGCCCCGAGGAAGCACGCGGGGAGCCGCCGCTCCAGCTGATGCCGGTCCTCGGCCCCACCGAGCCCCTCTCCCCCCCTCCCGGCCAGCGGGGAGGCGGGCAGGCGGCCGGTCACCGGCGGAGGGAGGCTTCCTCCGGGATTCGGCGGCGGCCGGCCGCGGGGTGGGCGCAGCCGGGTGCGCGGGCGGTTGCCGCGGCTGCGGCGTTGGGGCGGGGGTGGGGGCTCTTTTTTTTGGGGGGGGGGGGAGGCGGGGGGGGCAGGGCGGGGTGGGGGGAGAACGGGGACTGTCGCCTCCGCCTCTTCCTCAGCGGCAGCCAGGGCAGCCGGATCGCGGCGGCAGCAGCAGCTGCTGCTGCTGCTGCGCGGAGAGAGCCCGGGGCGGAGGGATGTGGGGCTTTGGGGGAGGCAGGATCTTCGGGATCTTCTCCGCTCCCGTCCTGGTGGCCGTGGTGTGCTGCGCCCAGAGGTAGGAGCCGGCGTGCCGAGCCGGGAACCGCGCTGATGGCTCTGCCCCCCTCCCCGCTCCCCAACCTTCTTCTGCCTCCCCCGTTTCTCTCGCCCCCACAGTGTGAACGATCCCGGCAACATGTCCTTCGTGAAGGAAACGGTGGATAAATTGCTGAAGGGCTACGACATCCGCCTCCGCCCGGATTTCGGAGGTGAGTGCCCGTTCCCCCTGCCCCGGGGCTGCCTCCCGCCGGCCCCGCCGCGCTGACACCGCGCTGTGCCCGCAGGTCCGCCCGTCTGCGTGGGGATGAACATCGACATCGCCAGCATCGACATGGTCTCCGAAGTCAACATGGTGAGTAGAGGAGCTCCCTCGCTGCGTGCTGCAAACTTTGCTTTCCCGTTCGGCGTCGCTTCTCGCCCCCGGCTGCTCGGGAGGAGGCGGAGAGCAGCACGGGTTGCTCTGCGCGGGAGGAGGGAGCGCGGTTCTGGGGTCTGGAGCGGGCGCGGCCGCGGGGGTTCTCCGGAGATATGAGGGAACCCTCGGCTTCTCCGAGCGGCCGTGGAGGGGCTGCCGGGCTCAGCGGGGGCTGGTGCGTGATGCAGTTCGGCCCCAGTCGGTGCAGTTTGGTAGTTTGGCGATAGGAGATGGAATTGCTGTGGTGTTGTTTGTTTTGTTTGTTTGTTTGTTTGTCCTGATTTTGAACGGGAGATGGATTTTTTCTGTGTGTTTCTGAGCGAATCCCTCGTTCTCCTCAATTTGGTTGTTCTTTCTAGCTTTGCTTTTGCGATCCTGCAGCACAAGTAGTTATATTTACGGCGCTGAAATCATTCTGTGCATTTAAAACCAGAGCTCTGTCTCAGTAAATAGGACGCTAACATCAGCTCTACCTCACTGCTCTGTTGCAGCGTTACGAGCTTACAGAGCGCAGCTTCATGTACATGCTGCACATTTTCTTTAATTCTGCCCCTACCTTCACCTGCCGTCCCCAAAATTCAGAGATGATAAAAACTTTTTGCTGTGCTCTGGATCTTGCACAAATGGCTCTCGCTGACACTCGGTACCTGCTTACAGTCATAGTGCCACCGGCAGCTGCCCTTCTCTTCACCCAGAAAGGGTGAACGGGGCACTTCACATCCGTAAGAGTTTGCTTTGTGTTTCCTGCAAATTCAGGCAGTAGAGACCTCATCTATTCCATGGAATGTTCTGTACCTGTCGCACTGCTCCTCAAAGAACTGAAAGTGGAATCTTTGAAGAGTAATTCTGAGTTCTGTATTCACTCTCCTTACCACCACCTTCCCCACCTTTGGCTGTGCTCTGTACTTCACGAAGCAGCGCAGTGGGAATTGAATTTGTATGTAATACTGTCTGTGTGTGAAGTGCCACATCAGCAGTAAATATCAGAAAGAGACCAAAGCTGGAAAGAAAACTATGGGATATATGGAGCCTTTTTGTTGTTGTTGTCTTCTTCTAGTTTTGGGAAAGCCTATTAGATTTAAATAATTACTCACCCAATCCACTATAGCAGGGCGATGAGGAAGAGTAAATAAATACATTGCTTGTTTTGATGCTAGCCTGGGTACTCAGATCTTACAGGAGGCCAGAGTGCCTCGGCTATGGTTGCCCTCTGGTTTTCCTGGGCAGGTGAGCCAGCACCTTGATTCCTTTAGTTCTTGCTGGGCCACAAGTCCATGCCCACTGCTTCCCAGAGCCAGAGCTTTATGGAAGTGAAGAATGTTTTTTGAGGGTTTGTTTGTTGTTTGGTTTTTTTTTGGTGTTTTCTCATGGAGCAACATAAGGTCTGAAAAATGGTGACACTGATGTGGCAAACAAGTATCAGTTTCTATAAAGGAAGTGCTGAAGTGTGGTCCTTACAAAAGTGGTGTCAGTTCACTTGAGAAAAAAGAATGAACTTCAGAAAGGGCTTCTAATCGGTGAGCACTGTATTGCGGTGGGATTTGCAGTTGGTCCTCTCTCTTTTGCCTTGGAAAGGAGTCTTCTCTGAGTAAGCCCAGCTGCATTCCAGCACTGCCCGAGTTGCCTTGTTTCGGTTACTCAAGTAACTTTATACTCATCTGCAAAGTTTCTGGTGTAAATATTGAGGAAACAGTAAATGAGGAAGAAAAGAAGCAGCTTTTCAAAATTACAAAGTGTACCACCTCAGGTAGTGTTTCAGAAGGAAAGAAAAGGCACAATTAGTTTGAAGACCTGAGGCATCTCTGCGCAACTTCACACTTGTTACCAGCCAAACTTTTAATTTTTGATGTATTCATCCATTTAATGCCAAGCAGATATTGTTAGCATTGACCTTTTGCCTCACTAGCTATTGACATCTCTGACACAAATTTCTATCTCTGAACCATGTTAGTATGGACATTAATGCCTTTGATTTAACTCTAGACATTGGCGTAACCTTTTATAAATTAGCCCATTAAAATTCTTATCTATGTTAAAAATAACATAACCAGGGAATTAATATTCTTCAATTTTACGAATCTAAATAAAAAGTTATTACAGCAAGTTCTATTATACTGCCTTCTAGGCAGCCTGTAATGTAGCTTTTGGTGATACGTTGACAATCCTTTGTAACAAGAATTATAGTTTATGTCATACACTTTTCTATTCTTACTCAAATTGCAGCCTTCTTCCTCAGTGCATCCTCAGTTATGAGGCATTCTTTGGACTTTCCAGTGTTTCTGAAATGTGTGTGGCTTTGATTCTTCTTTGGAAAGTCATTAAAAGTCCTTCACCATCTGTAAGTTGAGATTAGCTGTAGCTGTTTTTGGAAGAGAGGTACTGAATAGTGATGCGCTTCTTCCTTAGGTTACATAGGAAAGTTAAGATTTTTCTTTACTTTTGATGTTACCATGCTAAGCCGGATCAAGAGAACTGATGCAAATGTCAGGACCGTGCAGCATCAGATTGTTTTTCTGAGAAGTTTTAAATCAGAAGTTCCTATTTCATCTCATAACATCTTGAAGGCATTGGGTAGCATTACTGAAATTGTCACTCTGATGTACTATTTACATCATACCGAGAACTCAAAATATCTGTGAAGTAAAAATAATACGCCTTCATGTTTGTACTTTAAGTTGCATGTATGGTAACAGCAATGGATTAATGAAGTTGAATTGCAAAGTGCATTTTCCAAGGAAGAGCTGCAGTCTGCTAATGAGCTGTGCGCACATGAATGCACATGAGTGCTTTACTTCCTCGCTGTACTTGTGAATGCCTTCACATGATTATTTGACTGTTCCACAAACTTTGCTTCTAATTGGGTACTTAACCACTGTTATTTTGTGCACCTCTATAATAACTGCATTTAAAACTGCTGCAAGAGTATGTAAAATGTATGCTAATACGCATCTCCACATATAATACTAATTGATAATATTAGAGATAATACTGGGAAAACACTGCAAAACCTTTTCAAAAGAGTACTGAAGACCGCAGATAACAATAGTTTAGCTTTGTAATTAATCATTTTGTATGATTTTTGTTGCTCATGTTTTGTACATTCTGTATTTTGGAGGTATGCTTTGCTTAGATGGTGCAAACTGAAACAAAGAGTTCTGCTTTTTAGCGATCTGTCAGCCTCTTTCCTAATGGACAGAATCCACAATTACTGAATTTTCACAGTCTGATTTTTTTGTTCAACGTTTGGCCTATGAATCAAGTGTTTTATTTCCAGACATATAATTTCCAAGCATCCAAAGACTCCTGTAGCATTTTGTCCTTAAGAAGTTAAATAATCAATACATTGATTCTCCAGACAACTCCCTCTTTAAACTCATCATTGCAGCTGGAAGAATGAGGTGCTGTGCTTTCATTTTCCATCATTTGAGGATGTGGTTTATAGTCTGTGGGAGAGAAATCTGTAGAGTGTATAGAGAAAACAAGGGGATCCATGCAAAAATAAACTTTTTTCTCCTTGGAGATCATGTTTTACAGAGAATAGTTTGATCTCTTGTAAGCAAGGAATCTTACGCCGTTGCTTTCTAAACTGCTCTCTACATTCTCTTTGTGCTTACAGGGACTTATGAGCTGTTGATCCAGGGTTTTTGAAAGGCTCTAATTTCAATAAAATTAAACCAGGAAAACCCAGGAGGCGTCACAGGCTATATAGTCATCCTGCTGTTCTTGAGAATACTGTACTAAGAAAATTAGTTTGACATAAAGTCAGACCATAAAGCTTATGAGCTGTTGTTTCTGAAAAAGATGTAATCTGTTCTATGCTAACACCGTATTTTATTTTTTTTTTTCCTTTTATTTTTGCATATGTTCCAATATAAAACTTCGGGTATGCATATGGACTCCATTGAGTGCCTGCTGACTTTTTCAATGCGATTTTGACATCTTACTGACAAACTGTGTTTTAGTTGCTGCTGTGAGGTCAACCAAAGTTATTACTGGCGTAGGACAAGCTTTGTCTACTTTCCTTGGGTGGCATTAGGAATTATTCTGAGGTAAATTAATTCATACCTCACCTAAAGTACTGGGGACACAGGACGTTCGTGCTTCCACTGACGAGATTTGTCTTGTCGTACTTTAGATGCCTGAGAAATGGGATATGATTCAGTTCATGTACATTGAAATGCATGCAATTAGATATTAAGTCTTATCAATGCAGCTTGGAGAGTCCAGAAGACTATTTAGTTTAAGTAAGGATGACATTTAAATAGCACTTGTTAGGTGCCCCAAAGTATCCCTTTTGGACTTCAACTGTCTCTTCCAAAGGGTACTCTTATAGATGTTAGGTTGTGCTTGCCAGTGCTATGCAGGTGTTTTACATAATTCAGGTTATCCAAAACAGCAATAGACACTCATATTTAGGTAAGTTAATTCTCTTATACTAGGAAATTCCAGCCCTTAGGCTGGACACCTCAATTTTATCATCCAGGTTTGCTCAAGACTCAGGAGGCAAAGACAAACACTAAATCTTTGGACAACTGCAGTGCTAGGCGCTGGGAAACGTAAACTCTGTTTTCTGTCACAAATGTAACCCATGTTTCCTGCCATAAACATGTACTTTCTAAGTGCTTTGCCAATGGAATGTGAGAGTTACCTCCTGTGAGAGATAATGATTGTGACATATTTTGTTTTGAAGATTCAGATGCAGAAATGAACTGGGTTGCAATAATGGAGTGATTACATAATCATTGTTATTACAAATTTTCTAGCTACATGAAAAGTCATGTATGTAATACTTGTAACAAATCACAAAAGTATAAAATAGAACATGCAATTGTATATACTTTTGAAAATTTGCTTTTTGGTGTAGATAGGGAGATGACTGGATCACACTGTATAGATATGGTATATCATATATACCTATTGTTTTGGCATGCATATATCTAAGTTTGTCTTTGAGAGATAATACATGAAAAACAAGAAAAAGAAGGAAAAAAATCTGTCCAAACAGGGAAGTGTCATCTGAGGCCATCATAGCCCTGCAAAGAGCAGTGTCATTCTGCTGGTGATGACCCAGCATCCAACGAGGCAGATAGGAGACAGCAGCAAATGGTGCAGCTGGTAAAGGACCATCTATCTCAGCAGGTTACCTGCCTGTTGGTTGCCAGTTGGCAACAAGAGCATTCTTCTTTCTAATCTTCTGTCTTGGCTGGATCCATTTTGCTTTTTCAGGAGTGTCCATGGACTTGCCCAGCTGGCTTCTGCATCTCTCCACTCCTGTGATGTTTCCAGCCCCTACTGAGAGGGAGAGGGTCGTGCTTGTAGAGCAATAGAAGTGTAACTCTTGTTTGGCCAGGGGTCTCGATGATAAGCTTTATTCACAGAGGAAAGTGGCTGCTGTGGTATACAGAGATCTGGCTGTGAAGGCAAGAAATGGCTGCTTTTGGAAAGACAAAGAGGTAGTTCATGTTGCTGGAGGCTGGCAAGGTCTTCTTAGAATCTAAATCCAGCTGCCAGTGTCGAATCATCTTGACCTGGATGATGATGAAATAGATGCAATCTGTGATGACATCAACCTGGAATACATGCAGACATTTTGGGGGACAGAAAGAGAATTCAAAAGGATTTTTACTAAAAAAAGGGAATGTCTCTAAATAAAGAAGGTATTAGTTGAGGCAAGCAAGTGCTAGATTTTGTAATAAAAGAATCCAGTTCTTAAAATGAGAAAGAACTGGCCAGGCTGCAAGACAGAAAAAAAAGGTAGAGACTGTGCTGGATCAGAATCTAAAGTAAGTGGAGAAAGTGAATCCAAGTTGCTAGTGAAACAGCACTGAAAAAAGATGCCTCTTACTCTCAGACATATGAATAGGAGTATCGTTCAGAAGATATCATTGACTATTAGTTAAGTTGGAGCAAAAATACTCTGTCCAGAATTGTTGCACTGGCTTTCAGTGAGATATAACAGGAGGCGTAAGAGAGAAAAAAGAAATGTTTTTGATTAAAGTAATTAGAAAACAATATATTTCTGGCAATGTTGAAAAGTGAGTTTGTTTAGTACTGAAAAAAGGATGGAGAGAGGACATACATTTCTTAGTATGCAGGAAGCTAGTGGTGGGAGAATGGTGTCCAATTGCTCCTTGGAACTAATAGGAGTATAGCCTAAATATATTTCAGATTAATTCTCATCTGGCTGCATTTGTTGTACCATCTTCTTTGTTGTAGGTCTTTAAGAAGAGAGTAGAAAAATTCCTCTTCAATGCTCCTGTCTCTGGAAAGGCTGGCATAGCTGATAGTTTGAGATCTTTTCCAGAGCTGTTTCTGTAACTGAGCTCTGGTTTAATTACTTCTGTCACAGTGGGCAACATTGAGATGCACACGCAAGCTTGTCTTTATGTAGTTTCAGATACCCTTGCTGATGCTCAAGAAGATCTGGAGTCTCCCACAGGTCCCTTGTAATATATGCCACTGCTGCAAGGGTGTGTCAGGCCAATGAGGTGTCATTAGTTACCGGTGTGTGCATAGCTTCATCATGTTCTCAGTATCCTTGCACTGATGGCAGCAGGTGTTGAATGTATGTCCTTTAAAATATACAGGGCATTCTAGATGTATACCCACTACATCTAACTTTTTTTTTTTTCCCATTCCTGTGAAGACAGAAGATTGGAGAGAAGGGAAAAAGCAGTATTTATATGAAGATTTCTATTCATGCACTGAGTGCTTATCCAAATAATTTATTGACAGTAGTTGTACCGAAAGCTCAGCAGAGGCACAAAGGCACTTCAGACAACCTCATGCTTAACAGAAGGTGCAAACATAAGACCACCCATGACCACAGGTCCATCTCGCCAAGTATTCCAACTGTTATACTGACTGATAAGGGACGCATGGAAGAAGAAAATAATCATATGTTAATCTTCTCTGTAACATGATTTGTAACACGAGACTTCCTGAGTCAGAGAAAGCACCGCTTGTTTAAGTGCAACCAGAGAATTATGGTCATTTAATAACGATGCACTTTTCCCTACAATTTTTATTTAAGTAGAGATTTGATTATGCAATGAATTTTAACTCTACCTATCAAGTGCAATTTATTAATTTTGAAGGATAATAAAAACTTTTGGTGAAAGAGGTTGAGTAATGTTCAGTTACCATTAGAGGTTTTAACTTGTCCAGGACAAACTTTCTTGTTTCTCTCCTGTGACACACACTCATAAAAAAATAGCTGGAAGAGGAATCGTTTCAATAGGAGAGTTCATTTAAAATTTGTAATTGAATTTCACAGTTTCTTATAACTACAGAGATTGCAATGAAAGAAATCCCTAAGCCTAGGCATGCCTAATTCATTATTCACTATTATGGATTTGAACCAATAATTTTGGCAAAATAATTTGTTCTCTCAGCAGTTAGGAGCCGGTTACAGGTTGCTGTGATAATGTAACCTGCAATATGAATGTAATATTGCATACAGCAGAGAGGGGAGGTAAAACAGCTGTGCTGGGAGGTCTGCGGTTACGCTGTGTAATTGGCAGTTCAATAGCAGTTAATGACTTTTTTCTTTATACTAATAAGAATGTTGAATTTTCATTAGTTCATGGATGTGTCTCCATGGCACAACACAGCGTTCTGCAGAGATGCAGGGGTATGTCTGGTGCAGCTCGTACAGCTTCTGGAAGCTGTGAGGTTACATCAGTGCAGAGCAGAAGTGTCAGGGGGAGTGAGGTCCTTGAATAGGGCTTGTTTCACATGTCTTGGTAGGGATTATCCAGCAGCCATCAGGGGAGCAGAGGAAACAATGCTTTATTTTCTGAGGTGAAGGTGGAAGACATCTGGGGTGACCAGCCCTACAGAGGTGTCTATTTGGAAGATGGAGTAAGAGATGATAATAGGATGTCCAAGGATGGGTGCTCACTGTTTAGTTAATATTGAGTTGAGTTCCACCTCTTTCATGGATCTTTTCAAAGGTAAGTGAGAAAGTGTACCGAAGTGGTTCACGGCTGATTTTCAGCAGCACCAGGGAATCCTGCCAGCAAGTTAAAACTCAGGTAAAAATCTGTGTCTGATTCAAAGTACCAGCGGTAGTTCAGGTAAACTCTATGCAAGTCCTGAACTGAAATACATGTAGGACACGGAGAATAACCTTTAAAAGCAAGCTCAAATCCAAGTGATTAAAAACAGCTCATCCCTTGATCTCTTAATTGAGATGTAGGATAGTCCACTACCAGACTCTCCCAGTACTTAAAGGAAGAGCTTTATTCTGGAGTCACACATGGCTATGTAGTGATTGCATCAGGAATGCTTTAACATCCCCCACTTAGCTGCTTACTTATCCATCATGGGCTGAGCAGGTGAGCTTATCACTTTGGTTACATCTGATGTTGTAGGTGTAGTGCAGTTCATGTGCTGTGTGAGCCCTATTGGGCTGGGCCCTCCACTCTGTAGGACTGGGCTGGTGTAGAGCTATGTCCCCCTTATATTTTTTAGTGGGGAAATGAATCTGAAAGAGTAAGAAACCAAAATCTAATTAGGATAATAAACTGTAAACTAGTGGAAACTATTTTTCAGTTTAATCACAAGTTATTTTCTATGAAGTATTTTGTATGAAGATGGTCTTGTCATGGTTTCTTTGCCACCATAGCTTTTAAAATGGACTTTTAAAAGTCCAAAATGAGACAAAATGCACATAAATTCTGAATTTTAAAAAGCATCAACTCAATATGAGAGACCTGAGTAATAAAGTAAGCCTTTTTCTTCATTAGTGATGTGAAAGATGAGCTTGAGCTGTTTCCTGTGCGATAACACAGTGACACAACTGTGTTTCTCTGTACCACTAGTGGCTTGCTTTAGCTTCTGACCTCGCTGGCTATTCAGGTAGTGACACACAACCTTTCTAAGCATTTTCTGAACATGTAAAATATGCTTTTCTCTTGGATAGCAGAAACATATCCCAAACCAATTGGCATTTTGCATAGCAAAATGTTTGCTGGACTTGCAGAATAGCTATGACCTCAGTTTCCATTCTGTAAGAATCCTATAAGCTACAGATCTGCTAGAGTCAGTGCTCTCCTTATAATTCCAAGAATGTCAAGACTTCAGTGCCTGAGGTCAGGCAGGCATTCATGATATGTTAAAACAGTAGCACAGTATTGGTATTCAGGTGTTTTCCCACCTGATACTTGGGTATCCTCCAAAGGTCAGGGCAGACTGGGTCCTTTCCCAGCTGGCAGCATGGATGCAGATACTTGTTCCCTGAATCAGTCAACTCATTTAGACAGAAGATGTGCAATACAGTGCCACTTCTCCTTTGGACCCTGGCTGACTTTGCTCCCTAGGGTACACGTATCCAGAAAGTGCAATTCATTTTGCATGGATGCAACAATCCAGTCATCCCATGAAGTCAAAGAGAAGCGACTCTGAAGGAAGTCATATCCTGTGTGTCTGGCAGTGTCTGTATCAGACAGTAACTCACTGTGAAGAGCTTGTACATTCCCATTCTTTGTACAGGTAGTGTGGCTTAGGCCAAATGTCTGTGTTACATTTCTGGAAGCCACCTCTGTGTCTTCTTGCTTCCATGCTGTCTGAGCTCTTTGTTTGTCCTCTGGAGTGTGTTCCTAAACATATGTGCGCAAATATACTCTGCGTGTTAGGAAACCATTGTCACAAACTTGTTTCTCAGGGATGATCTCTCCCTTGATTTTGCCTCTTTAGAGTAATTTTTGTTTGGTTAGTTGTTGTTGTTTATTTTCAGAGAATACGATGCATTCAGCTGCATAATGTGGCCAAAATGAGCAACAATAATGTGGAGGAGTTTGTGGCAGGATTGGAGCCAGCTACATTGGGCAGCTACCACACAATTAAAGTCCAATGGGCTGGATGAAAAGAGGGGTGACCAACAGGGTGAGGGCAGTGATTGTCCCCCTGCACTCTGCCATTGTGAGACCCCATCTGTGTCTGTGCCTGAGGCCTGGAGCACAAGAAGGATACAGAGCTTTTGGAGTGGGTCCAGAAGAGGGCTGTGAAGGTGATCAGAGGGCTTTCTCTTATGAAGAAAGGCTGAGGGAGTTGGGCTTGTTCAGTCAAGCAGAAAGAAGGCTCTGGGGAGACCTCATTGCAGTCTTCAAGTACTTGAAGGGAGTTTATAAGCAAGAGAGAGTCTGGCTTTTTACATGGGCATATAGGACAAGATGGAATGGCCTTAAACTAAAAAAAGAGGAGCTTTAGATTAGATGTTAGGCAGAAATTATTTCCTCAGAGGGCAGTGAGGTACTGGCACAGCTGCCCAGAGAAGCTGTGGTGCCTCATCCCTGGAAGTGCTCAGTGCAAGGCTGGATGGGGCCCTGAGCAGCTGAAGTTGGGGGGCAGCCCTGCCCATGGTGTAAGGTTGGAACTGGGTAATCTTTAAGATCCCTTCCAAATTAGCCATTTTGTGTTCACATCAGCTCAGGTAGATACAGGATTCCTGTGGAGGACTTCCAGAGTCCTAACTTCATTAATAGAGACTAAAGGAAATGCACAGACTGCATCAGGGGATGCAGGTGCAAGTTAGTGGCCTGGAAGAGGTGGATTGGGCCTTACCTGGGCTTTGTGTGGCAGAGAAGCAGATGCTTCTCTGGCATGGGCAATAATAAAGGCTTATGAGATGTGTTTTTTCAGCACCTGAGTGTTCATATGGTGAACAAGGATGATTAAGAGAAATCAATTTTGAAGAGGGAATATTTCATTTCCTTTTAATCAAGAAATGGTGTCTCCCTTGGCATTTCTTCCATCTTTTTTTTTCTTCCCCCCCCCCATAAAAATGGTTGAGCTACTTGGGGAATAGATTAGCAATTTAAAAAAGCTGATTAGCTACCTACTATTATTCTTCTTATAAAACATCCTCCCTAAATGGTCAGGAAAAAAAAAAAAAAAAAAAGAAAAAAATGGGCAGTGAATTAAAAAATGCATTTAAGAAAGTTGATCGGCTTATCTTTCCAGTAGACCCACTTTAGTCATATGCTCATATATTATTAACCTGACTGTAAAGTACTGCGTCAAGGTTGAAACTGTACATCTTTCCGGGCATACCCACTTGTGCTGTGAGGTGCCTTTGGAATTGCATGCAGATGCTGTAATTTGGAGAGGGAAGCCAGAAGTGTTCCTAAAGTATTCTTGTTATCCATTAATGACGTGTTTCTTTTTCTTTACATTAAAAAAGTTATCTTCAGTCCCTACCTTTTACTTACTCTTCCTAACAAAGTCTAGCCCTAACACTCATGATGCTGTCCCTTTCCTTAATTAGTCAAATTGAAAAGGATCTAATAGGTGATCTTGCCTTATATTTCTCTAATTATCCACAGGCAAAAATGTATCATGTCAAGTCACCTTCTGGCACAGAGGTTTATATATGTGAGAAGTGGCTGAAAAACGAACAAACAAAAAAAAAATTATTCTGCTCAGATTCCTTTGACTCCTGATAGTAACAGAACAGCTGTCTTGAAGACAGAAGTCATAGTCATTTATTACCACTTTTCTCTAAAATGCCCGGACTGATTTTTTGAATAGGTCAAGAATGTGATCAAATCTCAAGTGACTCCTGTACAGATCTTTTGCAGTTTTTCTTTCTCTTCCCTTCCAACTCTTGATTATCTGCAGCTATTGTGATTTAAAGCAGGAGGCTGCATTTTTATGGTTGTTACTTTTCTAGCTCTTTTCCTAAGGTGTTCAATCTGAAAACAAAAACAAAAACTGCTGTGGAAAAAACAGATCTCCCCCACTCCCTGGAAACACTGCTGAATTAAGCTAAATACAGATGTAGCATGCTATTTGCTGGCATGCAATTAGGAAGTCATTCTCAGCCTGACAATAGCTGATGCTTGCTACTGCACAGGATAATAATAAATGTGTTGTAAAATGCTTTTTTTTTTTTTTTTTTTTTTTTTTTGCAGTGCTATAAACTGATTATAACATTTACAGAATGATGTTGAACATCATCTGCGCACTGCTGTGTGGTATTGCTGAATTCCATGCATCTCTTTACACATCGATACATTATTGTAACCACCTTCGTGATAATGAAATCAAAGCAAACCTGAAACTAAATGTTACGATGAATCTATATGTAACAGCAGATCACTTCTGAGAAGTCCTATTAAAACACAGCAGTAATGCAGTAACAACGCTGAAGATTTAGAAGATGGATTTAGTTAATTGCTTCCAAGGGACACAAAATGAAATACTGTCTTTCAAAGATGAGTGATAAGTCTTCAGATGTATAGAAGTAGTGGGTTTGAAGAACTGACTAGATGTATTGTTGATGAAGGTATTCGAGGGATAAAAGTATTGGGGTTACTTTTCAGTCTGTCACTGAATTGGGGTCATCTATCATAGCAAACATATTCTGTCTTAGCTTTTACTGAGACTACTCCTGTATTTCCATCTTCTTCTCCCTGTTCTCCTGCTGAGATTACTACTGTATTTATATCCTTTTCTCCCTGCTGTCCCTTGCTGAATCTTCATATCTGTTACTGCCTAGTTATCTTTCTGTCAGAATGGTGGTATTTTTTCATCAGCTCTTGCAGCAAAGCCAGCCCATTGACACTTAGGCTTTTCCATATTCTTCAGGATGCCCATCCCTACAGAGAGGCTTCCCTTTCCCATCGCTCAGCTCTCAGCTGCTGATCATTTCCCGTGTCTCCCTGTGTCTCCTCATCTATCAGTATGTCATTACTGTCACTGCAGGTTTGTTCTGTTCTTTGAAACAAAAGAAAAATTGAATAGTGCTCATTTTTAATGCTACTGTTTTTCACTGTCTTACTTGTTTGGTTGTGTGGGTTTTTGGTTTGTTTGTTTTGTTGTTGTTGTCTTTGACTTGATGAACTGATGTGTTCTGTGTCAGTAAGTACAAAAAGGGACAAATATCTTTAAAAGCCCATGGTGACCAGATTTTTGTGAACAAATCCTGTTTTACTTTTGCCTATGTAATTCCTGAATTATGCCATGCTGTCAGCTGTGACTGTTTCTGATACACAGTTACAGAACACAGAGAGCGAAGGCAGAGGGAACTGTTAAATTTTTAGATTGCTGTAAGATTATAGTTGAGTGGAAGTTCCATTTTATTTGGTTATCATTGCTCAGCAGGGATTGGGTTTCTTTATTGTTTTTTCACAAAAAACAATGGTAAATAGGCAGCTATTTAGAAGATGCTACGGTCTCCACGGTGAGGAACATTTATCAAGAACAGAACACGTATTTTACTGATTGACTGAAAAAAAAATGTCCAGAGGATACTATTTTTCCATCTTGGATCATATCATACTTCTGAGGAATGTATTTTACTTTTCAGGAGAAATACAGTGTCAAGCTTGGCTATTCCACAGTGTTGCAATTTCAGTGGTGCCCCACATCTGTCAACCATCACACAGTCAGTGCAGGACTAATGCTTAATAATATCTCGACCACAAGTTATTCCATTTCATCTTCATATGATAGCTCAAAAGCTGCATATACACAGATCTTAACATCAAGATTGGAATTTTTAATCAGTTAGGTATCATAGGCTGGATTTTCTTAGGTATTCTGAAGTTGTCACGCACTCTGTCCTATGCAAGTTCCCTACAAAACAAGGATTTTGCCTTCACAGCATGGTGGTGATGGGTTGGTGTCTGGAATAGATGTTCTTAGTGGTGTTTTCATTATTCTATGGTTGTTTCATGATCTGTGTGAATTTTAGGTCAATTTCTACCCTCTCCTTCTTTCTGAAAGCAGATGAACAGTTATCTGAATAATGCTGATTATTCCATTCAGCATCTTCATGCAGATAAGGATTGTGTTGTTTCACTCTTAACTTCGCAAGAATATTGGCTGAAGTCCTGAAGTGCAGACATGTTTTTAAAATTTGGCCTGCTATATAAGTCAGACTCTGCTTATTTTGGTTTTCCTCTAGTAGGGCATGGAGAGGCAGTTATGAGAACCAGCAGTCATGCCACGTGGTACACTGGACACGGAGGTTGCTAGGAAGGACTGTATTTCTATGGTGCAGTTCATGCCGGGAGCTGTCCAGCTGGTCACTTCAGGATGAAGAAGAACAAGAAGTTGATTTAAGACAACTTTTCTTGTGTTTTTTTTTTTGAGCTGTTTTGACTGGAAGCTCTAGCTGGTGAAGGTCCAATCAGTACATTTTCAAACTGCTGTCTTCTTTTGCTTTTAAATCAAAGCTTTCAGAGAAAAATACTGAAACTAAATTAGAAAAAAATAGTGTAGCATAGTGTCTCTTATCTACCAGGAGGTCCAACATTGTTTTGTTTTTGGCTTTTTTCTCCCTTGTTTTTCCTCCATGGGAATAAACAAATCATAGCCTCAGACACTGATAAAAGGAGTGAACACTACTTTATTAATTATTCACTAATTCTAAAGGCTCGGTGTCATTTAGAGTTAGTGTGCATCCCAAAGAATTTATTAAAGGCTTTACAGCTGAATCGCTATTGCCAGACTGCAGAAATTATCCTCTGTAACCTGATTTCCTGGATTTGTGGGCTAGAGTTTCTTCTCCTTTTCCCTCAGCTTCTGTATGCAGGGCATGGGACAGTTCAATGCAGCTAACCAAACAAACAGGCTGTTCTGTGAATGTACACTGAGTGGCTTTGGAAATGGTTCCTGAATATTGAGACTGAAATAATCTCTGCCATTAAGTCACTGGAGGGCTTTTGAACTTGACTTTGGTCTCCTGAGCATGTCCCAGGCAGTGCCCAGGAACTAACTCTGGCCAGAGACTGCTGCTGGCATGCAGGCAGCATGCAACATCACTTTTGTGGAAGGGGAGAGAGTTACAGGCTCAAGGTGTTCTTGTCAGATGGCCCTGGTGCCAGGGAACATGGTTGGTATTCTGGTCATGCTTAATTCACTAGTAGAGACCTGGCCATAGAATCTCTTTGAGAATATGTATCAGGACCTGTAGGCCTAATTATTTTCACCTTATTATTATTATTATTTTATTTATTTTTTTTAAACTTTGTACCAGCTGCATCGGCTGTACTGCATGGAGCCTTATTGAACACCCCCACAAAGTCATGCTGGTTGAACTTCTGAAGTAAGGTGAATTCTCAGCTGGAATTAAATCAAGAGCTAGTAAAAATCCTCCACAGTTTTCTGTGCAAAAGGCTGAAGTGATGTTTGCAGGTCAGCTTTTCCTGGAGATTTTCTTTCTGAAGCAAATGCAGGACCATGATCCCATAGCTGCTGCTGTGTGGCCTGCTGTCCTTGCATGATTGCAGTGGCTAGCTGGCCCTGTGGGTCTGTCACCTGCATGCTGCTTGTCCTTGGCACCGCAACAGCCTCACTGTAGAATGAGAAAATAAACATAGGAAAAAGTTTACTTATTGAATACTAATGAGGTTAAGTTGTTTTTCGTTTGTTGTTTTTTTAAATCCTTGTAGAATTATTTTGCAGAATTCATGTTAACAAAATCATAGAATCCTTGACTCACAGAATGGTTTGGATTGGGCATCCACATCTTTTCTTGGCAGCCTGTGCCAGAGCCTTACCACCTTCTGAGTAAAATAATTCCTCCTAACATCTAAACTAAATCTCCCCTATTCTAGTGAAAAGCCATTTTCCCTTGTCCTATTATTATCTGCCCATTTTTCTGTAAAAGGCAGTTTCCTCCCTCCCCCATTTATAAGTTCCTTTCAAGTACTGGAAGGCCTCAGTGAGGTCTCCCCGGAGCAAAAGTCATAATCTGTCTGTTTTAGCAACATGAGAGTGAAAAATGAAGCCACCTGAGACATCTGTTTATAGAAGCAATCTGTAGGATCTCCACTGCAAAATGCATTCTCCACACGGAGTTAGCAGAGCCTGCCAGCACACTCTGTAAGCTGGCCTTGGGGCTGCTAACAGGGATTGGTGCAGTTTGAGATGTACCCAAATGCTTCTTTTTGCAGGGAGAGGCCCAGCAGGGGATATGTGTGCTTGGGAAAGATAATTTGCAAAAGCAAGGTGCAAGACTGTAAATCTGTAAGTGAATGGATTACCAGAATGTAATACTTACTATGCATTTGTTCAAGTCCAGGTTGGATGGGGCCCTGGGCAGATTGATCTAATGAGCAGAAACCCTGGCCATGGCAGGAGGTTGTAACTGGGTTGGTTTGAGGTCCTTTCCAACCCAAGCCATTCCATGATTCTACGCTTTGAAATAAATGTTGAAATTGCTTTTCATTTGTAGGTCTCAAAGCTTTACATGCAGGAATTAAATGCACTCATGGTGTGGGGCCACCAACAAGATAAGAAGCAAGTATTGCATCACTCAGCATATGAGTGATAGCCCCTGTTCTCCTGAGGTCTGACAATGGCTACTACAGTGCATACCAGCACGTGCAGGTCTGCAGAATGAAGCTGGTTGCCCTATGACCACATTAAATGCCTGTGCTGGCAGTTTAATTGGTTGTAGAAGTTCTGATTTGGTTCAGGGCACTGCACAGCAAGTTACAGTGGGAACTTAAAGTATGCTTATAGAGAGCATCTCTTGTTTGAAGCCATCCAAAATGAGTAGAGTTTTCATGCCGTCGAGGAGTTTTGCAGCATGAGCCAAGGAAGGTAAGATAGAGTGGCTAGAAGATTCACTTCAGAAAGATAATCTTGATTAGGACTTCAGCACTAACGTAGGTAACTCCAAGCCCAGTTTACTCCTGTTTTTGAAATGAATTGTGAGGTTTAGTCATCACTTAATTAGCAACTTGCTCCAAAGCATTATCTTCATCTTTATTCTCATTTCTCTGCTGCTTATGAGAAGCAGGAGTAAACAGATGTATGAATTGCTATTTTGACTCACACCAATATCTCTTATCCAACATCTCTGCCTAATATCATGTCTCTGATTGAGGCTAGTATCAGATGTTTAACAAATTGCATGAAAAGTGATACTCCCCTTGCAAAATCTCCCAGCCTTTATGATTAAGTTCAGAAATATATAACAGCTATTTTCTTAGTATTTAAACTAAGGAATATTCCCTAGGTGAAGGCATCTATATATCTGTGTAGGTTTTCGTCACATTTGTCCTTGTAGGTGGTACTTCTTATAATATAATGTAAGCACATTGCTATAGTTGCTGGTAGCAGTCATTAGATTCCTAAAGCTGTCCAGTGTCATTCACCAACATTACAGTAAAATCCTTCTCCTATCAATCAGTCACATTTCTGGAAGTTCCTTGCTCTCACTGACTGTTTCCTGAGAATGCTAGAAAGCTTTAATGTAAAGATATGGTGTAAAATACTGTGAGTGTGTCTGTGTCTTTAAAGGCAAAATAATGTAAGCTCTCCTTTAAGCCACAGCAGTTCAAAAATCTTGAAGCAGCAGTTCATTTGCTTTAAACTGCACTAGTACTCAAAATTCTTTCTGAAGCAATGTATGAATTATGTTATTGTGAATTCAAGAAGAGAAAATCTGAATGTCTTTGGATATTCAGTGATGGATTAATTTATGTCTGAGACTACTTTTCTTCAAGCTCCTTTTGCCTACAATACTGGATTCTGCAATATACGGTATAGGTTTGTGTAAGCCGTGAGATGAGAGTTTCTGATGACTTCAATAAACTTTAAAAAAAGAAACTGTAATACATTTTGAAAGCTGTTGGAATCTGTATTTTTAATGCAGAATGGGAACTGAGAGCAGATGTGATATTCTTTCAAGAACTCGTGACTGCTTCCTTTCCAAAAGACAAAGGTTCAGAACTAAGTTATCATGAAATCTAGGGCAGGAAATCGATTAGAGATCAGGATTAAATATCACACCTCCTGAGGTGGACGATATAATTTTTATTTGCATCATAAAAAGGTGGAAGACAGGATATAATTCCTGTGTCCGGTACATTCTTGAGGTAGGGCACTTTAGCACACATGCCCTCATCCAAGGGCTGGCCGTGAAATCCCAGGTATCACAGGTGTCATAGACACCATCTATGATGTGTACTACTCATGCAGGCTGTTCACTGACTCACAGTCTTAACTTCTCAGCATGTGCTTCCTCACATTCTTCACCTCATCACCTTCTTCACTGGAAACAGTATAGATTTCTTCAGACAAGTCAATCACTGCAGTGTAAGATGAAGAGCAAGAGGAGAACAGAGAGCAGGCAGGCAAAAGGAGACGCTAATCCTCACAGCAATTTTCTCTTTCTGTGGTGATGCTGTGAGCTGTTCCGTTTCTTCTTTGGTGGATTATTTCAAGGTATTCCAAGACTAGTTTGCCAGAAGCTGCTGATGGAGTTGTGCAGGAGATGTTCCCCATGTTGCCAGACTGCAGTGCAGTGGAGATGCAGACAAGGGGTGGAAGGTTTCTTTCAAGGAATTAAGAGTCCCTACTCTTGCATAGTATGAAGAAACACTGTAGAAACCTTCAAAAAGAAGGCTGGAGTGTAGGAAAGAAGGACAACAGGCTTACAAAATCTTTTCTTGAGGCCATTTCCAGACACAAACTGAATTGAGTTGTGAAGAAAACAGACTGCCACTTAAAGGCATTTTTATTTGTTTTGCCTAGAATCAGAAAAACAAACAAATGAACATACAAACATATTTAAATATTTTCAACAGAATATTTTCAAAATCCTTGGGATCAGTCAGAAGGGGTTTTATCATTACGGGTTTGTTTGTTTGTTTGTTTAAAGTGGGATTAATTTTATATGAAAACATACCAAAATATTCATACTAATGTTGAATAAAACAGTGCTTTTCTTCAAATATATATATATTTTTTTCTGAATGACATTTTGTCAGAATCAGTGCATTGTGTCAAAAAAGCTTAATTTTGATGCTGTATTACTTCTGTCAATGCAGAGGAAACTACAGTATTATTGCAGCCTTCTTATTATGATGCTAAGAGCGCCAAGCAAATTAAAGGTGCTCATGCAACAAAAAAATGGCATAGGTGTTCCTGCTGAACCTGTTTAGAACAAATTGGAAAATAGAGACTCAGAATATTTACTTTATTTACTCAATACCATGTAGTAGCAACAGCAGAGCAAGCTCCATGTCTGCAGAAGCACATCGAAGCCTGAGCTTGCTTGTTATTGTTTTTATTGTTACTTTAGACAGCAAAGGTAGCATCATCATTTTAGCATATGATGATCACAGCGGTGCTTTGTCACCATGTTTCATGTCATGCTCTTGCAAATTTCTGCTTGAAGTCAACTCACTACATAAGTACACTTACTTGTTTGTTTGTTTGTTTATTGGTTACCTTTTTTTCCTCAAGAGGCTTCCTTTGAACAGTTCATCTCTCACAGTGTGATCAAGTTGCAGTTTCAGAGAACTAAACCTTACATATAAAAAATTTCTCTGAGAACATATACTTACAGTCCATTCCCATTTATCCAATCATGGAGACCTTTACTATTTTTTCTAAGTTACATCCACTCAACAAAAGCCTGCTACTTTGTGAGTATTATCTGTTCTTTTAATTCAGCTGAATTAGTGTATTAAGAATATGTGGGACAATGTTTAGTCCTTTTCATACTGGACAGGGGCAGATGTGGTGGGCTGTTGCCATCTTTTGCCTGGTGAAGCCTAGGATGAGACTGGTTATACCAGCAGTGTGGGTGCAGTTTTATAGCAGTAAGCTCTTAAACACACAAGGCAGTTGAACCGAAACAGACTGTGATTTTCTACACTGGGATTTTGAAAGTTGTTGACTGATGCATGCTTATGTCATGCTGTTAATTCCTAGGTAAGACCACAGATATCACAACGATGACAGAATGCCCTAGACTCTCAGGATAGACTCATTACTGGAGCCATACTGGGATAATTTTGTACTCCTTGAGATCCCACTGTTATGCTTACAGTTCAAGCTCAGGAATGTAACTCCATATGCATTCTGTAATATGGCATTTGTAAAGACTATGTCATTGCATTAGAATAATGCTGCAGCAACAGGACAGAATTAGAAATTGCTCATAAAATGTAGACTTTATCTGCCGTTTGATATGTAATTAGTCAATTTATTTTTCCCAGAGATTTATTTACTAAGATTTTTTATGCTTTAACCACCACATATAATATATATTCTATATCTTCAGTACCATAAGTAGCCATATGTAATAGTCAGTTATTGTGAGGTGGAAAATAAATATTGTAACTGAAATTGAAAGCCTTTCTTGAACTTGCAGTATATTCAGTAGAGATTTCCAGTTTGATTGCTTTTTATAGCAGCAGAGAAGAGCACAGCAGTGAGATGACTTCTTGCAAGATCCTCATGAATTGCAGCAAAGCTTTTCATCTTTGTGGTGCCAACACTTGACATGCATCCCAGGCTTTGTCCTGCTTCCTCTGTCATGCACCTGATGTACTTTCTTAGGTGAAACAATCCCGTGACCCAACATGTGTGCCTCTGTCCAGAATACCTTAGTTCTGAAGTTAATGGTGCCACAACATTTCATGTTATTTGGGAATTAGTATTTTGAACATGACATACATAATTTTATTTTTTATTTTTTATTTTTTATTTTTTATTTGTTTTTAATTAAAAGATCATTTCACTAGTTCAGTTTAGATTCAATGCCGTAGAACAAAGTTATAGATCTAGTTAATCACTCCTTCCTCTGACGCCCAGGTTTTGTTCAGGTTATTTTTTTCAGCAAGAGTTGTGTTTTCTTCATTTGTGTATAAAATAATTGGGTGTCTAAGTGGCATCACTTAATCTATGTTAGTTACACATACAGGAAAATTTCTCAGTTTAAATTGACTGGAGTGAACCCATGCAGTAGAGAAGAGGGGATAGGAAATTGCCTGATGGAAAAAAATCTGGGGGTATTTGTTTGACAGCTGGCTGCGCACAAGCCAGCAATGTGATCAGGTGGCCAAGGGGGTAAATGGCATCTATGCCTTCATCAGAAATAGTGTGGCCAGCAGAACCAGGGATGTGATAGTCCTTCCATACCAAGCACTGGGGAGGCTGCACCTGGGGAGCCTCTCACTACAAGAACGACATGGAGTTGCTGGAACATGTTCAGAGAAGAGCAATGAAGCTGATGAAAGGAGTGGGAAACAAGACAGATGAGGAGTGGCTGAGGGATGTGGAACTGTTTAGTGCGGAGGGGAAGAGGCTGAGTGGGGACCTCATCACACTCTACAACTGCAGCAAAGAGAGCGTCCACCTCTTTTCCCAGGTGACAAGTGATAGGATGTGAGGAAATGGCTTCAGGTTACACCAGGGAAAGTCAGACTGGCTATCAGGAAGAATTTCTTCACAGAGAGGGTGGTGAAGCATTGAAAGTGGCTGCCCATGGAGTCCCCATGCCTGGAAGTATTTAAGAAATAGCTGGTTGTGTCACTAAGGGATATGGTTTATAAGTGGACTTGGCGGTGTTTGTTGATGGTTGGACTTGATGATCTTAAGAATCCTTTCCAACCTAAATGATTCCATGGTTCAGTGACAACTGCAGAACAATCTTAGGATCAGTATTTTACAAGATGGTAAGTTTTGGAATCGTTTCACAAAATACCAGAAGATAAGCAAACAAAAATTTCAACTTAAAAAATGCCTCTATCGTGACTACTGAAAATATATTGGCAGCAAAAATTATTTCTTGAAATTTTGGTCTTAACTAATGCACTAGACTACCAGTAGTCTGAGCATGTAAGGGTAAAATAAATGTAAAAATTATTCATGAAATAGTGCTTAAACAAGCTCATCATTATTTATAACTTGTTGATTGCTTAATAGAACATGAGTCATCTGAGCTTTCATTTGATTCTCCTTTAAGATATCTCATTATTTTGGGAATAAACAAAGACTTTGAACATTTTACATAAATGTGTCCTGGCCTGCTTTCATTGTATTTTTCAAAATGACATTTGCTTTTTGTTCAGATCCTCTTTCTGCTTGAACAGCTCATATGCATTTCTGTAGAGTCTGAACTGTATCTCTACAGTAGACACTTGCCTCCAAGGTCCAGTTCAGTATTGCACTCAGTGTTCTTCATATCCAGTTAGAATTTTAGAAGGAAAAGTTATGGAGAATTCTGTTTTCTCAGAGGAGTAAGATGAGCATTCACTAGATATTATCAAGGAGTATCCTTTTAGACCCGCGGTGCTAGTAAAGTTAACTCCTGTTTTCATTCCTGCCACAAGCATTTTTCTAAATACTTGCATATGATTATAAGATTTTTTAAAAGTCTTTTAAGAGTTTATTTTGATCTATATTTCCCACACTAGTGTTTCTGGATATTGCAAGCAAATTTCAGAGAAGTGGTACTGAGAAGATGTTATTTGTCTCTTCATTTCTGCAATTTCACTACTAAAGCTTTCAAAACCTGCTGCAGACTTCTACTTGCTAGCATGCTGTGGTTAAACTTCTAATGCATGCATTTTCATTACTTTTACCATACTCTGATAAAAGTTATAGCAATTTTAACTTTCTTCCTTCTCTCAGTTATTTCAAATGTTCTTTTATACTTTGAGAGCTCAACAAAAATATCTGATGCTAGTGTCAGTGGGGTTTGTTACAAGTTTTGGTACTGTGGTAATACACAGTGCATATTATAATGCCTCAGGGCAGCCACTAAAGGAAAAACATCTAAATAAGCTGTGACTGACTTCCAAAGTCCCACAGCAACCCAAAGATTCTGGAGGCTCTATGTAGATTTTCTGCTCTGTTAATTAAAATGATTTCTTTAATGTAGTGAACCTGCCTCAGTGGTAGTCATAAATTCCTAATCCCTTCGTTGTCATCTTTTAGAAGTAAGGATGATTTCTGACTAGAATTCTTCATTTTAGCTAAGTGTCTTTATCGTGTTCTTAAATGGAAGTATGAGCAAATGTGGCATCACTGTTAGGGAATAGAAGCTATTTTAAAAGATAAATTTATCTTGCAATCTTCAGTATTTTCTATATCAGAGAGAAGCAGAGAAATGGAGAGTCAGGAAGAAAAATTGTATTCTTTCTTCTATCTTAATTTCACTGCTTTCCCCAGAAATTAGATAGAGTTTGAAATCTTTTCTGTCCCTCAAAACCACTAGATTAAATCAAACTGAGGGTGACCCACTCAGAGGGGGTTGGAGCACTGGAACAGGTTGCCCAAGGAGCTTGTGAATGCCCCATCACTGAAGGCATTCAGGGCCAGGCTGGATGTGGCTCTGGGCAGCTTGGTCTGGTGGTTGGTGACCCTGCACATAGCAGGGGGTCTGAAAGTAGGTGATCATTGTGGTCCTTTTCAACCCTGGCCATTCTGACTCTATTCTATGAAACTGAGGTTATCTGAGTCTTTAAGTTAATGATTTTGGGAACTGGCTTGGGAGATGATGGCACTGGTGGATGAGGGCATCAGGATGAGGTGCCAAGGTGGCCTGTCCTGTGCCAAGATGTTCCTGGGCTGTGGGATGCTTCAGCACTTGTGGTCCTTGAGCACCTTTCCTGTCTTCTACCATCTCTACCTGTCCTATCTTTTTCAAAAAGAATTGCAGGTATTTTTTTCAGATTTGTCTGTGGAAAAGCACCTAGATAATGGCAGCATTCTGCCCAATTCTAGTCATAGTTTTCTGGGAGATACTTCTACTTTATCTGTGGTGATATTATGGTACAGCAATACAGAAAGCAATGGAAAATAAGGGGAGAGCTTTGCTGGAATTGTTAAAATTGGCAGTGATATTTTAAGGCGTAAGTTCTGCACCGCTGTGAGGCATACTGAGGTCAACAGAGTTAAACACATTATTAATATTAAGTGACTTGCTAAACACAAATGAATAAACAAGCTTTTTCTGCCTTGATGTAATTGGGAAGAAGGTTCTTTTTAAAGGATTTATTTGTGGAAAAGCTTACTGGATACATTTTCAAGATACACAGTCCATTCAAAAATATGATTTAATACATGAATTTATATTTCAAGATAAAGGGATATATGCTTTATGAGTAAAGCCTTATTTCTCCCTTACTTTGGTTTTATGTTTTGCTCATTTGAGAGCAACATTGTTCTTGTGTACAGTGTTTGCTGGCACTTTGTTTTATGTCACGCAGTGTTTTTACATTTATAGTTTTAAAACCAGAAGTGAACATGCTCTGAGAAGATGAGAAACAATTGCTAATAATTAAATAGAAACTGTTTACTGCTCAGTGAAGTGACACCAGATTGACTTAAGGTTCAGCTGACATCAGATCAAGCACGAGAATAGTTTCTCTGACCACCTGATTCACTGTAAATTAACACTTTAATCCTGAGATAATCTCTTCTTGCGGTGTACAGATATTGAAAAGATAAAGAGGAATCCAGTGTCATTCAAGGAGACATAATAGATATATATGTCATACAAGTAATCTGTACAGCGATGGCTTAGAACAAATGTGAGGGAGAGGCTGTCATTGGGAGGCTTTGGAGCAGATTTACAGTTAAGCAGTGTAAATCTCCATTTGTAAACTGCGTACCAAAACGTGTGCTTGTGGAGAAGCAATTTTAAAATGTTAAATGACCAGATTAGTGGGATTACTCAATATATTTTGCCATCTCTGCAATATGTATGAATACAACAACAAAAATTCTCACTTAGTTCTGCAGGATTTTTTAAGTGCTGTACAATACAACTTACCCATATCCTTTTTTTCCTGTGCACCTTCCTTTGGTTTTGTTCTTTCCTATTTGACTGATTTGTGCGTGCAGGCTGCTGTAGAGGCATCATGTTCTGCACCACTGACAGGCTCTGGCTCCAAGGTTGAGACATCAGTAAATTTCACTTGCTTATTAAGATGTAGAATGAGATCAAATGAACAGCAGTGGACAACTTAAAAGAAACTTCTGGAGGGATCTGAAGCTCTAAGATGGTCAGTCCTGAGCTGTAACAGAGTGTCAGGGCCAGAGAACTCAGGTAAATGGGAGCTCTCAGGAAAATGGTTTGTATAGCCTTTTTTGGGTGCTTGTCTGTGCTAACATATAGGAATACTTTGGAATATTCCTTTTTTATTTATTTATTTATTTATTTTTCCGACACCTTTTTTTTTTTTTTTTTTTTTTTTTAAGTTTGAAATAAGTAATTCAGGTTGTATATATTTCATTTGAATAAAACATATTTCTACAATACTGTCATGATCCATAGCACTCCAAAATGACTGAGAATGTGGAAAAGTTTGACTTACTTCCAGTATTTCTCCTTGAGTGCCTGTTCCAACATTTGTTGTCCTCAATAAATTTTTGACTTAAGATCTGAATCATATTGTTGATATGACCTTAACCTCCAGGAATATGGCTTGGAACTGGGGCAATCCAAAATATAGTCACAGATAAATTCTGAAGCCAGTGCTGGAGCTGTGAGCTGGGTTGGATGGGAGTCACCTGGCAGAAAGTGCAGCACAGTGAGGTGTGGCTGTGCTTTTTCTTAAGGCCACAGGGCAAATATGAAGTCTAATGATGGCTACTGCAAGTTGAAACCGATTACAAAGCTGAATTGTATTAGTCCTTGTCATGTATAAAAATAATTAGCAGGGTGTTTTATTATTTGATGAAGTGTGAACAGTGAAAGTCACATTTTCAAGTATTTTCTCCAATGGTAAGGACCAGAAAATTCTAAAAAACTTTATGTGACTCCATTGCACCTTTTCTTTTTATTTTGAGCTTCTGTCAAAAGTTAAGTGTCTCTGAACAGCACTTGTGTAGTTAAGAATGGTAGACATCCATATGCATATCACTGGGGCAGGAAATCAGGTAGGTAGTACTGAGAAATGGTATTGCAGGAGTGAAGTTGGAAGTTTCATGATGTATGAAAGAAAAAATAAGAAAAAGAAAATGTGTTGTAAAAATCACAGGAGTTTGATAGGATGTATTTTCCTTTGAATTTCCATGAAGCAGGCATTATTTTTGAGTTTTCTCAATAGGTTGGATCATTAGAACATCTTTATGTGGGACCCTCTGAAGTCCTTGATGTGAATTTGGAGTAATGTGGATAGTTCATAAATGGACGAAGGAAGCAAGTAGCACTAGTCCTTTAAAGTAAATATTAGCTACATTTCTTTAGTCTGAAGTCAGGCCATTGTGTGTAATAGAAAGCTCATTTGTTGTTCCTCTGGTATTGCAGAAAGTGGGAGGACTTGGTTATAAAAGGGAATAGTCCTTAATTTTGTAGTAGTTTTACTTACCAGCCATGTGTCTGGCGCTCTTGTAGATATTTCCAGATGTATGTTAACAATAAGTATCTCTGAAAGTTTTGGAGAAAGAAGAGGTCCAAATTATCTGAAAGATGTCATGATTCATTATTCCTCCTTCCAATGAGACCTCATTGGCCAGACGGCACTAAAGCTCAATCATTTTATTTGAATTTTCAGGCACTTTGCAGATAATGGCATCAGGGCAGATTACATTGAAATCCATTGACCCTTATATTGCTGAGTAAATAAAATGAATAATTCTCCTATTTTATTTTATTTTTTAATATTTCGATAGGGAGTTATAAAGTCTGCATGGCGTTTATCAAAAAAAATAGTCAGTATAGCATCACATAATTATTACCTGAAATCTGGCTACAATGTGGAACATTTGAATCATAGAATCATAGAATCATAGAATTACTCAGGTTGGAAAAGACCTTGAAGATCATCAAGTCCAACCGCAGCCTAACCAGTAGCCTATCTCTTAAAAAACAACCACAAAACAATACCACAACAACAAACCTCTGCTAAATCATATCCCTGAGTACCACATCCAAGCGACTCTTAAACACATCCAGGGATGGCGATTCAACCACCTCCTTGGGGAGCCCATTCCAGTACCTAACCACCCTTTCTGTAAAGAAGTTCTTTCTAATATCCAACCTAAACTTGCCTTGGCGCAACTTGAGGCCATTTCCCCTCGTCCTGTCACAAGTCAGTAGTGAGAAGAGACCTGCCCCACTCTCACTGTAAGAACCTTTCAGGTACTGGAAGACAGCAATAAGGTCTCCCCTCAGCCTCCTCTTCCTCAGACTGAACAGCCCCAGCTTCCTTAGTCTCTCCTCATAGGGCTGATTCTCCAAGCCCTTAACAAGCCTCGTTGCCCTTCTCTGGACCTGCTCCAGTACCTCCATGTCCTTCTTGTGCTGAGGTGCCCAAAACTGGACACAGTACTCGAGGTGAGGCCTCACCAATGCTGAGTACAGGGGCAGGATGACTTCCTTAGTCCTTTGATCCTTAGTCCTTTGATCCTTAGTCTTTGATTTGAAGACATCTTTTGTTACAACTCAGTATTTTATTTTTATGCAGGCAATTGTTTCCCTTGTTTTCAGACAGTGAAACCAGATTAAGAACTGATATAAATATCCATGTCATGTGTCTATGTGTGTTACATATTTGGATTCAGTGTTTACATTTCAGCATTCTACCACTCAGTGAACTCCTGGTCATTTAACCAGTTAAATATGCGCTTACCAAGTGGATGTGGAATGGTACAGTACGCAATGAAAATGCACACAGTTGAAAGCTGCAATCTTACTATATTTTTTAGTCATAAAAATACTCATTTTAACTTACTTTGCTAACAGATGAAGAATAATTAAATTGAATCAGGGTTGCAAGGCATGTTTAGCTTCCCTGTATAATTAACTGTTCAAGAGAAAGGAGAATATAAATGACCTGGGTTATAAGCTATGAAGGTTGCTCTGAAAGTAATGACTTCTATTTTATACATTTTGGTGGCATGGCAGCAGAGGTTGAACCTTCCCAACATTATTTCAGTACTTCTTGTTGCCATGAAGCTGATGGCAGAAGAGGGGTGGTCTGACACAGTGATGTCTGATATGGAAGTGCAAACAAAGTAAAGGTGTACCACTAAATTCCTCCATCTGGAAAAAATGGCACCCAATTACATTCATCAACACTTGCTGAACATTTATGGAGACCAAACAGTGGATGTGAGTGCAGTGAGATGGTGGATGGTTTGTTTCAGCAGTGGCAACCATGTCAGTGGGTCACCTCCGCTGGTAAACGTTTGGACAAGTGCAGCATGCAGGCGCTTGCTCATTGCTGGCAAAACCACCTAGCTAATGAAGGTGGCTGTGTTGAAAAAGAGGGTTTTGTAGCTGAGAATTTGCTCTATCAAATAGCGTCATTGTGCTCTTTGTATCTGTTGTAGTTTCAATGGAAATAAATAGGAGGCATTAATTTCAGAGCAAACCATGTACTTTAAGTTTGCTTACAATTTAGCAAGACTACTTCATGCCATTTTCTTCACATCTATCTCCATTTGTTTGAAAAATAACGGATGGAATGATAGCTGTTTGAAAGTTTGAAAAGGCTGTGCTTGGTGTTTTCAGAGGTTTCAGTATGTACGGAAAGGTAACTTTGTAGTCTGATATATTCTGGCATATTTAATCAGGATAATTGGTTGCACTTGAGACACAGGTTTTGATTTGAAGAATGAGAAAAAGCTATTTTAAACTTAGTGAGATTTTGCTGAAAGTTAATGATCAGAGTATGGGACTAAAGCTGCTTCTGGAGGTAGGAAAGAGATCTTGTAACATAGGACTCAAATATGGATGCTCCAGTTTTAAAATACAGTAAATCTCTTCTTTCACAAATCCTATCAGTGATACTGCACACTTCCTAGTCTGAGATCACAAATACCACTTCATATTTTCACATGGCAGGGCAAGTAAACCTACTTTAGTGACCATCAGCTTGAATTACTAGTGCTCATAATTGCAAAGCATGGAAGTTCTGCAAAGCAAACATCCTGAGGGGAAGTTCCTAGTAAACAGAAAGATGTAGGTTAACATTTAGTATGCTGTTGTCTGTGGCAGGGGGAAATACATGTGGTATAGGTGTATAATGTAAACACAAATTAAATTGTTTACTTTGAAAATGGTATTTTAGAATGTAAAGGAAAAAATTCTTAATGCTTACAGGCTTCGAAAACAGTTAATGCTGATAAAAATATTATTTTTCTCTTTAAGATTTACTTAATGATAGCACCCGTCACATCTTATGATTTTAATAATGATGTTTGATTAAATGTGGCAGACATTTCACCTGGGTCTTCAGTACAGAACTCCTTCTGCCTTTCCTCATCCTACTGTAACGTGTAGAAGGTTTTTATTGAATGACTGCATGAAAGGAATGTTTTTGATTATTCTGGTTATGCATTTGGATTGGTTAAAATGAAAATGTCTTCTCCGCTTATTTTGCCTCCATAGAAGAGTGTTTAAAGTAAGGATTGAGTATTTTGAATCATACAGATGATGTTTGTACTCCTTTCAGTAATGTTGGGATATGGTGCCATCATTTGCGTTCTCATAAAATGTAATTAGCTTTTGAATGACTGCCTTCATAAATGCTCAGTCTGGGCTGCCTTTTTTTGAGAATGCTGGCAGTGGACTGTAGAATGGTGCAGATATATTCCATTATTCTGCTGTATCACATTCCAGAGTGTTTTCTTCTTGAAATGTTTAGTAAAGGTTTGATGTTTAGTAAACAGTTCTTCTTATTATATTATTCTTATTATATTCTTATTATTCTTAAAAATAAAAAGTGTCCAAGCTGTAAATACCCCATTTAGGAAGATGTTGCCTGAAGCAATATGCCTGCTGAAATTTAATGAATCATCAAAAATTTGTAGCAGAACTTGGAAGTTCTTGGATCAATGCCATCTGAAAGCTACTAACTTAAAATATCAGACATCTGAAAGCTTTCTGAACTTTATACAATCATAAAAACTCCAGTAATTTCCTCCACACCTGAAATATGGCTGCTTAGTTCTGTAGTTTCTTGTATTGGACTTAGAATAACTTTTAGCTTAGAGAACATTCCAAATGAACAACATAGTAATAGTAGAGATATGGGAAGGTAAGTTTTAGAACAATATATCCTCTATTTTGCTGAGAACAAAAACTGGATTACAAAATGGTCTTTGCACTCCTTGACTTTTTTATTCATCGTCTTCACCTTCTTGCCACCATCTTTTCCTATTAGCCTCACCAGAATGCTTGTTTTACATTTCTACACTGCAGATTTTCTACTTCTTTGTTTCATCTTTTTATTTTTTTATCATGTGATGTTTTTCTACCAATTTTCACATTTAGCTGCCTTGAACAAGAAGAAAGGATGGCGTTAATATCCCTCTCCTGAAAATATTCTAAATCCAAACACAAAATTGATATGTGGATGATCTGTGCTACACTTACAGCCATCGAATTTCGTTCAGGAACTTTCTCAAGTTGTGGAAGTCAGAACTGGCTGGAAAAGGATTCTACTCTTCCATGAAATATATAATCTCAGCAGGATCTGCGCCTCCAAGGGCATACCAAAACAAGCAATGGCTGAGCTTACTTTGCAGCCTTCAAGCACCGTAGGCACAAGAGCTATCTGTGGGACCTTTTAACTATCCATTCTTATTTTCTTATTTGCCAGGTGTTGAATGTAGTGAGTTCTTGTGTGTGAGGAGGACCTGTAATGTCTGAAGAATTTCTCTTTTGCAGTACATCTGTTTACTTTCAGAGGCAGACCTTGTCAAGCACCACCTGTAAATATGAGTATGCAAGAATGCACAACATAGCATATAAACACTAAAATAACCTTATCAAGTAGATCTTGACTTGCCAAATTTGATCTGTCAGCTTTCACTGATAATGCACATGGATATTAAAGATACAGTTTCCTTGTGTGTGATCAGATTATTCTGGGGCAGTTTAAATACAGAAGATGATAAAGAGATCTCTACCCAATATATGCCAAACATTTCAAATTGTATGTAAGGCCTTAGATTCTGGAAATGAAGGTGGCTATTTGTCCATTTTTATTTCTATACCATTTAAATTGTTATCTTAAATAACTCTCATAGGCTGATGGTATGCTGAGATAAGAAAATTATAAGAGAGATTCCTGAGATTTTGGAGAGGGCACTGTTTGCTGCACTGCACTAGGCAGGCACTGCTTATATTTATACTTCTGTTATTTGTGCCTTTTATGAGCAGTGAAGCAATTTATGTTTTGCCCACAGATATATGTGGTTATCCTAAGAACATTAGGCTTGCAAACTGTAAGTCATGCCTTTTACGTTGTGATTAGTAGTAGAGTAGGAAAACAAAGGCTTTCATCAGTCTTAGGCTGATGAACCTTAATTTAAGATCCTGCTTCCACCCTTCTAATCCCTTTGGTTAGTAATTTACTCTTAGATCTCTCAGTGGAGACAGTCATAACTACATCTAATCCCATCATTTCAGGGGATAGGATTCAGTAACTTTGATGGCACTTCTGTTAGTGCTTTCCAACTGACCTATTCTATTCTATTCTATTCTATTCTATTCTATTCTATTCTATTCCATTCTATTCCATTCTATTCCATTCTATTCTATTAACTTTTTAGTGGATTTACTTAAATGCAACTAGTATTTTACTCAGTTACAGAGTAAAGAACTCCAGCATGCACTGTTTGCAATGTAAACAGTTGACAGGATGTGGTCACTAAAGAGATAAATAATAAATCTAACCTTCAGGGATGATGATGTGAACACCAGCACATAGGCTTAAATTCTCTGAATGTTTGCTAATCTTACTTAATTTCTTTGTGTCATGAAAGGTGTTCCCTTCCCGAGTGAAACTCAGAACTCTAAAATGCTGAAAATATCTTCATGGAAAAATGTCAGTAGGGTAGACTAACCTAGACAGAAAGTTCTGCAGCTGCAATTATAGTCTACCAGACTTCAAAAATCTAAGCCAGGGTTTCTTCAAAGATTATGTGTTGTTTATCCCAATGCATAGAGCCACACAGAGAAGCTGCAGTTTTTGTTTTTTTAAAGCATTACTCTCATACAAATTATGGTTTTCCATTCCAGAAGCAATTCTCCTAAGATTGTTTCACTTATCAGTCTGATCTGTAACACTTGGGTAACAAATTTTCAGCAGCAAAAGCTTTTATTAGATGTTTGCAGCCAATCCACAGATGGAAATATACTGGGTGAACTGTAAACAAAGATGTTTGTTTAATGACTGCTTGCTGTTGAGAGTACCCAGGTGGCAGTAAATGAGTGAAGCTGATGAGATGTGCAGACACCTGTACAGGTTTATGTGTAATAAACAGTTTTTATATAACATTTTGTGATGCCATTCTATGCATGAGCTGATGCATGTTGCCATGTCTTTTATCTTGCACACAGCTCCTGCTCAAGAAAGTGCTTACCACAGGGGAGCCTTTCTGGTTACCCAGAAAAAAGGTAGAATTTTTAGATCGTTCTCTTTGGCAATGTAGTCATCTCATTCCAGCTAGGATGATGAGGTTAATGCCAGTTCACACCTGTTTGATTTAAGACAGATTTTCAAAGTAGAAACAAAAGTTTTGATGGTGCCTAATTCCTAAGAAAATGGTGGAATTTGTGTTGGGTATTTTGCTGATCAGTAATTCTGATGCTGATGGACCACTCTATCTCTTTGTTCTTTTTGTTACTCTGTGTATTGCTTCTTTGTGATTTTGTTATTTATGGTGGCTCAACCTGTACAATGGCCTTTCTAATATGTACAGCAACTAGCAAAACTGTTAGATCACAGATTTTCCACCTCTCAAGCTTCATTATGTTGTGAAAACTCCTATTCTCTGTGCCATCCATTGCATGTTTATGTAGTCAGAGGTGTGATATGACATGGCCATTGCCATCAGTGCCTCTCTGCGTTGACTGGAGTCTATTACAACTTGACTCTCTGTTCTTATTTCCCTTCCCTTGACTCTGCTTATTGTGACTGAAATGGTCTGATTTCTATTATGCTATCAACTGTCGACTGTATTTTTCCTCACAACCTAACAGAACTTAGGGGCCAAGAAATCAGACTAGTAGTCACTGAACTTTAGTATGGTGATTCTGTTTCTAATGCTTTAATGGAGCATCTCATGCAAATTTATAAAAAATCAATTTACCAAAAGAAAAAAGAAAAAAAACACACACAAAAAAACCCAACAAATCAAACAAAACTCTGACGAGAACTGCTGTTTAACATCATTGCAAAGAGCTTGGGTATGTTTCTCAAAAAACATTTTTTTTCTGTGATTTTCTTACATTTCCTTCCAGTTTTTTTCAAGTCACATCCACAATGTGAAATTTCACAGTGGAATGAGAGAGTCTAAGGTCAGGTTCTGATATTCCTATTCTTACTGATCAGGAATTATGTATGTAGTGATCAGAATCCTTTTGTATTTGGAGTTCTTATATGTTAGTGATTGGCTTACACTAACAGCGTGAAGATGCTAGTATCTAGCCTTCCATATAACTGTCTTATGTAAATTTAGCAATTTTGTTTAATGTAGTATGAATATTCTGTGACACAATTTGCCAACACAAATGGCAAAATCTTTGCGTTTGGCAACACAGATTCTCATCATCCCTTCCTACTCTCACATATAACTGTGGGCACAAAGAAGGTTCTGACTGTATTCCTCTGTGAAGGCTGCTTTCAAAAGCCATTAGAAAGCTTCTGTTTTGTAGAAAAATAAAATAAAATCCTTTGCCCAGAGAGTTTCTTTTTATGTTTAGTTTACTTTAATGCAGTTTTTCACAGTACGCACTTTTAAGTACTGCTTTTTCTGTATTCAGTCTCTAATGATTCAGAAAGTATCAATCGCTGAAATAGTTATTAAAATTCTTAGTGAGTAGATGTAATTTAAGAGACCCAGACTGTCCAGAGGGCAGTAGACTTAGATCACTGCTAAAAATCCAAGACGTGTAAACTAATTTTTGCCAGCAGTTAATCAATAGCATGAAAAGCAAAATACTTCTGACACAGTAATAAGTTTAATTATTGTTATCTTCTCTCTGGTAGATAGAATTCCTTCTAAATTTCTGTTGAAAGCAGTAGAGCAACAGAGTTTCATATATTACCACAAAATTTCGTGAGTGTTACATATCATGGGTGATCAGATTTTGCTCTTTTCGTTTGGGGCTTTTCTTTTCCTTTGGAAACAGAATGTCCACAGTGTATTTGATGCTGCTTAATACATGTTGTTTAACACATAGAATAGTAATTAAACATTTTCAGTAACATCCAGTGGTATTTTATTAGTGGTATTCATTTTTATTTGTCTTCACTGCTGTGTTTTTCTATTATACATATGTGCGAGTATTTGACTAATCCTTTTCTTCTTTTTTATTTATAAAAGGTAGATTGGGCTTGGTTATATGTGAGCCCAAGAGGATTAAACGGATTGTAAGAACAACCTTTTAGCCTTGGCTGTGCTACCTGCTTATTTTGTTACTGATTCCTTGGTTGTCAGGGAAGCCAATAGGCTTCCAATGAAATTTTGCCAGAATTCTGCTTACTCTAATTCTTTGAAATGGGAGGCAAGGAGTCAACTTTGACCCTTCTTATTGGAATGCACGAGTATGTGTACCTGCCCTTAATCCTGTCTCAGTATTGCAGTCCTGGAAGGTGGCAATGTGAAAATGTACTTATTCTAAGACTGAAGTAGGAAGCCTGAAGGACAGCAAAACAACAAATAAGGCTTTTATAGCACTGCAGTATTATATTATTTTAGAACATGTGATTCTTCAAAGCAAAACAAAACAAAAAGTGCCCTTGATTAACAACGAGTAAAATACCAGAAAATTCTGCATGATAGTCTCTCTACAGCAACTAAAGATGATTGACATGGTAGGAACTTCAAGAAATACCTCAGGTAATTGCAATTTCTGCTCTGTAGAGATTTTTGCTTATTTCATGCTGCTTCAGCACTCTTTACAATAAAGTCATTGTCACTTAAGTGAACATACGTAATATAACAGATTTAGTTGATGAATTACATTAGTCCGAAGTCTTCCTCCTATATATTCACTGGAATTCTGCCACAGATAAAACTTGAGCTTTTTTTTTTTTTTTTTTTTTTTTTTTACTCTTGCACTAAATTATTTTCTGAGTTATTATTTTGCATCAAAAGGCAAATGCTAATAATAGAAATAAGCTTGCGTAGTTCAACATCATGTTAGTGGCATAATGATTCCTGCTATTATGCCTTATCAGCAATACGCTTGGAGATTTTGCCAGTTGAAGAGTATATGGTATAAAGTAGCAGCGCGGACATACTAGCTCTAAATTTTATTAGCAGTCCTTAAATGTGCAACGTTTTAAAAACTGCTAAACATAATATCGTTGTCATTCTGTCCCTGTGCTGCTTTATTAACTTGCATAAAGAAATTGCCAATAAAAAGATCTGCTTTCTCATTCTGCATTAATTTGAGATTCTACATGCGGCTTAAATTATACATGATGAAAAAGGGAGAAGAGAGGACAAATTTAATTAAATTAAATGACCAAGTTGAATCAGTCCAAACACATTTGGTCAAAAAATATGCCAGCAGTTGCTAAAGCAGTGTTGAGTCTGTTGACTCCAGTGGAAATACAGATAAAAGGTACTGTTTGAACTCATCAACAACAACCAAGTCAGAACTCAACAGAAGAGAAACCCCTGAAATGACCACCTGGTGGACAATATTGATCAATTGAGTGGTTTGTTGTGAATTCTAAGAATTACTTCCAGGGTAAGGTTCCCAAAAGAGAATGCCTTTTTTTTTCCAGGCTACCAGATATTCATGGAGACCAGTCCACTAGTTCCCTTACTACACGTTCAGGAACAGAAAGGCACTGAAAAATTTCTCCTGAATGCACCATGACTCATAAAAACAGATTTCCCCATACATGCACAAAGAGCTTACTCAGAGTTTTGTGTCTCTTGCTCTCTTTGCTGACAGTTAAACTATTTCTTGTTGACAGAGCTATGTATCTTTGCTTGAGCTTGTCTTTCAGCCCAGAGTGATGACTAAAACTAATGCCATGCAGATAGTATTTTTCAGGTGAAATAATGTGTGTATTCTACATATTTATTCTACATTTTATATATTCTTCTCAATAATATCTTGTAAAATTTATTTTCTAAAAAGTGACCTTATTCTTCTCTACTGGTTCTTGAGTAGGACTGTATTTTTTGTTAATTTTAATTTTTACTTTTCCTCCAAGGTTTGTCTATCTTGGATTTTTTTTTCTATATTGCCATTAAAAGTGGTTTATTACATTAATGATACTTTCTTTGGCAGGATTTTTTGTAAAATATATAGGAACATAGTCAGGATCAAGCTGGACCAGGCTCTGGGCAACCTGATTTTGATGTGCACGACCCTGTTCATTTCAGGGGGGTTGCACAAAATGACCTTTAAAGGTCCCTTACAACTCTAAGGATTCTATGATTCTATGAACATAAGGGAAGAAAAATATCCTCATTTGTGTGTTTGTTATCAAAAGGCTTGAAAATAGTAATTTATTTTAGAAATTCACGCAACAGAGACCAAAGTCTGTCCATTTAACATATATTGCTCTACTGGACATGGTGTTTCTTAGTGAAGAAATGCCAGGATTCCTGGGAAGCTTTAAAAGCTGAGGAGGCCTTCACATTTTGTTTCAGCAACAAGTAAACTCACTCCTATGGGGAGCTGGAGATATAGTATCAGCCTGATTTTCTCTCTGGACACTTCTGGCTTTGCCATTTCCTCCCTCCTGTGCCCCCCAAGCATTTCTCACAAACTTTCCCTTTATAAATATTTTCACTTTTGAATCCCACTGTAATTGTAGTGTTGTTTGTTTGTTGCCCCATTTTTGTCTTTTTTTGAAGAGGCTTTACTTTTGGCATGTCAGCATTTTTAGTTGTTTGTTTCAGGCTGCAAGAAAAATGTTTACACTAATAAATGTTCCTTTTCCTGACAAAAGTTGGTGGTGTTGGTAGCGTTGGTAGTGGATTCTTGTATTATCTCTGAAGATGTATGAATTAAGTCCTTGATTTTCCTAATGGACACATGCAGACTGATCATCACTGACAAGCATAAATCTGAGCAACTGCTGTGACTATCCCTAATTCTTGCTAAAGTATAGACACCAGGGTACACAAAAGAACTTGGGGTGGTGTGGGCTTAGCAGACACAACCAGCGGTGTGCTGAACTTGTTGAGGACGCTGAGCTGTAATGGAGGAGCTCCACAGCATCTTACTGTGAAATGGCTGCACTACAGTCCTACTTGTGTGTCTATAAAGTAAGCTTTGTTGGTAAAGCCACTTGACGTGATGTTCAGTGCTTCTTCGCTTCACTTGTATTCCCACACCCACATTCATACAGAACTTCCTATGTTCAAGTTTTCCTGTGTTCAAGTTTTAGGCCATTACTCCTTTTCCAATTGCTGCACACCACCGAGAAGAGCGTGGCCTCCTCCATTTGCCTCCCATGTCCCTTTAGATATTTATAAACATTTATTAAATCCCCTCTCAGTCTTCTTTTCTCCAAGCAGAACAGACCAAGGTTACTCATCCTTTCCTCACATGGGAGATGCCCCAGACCCTTAGTCACCTCTGTGGCTCACTGCTGGACTCCTTCTAGGAGATCCATGTCTTTTTTAAACAGGGGAGTACAGAATGCTGGACACAGTAGTCTAAATGTGGCCTACCAGGGCAGAGTGGAGGGGTGGATTATAGAATCATGGAATCATAGAATTGCTCAGGTTGGAAAAGACCTTCCAGATCATCAAATCAAGGGAGGATAACTTCCCTTGACCTGATGGCCAATCTCTTTTTAATGCACCCTGGATACCACTGGCTCTCTTGGCCACAAGGGCACACTGCTGGATCATGACCGATATGTCATCCACCAGAACCCAGGTCCTTCTCCACAGGTCACTCCCTAGCTTGAATTGGTGCATGCTCTTTTTATTTTTATTTTTTTTTCATTAAATCTTCTTGGTGTAGGAATTATTTGGACTCAGAAACTGACTCAGAGACTTCTGGTGGGGGTTCCTGTTTTCAATTAATCCGACAGCGCAGTTCTAATACAAATCAGTGAAAATAATTAACAGCATCTTGCAAATTCTCTTGTGATGAGAGCTGCATTTAAGTGCCACGCATTCTGTGTATCAAAGGAGTTTTTAAATGGATGAAGTGAAGCCCTTAAAGGATAAACAGAAAAAAAAAAATAAAAATCTTAATTGTGCTATTATATAGCATTGTGAGAAATTGGTTTACAAGAAGATTACACAAATGCCTTTAAATTATATTTAATATCACAGACAAATCATTGTTTTTTATTCACAGTGCACAACCACACAATTGTCTTTCAGGAAAATCTTCTGTTTATTAATGTCAATAGGATCTAAATATAAATATTCTACTCTGGAGAACAAATTATATGTATTCTGATAAAATCTGATTTTGAAGAAATAGATGAAGTATCAGTCCTACATGAAATGTGTAAATAGGTGGTAAACATTATACTTATGACAGTTTGATGAGAAGTAATTTTTGAGTACAGCGAAAGCTATGCTTTCATCTGAAAAAAAAATCATTTTTCTTGATAACTAAAAATAGCATCTTATTCAGATATACTATCTAGCTATGTTGCATGGAAACCATTTTTCTCTATTATTGCACTTACGTAAGCGTACTTTCCCTCACATACTGGCTTCAGGCTGAAGAGCACAATTGTATTTTTGTT
Source organism: Excalfactoria chinensis (assembly GCF_039878825.1). Lineage (NCBI taxonomy): Eukaryota > Metazoa > Chordata > Aves > Galliformes > Phasianidae > Excalfactoria > Excalfactoria chinensis. The sequence continues at coordinate 124,258,130 of NC_092825.1, forward strand.
AAATTGTTTAAGGTCGGGTTCTTTCTACTCTTGCTAGTTCATAGAAATGTGAAGTCTTCTTTCATGTAACTTCTGTGCCTTTATAGTATATGCTGAACTCTGTAACATAATGGAAGAGCTCTAAGTAAAAAAGATTTGAAACAAAAGATTTGGAACTCTAGCTTCTATCTTCTATCCTTAGTCTGGTTGGTATAGGTTACAAGTTTTGTTGGAACTTTTTCTGGATCCCAGAGATGTTAATGGTATAAAAATTTAGAAGTTGAATGTAAGTAATTTGATTTTTTTCCTTGTCACTGATAAAAATGAACCTATTCTATTCTAATGAGAAAGGATAATCTCAAGAGTTACTGAATAAGGTCATCTTTTGTTATTATTGCTAGTGCTGCTGCTCCACATGGCTAGCTCATGGACAGACCTATAGCTGTGTGGATAATGCACTTTTCAGTGTTTTTGCATCTGTGAATTCCAGTTGTATTTAACAATTTCCTCTTCTTTTAATAATTATTTGACTGTGAGGGAAATATTTAGTGCTGCCTTTAGTTTTGCACTGCCTTTACTCATTGAAGTAAGATTGAACATGACTGGTTCTGAACGTATTTTAGCTCAATACTTATCCTCTCGGAATTTATTTTATGTATCTTCTGTTCAAGACACTGAAACAAAACACCTAGAAGTTGGGTTCTCATGGGTCTGTGGGTTATCTGTACTGTCTCACAGTGTTGCATTTTTTCTGCCTCCCCCTGAACCTTTGGGCAGTTGCACCTGTCCACCTCTGCAGTTTCTTAAGTGTACCCATGGTCTGCATGCATTGATTTCTTCTTTCACATCTTGCAGAACTTCAGAAATACAAAGCTGCTAGAGATAAGTCTGTGGTTCTCACTGTTTATTAACACAGCATATGTACCTGTCACTGTTGTGATATGCCTTTATTATAGATGAAGAGATACTTCAGTTTCACGGTGTGATTGGGTAGCAGTGCATGCACTCTGAAGAAACAAAAATTGAAATATTTTTGATACTGATCTTCAAGGAAACTGTTTGGCTAAAACAAAATGTCATATGAAATGGCATTTTGTTCCATGAGGCTCGCCATTGCTAAAGCATAGGAATGGGATGACTGCATAAAGAAGAGACTGTACAGAGTCTCAAAGGCCTAAATAAGAGTCTAGGCTTGTTCAGAGATCAGAAATTGATTATTTTAAGAGGGAATAGTAATGTGTGAATCTTGATCTATATCCATGTATGCGTTATATATTTATGTTAGCAGTTGTTTGAAATCTTTTTTCCACTCTTTGTATCTGGTTTCAGCATATATATAACCATACACAAGGATGGTAGTGGCAGAAGACTTTTGTTTCTCCCTTCCCTCAAAGGAAAAACATACACAGAGGCCCCAATTTCAGATGGATTTGCCATTATTCAGCCTTTTTTTTAATATATATATACATATGATTATTATCACAGCTCATGAGCAGAAGTAATGTAATATCCCATACTCAGAAGAAGGACTCCAAGATGTGAATCTTGGTCCCTGTGAAGGAGCCTGGTTGGTGAAACAGTGATTATCTTCTCACCTTCAGAACAACACCAAGAAGAGCTTGTGGGTCTGTCTGTTCAGATGTAAGACAGAAAGAGGCAGATGTGATACATCCCAGTTCTGTACGGGTTGTGCAACTTAACATGCACAGTTCAGTTCTCATGTCAGTTCTCTTCCAGTTTAGTGGGCTTCCATTTTTTTTTACTGCAGACTTGAAGAGAGCTGATCCAGGTCCTCCTGAAGTTATCATCTCATGGACCTGCTGGTTGGAAAACTTTCTCTCATATTGCTTTGATAATATCTTGTCTCTCAGCTGTGTGGGAAAGAGCTAATTGCTACCATTATAGAAATCTTGTTACTGTCAGGTTCTATCTGAAGCTGCTTTAGCCTGTAGTTAAGCATAACAATTAGGACTCCAAGTCTTATTTAGTCATCTCACATTCTTCATACTTTACTAATTACCAACAAACACTGTCCCAGAATGCCTTTCTGCTTCTTCTGATGGTCATTTTCAACTACATCTCACTTCAGATGAGGCTTATTTGAAGTTTCTAGAACAGAGACTTTTTGGAGTTTCAACATGGCAAAAAGTGTTAAGAGACTCTTCAAAACTTAATTAACACCTATTTATCCTGATCTTCATATCTTACAAGTGGCTTTACCAACAACTCTAAATTTTGGGCCTGAGGTCTGCTAATGATAAATATCTAAAATATCTGAAAAAGAAACAAGAGCATTTTGTGTTAGGGTTTTCTTTGTTTGTTTGTTTGTTTGTTTTGTTTTTCTCATCTGCATGAGTTCTTTTGGAGAATCTAAAGACTAGAGGCAGAGCTGAGAACACTAGAAGGAAAGTAAAGAGCCAAAGGGGGAATGACTGCAGCTTCTTTGCTTTGTAGCAGGACATGCTCTAAGAAATTGAAACTCTCCGTATTTCCAGTTCCTGGAAGGAATATGGTATAGTATTGAAGGAACAAAATTCCACTGAGATATTTTCCATTATTAGAAGAAAATAAAAAATATACTACTTTTTTCTCCTAAAAAGCAGATTAAAAATCAGTAAAGAACCCCAGCTGTGAGCTTCCTTCCAGCTACAGAGCTTTTAGTCCCTCTGCATTTTCCATTCACCTGCAGAGAAGCAGCCTGACGGAGCTGCTGTGCACAGCTATTAGGCTTAATTGCCATTGCTCTACTTTGCTCTTCTTTAACCAGAGCGTGTTTGTGGCTAAAAATAGAGCTATTCTTTACTGATGTAGGTATAACATCTGTAGGAGCTTAACAGGTTACATACTGTTTGCAAGCAGAGTTGTGATTTACAAAATACTTGTAAGGGAGCAACTCTGTTTGTAGGGAACCTAAGTGTTCCCAGGTGGGGCATTCTTTTAGATGGTCAAATCATATTTTTTATTTGTTTGTTTTTTCCTTGTAACTTTTACTTTGTAGCCCTTCCCCTCTTAAACTCTCATTTCCCTTTTCCTTCTTTCTTTCTTTCTTTCTTTCTTTCTTTCTTTCTTTCTTTCTTTCTTTCTTTCTTTCTTTCTTTCTTTCTTTCTTTCTTTCTTTCTTTCTTTCTTTCTTTCTTTCTTTCTTTCTTTCTTTCTTTCTTTCTTTCTTTCTTTCTTTCTTTCTTTTTCTTTCTTTCTTTCTTTTTCATTTTTTTTTTCAGTTAAATGTTTTTATTTTCATTTTTATTTTTTTGGCAAATGCACATCTCTGTGTACAGGAAGGAACAACACAGACCTCATTAAACATAAATGCTCAGATAAAATTAGATTATTACTGCTTAGCATTTTATGCGCCCTGTGGACAGAATCGAGGACAACCCACAGACTAGAGGCATATCAACCGTGATGTCTGGTCCTGTTCCCCTGAATGGGAAGCAGCTTTGCCAGCTCACCACTTTGAAGTGAGCAGCACTTCAGGCCAACCAGCGATAGCCAGCTCCATCTATTGCAGCTGGCAGACTGTTTCTCAACTGATATTTTGGCAAAGTGAACTCAAGGTTACTAGGCAGTGAATATGCTCTTACTGATGGTAAACTAAAATTTGCTAACAGCACAACTCAGTCCATCGACACCTGTCAAATCTTTTTTTCTTCCTGTTTGTTATGGTAAATTAATTATAATATCAAACAGACAGACTTTTTTCTCTGGATTCTTGTTCACACAATGGGCTTGATCTCTTGTGAGCTGGAGTGTGCCAGAAAAGGAATAACTTTTGTTTTCTACTAGAATATAACCCCAATAATATGATGTGCAGAAAATAATTTAGAACTCCTCAGGGTAGCTCTGTACTCTGGTTCTCAGAGACAAAAGAAATATTAATTTTGTCATCTTAGATATCAAAGATGTGGCTGACCCATGAGCCACTGATCAGTAATATAAAGTCATCTTCTTTCTGAATGTATATGCGTAACTTTAACTACACATTCTACTTCAAAACTCCACAGGTTTTTATCCTCCTTATAGCATCATTTTGGTTGCCAAGGGAAGCAGTTGGTTGTCAGGGTCACTTCTGTTTGGTTCATCAGGGCTTGCTTTAGTTGTCAGGGCTACTTATGTTTTGTTCCATCAGGGGCAACAGCATGTCCATAGCACATGCCCCTCCCTTTGGGTAACTGGCACTTAAACGTGAGATTGTCACATGGTGAGCTGATAGGTATGTGCATTGGCTGCATGGTGGTCCTCTCCTCCATAAGTCATCTTGAATGCCCAAAAGAAGCAACAGCAGAAAATGGTTTCTCCTGGTAGCCCAGCAGCATATGTTTCTCTTACTACTGTGATCATGGTAACCATTAACCCCAGAAGCCTGCTGAGCATGTTATGTCTCAGATGGGTGCTGCTGAACAAGCTTTGAGCCAAAAATTGTTCCAGTTTCTCACAGCCTCACAGAGTGATTCCAAGGGAAAGCAAAGGCCCAGGCTGCTAATGGACCATGCATTCCTGTGACTGGCTATCTTGTAGCTGAGTTTCAAGCTGGAGCAGGATGCATATCTCCATTCCCTGCCAAAACTGACAGGGAGGTGTTGAGGAAGATCTGGAATCAGACACACAAGGCAGTGCTTGGAGTGGATGGAGCTTCCCTGGCCTTGTTAACAACTGACATCATGTGAAGAAGGATTAATAAGTAGCTAAGGGAGCTCATATGGAAGGAAGCATGGAGAGGGAGGAAGCTGTCTGCATGTTGAGATGGCTGAAGCTGGCATGCAAGGAGGAAGGGAGGATGGTGATGACTCTGGAGTGCTGTGGGAATGGGGAATTTCCCATGCCTTTGACAATAGAAAATGCACTGTTAGGAAACACATGTATGTGTGATCAGTAAAGTCCACTAGAATATTTCTTTCTGTTTCTCCCAGTGTGCCCCTGAGGAAATAATTTGGTTTATTTATTTATTTGTATTTCTTTGCAGCTGCTGATGTGACAGAATATTGTTAGTTGAGAAGACCTTGTGGCCAAAACTAGTTTATTTATAGATGATCTCCATTAATTTGTTGATCTCCGTATAATTTATTCAATACTTCATAATGAAACAGGTAGATTGAAAATCTCATGCCATTCTCCCTCCCATGTACCTTATAGCTAAGGACATCATTCTCAAGCAAAAGTGATTGAACTGTACCTTGAGACAGAAGTCCTGTATGCTGACTGTTTTCAAAGGCCTTAGTAGCAGAGGTTATTCCTCTTGCCTAAGATAGCTTCTGTCTCCCTCAATTGCTCCAGTTTCAGGAAACAACCTTTCAAATCCTGAATAAAACAAACAATCAGCATTTTGTCTATAGACTTTCAGGTTTTAATTTGCTCAGAGACCATGCCGTCAGCATCCTGAAAAGCAGTATAATTACACAGAACATGAAGAATCAGGCTGAGACCTGCTCAGGAACTAATTTCAGCAGCCCGAGACCCCTGGGGTGCCAATGGATGTATTAGAGGGGCTTGCTGTATTATCACTCTCTGTAGATGGTGTAGAAAATCACACCTATCTTCTCACCAATGCAAAATTTGCCACAGCCCCTGCTGATATAATTCTGTTTGTGTCAGAAGGAAGCCATGTCCCAGGGTGAAGTGGTAATTTATTCTCCTTGGCTTTGGCCTCCCAGCTGAGCTTCCTCACAAGGGTGTAATTTAGGCATGATTCCACAAAGCACTTAGGTGTGCGTTTGGCTTGGAGTGTGCGTGTTGTCCCCTTTACTGCAGTATGACCTCTGCCCAGGTGTAACATTAAGAATGTACTGAGATATTTTGGACAATGTGAATTTATTTAACCATGTTTGTAAAGAAAAAAAAGAGTGCTCTTAAGCATCTTTCAGCACTGGTGCTTTAACCCTGTTTGTCATGTTCCCTTTTAAGGAAAACAAAATATTTTGTATGAGCTATATCAAGCCACACTTTATATATTACTCATATGAGTGTCCAGCCTCTTTTGGCTTTCTTTAGTCATACTGACTGAGGAGGAATTGCCTTGGGCCATATATCAAGCATGTAATATAGATGATGTGTGTAAGTAACACAGCTTTTATTTATTTATTTTATTTAATTAAAAAATAAAAGGAGGCAACAAAAACATACAGATATCAGGTTGGACACATATGTTTACTGAGTATCTCTCTCTTATAACCTGCACTGGATATAAAGAAAGGACACACAATGAGAAGGATCTGACCTTATCATTTTTTCAGGCTCTTTCTAACACTAAACACAATAAAAAGTTTCTAGTAGGAAGCTCTTAAGCCAGTTAGCACACTGCATCTATAGGAATGGTGATTGTTATCAGTTGCTCCATGTTTTCTAGAGTGTTTCTACAGGTTTTCAATTTGGAGCTATTACAATTATACTAATTATACACATAAATATACCCCACACTTGTAGAGAAATTTCCTTTCGTTTGAGGAATATACATAGTAATGAGATAATTTCAATACAAATTAAGCCAACATGAACAACGTAATTTATAAAACAGACTTCAGCTATGAAACTTAGCATTTTGGTCTTGGTTATAAACAAGGATATTTGGGAGAGCAGTCCTTACTCCTGTGAAGCCTCCCTGCTGTGAAGATAAAGTGAAGTTTTGTTTGTTTGTTTGTTTGTTTAAGTTTACATTTAGATCTAAGCTTGCAAAAAATGTTTGTAGGCATATTTTGGTAGAAATGTTATTTATATTCTCCCCCCTTTATTTATTTATTTATGGCTTCTGAGACATTAGAACTGTGAACTGCAGATGTTTCTCAAGTTCATTATGCTGGTACAAATAACCTTGTCTATAAAAAGACAAGGAGAATAGGCACAGGTTACCAGCACAAAAGGCTACCTTCCTTCTGCTCTCAGAGATAAGAGAGTATACCCTAAGCTCCACATAGGTAAGTCATGGTAGGGGCCGTAAAACTGCCCACCTAGCTTAGCATGGGGAAAAGTAAGGACTTGAAAGTCATTTTCTCACTTCCTTTCATTCCTGGCCTTCAAAATATCCACCCACTTCTCTGCCACGAACAGGATGGAAATAGCACAAAGAGCTCCCGGAGATCACGAAGAGGGAGTAGATCAAGGTTGCACTGAAGTAGGGTGAACAAAAGATTAGCAATGGTCTGTAATTCCAGCAGCTCATCATCTGAAACAGACTTGAGAGTTCACTGCATCAGAGAGCTGCACTGAATAATTGATAATTATGTCAGAGAACCAACAGTTATAAAATAACAAATACACCAAAAACCCCTAAGTTCCAATTACACAGAATGTAGTTGGCCAGACAGATTTATTCAACAGTGGCTACTACTAAGACAAGATATTATGTCTGAACTTCTGTCTTTCCATAATAATTATGACAAAATATTTCCCTTCATACGTGTGTGGTAGTTAAACGCTCTCAGGATTTTTCTCGTCTAGGTCTGAACGAGCACTAACTATAGTGGGTACATTTTAATTGTATTGTTACTGTCATTTGGATCCTGAGGTTTTGGTTGCATTGATCAGCACTGAACAATGCTTAGATAAATATATTGCCCCAGGCTTGCCTTTGCATTTAAATTCTGTGTTCATTTAAGGTTATAGCTCATTTTACTTCTCTTTCTGCTTGTAATTGGTAATACATCTCCAGAGTACGTTTCCAAAATGTGTCCTTGTGTGATCCGAGCTTACTTTGGTGTCCTTTAGTGACATTGCCTTTTCTTTTCTGGTTTTCTTCACATTATCATTTTTTTTCCTCCCATTTTCTTCTTCTTCTTCTTCTTCTTTTTAATTATTTTCTTTTTGAGTGAAGATGATCTGCACTTTTTTACCACTGATTTTGAATTCAAACTCTCATACTGGGAATCTCTCCATAGTCCCTTCTGCCTATTATTTCATTATATTAGCTTTCTTCCTCTGGAAACAGCTGTATCTTTCCTGGCTGGTTTGCTTTTGTATTATATATCAGTCCTCTTTCTACCCTTCCAGAAAGGGTCTGCCTTACCCTTCTTCTACTTAAACAGAAATGCCTGCATCTTTTTTAATGTAGTTCTCTGTTACCACTAAGACTATCAAGATAAGTCCATGCATGAGTTGCTTCTGGGATGTCAGTGAGACAAATTCACGTTTTCATGCTTTCAGGGGAGATGGATGATGAGGCTGATGGATTGAGAAGATGATGGCTTAAGAATAGTTGGCTATTATTTCTATACAAAAAGCTATTAGTGTATCTGTAGAATCAGTTGAATATGTATTTCTTCGCAGACATCCTTCTGCATGTCAGTGCTTTAGAGCATTAGCTCTACATGGTGAAGACTTTATTCATGTCTGCTCTGTACAGTAGCGACCAAATACAGTCTAATCTAAAGCAGTACTTTCAACTACTGCCATAACTTTAATAATAATAAAAGAAGACTGTTTCTAACTGGTAGCACTAAAAGCCCTTTCAATTCACCGCTATTGCTTGCTGCTATTTTGTCTCCCTGGCTTTTTTCTCCACCCATTGTCATTTAAAACAAGGAATTCTCAGATTGTAGGGATGGATGTTAACATGCAAATTCAAAGTTGCTCTGTTTAACATTATGAACTGATGCTTTAAAAATTATCTGCTTCAGTGCTAATTTTACCTTGTGATAGAAGAAGTTGGGCTTTAAATATGTAATCAGCTGCCATCAGTAGCCTAGAGAGGTTGTCTTGTTTGCTTCAGAATAATTGCATGACCTGCCTCTCAAAGCCAGCACTATTCAATTACTGAGCTACCTAGAAACAGAAGAAAGAAGCCAGTGTTTTAGCTGCTAGTGACATCTTGCAGGAGGCTTAGAAGGAGCTGTAGAAAGGGCAGTGAACTTTTAATTCTCAGGAAAAAAATGTTTTTTTTAGGGCTGTAGACACTTAGGAACCTGGGAACTACTTTTCCAAATCTGCTGAAAGAAGATGATCAAATCCAGAAGGCTCAGAATCCAAAATTGCTGTCCTATAAATAATGCATAGCACAATAGGAACAATCTATGGAGGGCTTTACAGGGCATGTCCTAGCAGTACTAACATCTTTCATGCTCTCCAACATGTATCAATCAATAAATGTTTCATATTGATTAACAAGAGAAAGGCAACTCCTAAATTCTGCAGAGGAAGAGCAGCAGGATATTGACTTGAAGAAAAACCAACAACCTCTTCTGCATCCCCTCCAGTAATATTTATGCATAATGGATTTCTTTAAACAGTTTGAATTTCATGGTTCATAGAATGAAGCCTCCATGGACTTTACTACTACTACAGCTTAGATCTAAGAGATATTTCAGTATCTTTTCAGATAAATCTCTGGACTCGAACAGAAAGGCCCCTCATTTAAGTTAAAAATAGCAATTGTAGCCCATGCTAATTACATTATGCACACTCCAACAGCTGATAGCCATTGACCTGTATGGAACATTTCCAGTTACAAACTGATTAAAACTGCTCCAGGCGATCATTCTGTTTCACAGGGAAGCACTGATGCCTGATGTAATGATCTGACCAATGCTAGGCAAATGCAAAGCCTTCTAAGCAGAGTGGTACAAATATAGACAGCCAAAAGGCCATGCACTATATGCTTATCAGCTGTGAATGCTGAGAGCAGGTTTCACAGCCATGAATAATACTCAGCTGGATTAGTCATCTTCATAGCTGAATGTGGCTAATTTATTTCTAGGCTGAAGTGGATGCATTTTCAATAACATCTTGGATTCCTGGGTCATGCATGAAGTTACATGTATACCCTATTTGAACTTCTAAGTGAGTGAAAAGCATCAGTGGAAGTTCCTTGCTCTGCTCATGGCAACTCAGTCATTTCATCTCTTCCTTCAGCTCATCCTGTGTTAGAAAAACCTGAAAGAGTGTGATTCTGTGATTCTGTTCTGTGATTCTGTGTATACAAAAGGTGTTTCCCCTTTCCTGCCAGTAGTCCTTGAGGAGTTTTATGTAAAATGTAGGTATTTACATAATTAGGATACATATTTAAGGGCCACTAAGCAGAAGAATGTAACTATGTTTGACATACTGTAGAGCCCTGAAGGCTTTAGAAACTTAGATTTGCTGTATCTGAGTAATGTAGTTGTCATAAAATGATGTCGCCCTTTCTGTATCTACATGTACAGGTTTGATGTTGTAAACCAAGGATTACCATATGCTGCATGCCACACACCAAGACATAAATGTTTATACAGGTTGCTTTGATTTTTTATAGACCAGTCTTCTACTGCATGCCCTATAATAATACATCAAGGCAATTCATGTCCTTCCCCAGACCAGTGTTGCTTTGAATGTTTACATGTATTTATAAGTTATATTTTTAAATCTCTCTATATTATTTTCAAGGAACAAAAGTTATTAAAATTATTGTTTTGCTTTGTTTTCCTGTGGTGTATTACCATTTTTTCTCCCATTTTCTTACTGAATTATGAAAAATGATTACAAGCATAGATAGTGTAAATATTAAAAAATCATCTATAATGAGGATATTTCCCATATCATCCTTTTTTATATAAAGTGTTAAAAATAGAAAACCCTTTCCTTGAAATTTCCAGATAGTAATTAGTCTTGTCAGGAAAGAGAAAATGGTTACAAACGATCCACTTTTTAGAGTTCTTCCCAATCAAGTAAATGACGAAGAAACAGACAAGCACAGCAATAAATGAGAGCGAAGATTCTGATGTTCTTGTTTGCAGTTCAATATGTCCTTTGCTTCCAAGCTCAATACAAGTCACATCAACTCTGTCACCTCTGTTGCACTATTAAATAACTTATATTACATTTTGTTGCTGTTTTTGGTCCAAAAAGCAGGAAGACATGGTGAAGGTATGCATAGCAGCTTGATAGGAAAAGGTAAGTAATTTCAGAGCTGTTTGAACAATCAGGAAAAGGTTACTTCCATTTCCCCTTATTTAACTGGACCAGCTAGGAGTTGATAGTGCTAGAGAGAAGAGCAGTGTTTGGCATGTAATTAAACAGCCTACATTCACACTGAGAAATTCAGTTACATTATTGTGTAAATAGGGTGATTTTTTTTCTCTTATATCTTAAATCATCAAGGAAGAATGTGCTTCAGGATTATGCAGTTATGCATGCTTGCGATATACAATGATTTTTTTGTCACTGGAAAAAACAAACAAACAGGGAGGCAACATTTCTTTGTTGAAATGGGATTTGACCAATTTACCTTTTGGAAGACATATCTGTGAGCTTACTCATGTGGGTTCCTGCTGGTCTCTCCTACTTGATGATATTGTGCTTACTGGGTAACACTGGAGTGTTCACGGGAACAGGACAAAAAGCTTGTTTTGTTAGGTGAATGTCCTGATCATCTGGTGACAGAATTAACTTCACATTTACTTCCTGATGGCTCCATGAGTATTAGAGTATTTTAGATCTAGTAAAAGAACAGAAAGTCTTAAATATAAGAGTAACCTAAAGGTATTTCAAAATACCCTTCAGATTACCACTGCCAGGAACATCTGTCCTAGAGATCTTAATTCAGACCTCTGCAACTAAAGCTAGCTATCATCCCTGTTGGATATCCCAATGGATAATAAATGAACACCTCTCCCATTGTTTTCCTTCTTTCCTGTACTAGCAGTATTTCAAGGTCTTGCTTTCTACTTCAGTTACTTAGATTGGATTTAAAATGTTTGAAGTAGCAGGGGACATGAGCTGTTGTCTCATCAGAATCCTCTCTAACGGTGAGTTTATAATTCCAATAATCCAGGAGAAGTAACTTGGTGCATTTGTTGTTTTACTGCTAGCATGGGCAGACTACCATACATATAGGTAGTGGAACAGAGTCAGAGGCAGAGCAAGATCTGAGTGGCTCTTTCTTCTGTGCAAGTTTGGGTGGGGAAGAAGTGATCTGAAGTTTAATTCCAATATTTCCATGAGACTAAGAGAAGCAGCAAGAAGAAGCTGTCTGCAGCAGAGGATGTGCTGCCGAAAATCACTGTTCCTCTCATCTGGGGGTGATACATAGCAAGGAACCTAACTGATCCCACAATGCCCTGTTAAATAAACTGTTGCTGTGTGATCTGCATGAGTGGACAATGAGATGGTTTGAATGCTAGACCCAGAGGGTAGCGGTCAGTGATGCAAAGCATACTTGTAGGCCAGTTAACTAGCAGTGTACTACAGTGGTCAATATTGGGCCCAGTATTGCTTAACATTTTCGTAAATAATTTAGATGATGGGGCAGGATGAACTCTTAGCAAGTTTGCTGAGGACATGAACCTGGGAGGAAAGGCTCCAGAAGGTTGTGCTACCATCCAGGGGGACCTTGACAGGCTGAAGAAATGAGATGAGAGAAACCTCATGAAGTTCAACAAGGACAAATTTAAAGTCTTGTGTCTGGGGAGGCACATGCTGCAGCCCTAACAGCTGGAAAGCAGCTCTGCAGAAATGAACCTGGGGCTGTTGGTGGATGCAAAGTTGAACACGAGCAATGTGCCCTTGCTGCAATGCAGGTAAATGATATCCTAGGCTGCATTAGGTAAACTATCGCCAGCAGGTCAAGGGAGGTGATCCTTCCCTTCTGCTCAGCATTGGTGTGGCCATACTTGCAGAACTACGTCCAGTTCTGGGTCCCCCAGTACAAAAGATCTGAACTTAGTGGAGAGAGTCCAGCACAGGGGTACCGAGATGACTTGAGCATCCTATGAGGAGGGCCTGAGAGCTTGGACTGTGAAGCCTGGATAAGAGGAGGTTAGAAATGTCTGTTAATACCCGAAAGGAAGATGCGGATAAATTTGAGACAGTCTCTTGTCAGTGGTGCCCAGTGCCAGAACAGGAGGCCATGGGCACAAACTGGCACACAAGAACTCCCTCTGAACACCAAAAGCACTCCTGTGCTGTGTGGGTGACAGAGCAGTGGTACAGGCTGACCAGAGGCTATGGATCGTTTCCTTGGAGACCTTCAGCAGCCACCTGAATGTGGCTGTGGGTACCCTGCTCTGAGTGGCTCTACTGGGTCAGGAGCTGGAGCAGGTGGGCCAAAGGTTCCTTCCAGCCTTGGCCATTCAGGCATTCTGTGAATGTTTCTTAGGTCTGGGCTAACCCTCTATGTAAACAGTGCAAAAAGGCAAAGTGGAGCTCTGCAGTATCATCTTGACATTTCCAAAGCGTTGGTGTTTCTTGGTTTTCTTGCTGAATTGATAAAAATAACAGTCAATACCACTGCTGTCTTTTTATATCCCCCAGCAGAAGTGAGATACTTTTTCTCACACATTTCTTTTTCTGAATTAAGAGACAGATATTGTGTTTTGAAGAAAGAGGAAGTAAGGAGAAAGGGCAGAACTGTTTTACATTTAGCATGGCTAATCTGAACACAAAAATGTTCACTTAGAATGTTACAGAGTTCTCTAGTCATGTCTATAAATCATGTTTGTGTAACTAAATTTATATTTTTACTTACAAATGTACTGTTTGTGATCCTAGGCTTTGCACAGTTCTATCTATGTTTTGCTTAGCTGTATTACTTCTACCTTATGTTCCTGCTGGGCTATTTGACCTCAAAGAAATTGTAGCAATCATAGCTAATGCATAAAACATAGCAAATTCTGCCTCCAGGTTTGTTTGCTTTTGTTTATTTGTTCGGCTAGGTTTTCCCTGGGACTAGGTACCAGTCAGTGATGAACAGTGCCATGCATTTGTCTCTGGTTTGCCTGAAGCCTTCAGTTTTATCTACAGATACTTCAGAAAACCCACTTGGCATCAGTGCAGTAAGCCTTTCTATGTTAACCTGTTCTCAGAGAGAAGAGAAATCATACCTTAGGTCCTATTTTCATCTTCTCATATTTAGGATGGTCCTGATTTTCCTTATGAGTTTGGAAACAAAGGTACAATTCAGATTTTGATTTCTAGCTGGTCTTCTTGCTTGTAAGTGTTCTGCAGGAAATCATGCCTTATAGCATAGCATTCTGGGTTATGCAGTTCTCTGCTAGCACGCTCTGCTCACTGAAAGACAGCATGGGGACTTTGTATCAGGGGACAGAAGTGCAGGGGTGATCAGGTGCATGTGAGACTTCTCCTTGGGTATTCCTCCAGAACTGCCCTTGGATGTACATATTGTGTGCACGTGCATTTACAGTTTGTTTTCAGCTGAAGCCACTGGCTTTAAGCTCTTCTTTTCTCTAGAGCACTGGTGAAAGCTCCCCTTACTTGTGTTAAGCATATGCAGAGTTGTGCAGGAGCAGCTCTGCTGTGCCTGTCATACAATCAGAATTGTACTGATATTACAGTATCAGGCAGGCAGCACTATTTTCAGTTTGTTAGCTGAATTAGCCTGTAACCACAAGTTGAATTACTAGCAGCCTTCTAAGCTCTTGCACTGGAATATTCTATGTGAGGTTTCTGATTTCCTTGGCTTCAATGTCCTGAATCTTATTGAAGTTCCTGTCTTCCTTCTGTCCTTATTTCCCTCTTCTGGCAGCCACTAGCAGAAAGAAGTTAGCTTAGAGCTGAATCTGTTGCAAGCCAGGAAAGTCTGTACTGCAGTTTCACCTATAGATGGCTGCTTTCACACTGGCCTTGTATAGTGCAGGCAAGAAGTCCTTCCAGTATGTTTATCCTTAGCAAATGCCCCCAAGCTAACATACTTGGGAAGAGCTGACAGGAGTGACTTTTCCTCTTTCCTAAAGGTCACTCCCAATAGGATTGCTTCTTTTTATCTTTCCTCACTAAACTTCCTCTCCTCATGAGGATGCATAGATTTTATAGAATATTGGTCATACTTTGCACCAGAATTAAATCATATTGCCTTTATAAATTCCAAAAGTTCATTCAATGGCTCTTCAATAATTATTGTAGAAAAGAAAAAAAATCATACTTAAAATTTCCTTAGTTGAACAATAATTTTCATAGAGTATAATTTTGCCCTTCTGTTTAAAAGCTATTCTGCTACCCATCCAATTTCTCACATCAGGTTTTAATGGCTATGTAAAACCAATGATCTGACAGATAGATTTCTGATATTAATTTGCTCAATTAATTCCGTATAACTAGAATGACTGAATCTTTTCCTGCTGTACTTTTAGTCTCTGTGTTTCGGCTTTTCAAAGATTACCTCTGTATGCAAGAGGTGTATTTTCCTGTATTTTCCAATTACATTTACATATAATTGAATCTTAAATTCATACCTTTGAGTCACAAAGTAAGTCACAAAGTAAGTCACAAAGTAAGAACTAACCATAATGACAGTATAGTAATGTTTGTTTTGATTTCTCTTCACACTTGGAAAAAGCTGTAATGCTTGAACAGAAAGACCACAGTTGCACAAGCAAAGAGGCCAGGCATGTAATTCAAAAAGAAAAATTCTGTTCCAGTGGGATTCATTCTTTGTGAAGATATTATTTATAGCTGGCCATTTGCTGTACCTCATAGTGATATTAGGAACTGATAGGTCTACCTAATCAAGGTAAAATCCTGCCCTCTCAGAAGACTTTGGCAATGAGCTATTCGGGAGAGTGAGCGATATCCATCAGTGCATGTATTGTCAAGAGTGGTTTATCTGAAATTTACAGCTTTGGGAGCTGAATTTCCCATTCTGATAACTTGTTTGGGGGGTATCTAGGTGGAAAAATTGCAAGTGAACATCAGAAAAAGAATGAAAAGGAGTCCAATCAGTTAAGTATTTCTGGCATCCTTCGTCTCATTTCTCTTTTGACTCACTTTTAAAGAATAAAATGAAACTTTGATAGAGAAACAGCAGGGTCTTTTTCTATGACTAAGTAGGCAAAATGTAACAGAAAGTGGGAGAAGTTACACATAAAATTTGTTTGACATCAAAATTTGTGTCCTCTGTTTTTGCCTACTACTTGTGACTCACTCAGATATTTCAGCCTAATGTATCTGCAACTTTTGCTCATCTCTTTTGTTGTTTTTCTTTCTTATTGACTTTCTTCCAATCTGTGTTAATTTTGTAATAGATGGACAGGATTGGAGCCCTGTGCTCAATTACAGACATCTAGCATCCCTTTAGATCCTGCCAGTATTCCATCTGGCCTCTAGTTAAAGTACCAGGAAGATAGTAGGTCATCTGATGGTCCAGTCCCTTATCTGGTAGCCTCGTGCAGAAGCCTTAGATTTACAATGGTAGTAGGTTTCTGTATCTTAGTAGCTGAATCTTGCCCACAGGCACCAAAGGAGCATGTCAGCCAGACTGCCAAAAGCACTATGGCAAGGTGTGGTGAACTGTAAGACTAGATCCATCAAGCTTGGCCATAGACACCAGAGTGTAGAGACAGATTAGTTCCAGGAAAATGAATTTTTAGTGTAAGAAATCAATTCACGTGAACATATTAATGCCTATTGTAATGAATGGCTTATCAGGCAGTATTTTTGTTTGTTTGTTTTCAAAATTATCCCTCTAGGATGGACATACTTGCTTGGCTTTTCAATTAGTAAGCCCTCCAGATCAAAATTTAATTTATCTCTGAAAATAGAAAGAAACCTGGATTGGGCATAGGATCTGCTTGCGAATCTTAATTTGCTCTATAATGTGAATTATTTCATCACTGACCTGTTTGTTCACTTATCCTTTTGTTCCCTGCAGTAAATTAAAAAAGGAAGTTTCTAATAAATATAAAAATACAGCTTTAGTTGGTCTAACAAAATGAAGCTAATGATTGTTCGTACAAAAAATTTACCACCTTGGGATGAAAATATTGAGTGTAAGATGATAGAAGCATGCAAATGCTTGTCCTGTAGTCTGCAAGTTTGTCTGGCAGCCATAACTGCTGGAAACAGTTCTAGCTGAAGAAAGTATGTTATTTCCTACTTTATTTCTACAGGCAAATGTGTTGAGTGAAGATGTTGTACAGGCATCTAGTCTGCTAGAAGAAGCTAGTAATCTTTTTAGTTACTTCCTTGAGTGGTAAGTAAATTATAGGTGATCCTATTTACAGATCTTGTGGAGACAGCAAGAAGGTAAAAATTGCACTTTTTCTAAACCTATTACAAATATCAGCTTCTTAGCTTTATAAATATATGGAAGGGCTGAAATGGTCAAGTGTTGCTTACAATTACTTGGTGAGCACTGGAATAGCAGCAATATATTTACAATAGACATTTAACATTCTGAGGTTTTTATCTCAGAGGTGACTTTATTTCAGCCTTAATTAGTACAGGTTGAGTAACTTGCCTGTGGAAACTGAATCAGGAGGTACATATGAAGTGCCTGAATTATGAGTGCATTTGTCTTACATTGCATACACAGTCAATGGGAAGAGAAGTGCACCTCCAAGGGATTCAGCTTGCCTAAGTTCTAAATGGCCCCGTAGAGCTTCTTGTCTTTACCCACTGGCCTAGGGTAATTATGTGTCTTACTCATGTAAGTGTCTAATATTCAGCAGGATGAACCTGGGACTAAGGACTTTTGCTCTCTAAACAAGTAATAGATGTTTTATTTTTCATGTCATTCATGAGAAAAAAAAAATAATAAAAGTGATAATTTTACAACACATATTTAGAGTCATTATATATACAACAAAATGCTGGCTATGGTTCAGATGTTTATTTTAGCGTGTGGTATTTATTTCCACAGAAGCCTCTTCAAAATCCAACAGTATTTTTTATTAATGGATATGAAGGGGATTTTCAATTATCTCACAAAAATTCAGAATTTGGAAGCTGTAACTGGAATGTGGAATCACATCTTTCGGCATTATAAGTCATTGCTGATGTGTGCTCAGGAGGCGTCCATTGCTTGAAAACCCCAATATGAATGCAGTAAACTAGGACTACAATCCAGCAGAGTATCTTGGGCAAACTGTCATGGGGTCCCATTCCTGGGAAGTCAGATGTTGTCCAACATCCATTTGAGTGTCTTTACACTGCTCATACAGTCTAATGGCTAAAATTACTGACCCTGTCTTCTTTGAAAAGGGAAGGAAAAGAGCAGTAAAGAGTAAAGGAAAAGGAAACAATGGCTCAGAGTGGGAAAATCTGAATTCATACTATGTAATCAACAACCTTCCAGAAGGTTCAGAGAAGAGTTTGCTTCTGTTTTGTTGTGTTTTTTGTTTGTTTTTTTTTTCTTTTATAAATTTGGTTGCCTACAGTTACTAAGCGTACAGTTCATGAGTCATCTTGTGTCAGGACTCCAGTAGAGTGAAAATGTTCTTTTTTTTTTTTTTTGAAAGATGGGAGATTGGTAACTGCATTGCAAGGTCGCAAGCTGGTGTTTGAGTGCCAGGTTTTGAGAGCTCTGAAAAGAACCAAAACCCTGAGCACTAAATGAGCTGTAAGTAACATATTGAAAGACACTATAGTATGGACTAGAATTATTTTATAAAAAGACAGTGAAAAAACCCTAAGAAATCTTTGTACAGTAAGTACTATTTATTTTGTTAACTCTAGAAAAAAAATTTCTTATCCGATGTCTATGCTAATTTATCTCATAACCAATATTTATATTACTAGATTTGAAAAGGCTTTCTCACCTTTGTAATACTTATACTTCCAAACAAAAGGGCTTTCATCATTTCTTCAGAGATTTAAAAAAAAAAAACCTTTTCTTTTTATGAATGTATTCTCAAATGTGTACTCACAAGCATCAAAGCAACAATGCAAAGAATATAGGCTTAGCTAAAATGTCTAATTGCACAGACTGTAAGTAAGCAGTGTTCTGGGGACAGAATTTTTATTACCATTTGCATTTTTTTCTTCATTAGGAGACAGAAAGGAAATAAAATCACTAATTTTCTACTCTGTTTACATAAGTTGTCATCTATTTTTTCTGAAAGACTAAGGGAGAGCTTGTACTGGCATCAGTTAGAAGGATTTGCATAATTTATTGTGGTCTCAGTATTCATATCTGCTGTCAGATCACCACTGTATACCAGTGAAATGTATTTTGATTTCTCTGTGCTGTTCATTGCTGGCCCCAATTTACAAAATCTATTTTACTTCCGAGGGCTCCTTTTATCCATGTCTACTTTTTGTGAGATCCTGGGATTATATATAATTCTGATGAGGGTAACATCAGCAAACTGACTGCCAAGGATATTGTGAATATTAGAATATTTTCAAAGACAACAAAAATGTTATTAAATAGTCTTTTTTTTTTTCTTTTTTTTTCCTCTGGAGCTAAAATAGTTTATTTTCTGCAAACTTTCTGAGTGTTTTCTAGGGACCAAGAGCCCACAGGCTATCAAAGATGGATGCAAATATGTGTGGGAGTACAGAAGGGAAAATGTGATGTTTTTTTGTCATAAGGAAAACTATTTGGCAGGAGTGCACTCTTTGAACTAGTTCCAGCCAGATTATATTAGTAGACAGAGATCACATAATAGTCCAAAACTACCAAAGAGGCCAGATGCGATAAAGATATGTGCTTATCCCACGTTTATGGGGATGCAAATAATGTGCACTCGTGTACGTCAGATGTCCTCGGAAGCATCAGTGTGCCTGTCTCTGTAGTTTTGGGTTGCTTTTCCATTAAAACTGACATGATGGAAATTTGGCCTACACTTCAGTTTGATTAATGTAATTTATTTGTTTTTTTTTTACATCTAAGTAAAGTTATTTTTCTATCAAGTTTACTTTAACATTTTCATTGAGCTGCTTTAATTGAATGAGTACACAAGTAGACACCAGTTAACAAAGTCATTGTGTCCTGTTGCATTCTGCGGCTTCTAATACTGCCGATGTTTGTCAGTGGCAAAGTGAAAGTGCTGATAGGAAGGTGAGCATTAAAAAAGCAAAAATACTGAATCAATAGTGCATAATATGAACGATGTTACTACTTATTTTTATGAGAAATACAATAAAATCTGCATAGCAGTCTGACAGCTCTAGTGCCCTCAGCTATCTCATACATCTCCCCAGCTTTAGCCAAGTTGTATCATTGCCTTTATACAGATATTCATTGTGTCAGCTGACATTTTACTGCTTTCTATTTTTTGCAGTCTGAAATGGCAGTCAGTGATTCTGAAAGAAAGAGGTGTTTTCACCTGCTACCCCCAGCAAATGCATTAAGCTAAAGAGATTTGCTGTTTCTGAGCAGACAATTTTCTAGATTCATTTTGTTTCTAAAAATAACAGTAATAAAATCTTTAAACATTCATGTTTTTAGTGTATTCTGGCACTTGTATAAACAAGAAATGAGCAAAGCTGGGATTTTAACCACAGACTCTAGTCAGTTATGCACTGATGTTTTCCTGAATTGGAAACTGAAATGGGATTGCAGCTCTAGGAATGAGCTGATTCAGCCCCTGAGTTCAATACACAGGCAATTAGGAACTCGTTTGTTTACTCTTTTTCATATTGTAAATATAAATAACATTATCTTTCCTTGTTCTACATCCACAGAGTGTCAATTACTTTTACATCAACACTAGTTCAAATCTCAAAAGTTAAAGATAAGCACAGAGGTTTTACTAAAGCATATTTTCCGTGCATAATAAAAATACATCAATATTAAGCAGCCTTTGAGCATGTTTCTTTTTCAGCTTTTCCACTTGTCTGGTACTTGATGTTTATTTCATACAGAATCAAATTTGTAAATACTAACTAAATTGATTATATGAATATTAATTAATTAATCATTACAGCTGTAACAGCACATGTTGTGGATGGTATCATGCCACAGTTCCTGCAGTTTGATAACATATAAAATCTTGTTACCTTTTTTATAGACAAAAGAAAGTTAATGAGTTTGTTGTTTTGTCCAGTTTTGTTTATTTACAAAAGAAATGCGCACAGACAAGGCTCTGTGTAGAATCTCGTTTTCCTTTGCATAACCTACAGGAATCTTCACTGAATCCAACAGAAAGTTGATCATTGCACTGTCTCTAGCCCCCCAAAAAAAAGATGGGTCTTGGCTTTCTCCCAGGCATATACACAAAGTTCTTCTCTTTACTCTTGTACTTTCATCTTTTCATATATATCTTTTCTTCACAGTGAGGGTGACAGAGCACTGGAACAGGCTGCCCAGAGAGGCTGTGTAGTCTCCTTCTTTGGAGATACTCAAGACCCACCTGGATGCCTGCTTGTGCAGCCTGGTGTAGGGAGCCTGATAGGGCTGGACTTGATCTCTGGAGGCCCCTTCCAACCCCTACAATTCCGTGATTCTGCAATCTTTAGAATGAGATGCAAGTCTAGCATCTGTTGTAAGTCCAACTGGTGACCAGAAATGAGTGGTGTTCCCCTGGGTCGGTACTGGGGCATTTCCTGTTTTTTCTCTCTCTCTCTCTCTATATATATATAATAAATATATATATATATATTTCTGGCTTTGGATATATTTCCATCCTTTTATCAGAAGTCTAGGTTCTCTAGTGAAAGTGTACCTATGCAAATACTGCATCTCCTTTACACAGAAGTACTTGCAAAGCTTCTTAGGATACTGCATTTGGGTTAGGGTTTTTTGTTTGGTTTTTTTCCCTCTACTTTCAGTGAAGGGAAATGACAGATTAATATTTTCATTGTCAATCTCTATTGCATATGGGTGTCATTTGTTGTTCCCTTTATTTATGTTGGTTTAAATTATGTCAGCTAGTGACTCTGGTGACTCTGAATCATGTAATGATAATAGATAATTAGTCTATTTTTTCTTCTTTTATTGCCCAGTGAGGGAGAGCACATTCAGCCCAGCTAGATGCTGCACTTGGGCTGTTATAATGGTATGCAGAGGTATGGGCTTGGGGCAGAGTGACTGGAAACCTTCCTGGCAATGAAGGACCTGGGGGTGCTGGTCAGCATTTGGCTGAATGAAAGCCAGCAGTGTACCCAGGTGGCCAAGAAGGCCAATGGCATCCTGGCTTATGTCAGAAGTAGTGCTGTCAGCAGGATCATCCCCCTGTACTCAATACTGGTGAGGCTGCACCTCAAGTGCTGTGTTCAGTTTTGGGCCTGTCACTACAGAAAATTTATGGAGTTGCTGGAGCATGTGCAAAGAACAGCAAAACTGGTGAAGTTACTAGAAAACAAGATATATGAGGAGTGGCTGAGGGAGCTGGTGCTCTTCAGTCTGGAGAGGATGAGGCTCAGGGGAGTCCTCATCGCTCTCTACAGTCACTTGACAGGAGGCTGCAGTGAGGAGGGTATTGGTCTTTTTTCTTAGGTGATGTGAGGAGATATGAGGAAATGGTCTGAGGTTGTAGCAGGGGATGTTTAGACTGGATATCAGAATGAATTTCTTCATGGACAAGATGGTCAGACATTGGATGTGGCTGCCCATGGAGGTGGTGGAATATCTATCCCTGGAGGTATTTAAGAGATCTGTGGGTTTGGCACTAAGGAACATGGTTTGGTACTGGGACTCAGTGGATCAGGTAGATGGTTGGGCCTGGTGATCCTGAAGATCTTTTCTAACCTAAACAATTCTACAATTCCAAAACCACTGTTAGACTTCATCACAGCAGAACATCTGTATTTCAGATCATTTTTGTCTCCATTGTATGGATACTTCCAACACTTAAACTAAATCATACCCATACAAATGGTTAAATACTCACTTGCAGTGTTTCTGTGTGAAGTGTTTTCTTCTTGTGTAGTGGTAGCTGCCTCAAGTGAATATGGTTTCATCATTATGATTGGAGGTCCTGCTAACAACTTCATTTCCTTTTGTAAATGTTTAAACCTGTTAGGACTGTACAGTATTGTGAAAGCATTATTCATGTTTGCTTCTGAGACAGAAAACAGTGAAGAACGTTGCAAGTAACTCAGTCAAGTTTGAAAACGTTAAAAGTAAGAATTATATTGATGGACTAAGATTACTGAGAATTTTCTGCCTAAAATTTTCTTCTAACTTCACAGTTTTAGTGATCAGTGAGAAGTGAATACACCCCAGCATATTTATTAAGTATTTTGAGTTAAGAGTATCAGGTTGTTTTTTCTGCCTGTAAAGAATAAGAGAATTTAAAACAATGTCAGTGAGGATTAAATATTCAGAATAGGAAAATGATGTTTAGAAGTAAATTCTGTACATTTCTTAGAAATAATTTGGCTAAAACAACCAAAGGACGTTTGAGCAGCCTGGGAGAAACATAATATGTGCCATGTGTAAGAAAAGCAAGTAAGGAGATAGATAGCACAACTGCATTAGGATGGTTTGGTTGAAATCTACTGTGACTCGTTCCTTGCTAATAAATAACTTTAATTACTGCCAGCAGTTATTTTTAGATGCTTTTGAGGCTGATTTGAAACCTATATAATTCAAAGAAATTCCAAATGGCCAAGTGGAATTCCCTTAATTTTTAAGTAACCATGTGGTTAGACGTGAATGAACTGCTTCTCTCTTCTACAAATATCTTTTGTTCTGTGACACAATACTAAAACACATAGCAAGAACAGTCCATGGAAAGTACCAGCAAAAGAGGGACCCATTTTTTCATACACATAAATCAGGATAATCAGAATGTTTCTAGCTCAACTTTGAAAAGTTTCCTCTTCCTTCTGTTTCTGCTTGCGGAATTCCTGAACTGCTAGATTTGATCCTAGATGGCACAGATAGCACGTGAAAATGTGTCCATATTGATAAAATCATTAGATGTTAGGTGGTTTCAATGGTCTGTATTTTTTTTTCCAAGGCAGGGAGTTAAATTTACTAACTATGTGTCTTGGAGAGATTTAGGTTAGTGAGGTGTAAACTGATTGCATCTAAGTGTAAATGAAGTTGATGTACAGCAGTATGAGAAGAGGCAACACACAGCAACCAGTAAAGTTCTGAAGACCAGCCCTGCAGAATGTCAAGACTGTTTGTTATTCCCAGCACTTCTGTAAGGAGAAGAAATACTTACTAAACATAGTTACATAAACATAAATGATAGCTTGCAGAAAAAGAAAAGAAAAAAAAAAAAAAAGTCTGATTCTAGCACCTTAAAATGTTCTTTTTCAGTTTCTGCACTGTTACATTTGTGTGAACTCTTAAGTTCACATTAGAGAAATAAGGAGGAATCTATTGATCTGATTTGATGATATTGTGGCAACAAGAATAATCTAAATGGTGCATAGGGGCAGAAGCAAGAAAGGAAGAATACATTTAGAGAAGGAAATATGATTTCCGTAGAAGATGGGATATATTTAAGAGCACAGACCGAATCAGATATACACAGCAACAAAAATACATCAAAGAGGATACAGCTCCAGTGGCGTAAACTAAATAATATCTGACTGTAGGTGGAATACTAAAGAACAATAAATGAAGATTTTGCCTGAAAATTAACTCAGTTTACAGAAGGAAAAAGTGATACCTAGCAGGCAGAAACCAGAAGAAAAGACTCATTCTGAAAGGAGGGAAGTGTACATGTTGAATTCTGTGCAATATTCAGTTGTGCATCAGAGCATTTTACAGAAATCATTACTTTATTGTTTACTGGGAGTAAACGACATCTCCTTTACATGAGTGCAATGTCATCAAAATATGTAGTAGCATAATGGTACGCTGACCCTGGCCCATTATTTATAAATTGTCTGAGTTCAGTCCAGTATATGAAACACAATATAGAAATTGTGCAGCTTTTCTCCTCTGGTTCTGTTATAGAGAATATAATATATCCAGTCATGGATATCTCATAGATCTGGTGCATTAAACCCCTGAAAATGCTCGCAACTAACTTCAGATACATATAAACTGCACACTGTCACTGTTTCTGAAGGTCTTCTCTGTATTTCTTCTCCTAATGCTTTATTTGCCAAAAGTACAGAATACTGGAATACAAGAAGAAATATATTTTAAATAAAATCATAATAGCATTAACATGATAATGTAGAAAAGGTCTGAAAGCAGACACTGCTTATGCCTGGGCTGTAGCCTATGTTCTGTTTTTTGCCAAGACTCGGGATTGCCAAAACAGAGCTACACCCTTGCTTTGTGTCTTCTTCCTTCACTAACCTTTTTCACACATCACATTTGCATCTTGATACTGAGGCATTAGTCTGCTTTTGGTAAACTGCAAGACCCAGATCCACAAAAGCACAGAAGTCGCTAACTCCTTTTTACAGCCATTCAGTCCAGTCTCAACATGGACTCTTGTCTCCGTCTCCTATAACTCCTGGACTTATGCTTCTCTTTGGTGAGGCAGCCCATCAGCAGATGGCATCAGGTAACTCCACACACTGTACAGTTGTAGTTTGGCACTATCACCTCTCCAGTACCACTAGACTCAGTGCACATTGTTTCACACACTCTTGAGGTGCATCTTTCAGTTTCCAGGCTCACACTGGTGTATATGTGCATTGCAAAGTATGCACTTCAATAGGACTGAGATACATAAATTGCTTGGTGGCATTAGCCCTAAGTGTTCTTGGACAGGTTCCACAACTTCAGATTTAGTTCAGTTCCTACTTTTAGCACTATAAATTATCTAAAATAAACTCCTTGAATCTTTCATTAGTAACGATCAATGATAGCGACTGATGAATCAGACCAGCATTAAGTATGAAACAGATAATTCCATATGTGATTGATACATTTTTCTTCCCATAAATTAGAAAAAATCTGATTAATTTATTATGATTAAGCCCCATTAAAATTTGAACGATTTACTTGATGAGATTTTTTGTAAAGTGCTTAAGATCATAGGTAATCTAGGAGCCTACATTGTAACTGCATCTCGGCACCTTGGGAAAAAAAAAAAGACCCATTGCCTATTTTTATATGAATTGGAATTCATTTTAGGTCTGCATGGGAAAGGTTAATGCTGAATGATGAGGCAGTGTGGCTGAGTGGTTCCCCAGGCAATCACTTGTAAACTGTCTTGGAATCCATCCAAACATGGGGACTTAGTATTTCCTTCCCTGGAAGTAGGATAAACAGTCCAGACACATCCTGATTGCTTGTTGAGCTAAGACATAGTCGCACACATCCCTGCTTCCTCATTCTACTCAGTTTGAAAGAAATCAGTGAACGTGCAAGAAGAAAGTCATGGTATACTGCATTTTTCATTTCACCGAGCTTAACAGGCCAGTGTTTTATCCATCCTACAGGCTCTCTTTCCCTGGACTTTCACTGGCCCTTCTTTGTATCTTTCCTGATTGAAGTATTTGAGCAAAGGTATCCATAGCTTATTTTAGGTGAAATTTTAACTGATATCTTATGCTGTGGCACTGCTACTTCAGTCACCTGGTGTATGCTAGAACAGCGTCTCCCACATATGAATTTAACTGATAACTGGTAGCACTTTTGCAAGCAACCAAAATCCCAGCTTCATCTTCCACAGTTGCTGTCAACTCATATTTCCATTCCTTGTCCCAAGGCACATGGTTTCCCTCTAATGTGCTCCTCCGTTCCAAACTACTTTATCCTCTTCAGGAAGTTCATATCTGTCAAAAAGAGATTTTAAGCAACTGGAATATATCTTGAACGTATGACAGTTGATGCAATTCTAACCTTACAAAATGCAGCGGTTAATTTTTTTACAGTTCTCAATATAATTTGTATCTGTAATTACGAGAAACACCACATGACCTCACATTTCATAGTCATTTTTTTGTAGTCAAAGGAAGGTCAGCCAATTCTGATAATATGAAGTATCTAAAATAAATTCTTGTATTCCAAAAAAGCAATATTACCTACTGATATTTTCAGTAAGTTTTCTAGAATTCATGGCTTCGGGTAAAGATCTTGAAACAGCTGCTCCAGTTACTGGGTCTTCATGTATTTCAGGTGGCTCATTAGTGAGCAACAAATTACATTTCTGAAATGGTAACGTTAACTGAAAAACAATGATTTTCTAATGCTTAGGTGGGGTTACTAGAAATATGAGTTAGTGAGACAGGAAGGCACTGAATGTTTCTCTCATGTGCATTAGCACAGAGGCAGGATTTAAAACCTGCATGCTTGCACCTACAAATGCAGGTACCATCAATGTATCTGGTAAGAAAAATAAATCATTTACATCTATGCGTGTGTACTTATGTTATCAGGCACCCACTTTATGTATCCACTTGTAATATTTCTGCCAAGTCATGTTATTCTAATCACAACACATACATCGATATTTCTTACTAAAGGCCTTTTCTAAGCATAAAATAAATCACTCTACTGGAGAACAGGGTCTGAATTCAAAGAAAGTCGATTCTTTTATTAGTGCAAATGCGTTTGTTACAGCTAGTTGTAAAAGACAACCAATCAGCCATATTTTTCAAATGGATCTATTTTTTTCTTCTGTAAGGTCAGAGTAAAAAATGTATTTCCCATTGTAGCATTAGATGCTTTAATGTACTCAACTCCTACACTGAAGGTGAGCTGCCTGGCTGGGGATAATGTATAAAAGCTGACCAGATATGAAGAAACTAAGTGTGAGATGAAACTGGTCATAACCTGGTGTGTTATTTTATAAAAGAGATTATATAAAACTAGCTCAGAGCCTAACCAACATTACAGTTGGTGTGAATGATGAAACTTCCTCACCTGCTACAGATGATGTTGCTCTTGCAACAGTTGTTGGCATTCATTTTGTCCTGATCACATCTCCCAAGAAACCCATTACACCCTCTTTCTGCAGTAGATTTTATAACCACAGAGAACCCAGTAGTGTCACCAGGATCAGAGCAAGCAGGGATCTGTTAGAAATAGGGACATGCAGCCAGAAGCTACTCCCTTGAACAGAAACAAGACCCTGCATGTCATGCAAACTGTGGCCTGCCCAGAGGCTTGAAGGGCAGTTGCATGGTAGCAGCAGCCAGCTGGGTGCTGTATTGTCCTGGGGCAAGGCAGCCAAGAGCTGTACTGCTAACAGCTGACCCTAAATCAGAGGCTGCACACATGGGTGAGGATGGCGGAGGAGCTGTATGAGGGTCTGTAAGGTTGGAGGAGTTTGAGGAGACAGATGTGAAGAGAGCCACGGGGGATTCGTAGCTAAGCTGCCATCTCCTGAAGGAGACTAGAAATCTGTCTGTATTTGTTGTGTTGTATTGAAAAGGGAAAATGCAGTTTAGTTAGGGTTTTAGCCAATTAAAAAAAAAATTGCTCAAATAAAATGTGGATGGTGTTGCAGTAGGAAAACAAGTTCAAGAATATTAACCTTATCAATCAACATAAATTGGAAAGAACACAGTTCTGGCTTCAGACTCCCAACTAATTTAAATTTCACATAGACGAAATATATCTACATCTTCAAACAGTATTTTCACTTTGAATAATGTATCTCTTGTGTTTATTTGCTAACTTCCCAACTATAAAATAGATATTTTAGCTATCTGATTCGTTACCGTGTCATTTGCTTCAAAGGCATTTTACCTCCACTTCACAAAATCCAATTTTTTCACTATCGTATTTATGCTATGCATATATGAGTATCGAAAGGTAATAATTAGACGCATCTGCTTACATTTGCCAGGAGCAGATGTTAGACAAATTAAAATGAACATAACTATCACTCAACATCATTAAAGAAGCAACTCTATAATAATTTCTGAATTTTGACAGGCAGTTAAATATTCTACATTGGCATATTTATGCTATTTGCAAAAATCTCATGTACAAAAGTATCTTCATATGCAGCTGAATGAAAAATGAATTGTGTAAGTGTTCCAGGTCACAGTTTCTACTTCCATTCACCCCGGAACAGCGAGTTGTCAGCCCTGACAGCAGTGCTTATTAACACCGTGGGACAATCACAGCAACTCACAAACAAAGCAGCAGAATGCCAACTGACGTTATAGAGTACTTCAGGAAGATAAGGACATAGGAGCCATGTTGTTGATTTGGGCCAAAAGTTCATCTTAGTATGTTATTTCCAACTCTTGCCAACCGTGAAGGTTTAAGAAGAGTAGAAGAATAGGACTAGGCTAAATCATAGTATGTCTTTTATATTCGTTTGGCATCAAACGATACAACAGCTCAAGGGTTTCTGAGACCTCTGCATATTTCTGATGTCGAGTAGTGAGTAAGAGTTGCCTAGTTTAAACACATGCAACTGTATGCATATGTATGAAAAAATGAGTATTCTTTCACGTGCTTTGAACTCAACATTTGGTAATCACTTTTGCTGCTCTTTCTATTTTACAAATGTGGAAGTTCTGGGGGAGATGGACTCAAAGATCTCCTGAGGTCCTTTCCAACCTCTGAAATACTGTGATTCTGCAGTTCTGCAGTTCTCTTCCACAACACTGATCTTTGTACAGATATCTACAATATACATCTTAGCTAATTCATTTCCATGCAAAATTCTTCTGTGCTTTGTTCTGTCTTTATGTGGGACATCTTCTGAACCTTTCATTATCCTTTCTGGCAGTTCTTGAGACACTGTTATGCTCTGCCCTGCTGGGGATGAGAACCATAACTGCACTCAGTATTTAGTATGTAAATTCACAAAAAAGTTGTAGTACAGTGATATATATATATTTAATTTTCTTTCCAAACAGCCTTTATATCTTGTTTGCTTATTCTGAATTCACATAATATAGAACTGATCTCTCCATAAAACTGCTGATTGATAACACAACTTTTTTTTTTTTTTTTTTTTTTTTTTTTTCTGGAGTGGTCTTCATTAGCTCAGAAGCTACTGCTTTTTTGTAATTAGGATTACTTTTTTTTTTTTTTTTTTTTTTTTCCACTATTTGCTTCACTTTCCATCAGTATTGAATTTTATCTTTATAATTACCAAGCATTCGGAACGCTGCTATCCTTCTGCATCTTTCACTTTGACTGTTCTGAGAAATACTGTAGCAAATATAAATAGTTTAATGTGCATCCCGTCTCTGCTGTTTATGAGGATAATGACTGGAATGGAGCCCTTAACAGAATTCCATTCAGGACTGCTTGTGACCTCTGCTGTTGTGAAAACTGACTACTGGGTTCTGATGTTTGTTTCTTGTATTTTATCTTGTCTTTAATCCATCGCTTTGTTGTTCTACAAGGCTTCCTTAGGACCATTTAATGATTTTCCATAAGCCTTTAGCAGATCATTACTTACGTAGTTTTGGCTTGTTTTTTGGGTTTTGTTTGTTTGGCTTTTGTGTATCTTCTTATTTGTTTCTTCTTGTTTAGATGTGACTTCATATTTTTAAATGTGTCTTCTCCCTTATAATAAAATTATTTAACTGAAATACTGAAGGTAGAATCAAGAATAGACTGCCTGGGTGAATGTAAGGACACTGTTAGATCATGCAAAGTGATGAGAAAGGCCAAGGCCTATTTGGAATTAAATATATCTGGGGATGTCAAGGACAACAAGAAGGGCATCTTCAAATACATCAATATAAAGAGGAAAACTAGGGGGAAATGAAGGCCCACTAATGAGTGGAGCAGGGACTCTGGTGGCAGCAGATGCACAGAAAGTAAAGATATTGAATGCTTTATTTGCTTCAGTCTTCACCTACCAAGACCAGCCCGTCGAAAAACCTATCCCCAGAAACCAGGGAGAAAGTCTGGAGGGACAGACTCTCCCTGGTTGAAGTGGATTGCATTAGAGATCGTTTAAGGCAAACTTGACATCCACAAGTCCATGACTCTCATGGGATGTATCCATGAGTGTTAAGAGAGCTGCTGGACATCATTGCTAGGCTACTCTCATCTTTGAAAGGTCATGGTAATCAGGATAAGTGCCTAAGGACTGGAATAAAGCAAATGTCAGCCCAGTCTTCAAAAAGGGCAAGAAGGAGGGCCCAGTCAGCCTCACCTCAGTCTTGGAAAGGTGATGGAACAACTAGTCCTGGGGTCCATCTCTAAGCATGTGGAAAACGAGAACAACTGGCTGTACAGATGAGAAGAGAGCAGTAGATGTTGTCTACCTGTACTTAGCAATACATTCAGTATGATCTAGAAGACCCTTCTAGAGAGCGGAAGCCAGACTAAATGATCTCCAGAGGTCTCAACTACACTGTGAAGTTTCAGTCATTCTTTGTTTTTTACATAAAAGTCAATTTTTATATACAGAGGCCCATGTTATAATGGCTGTAAACAATCTTTTATTCAATTTGGAAACAAGTTTCTTAATTTTAATATTATTTACTTTTTGAAATTAAATATTATTTTCACAAAACTTTAGACTTGGTTTTAAAAGATTATTTCCTAATTCCATCAGGGTTATGGTATAAGCAGTCTCTAGCAGCTTTTTGATCCATGGTTTATGCACTGCTCACAACCAAGTCTTGTTTTGTTTCACCAAGTTTCACCAAAAACTCTTCAGTGAGTCAGTCATCAGTGGTATCTTTTAGCCTTGTATCACACTCCAACCTGACATTTATCCAGTCTATGTGAGGGTGACTGAAGTTTTTAATTACTAATTTGTTTTTTCACTGCCTCTGAGATCTCTCTTGGCACCTCACTGACACCATTGTCATCTTGATTAGGCAGTGGCAGTTTATTTCTATTACTTTTGTAGGCCTGGAATTTTAATCCATTCAAATCATATATGCAAAGTTTTCTTTATCAGTATATCTTTCTTGCCTTATAGTTTGTGTTATGTGTTCTCACTAATTGCTTGCAGAATTCTACTAAATCTCTGATGTCCATATTTCATCAATATTCTCACTTCCAACCAATTGTCCTAGTTCCTTCATTTTATTGTAGCATATCAGTAGCTGCTGGTTGCTTATTTTTCTATGCTATATTTAAATAGTATTTTTGAGTTTAAGACGAGCTCAACTTTTGTCCTAAATGAGTTTTACCATCTCCTCTCTATTTCAAGGACATAAATATTTTATTATTTCAGCCCTTTCTAATTCGTCACTCAAAGACAGATTTTTTTTTTTTTTCTGCATTTTAATTCATCCCCCTTCTCTTGACTTCCAATTTTATAGTCCCAGCAGCTTTATTTGAACTTTGTTTAGCTATACAGACTTAGTCTGTTCCAAATGTTGTATCTAAACCTTTCATCCCCACACTGATGTCTGAGAGACTGATTCTACTGCCATCATGAAAAAGCACTGCTGAAACATGAGCAGAGGTAGATGATCAAGAATATAACTGTCGTATTTGAGGTGGCCATCTGATTATTGTAATGGATGTGCTCTGCAGAATACTAATCTCAGGCTGAAAGCAACATCGTATAATGTACCCTACTAATGCTCCTTTTGGTCACCCAAAGGCCCAATGGGAAAAATGATTTCTTGCCTCCTAAATGCTCTTTGCTGTGTCTGAGGTATCTGACAATGGTGTATAAATTATGTAGGTAACCAAACGGTGTTTATAGGCTGTACCTGTGGTAGGAAGAATCCAGCTGTACGATAACTGGACTTACTTTGCATTTTAGTAGTGTCACTGAAATCAACACGTCCACTTAGCTCAGGTGTATGCAAGTAATTTTTCTGTAGGAAAAGTGTTAACACACAGTAGATAAACTGTCTAGTGAGGGAAAAACTGTTTGTCTATGGGAAATATATAGACCAAGTACAAAGCTCTCAATAATTTCACAAAGATTCCAGGGAAATAGGAATATCCACCTTCTGCCCTTCCAGTTGGTACTATGTTAAGAGGAAAGTCGAAGTACACATTTAGTGCTTTCTGCATTTGACCACTTGAAGTAAACACTACAGAATGCATAAACAAATGTTCCTCTGTGCAGGGATCCTGTATTGCACATATGTGCTGGTGTCAGGAAATAGCCTTGTGGAAAGGGCTCGAAATCCGGGAGATGGACTCGATGATCTCTAAGGTCCCTTCCAACTCGCACAATACTATGATACTATGATACTATGAAAGTATGTTTACGATAGATAGATGAAGTGGGAAGTAACCAACGTATAATCCACAGCAGGATCAGTTTTGCTCTAAGTGTTCAAAGTAGATGCAAACCCCTGGGAATGTCAACTGTCATCAGAGAATTCTGCTTTAAAAAAGCCCTGGTGTTAAAACTGGAAATTAGGAAGATCAGTCGTTAAATATGCATTTCATGCTGATCGCTTAGACTGTTCTGTTTGTGGCTTCAGAAGTTGGGCAACAGTGTAGCTTGAAACCCTCCTTACTTCTGCAATGATACATCTTGCTTCCCTAATTGCAAAAGCTATTAGCAGTTCTTTGCAGAGTGTTCAGATCACATGCAGGAGGGGAAACATCCCCTCAGCAAGCCATTTTCCTTTAAAAACTCTCAGCCTAATTTTTTAAAGGGCACTGGCAGGGTACACTTTCTTTTCCACTTCTTTCACAAGCATCTGTACAGCAATAAGTTTGTGTGTGGGTTGAATATCATGTATGCTTGCAGTATTTCCTTTTGGATGCAGCATTTGTCTTTTTTTTTAACTAATTTATTTTGCATTTTTAGCAATTTCTAAGAGTACAGTTGTCACATGGTCTGTTTATCCTACCCGCAGTAATGAGTTTTTAGAAAAAACATTGTTTTCCTTTTGACTTCCCATGCATCCTAATTTTGTCACTGCAAAATGTGAAATTGGATTTAACATTACTGATAGGGTGAAATCATGAAGTCAGGGAAGCTGGAATGTAAGTAACTGGTCTGGCAGCATGGACATAGACTGAGCACCCCTTGTCTGCCCTGGCAGCCAAATCCTGTCCAACAGACTCCATGAACAGGAGCAGGTAGTTGAAGGCACAAGGGCAGCTTTAGCACCGAGAAGCCCCCAGAGACAGAGTAAGGCCAAGGTCAGGATGGGACATGAGCCCATGACTGGTCTGTGATGGAGGCCATGGCCAGGCAGGACAGGCCTTCAGGAGTTGCACCCTGACCCTATTGTGGCCTTCCTGGGGCAGAGGCTAGCAGCCCTGGGGTAACATGCCCTTCCTGGGGCAGGCTGGGGACAGTAAGGTCTGTGGGTACCCTCTGAGCCCATCACAGCCACACAGCATGTGCTGCAGTATCGATATGTACGTGGAGGATGTTTCAACTTATGCATCATAAAATCATTTGATGGCCAGGAGGTTCTCACTCACTTTCTCAAATGGCATTTTGTTCATACTACCTTTCTTGAGCGGGATTTCCTACAAGAATATTTGGTGGCTCAGATAATCACAGACAGCCAGTATAAATTTGGGCATCAGCTTTGATGCTTTAGCACCAGTGAGACTGGCTGGTTCCAAAATCAGAAAAACAAATAGATTTGGAGGTGAGAAAATTTAAGATGTTTGGGAGTAAATATTCCTTTTTTAAAACAAAAAGTGTGGATGAGAACAGACATGTATTTCAGTTTCCATTCAAGTGCATGTTTTCCTTAGCCCTCGGTTCCTAAATATAGTGTTGTTTTATTTCTTAACTCTGGGGTGATTAAAAAAATATCACACAAGTTCTGAAGTTTCTTTAAAAAGGTCTTTTGACAATTCCATAGTGGAAAAAGAGACTGCAGAATTTTCAGTCTGAAATACGGCATTCACTGAAGATGGTTTTAGATGGCTTTCATGTTCAACGATAGCAAATAAGAATGGCATGGAGTTATGTGTTTTGAATACTGTAGCCATAACTGCAATTGCGTACATACAGCTATGGAGGTAGTCAGTAATTCCATCACTGCTGTCCTGGGACACCTTACAGATACTAAAGGGATTAGATATGCAACTGAAAGTAGGGAAGAAATATGACAAGTAGTGTCAATGTGTAGTGCTTTCTTTATTTCACTTTTCCTCCAGATTTTTACTGATATTTCAGGTAATGTCAAAGAGAGCTATAATACAACGTATTTCTGGAAAGAATAACATAGAAGTGTGACATTCTCTAAAATGAATACCAAATAGATCTCGAATTTTTAATCTCTGCTCCTATCTCACAGCTGGCAAGAAATCCCATAGCTTTAAGATTTTAGGGCACTAGTTTGGTTCTATAACTCAGTGGTGGCACATCCTGTGACTGTGTAGGAGGAACACTCCATTACCTGTCAGTTCCCATCTTTGTAAGGTCAGATGCTTCAATCGTGGGAACCAGCTGACAGCTGATAGAGGTTGATTTTTTTTTTTTCCTCCCTGTAGGTTGTTAGCAGGATTTCAATTAGTGCAATTAAATGTACCTGTTTGCTTGAGGTTCTGTCAGCTCTAAAATAAATAAATTGGCTCTGCATGAAACAGGTTCAGTGTTCCACTAAGCTTAGCTTTACTTTATTTTTTTCTGATAAGTGGGTTTGGTTGTTTTGTTGTTTTTTTTTTTTAGACTATGTGTACTATTAATTAATCTCATTTCTTTGTTCTCTTTTGAGTGTATAATATAAACATTTGAAATTTCTTATTCTTTTCCTCTGCTTTTATTTTTTTTGAGGGCTCCATCAGATGGTGATTTTTATGTTTCATCTGTCCATGATTAAGTGGGTTTTATTTGCAGTTTACCACACAATCATGGGCAGCTCTGGAGGGGTGTAGAATGCTTATTTTAGCTGGCTTTCTGCCAGCATATCAGAAGGTGTTATATCACTGATGTGTAAACTTTTTGTGTATGTTAGCTTTCCATTGAACAGCCCTTTGGGAATAGAGACTCCTGGTTACTTAAAAGTCTCTGGCATCAAGACTTATGATACTCTGAATTAGAGGAAAAATATTCAAAGTACTCTTCCTGCTACCTGTAAAGAATTAGATAACATAGGCTGTCTTTTTGTCCTGACTTGTGTCCTGCAGCCAAAATATTTGCAGGAACCTTATTTCTGTCTCCTATATTTGCATGCCAGAGTTCTAGCCAACTGCTTGCTCTCATGGCAGCTAGTGTGCTCTGATGTCTGGATAAAAAGAGCATCCCAAGACTAGGATGGCATCCCCATAAACTTATTGTGTGCAGAGGCATGTGTAAGGGGAGAACCCAGTGTCCAGCTTTTGAAGGGTAAGCTCCCATGGCTGTAGCAGGAATGTGCTGTGGGACAGCCATATCACCTATGATATGGTATAATATGCTGCCTGATTATACCCTTTCTTCTGGTCCAGAAGCTTTTCCTCTCTAATAGTGACCACCACTTCTCCCAAGAAAGCTGGGGAGAGTGCTGCTGGGGCTGGTTGCTATGTCAACAATGTGTGCAGAAAGCCCAGTGCTGGTTGGTATGGCAACCTCCTCAGAGCACCAAGAGATGCTCGGTGAGGAAACTGGCACTTTGGAGATGGGAACTCTTGTGCCAAAGGCTGGGACAGGACAAGAATGAGGCAGGCTATCATTTATTTATTTGGAAAACTACATTTCAAAGCATCAAATGGGCTTTTCAAGGCTAAATATTTCCTATACCTATCTATAGTTACCTGTGCTTCAGTGGAAGTGGGAAAAAATGATGGTAATTTGGCATAAAGGATATGAAGGTGACGTGGATATACAGATGATCAAAGCAAAACTGAGATACCTTAACACTGTACTTTCTTAATAGGAGAATACTGTATGCACATGGTAGAGAAAACATGCTATGTTTTCAGCCTGTCATTACTGTAGAGTTTTCAAGTAGTGTTAGAAATCTGAATTGGGATCTCGTAGGTGGGATAAATCTTTAATATAATAACAAGGAGACCACGGAATGTTAGAAGATGTTTTGACAGCAGGGGTATGTGTGCATGTGTTTGTGCACGTGTCCATCTCCTTCACTTGGGCTGCTCGTGAACTACTAACACCAGTCTCATGCAAGGTTCTAACTAGAAAGTTTTTTTATAAAGGCTTTACAGAGCACTAGGCAATTACTGGCAACTGACAATGTAATATACAGTTTATATTGGGAAAATCAAATTGTCAACAGGTAAAGTATAATGGATAATGTTTTTTTTATAGCATGAGTATTTTTGAACCTCTTAGAACGTTTTAAATTCTCTGAAAAAAATGCTTTAGTGATGAGCTCAGGCACTTGAATAGTATTGCTGGTAAGTTCTGACTTCTGAAGGCTAGCCATTCTCAATGTCTTTATTATTCATGTTTAACTGTATCTGAATTCATGTGTGCATGAACTATTTCTCAGGTCTCTTCTGTGTGTAGTGGGGGAACAAATTTACAGCTGTATTGTCTTGCATAGGATTCATGAGTTTGGCTATGCAATTCTCATTGGACTTATTAGAAAGAAAGTAATTCAATCATCAGTGCTTCTAAAATAGCTCCTTATGCTGCAGTGGCCATATCTAATTTTTAGAATTATATGGAACGTACAGGAAGGTACCTTTGACTTACATGGAAACTAAGACATAGATTTTCTTACATCTTTTTATTCACTGAATGAGTATTTATTTAGGTCAGAAGGAAAAAAAAATCTATTAGCTGATGTTAATAAATACAGTTGGTGAAGAAAACAGTGATGTGAATTTACATCCAAATGCAAATCTAAGACAGGAATCTGCATTATCAAGTGTATGTAAGACTGTACTTCTGAGAAACTGAATAACTCTTTCTTTGGATAACTCTTTCTTATGTTTCTAGCAATTTTCAATACATTTATTTTGAATGAATAATTTACTTTGATTAACTGACAAATTTATTGTGTTCCATCATAATTATTAATTACAGTGTTCTGTTGAGCAGTCATTTTGAAGAAACCTTTTAACAGCTAATGGGTAACTCTAACATTCTCAATACATGGCAAACTGTAAACAGTGATAAACAATTTTAGATCCCAATTTCTGTTAAAATGCTTTTAATTTTATCTTGATGGAAAAACTACATTGAGATGTTTTCTTTCCTTCTTATTGAGTGGATGACAGAGAAGTTAAAGGTAGGCAACACTGTAATGGTACACAAACAGGTTTGTTTTTAATATTGCGTTTTATTAGTATTGACAGTTAATTAGTGGTTAATGCAGTAAGGTGCTGTTCTGGAATACAGTACAATGTTTCTTCTTGTCTGAAGTGAGTTAAGTCGTAATTGTACTTCATACAAGATATGTTCAACCTGACAAATACCGTGTGGGAAAGACTTAAACATTTATTTAATCATAGTTAGCTTTTATAACATTTGTTAGTATATAATTCTAGCTTAAAATATTTGGAAATCATAAGTAATGCTCATGAAAAATAGCTACATTATGAAATATTTTAATTGCGTTGGATGCCTCCTCTCCGTTGTATCTAAATTATTTTCCAAGTAATGTCTGCTATTTGAATTTTTTTTTTTTTTGCTTTTCCCAAGGGAAACTGTGTTGAAAAAACAAGTGTGTCTGTGTTTGTGTCTTTCCTTACATTACTGCAGTAGGATGGTCCGTGGTCATTGAATACATAAAATAAATCTCTCGTTGCCAGTGCAGTCAAGCTTTACCCATTTTGAAGACATTTCATAGAATCATAGAATGGTTTGGGTTGGAAGAAACTTTAAAGCCCACTCAGCTCCAACCCTGGGCGGAGCTGTCCCCCACCAGCTCAGCTGCCCAGGGCTCCATCCAACCTGGCCTTGAGCGCCTCCAGGAATGGGGAATCACAGCTTCTCTGGGCAGCTGTGCCAGCACCTCACCAACCTCTGAGTGAAAAATTTCTTCCTAATGTCTAACCTAAAAGTTTTCATGTGCTTCAGAAATTGTGTTCATTCTTCTGTCAGGATTTCGACTGTTGTTTTTGTTGTTGTTGCTGCTTGTTTTATCATTCTTGACCTGACTTATCTATTAGTACGAAGAGCTGGAGAGGGAGAAAGGTGAACCTTGAACGTATTACGGTATTGTAGAGAAAAAAAATATGATTTATGGAGGTTTTTGCAGTTGAGGAAATTGACTGCTGCTCTGAGCAGTAGTCAGAATTTCCTAAAGCTGGAAGGTCTGTATCACCTTTGACAGAAGCTGTGGTGGGATTAATCTCTTCTGGCTTTAGACGTCTACCTTCTTGACCACTATATCAGGGCCAGTCATCATA
Source organism: Excalfactoria chinensis (assembly GCF_039878825.1). Lineage (NCBI taxonomy): Eukaryota > Metazoa > Chordata > Aves > Galliformes > Phasianidae > Excalfactoria > Excalfactoria chinensis. Next base: position 124,296,729 of record NC_092825.1, read on the forward strand.
AGCATCCCTGAAGGAATATGATCCTAAATAAACTGTTTTGGCTACTTACCTAGGAGTAACAATCCATTTTTTTTTTTCATTTTACCTGGAAAATTTTACCTGCATTTTTTCCAGTCCGTGTTCAAACCATTTCATCATTTTCATCTGGTTACAGAACCTTGCAAATTGGCCAGTCAAAGAATGGCATCCTTGTAGATCTTAATATGCTTAGATTCCAGTACTGGCTTTGGTAGAGCTGCCCTAAAGAATTGGGCCGGCCTGCTCACTTTATATTTGCTTGCACAACCAGATATTAGAACAGTGCTAAAACTGTGTTTGCTGCTGCTGCTTTTGTAGCTATAAGCTATCAGAACTAGAGTGATGGTGAACAAGCATGGCTCTTATTCAATTTGTAAACTCCTTTCTCTGTTGTTTCCTTCCACAGTAAACTTTGGTTAAATAAATAAAATGAGGGAATATGGTCACTTATATTGTTGCACATATTTTACTTAGTTAATTGATCTATTCATTGGTTGTTAGCATGTATTGTTGGCTTTTTGTTTTTTGTGTTGTTTTTTTTTTTCAAAAGAAAAAGGAACTTAGCCTAAAACTTTCCTGAGTACAAATGTGCTGCTTCTGTTACATTTTAGTGCCATCTAGGCTCACTCCTTTCAATAACATATGGGGACTCCTTATTTCTTTATTTCTGTCTTGAATTTTGTACATTTATACTAGCAAGCTTTATGCCTACAGCTTTCTTGATATCGGACTACAAATGTTATAAAACTCAAACACACAGCAAATTCAAAATGTTAATAGAAACAAGCTTTAATTAAGCCTAAATGAAACTGATGGAGGATGCTCATTCCAGTACATCAACGTCAGTGAGCTGGTTGCATGGAACTGAGAAGGGCTACACTCCTCCTAATGGAGCAGGGCAGGCGCAATGAGTGTTGCTTCGTTGAGGGGCACTGACAGTGAGTCCCAGGGAGCCTCCAACAAGCACTGCCACACGTAATCCTGGGCAGTCATCTCAGGTCTGGGTTTTAAAGGATGAGCTCCCATTCACGCAGTTCCATGCGGGCTGCTTTATCCCATCCCTGGTCCATTACTTTCAGAGGTTTGTTAAAATAGGAACAGCTTGCCCTTGATAACTGTAATGATTTATTTGCTAAGCAATTAAAATTGATTTCTTAAAGTTATAGCAGCTACCTCATTAGAGAGAATGAATCACTGAATAAACAATGCAAAGGCTGTGAGAATGAAAGGTGTGCTAGAGTTTCATTTGCTTTCAAGAAGAGGCTTTAGGGGCTGAGGGAAGCAGAGTCGGATCACTGCCTGAAGTTGGGTTTTCTCCACATGAGACCCATTACAGGAATGGACTGTTCCCAACAGTTGTGCTTAAAAACCCCAAGCAGCCTTTTCCCAAACAGGCAACAAGCCTGAGGGCTTTTGTATCGGCAGCTTGTAGAACCAGATGCAAATGCAGGTATCCTGTGGTTTGCACACCTGCTGCTAAATATTTAAATGTGTTTGAAGATGGCATAAATTTCTCAGTGTTTTGGGAAGAGTTTTATCATTCAAAGCACTTCTCTAATTTGAAAATTGGAGTTTTAATGACCTGTACTTACTGTCCCATTTCTATTGTTGTTAAATATAGCAATCTTATTAGACTTAAGAGCAATGTTTTCTTTGATTTTTAAACATTAATTTCTATATACAATGTGTTATATTTAGTTGTGCATTTATTTTAGTTCTTGCTTAAACAAGGCTTTGTAAAAATAAAAATGTTCTTCCACACCATGTAAACTATGTGGGAAAGAAAACAAATATTTTTCTTTTCAAACAGGAAATCTTGCTGTTTCATGTGATTTTCGTCTTTGCTGACACTGAACTTGGAAGTGTTCCCATGCATCTTTGTACGTTTTGATAGTGGCATGAATGAGGCATATTGTCTAAGACTTCTAGAGCATTATCGTAACATGACCTAAGCAAGTTAGCATATTCTCAAAAAAAAACAAAACATCTTTTCAGGCTGAATCTTTTAGGTTTCTATATCCATGTTTTGGATGTTAAGTTAGCTTAGTGATCACAGCTTACAGCTGACCCCATAGACCTCTACTGGCAAAATTATGAAAACCAAACACTGACATTAGTATGTCTTAGGTGTCCCCTGTTGATGAGAAAACCACCATGTCCCTGCCAGATGCAGTCTCTCACAAAGGCACGTATATAAGCAGCGCCTTGGCAACTAGTTTTTAGAATATGATTTTGAATATTGTTTTCAAATACTTATAATGTTTTTCAGTTCATCTATCAGTTTTGAAAATGGGGAAAATTACAGTATTTTTCTGTTACGTTGTTTATCATTTCACAGGCATCATCATTTTAGGCAATTTTTGGGACTACATGAAAGAAAAGGAGGAAAAAGAAAAGATAACAGTTAGAGCTGCAGTTCCTAAGGTTTTGGAAATCTTTCTTAGATCAGAATGATTTTTGAATTATTATAATCATTTAATAGCTGATAAGAATATTTAATATTTTGAATAAACTTTTTTTTTTTTTTAATAAAAAGAAAAAAAATTAAGCAGCAGCGAAGTAAACAATTGGCAAAACAATATTTTTCCTTTGTTATGCCATGAATGATTGACATTTTATTGTACTTCTTTTTCTTCTTACCAGGATTACACTTTGACTATGTATTTCCAGCAGTACTGGAGAGATAAGAGACTGGCATATGCTGGCATACCTCTCAACCTGACACTTGATAATCGAGTGGCAGATCAACTCTGGGTGCCTGACACCTACTTCTTAAATGACAAGAAATCATTTGTGCATGGCGTTACTGTGAAGAACCGAATGATTCGCCTTCATCCAGATGGAACAGTGCTTTATGGCCTCAGGTCTGTACTTTCATGATGAAGATTTCACAGCCATTGTTATGTATTGTTGTTTGTTTCCTGGTACAAGGTTATTACAAACAGTGTGCAGCATATTATGTAACCTTTCCTGCAACTCAGAAAGATGCCTGTAGAAAATAAATGACACAGTCAATGTTTCTTAATTTTGCCAGAAGCATCCTCAGTCAGGTTTTATCTGTTTATGTAGAGATGCCATGTCTGAAAAGCCCAGTGGCTACATGAAACAGAAAGGCAAATATTAATTGTAAACCTGAGTATTTTGCTCAAAATAGAGGCAGTAAGTTTGAATGTGTTTGCATACATTCTCTACAAAGAAAAAGAAAGCTACAAACAGTTCTGATTAAATGGATTCGGTCACTGTTAAGACCATGACACTCTGTACCTTCAGCAAATTTTTCAAACAGGGTTCAACATTACAGTGTTTTATATTTCAAACAAGAGCAACAATTAAATTAAATCTTGGCAAAATAAAGAACACTTTGATCAGATGGAAGAAAATATCTAACCCTTAGCACTCCTAATCTAAAGAGCCGAGTTTTATGTTGCTCTACCACTAGCTTATCTTCTTGCATTGTGGCTTGAGAGCATCCCAGTGGCCTTGGTCTCAAGGTGCAGTCTGCAGACAGTGATTCATCCTGTGAGCTGAGACCAGAAGCTGAAGTTTTATGTGCCACAAAATATGGGGTCACTGAAAATAATAGAGGAAATTTTGGAGGGTTGCAACCAATTATAGAATATCCACAGAGCAAAGCACTTCCTCAAAAGAAATGTAGCAGAAGTGATCCATAGGCCACAAGGGCTATGCATTCTCTTCTGAATAATGTGGAATTTATCATATATTTGAAATGCCTGACCTTCAGTTATCCAAGTTTCATGTCTGCTTCAGAAAAAAAGTAGTTTGATACTGCAGCAAAAGTCTATGAAGATGAGGGAATGGGACTGTAGACTTTTGGAATATAACTTTTTTTATGGGGAATTTCTTTGAGCATCATACTAACTTTTTCCCACCTTGTTCAGAACAGAAGACAAACTTACAGTGGCTTTTTCCATAATAGACCAAAACAGAAACAATGGTGTTATAGACTGATGATTAAAAGCAGTCTTTTCCACTGCTTGTATGCTTGTCATATGTAGACTTCTTGTTCTCAGCCAGTATAATGTTAATAAACAAAAGGAGTGAAGGAATGTATTTATTTTATATGGAAGGTATCATGTAGTTGTCACCCATACATAAAACATGATGTTCACAAGTTTCACACAGAGGGTGGTGGCGCACTGGAACAGGTTACCCAAGGAAGCTGTGGATGCCCCATCCGTGGAGGCATTCAAGGCCAGGCTGGATGTGGCTCTGGGCAGCCTGGTCTGGTGGCTGGTGACCCTGCACATAGCAGAGGGGTTGAAACCAGATGATCATTGTGGTCCTTTTCAACCCAGGCAATTCTATGATTCTATGATGATTCTATGATAAAGTAGCAGGAAAGATAAGAGAAGCTATATCCAGGGGGCAGGTAATCAGAATGGAGAATTTCAGCAATTAAAAATATATTGTGTTTATTGCTTCCAAACAAAATATATGTGCATCGGTGTGCAGCTTTATCTTTATCTGGATTGTAATTGTTTCCTTGTCACTGCTGTAATGATGACTTCTTGAAATGTTGTTGTCCTGCTGTGTCAGGAAGCATCCCATCCCATAAATAATAAATCTTTCCTTCTTGGTAGCATGCACAAGCTTGAGCAATTAGCATTTGTTTTCATTGAGCATTTGTGCAAGTTAAATTTGGTTGCTTGAAAGTTCATTCAGAAGGGACCTCTAAGCACTCAAATTACTTTGAGTAAATGTGCAAAACCTATTCCTTTCTATATCTAACTGTATCTTTTTTATTTGTATGCTTTTAACTGGTTATTTGTGAAATTAAACACTTAAATTCTGCTGTAGTGTAAAAAGGTGCTTGAGCAGGAGTGTGCAGATTCTTGTGTAGAGCCAGGGCATATCCCAGTAGACAGCTGGAGGTGGGTTGATTTGCGATCATCCTGTAATACAATACCTGGTACTTGAAAGCTCGTGGGACTTAAAATAAGGGCAGTCTGAGGGCACATAGGGTGGGCAACGGTCGCAGAGGCCATGGAATGTGAGGGACAATGATCCAGTGAATACCTTTCTCATTGTCTGCTGGTAGGAACATAAATGAAAATATATACCTGAACATTTTTTTGTTGCTTGACCTACCCATTGCCTTTGTGCCCATACAAATGTCTCTCCACGTGCAAAGAAATTAGAATGCTTTCTTACAAAATCATCTTCCACAGTCATAGAGGTGTGACTTCTATTGTAGTATGAGATAGTTGTGGGGGATATTAAAACTCCCTTCCCATGGATATTATGTAAAGTTATCTGCCTGAAATAAGCTATCTGCTAAGGATAAGCATTATTCTGTTTTTCAGAGAACTGGATGAGACATTTATGGTAGAAACAGATGTGGGGGCTTTTTAGTGTGTGGGTGTTGAATAAAAACACCTAACTACTTCTCTCATCTGCAAATGCTGCCCTTGGTTTTTAAACCAGTTTACCAAACTAGATGGCTGTCATTTTGGGAACCTGAGGGATGAAACAAAGTTTCAAACAGAGAAAGCACATGGACAAAACTTTACACTTAGAGTCCTATCTTTTGGTAGAGCATTTAATACATTTTCCCTTTTGTGTCATTAGCATAAATTATCACCAGAATATTATTTGTTCAGGATTTATCTGTGTACAAGGTCCATGCCCTGTTTAAATTAGAAAAGGATGAGTAAAGAATGGACCTAATGAGGCCCAGAAAATAATGTGAAATTTATATATAGGCACTAAAAAGATATTGGTAAGAGACGATCCACAAACTTATGATGAAGGCTATGATTCAGCAATATTCTGAAATACACTGAAGGTTAATTACAAGTCAGTGCACATAACTTTATCTTTCTAAAAGTTTGTAAAATTATGTAAATCCATTAATTTGAAAAGAAATGCCAAATGCCGTGTGAATCTCTTAATAAGTTCTTTTGGTTCTGCATGTGTGTGTTGCTGATGCTCTTGATATAGAAGAGCTGGATTAAAAATGTAGATCCATCAGTAGTGAAATGGTTCGAAAATTCATCATTAGTGTGCTGAATTGCCAGCACTGGAAGTAAAAAAGCAAAAATGTATTCTGAGCTGGGGGGAAACCTAAAATTCAATATGATGTTTCATTGCAAAATCTCTTTTAATTTACTTTTGAAAGCTGGAGAAATAAACTGAACTTTAAACCAAAGCATTTTGCTGGACTTGCAATGTTTTTGCAACATTTCAGGCTTTGTTTCTCCAGCTGCCACAGAACCAATAAATCGGTAACTCACACAGCTCTTATAATTTGGACATTTGTGGCAGACTTTTATCACTTCGTATTTTCTGATATAAAGTCATATTCTTTAATCTCAGCAAAGGTTTTTGAAATATTTGCATATGCAGATAGATTCACTGAGCCCCAAAGGGATTGGTCACATGAGTATAAGTCTCAGTGAGTATTTCTGTTGAGGTCAGTGTATCTGCTGTTGTTGTAAGCTGCTGCTCATTGCAGAATCATAGAATCACAGAATCACAAGGTTGGAAAGGACCTACAAGATCATCCAGTCCAACCGTCCTCCCATTACCATTACTCCCACAAGCTACTAAACCATATCTTGTAGCTCCTCATCCAGATGCTGCTTGAGCACTGCCAGGGACAGCGACTCCACCACCTCCCTGGGCAGCCATTCCAGTGCCTGACCACTCTCTGAGAGAAAAATTTCTCTTGTAAAAGCATGGACCAGCGTCTTAATTATGGCAATGCTACTCTTCAAAGAGCAATTAAAAAAAAAAAAAAAAAAAAAGTATTACAAGCTGTATAGCAATTCTATTTGGTGTTTGTATTTTTGTATTTCAGAATCACAACCACTGCAGCTTGTATGATGGACTTGAGAAGATACCCGCTAGATGAACAGAACTGTACTCTCGAAATAGAAAGCTGTACGTACATAAAAAGATGCATGTAAAACCTAGCATGGGGTGGTTTTCCATTTATACACATGTAGAATATTTGCACTGGTGTCTATAACCACGGTGTGAATCAAGTAATTATAGTCAGTACTTTTGTTAATTTATTCAACCTTTTAAATGTAAAGATTCATACATTTCTATGGAAAGATACATCCTAGGAAAATAGGTCTAGGACAGACTGCAGCAATTTGTTGTTCCAGCCTGAGTTAACAGAGCCACTGACTGGATGCTTATTGTAAACACAAGAGAATGAACATTCATATTTTAATCAGATTCATTTAAAGAGGGAGAACACAGTGATATTGTTTTCTTTCAGCGTGCTTTTTTTTTATGCATGGATGGTCTTGCTGCAGGACCCCCTGGGCTCTTAAATCAGCCCCATTTATGGATTGTAGGTCTGTTCCACACAGAACCAGACTCACTTTTCTACCTAGTCATGCCCTAGGACTGCAATATTCAGATGTATGTTTCTGCTTCAAGGGTTCCTACTCAGTTTATGCTACTGGCTGGAAACTGCATGCTAGTGCATGCTCTATATTCAGCTGGGGTCGTCCACTGCAGAAGTTAATGGAAACAGTGTGACTCACACCCTTCAGTGTGAGTGGAAAAGATCTGCCCCAGCTATGTTTGTCTGTATGATAGAATAATCCAACTTTTTTTCCTCATGATTACCAATGTAAATATGCACAGTCTGGATGTATATGATGTCTTAAAGCAGACTTATCTGTGATTTTACAGATTGTACCCTGCAATCCCTGGAAGGGTGGTATTTCCTGTTTTATAAGGGTCATTAATCCTAGTATGAATTATATGAGAGTGATAGAAAGAAAAACAAAAACAAAAACAAAAACAAAAAAAACCCACAGTGCTTTGCCTCAAACTCCTGTGCAGACTGTAATGCAGCACCTCTTCAGGAGAATTTTAGAACAAAAATTCATACACTGGTCCAGCTGTTCGGATTCTTTTCATTGCCTCAAAGGACAGACCACGTGTGCCGTATTTGAAGCTCTGCTCCTGTCTGCTGTAGTCTCTCACTTGCTCTCCTGTTTGGCCTGCAGATGGCTACACAACTGATGACATAGAGTTCTACTGGAGAGGTGGAGATAATGCAGTCACTGGCGTGGAAAGGATTGAGCTTCCTCAGTTCTCCATTGTGGAATACAGACTGGTGTCCAAGAATGTTGTCTTTGCCACAGGCAAGTATTATCATTTGCCAACTGAGTGTTTAATTTTCTTCGTTATTACAATTATTGTTTTATTAATCATTGTTATATATAATCTTAGAACTGTGTTGTGTGAGTGGCTGAAGAAATGACTTGATAAAGCCTGGAGCATTTCTTGTTTCATTTTTCTTTTTCTTTTGTGTGCGTGTGTGTCATACTTAACCATACGCCTAAACGTGTATGATCTAAATAAATATTAAGTCATTCACCTCTGAATCATCAGTTGAAAAGATGTAGCCTACAAGTTTACTGATCATACCAAAGTATGTTATGGCATATTAGATTTAAAAAACACACTTTTTATGAGTACCTTCCTATAGCTTTTCTGTGCATGTTTGTTTTGCTGTTGTATAGAGAATTTACATTCATGTTGTTTTTTTTTGTTTTGTTTTATCACTGTTTGCACTGGTAGGTATATGGTAATGTGTACATAGCTGATGCTTTTGTGATATTTGTTAAGATGCTAAAATCATAGAATCATAGAATTATGAAAATGTAATCCCTAGGTTTCCTGCTTCTTTTTTTTCCTTGAAGATGGAATACAATAACTTGCAGTATTGGGTTTCTTTGGGTGACAAAGTGCAGTGCTGATTTAGACATTTAATGTTAGATACCAGCATAGAAAATGTTCCTATGTGTGTATGACAAGATTAAAGCAACACAGAAAGCCTTCAGCAAGTTTGGGAGCATTACTGGGACCTTCAGATTTTCTGTCCTCTCCAGACCACAGAAATGTGCTCTTCTGTCTGTCCCAGTGCACTAGAACAAATGAAGCATAGTTCTGTGATGTTTGTAAGCATCACTTCACCCACTCTATGGACACAGCATCTGTTTCAAAGTACACAGAAACATGAGTTATATTTCAGTACAAAATGTACACATTGCTGGGATTGCTATTATTATGAGGGTTTTTCTAACTGCTGCTGGTTTTGTTTATCATTGTGAATAGGAGGCTGGTTTTTGATGGCTTTTTTATTTTATTCTTTTTCCCAAGGTAAACAGATACTCTGATCATAAATCGCTGCTTTTTACAACCAGTGTCACTTTTGGCACCTAGGGTTTATCTGCCCCTCCCCAGGATTGGATATGCTTTTCTAGAATGTCCCTTTTGGACAGCAATAAGTATACTGAGAACTTTATATCTGGGAAGTTTTTTATGACAGTCCGAAGCCACCTTTTAGTTCAGTACGATATGTTTCAGTAACGACATGATTAAGTAATTCAGAGATTAAAGAGATTTGTTAAATTCAGGAAAAAGAGAAATCCAAATAGTTGTGAGACAGATGTTTGAGAGAATGAAAACTATGGCTGGACTTTTGTGTAACTGGCCAGGTATTCACACTTGTAACAGTTCTTCTCAAGAAGTTCGTGGAGGAGATCAAAAAACTCATGTCTCAGAATTTAAGACAACTTGACATTAGGGAGTAAGAGGAGACAATCATGAAGAACAGATTACCCTGTGCTTCTTGTACCATTTTCTGAAGCATATAATTTTTGTCACTGATGAAGTTAGAATACTACATCTACTGTTGTTTTGGTTTAGGACATTATTTAAAAACTTCATTAATTGTGATCTTTCGTGTCAAAAATTTCCATTGAAAGGAATCAGCACATTTGTTTCTCAGAACATCGTGCCTAATTCTGATACTAAATCTGAAACATTCCAGTGAATCTGACAGATAAAGTTAACACTTTCAAATTTCTTCTAAAGACCAAAATTCCTGTGTTCTGATTTGTATATTTTTGTAGAAAATCTCTTAGACTTGGAATGTTATGGCTTTGAGATATAACACCTATGCAACTAATTATTCCTATCCAGATTCAGGCTACAAAATGCCTGGTATGACTAGAGTTATCTGCTTGGAAGTCTAAGGCCTACTGCTGATCTCAGACTGAACCTGAGCCAGCAAGATCTTTTTGGTGGGGAAAAATAAAAGCCCATCCTTATGTGGAGTCTGACATGCATTGCTAAGGCCTGAGCTGACTGTTTTTGGTAGGATTCTTCAAGAAAGCTGGGGTACAACAGAAGCCTGGGGAAGATTAATAAGAATGACTGGAAGTGTAGAAAATGTAGTATGTGAGACTACAAGAGGTTCGGTTATGGTCAAGTATTTTGAAAAACAAAGGGAATACTTGATAGCAATTGAGTCTTTATGTGTCTAGAAAATACCTACAAAGACAGAAGGAATAACCTGTTCTCTTTATCTGTGATGGAATTAAGAGGAAGTAGTATTTAAATTGCTGTAAAGAAGAAAAGTCTGGCTTGACAATCCTAGTATCTGCTGAATGCCATAGACTCATGTCTCTATGTCACAACCCGAATCCTTGCTAACGCCTACAACACTCATGTCATAGAGCTGAATGTCATAGGAGATATCTAAGATGACATTAGACACCTCTATACAAGCAGTTGAACCACTTGCAATTTTTGTTTTGTGTAGGTTATGACCCATCCTGTTCATTGAGCTTTAGCCTTCTTGTAAGGAGGGGTAAATAAACAGCTTCACAGCAGTTTTCCTTCTTTTAGGGTTTTATTTGTTTGTTTGTTTCTCCACAGATTCCTTTCCTGTGGATTGTTTGCTGGAGATAGGATACTAGGGATGTCAGTCTGGAGATAGGGCCACTAAATCATCCGTGAAGGCATAAAAGTAATTAAGGGGAAAGTAATACAAACTATCATAGTTTCTGTGAGAGCTACATAAAGGAGAACCCTAGCTGCGTGGTATCTGAAAATGAGGCTTGAACTACACAAAGATTAATTCTGAAATTTCCTGAGATCCAGACCTCCCAATAAATGTTGAGCCTGGAAAAGCATCACAAAACAGCATGATGTTCTATTTGCCTCTGTGAAACCAAGCAAAGTGTCAGCTCCATTAAGTGACTGTGATGCTAGCAAGACTGTTGATTAGACTACCCAGGAGCCACAAACTGCCTTGAACCTACTCTGAAACTTGCAAGGCTGGGATTCTTTTTGATCTGGTTTAAGGTGAATATAATTAATTTCAGTGTCTGCATTTGAATTAGATGTCTAAACTCCTATTACAGTTGATGGGAATCTAATCAATGGGAATATAGTCTGCAGACTGAAGACAAAATCAGTCTCCTAGTAGGAGCTTATTTCAGGAGTCAGTGAAATAATTCTTTAGGTTTCATTTACTAGATGACTAGACTAGATTGACTAGATGAAATGGCTCTCCTGTAAATGTAATTGAACCTTAGACACCTAGCTCACATATATGCAGCTCAAGTCAATTGCTTCATCAACTGCTTTTTGAAATAGTTTAGAGCAACCTTCTTAGTTCCTACCTGCTGATCAAGAAGATGGTGCTATGTTGTATCCACCAAATGCAAAGTTTGATACTCTTTGAATTCTTCTGCTGCCTGGAAATTCCCTAGTATTCTTTCTGTTGCATGACCCAAAACTTACCCATCAATGATGTGGTAAAGAGAAATCCAAAGTTTTCCACTGCTTTTGCTTTCTCTCTCAGGAAATCCATCGTTCTTAGATTGACAGAAAAATTTTGGTTGGAAGGGACCTTAAAGACCTTGAAATGGACAGGGACATGTCCCTCTAGACAGGGTTGCTCAAAGTCCTATCCAAGCTGGCCTTGAATGCCTCCAGAGCACCCACAAACTTCTCTGGGCAACTTGTGCCAGTACGTCAGCACTCTCCAAAAATTTCCTCTTAACATCCAAAATTAAATCTCCCTTCTTTTACTCTAAAAACATTCCCTCTTGTCCTATCTCTATCAGTCATTCTCCATCTTGTTTATAAGCTGCATTTAAATACTGAAACTCCATGAGGTATCCCCAGTCATCTCCAGCATGAACAATTACAACTCCTTCAACCTTTCTTCACAGAAGAGTTGTTCCAGACCTCTGATCATTTCTATGGCTCTTCTCTGGACTCTCTCCACCAGCTCCACATCCTCCTTGAGTTGGAGGTGACAGACCTGGTCACAGTACTCCAGATGGGGCTTCACAAGGGCCAAGTACAGGGGGATGATTACCTCGCTTTGTTGGCCATTCATGTATACATGGGCAAATGTTTTTTCTCATATGAAAAAAAAATGAACATAAGTTCATATCAATTTTAAGATGTTTGTAAATTCCGATTTATTCCTATCACATCTTGCATACGTTTGCAGCAGCATGGGTAGAATTTGTTCTAAGAATAAGAACAGGGCCTTTGTATGTTTAGAAATATTTTTCTCCACTGTTGGTTTTAACTAGAGCTTTTAGGTGAGCTATTAGAAGTGTCATATCTAAGACTAGTAACAGAAAAAATGATGACATGGAGCTGTTGTTGTGTGAATACATATCTTTTTCTTGTTCAGCTGCTCCCAGATTCTATTCTGTTTGCTTTTGGTAAAAGAAGCCACTGTGCTTTTTTTAATGTCTGGGCATTGTAAGTATATCAACTATATTCAGTTAGACTGCGGCTAATTTTAAAGTACCCCAATTTGAAACTAAAATAATATAATACTTGTTTGTTTTCTAAAAACTAACATTGAGATTATTCATTATTTCATCATTTATTTTGGTTGAAACAATATATAATGATTCTGTAATATGTGAATCCTGTGTATATCATATACATATATACATATACATGTTATTTTTTATTAAAATATTTTTTGAAGAAAAATTCTGTTCAGCCTTAGTTGATTTGAGAGAACTTTGGAAGTAATCTGAAGGTCTTCATTCACTTGGATTCATTATATTTTCAACACCACAGGTAGCATGTTTCTCACAGTTCAGATGTAATTAAGGGGTACCATATCAAGAACAACTCTTCCACGTAAATACCAAACTATGCATATTTAAGACTTGAAATTGTATATTTAGATAAGCATTTTACATGGTGACCTAAGCATCTGTCTTTGAAAACTCACCAGTGCTTATCCATCTGTTCAGTAATTTAGAATAACTTACTTTTTTCTTCCCAAATACAAATTGCTTGGATATCACTATATTCTCTGTAAGTTTTCTTTTAATACCAACCAGTAATACAGTGAAGGCATTTTCCCTACTGTTCTGCAGATGTCATAGTACCCCATAAAATGCGTATGCTTTAGTTTCTACGGAAACTGAAGTATCTGCAAGCGTCTTTGCTTCAGCATAAATAACACTGTTTTTCCTTCCTTTCTCTTAGGTGCCTATCCAAGACTCTCACTAAGCTTTAGATTGAAGAGAAATATTGGATACTTTATTCTTCAAACCTACATGCCCTCCATACTGATTACCATTTTATCATGGGTGTCATTCTGGATCAATTATGATGCATCAGCAGCAAGAGTTGCCCTTGGTATGTGCTGAGATTGAGTGGGATATTAAAATGTCAGACTGAACATAGCCTTTGGAAGTTGTTAAAGACTGCAACATGTTGTCAGTGTTTTGATATTCCAAAATCATTTACGTCAAAATCATGTCATTCAATATTGCCTCAAAAGTGATAAGTTTTCCCCTGCATGCAAGAACGTATCTACTATTAAATCCCTGACATGAGCTGCTCATATGGATCCCAGACTTGTTTTCATCAAATTTAATGTTGTTGTCAGTAACTTCAGCAAGGGGACCAGCTCCAGAATCATATACTAAGGGCTTCAGCGTGGGCTTTTAGTCAAGGCCAGTGTGGGAAGACAAGTGTGACTCCAGGCCTCCACCTGAGGTCCTGACTGCTTTAAATGATAGTGGCAGGAAGGGACCTCAAGAACCATGTGCTAGTTCAGAGCACAGGGACACATCAGCTATGGACCATGACATCCTGTCTCACCCTCAGAATGTACAGTGCGCTGAGTGCATTTTTATGACAGCTTATAGTGCCATTTACCTCACGGCGGAAAAACACGGATTTAGCACAGGGTGGTCATCCTAGTCCAAGACCTTTTCAGATTAAAGTATCCTGTAGATAAGGGAGGCTATCTTCAAAATATTTCACATGAAGTATTTCCTTTGTTACAGAAACATAGATAACTATAGACAAGATCAAATGGATCCATAAATAATCCTTACGGTAACTCCTGCATCTTATCTCATCCCAAATCCTGTCTTGAAGTCTGTCTTCCTCTGGCATATGCATTCTTACTCAAAACTTAACACTTGGCCCATGCTATATAACTTTTCCTGTACTTTCTTCTCTTCTGAAAACTGGAGCATATTCCCTAGCTCCATTATTTTCTTATATACCACAGCAAACCAATACTCCAAGACATATCCATAGGATACCTTGTCTCTGTACACATTATCACCCAATATCCAATATATAGAAGGAGGTCAGCTGCAATTATACCTTTGTCTATGTACTTTGCATAACTTCCTAGCATCTGAACTTTTATGACTGAAAATATGTTATACTAGATGCAGTTACTGTATAGATACAATATTTTTACATATTAAGTGGATTAGTTGGTGGATATGTGTGTAGTATACATGACAGAGTCTGGCATTACCACTGAATAGCCAGTGCATGTTCAGCATATTGCAGCTTCATGGGAGATGGAGTGTAGAGACCAAACAGCTCTGTTGTATTCATAAATTAACTATTGATACCTAAGATCCACCCTGGAGATATGACAGAATTAGGAAAACACTTGAATACATCAGTCAGCATCTGAATTTTAAATGATGGCCAGAACTGCAATGAACAAATGGTTAGACAGAAGTTACCAAACCCAGTGACATTCTATTCTTTCCTGTAACAGTTTCACACTTTTTTTTTTTTTTTTTCTCATATAAGGGAAAAGACATCTCATGTGGTCTATTTGTCTGTAGCACAAGAGGTCCCAGTTGATCAAGTAATATACTATGATAACAGAAATATTTCAACAGAAGTCAGAGAATACATTCAAAACAAGCTCAAGAGCTCAGGTGTTCTATTTCCAAATGATAGAAAGTAATTTTGAGAGAATGACAATCCATCTAATAGGTTTTTCTCAGAACACAATTAGTGCCTTGATGATTATATCTTGTATCATCTGATATTTGTATAATAAAGTTCAGTACCATGGGCCTAATCCTTTGTTCTTTTGTGTAGCCATTTTTATGAGCTTGAAACTGAAAAGAAATTATATTGAAGTCTAAAGGCAGTGTCTGCACCTTTGGACATATGTAACTTGGTTCTGTACTGAACCAAAAAGTTTCCTCAACAAAAGAAACCCAGGCACATAACGAAGGGTAGCTCATTCCACAGACTCTGGGCAATAGACACTGCAAACAGAGGCTGATCCATGGCTGATCTCAAGAGTATATTCAAAACCATCAAATCTGAGGCACGGCTGCTCAAAACTCTGAGTTGTTGATACTCAGCCTTAGAAGTTCATGAATTAATTCCTCTGAATGAAGTAAAAGTAATCTTAGAGTTCTCTCTTGACATAGGCTGTAATCATGTGATTGTCTTATTTGGGTAGGTGAACGTCAGCTGCTCCTCCTCCAGCTGTGTATTAAAGTAAATTATCGATCTTCAGAAAGGGGATTTTGAGTCCATGTCACTATTGGCATTGCCTGCAGGGTGCCATGGATGTTGTGCCAGGAGATGTATTTCCTTTAAATTAGTGGTGACCGCCCTACTATTCATTGTGCTTTATCTTCTGGCTCTCTCAAAGAGCTTCTAAAACTCTCCATGTGGTGTTTAAGGAATTATTTCTGCAATCTAGACAACAGCTGGGAACAGACACTAAAAATGTGGGTATTAATTACTCATCTGTGTGTGCTTTTGAATTGCTTGTTGATCAAGGCTTTGGTAAACATTTGTGAGATGACGGTGCAATGTCAAGAGTGTATTAAAATTGGAATTTGTGGGATTTCTGATATAAGATTCAGTTTTATCTTAGGTAATTTTCAGAATCCTTATGGGAAGCAATTGGATGTAATCCTACAAGGGAAGAAGGTAATTCAGTCTAGAGAAATCTCTTGGGCTGCAAATATGTGATAGTGTTTACAGCCATCCTCTAGACTTCTCACCCAATCCATGTGCTGGATTACCACAGACCTTGGTAAAATGTCTTTAAAAATAATCCCAATGTATCAGTTGTTGTCTTCATTTTACTGTGAGTTAGGTGTGTTACACAAAATACAATCTTTAAATAAGCCTGGGCTGAATATCACAGAATATCATAGAATGGCTTGAGTTGTAAGGGACCTCAATGCCTTTCCTGTTCCAACCACCTGCCTTTGGCAGGGACACATTCCACTAGACCAGGCTGCTAAAAGCCCCATTCAGCCTGGTCTTGAACACTTTAAGGCGTGGAGCATCAACAACCTCACTGGGCAGCCTGTGTCAGTGCCTCACCACCCTCTAAGTAAAAAATTTTGTCCTAAGATTTAAATTAAATCTCTCCCCTTTTAATTTAAAACTTGACCCCCTTGTCCTGTCATTATCAGACCACATAAGAAGTCAGTCTTCCTCCTGCTTGTAAGCTCCCTATATCCACTGTATTTCAAGCAATGAAACATCTGACATCAAAACAAACTTTTTTTCACAGTGGAGAGGAAAATGTGCATGATACTAATCTATTAAATGCATATATAGAAAATAATAATATATTATAGAACCTTGTAGGTTACTGCAATTCCTTGGGGTAACACTGCTTACACCAACAGCTTGATTTTGAGTTATATTTGTCTTGTTTATATTTGTCTTTATTTCTGTCTCTTCTGGTAAAAGAAACTGTGATTTGTAATATGCCAGTATCTTTGTTGTTTATTTTTGTTCTGCCTGCATTTTATTGGCTACTAAAGGAGTAATTATAAAATCAGAATAAAATAGTAATGGGAGGGGATCTATTAAAATGGTTTGCCTCTTTTACCAATGTGAACTTATACCAAAAATCAGTGTTTTCAGCCTTCTGTGATTTTTGATTCCCATAAAATTTCCAGATACAGAACCTGCAATTTCTTGTGAATTCAAGCAGATGGACAACAAATTTGCTTTTCTTACTGGGCTTTCAAAACAGTGGTCTGGTAATATATCTCAGGTGCTATGTCCATCTTCAAATAAATGAGTATTTGACGTACCTAATAGATATTCTGGGTATTTCATTAATTTCCAGTAGAACACTATAAATATGCTTCTCTCCTTTCTTGGCTGGTTTTTTCCTCAAATCCATGTACCTATCTCTCTCTCACTGCTCATCTCACTTCTGGCTAGCCATGTAGAAATCAGACTACTGATCTAAAACCAGGGCTCTCACCTCTTCATGAGTTGGCTACATTGTCTGATTCTGAAACAGGTGTCTAAAGTAGATGGGATGAACTGTTCTAGAGTGGTGCCTTGCTCTCTCTGTCTTATACCAGAGGGACCCTTCAATCAAATGCTTAATTCTTAGAAATTCAGCTCTGAATGATAAATGTCTTTACAGTCCCTCTGCTTTAATTTGTTCACATGGTTTTATCTATCCAGATCCCTAATTAGTTCTGTTATTGCTTTAAAAAATTGTCTCTGGTGTTGGTGGCTAGTGCAGAGCTCGAAGAGCATACAGTTTAGTGTTTTGCAGAATGTTTTCCCTCCTGTTACAGGTCAATTTGTTCATCCCAAAGAGATTCTCAGTACAACTACAGTGGCTTTTCTGAAGCTATATTAATTCACTTTGGTGGCAACAGGGACCCTTGTTGGCTATTTCCCCTAGCTATAGAAGAAAATGTTGTCACAGAAGAGTAATACATCAAGCTTTAATTTTGCTTTCATTTGTAGTGTTGTCACCTGAGAGACTGCTTTCACAAATTTTTAAGCTTCTTTGCACTGACAAGGGAAATTTGGCCAAAAAGGAAAACAAAATGAAAGCATTATCCACTAAGGATATGTAAGATATGTGCTCTTTTATTTCTTTGTCTAGGAATTACAACCGTGCTGACTATGACAACAATCAACACGCACCTGCGAGAGACTTTGCCTAAAATTCCCTACGTTAAAGCCATTGACATGTATCTTATGGGCTGCTTTGTATTCGTCTTCTTGGCCTTACTTGAATATGCCTTTGTCAACTACATTTTCTTTGGAAAAGGCCCTCAAAGGCAGAAGAAACTCGCGGAAAAAACAGCAAAGGCAAACAACGATCGCTCAAGGTTTGAAGGCAGCCGGGTAGGATACTTTATATCTAGTCTCTTCTTTCTTTTATTACAAATGCTAACTGTATGGAATAAACAAAAATCTGTGTTAAGCCATCACCAACCACATATCCATTTTGTTGTCAAACTTCATCATTTTTGTATTCAGTTACCTACAAGGAAGAATATACTTAAGCGTGCAGAAATCTAAGTGATTATGAACTGTATGACAAGAAACTGTAAGAAGAACAGTGCTACCACAGCTAGCTTGAAACTAAAGGCCCAGACCTACAAAGGCCCTTATATGCTTAAATCAAGTACAGTTTAATTTGTATTCATGCAAGGGAATCCAGAATCTGAGCATACTTTTTCTCACTTCCTTTCAAGCAGATGCATTTAGAATGGGAGTGACCACCAGATAAAGGGTTAGTCCTGTTCATGCTAACTAATTGATCAGCAGAGCTGAAACACTGTGTGTAGCACTATCATCTACTGCTAGCGAAGGCCAGCAGAAAATTATGTTTCCCAGAGAAACTTTCAGATGGCTTTCTGAATCATAGTATTGCTATGGTCAGTGCTGATTACACTCCATCCCATTTCCTTCCCGTAAGTATTACTCTGTGCACCAAATATCCCTTTTTCTCATTTGAAATAAAAAGTCGAGATATCCAACACTATATGATATTAACAAACTTTCAGTTCCAATAGAACATACTATTTTGGCTGAAATGCTCCCACTGAGGCTTTTTTCATTCATTTCTGTTGAGTAAGGCTGTAGTTTATTTTTTCTATTAGCTATAGATTAGAAGAGTTCGCTGTGACAAAAATGCTACCTATTTATTAAATACTGGTATCATAAAGTAATTTCAAGCTGTATTTTATGATTCTAGTGATCCTGTCTGCCATAATAACTGTAATGCAGAACTCCACGTAATTATTGACATTCATACATGTGAAATACTTTTTGAAGCAATAAATTCATTTTTGTTCTTTCTATTATGGAACCAAGATCTCATCACAGTTGGCAGCATTGCTTAGGACTAAGCTAGCAGGAAGATTGAATTCCCTTTCCTGGAAAAATAAGTAGTGATAATAATAAGAAAGGTAATGGAAGAAGAAAAGAATATCACAACTGAAAGCAATAGAGAAGATTTTTGCTGCAAGCAGGTGATGCAGATGTATGCCCTAAGGTTCTGTTTTCCCAATGAAAACCATCCAGTGAATCTCATCCATTTAAATGATTTATAGAATTCATTATGCACTCAATACCGTCCAATGCCTGACTGTTCTTCAATAAAGAGTTCAATTAGTCTGTATTGTCAGAAGCAGTGTAAGTTCCTAAATGAACAAAAAGGTATTGTGTTTTTTTTTTTTTTTTAATACCCACATCACATCATTTTATATACCAGACCTTATGCATCAACATTTCTATCTCACTTTTAACTTAGGATCTTTTCTTTTCTTTCTGAACCATCCTAAACAAATACTTTGTGCTGTTCTGAATTTTTTGCTGGATTAATATTGGCCAAGCATGAACTGAATGTAAGACAGCAGCAGCACGGCAGAACTGAAAGAGCAGTATGCTGCTTTGTCACTTGGAATTCCAGATGTGAAAGGGAACTCTGTATACTTCTACTTCGTGCTGTCTGTGAATATTTGCTATTTAAACACATCCATGATAAATAATGAAGTGTAGTCAGCTTCAACTGGTGAAGTCAACAGAGCTTTACTACAGTTGCTGAATTCAGTGTCTTAAGAGAAGTAGTGCCAATGTATGCTCAGAAATGACAGTAAATAGATCTGGTCAGAAGTCTTCCTTTGGAATAAGAAATAGGTGGAAAATGCACATTCAGCAAATATAGAATATCTGCTCTCAATTTCTCCTTTGATAAAACACTAACAAATCCAAGGCAGAAGAGATTGCTTGGAGCAGATCAGACTTCCCATTGTTTTTCGGATTTGCAGCACAGGTAAAATATATATTGAACAAAATTTATTAGGATAGTCAGAGTTCACAACCCTGAAGCAGGAACACAGCTTCCACAGTTCTGAATTATGTCCACAAGATACTATGCTGTATAGGCATCCAACAACGTAGGCAGACAGGTGGTCATGCTGGAGTTTGCCAAGGAAGACTACCTGAAAGCTTTGCAAACTTGACTCAGACCTCTTCCAGGGGCACTGAAGAGACATTGAGTTCAAACTTCAGATTCACTGAGTCTTGAAAATTGGTGAATGTGATGGAAATAATTGCTACTTAGCACTTACTTGCTTCTTGCTTTAGAGCTAGGATGGATGTCCTGGGAAGGGCTCAACTGTCAGCACCTTCTGTCACTACACCTACTATGTGGTGACTGTACAAATGTGTGAACAGAGGTTGAAAAGGTGTTAGATATAAAACTGGAAAAAGACATTACTTTTAGTTTGTCTCTAAGACTGCCACAGTGAATTGATCTGTCTTTCTGTTTTGGTTTAGTCATTGCATTTGCTTGAATGAGCTCTCTGCCATTGATTTAGACTCCTAGCTCAGGGGACTTGGGAAAAAACAAACAAATAAACAATCACAGAAATAAAAAAAATGATAGACTAGTAGTAGACTTCTGAAAACTGTTTCTTAGAAACCTCAATCAATTTGTTCATATTTAAGAACAAACTCTAGGAAGAACTGGGTCTAGATTTTTCATAAAAGTTCTCTCTGCCTATGATATCAGTGCCTAAATTAAAGTCTTCTGTTTGTGGAAAAAATTGACAGCAAAGAATAGATGGCCTGTTAAAGCAGGTGGCCTGTTTTCCTTTGAAAATTGATCACTATTGTTATGGATCAATGCTGTTTATCTTGTTTCTGTTGGCAGATTCAGGCTTCATTTGTAGCTCTCTGTGCATTTTCAGTTTTACTACATAAATTGTTTCTTTTAAATAAGGCTCAGATACAGCCTAATTTACAACTAAATCAGCATGAGAGAGCTCTAAGGCAATCCCGTTCTCACTTTTTGTTTTCTCTTGTGATAGAGGCTACTGGCATAATCAGCTGGTGAGCGTGTGTTTTGGACATTGCTCCTTCTGGGCCAATCCACAGAGGTTATGATTTGTTACAGTCCCCTGCTAAAAATACTTCTTCTTAGCTCATGCTGTGGCAATTTATGTTTTCAGTTTGGTGGGACCGAAAGTTCAGCCTGGAGGTATCAATCAGGAGGCTAGCTATCACACAAGCTCATTCAAGCTTCAACCCCCTGTGGCTGTCAGACATATGGGAATAGTTTTCTTTGAACAAAATAATACAAAACCCTTTGTAAAAAGGCCTTTATAGCCAGCAGTTTCTGCATGGCTTTTTAGCTCCAGAGGTTCCCAGTTTGGACTCTGATTGTTGGCCAAGGCAATGCTGCCCATCATTACTGAGAATGAAGGCTGAGGCCACTTTACATCTACTTATTGCTTTTAAAGCTTCATGAATGGTAGCAACTGTTCTCACAAGTGGGATTTTCTTCTGAGAATGAGTGTCTTGGCTCCTACGGTAGAATTATCACTCAGTCTAAATTGGGAAATATGAGAATAGCAAAACTGGCAGTATTCTCCTGTGCATCTTCATCTTTTCTGGATTTTTTTTTTTTTTTTTTTTTTTTTTTTTTTTTTTTTTTTTTGGTGCTGTTTTGAAGAGTGGGATATTTTTGAAGCGTGAGTGTGATGAGTAGGTGCCAAGTTTTGAAAAATATCTCTCAAGGGTGAGAAACACAGTTCCTGTGAGAAGAGCCCTAGTTCTGTAGTGTTTATGACATTCATTGTGCATTGAGGGATCGTGTGTGTACAAACCTAGTTCAAATACAACAAGGATAAACTCCAT
This sequence comes from Excalfactoria chinensis, assembly GCF_039878825.1. Classification (NCBI taxonomy): domain Eukaryota; kingdom Metazoa; phylum Chordata; class Aves; order Galliformes; family Phasianidae; genus Excalfactoria; species Excalfactoria chinensis. The sequence goes on from NC_092825.1 coordinate 124,318,785, forward strand.
CCTTACTTGATTATTAGTAATATTGGAATGCAACTTTCTAGCTTTTCTTGTTCTTCATAATTTCTTTTATTTTCAAGTTCTTTCCATCTTCCCAGTTCTGCTGGCTACCCTAGTTTCATCTGTGTTGACAGCAACATGACTGTCTCTTTCATTAACTTACTTTCATTTTCTTAATTAATATAAGAAATTTTATTAAAGTAGTAAGGTACCAACTTTAGACTCAGTGAGAATACTCAACAACTCAACTGTGCTTGCAGTTTAAATGTTTTTTAAAATGTCTGAGGCATAATGTAGTCAATTAGCACTGCTTGAGACACAGACAGCACTCAGGTCAGCCTGGTCTCTGACATGTTAGAAAGTCATTCACACATAACTAAAGAAGGTGAAAGCTGTAGTGTACCCCTTGTGCTTGCACCAGCCAGACCAGGTGACAATCAGGTAGCTAGATTACAATTACTTAGCAGAAGTAATTTCTATTTTATAGTTTTAAGAGGAGATCTATTTTGTGGGGTAACGTTATTGAATGGTAATTTTGATGTAAAATAGTGCAAGACTGATAAAGAGACAGCTTTTCTTCCTGTTATTTAAACCCACCATTTGCATTTATATTGCTTCATATAATGGAAAATATTTACACAGTATTTAAAAATTTGGGATTGATGAACTCCTAAATGTACCTATGGGGTTTAAGCAAAATGCTTCCACTGTTTATTTTTGGGTAGTAGAGTGAAAGACTTATGAGGAAGAACAGAAGGAGTAAAATTGATGGAATATTAAACAGAGAACTAAATGAACTTGAAGTAATTCAAATGCTGTCTCACAATAAATCAAGTATGTTTCATAGTTTCCTGACCCTAGTTAAGTGTTTTCAAACTGACGTTAAAACTGAAGTTTTCCAAGAATCTTAATTAGTGGAAGATGTTTAATAGCAGCTCTTTTCATTCATCTATTTTAAAACATAAAATTTAGCATCTAAACAAGTCAGTATGTTGTTGCCTAGAGGTAAGAAGTAAACGGTGGGTTTTCCAGGTGTGAAAGAAGTTTCAAATCTACAACGTATTATCCTAATTGAGCCTATAGGTGAAGCAGAGTTCGTGCAAGAGTAAGACCAGTTTCTTCGTGAGCCTTCTGCTAATTTTCCTCTTTTAACTTCAGTTATTGCATTCTTGTGTGATGACATATGGCTGTTAAATTTTTTGGATTTTCTTAATTTGCCATGTAATATGTTTAGTTTAATCACAGAATCATAGAATCATTAAGATTGGAAAGGACCTCTCAGATCACCCAGTCCAACCACCAGCCCACCCCCACCATGCCCACTGCCCACGTCCTTCAGTGCCACATCCAGACGGTTCATGAACACCTCCAGGGACGGTGACTGCACCACCTCCCTGGGCAGCCTGTGCCACTGCAGCACCACTCCTACTCAGAAGAAAGTTTTCCTAATATCCAACCTGAACTTCTCCTGATGCAGCTTGACTCTCATTACCTCTCATGCTGTCACTGGTTACATGGGTGAAGAGGCCTACCGCCACATTGCTAAGAAATGGTGAACCTACAAAAATGAATCTGTTTTTCAGTGTATTATATGTCTCACTGCATTTCATGTTTCTCAGCTTCCAAATGGAGTTATGTGAGTGCCATTCACCTTCTGGTACAAGAGCTGTAATTGTTCAAAGGTGGGAGGAATGGTGTTTAATTTAATAAGAGTATCAGTTTTGCATATTTAGATCCATGCTTATTCAGTAGGGAATTGATTAATGATTTGGCACTAAGCTGTTTTCATCTACCTTTGTGGACTCGCTGGGAGACAATGGGAACAACCAGCTCTGGAATGAGATGGGAATGCAGGAATGCAGACGGGAAAAGAGTTCAGGCAGAAAAGATATCACAGGAGACCTGGGGGCCCCAGAGAGGACAAGAAAGAGAAATCTTTAGGTTAAAATAGGATCATAAGGAGCAAGAGAAATTGGCCAAATGTTGTCACCTCCGATTAATAACAGTGTTCAGGAGCAAAGCTTGTTTTTTGGAGGCAAACACTTTGAGGAGAACTTCCAGTGCACATGCTGTGAAATTTCTGAGCCAGGTCATAAAATCTAATAAGGCTCATGAGGACTAAAACATAGGTTTTATCAAAGATGTTGATCTTGTTTGTCATGTGTAGACTTGTCTGTAATCAGTTCATCTGCTTTACATAATCTGTATCTGTACCTAGAGTAATAGTTTCCTTTGAACCGCTGCGCCACACTTGTGTGCACTCATGTGGGACTTTTCCTTACATGCATATTCAAAGAAATCTGAGTCAACTTGTGCAGGGTAGCCTGTCACTGTGCTTTTCAATTCCTTGAGAGTGCTTCTGTACATTTGTCAAAGTCGTTTAGATCATCACTCAGATCACTCAGAAGTCATGTTTATGTGCTAATACTTTTTAATGTGTTGCATATATTATGTGTTCCTACTTTGCAAGATCACCTTAAGACTGCCACAAAGTATTAGGGTATAGTGCTGTAACTTTATTGAGAGTTTGAAGGTTTATCCAAAACCTCAAAAGAAATCAATACAGTTTGCAGGAACAGGTCTCAAGCATATCAGATTTCAGTTTCTGCAAAGCTCTCCATTTGCTCTTTCCTTGAGTTTGGCTTGCTTATCTCACTCTACTAACAAAGAGATGCAATTCACAACTGTTTCCAAAAACGTTTTTTGGACATTTTCAGAAAATATATGTTGTCCTTCAACTTCATAGGGTGTAACTCTGTGCTCAGACAAAGCTTTTATATCAGTGTTGCTACTTTCCTGACCACCTCTCTGGTTTGATTTATAGATGCAGTGACTAACAGTGAAAAGTGTTAGTATCACTGGGAGATCAGAGGCAGAAATTCCATTAGGGGTGCATTCAGGGTTGGCAGATAAGATGAAGCAGGCTGTGCAGTGTAATGAAATAAGTGGAATCAAATTAATACTTCCCCTGTGTAGGAGAAGACTGGAGATACACCCTCCAGAGTACAAGCTGACGCCTCACTTAAAACAGTCTAGGTCTCAGTGGAAAGGCAAAGCACCTATGGACTAGATAATGTCTCCATATATGCAGGTGGCAGACAGAAAAGGGAGCAGAGACTTCAAAGAGAAGGCAGAATGTCCAGAGGGGGGCCCTGTAAAACACTCCTTGCTGAGGCATTTTGAGGAAGTTGAAGGAACTTTAAGTAGTGTTTGTCAAAGTCTGGGAGGAGATGGGAAAGGGTGTGACATGTACTGAGTAGAGGCTTGGATGAGAGATGTAATTTTAAGCTTCATAAGGAAGTTGCAAATTGTAGGGATGTTTTGCACAATGGTATTATAAATCCTGATCATAATTTGTACTGACTGTGGGGAAAAAAACAAACAATGCAATGTAGACTGAATCCGTGACTATCAGAGATCACTCTAAGTAGTGATGGTGTCCATGGCTGTATTGTACAGCTGCATGTATTCCCCAGCTGCAGATCCTGCTCAATAGCACGTACTCATTTCTAGAAACCTCAAGCCCATACTTTTCTACCCAGCAGGTTTCTGCCAGGGGAAAAATAAATTGTTAATCACCACTGAGGCTTCTCCACCTCATGGTTCTGTTTCACATTGTTCGCTTTTATTTATAGGCACTCATCAGCATTATGCACTGTTGCCTACAACAGCAGGATGTGTTGGATACCCTAGGATTTTTTGTTTCTTCTTACCTATGTGCTGTTCATTGCATTATGTGGGTTGTTGTTTTTTTTGTTTTTGTTTTTGTTTTTGTTTTGGTGTTTTGTTTTTTTTTTTTCCATTTGCAAGAAGCTTGTCAAAGAATTATTAGTATGTAAATATGACTATACATATGTTTCCCAGAGAAAAGATAGGATGTATATCTATAACTGATGAAAGAAATATCAATTTTCCAAAATTTGAACAGGATTGAAAAAAACTAAATGCATAGGGACAGACACATAGCAGTGCATGTTTTTTCTGAATCACACAAAGCTTCCAGCAGACTTGGAATCTGAACTGCTTTTATACTGATGCTTCCAGGATGAGATGTTCAGCTGTGCCACGCAGTTCACCTAGCTAAATCAGGTGGCAATTTAGAAATAGGTAGTAATGAAAAAAATCACAGGCTGAACTGTAGCTGAATAAATTGTGCAAATATGTCTGGAAATTATCCTGTGTATGCCATGTGTAACAATTTATTCTTGAATTGGGAAAGAAACTGCATTCGTTGATCAGTCACACAAGTGTTAACTAGTTGAAAGTACTCAGCACAAAGCATTTATCTTATAGCGAGCAGTTTATTTCCTTTCCCAGAAGCTGGTAGGAAGTTGGAGCTGGCCCCTGCATCAGCTTTGTTCTCCGTCTGTCCTCCAGTATGCAGGGCATGGCGCAAAGGGTTGCAGTGCCCCACCACTGAAGCAACCAAATGCTACCTGATATGTCATCACTCGGGACTTTCTGTCAGTCCCACTCCTGGGAAATCAAAGTTTTTTGGACAGAGGGATCTATACCCAACTCTGTTGTTACTTGAAGGGTGCTGTAGAATCAAGCCCAGATTTTACTAAGGCCAAAAAAGGATCTGAATCTTCTTATTTCCTGTAATGGCATCATGTTCCTCATATGTGTTCAGCCCTATGCTCACCTCCTGCTGGAGATGAAGGCTGGAGGGAGGAGTGCCACTTGTTTCCTCTGTTTAGTAGTGTTATTCCTATTTAAGATCACTTACTTATCCAACTGGAAAAAATATATATTTAATTATGCATTGCCATCATTACAAAATCAGGAAAATGTGTATGGAAGGAAAAGTTTAAGAGAAAAGCTGTAAAAAAGGTGTGTGAATCCAACATACGAGGAGTTCAGCTGGACATGGCTTATTGTGATTTCCCCTGCACTTTGCTTTTATTTCTAAAGCCTGAATAGAATCACAGAATCAAAGAATGGCCTGGATTGAAAAGGACCTCAAAGATCAACTAGTCTCATCCCCCCTGCTACCTGCAGGGTCGCCAACCACCAGACCAGGCTGCCCTGAGCCACATCCAGCCTGACCTTGAATGCCTCCAGGGATGGGGCATCCACAGCCTTATTGGGTGACCTGTTCCAGTGTGTCACCACCCTATGTGTGAGAAACTTCCCCCTAATGTCTAACCTGAACCTCCCCCGTCTCAGTTTAAAACCATTCCCCCTTGTCCTATCTTTATCCATCCTCATAAACAGTCTTTCCCCCTTCTGTTTTTATGCTCCCTTTAAGTACTGGAAGGCCACAATGAGGTCTCCCTAGAGCCTTCTCTTCTCTGAGCTAAACAAGCCCAGATCCCCCAACCTTTCTTCATAGGAGAGGTGCTCCTATGAAAAAAAAAAAAAAAAAAAAAAAAAAAAAAAAAAAAAAAGAGCTTTCTTAGTTTTAATTAATTTCCTGTTGTCATAGATAGAGATTCCCTCCTTAACTTCTCTTCCCACTGCCAGCAACACAGAGATTTCACTGAAATACTCCATTCTTTAAAGCACAGCTAATTTAGATGGAGAGGAAAACAATTGCTTTTGCCAAATGTGATTTTATACTAGAAGTTGGTAGTATGATAACCCTGCTTGTAAATGTATGTAAGTACCTCTCTCAATTAAAGCAGCTGAATATTCTATTTTTTCCCCCTAATATTATCATGTTTAACATGAATATTACTTTCTGAAAGTACATATGATTTTGGAGATGTATACTCACCCACTCTTTGCTATTATATGTCAAATCTTTTGTAACAATGTAAATTCCCACTTTCGCCCTGTAGGTGGACACCCATGGAAACATTCTGCTAACATCTCTTGAAATTCACAATGAGGTCGCAAGCAACGAGGTCACAACCAGCGTTACGGATGCCAGAAATTCAACGATATCCTTTGACAACTCAGGAATCCAGTACAGAAAACAAAGCTCACATCGTGAAAGCCTTGGAAGGCGTTCATCAGACAGAACAGGCTCCCACAGCAAGAGGGGCCATTTACGAAGGAGGTCTTCACAACTGAAGATAAAAATTCCTGATCTAACAGATGTGAATGCCATCGACAGATGGTCAAGAATGGTGTTTCCGTTCACATTTTCTCTTTTCAACTTAATTTACTGGCTATACTATGTTAACTGAGTGACTGAACTTTTTTAAAGGACTTCAATTATAACAAGTGAAGTACTACTTGCCTGCAGAGTTTATATATATTTATATGTAAATATATATATATATATATGAACTTTTACAATGTAGAGAATACTCATGTATGTGTGGATACGTACAGCAAAGAATCGTGTGTATATATGAACACACACTGAAGAGCAAAAGTATATGTATGCACACATACGTGTACACGTTCATTCTGAGGTCATGGACAATGTAACATAGAATTGCACTTCTGAGGAACTTTTTAATTTGAAAGGCAGGTGTCAGCCAAAGCAAGCCTTGAGAACGTAAGTGTTGTATATTATCACTTCAAAACTTTGATGGTCATAGAAATTTTCAAACAGCTGTAATGGTGTATAAAGTCAGTATTTAGTAACATTGTTTGTAAATGCTGCCATACACACTAATCATAAAGTGATAGAATTACACTGGTAAGTTTAAAGTAAGTTGTTTGTATTGCAGAACCATGAACAACAATTTCATCAAGCCAAACTCGTTTCTCTTTGCTAAAATTTCTTGGTTTTGTATGACCTAACACATTTTTCCCACTCATGAACGGTCATTGTTTTTAATGGTCTTTTGCTTTCTCTTCTGCAGTAAGCAAGCTGACCATACGAGCGTTGCTGTAGGTCTTTGGAGATGTATAAATGTTCGTAATATTTCAAACAAGCATTTTAAATGTCCATCAACAGTGAAAAGAATCTTTTGTAAGTACTGTAAATGTGCAGCACATTTTCCTCCCCTTGGACTGGTTCCAGCTGCCATGTCATTTTGAAAGAGAACAGCACATTTTTAGTGTAATGTAGCTGAGATTTCAACTACTGTCAATGTGTTCTACATCTGCTGTAGATTAAAAGATTGTTATTCCAGTGAAAGCATAGAAGATGTCTCAGGTTATTTGCTACTTCAACATGAAACCACCTAGCTGTAGCATTTTTTAAATATGCGTTCACATTGTTTAACATTCTTATAACATTGTATGTTAATGTAAAATATATTTGCATAATATGCATATAAGTATATTTTCTCAATGTTTTTCTTTCCTGTTCTTGCTATTGTGACTGCATGCTATGTCATATTTTTGTTTCTGTGATGTTACAACTTTTTATTCTCTAGAATTGAGCAAATAGAGCACTTCCGATACTTTGATTCAATAATGGAGTATTTTCATATTTTACTTATATACTTAAAGTATATACATCTATGCTTATGAAGCTCATGTCCTGCAGTCACAGATCACAAAAGACAGCAAAAAGTATGTTTTGTTTTAGGATTGATTGTGTTCAGACTCACCCTTCACGCAAATACGAGCACTTTGGTTTTCATTCACATTCATTCCCTAAGCAGGTTTCCAACTTTTTTCAGTCTAGTAGATTGTAGTCATCAAGGTATGCCAATTTCAGATCTGTAAACGTAATTTGTTACTTATCAGAGCAACCTTTTTAAAGAAAAGAAGATATATTTTTTGTAAGCAATGTTTCTATCATGTACATTCACAACTACCAACAAGTGCAGTAGCATAAGTAGATTAAAACAAGAATTTAGGCATGGCCATGTACTCTACGTGCAGGATTCCTGGAAATCAATGGGAAATGTTGTCAAAGAGAGAGCTTTGAGTGTTAGCTAGGGACATCTATGGGAGAAAACCGTGGATATGCATCTACCAAGATTAAAGCACCAAGATGGGAAGATGATGAGAAGGTCACGGTTCTGTAATGATTGGTGTTCTCAGTGGTACTTGGATTACATGTGAGTAGAACACTCGTGCTGCTACCATGTACATTCTGTTGCTGTTTCCACCCTTGACTCTGCAACTGAGCTGAGAAACTTTGCTGGACTGCTGCATAGGCAGGGTGCAAAGAAGCCTAAGTTGCAGTCTCATTCTCGGGGCTTCTCACTGAATAACAACATGTTCCTACAACTGCCTTGAGGCAGAGCCGCAGTGCAATCCCCATTGCCCTGCCTTTGCCTGCAGGACCGTACTGCAGCCCTGCTGCATCCTTGGCAGTGGCACAAACTGGCTGTAACTGCAGCTCTTAAGCACTGCAGCTGCAAATAACTGAGTGATATGAGAAGCCTTGAAGGAAACTGTGTAGCTGGAGTAGAAAAACTTGTTTTTCAACAGCTCCTCAGTATGAGCTCCCATTGCTAAGCTGCAACATATTATGAGCTGATATTTCTTCTAACTGCAAAGGGATTGTAGAGCGTGTTGTCATCATTACTGTCAAAGTAATAAAACAATTAGCACCTTCCCAAATACATATTTAGTAGATTCACTGATAATATCTCCCAAACTTTTACCTTAATAGCAAAATATAATTAAACAAAAAATGCGATCTTAATAAAACATAAAAATGGTAGGCTTTGCTTTGGAAAAGTTACCCTAACAAAAGATCTTAGAGCAAGTCCTTTTCTTAGTGACCTAAACACCTATTCTGAAAAATGGAATTCAAGAAGAGAGTGGTCCTACCCTCAGGATTTAGTCATTGTTCTCTCCTTTCTTTGAGCTCCAGTTCTGATCAGGCAGGGCTCTATCACAACCAAAAAGAGCTTTAATTTGTGATGTAAATATGTACTCCATATTCTGTAGAAGCTTCAGAGGCTTCAGTCAGGATTTTTATGTAGATGGACAAATTACAGACTGATCTCAGTAAAGAGGAAATGTACATTTTCAGCACCCTACATGGGAAAGAGAGCTGAGTCTCTGAGCCTCTTCCCCCTTGCACAACTGGAGAGCAGTGTCTTACTGTAGCCCCCTTCAGGAAACTACTTCCCACCTTCCCTCTCATTGCAAAAACGTGAGTAGTTGCACATTTCGGGTTTTCATGTGATTCCATATCTGTCAGCTCAGCTGAGCTCCATGGGGCGCAAGCAGCTTGGACTGTGAACAGACTGAAGTCTTGGTTGCACTTGAAAAAAGCCAGGAAATTCTCACTTAAGGTTAACACTTCATCCTTAACACACATTTTTTGTGCCTTTTTTTTGCCAATTTCCTTCTTCCAGTCCCAGCACCACTTCTTACACACAGACACACACACAGCCGTGTGTTAAGAACAGTGTTTGCCTTGACCTCGCATTTTCTGGCTGTTGTCACTTTATGCTAGTTGCAACACATGACTTTAACTATAGGTTGCTTTAAGACTAAAAGATGATAATTCCAACTAAATTGCACCAGGGAAATGTATTGTGTAGCTAATTTACTCATTTCTAACTCACACTAACTACAAATAACATTTACACATCATTTGTTTGTAAAAGGCAAGGGAAAAAAAAACAAAAAAACAACTGGAACTATTTGTGTTATAGCCCAAAGGGTCAATATGCAGTAGAAATATTATTGTGATTTAACTCTAAGTTGATTTCATCCCACTGTAAAGATAAACTAAAGCCCAGTCTTTTTTTGCTTAAGGCACATCTATGTATTTTTGGTATTCTTCAGCAGTGGAAAAAAAGAATAGTAAAATGGAATGGTGAAGAGATGCTTTATGAAAATATTGATAAATGAATATTCATTCATTAAAAAGGATTTAAAGATTAATTGCTTACTTTTTTTTTTTTTTTTTTTTCTGGGAATAGAGTGAGTATGATGACGGCTTGGCTAAATTTTAATGTTTCATTAGGTTTTGAATGTCATGTAATTGTTAATCTTACACAAATTTAAAGAAGAAAAATAGATGAAAGTTTTTTTCAAATTGACATGCAATTAGAAGAAAAGAATTGTTATGCTTTTAACTATGGTATCACCTAGTGTTTTCTATGGTAGATTAAGGAAGAGGGAAAAACTGCATCCATTGACCTGGCAAGATCTTTAATAGCAACTCAGCCTGTCTTCCACGTGCAAGTTTACTTGGTATGAGCAGAAAATTTGTCCTCTGCTTTACATGCAACCTGCACCTGCTCAGAAGACAAAAGAAGACACTGGTGATCTGTTTATTTGCTTCATTAATCAAGTCATTAATATTGTAAAAAGGAACCAAAAAATCTCCAGCTATGAGAACTGTATCAGGACTATTAATTGTGTTCCTCACACTTGTTATTGCTAGCTGTTAGTAAGCTATTTTAGAAGGTTCAGGAAACAGGCAGATTCCAAGAGGGTTTTTCTGAGTCATGTTGTGAGCAGCTCACCAACCCCTTCCCTCAAAACAAAAATTCTGTGAAGAACCCTCTCAGGATGAACGGAGATTTGGAAAGCACGTTTTCCTTAAACCTGTTAGCCATGCCTTGTGATGGAACAAGCTGTCAGAAGCTTGCTTAAATTTCGTAGTAGATAATGGTACATAGTCCAACTTTTAAGGAGCAGGTGAAATATTCAGCACTACTGATTTGATTGCAAGGCTGTCAGAGTCAACTCCCCCTGACTTCAGCAACTTCCTGCTCATTTCTATCAACTCTTCCCAGATCACAAGTAGCATCAGTTTCAGTATGGTACGTACTATAAAATTAGAAAAAATTACTGATGTCCTGAGCTTTGTGATTAGGCTTTCCAGAAAGTGATACATTTCATTCTGCAGTCCAGAGCTGATTTATTGATAAATATTACCAATAGTATCAGTACTGTTTGATGAGACACTCTTTATTTTATTACAGGATTTATTAGGTACATTAGTGTGTTTTCTCCAAAAAAAACATGGTCGTTAATAATACTATTTCCAAAGATGTTGGTTTTGTAGGCAGAAGTCACAACAACAAGGACTACCTACTAATGGAAGAGGTGAGGCAGACTGCTGAAAATCAAACTAAAAGTGGAGAGAGTCCCAAGGCTTCACTGATTTATTTATCTTTTCTCAACAAAGGCAGAAACTCTCACAAGTAGAGTCAATCTCTCCTGCAAAAGCAGGGCCTGAGCTTTTCTAAAAGGATTTCAGATTCTGGGTGTTTCATTTCTGAATGAAATGAACTACTTGTCCTACTTCTGAGGGCATGATCTGTGGAGTCAGACACACATCTTCCTTTGGCATAACCTTGTCAAGCCTTTCGGCAACTTACCCTACACACCACATCATTTGCTATGCTTGAAAACACAATCCACACAGGTGGAATATGCAACAGTACAAGAAGAACAGCCACTGTCCCTAAAATCAACCGTACAGTAACTGAACCTCAGTTAATGCTTAAGCAAGCATAATATTTCTGAAGGATAATATGTTTGGACAGCTTACCTAACTTTTGCAAGGTACTGCTTCTAAATACTTTTGTTCCACCAGTGCAGCCTAGTTTAAATCAGTATAGTGTTTTCCTTTATTATTATTATTGTTATTATTTTTCTCCTCTAGAAAATAGGAAAATACAGAAAGAAGCTGCCCAGGGCAAGTTTTCACCTGGCCTCCCCTGACAGACTTCCTCAAAGCTGCTCAGGTTTCTGCCCTGAGTCCCCCTTTGGAGGCACTGATCTTTCTCCTTGGACTACAGAGGGAGCCTTAGGCTAAACTCTGTGAGTTATCCCCCAGCTTACCACCAGCACTTGGCTTCTTTCAGATGTTATTGCTCTCACAGCAAATATCTGGAGATAAGATAGCTCTTATCCTAGCTGGCAGGAGGCACAGATGCAAACAGCATGTGTACTCGGAGTCTGTGATATATCACAGTAATCTTTAGGTTATCTGTTCTAATATGGTTTTTAAATGCATTTTAGTTTATATTCTAACCTTGGAGTTTGCATTATCTTCTCCAGTACTGATGTTTTCTATATGCATATACCTGGAATTCCAGGACAGAGCATAGGGATTTTTTCTAAAGGTATTAAGCCAGTTGAACATCTGGGCATCTTCTCCGTCCTTCACCAGTATCAGAGATCATGGTTTTCATTTCCCTTGCACTGGGCTGACCGCACCCACTGGAGTACCAGGAGCTTCAACCTGTAGCTGTGTGCTGCCAAGCAATGACTTGCTCAGCTGTACTCACAGATAAACCTGCAACACATTCTACTTGTTATAAACTGTTTCCCTGATAAGGCGCTGTATTAGTCTAACAACTAACTGCTGCTTCACGCTCCCTCCGTCTAAGATGCCAGCACTGCCACTAGAGACCCTATTTTCCCATCTTTTGAAAAATAAGATAAAAAAGGGGAAATCACAGGCTGTCAGGCAATTAAGTATCTCCCTCTGTACAACTGGGATCAAATTTTGCTGCAGGTTATACATTTGATCCACAGGGACAGAACTAATTTGGTACAGAATTCTTCCTGCCTAGGGCTACTCTTAAAAGTTTGCAGCCCAGAACACCAGTAATGTAGGTACATGCATAAGTATTTAAAATTGTCAGTGGTGAAATCTTTCTGGATTTGTTCTTCTGGGGATGTCTGGTGCAAAATACACGAACAAGTGAGGGAGCAGGGACCAGCACACAGGAATGATAGGTTGACAGGTGAACTAGGTGATCTTAGTGTTCTTTTCCAACTTTAATGATTTTATGATTCTATGAATCTCCACTGCAGGCAGCCCAAGAGCTCTTGTACTCTTCATGGCTCCTCATGGCTGAGCAGCAGAATGATTGGGATGGAAATCCCTAGGACATTACCCAGAGCATCCTTCAAGCAAGTGCTTCAGGCACCATCCTATGGCATAAAGAGCCAACAAAAGCACTGTATATAACTACATCTGAGATGGAGGGGAAATTCCTGTCATGGAAAGGCCTCAGATCCCAAGCAGATACCTTCAGTGTCTATAAGGTGCTGGATTCTCCATAAGTGTTTTTTTTCCTGAACAATCACACACTGGGTGTGCTGTTCTGCCCTTCAAAGTTATCTCCCTCATTCCCCCACCACTGCAGAGGACATCTCACTGCTGAATTCGTCCCATCTCACATGGCACATTCAACCAAGTCTTCCTTAGTTGTTGTAGCCCATAGCTAAAACCAACAGAAATAAAAAACTGTCAATCTGAGGGCTATTTAGAGCCCACACACAGAGTTCCAAGCACACATTTGTAATATTAATTCTTTGACTAGCTGCAAAACCAACCTCCAGAGAAAACTGTGAGCAGCAACAGAAGGAGCTGGGTGCATGGCAGCACTGCTGCACAGTACTCTGCAGCTGGAGCTGCTGTGGTCGATGCTTCCATCTGGCAGGCGCACAAGAGAGATGTAAACAAGGCAAAGAGATGGAATTCTTACACTTGCATATATTAATAATATTTTGAACTAAAGTCTTTCAGTTGAAGCTGACAGGTTGCTCATGAAGAAAGTCTTCAATGTGAGGGATTCCATATCATGATCAACACTTTGTCCCATTCAGCTTCCCCCAAATCTTGCAGCTTTTCCTGGAAGCTCGGGACTGTGTTGGCTGTTGTGAAGCAACTTCTGATTGTTCATTGAGTTTGGTAAACTGACATGATTTCATTAGTGAAAGGGAACAATTTCAAGGCATGTTTTCATGTGAACTTCACACTCCTGATGTGATCTTATTCTATGCTGGAATCCACTTTATCATTAACTCATTACTTAATGTGAAGCAATGAAGTTTTTTGTTCATTTTTCAATAAAGATGTGATATCCATTTGCAGCAGGAAAGCAATTAATCTGTGTAATAAATGCTTATACAAGTGGACATAATGGCATAAACAACGAAACAATCTAAAGGTTAACAATAACTCAGTCCTATTGTTTGAGCACTACCTAAAACTGTTAGCAATTACATTTACAGAGTAGTCTTAGTTTATGGAAACACTGATTAGGTATTCTATATAGGCAGTTAATATAGCATACATCCATGTATCTCATTTGCTTTGACAAGGCAGATTTTGGTGAAGCCAATGCTAGAACAATTTCCTAATGACCTCACTGATGTTAAATTTCTCTTGATCATCATTTCTTGCAGACCTGTAACATTCTGAATGCAGATGACAGTTTTGACATTCACAAAGATGTAGGTTTAATTATCATCTTGATTACTTGAGCTGGAAAGCCAGATGCCTAAATATCATGAAAGGTCGAGGAGAACAAATCCTGATAGTCAGTATCTTTTAGTGCTAGAAATGCTGCTTGGATTGGAAGGTGACTTAAAGAATAATAACCAGTAATTGGGAAATCAAGAGCTTTTTTATTGGCACAGCTCTCTTCTTGCATGTAGAGACTTTGTTTAAACAAGAATCTCGTCCTAACAGATGCAGGAATGTGAGCTGGAGTACTGAAGACATGTAAATTATCTCAAATAAAAGAGAACAGAAAAGAGAGATAGATACCCAAGACTCCAAGATATATAAAGATTTGCTAGTTTTTCCCAGTGTCCCAAGGCAGGTAACACTTTATTGTTGAGAGACTCACATAAAGCACAGCAAGTCTCCTCTTTTATAGCAGGAAATTTGTCAATATCCTTTACTTTTATGTGCATGATTTATAAATCTATTTTCTAAAGCAATTTGAGGGTTATAAAATCATACTATTATTTAGTACACAGCTCCTCACGGGCTCACAGGTTTATCAACTGTTGGATAAAGAATGGAAAAAACATCTGCTAATCACTCATTAAAATAGAATAGATTCAAACAAATGAGTGCTATTAAGAGTCCCGATCCAAAGATCATTATAGTCAACAAAAAGCTCTCAGAGGTTTCAGCAGGCTTTGCATACCACCTGAAGTTAATGTCAGCTAGGCTGATGGAAAAAATTACGTCTTAATTGATGACAAAATATTAAAGAAAATTAAAAAAAAAAAAAAAAATAAGACATCTTAATGAATTTGTGGTAAAGCTCAGGATACAGTAGGGGACTGAAACCAGAAATTGATGGGCAGAAAGAATAGATGTTTTTGAAACTGTAGTTCAATCAAGCACATTGAAATTGTTATGATGGCAAGTAGCCAGGCTGCACTGTTTTTTCTCTACAGATGTCCACAAAAGAGAGCCTACCCTTTAACAGCAAAATGCAAAGCCAAAAAAATAAACCCTCAAACAAACAAACAAACAAAAAACCCTGACTTTCTCCCTGTCTGAAAATGGAACGGTCAGGGGCAAAGCACTGACATGCACCTGCTTTCAGGGAAAATGTGGCTATGCTTCTGGCTGGGAATGATGCTGGCTTTGTAGACAGTTTGTAACTGGAATCAGAGCTGTTTCACTGAGAATGCAATTTTACCCTGTAACAGATAGACATTTTCATTATTCGTTAATAGTACAAGTGTTGATAGTATAATATTAATACTATGAGAATATTATCCCTGCCTGCAGTAGGGGGATTGGAACTAGTTGGATCTTAAGGGTCCCTTCCAACCCTTGAACTTATTGTTAGAATAATCTAACCCTTGAACTTATTATTAGAATAATATAATATAGAATTATCTAGCAATTATGTGAATTGTTGTTATTTAATATTTATGTAAAAATGCACT
The DNA here is from genome assembly GCF_039878825.1 of Excalfactoria chinensis. NCBI lineage: Eukaryota > Metazoa > Chordata > Aves > Galliformes > Phasianidae > Excalfactoria > Excalfactoria chinensis. The sequence goes on from NC_092825.1 coordinate 124,334,268, forward strand.
GGCCATATCAAAGAGATGACCAGGTAACTGTAGCATAGGGCATGAGAGAATTTGAAAACAGAGTTTTTGTCTGGAAACTGCTTTCAGGTGTACAAAAGTAAAAACACAGCCTGGGTCCTGGGCTATTCCTGCCCACTAACTCAGCCCAACAGTTCAAGGGTGTTACCACAAAAATGGGTGAAAACATTCAATGCCAGCAGGAGAGGAGAGCTACCATCATGCTGAGACATAAAGGTAGGAGTTTCAGGGGACTGGCTGGATGAGGGTGGAAACTGCTAAGGAAATTTTCAATGCAATTAACCTTATTCATAGCTGCTAGCTAACTAAATGGCTGCTTCCATATCCTGCACACATTTTTACTTTGTTGGTTTCAGCATTAGAAACAGTCACTGTGCTGCACAAGCCAGGCAGATCACCCAGACTCACTGACTGTCCTCACTGCTCGAGTGGTTAAAAAGTCCTCCAAGCAGAGTGTATTTACAGCTGATTTTCCCCATTTGCTTTTGTGCCAAGATTGCCCCTTTAGCTCAAATAGCTCTTTCTAGGTAGGAATCACATCTTAACCTTCACTTTGCTAGGATAAAAGTTCAGCCATTTTCAGTCACATCATGCTCTTCTCTCCTCTGATCCCCATCTTAGTCTCTCATCTACTACAGAAATAAAATAAAATAAAATAAAATAAAATAAAATAAAATAAAATAAAATAAAATAAAATAAAATAAAATAAAATAAAATAAAATAAAATAAAATAAAATAAAATAAAATAAAATAAAATAAAATAAAATAAAATAAAATAAAATAAAATAAAATAAAATAAAATAAAATAAAATAAAATAAAATAAAATAAAATAAAATAAAATAAAATAAAAAATCTGGATCACAAATGACCATACTATTACGCACTATTTCTACTGTCTTGATTCCTTGTTTTTTCTTCTTAGGTATTGTTCACTGGTGAATAAAGAGACTAAGAATTCTGTCTCTTTCACTGACCTCCGTTGACAGATAAGAAAAGAACAGGATTTGAAGTGCAGAGAAATCCAGATGTCTACTGGTGGTAAGAATTGTCCAAGGGACCATGTTCTTACACATGTTTTTACACATGGCTTGCCATGATAAGCAAGGGGGCTTATCATGTCTTTGTCAGAGGCATGGCTATGGCCTTATCAGGCCTGCACGGCTACAGGCAGATCTTGTTACTGACCAGAGGATGGCTACTGGACCTGCACCCTGTTCTGTTCTCCAGTCGTGCATGACATGTCCCCTTCCTCAGCAGGTTGTGCTAGCGCTATACTCCACACACTGGCAGTACCTCCTCTGCCAGGGAGACACAGAACACTGAATCACCTTGGAACTAATTACTGAAACCAAGACCATCATCCATACATGAAGCACAGTGCTCATGGAAATGGAGTCTAAGAGGCTGAGCTCCAAAGCACCTATTCTTACCAGCTCAGCTAAGCAAAAAACTGCTCACAACCTCTGTTCTTGATATCCACCAAGGGCAGATCTGTGCCTTACACATCCAGCAAGTTTCTTGTGAAAGTCATACCCCGTGGGTGCAGCTGGTAGCACATGCAGCAGGCATGCTTCTGAGTGCCAGAGATTTCCCACTGATGGAGAGACACATTTTAAAACCCATCAAATACTAGCTGGCATTTTCTAAAATGACTAAAACTGACTGCCCTTTTCTTCTTTTTGGTACTTTGCTTGCAATGTTGCAAAAACATCCCTGTCAAAAGTCAGATGCAATTAAAGACCCAGAACAAGCTGTGCCACCCTACAGCCAGTCATGACCTGATGGTTCCAACATGAACTGGGAAACACTTGGTTTGATGGGACAGAGGGAAGCTGAAGAGCTGAGGAGAAAAGTCTCAGTATAGAGACCTAATCCTTGAGCATCTGTGAAAATTAGATTGTTGATGTCAGTTAATTACATGTGAGTGTCCATAAAGGAGTCTGCCCTGACTGCAAAGACCTGAGCCACCCCTGTTGCTTCAGAACTGCAGGAAAAGGGAAGTACCTCTGGCTCCAAGCCATGGTGTGAATCAGCACTGGCGTCCCCTCCTGGTTGGGTCTTTCCGGCCCAGAGGTTTGCATTTTGACAGGGATGATCCTTGCTAGGCAGCAGCTCTGCAGTCAGTCCATGAGGGCTACACATGGGTTTGAGGAACAACAACTTTTAGTCAGGAGTAGGAAGCAAGTCAGTAAAGAAAGCGCCAGTTTTAGCACTGAGCAAGCTGGGAAAGAGAGTTATATTTATCTGAATTTTTGTTTTATCTCTCTTTTCCAAACAAAACCTTGAAGTCTCCCTTTCCCATTAACATGGCAGGTGAGGATGGTGGGGAAGAGAGCATCTGGTGCTCCCCACCCTTCCTGCTGGGGAGATCCTAGCTCTGGTGTGTGGATGGATCTATGTCCCCAGGGACTTTCATCTGTCTTTTGCCTCCCTCCAAGGAGAATGATGGGTATATGTGCTGGGAAAGAGCCTGCTGCTCTACAGCTGATCCCAATCAAATCCTGTAAAAATGCTCTGTAAAGAACCAAGAACAGTTTGTTTTATTAAATACATGTCTCACTAGGATTCCAGTTCTTGTAGGACTTCCAGTTGTATTCTATAGAGGATGAAAACAAACTTGAAGAGGCAAAAGTTGAGCACTACACTAAAATTCATTCACATCAGAGCTGTAAACAGGGGACAAGAGGATTGTTTATGTTTTTCCACGTAACAGTACTTGTCACAGCTGCAGTTGCTTGCTTTTTTAATCTAATTGCTGACTTGAAATGTAAATGACTGTAAAATTTCACAGACACGTTTTAAAAATGCAAATTGCATGTGATGAGAAACTCTCACAAACTATTTTTCATGGCTTGTGAGTAGGATTTTTGTTTGTCTGGGTGTGTTCTTTTGGAAACTTCTCAGTTTGGAAATCAGAAAGTTAACATACCTAGCTTAAACTCTGGAGATACATCCTCATATTGACAAATAGAAATACTTGTAACTTTAGGGACATACTTTGCACATACTGAAGAACAAATATACCACAGAGAAGCATGCTCTCTACAACATTCACTCCCATTGCTGCATATGAGTTAATGCACCAAATTACAGGCACACATCTGTATGGTATTTCCTTCAGCATCTACATACTACTGCGGGCCAAACTTTTAAAAATTATTTAGCTTAAAAGTTCTGAATAAATTTACATTTTCTCCTGGAATATGGGAATGACTCTATGACTGAGGAGTCATGGAATCATAGAATGGTTCTTGTTGGAAGGGACCTCAAAGACCATCCAGTTCCAATTCCCTGCCATGGGCAGCGCTGCCACTCAGTAAGGGTTGCGTGAGGAGGTGCAGTTTGAGATAGGCAGCTACTCTGTGGTTGCCTTCAGCCATTGGATCAGATGCAGTGGTGCTGGTGTTTCCTCTCTTTCTATTTTTAAAGGTCTTAGCCTTTAATATTTGTGCTTAAATGTAGCTGCTTGGTCTCTAAGCAAGTAGGATGAATCCCAGTTGTTGGAACAAATCGCTCTTGCGGAGAACAAAACCAATCAGTTATTAGCATAACATGCCAGTAGGAGACTTGCCAAAGTTGACTTGGGCCTTCAGGCGATAATGCTGTGTAAATAGCATTAGATTGCAACTAAAAGCTTGAAATTGAGGAAATGGAGAATTGCAGAGCAGATGTGTAGCAAGCAGCAAACTGAAGAGTAACACATTGGAAAGGTCTGTAACATTTGCAAACCCCCCCCGCACCTCCCCCCCAAAAAAAACCCAAAAAACAAAACCTGAAAAATGAGCTGCCACATCAGCGCCACAATTTTTGTATGCACATCTAGTTTTCCCAAAGAGGGAACAACTTACTTTCAGAGATAGCTGCTCTGCAGTTTCTCAAAAAATTACCTTACTGATGTCTGTCTTAGCTTGTGATATCCAACAGCAAGACCCTCGATTTCTTAGCATCTTAGCTGAGATCATTAAGAAAATGATAAATTATATGCACACAAATACAAACTGAAGGTGCTCACTGGCAACTTAAGGTGCAGTTTGTCACCCTCAGTGTTTTTGTTCCTCCTTTTGGATCGAAGCTGAAATTCAGAGGGTTGTTGTTTTTTTTTTTATAATTTGTTCAGTGGATTTTTCAATACACAGCAATGCTTTGTCAGCAGATGTAGGAAACTGTAAAGATATTTTTAGGAAGCTTAAATGCAGGATTTAGCTTCTGGGTCCTGAAATCTGATATCTTGTATATATATATATACACACACAGATTCAGGCAGGAACACTCACAGGGAACTCCAGAGAAATCCCTGCCTTGAGCTGCTTGTGAGTGCTCACTAACTGGAAAAAGCTCTGGAACTAAAAGCCGAAAAGCAGTGTCTCCACAGCTATTCACAGAGCCAAACAAACCCTTCTGCAAGGCAGAGCTTATGCACTTGGCATCGCTTCCCTGTGGCTCTGAAACTGAGCCCCAGAGTGGTATCTCCAGCACGGTGCGGCTCGGTGCCATGCCTGCACACAGCCTGGGTCACCTCTAGTTCAGACAGATCCACACCATGCTCCATAGCATCGTGTAAACATGCCCCTCATGTCCCTTCCATTACTCTCTAAATAGTGCAAACGTACAGTATAATCAGTCGCATAAAGGCAGAGGTATAAATAACAACAACTGATTAGGAAAGCATCGCAATTAATCACAAGAATGCAGGCTTGGTGAACTCTGTTGTCATTTTTAATGAACCATACATTATAATTAGAGACACCCAAGGGGAACTGTAAATGTTTGTGAGTGTGGAGTTGTTGAGAACAAGAGCACTGCATCAAGAGCTTGTTCTCAAGCTGTTTGTTAGGCTGCCTGAGCTTTCCTTTGAGCTGCACCCCAGCAGTGGCCAGAAAACTGAGGGTGGAAGCAAAGAAAGTGAAAAAAACAAAGGAAGAAAAACAGTTACAGATCAATCTTTCATATTTCTGTAGGGCTGTGTGTGGTTTCAAAGGGTCTGCAAAAACTGCAAAAAGAATGGAGAGGCAATCACCTCCCTCTGGCTAGCAGGGAGAGTGAGGTGATTGTCCTCTGCTCTGCCCTCATGAGGCCCCATCTAGACTACTGTCTCCAAGCCAGGGGTCCCCAGCACAGGAAAGATGTGGAGCTGTTGGTGCCACCAGAGGAGGGCCATGAAGATGATCAAAGGGCTGGAGCAACAGTCCAATGAAGGGTGGCTGAGGAAGTTGGGTTTATTCAACCTGGGGAAGAGAAAGCTCTGGGAAAACCTCACTGCATCCTTCCAGTACTAAGAGAGCTTATAAACAGGAGGGAGACTGACTTTTTACATTGTCTGATAGTGACAGGACAAGGGGGAGTGGCTTTAAACTAAAAGAAGGGAGATTTAGGTTTGATGTCAGGAGGTAATTCTTCACTCAGAGGGCAGTGAGGCGCTGGTACAGCTGCCCAGAGGAGCTGTGGTGTCCCATCCCTGGAGGGGCTCAAGGCTGGGTTGAATGGGACCCTGGGCAGCCCTGCCCATAGCATGGGGTTGGAGGTACTTTCCAACAAAAGCCATTCTGTGATTCTGTGAAATCCTGCTGATGCATCTCAAAGGTGGTGCAGAAGACCAAACACAGCAATAGAAATCTGTTTCTGTTAGTATTACTGAGTGAAATCTTGTATAACAGTGTCATAATATGGGATATAAGAGTGAGGAATTCTGCAGATCTGTAGACGTTCTGCATAACTGTCGAAAAGCAACACCTACATAGCTCTGTGGTATCTGATAGTCTTGTACACACAACCTAAGATATTAGTTATGGTTTACTTTGATGACTTTTTATGTGATTAATTTATGTGGTCTAGATGCAATGTTAATTGTTCTCAGAGTAGATTCCTGTTTTCTTTAATATGGGAACACATTCATACTGTGGACTATCCATCAGTGTACTCTTTTTTAGAGAAACTATTCTGTGAATCATCTTTTCCAAATAATCTGCTTTCTTTTGGAACGTTCTCCAAGGTATGTTTTAATTCCTATGCTAATTAACACTGTTTTGAGATATTGCATTTTACTGCTGTGTATTGGTTATTAATATACAGATGGTAGCAAATGTACAGAAAGAATAAGCAAAGGAAAACTCACCAGTGGTGGTGCCTTGGCTGAAGAAGCTGGGGCAGTCCTCACTGATGAGCAACCTCCAAGAGATGCTGCCTCAGTGGGAGTCAGCCCTTAAATGAGGTCTCAGAGGGGATGGAGTCGAGCTCCACCCCTTCCGGGAGCACAGCTACATCACTCTCACCTGTGCTCCCACAGCTGACCCCACACTTGCCTTAACTGATTAATCAGAGGTTCAGGCTGTGATTACCAATCTCCCATACACTGCTGTTTTTCCAAATGTGATTCTGGATAGCTTTATTATATTCTTGGTCACATTTGCCTTCCTTTCGAGTTCCCAGATTTCTCAGGGTTCCTAAAACTTTTGCTTTTATAGCAATAGGAAAACTATACACATGTTATTATATAATATTGCTATGCTATTTACATAAATATGCACTATTACACAATATATGTCCAAATATATTATTTTGTGAATGTATGCAGAGACTTTTCCCACTTATTATTTCTAAAATCTGTTTAATTAGGGCAAAATTATTACATTTGTTTACCTACACTCATTTGATTATTTGCAAACTACAACACGCCGTTTGGCATTTCTAGCAGACTTTCAATCATATTAAAAGATGTGCTGACATTCTGAAGTGCAGGGGAGTAAATCCACCTCAGGAGTTCCCATGAGACAGCTGGTGGTTCGATTTGTTTAGTCAGACAATATCTATAAGTCTCATGTATATGCACTAACGCTCAGAGGAAGCAGAATATTTTTGAGAGCCTGAAGTAAGAGCCTGACAGCATGGTTAAGTGCTTTTTTCCCCTTAGAGATTATATAGCTTGCATGAAATGTGACACAAACTAGTCTGAGCTGGGAGGGAAATTCAAGGAGGCTGGGCTATTTTCAAGAGCCTATCTGAATATTTATCTTGTTTGGGATCTATCTGAGATCATCCTTAGGGTCAAAGACTTCTGTGCATTTAATTTGAAAGGTTAAATATGGTTAAGCTCTTTTTTTTTTTTTTTTTTTTTTTTTTTCCCTCCAGAGGTTAAATTTCTTCAGCTGCGTATCTGAGAAAAACCATCAGGCATCACCCTGAGATATATTTTATTATTAGATGTGAGGAATAGAAACAGCCTAGAGAGCTTCTGTTTGTGATTGAAAGGCAAAAACAGATGATAATAAAGACTGTAGGTGCACACAGCTGTACTTGTAAGCACAATCCAGAATGCCACTGACCACTAATCTTGCTCCATGAATTTTAAGATCTTTAGGTACCTTCATTTCAATGTGATGGGCAGTTCAAACTATTTGGATTTAAGCAGCAGAGTCACAGATTTCCTGCATTAACCTGTTGGAATCCAGAAGCACTCCGATTAAATAAAAGTCAAATCTAAAAAGAGGCATGTCTTTAATTAAAGAAAAGTCAAATCTAATACAGGAATGAATGGAAGGAATATGGGACATGCTGAAAAAATAAAGGTGGATATAGGTAGTCCACTTGATCAATGGCAGCCATCATGCCTACACTTCTACCTGGCTGTACAGAAAGACACAGGTGCAGTTTAAAATGGTGGTGACAAAACATTTTATACTAGTTGAGGCTAAAGAGCATTTTTCACAGTTTCCAGCTAATGCATATTTTACAAAGGCATCGCACGGAATTCTCCCTCTGTGTATATCTCTTTCCCTTTCACACACATGTTCTTTGTCTTACATAACTCGAAAATTAGAAACCTCCCAATAAGCGGAAGATCCCAACAATCCTGTGAGACTGAAGCAAATCTGCTCCCACCCAGCTGAAGTGAATGTTGCTGTTGCTGATGTTGTTTTCTGTCCCCAAAGTTCTCTTCATCTGTGGTGTCCTTGGAGAGGAAACATGCAAAGCTATATAGACCCTTAGGACTAAGAGACAAACGACCATATGGCTATATTTTGTAAGTAAATATTAGAATTGCTGCTTCAGAAAATCACTAGCTTCCGCATCTCTGCACAGTTACAGAAGACTGTGTGACAGCATAGGGAAGCAATACCCAAAGACGACTTCTCCGCTGAGGAAATGACATCTCCACGCCAGCAAAACAACACTGACTTCATTGGGCTCACTACTGGGGCAAGAATATAGTAGAACATGAAACTGACAAACAAAACACAGATGATAAATCACAGAGGAGAACAAAATGTTTATCACTGATGTAAGACAAACAGCTGTTGTCCAGGTTATCCTGAACGTACAGATGGCCTGAGTTGCCTCTTCATCTGGATCTGAAAAATGACAGAAAAATAAAAACTGACTGCACTGTAAAAATAGCAGTGTGAATTTCTCATGATCTTTTCCAACATTTTAAAACTGTCTTATGTCTTTGCTAAACCACTGCAAAAGAAAGAAGTACACAGGTTTTTAATCACAGGCTTTTTTTACATCTAGAGAAGTCATAGAATCATATCACAGAATCATAGAATGGTCTGGGTTCAAAAGGACCTCAATAATCAAGTTTCAATCCCCCTGCTGTATGCAGATTCACCAACCAGCAGACCAGGCTGCCCAGAGCCACATCCAGCCTTGATACAGTCATTTGATGTCCTTGATCCCAGTGACATCCCAGGAAACTCAAATGCTAGTTAGGGCTAAGGTTGGACTATTTGTTATGCAAATATCAGTGTAAAATATTTGGTCTTTTAGGCATTTTTCCCTCAAGAATAAATGACTTTGTCCCAAACTAAAACCACAGCCCAAGTGAGGGGCTGCACAACAGTTCCCTAACGGGGCTCTTCTGCTCTCAGTGGAGCAGAATTTTCTAACAGTGATTTATCTCAACTTCTTCCTCACAGTGCCAATAAGTTCCACCTTTTACATTCTTGCTACTGTTTTTATTGATGGGACGGAAGGTAATGTTTTGTTGTGTCCTACCTTCAACACTCTAGAGAATGACCACTTGATCTCAAAATGTCACTCATGAGTTGAAAAAACACGTGCCTCATTCTATTTCAGTACACCTGTGCTGTTCTTACCACAGAATGGCAGATTTTCTATGAAACACTTTTGTGAAGAAAGGAGACACTGTCCTGTATGTTATCTGTCATGGGTGACATGCCCAAATGGAAATTCCAAGAGATGTCTGTGGAGCCAGTCAGCTAGAATTCCATTCTTGTACTATATTTTACAGCAGAGTTTTTGCCCTCCTCCCCATCGAGATTCTATTTTTGTTTATTTGTTTGATTGTTTGTTTACTTATTATTACAGGCTACACAAAAACACTCAAGGAGTGCTTGAGTGATTCTGAGTTCCTGAGCTGGAGGAGAGGCACAAGAAGCTCAGGATCCCCCATGTATCTTTTATAACCAAATCCCTTGCCAAGATAGTATCACCTCTGATACTTTCCTGTTTTCAGGAGAAGATACGTGTTAAACCATGTATTTATGGCCATTCCATTTTGATGTGAGTACATAGGCAATGTACCAAATCTGCAGATAAGCTTCCCTTCAATAAACAACTTAGATCGCCTTAATGATTTTCATTCCCTTATTTGCGCTCTGGATGTGCCCCCTCCTACCTCTGTTGTCTCACAGGGAGGCTTCAGACTCAGACATCTGGCAGTAGCAGTTTATTCCTCTGCAGATCACTCCAGGAAACCACTGATTAAACATGATCTATAAGTTTCATAAACACACCCCAGTCCCATTTGTATCCATAGCATATCTGTGCTTTTTGTGATAGATAGCAATTCAGTAATTATTTATCTAGTAAGTTGTGAGGCCATAAAGACTGGAATACATCTTAGTGTAGAGGAGAGAAAAGATTTTATTGAATAAATGAACGTGCAAGATTTAATGGGGTCCAGTATTAAAAACATGAAGAAGCCATCTGTCTTTCTTTGTGCAGAATGATTTTATGTGCTATGTAGTCATTAATGATGTATACTGGAAGAGTTTGTTGAAAGTGAAACTAGCACAGTGCCTGATGGCACACCAGCTAGGGTTCCTAGAAGTCAAAGTGCTGTGGAAATTAGGTGAGTTATCTAGTTACAAAGAACATTAGCACATTCATGCATTCCTGGTGTACAGCAACATAATCAGCAGAATGCAAAAGCAACATCCTTTGAGAAATTCCTCTGTACCTTCTCTCTGCATATACATGTTTTAGCATAGGTACATATATGCCATTCACAGATATCCTATACAAAACAGTAAATGTTGTTCTATTTTAGTTCATCTGAGTAAGCTGGTGGAACAATGTTTCAATATATCTATGCACGTACACTTGAATAAGTATGCACACCACGTACATAGGCTTTGTAGAGCTTAAACTCAAACATATGCAAGACTGAGTAATAAACAACCAGTGTAAGCAAAATCTATAAACTCTTTAAAGGGCATTAATGCTCCAAACTCTTACAGTTAAAAAGATGTCATTATGCAGCTCAGTGTTTACTGCCTCTCATTAACTTAGGCATTGGCTTATATGGAACACATGGAGCTAAAATAACTACTATTTTTGCCAAAAATGGCATTCAAGAGCTGGGAAAACTAAAAATTTGCCGATGTAATTTGAATTTAAATGCCTTCCTCTACTGTGAGTGCCTTATGAGAAATTCTTTTTCCAGATGACACTGGCAACATGGAGTATGTGTGTCATCTAAGTATGATTTGCACCTACTTCTGACATGGCTTACCTTTGACGTCATTAAGTCTGCAAGCAGTGTTCTCCACATTTGGTGTGTTTCTCTTTCTGATAGCAGTTCTGCTTAGAAGAAAAATTCAAGGCTTTTTTAGGTACAGTCCTACGAACATGGATGTGGGCAACTCACAGTGTTGGAACTGTTACTTGTTTTGGCTGGGGCTGGCAGAGGCCCCCACAGAAATGCCTTGCCATGTCCCACTCCTCAGGGACCATCCACTAGATCTGATAAGGCAGCCCATTCTCTGTTGCATTTCACAGTTCTGTCTTGACAAGTGGAGAATGCTCAGACTTTGTGGGTGTCCTTCCATATGCCAGCCCCAAATCAGAAAATAGCAACACCTTATTATCTTATTAACTTACTGTCTCATTTCCAGCGGCATTTGCAAAGTCCTGGAGGAGCTTGTTGTGTCCCTGACAGTTATTTGTCCCAGTGAAGAGCTGAGTACCGGTGGCTTTTGTTCCTTTGAAAGACATGAAATCTTAAAGAAATTGAACTCATCCATTCCTTTGTTTCTCCATTACTTTCTGAGGAAGAAGTGAGTTTTACAACAAAAGACAAAAATAAGAGAACAATAGGAAATTACATCATGTCATTACAGAATGAGATGAGGACCAAATGGAACAAAGTTTCTGAATTTCCTGTTTCCTCCTTTAAAAAAAAAAAAAAAAAAAAAAAAAAGTCTGTTCTGGTGTTCCCTCTTGAAGTACTTTGAAGTACTTCCCTAACATTGTTGGTGGCTGGGAGAGTCACTGGAGTACAGGGTTTTGAAGTAGGAGAGGACAAAGAAGTGAATCAAGATGAATAAGGTTGACGCTGACTGAGGTTCCTTATGAATTTCAGATATAAGCAGAGCCAGATTTTGAATTTTAGGGCAGAATATGGTCAGGACTAACCTAGTTACTGTCAATCTCTATGAAAGAGACAAGAATCATGAGGCTCAAAAGAGAAAGGAAGCAAAGAAGCATCTCCTTTGGAGATTATATCTATCCTTGGATTTAAATCTGTGGTAGTTGGAGATTTTTCTCTACGTATCCTCCAGGTTTTTCCAGGAAGATGTAATCTTCAACTCAAACTGTAGAAATAAACCTTGAGTGACATATATCCATTTTTCTTCCAGGATGGTACTTGGGGATGGTGAAACACTGGCTTCTCAGCTCACTGATGTGCCTGTGTCTGACTCTCCAGTACTATCATTAAGGAATCCAGCTACAATACACTTTCCATGGTCAGCAATATCAAAACAAGAGTGGCTCAGACGTCACATTTAATGTGAGCAAATGGGCTGCAGGTTTCCAGCTGACAGCACTGTCTGGCTTAAGGAGAAGCAATGCCATGGCAGCAAGATGAAGGCAGAAGAGTATGGAGAACCTGAGGAGGAACACAGAGAAGCAACCTGAGTTCCTGAATGAGCCACTGCATCCGTAACATACAATGGCTTAAGACTTGTTTTTGTCTTTTTCTCAGATACTTCCCTTCTAAGATATGATATATTTTTTCCCTTCCCTTCCCTTCCCTTCCCTTCCCTTCCCTTCCCTTCCCTTCCCTTCCCTTCCCTTCCCTTCCCTTCCCTTCCCTTCCCTTCCCTTCCCTTCCCTTCCCTTCCCTTCCCTTCCCTTCCCTTCCCTTCCCTTCCCTTCCCTTCCCTTCCCTTCCCTTCCCTTCCCTTCCCTTCCCTTCCCTTCCCTTCCCTTCCCTTCCCTTCCCTTCCCTTCCCTTCCCTTCCCTTCCCTTTCTTCTGAGTCAGTCTCTTTTTGCTTCTTTTATGCTCTTCTGTCATGTCACTGAAACTGTGGTACTGATTTCAGCCTTGAGTCACAACGAACATATTCTTCAACTTCTGTCATTCTGATGTCTGACTTTTTAGGGAGATTCGATATGAGATTTTTTTTAATCAGAAGTTTTCTACGGATTTACTTAGGAGAAATTAATGCTCAGCAGAAACGTAGCAGAGATTCATGCCTTCCTATTGATCACCTGAGGTGATCACTACATTGGGAGGGTTTTTTTCAAAACATTCTTCTTCCACACTGCACCATTCAGTGTACTTGATTTTCAGCCAAAAATGCTTTCTGATAATATGAAATCCAGCTTGTAATGTACCTCATTTGGTGACATCTTATCAACATCACTGTAGATGACACATTTCCACTGAATTCTCAGAAATGGATGATCAAGCTAAAGTATCAGAGCAGAAACCACCTGGTGAGCCTGGGACCTAGAGACATATAATGTGGTCTCATGTGAATTCTGCTTAATAAAATTGACGACCCTGTGAACTGGAGGCTTGCACTTAACAATGACGGGGAGTTGCAGCTAAAAGTGAAGTGAAGCAAAGCATGGTCTGACCCTGAAGGGCGCTATTAAGTATTTTGGTTTGCTTCCGTGAACATCAGAATGACAGGATGAAATATTTTAATTAACCCAGCTTTTGGCTTTGCAAGCTTGGTCCAAACTTTTTCTCTTTTAAATGAAAGCTTTGCAATCCATCTATACTCATCCAACAGATGTCTCTCCTCTGGCCTTTCCCAGTCCTCATATTTGTAGCTAAGGTAGAAAAATCTACCTTGGCAGACAATTTACACTGCTAGAAATGATCTACCCTTCACACCAAGCAGGTGGAGCACAGGCTACTCAGAATGTGTATTTATTGATCCTATCATTCACCTGCCAGGAGTAATTGTTCTTTCAGTGCATGTTTATAGATCAATACTAACTCCTAATTTCCTTATGGCATGTCAGGATTGAACAAAATCTTTCAGAAGTCTGTGTGGTTTCTGGAGCACACAGAAATGCACAGAAATTTTTGTGGCTGGTCTGGGAGAAGCTGACCTGCAAGGGCTACCAGGGAGTTTCACAGGCAAGCAGAACTGCAGAGAGCTCTGGACATGCCTCACGGCACCACCAAATTACTGAATGCAGCAGAGCTCTTTTCAAGCAAACTTGTGCTCTGTTCATCAGGGGCCTATGATCCTAACCTCTTCTCCCTTAGTAAGATCACAGTTTCCTGTCAAGTTTAAAAGAGTTGTTTTTTCAGTTTATGGGGTTTTTGTTTGTTTATTTGCTTATTGTATTTTTTTTTTCCCCACAAATCTCTGGAGAACTTATCTACCTCCAAGAATGACTTTATTCTCCTCCTGTTTGACTTCCAGAGATGACAAGTCACACTTTCCCAACATTTCTTATTGTGTGTGGTATGATCAGCCAGTGATCTGTTCCAATCCACGAACAGCACTGTAGCATGCAGAGACCCAGCCACTCTTGTAAGTGCAATGCAAAGTGCTGTCCTCTGTGCTTTCATCTCTATAGCAGCCTCCCTTCCTTCTCTTTCCTCTCAACCAGCCTCTATGAGCTCCCTGCGCTTGTTACTTGCAGCAGTGCCGAGCAAGTAGCACCAAAGCCTGGCTTGCTCTGGCTTCATCTGTAGATCTTTCAAAGCTCTAGACAAAGACAGGCTGCTAGTGCCATTGCTGAGTAGGAAGTTTATATTCCACTTACATAAAATTTATTTGGAAGACAGCCAGTCTAAGCAGGTCAAGACAAGGCTAGGGACTGAGCTAATAGTTAAGCAAAGGCTTCAGAATATATTAATTTAAATTGACTGCCTTCTCCCTGAATGCCGGTTTGCACATTCATGCACTGACAATCAGAAGAGTCCTGTGTTGTTTTGACATTAAGAAAACAAGGTTTCCTTCTCCTAGTTCTCCTTTTTTAGCAAAACACCTGATTCTCTGAGGGTAGTATAACACTGCCCCTTCCTTCAAAATGCCCAAAGCCAGAGTAACAGATCCCCTTGTGAACCAGCAAAAAACACATCCCTTGACATGTTTGTTCTGACTGACTGAATCAGCCTTTCTCAACAGGGAGCACGGGGCATAGTACCTGACATGTTGATGTGACATGAGGCAATTAGACAACGTTAGGACAACAGCCAAAAGCACTGCCTGAAACTGTGTGAGCACTGGGGATACACATTGTTTAATCTGAAATCATGAAGCAGAAACACCTTGAACATTTGATATCTTCATAGGCATCTCCTCCTTGCCAGAAATACTTATATACCATGATCTAACTTCAAGTCTCAACTGAGCTCCTGGGAGAGGCTTTGCTACAGCTTGGAAGGTAGGGTAGAGAATAAAGAATTAAGTTGCCAATTGCTCTAATTGTTTTTGAAACACGAAGCATTAATTGTTGAACTCATAACTACCATGGCTGTCTGGGAACACTGACAAGTAGAAATGGAGATGACAGGTGACACTTTGGTTCAGTTGCAGCAGGTGCACTTCCTGCCATTGCTTCTAACATTCAGATTTTCTCTGGAGGAAAACCAAAGAGCCAACAAGGTACAAAATAAAAGTCAAGAGGCAGAAGGAGAGACATATTTGGAGGCAGGTAACTGAAGCAATTGCCCAGGACCAGGTTTGCTCAGGGACTAATTAACCTCAAGTAATTCTAGCAATTGAGTGTGGGGGGAGGGAAGTCTTTGTGCATCAGTTTATGCCCGAGGCCTCATAAGTATACCATAGTTGTAAGTGAAAGGGTCAAAGCACTGACTGAGAGTTATTTTGGAGAGCTGCAAGGAGACTTAGAAGTGTTTCCATGATCACTGTTTCCATGAGATCCCATACTTGCCCAAACAGAAAGACCTGTGAACCCCAGTCCCAGCAAGCTTCCCTTGGCTAAGAAGAACTGCCCTCAATAAAATGCAGCCTTGGTGTGATGCATTAGTACCAAAATACTTGTTAAAAACCAGAGTATAAGGGAAAGATTTTCATTGTTATATGTTTTTATGATTATTTTTTATCATGTAAACTACTGACAAATATTGAGGAAAAATAGAAAGACTGCGTGATCTCATGCCTCTGTCTTTTACCTTAAAGCTACTTTATCTGATTTCCTGTTTAGAGAATTTAGGCATGCTAACAATGCAATTAGAATGGGTATGGTGTACTGATTGAATGCTTGTAAGGACAGATGGGTGGAAAAAAGTTGGAAACACGGAAAGATGTAGTAATCCTTGTATACTTGGAATCACAGAATCATATAATCATAGAGTCAGTATGTTTCAAAAAGATCATAAAGTAAGATCAACTAGTCCAATCACCAATGTATCCCCACCATGCCCAGTAACCATGTCCTTCATTGCCACACCCACATATTTCTTGAACAGCTCCAGGGATGGTGACTTCACCACCTCCCTGGGCAGCCTGTTGTCATCACCAAAGTGCTCAACTATCCCCCAGATTCAGTCACAGGGTCATAATATGTCAAAACAGCTCCTGATGTGACAAGGATACGAGGTTTGTGGTCAGGAGACAAACTGGTGAGAGTGTGCATGCCAAATAAATAGCTACAGTTTGAATCTACTTAGTAAGCACTTAAGGCAGTGGGGCAGAATATGTATTTATGCAAATGATGCAGGGCTGGGAAACTTGGGATCCTAGCATCTGTCCAGCTAGCTTGTAATGGTATTTGCCTGGCCAGCCATCTGCCAAATGTTGTGCTATCTTGCTGCTCACTGCATCATCCAAACAAAACAAACGTGAGTGGCACTTCTGGTGCTGTGTTCGTAATGGCAAAACTTATGCAGACACCAGAGGACGAGACTAAATTTGGCCCAGAAAACTGAAGAGCAGAAGGAATGCTGATATACAGCAGTGCCTGCTGTCTGGAGGAGGAGACAGCATAGGAATGAAACTGTTTTGCTCACAAACATCAGCAAATATTTGTCAACATGGACGTGGCTTAAACTGAAGGAAAATCAGACATCCTGATTCAACCCAAACTCCAGTAAGCCCAAGATATTTACTCCACAAGTAATCAAGAGCAGAAGAGTAAGGTGTGCAGATGGTGTATCACTCCAGAGGAGCCCACAAGCCTTGAAAGCCCTGAGTGAAGTGTTATCCTGAGCAAGAAGTGGTGCCTGTGTGTCTAACTAACTCAAGGATTTTCACTAATAAAGTTTTCCATCTTCTCTGGGGAGCAAAATAGTCTTTAAATATTTAGGAATTAGTTATGACTTCCCTAAATTTACTTTTCCAGGATGCATATGCTTAAGCTGTTCAGAGCACAGAGACAGAACTAACTAAAATACCATGGTGTATCTTGCAGTCTCTGGGAGTATTTCAGTATTTGTTAAAAGCATTTCCACATTTGAAGGGCTTGAGCTTAATGGAATAGAATATTCTAAAGTACTGCACATTTGGATTTATTTAAAACTTGTATAAATTGGTGCTACGGTAAATGCATGACTGCAGGAGAGAGCTATGTAGAGATATTGTTTATATCTGTCTCCTAAAGAAAGTCTTATATATAAAACCATAGAATCATTAAGATTGGAAAAGACCTTCAAGATCATGTAGTCCAACCATCAACCTATTCCTACTGTGTCCTCTAACTGTGTCCCTCAGTGCCACATTTACACAATTCCTGAACACCTCCAGCGACAATGACTCCACCACCTCCCTGGGCAGCCTGTGCCACTGCCTCACCACTCTTTTTGAGAAGAAGGATTTTCCTAATATCCAAATTGAACCTCTACTCGGGCAGCTTAAGGCCAGTACCTCTTGTCCTATCATCTGTATTTCCTGGGAGAAGAGGCCAACCCCCAGCTCACCACAACCTCCTTTGAGGTAATTGTAGAGAGCAATAAGGTCTCCCCTCAGCCTCCTCTTCTCCATACTGAACAATCTCAGTTCCCTCAGCTGCTCCCCATGAGACTTGTGCTCCAGACACATCACAGCTTCATTGCCCATCTCTGGACGTGCTCCAGGGCCCTAATACCTTTTATTTTAGTGAGACCCAGAACTGAACACAGTATTTGAGGTGCTGAGTACAGAGGGATGATCACCTCCCTTGTCCTGCTGAATGCACTGTTTCTGATACAAGCCATTTAATTGTTGTTGCTTTAACAACAATAGAATATTTACAGCTGGAGGACCATGAGGTTATTATATATCCATTCGATCCCACCTCAAAACCCTTCACTTTTGTAGACAGTGCTGCAAAACATAGCTGGAAGTCTACAAGCCCAGTGTTTCTGTGGCTTTCTTTACTCTCTGGAGAGCATAACATTTGAAACTCTAACAAAAAGAAGTGTGAGTGGTTTGGGAGAGCAGAAAGACAAGATTAAATAGAGCATGGCATTTATGGTTACAGAGTAGAGAATCAGTCACTTTATTTTATAGTGTAAACAGGAATTTGTTCTGCCTTCTTTGTGATGAGGACCAGAAGGCTAATTTGTGAGTCAAATGTGCCTTTGTTACACTGGCGCATGCTATCTTTCCAGGCCAACATGATGCGTCGCATCATCGTGCAATTTGCCTATGATAACTGCATGTCCTTTTCACAAGCCTCGTGGCCAAAATCTAATGTGCTGCATTTATACTCACAAAGTAAGCCTGATGTCCTGATGTCTGCTCCCCTACACTCTCGCTGATCAGAATAACTCTGCTTGCATGTCTAATGGACATATCGTAGTTGATGCTAAACATTTTTCCCTTTTTCCCTTTCTCAGTCTCTTATTGAGAGCTAAAAATTCAGATTCCCTGATTTTGCATTTCTCTGCTTTAAGGTTACCTAGACAGCCAGGGACTATGGAAGCAGACTCTGCGGAAACACAGCCAAGCCAAAACTGAGCACCTGCATTTGCTGACTTGCATTATTGTGCTCCCACTCAAGACTAGAAAATCCTTCCAAAACACACTATAAAGAATATCTCCTTGTTGCCAAGAAAATGGGTTACAACATGCCTTGCAGCTGGTTTTGGCCCATGGTTTTCCTCTTGTGACAACACTCCAATCAGCTACAAGAAGGCACGAATTTACTTTGCAGCTTTCTTTAGGACTTGACTTTCTAGGTTTAGGATGAAGAACTCCAGATGGCTGTTATAACACAATTCAAACTGAAAGGGCTGGTGGGATTCAGGGTCTGTCCTTAGGCCTATTTCAAGCAGTCTGTGGAGGTCTATATGTAAGGTTGTGCTTGCAGCAGTGGTATTTTCCTTTAGGAATGAAAGACTGCATGTTTTCATTATTTTAAAAATGGCTCAAAGTTGTGTGAAATGCTGCAGTTTCAGTGAAGGTGCAGCATTTCGTGACCTTGAAAGTAAATTCCCAAGCAGCCATTAATTTTGCTGTTCATAATGAGAAATCCAATTAAATTCAGTAATCAGTTTCTCCTAAGGTATTTTGTTTAAATGAGGTAGTTTTGTAAGCTGCGCCCAGGAAAATTTTCAAAATGTGTTTATTTACCAGCTTTGCTGCATCCTTCTTAAAGATCACAGAATCACAGGTAGTAGAAGAAGAGTAGAAGTAGAAGAGGCCGGAGAAGGCGAGGCTGGAGCCCAGGCACAGCAGTGATACACAGGCTATTCAATAAACTGACTAAACTGTAAAAGCAAATGCCATCACACTTTTTTTTTTTTTTTTTTTTTTTTTAAAATTAAAAATTAAAAAGATATATTTTGTTTACTTTTATGATATTTCGGTCAGAACTCAGATACACTTCCTAATAAGATATCCCTTACTCAGCTTTGGTAAAATGGCATAATAATATTCTTTTGGATGAGTATCTAATTTGTTCAGAAGCTGTGTAGTACTGTATATGTCCTGAAGGTCAGAATGTGTCCTAAATAGGCTGAATCTCCCATAGAAATACCATGATTGGGAGAGTTCACTGAATTAACCATGCAGGTACTGCTAGATTCTAAATTCAAATAAGGAAATTTTACTACAGAGATATGAAGCACACCTTTCAGAATGACAGCCACTTGTGAAACCATTTTATTTTTTTTTTATATCTCCTATAGAGCAAGCTAAAAGTCTGAGATAAACAGAACAAATATTTCTTACAGATTCCAGATGGTCTTTATTATCTCTACATCAGTAACAAAAATTGTCATGGCCTATTTCCTAAGCACTGTGGGCCCTCATTTTCTGATCAGTGAGGTTGGGTGCACTCAGTGAAATGCCATCATGCTCACACCTGGAATAAATTCTGCTTAGGTAACAAATAAAGTGTAATAGGCTGTTACTGTACTGTTCCCCCAGAGAATGCTCATGGCAAAGCCAGCATCTAATTCACCACTCTGAGCTTGCAATATCTTGTAGCTTTTATGAGTTTGAAGAAAAGCCACAATTAATTGTTAATTTCAAATTTTATTTTTGAGTGTTCTGGAAGTCAGGTGCTGCCCCCCAAAATTATTCATTCAAGACATAATTCGAACAAGGATGATGCCACCAGTGGGAATGAACTTATGACTTAAACAAATGGTGATGTCATAGTGAATAAATTATTCTTATATATATTTCATGAGTTTTGATGATGTTATTATCAGTTTGTTTTCAGGAAGTACATGCAATAAAACAACAGACTATTTCATGAAGAGCTTTTATTATACATATCATAGAAATAATACAAAACATAATCTTGGTCTTCAAATGGAATGTCAGAAAAAGGAGATTAAATAAGTCTGCAAAAATTGTCTGGGAAGTCTGTAGCATGGATGCAGTCCTAATGAAGACTGGAGTAAGAAGACATAGTATTGATGCGCATAGAGATGCAATTTTCTGAAGGTATGTCTTGTATGTCTTGCTGTTTCTTGAAGGCAGGGTGTAAAACTTACCTCTTGATTAGTTTCAGAAGAGGTTTGTTGGTATGGAAGAAGATATAGGTTCCTGTCCTCCAGAAAGCCATGTTGTGCAAGGATGCTGCAGATGGTGAAACAGTCTGTTCATTGGATATGCTCTACCATTCTGATGAGTGTACCAGGGCCAGTGATGTCTTTAAACCTATCCTACCACAAGTGAGACAGGCTGTTTGATATAATGTCTCCAGCATCATCGTGCCCCTGTGACATAGTGGAATGTCCTATGGGATAATTCAGCCAACTGCCTATAGACCAGTCCAGTGACGGGTAGGATTGGTAGGATGGATTTCATATCACGTGCATTTTAATTTCTGTTCTTGCTAAAACTGATGACATGTTCTTTATCTGCCCCGAAATTCTATCTACCAACCAGTTTATCTGGAGAATTAAAACATTGATGGGACAAATTTAGTGGTGTCTTATATAACTGGGGGGGATTCTGCAAGCTTGACTGAATTTTGTATGATTGACATGGCCTCTGAAAGTCTGCTTAACCCACATGAGTAGTAAATTCCTAATAATAAAGAAATCTCAAGTGATTAACCAGTTTTGGTGAGTATCTTACAAGCTAAAATTATCTATACTTGCTTCTTTCAGATTTCTTATATATAATTATGCTACTGGAAGCTGGTAAAGACTTGATCCTGCACTTTATTTCATTCAGTTCTCAGCCCTTTTGCTTAGCTGCATATAGGGACTAATTCCTGTTGTGTGTTGGGCTCATTGATTTGGCCAGAAGCCAGACATAGTTATTGGCACCTGGAAAGGCAAGGTTGGTGTCATCTTGCTGGTGCTCAGACATCCCTGTCACATTTAGAAGAACATCTGGCTTCCACAACAGGTTTCGGTAGTTTCTGGGAGTTCCAGTACCTCTGGAAGATCTCTGGACAGTGTGGAGGAGATAAGTGGGATTGTGACCTTGAATAGAGGTATAATTCTGGTGACAAAATAATTCTGGTGTCCTTTGGCTGGTGCAAGTGGCAAGCATTTTTAACATGGTCAGCTCCCTGTGTTGTGTCAGAGATTTTGCTGTATTGAAAACACAATGTTTCACAGTGTTATAAATATTGTTGCTGATGGACAGAGGCAGCTCGTGAATCACAAATCTTTATTTGCAATCTGATCACGGTGTTCATGTAAATGGCGTTCTCTTAGCATTTGTCAGTTTGGTTGAGGCTGAGAGAAAACCATCCTGCCAAGCTTTCTCAGCACACTGCCTCCCTGCTTACCTCACTTGTCTGCCTTCTGTTCCCCTTTATCACAGTGCCTGATTCACTGTGCAAAATGGATGGAAAATGACAGAACCACAGCCATCAGCTTGCTTGTCTGAAGTGACATTTCTTGTGAATGGCCATAATGCAAGTGGCATTTATGCAACAGTATTTTGAAAAGGCAACAAATGATTTAGTGCTGTCAAAAAAAAAAAAAAAAAAAAAAAACCATTTTTTGCCACATTAAAGAAGGGTGGGCAGTTGTAATTTGTTATTTGACTATCATAATATTTCTGTCTGGAGTACAAACACCTGTTACCTTCATACTGTAGTCTACTTAGCCCTCTTTGATAAAGCACCTGTAGAAAGCTAAACTTAAGGCTGATGTGTTGTTATCACTCCATCATCCCTCCCTCTGAGATTCAGAGACATATGTTTTCTATTCTCTATTAGGAAGAGTAAATGATGTTGGTCTGAGGTGGGCTCAAGTTGGTTCAATTCTATGCAGGTGTCCATTTTAGCAGTGTTCTTGTTCTGGATTCACTGCAGGTGTGGCTTGGCGTGCATCAAACCTTCTGCCCAACTGCTTGTCACTTTTCCAAGAAAAGGAAATCCAGATAGTTCAGGCTGAAAAAAAAAAATGATACTGTGTTCCAAACAGATGCTAATCTGGCTTGGGATCCAGGGCCAGTGTGCCTCAGCCAATACGCATATGGAGAAAAAGTGGTACTCTGGCTAGTGTGTAACTAAGATCTGGATTCACCTCTGTAGGCTTAATTCCTTCTCCAGTGATGTGTCCAAGTTTTCTAGCAAACATGTCACTTTCAGAGCTGGAGTGATTAGAGAGCTTGGAGCTGCTGTTGTAAATAGAATTTTACTCCAATCATTTTTCCCTGTTACACTGGCAGGCATAACCCTTACAGAGGGTTTTATCAATCATTGCCTATGACAGTCTACAATTCTTAGCTTCCTTTACCGCAGCTGTATATCATTTCTTGTCATGTAACTAATTAGGACATGGCTAAAGAAAGACGGAAGACTGTAACTTGAACATGTGCTGAGTGGAACAGAGAGGAGTTGCTCAATTAAGGCCTTAGCTTCTTGATCACATTATATTAAGCAAAAGGTGAATAGTCCCCACCACATTTCTGTGTAGGGATGTGTGGGAAGACCTCTCCTGATGAAAGCAAAAACTCACAGGAGTACCCTCACCTGAGATTTTTGTGAAATCTAGTTACTGCCTCAGTTCAGTTTCACAGACTGATGTATGGTGAATGGATTTCTCTCCAGACACGTCAAGTTTCTGCTATTTTCAGCTAGGGCATTTAGAGGAGATCGGAACGTTGTACCTCCTCTTGCTAGCTTGCCATTCACAACACTTAATCCAGTTCTTTAAACAGATCTGTCTGATTGGGTTATTCCAATTTTTTAATTTTAAGGAATGGGCATATGATTAAACAGACTAAATTAATTCCTGGCAGCCTAAGCCTACTGTAACTATGAGGAAAAATGTTTTAGCATATCACTGTCATGGCAAAGTGTCATGAGCACCTGTAACGTTGCCTTGGGGAGTTCATGTTGGGAATATTTATTTGGGGAAAAAAGCTGATGAGAGAGAATCGATGAAAAACTGTTAGAGCCCTAAAAATAATTAAAGCATAAAAGATGACAAGGTCACATGACTAAATATTAACTTCCTTTTTTCTCTGGCTCATCAATCCATGCATGCGCTGAGGAAGTAGGGAAGAAGATTTCATAGACTTGGCAACTGACCAAGATGAATGCTTATTTGTTATGGTCATTGAAAGTCCTCAAATCCCCCTTAAAACATTAATTATCTTATCAAGTGATTTAACTTCTGTGTTCATAGAATCATAGCATCATAGAATCATAGAATCATAGAATAGAATGACTATCACGGTTCACCCTTGTTTGGTCTAGTTCTGTGACACAGGGGTGAAGGGACCCAAGGATTCATTCTCCGGGAAAGGGGGTTGGAGAGGAAGGTAAAAGGTAGGGAAATGGGCCTGGGTGAAAGATAACACCAGCAACGAGATAAGGAGAAACTTAATTTACTAAATATCATAGCAAAATGTGAGATAATACACTATAATGTATGATTGGAATTCAAACTAATAAATTAAATAAAATGAGAGAGTTTCCAAAGCCAAAGTCCTCACTCAAATGCTGTAGGTGAAACAGCCAGGGAGTAAAGAGCAAAGAGAGAAGTCTCATGACTCTCAGTTTTATCTTTCCCTCCAAACTGAATATGGAAGCAGAAAAATGAAGTCTTCTGGGAGTTGTAGTTTATTCTTCTCTTCTGAGACCAAGAGACTGGAAATACAAACAATCCACAGATCTGCAGAATTAACTCTTTTACTCCCAGTACACTGTATGAGGAATACAGTGTATGGGGAATACTTATCAAAAACCACAAAGGCATGACAATGACTTAGATTGGAAGGGACCTTAAAGCCAACTCTGTTTCAACCCCGTGCCATAGGCAGGGCTTCCCCCACCAGCTCAGGCTGCCCAGGGACCCATCCAACCTGGCCTTGAGTGCCTCCATGGATGGGGCACCAGAGCTTCTCTGGGCAGCTGTGCCAGCGCCTCACTGCCCTCCAAGCAAAGAATTTCCCCCTAACACCTAACTTAAAATTACTTCTCTTTTAGTTTAAAGCCATTCCCCCTTGTCCTCTCACTATCAGACTATAAAAAGTTGGTCTCCCTCCTGCTTATAAGCTCTCTTCAAGTATTGAAAGGCCTCAGTGTGGTCTCCCCAGAGCCATCTCTTCCCCCCAGCTAAACAAGCTGTACTCCCCCAAGTCCTTCTCTACAGAGCTGCTCTCAATGTGTTCTTCTCTCAGACTGTACTTATACCTGGGATTGCCCCAAGCCAAATGCAGCACCTTGACTGTATAATCTTGTGTACAAAGTATCTATATATCTTCTAGCCCTCACTGTCATAATGTTGATGCATCTCACAGCAGTACATTTTAATTTCTGCCCTTACGGTATCCGATAGCAAAATGAGTCAGAGAGACCTAAAGGTTTTCTAAATAAGGGAGTTTTTGTATCTGTGAGACATTAACTGCAATAAAAGCTTCAATTTCACCTCTGTCTAGTATTTATAACAGAATTGTTTGTATCGTTAGAGGAAGTAAAATGGTACCTTTTAGTTCTAATCATTTTGACACCAAAAGTAGATGCATTCTCATTTGGGCTTATGTCAACATATTTCTCTCTATGTTGCTTGAAAAAAGCCATGTGGCCAACTGGCAGTAATCCACAGGGAGCAGGAGGTTCAGTCACATAAGACTAAATCAACTAAGACTGACAAATACAAGCACAAGAATGGAAACTAAACCTTTCTCCAAACCGTTTATATTGTACATGGAAAAACAGCTATCATATTAGGTAAACATCTGTGCTGGCTCTCTGGTGCATCAGCAAGCTAGACATTGTCAAGGGCTCTATTGTCTTCAATGAGAAAGGGAAGGAGGGACCAGGGAACACTGTGCGAAATGTTAGTGATGCTACAGGCTGAAAAATTTTCAAGAAGGTTTTTTGTAGGGAACAAAGCTGAAATGGAAAGTCAAAGATATGAAAATGGTTGGAAGAAATGACAAGTGGCCTGTATATAATAATAAAGACAGTGAAAAGCTTCTAAGACAAGAGTGATATGCTCAAAATTAATGACTCATAGAACAGCATTTTGCAGCAGCATTCTGAATGGATATGCAAGAGGAGGGATTTACCAAAGCAGATGAAAACAATTTTGTACTAATAAAGATGTTAGATACCAGAAGCCTGGATGAGAGTTATCATGTGTAATGGAACTCATGCAGAAGGAATCAAAAATATTGAGCCATAGCCAGAATGTGAGAAGCCAGAAAAGAATCACTGACTGAATGACGAGTTTAAAAGCTAGCTAGACAGTAGGGTTGGCCAAAATGAAGCAGAGAAACGCTGTCATGGGAGGAAGAAGGGTGGATCCACAGCTTTCAGTTAGAGGTCTCAACTTTTGTCCTTCCTCTTTCTCCTCACAGGGTTGGAAGTCCATCACCATTGCTAGATATGTTAGTGGAAGGAAGGTCTGCAAATGTATGGAGTCAAGAATTCTTTAGACAAGAATTTAGACCTAAGCTTTGTGATCCTCCTTAGAGCCTGGACAATTACTCTCAATTTATTCTGAGCCATAAGCCACACACATGCTGCACAAACTTGTGTGCAGAGTTGGATCTTAATCTAGATCATGCTCCTACAGGCACCCATAATCCAATGAAATCTACATTTCATAGCAAGCTCAGATCCATGCTGTGCTGTGCCATGGCTAACAAAAGATCACACAGGTATGTCCATAGTGCCTTACCTCCTCCTGGAAGGAGACTTAATAAAGAGTCTTCTCTTGTGATGAATCTGAAGAGGTAATAGGATCCCCTGAGAGAGTCCCTGACACCAAGAGAGCATTAAGACACAGAGCAGGAGGTGAGGAGTTAAAAATGACATTTACAGATTATATACATAGAGAACAAGAGCAGTTGACACCAGACAATTCCAAATATATTATGATTCTCTCTTCTGCTATTCCTTCTAGAAGAAGTGAAAATGGTTATTTCCATTCCATTTTACCATCTTTCTGAAAGAATAGCATTTCTAAGAAGTTGCACTGCACCTCCAAATTTTCTGAGGGGTAATGTTGAATTCAGTGGCCGAGATTTTCCTCATCATCTTTCTCTAAGGTATTTCCATGAAGAACCAATCCAAAAGAAAAAAAATGGCTCAAGATATTTACTAAACACTGATGAGAACCAAATGGCACAAATTTTACTTTAATCAGATTGCACACTGAAGTTCAGGAAAATTACTTACCTCAGTTTTAGTTTCTTGAAAAACGAATCCTGTAATTTAGTGAATATTAAACAAATTTCTTTAAAATATCAGTCATTATAGACTTGAACTCAAACATGCAAACCCATTGTTAACATGATTACAGTTGAGAAAACTGTAAATACCACCATTTAAAGTTAACTTTCCAACAATCAAGAGACATTTCAAAATTAGCTTCCAAGCTGCCACACACAGAACTATCTTTGTTATAAACTATTTCAGTCTTCTGTGTATATATATATATTTGTATGTATTTCAGTATTGATTACAAAATTCTTACAGTCTAATTGAGGTGAACTACTAAGCACTCTTTCCTAGGATACATCCTGCCTCAAGCCTAAGCCTCCCTCTGATACCTATAAGAGCACCTTCTGAGGTGTTCTTCCAGATGCAATATAAATAAATCTAAGATCTGCTCAGTACTACGCCGTTATTGAATTTCAGAAAGTCATCATATTTCTTCCTGCATTCCCATGCACTCTGTCCTCTATAGTAGAGTGCCTGTTTTTTACTGGTGGATATATAAATTCAGGATTTGTCCAAACTTGTAATGCTTTTTCCTTGTACTCTCCCTCCAAAGGGACCAGATGTTGCAGAGAGGATCTGGCCCTTCTGCACAGATGTGGAGAGCTCCTGGAAAGAGAGCAGAACCCTGTTGCTAAGGGAAGTTGAATCTGGAGATCCTGCTCTTCAAGCCCAAGCTTCAGTCCCACAGAGATTTCCTTCCAGTGCACTGGAGGAAGAATGAAATCCTGGCATTTGACTGCAAATGCTTGCTTTGTAAACAACAGCTTGCCTGGATACTAAGGCTTGGATTTTACTCTTAAATAGATAGTTAGAGGCAGAAGTCTCTGCTGAGTGTCTGTAATTTGGCAAGGGAATCATACTGAATAAGACTTCACAACTTAATTGATGGCTTCCATTCTTGAGCCATTTCAAAGCAATAATAACCTGTGGAATTGTACCAAAATCCTATGATATTTTCCCTTTAATGTGCTTCATTGATTTAGACATTTTATTGAAAAAGTTATGGCTTCCTCTTTATTTAAGATAAATCTTGTTTGTACTTGCAAACAAAGCAGACTTCAGGAATGTTAACACTTTGTACAGATAAGGACAACATAGAAAGCTGGAACACCAGAATTAAATACCTAAAACTAAAGCACTCTTTTTTTCAGGGCTGACAAAGCAAGAGGACAAGAATGGGCACTCCATGCTGTCTGGGACTAACATACCAGCCCCACTGAAACCTGGGCAAGAATTTCCTCTCCCCTCACAGTGCTGTAAATCTGGAGTGTTAGAAGAGAACTTTTGTGTGAGACACCTGAAGACTGGAGAAAGAAAAAAAAAAAAAGTGTGGAAGTGAGTGACATTTCACAGACATTCAGCTTCCAAAGCAGACATATCTCCAACAAAACAACGGCTGTGAACCTGTGGTATGGTTCACGATTCTGTTAATCAGCATGAGGGATTCAAGCATGGTATTTATTTCTTCTTCCTTGGCAACCTGATTTCTCCAGCTTTGCCTCTTTGACACCCACTGACACCATCAGACGCCTCAAGCTCAGCACGTTCAGGCAGCATTTCATCCACTGTAGAGGTGTCAAAGTTAGGTGTCTACACCTGGTCCAGGCACAGCTGGATACTTTTGCTGTTATTAGAGAGAAATGGGCACCTTCAGAGATGGTTCACTAGATCTGTCTTGGACAGCAAGTTTAAGATAAAATGAGTCATCTCTGGCAGGAGGTTTTCCTTTTTTTCTTTGAAATAACTTTAAAGGTATGTATTATGTCTGTCCAGCTTAGATTTTTGTCTGCCAAATTTGATGTAGAACAACTTTTTTATTCACTCAATTTACATCACTGAGAATTTGGCCCACTTGAATTAACTATTCTGATTTGAAATAGGGGCATTGAATCAGGACATGAAAGCATTGTGTAATCAGGTGCAACTCCCTTCTGAACCAAGATTTTAGGTGCACCAGCAAATGGAAGTGCTTTCTTAACAAGATGAAAAGGAATGAAAGGAACATTGAAACTATACATCTTCCAGCAATGATGAATGTGTTTTACAAATTTCTCCTGTTTCTCGGAATCATAGAATCATAGAATTACCCAGGTTGGAAAAGACCTTGAAGATCATCAAGTCCAACTGCAGCCTAACCAGTACCCTATCTCTAAAAACCCTCTTCTAAATCATATCCCTGAGTACCACATCCAAATGGCTCTTAAACACATACAGGGATGGCGATTCAACCACCTCCCTGGGGAGCCTATTCCAGTACCTAACTACCCTTTCTGTAAATGATTTGAATCCCAAAATCATAGAATCATAGAATCACCAAGGTTGAAAAAGACCTACAACATCATCCAGTCCAACTGTCCACCAGTCACCAAAAACTAAACCATGTCCCTCAATGCAATGCCAAAATAAAACTTACTGTGTTTTTAGTACCATAAGGTATTTACTGTTTCTTACATCTTACGATACTTCAAGTATTTTTCTCTTTCAAACCAGAGTAAACCCACTGGCTTTATCTTAGTGTTACTTCTCAAAGGTGTCTAATTAGGTGTAAGCATTAACTTTGGGGGAAGCTGAAAGGGTCTCCAGGTTCCACTGCTTGTGCTGACTTGGGCTTGATGCTGTTGCTAAGACATAAGGAATCCTGTGGCATTTGGGAACAAAATATTTTGGGGCTGGCAGACAGGGCACTATATCTTCCTAGGTTATCTGTCTTAGAGGAGACCATGGCAACCTACAGCATCAGCCAGATAGCCTTAAACATTTCAATAGCACTCAGGTACCTACTTCAAGTGAGCTGTAATCCAGTTTTGCACTCTGTCACCATCATCTTTTGTTTTCACATACTGAGCAGCTTTCAGATGCTGTTTTCACATTTCTGAGGAAAATGCGAAGCTGCCAGGAGAAATGTAGCAGAGAACAGCATGTGGAAAGAAATCTAAGCACTGGGCAGCAAGTTCTTGCTTCAGGGTACCCTGAGGTTTTCCCTTGTTTGTAAACAAGTGATGTGTTTCAGGCCATGAGCACAGCTGTTCTACCTGTGCTGATGCATGACAGACTGCACTGATCATCATATGGCATATTTTATATGGGAGGATACAGACCTGACCTAAATATATAACAGGGGAACACTATCATATGTCATCTTGTGTGAGCTTGGCAATAACTAGAAAAAATGAGGAAATCTCTTTATCTATTAAGTCAGAGGGACAAATAAGTGGATGTGAGAATTCATATTTCGAAAACTGCTTAAAGCAATCAACACAGTACAAAACTTCTTATCTATTGGTTGTCTCCAGTAAAGAATGAAGATCCTCCATTTAAGTTTAGTGCATAAAAAGATCTGCCAGAACAGCTTATATTCCTTAAGTCTTCAGTGTTATTCCCTCATATTTATATGTTTGCTGAGTGCTTAGGAGAAAAAGTTAACAGTTAAACATTTGATGAAAAAGTCTGTAAAAATAACTAAATGGATGTGGGATTCTAATTTTCCAATTCATAGAAATTAATACATAAGATCAAGACCATTTTCTGAGCATTCCCATCAGTTGCTCTCCCCAGTTTGGACTTAAAAACTCTATGTTACAGATTTTGGGTAAGGAAGTATGGGGCAATCCACAATCCCATACTTCTGCCTAGTATGTCTTGTTTAACAACAGCTGACAATATGCACACAGGAATGTAAATAGTTAACATGTATATAATACTCAGTGGTGTCTGAGAGGGATTTCGCCCCAAATCTAGTAATGCTAAGGAGAAATCAAATAGTGAGTATGATAAAATCATTGAATGGCTCAAGTAGGAAGGGGCCTCAGAGATCATCTGGTTAAAATTTGCTTAAATTTGTGTCTTATTTCCTTAAAATAGCTATCAGCCAATTTAAGCAGTATCCAAAAATCACAAAGACACTATAGAGAAAAGGAGGGATTGGCTTGAAAAGAAGCATATAGCCAGCCAGCCTATTTAGATTTGTGCCAGTTTAGAAACATGTCAGAGTTTATTTTCAGAAAGTCAATCTCATAGCTTGTGTCCACATTATCAACTAGCATCCTGTAGGGCTGGCCCTGTGGGTACAGCATGAAGGGACCCATACTTCGCTTTGTGCCTGTTCCACACCAGTGCAGGAGTCTGTTGTCTGTTCGGAGATGTGGATTGTCACAGAGAGCCAGAGCAGCCTCATCTGCTGCAGGGCAGTGGGCTAGGAGAGCACAAGGGAGAGGAGTGGATGCTGGTAACCCACATGGCTGTGAGCAGTGGGGACATGAGGGCATGCAGCTGTGTATGCAATGTATGGGGTGCTAGAACTTCTAGGGATTAGTTATATAAAGGCATTTACAAGTTTGTAGGTGTTTATAAGAAAACTGTAATTGTCTAGTACAGTTCATTTGCTCTTGCATTCATATTGATCTTGATTATATCACTTGCTGATTATCAATTAAATACATATAATAAATTAAATTCCTTCAGTCTCTATTCAATTTACAGGAACAGACATTAGCTTTTTTCCTTCCATCAGAAGCAGGCTGTAACGTTCTCTTCACCTTCATATTTGCTGCCTTGAAGAAACATAGACATCTGAGAGGGAGGCTGAGTGCTAAATTCAACCTTTTGTGTTACTGCTCTTTCTGTCACACATTTTTAACTTGTAAAATGCCTTATGTTTTTTCTTTGTGTGCTCTACTATGATTTCATATTGACACATCCTTCATTCTCTCTCTATGAAGCTTCTTGGAATAGCAGTTTGGCCTTAGGTTAAGAGTCTCTTATTAGAATCACAGAATCATAGATATGTTTGAGTTAGAAGGGACGTTCAAAGGCCACCTAGTCCAACTCATCTTCAGTGAACAGGGATGCCCACAGCCAGATCAGGCTACTTGTAGCCCCATCCAGCCTGGCCTTGAATGTTTCCAGGAAAAGGGCATCCACCATCTCTCTGGGCAACCTGTGCCAGTGCCTCACCACCCTTACTGTAAAAAAAGTTCTTCCTTATATCCAATCTTAATCTTCCCTCTTTTAGTTTGAAAACATTTTATCTTGTCCTGGCATAGGAGACTCTGCTAAAGAGCCTGTACCTTTCTTTCTCATAGCCCCCCTGTAGATACTGAAAAGCCACTGTCAGGCCTCCATGGAGCCTTCTCCAGGCTGAATAGCCCCATCTCTCTCAGCCTGTCCTCACAGGGGAGGTGCTCCATGCCTTGAATCATTTTTGTGGCCCTCCTCTGGCCATGTTTCAATAAGTCCACATCTCTCCTGTACTGAAGACTCCACATCTTGACACAGTGCTCAAGGTGAGGTCACATTAGTACTGAAGGCAGGATCACCCACCTCCACCCACTGGCCATTCTTCTTTTGATGCTGCCTAGGATCCGGTTGACTTTCTGGGCTGCAAGGGCACACTGCTGGCTCATGTCCAGCTTGCCATCCACCAATACCCCCAAGTCCTTTTCAGCAGGACTATGCTCTATTCTTACATCGCTCAGCTTGTATTGGTATTGGGACTTGCCACGACCCAGGTGCAAGACCTTGCACTTGGCTTTCTTTAACTTCATAAGGTTCACCTGGGCCCACTCTCCAGCCTGTCTAGGTCTCTCTGGATGGTATCCCATTCCTCGGGTGTGCCAATCACACCATAAAACTTGGTGTCAACTGCAAACTTGCTGAGAGTGCACTCAATCCCACTGTCAGTGTCACTGAGAAAGATGTTTAAAAGCACTGGTCCCAGTACCAAGCCCTGAGAGACACCACTCATTAGTGACTTCCATCTTGACATTCAAACATCTTTTTAGATTCTTTCTTTGAAAATCCTTTTTCTCACAATTATTTATCAGAACCAGCAGGAAGGCACAGGCAATGCTGGATGTAGGGTCCGTGAGTTAGCTAGTGAAACGTGCTCTTCACTGAAGCTAAGTTCTAAAGGAATAAGAAAATCCCTTCAAATTTGGTGAAGGAGAATGCCAACTTCTGTTTCCATGACCTTGTCATTATTTGCCTTAGAGGCATAAGATCCATGAAGATGACAAGATTGCAGGGCCAGCAGACTTATATTTCTTCATGATTATGTCCGTAATTGAAATTGAATGGCTGTGATTTTCTTAAGGCAGAATTTGAATCTAGAGATGCCCTTTGAATATATATTTTTTAAAATGATGAGGGGGGCGCAAGCTATTTATCTAATTATCTTTCTGAAAATAGACTAAGATTTTTCTAATCAGGGAAAGTCATACTCAACAGACAAGCACAAAAGATCATTTAAAATATTTGCAAACACATGACGTCTTGAGAGTGAGAAAACAGTTCTGATATCCTAGGTAGTATTTACTTTGTAATTTAAATTCCTGTTACCTATGAATATAACAGAAAAATACTAAAATACTTTGTTGGTAATTAGCAACTTCAACTAGCTTCTTAAACAGCAGAATTTTTCTATCAGTCAGGGAGTACATTTCCTTTTTCTGTCTCATTCACTGGCATATTCTCAGCAGGTATAAATCAATACAGCTTAAATCACATTCCTGGAGCTATGGTGAATTCTGTCTCTTGGGGATATGCTTGCTCTACAGCCTCTAAAAATTTAAATGCATGGACTACAGGGACTTCTGGATTATTGAATTAATGGGAAATATAGATTCACTTTGGAAGTAATACAAATCCAAAACAAGAGGTAGAAATAAAAATTTCAGAACCTCATGACTTTCTGGAATGATTCATAACTGAAAGAATATGACCAGTTTTCTTCAGGCTCATTGAAAGTTTTTTCTTTCTCTCCCTAGGAAGTAGAACCATTTTGTAATGGAACTTGTGGAGAGATGGATAACTCCGTCTTGTCAAAAAAAAAATTATATATATATATATATATTGCTTATAACTCTAGGAAAGTTCTAGAAAAACAAAATTTGGAAGACTTTATTCATAAGAAGTTTTCTTTTTTTTTTTTTAATTTTTTTTATGTTGAAATATGATTTGCTAAGCTGCAATAAGAAGATAAAAAATAAGCAAAAATATAAGAATCTTGCATTTTTTTACCATGATTTTTTCCCTTTCATAATGCATTAAATGTGACAGGACTGGGTAAATCAAAACTTCACACAATGTGCCCTCGCAGCCAAGAAAGCCAAACATATCCTGAGCTGCATCAACAGATGTATGAGCAGTGGGGCAAGGAAGGTGATCCTGCCCCTCTGCACTGCTCTGGTGAGGTCTCACCTGGAGTACTGCATTCTGGTGTGGAGTCCTCGGAACAGGAAAGACATGAACCTATTGGAACTCAACCAGAGATGGCCTTAAGAGGTCCCTTCCAACTCTAGGGATTCCATGATTCTACAAGCTAACAAGAGCAACTGGAACTTTGTGGCAAGTTCTAGGATGGTTCTCAGCTTGTGGAAATATGGAACAGGGAGACAGAATTGAAAAGGGAAGGTCACTGGTTAGGGACTGAGATGATAACTTTCAAATAGACTGAGGAGTGAAATAAGTTATTCACCAACATTTGCTAAAATTGTGCTAGTCACATGAAATAAAATTGACATCCATACTGAGAAAAAAGAATGATTCTACTGAAGAGTTCTGTGAATGTAATGGATGACTATTTTCCCATTAACAGAAATGACATGAAATAGTTGCATATTGTCAAGATTTATTTATTTGTCAAGTCAGTGAAGAAGGTGAGACTGACACCATAAAGATATCGTCTACCCCTTCAATTACTATCCTTTATTTGTGCTAAATAAAAAACCTCTTCAAATTATCATTCTTTCTCCCCTCCCCCATGTGGCCACAGTTGGTTTAAAGAGCAGTAGGATCTAGCTACATAAAAGTGTAGAGAATTGAATTAAGGAAATGCAATGTTGGATTTT
Organism: Excalfactoria chinensis; assembly: GCF_039878825.1. Taxonomy (NCBI): domain Eukaryota; kingdom Metazoa; phylum Chordata; class Aves; order Galliformes; family Phasianidae; genus Excalfactoria; species Excalfactoria chinensis. Next base: position 124,368,670 of record NC_092825.1, read on the forward strand.
CTTCTGATCAATCTCTTATTGCATCTGCAGTTGTGTCTATCCATGCATTTCTTTGAAGGCAAAGTATGGGTAGATATATCTATGTTCACTGAAATCAGATTCATTAACTGTTCCACTTCTTCAAACTTTTTGCCATGCCTTTGACATCTACATTCTTGTTTGAATAGATGAGGTAGAGGGAAGGAAGGAATGTTGCATTAACACCTTGTTCCAGAATCTCAGAAGAAAGATGGAAATAGAGATTGATGAAAACTACTGGAAAATAGTTATGCTTTCTAAGAACTGTGTTTGCAAGAGCAAGATCAGTCTAAATTAATTTAAGAAGTGAGGAGCCTAACTACTGATGTCTGAACTCCAAGAAACCAAGTTTTTACTTGGGCAGAGTGATGGGACAAGGAGAATGGACTTAAACTAAAAGAGGAGAGACTTAGATATTAGGAGGAAACTATTTACTCAGAGACTGGTGAGGTACTGAGTAGCCTGCCCAGAGAAGTTATGGGTGCCCCACATCCAAGTAGATTAACAAGGAATATGTGGTGGCAAATACTAGATGCAAAATTAATTAAAGCTTCGACAAAATAAATAAATAAATAAATAAATAAATAAATAATCACAGAAACAATTATTCCTCAGAATTGCAGGTACTCTAAAATTGAATTTCTTTTAGAAATAGATGGACTCTCGTAAGATTTTCAAGGCCTTACTTCTGTATTTTCCCTAAAAATACACTGAATGCTTTTACCTTGCTCTGAGGACCACTTGAGTCTCCATTCTCTTCTCCAACAGGTGCTACAGTTTCATCGTGTTTTTATAACTTCAAGATTGGAGATTTTATTTATTTTTGACAGTTTGTGACTGGAAGCCCTTCAGTGAATCATACTCTTAGATGCTAATCCTAATGGGGGAACTGAAGGGACATTTCATTCTGAATGGAAGCTCCTAGTGTTTTGAGTCCAAATGTCATTTTGACACTGTTAGTCTCATATGTTGTAAATTGGTACCCAGCAGGATAGTGATCAAAAGTTTTCCTCACTTCTTGTCTGACAACACAGAAAACATCCCTTCGGGGTGTATGCTTATGCTAAATTATGTTCCTAAGAAACCCATTAAAGTATGTTGTTAATTGATGATGAATAGCTTCCTAGTTCTAGGCAACATTTCTTGCCAGCTCAGTTTCCTGTGGTGTTCAAATGAGACAACATGTCCTCGGAGCTGCTGATATCAATGGTGTTGGCTATTTAAGAAGAACACACAGTGGGGAATGAGAAAGCTTACAAATATCATCTAAGAAAATCGACATTGTTTACTTTGATATTGGTAACATTCTTTAAGTGACATCACAAAACTCTGTGTGACTGTAAGAAAGCAAGTGAGAAAACAGCACACTGAGATGCTCTGACTTTTTGCAGTGCATGACTCTTTCCTTACTGTGGTCTCAGGAGAAATAACTTTTCTCTCTGTAGTTGTGAACTTATTCTAGGAGCAAGGTTCTGAATGTAAGGAAATGTCCTGGCCAACGTTAATTGTTTAAAATATTTTCAGACACGTTTCTGGTGTAAAACACTCTCAGAAGAAATTAAAGTAAGATATATTGCCATTTTGCCCTTTTCTGGATAGTTACTTATGATTAAATGCACTTGTGAAAAAATAAACCCAACACAGCATTTGGAGTTCTCCTACTCAATTCAAGGGACATCCAAGTATTGTTCCAGGTGGCTTTTATAAACCTATGGCCAAAGTCACCCATATTCTTTTAAGTACTGGGCTGCAAACATTAGCAAAATGTGAGGGTTGTCAGTGAAAAAAAGCAACATAAAGAAGAACAAATGCATTGGATGTTGTTTTGGTTAACAGGGTTTCTAGGAAATGCTGCAAGGGCTCTGTGTAAAATATGTGTTATTTGAAAAGAGAGCACCAGTATGTTTTGCCCCTTTTCTGAGTTCCTCAGCTGAAATGCTGTGAATTGTGGAACAGCACGTGAAAAGTTTGATTAGTGAGTTGTGCTGTGGGAGTTCTTACAACATATCGTATCCCTAAACTACTTTTTACTGCAATTTGGGCATACACATTGATGTGGTGCAGATTCTTATGCTGTCCAAACATCCTCTTCTACACTATTATAAAAAGAACAGAAAAGCTACCTAAGGGGTTCCCTCAAAGCCAGATGTTGTGGAGACATGAATGAGAGTGTGAAATGTTTAACAGTATTGGCACACATCATTTGTCTGTGCCTAAAACATTTCTGCTTCACACAAGCTACCTTCTATATTTCATTTTTAATAGCCAGTCACATATTAAAATATGCAGTTTTAACGTATTCAAATAAGCAGCTACACAGCTTCATTCAAACACCTGGTCTGTTGTCTGCTGAACACTCACCAAGTCCAAGATTGGTTCCCAAAATATTTGTAAATTCTATATTTTTAGATAGTTAATGCAGGGTTAATCCAACCAATGATGTTGGTACTTTAAAAACCTTAAAACAGTTATACAAATGAGAAGCAGAGCATAGAATTGGATTAAAATGAAACATAACATAAGGAATACATGCAACTGGAACATTGTTTTCTCATACATGTTACTGTGACAGTGTCAAGAACACCATCCATCTATCTCAGGATGTGCTGGCCAAACATTAGTAAAAAGAAATAAGACTTCATAAGAAATTATAAGCAATTAATTTTATCTTTTGCTCACATCCTTGTCACTCAATTAAACTGACAGAGATAGTTTTCTCCAATCTCATGTTCTCTGTAAGACAATGCAGTGAAAAGGCACAATGATATAACACAAAACATTTCATCTGGATTTTTTCAATTAGAAAATATCACATTGAGGAGCACAGGAGAACATAGTGGTAATGATGAAATCTATTGCCAAAGTAAAATAAGAAATTACCTACATGCAACTAATTAGAATACTTTTCAAAGGGATCTTCCTTCATTTGACATTTTTTTAAGTTTACAGAGATTAATCAATGTATAAATATAATTTTAATAGAAGAGTTCAAGTCTTAGTTTCAGAAATCATTGACATTTTTGAAGTTTTTTTCATTTTAGCTTTGGAAAGATTTGGGTATTTGGGAAGGATTTATACTCTATTTTTATGTGGCTTACTTAAGTGCTGACTTTCAGAAACTGAATCGGTATTGAATGAAGTATCTCTAGAACTAAGCAGAATTGGAGACTTATTAAAACCTTATTGATTACTTATGCTACTTCCAATCCAGTGGGGCATTTCTGCGTTACAAATCCTGTGATCAAGAATATACATTTTTAGGGCTGGGCCTTCAGAATCTAACTAGAAATCTTAAATTATAAAGATTCATTTTAAACCCCCCTCTCTGTTCTCCTTCATATTGCAAAGAGGAGGGGGGCAAGTGTAATAAGTTCAGTATTTCAAAACGAAAAAATAACCAGTGTTCAAAAATTCTCCAAGAGGAGCCTTTACAGCTCTTCTTTATGATAAAATGTTGTCTAAGTATGCCTGACAGGCCAATACTGTCTATGCAAAACAGAGGTTTCTGCATTCATCAGCTTTTTAGAACACAGCAAAGGCAAGATCAAAGTCACATGAATCTCTGCACACAATCACTTCGTTTAACTTGAATTTTCAGAGTAAAGTCTTTGAAATGGACGGAAATTCTACCATTGAGTTTGTGCATAGTGCCCTACTTATTATCTCAGGTGTGTAGCGACTTTTATATTATGCAGGGAGAAGTAAAATGATCCTAGATGCTAAAGTGTTGTTGTTTTTATTACTTTCCAAAGAACTACCTTTTTTTTTTTTTTTTTTTTTTTTTTTTTTTTTTAATTTTGAACACATGAAAATGTGTCCAGTGGCTTTTGGTTTTGTTTCTGTTTCAGTTGGAGCAGAATTACATCACCTCCAAACTTAAGAGCTGGCAATCTAAAATGGAGATTGCACATAGAAAATGGCTGTATTGCCAAGTAACTTCATGAAATTCCTTATGGAAGTTTGTATTAACTTCAGAAAACTGCTAGAATCTACTGTATCAGGATTAATTGTGATTTATTCTTGGCCAAGGTAGCTTATTGATTAAACTCAGTCTTGAAGCTGATATTCAGGCTGGAGTAAGAGCCTGTGTTAATAAGTTACCATGGTGAGAAGTTTGTTCCACCATCAACCCATTGGTGACCATCACTATTCATTTATGACTGAAAGATACTCTGTCCCTTCCTGCGGCCTCTTCTCCTCAAACAGATTTTATAACAACTGTCCTAGTAAGTCATTGTCCTGTTTAATCAAATATTAGAAAAAAAGTAATAATTTCATCATCGATCTCCCTTCAGAGATATCTCTGGGTCAACAGTGTAGGAAACTAAAGCTATTAATTAGATGATGAAGCAATTCTGCCAAGAACAGTAAATGACTGCTCCCACAAGATCTCTATACACCATTAATACTTTCTTCAGTAAAGTTAATCCCTCTTCACTAATGCAGAAACAGTGAGAAAAATCTATATGCTTCAATATGACAGTGGATCAAGTTCTGGCCACACAGCCTCTACTGCATGTAATTCTTGTAAATTTGGTGGTTAAGAAATTCAGTCTTTTACAAAGATATATTTTCATGCCTTCCAGTTTCTACCTCCTACTTTCTGATCATGAGGGGGAAAAAAAAAAAAAAAAAAAAAAAAAAAAAAAAGAGAGAGAGAGAGAGAGAGAAAAAAAAGCCTAATTTTCCAAGGGCTGTGGAGCTGCAGACAACTGTGCAGGCATAGAATCAGACTGGAGAGAAGGAAAGAAGAAGGAGACAGGTTGCCCAAGGAAGTTGTGGATGCTCCATCCCAGGAGGCATTCATAGCCAGGCTGGATGTGGTTCTGGGCAGTCAGGTCTGGTGTTTGGTGACACTGCACGTGGCAGGAGGGTTGAAACTACATGATCTTTGAGGTCCTTTTGAACCCAAGCCATTCCATGATTCTATGATAAGCAATGGCTGTGTTCAAAGAGAAGATGTGAAGGTGGCTTTCTTCATCAGAAGACAAGATGCCCAGCCAAGGTGGCTGGCCAGAAGGATGCAGTGTGAGAGATTCAGACTGCCACCCCAGGTCAGTGGATTTCTTTCACTCCTTCTGAGAGCTGCTCACTGACTATGAATTTTTGCTGTGCTTTCCTTTTCTAAATGGAAATTTAAGAGGGAGATTTTGAAGGACACCTGATTGACTTTGACACCTCCAGTGGAACTGCACCTAAACTGACTGAGCAAAGTGATGTACTACTACAGATATTTCTCGGCAATTAAAAATTTAGTCTTCAGCCTGACAATATCAACTTGTCTATTAGAAGTCAGTTAGGAGACCTTAACTGTCTGGATTCACACTTGTTATTCAGATATAACTGTGAGAAGCCGATGATGAGATCCAATGAGCAGTGTTGCGCTGTAAAAAAAGAAATATATATGTATATATACATGTATATATAGAAAATGTAAATCAAAAGCATATAGATATATTTTATTTATATTCAAGTTTATAAATACATTTTATATATATGCATATATATACTCTTGTTTTAACAATTGCCACAAGGAAGTTTTATTTGCTGTTTTATTTCTTAGAGAAAAAATGTGAATCACAGAATCAGAACTGCAGGAGTTGGAAGGGACCTCTAGGGATCATTGAATCCAAAGCCCCCTCCCAAAGCAGGCTCTCTACATCAGGTTGCACAGGTAGGCATCCAGACGGGTCTTGAATATCTCCAGAGAAAGAAACTACAATATTATGAAGCATACCATAGAGACAGTATGAAGACAGAGTGATCTGGATGTTCACATTTCTAGTCTTATTTTTGACCTCCCACATTGTCTTGTCAAATTCTGTTGATTGTGGCAGGCAACTGAAGGCAACTTACAAAACAAATGGATCTTAACAGGTATTGGGGGGAAGAAATGGCTTTTTAATTTTCCTCACAGTTGATAATATATGCAGATTAGATCTGATTGCTCTCAGAGATTCCAGTTTGTATTATTTTGACTTGTTTCAGGTGAAAGTTAAGTGGGTGTGGAATCCATTCCTGGATAAATTCAAAAGCCAGCCAGACAAGGTCCTAGGCAACCAGCTTTAGTTAACTATGCTTGAGCAATGCAGTTGGAACACATAACCTCCAGAGGTCCCTTCCAATCTCAACCAGTACGTGACTCTGAGTGACTTTATAAACTACTTAGGGCCCTAATCCTTAGTTGAAGACATTCAATAATATACCAGGATCTGCAGTCCCAATCACACTTAAAATCCTAACTTCTGGATCTTTAAAAAAAAAAAAAAAAAAAGTTTTTGTCTCAACATAAGAGCTGTACATATAAGTTAGGTAGATTGGAAACATTAGCAGCATACTAATAACAGTGGCTCCTGCACTGGAAATGGATAATGTTGTTTGGGAATTGTTGTTTCCCCAATTTTTTCTTCCTTTCTTTATTTCTTCTTACTTTTGAGCTTTCATAATGCTTGCAATTTTTCTCTCGTTGTTTTCTCCACAGTTGCCATGAGCATTGCTATAGAGCTGATGCCTTCCTACAAGCAAACTTCCAAACCATCTACCAAAATTTTCATTTCTTTCTTCCTCTCTAATGTACTTTGCCTCACTGTCTGACATATTGCAAGCCCTTATTTTCCATCTGTACCTCAGCAGAGCCAGTGAAAGTCAAAGCATGTTTCTTGCATGGCTATGACACTGCATCAGTCAAGTACACATGGATCCCTTGCAGGCTTATATGAATGGGTAATACTTGTTCTTAAATCAGCTAATCCACTCATATATTGGCGGAGGAGTCCATACTTAAAAATGCAGTAACCTCCTGCCTCTTTGATGGTTAGGATTTAACTATTGACAGTCTGAAGTTATGTTTTGCTCCATTTCACAAAGTTCACATCTAGGAGGATGATAAATTTAAACCTGTTCTTTTTATTCATGTCTTTTTTTTTTTTTTTCAATTTATTTTATAAACATTTGTTTTCAGAGTAGCATTTGCCCTCAACTGTAGCAATACAAATGAAAGCTTGCTCATTCTGCCAGCTGACACTATTTTGCTTATCAGAGCTGTAGTACAGTTCCATAAAATATCGTTCAATATAAACTTTTCTCCTATGACAGACTCTCTCACTCTGCTGATATATCTTCTCTTTCCAGCTAAGCTCATTTTCTATGCACAGTGGGCTAACACGAAAAGCTGTAGCTAGGTTTGCTGCTGCTGTGGCACTGTTTGTGATTCTGGGCGTCTGACTCCACCATGTAAGACTCACCTGGAGCACCCCATTGCATCTGCTTCACCAGTGTCCTAGCATCACAAAGCATTTGGGATGACATGTGCCTGATTTTGTTCTATCATCCAGGTGCATGAACCAAGCCTGGACCGGCTATTTAGATCTTTAGATAATTAGGCAGAAGAGACAGGTGAAGGAGAGTGTAGCCCCTCTGATAAATGAAAAGAAAGCTGGTCTGGAGAAGGTTAAGGTACTTAGCAGGTTCTTTGCCTCAGACTTCATAGCCAGTCAGGCTTCCCACACTTCCCAAGTCCCTGAAATCCTAAGCAAAGGACAGAGGAGAAAAATTCCTCCCACTGTAAGAGCAGAGCAAGTCTGAGTTCGCCTCATGAGGCTGAACACATACAGGTCTATGGGGCTGTATGACATACATCCCAACACCCTGAAGGAACAACTGGTTTAGTTGTCAAGCCAGTCTTCATGATATCTGAAAAATCATGGCTGTCAGGTGAAGTTTCCAGTGACTGGAAAAATGGAAACATCACTCCTATATTCAAGAAAGGGAGAAAGGAAGACCCAGAGTCACCCTCTCTGGAGGTGTTCAAGAAATGTTTAGATGTTGTACTATGGGGCATGGTTTAATGGTGAAATATTGGTGGTAGGTGGATAGTTAGACTGGATGAGCTTGGAGGTCTTTTCCAACCTTGCACATAATTTCAGCCTTTTTTTCCTCCACTACTCACTGTTAAGAAAACAGAAATAACTGAGCAAGGTCAAAATTCTCATCCAATTACATCCACTTCTTCTGACAAATGCTTCTCAGAAGATGTTATCTGCAAATGTAGTGATGCCCATAAAAAATATGAAGCAAAAAATCCACATATTTCCAGAAAATATATTACTTAAGTATCCTTTTTATTTACTTACTTTAACATAGTGAGTGTATAGTGAGCCTGCAGGAGTCACTTTCCTTTGAGTCTGTCTATGTTGTTACTATCACAGTTTCCTGATCATAGAATTTTACAGTGGCTTAGGTTGGAGAGGGATCTTAGAGATCATTGAGTTTCAGCCCCCTGCCATGAGCAGGTCTGCCACCCACCAAATCAGGCTGCCCAGGATTCCATCCAAACTGGCATGGAATGTCTCCAGGAATGGGGAACCACAGCTACTCCGGGCAGCCTGTGTCAGTGCCTCACACCCTCTGAGTGAATAATTTCCTCCATCTAATCTAAATCTCTCATCTTTTAGTGTAAAGATGTTCCCCCTTGTTCAATCACTATTAGACTGTGTAAAAAGTCAGTCCCCTTCCTGCTTGTAAACATCCTTCAAATACTGGAAGGCTGAAATGACTGAAATTGTTCAGTCAGCAGAAGACTCAAGGGAGACCTTATAGATCTCTACAAATACCTGAATGGAGGAGGGGGTCTGGACTATAGGGAATGGCCTCAAGTTGCACCAGGGGAGATTCAAGTTGGATGCTGGGAAAAATTTCTTCTCTGAAAGAGTGGTTTGGCACTGGAATGGGCTGCCCAGGGAGGTGGTTCTCACTATACACTGGATGAGAATTTTGACCTTGTTCTGTTATTTCTGTTTTCTTAACAATGAGTAGTGGAGGAAAATCAGGCTGAAATTATGTGCAAAAAAACCCCCAACTTTTGACTTTGTCAGTGTTAGTACAACAGACTACCAGGAGGAATGGGATGCCTGAGAACAACTCCAGCTAGAACTCTTCAGCCTCCCAGGCATAAACCTTCCTTCCTACTGAGCTAACATCCCAAGAAAAGAGCTTCATTCTCAGCATGGTGAACAGCATGGAGCATGCTCTCTGCTTCTGCTGAAGCCCTTTAGTTACGTGCATTCTGATGCTGTGACTGAGGTGGTCTGTCTTCACAGTGTTGCCTTTGGCAGCCAGCTGGAGGGCGGTCATGGTATAAGTAAATCATCTTGGAGGTGTTCAAGTGCTTTGTTCTCTATGCAAGCAGAGGTGGAAAACTGCACTGTGACATTGAGCTTTCTTTTCTGGAAGGTCAGCAAGGAGAATCTGAGCCATCCAGGGAGGTACTTCAGACCTTCAGGGGGAAGCAGCAATCTCATACACCAAACAGTGAAACTCAGAATAATTTGCTTGGCAAATGCAGCACCATCCTGACGTTAGTACAGCAAGAGCACATCTGTGTTGACAAAGAAAAGACTGGCCAAGGAAGGGAAAAAACTTTCATGGCTAGAATGTGGTGAAGTATCTAGTAATCTCTTACCTCTCTTTAAGTAAGCACTGGAATATCTGCATATGAATCTCAAGGGGAAGTGTTTTGTAAATATTTGTTGGACAGCCACTGGCAGAAGCTACACAGTTCTGTGACTTCTGTCATGTACATCAGGCATTAAGCTCTTTCTCCCCCTCCACATGCTGCTATTTTACCTTAGAGACCCACAAAGGCCCATGAGAGGTTAATGAGATGAACTTCATTCAAAAGAATGGTATCATAAACACTTATTAAAATTCCTGGGGTTTCTGCATGCATTTGTCAACTGGAAATTGGAAAAAAAAATAATACAAAAGTTAATGATTGAAATTAATTTTCCTGAAGGAATCATTAAATCTTCCTCCTCCCTTTTTTCCCCTCAACTACACCTCCCTTCTTCTTCATGGTCTCCAGTACTGGAAGCTTTTAATTGTCTAGACTGTCAGGCTTTGACATCTTAATCTCTTCCGATGAGCCTGGCATCTTGGAAATATAGCATCTGAATACTAAATATGGCATCTCCTGAATAGCCGTACTGCACAAACTGGATGCAGCTGGGCCCTGCTTTCCCTCAGTGCTCAACTTTGCATATCCTAGCCCTTCTGCTCTCCATGATGTAGTAATGCAGCTCCATCAGCTTCCCCAAAGTCATTCTCTTCTCCTTGATTTGAAAAGAAGAATTGTATCATCTGCCAGATTTGCCTGTAATAGAAACTCCAGGCATTCACAAAAGGAAATATTGTTACAAATTCTGTGCTTAGGTCATTTAATGTATTCCTAGTCAGGTCAGTCTGTGCCACTGATACCAGCAGTGTTTGTTTGCTTTGATCAGAGCAGAATCTGTCCTGCTGTGTTCATGTAATCAGTGTGCTGCCCAGACCTTCACATTGCGCACACACTCTTGTTCCACTGAGAACATATAGAATCAAACATATAAAATCAAACATATAAATGTTTTTTTTCTGGAAGATACTAACCAAACCTTGTGTTATAATGAAATGTACCCTGATTTACATGAACCTACAATTCTCCAGGATGAAGGAGGCTGGGGACATGATGGTTGTTTGTGTGAAAGGAAGTGGGCAGCTTTGGTCTTCCAACATTCATGAAAATGCATGTGAGAGAAGGAGGAATAATTGTAACCTGAAATGAAAAGCAAGCTCCTGATTATATTTGGATGAAAAAAATGCAGGGATCAGTTACTAATTATACTGCTTCTTTGATGAGTACTGAGTATGCAGAGAGACTGTGCACCAGCTACACTGCTGTGAGAAATAGGAGTTTTCTTTCAGGGATATCCTCAAACAAGAATGATGTCATGTGAGGCCATTGCACTGACTGTCTCAAACCACATCTCCTATCACAGCACGTACACAGTCTTAGAGGACAGATCAAACAGGAAAATACAAGAAAAGATGGCTTTCCTTCTGAAAAATGTGGAATATATTAGTCTAAGTTACATTTTCTACTATTTTTTTCCTAGGTTTCATAGAACTATAGTTGGAAGGAATCCACAAATCATCAAATAAAATTTCCACAGATGATTGTTTTAACAGCATAACTATTTCTTAGAAAAGTCTACTACCTGTCAATGTAGACTCAAGGTGCTGGAATGGCTGCTGGCTAGGTAACTATGTCCATTCTTGGAGTGTAAAGAAAAAACTGATAAGTAAGATATTAAAGGAGTGACTGTGGCTATTAACGGTGTTTTGCTGAAACTGGAAAAGATTATGCTCATCACGAAGGATGCTGCAACTTTACAGACACACCAGAAACATTGTTTGCTGGAGTCTTCACCACCACAGATTCTCATGTATCCTCCAAGACACGCACTTCTGATATAAGATAAAACATCTATCAGCCAGTTTCTGTTGTGGTCATTGACCATATAGGAGGGACAACAAGAATGAAGAGTACAGACTCTTTGGCAGGGTTTGTTTGACACAACAAGGTTTCAGACTAAAAGAAGGAAGATTTATACTGGTTATAAGGAAGAAGTTTCTTATTATAAGGTTTCTCAGAGAGATGGTGAATGCCCCATCCTAGGAGACATTTAAGGACGGAGTGGACGGGGCTCTGAGAAACCTGTTCTAGCTATAGGTGTTCCTGTTCATCACAGGGGCACTGGACTAGATGGCCTATAATGGTCCCTTCCAACTCACATGATTCAGTGATTCTAAAATCATATTGAAGACAAGGGCACTGATAATATAACCGTAAAGGCTCTCTGGTAGCAGTCCAGCTTTGGTTGAAGGAATTACTCAAGGAGCTGTCAGTTGTTCCTGGAGAAAATACCTCCTAGAGTCTTTGAGAATTTGGGCTGAGTTTGATTGGTTGTACTGGTTGTGCTCCCTGCCAACCAGTAGAGAAGCAAAAGGCAGAAAAGTAGATTAGAGCAACATTCTTCCATTTACTCTTGGATATGCCCATGTTTGCTCACCCTTCCAAGATCTGCAGCCCACTAATGTTTTTCTTATTAAACAACAACAACAACAACAAAAAAGATTTACACATTTACCATGGAGCTGAGAGTGAGGGTTTTTTGGAACAGCTCACAGAGACACTATAGAGATAAAAGTATAGGGTGAAATGTTTATTTACAAACCTTCTGATGTCACAAGAAGAGAATGCTCAGTTCGAACTGTTTGGGCTAGATCACAATTCAAACAGTACATTGATTTATTTATGACATAACATTGACTTGTAGTCTAAGAATCATATATGCAGAATTGATGTTGGCAATGTAATAAATAAATCACAAAACTAAACAGCTACAAAATGTTAATAATCACCTACAAATTTCTAAGTGCTCTTTGGAATCTTCAGAATCCCTCTAGGACCTGCTATGGGGGGATCCAGGAAACTTCTGATCTTGCACACACACATCTGAATGAAATGCAGATGCTCTGGCTGAACATGACCCAGTGTGCTCCCACTCACTTCCAGTAAGAAAGCTCTCAGAGGACCACAGAGGCACCACAAAGTGCAGATCTTCCAGCACTCCACTTACACAGTCCCCATGTCAGATGTAGGCTACACTCCATGTCCCTCATTGCCCAGGAAGGATGCAGTTGTCACAGAATCACAGAATTGTAGGGGTTGGAAGGGACCTCCAGAGATCATCGAGTCCAACCCCCCTGCCAAAGCAAGTTCCCTACACCAGGTCGCACAGGTAGGCGTCCAGGTGGGTCTTGGATATATCCAGTGAAGAAGACTCCACAACTCCCCCTGAGCAGGGCAGCCTGTTCCAGTGCTCTGTCACCCTCACTGTAAAGAAGTGCTTGCGCACATTTGTGCGGAACTTCCTATGCTTCAGTTTCTGGCTGTTTCCCCTTGTCCTGTCTCCACACACTGCTGAAAAGAGTCTGGCCTCACCACTATGCCCCCCACACCTCAGATATTTATAGAGCTGGATCAAGTCCCCTCTCAGTCTTCTTTTCTCAATGCTAAACAGATACAGCTCACTTAGCCGTTCTTCATAGTGGAGATGCTCCAGGCCCTTCACCATCTTTGTGGCCCTCCGCTGGACTCTTTCCAAGAGATCACTGTCCTTTTTGTACTGGGGAGCACAGAAGTGCACACAGTACTGCAGATGAGGCCTTAGCAGGACAGAGTAGAGGGGGAGGATCACCTCCCTCGATCTGCTGGCCACGCTCTTTTTAATGCACCCCAGAATGTCACTGGCCTTTTTGGCTACAAGGGCACACTGCTGGCTCATGGCCAACCTGTAGTTCACCAGGACACCCAGGTCCCTCTCTGCAGAGCTCCTCTACAGTAGGTCATCCCCCAACCTGTACTGGTGCATGCAATTATTCCTCCCTAGGTGCAAGACTCTGCACTTGCTTTTGTTAAACCTCATCTAGTTTCTTACCAACCAGCTCTCCAGCTTGTCCAGGTCTTGCTGAATGGCATTGTTACTGATGTCTGATCACATCCAAGGGCAATCTCTTCTGTGCCAAGATTTTATGCTTTTTTTTACCCTTGTTTTCACATCAGTGGTTTTGTTTCAAAAGTCTCTGTGTGGCTCCCTGGTTATTGTTCATTCCAGCAGTGCATGCTAGAGATTCCTCTTTTCTATGTTGCCCTCTATATGATCAGGATGCTAGACACACACATGTGCACACACACACACATCATTTACAGTCACATTTCCTTATTACCTGCTATTGTTGTCTATGACAGTAGCCATGGGAGACAGGAGCCATGTGAACACTACCATGCCTAATGGCATACATTATCTTTCGCTTCCAAGCAATAGAAATGTTTCATGGTTCAGCTACTATACTTTAGTGAATGTTGTGTGATATTTTTTTCTCATAATATCTATTGTTTTACAAATATTTTTCTCCTAGAACTGAAACAAATACTTCATGCTTGAGTAGTCTGTTTTAGCTGTATTGCCATCTTGTAAAATTTTTCTGTTCTATTTATCAGAATCATTTTGGAAATACATGGAAGTCATCTTGCATAGTTAAAGCATTTGGATTCTAAATGGTAACTGTTAAATAAATCTTCTGAAACATTTTATTCTGAACAGAAAACGAGTGTAGACTTATCTGAATTAAAACTTCTAGCTGAAAATACTACCTCTACATTGAATCTGAAAACTAAACAACCTTTGGTTTAAGAAACTGAGAAGACTCGCTATGAATTACAGTAGTTTACATTTTTCACTGAGAATGACTGTGCTGGTTTGTTTTGACTCACTGCTATATTTAGTTAATATTTCAAAGCAAAGCAAAGCCTATGTTTTTCTTCCTGCCATCCCACATCCCAGTGAGAGCAGGGAACTGACAGAAGCCTTTCTGTCAGCTCCAATTGCAGTGGCACATGCCGTGTGAGACTCACCTGACCAGATGCCCAGATCTATGCTGTAGCCTTTCATGTTTAAGGCTTTTCATCAGCAGGGAAAAGAACAATTATGAAGTGACTTACTTCATCTAAATATGAATGTTTTAAATAAACTGGGGGAATCAAGTCTTTATCTCTCGGTGACTATAAGCTGACCTGGGAAGACATAGCCAAGTGTGGACATTGACACTGAAGGCTTTAAACAGTTAAGTGAAATGAATCCAACTCACTGCAGCTCACATAAATCATCACCATGGAGGATTCAACAGATAAAAATGTCCCAGTGGTGCTCCAGAGCTGAGTGAGATCTATGTGAACACCAGAAGAATATAAGAAACATTCAAACTAATCATCAAACTAAAAATCCACTACTGTCCCTCAATAACTCATAAATAAGAGTCTAAGTCATAGAAGCCTCCGTTACTTACCAGGACACACACAGCTTGTTCTCCTAGCACTAAATTTACTACCACGGATTTCTTAAACTCTGTCTTTTAGAAGATGTGTGTTTTAGAGCAGCCTCTAGCATAAACATGAAAAGAATCATCATCACATGTTAAAATAGCACCAGTTATTTGTTGTACTTAAATAAGGAATGGTAAACTTGCAAACTGCTAGATTCTTGTTTCATAGTTTGAGGGTAATGGAGCACAGCAATGATGTTGGATAACTTGGAGATGGGACTGTATAGTATGTGGCATTCATTGGTAGCTTCTATTTGGAGATATGTCTTGACAGTAGTTTGCTTGAATTTCTAGATGGCATGGATTTAATTTCATGTCCAACACATATTTGACATGACATAAGGTAACTCTTCCAGATTTTCTTGAGAAGGATGAGGGTAAATTCACTGCTGCACTATGGACTGGTGGCTACCTATTGTCTATAGTCAAGACTCAAAGGCATTTCTGATAAACATAACATACTGATGCTTTTGCACTTCACCTAGAAGAAAGTATAGCAACACCACTAATGGATTTTGCTGTTGCTATAGACTTCTAATGAAAAAAAAGCATCATTTATAGGCCACTCCAACAGTAATGTCTCCTACTTATTTCCATGTAGCTACATCAGATACAAAGAATATAATAACATTATTTGATAGAGCAGATTCGCAGCTACAAAACACTGGTTTTCAACATAGTCACCGCCACTAGGTAGACATTTTTGCCAGTGATGAACATGAGTCTGCATGCCATACTTGTAAAAATCAGTGGAAGTGACCCACTGTTTCATGGCTGCTATGATGGAGACATTACTGAAACACACTGCCTCATTGTGCTCACATCCACTGTTTGGTCTCCATCAACAGTCAGCAAGTATCAGTGAATGTCAGTGGGTGCCATTTTTTATTTTTATTTTTTGCATGGAGGAATTCAGTGACACACATTTGCTTCATCCACACTTCTGTGTCAGATGCTGTTTTGATAGACTGCTCTTCTACTGCTATCTGTCACATGGAAACAACTGGTAATGGGATATTGGAGGGAAAGTTCAACTTCTATTACCATACAACCAACACCCACCTCTGGTGTCACGGGCCTACATAATAAAATGGAGAACATTGTTTTTGGAGGAGCCCTCATAACAGTAACCCCTTGTGTTCTCCTTTCTCTTAAACAACTAATTTACAGCAAAGCTTTTCCTAAGCGCACCTTGCAATCCTGATTCAGTTTAATTTTACTTTAGCAGTTGTCAAACTAAGTTAAAGTGAGAATAGAGTATTAAAAATGTTTATATCTTTGCACTGTATCTGTATTTCAGATTCGTGCATCTGTACTGTAAATATAGATTTGACCAGGAGGATGCACTTGGTCTGGTGAATGTCCCCCCACTGAAGAGTGCATTTAGGGTGAAAGATTAGTCTGTGTAGGAAAGGCAGGATGATAATATAGAAAGCAGGCATCCTTAAAAGTCTTCAGGTAGAGTAACAGTAATGCTACTGTGAAATTGTGTGAATAAAGGATTAATGTGATCTCTGTACAGATACATAAAGAACAATGAGCAAGAATATGGAAGAAGTATTCTCAGCATCAAAAGTGGATAATACAAGAAACAAGCCTTCACTTCTGATGTCAAGTAAAATGAGGAACTGGAAAAGGCTGAGGAAAAAAATCTCTTTTCTTTTCTTTTCTTTTCTTTTCTTTTCTTTTCTTTTCTTTTCTTTTCTTTTCTTTTCTTTTCTTTTCTTTTCTTTTCTTTTCTTTTCTTTTCTTTTCTTTTCTTTTCTTTTCTTTTCTTTTCTTTTCTTTTCTTTTCTTTTCTTTTCTTCTCTTCTCTTCTCTTCTCTTCTCTTCTCTTCTCTTCTCTTCTCTTTTCTTTTCTTTTCTTTTCTTTTTTTCTTTTTTTTAAGTGTATCATAAAATGACTTACGAAAAAAAATCTTGTCATAAAGAAAAACAGGAGGTGACTTGATTGCAACATTTAAGAACCCCTTGGAAAGAAAAATGCTAGATATGAAATGATTCCTTAATCTAATAGATAAGTATCGCAAATACAATTATCTAACTTTCAAACTAGCAGATAAGCCATTTTTTTGGGGGGGGAATAAATTATCTAGTTAAAATGCAGACTATTTTCATTATTTGGAAAGTGGGTTGGAGTATAATGGCCTTCTCTCTAAGAAGACTGGTGGCACCTCCAGACTTCAAAATTTCTGAAGTTCCCCAAAGAACTGACATCAATGACAAATTTTACAAACTTGCAAACTGTTTCCAGCTTCTTTTCAGGAGTGTGAGGGGACAAAAAATGACAACAACAACAAAGAGCACACTAAAGATTACAACATTTCACCTATACATCTGCAAGAGAGAAAGAAGCTGGAAAATGGTGAATATACAGACTGCAGATCATGACATTCAGCAGGAAAATGGTTCACAGCTAAAAAATTTACTCCTGAATTTCAATTTTGATGGCATATCATAGGAGGGAATATTAAGAAGACGATTATTTAGAAAGACTGAGATATTTGTGGTAATGACTTTACAGGCTATAATTTAAAGAGTAAAAGCGGCTCCAGGTTTTGCGTATCATTTTTAAAGTAACATTGAATTGTAAAATAAAGGAGCCCTTATTTTCCAGATTGCTCTACTCTTCAGTATAGAATTATCATTCTTTTGGGGGGGAATAAGAATGCTTTCTGGCTGTCAGCCTGCTTTCATGGGTGTCATTCAGAACTTGTCACTGGAGTAACATCTGTGTTTGTTAAATGCCTTATCTATCTTGTTATATGTAAACCTTTCTTTGGTAGGTCTATTTGCCACTTTGAAGCTTATTTGGAAGTTTAAGATCTGGAGAGAGACACCAAAAGCTGAAAACTTTATCTTGGGAATAAACATTTATTCTTATGGAGAATATAAAATGAATGTACAGAGAGAGAAAAAAAATAATAATTAAAAAAAAAAAAAAAAAAAAGAAAAAAAAAAAGAAAAGAAAAGAAAAAGAAAGAAAAAAGAAAAAAAAAGAAAAAAAAAAGGACAAAACAAAGTGAAATAACTGATGCTAGAGGCACAGAAGAATTAAAAACATTTCTGATTGCAAACTACTTTGTTCAGAAAAGAACCCTCATTGTTGGCAAAGAACAAGCACTAAAAGTCAGGGAAATGAGTTATTAGGACTGCAACTTAACATCTTCTAGTTCTGCTCAACTCCTAGTACTCTCCAGTACTGTTGTCAGAGAAACGGCATACTCCAGTCCATTTTTCACAGCAGCAAAACTTGGTTGTCACCTAGTCCAATACTCCACTCAAAGCAGGTTCACTTATGTCATGTTGCTCAGGACAGCGCTGACTCTTGACAGACACTATTATTAGCTAGCAATCAGTTGGGTTTTGTTCTGCTAATTGCAATCCTTTGAACTCAGTGGTCCAATATTCCACATATCTTACAGTCCACAGGAACCAAGCCAAGTCTCACCAATTTGGCTACAAAAATACTGAGGAAGTTCTTCTCTTCTTATCTTTTTAACTGAGGTGAGGCTGACTGATATGTGGTTCCCCACATCTTTCTCATTTTTCTTGAAGGCGATTGTGACAGATGATTTTTTTCCAGTCATCAGGAGTCGCCACAAAGGTTACCAGTTTAAATTTAGTTTAAGGAAAGAGGCTGTGAAAGTCTTGGCTCACGTGTATTGTTACTTGTGTGTTTTCAAATAAATGCTCTTGTTTATTACACAGGTTTTCTCAATTCACTGTAGTTGTTTCTTGCTAATCCAGCTTCCAAAACATTGAGAAAAGCAAGAAGTGACTACGACTGCTCATTCCAATTAGAGAAGGCTGTGACATTTTGGAGACATGCACAAAAAATCCTGAAATTTCATTCTTGAAAGCACTAAGCAAGACATTTAAAACATGAAGTATCATTCAAGAATCAAATAGAAAAAAAAAATCTTCTAAAGTCTGGAGAAAACTAGATTCCTTCATTTTTTTCATCCTATGAAACATCAATTAGAAAAATTGCTGGTAGTCACAGAATAGTTTTTAAAAACTTATTTTATGTGTTTAGAAATTATCCTATTCCCTTCGTTTCTCTTAGTACATAAAGCATGTAAACTTTCTGGTTCTTAACATCAAGATATAAAAAGGTAAACACCTTTCTGAATGAAATCCTTTCATTGTTTTTGTTTGCACAAACAATTCACGTTCCCTTATAAACTACGACTATAAAACTCCAGTTCTTTTAAAATATTCTAATAGACTTAACTCCAAGGCATAAAGACCAAGTTAGTGAGACTCATAACTAGCACAAATGTGTTTGCCATGATGATTTGTTAATGCATCAAGCGAAAACTTTGAAATCAATTGGTTCGTATTTAAACCACGCTTTGAAAACTCAAAGCTCAATGCTGTGGTTTGCTTTTTTTTTTTTCATAATGAAGTCTATTTCTTATACTGACTGATCAACAGTCAGTATAAAATGATGGGCTCTTAAATCTATGGGAATTTTACTTAATTAGAATGACTCTGATTCTCATTATATTGATTTCAGTGGGAAAACTTTCACTCATTTTAATAGGAACAAGACCAACCTTTGCTGAGGATTTGGAGACAGTCCAGTAGAGATCAGAAGTACCTGAAAGGGAGGTGCAATTGCACATTAGCTCAGGCTCCAGCTGTCAGACTGTGCTGCACGCTAACTTTCCCACCTGAGTGCATGGGATGAACTGAGTACCTGAGGCTGGCACTCTCAGGGAAAACCTTCATGCACAAATATGTGCTAAACAACTCTATCTCACCATTTGGATCCTTGATAAGGATAATTAAACACTGTTCATGTAGAGTCCATAATCCCAGTGGCATCCTAAAAGCAGGCTGCTATCAGTAGTTTTCTTAAGACCTGAGAGAGTTGTGCTGCTACAAGGGCTACAGATCCCCTTTCTTCCCATAGCCAAGTCATTAGAGCAATTAATTATGAACTGGAAAAACCAAGAGCAGTGCTTTGCTCAAGGTTTTCCTGTCCATTGGGCAACAGGCCAAAGTACACAGTGAGATTTCTCATATCTTCCTCTGATTATTTGAAGAGAATAGTAAAAGATTGATGAGGGAGGAGTGGCAAAAGAAAACACAAATCATAGTTAGCCTGAATTTATGAATGCTGTTTTTTCTGTTCCTCAATATTTTAAAATAAAACCTGTCTTGTAGCTCAGAAGGCAACTTCAAAAGGACAAAACAACATGTTCTTAAAAATTGTCATTTCCCAGAATTTACGATAATGACAGAAATACAAAATTGCAAGATAAAAAGCTCACCTTAATAGTACTTTTATTTCTCTCATTCTCCCACTAGTTCTAGATAAATTTCAAAGCAAGTCACTGCACTGGAGCACTCTGTGCCTTGGGAAAGATTCCAGGACCCTACCATAGGTCTTTAATGTGGCTTAGTTGTTCTGCGATAACCCTCTGGCCTCCAGCTGCCACTCTGAAGGCTGAGAATTTCCTGTGTTAGATCTGCCAGTCGAGCAAAGATGTCACAGCCACATTAGGGTGTCTGAAACGTCCTGTTGGAGCCCAGGCATGATAAGGCAGATAGGCTAAAAACCTAAGCAACTTAATCCCACATTTTATTGTTGTCACTGCATCCAAGCACATTCAAAACTTGATCAGAACATATAGCTGTGGTAGTATGAAAGTGATATTGGTGCTGCATCTCACTGAAGAATCCAAAGACAACTGGTAAATATTAATTTGGATACAGGTCTGAATTATCTTGCTTCCATTCTGCTTCTATCCTGCACTTCTTTGAAAATCAGGCTTCTTTTTATGGGTTTTGTTCTCTTATTTGTATTACTGCACTAACCTAGAGCATCAGAACTTATCAAGAGATAAGTCAATTAAGTGAACAAAAATTTTCAACAGCAAGTACCTCAGACTGGTAGGAACTTAATCTACTTGCAATATGTGACTTTTTTTTCCATGCTAACTTTAACTAGTCATTGTGGTTGTGCTAGCATCTGTTTAGGTACTAGTTCACATTTGTTAACATATTTACATCCATATCCAGTTTTCATTGTACTGGTCAGACTAAATGGGTCTCTATGCATGCCACTCTGGCTGTAGATGTTTGTGTTCATTGCAGGAGAGTTGAACCAGAAAACCTTTAATAATTCCCTCCAGTTCAAATGATTCTATGATTCTATGATTGGTCTCAAAACTTGTTTGTTCATGTTCTGAGAATGCATGAAGACTTATTTGCTGCCTCACTGCAACCATTCCTAATAACTGGACCAAAGGAAGCCTAAATACTTGCCTATCTTTTGATTAGAAGACCTTCAGATAAAAAAGTAGCCTACACTTTTTCTTATCAACCTAAGACTCTTATCTTTGCTGGACCCCATAGAAACAAATTCATCAGTGCAACACCCCAACCTCAGTGCTTATGACTAGCTCAGCAACCTCTTGAATACTGGTGCATCTTCTTAATTTTACTTTTTGAGGCTAGTAGTCTACTGTAAAGATTATTTACTTGGTTTCATTTGGATCATTTTTTCTCAGAATAAAGAGAAAACAGAAGGTATTTTGCAGACATGTTAATCATTTTCAAATATGGAATCACTGAGTAAAAGCATTGAAGAAGTGTGGCTAAAGCAGCCTTCAAAAATTCTTTAAAAAACCTTGTCTAAGGAGATAGGGGGAATTATTTGTTTGTTTGTTTGTTTTATAATTAAGTCCCATTCTTGCAAAATATGTAGGGTTTTGCATTTATTTCATATAGGTTGTGTGCTATGAAGGTGTGGTACTTGGATTGGTTACATCTAGTTGTAACTCATAGTACTCATTCCTCATCCAAATGTCAGTCTGATGATCTGTTCAAGATCTAGGGTTGATGATGCTTGATTTTCTCATTAATGCCGTAGTCATACTGACTCAGACTGAAAAAGCTGTAAGTCAAGCACTAGGAAATTTGACAAAGATGAAGCAGATGACTTATTATTGACAGATATTCTTTCCTTAATCACCTGCAGTTAAAAATGAACACACAAAGGTACACCTGTGGTGCCAGTAAATGCAAGCAGTTGCAGCACAAATTATGAAGAATAGAGTGTTGCCAAAAACTCATGCAGAGAAATGAATCTCTTCCTGATGGGCATCATTTTCCAAATGGGATCTTGCATGCTGTTGTGGTATGAATGATGAGTTTCATGCAGATACAATCTGCAGTTCAAGTGCATGGGCTGGTGAACTGTAGCTGCTTGTCTAGGAAAATGAAAACAAGTGATAGCCTAGCAAATGAGTATTGTAAAATTAAATTAACAGAGAGGTTGTCTGCATTAGTCTCTGGGTAAAGGGCACTTTGCTTTAAAAATATCTTAGCAAAAGAAATAACTCCAGCAGAATTAATTTTTTTTATATACAAGATCTGTGAATATAACTTTGATAATTCAGGGGCTTCAATCTTACTTGTTGATATATCAGCAGCAAGAGAACTCTCTTAAATATTTCATTATTCACAGAATCTGTGAAGTAATTCCTGAGTATGAGTTTTGGTCACTCGCTCCTATGTAGGCTGATCAAACCACTGTAATGATTTGCTAAAGCCAGATGGTATGCCTTTGGATCTGATAAGATTAAATAGTCATTTAGGAAATGGTAAGTTTGATATCAGTTTTGCACAAATTAGACCTTGCCAAAATTTCTGTCTTTCCAGAAGGCAACGCACTTCTTGCATTGCCCAAGTAAACAACTATCTGATGTCATCCCATGATACCCAGTTTGATATACACACAGAATACATTCTGACAGTGGTGTTGGTGGTGCAAACATGAAATACAGTGCTATAAAACCATTTTATATAACAGTGAACCTATCAGCAAGAAGATTTAGGAAACGGTGTGCATGTGTCTCATGCTCTGTCAGTCTTACAGATTTTCCCATTTCCCAGGCAAAACGCCCTTGATTTTTACTGAAGACAGAGCTGGTGGACAGTAGTTACAGTAGTTTACAGCTTTGTTGTCAAGAATGCTCTACTGTTTATAGTACTACATTTGTACATATGACTGTGGCTGAGACAAGCTAATTTCTAAGCCTTTATTCATTCAGGATCTAGGCTTTTCTTTTTCATATTTTTTTATCTCAGTGGAAAAGCATTAGGTAGTCCACTGCTGGAGAGTTTTTCTCAATGATCCTCACCATTTTCCCATTGAGTGATTCTTACATTTTAGTGAAGTCTCTCCTTAAATCCTTGCAGCATGTAGATGAAGCTTGAGTTGAACAGTGGTGGAAATACTCCTCACTACTTTTCATGTCCATGCCCTGTGGCTGCTCTAATTTTCTTGGGAATAACAAAAGAATGTTTCAAATTCAAACTGCAAAATCACTCCTTGCTTTATGTGTGTGTGTGTTTGTATACAAAACCCTTGTGTACAAAACCAACGTAACAGATTAGTCATCAACACTCTGCCTCATAACACCTTCCAAGGTGATTGTTGTTCCCTCCAGATTCCTGATGAAGTTATCAAATATTATATCTTAATTGCATAAGAGATGTATTTTAACTTTAGGATTTGCAAAAAATACCATTCATCAATCAGCCACCTGCAGATGTTTGTTTTTTAAAATTTCAAGCTATACCAAGTAAATATTATTTTAGAAGATAGCTAGCTTCATGCTACTTGTATATTGTGCAGCCTAATGGTGTAATTATGATTGATTTAAGTTTATTAAGTCATGGAAGATTCTATTTCCTTTCTGGATAGATACAAAATAAATAAATAAATAAATAAATAAATAGCATAATATCTTAATGTGTTGTGATACTTACTGCAAAAGCAAATCAAAAAGAAAAGCAATTCCTGAGATTTATGAAGCTGTGGTACTACTTCAATTTTAATAAAATAAGGTCAATGATAAAAAAACATAAAAATATATAATTAAAATAATATAAAATGTAATTGTGCATGTTATATAAATGTATAATTGAATTAAAAAATGATGGCTAAACTAGTCGTATAATCACTTCTCCATTGAAATAACCTTGACTGGTAAAATGGAAATGGCTTTCCAGGCAGGTGTCAAATTGAGAGTAGTATTTATTTTACACCAGTATAGTTGATTTCCTTCCTTTTTTTTCCCAGATTTGATTTTCCCATCCTACTTTCATAATTGAACATTATCAGCTTTTTCATTTCCCTTTAATATATATATGTGTTCTTTTATTTATGTGTTATTTCTGCACACATTCCACAATAAGTTAGAATGTATCTCAAGTTAGAGAGTGAACTCATCTCACCTCGACTTCATTAGCTACAATGCAAATTCCTTCATGTGAATTGGCTTGGCTTTACTCTAGTCAAAAGAAATTCAGTCAACATAAGTCAACAGAGTGTAGAGAACAAGTTATTGCAGCCTAAAATAGCCACCAAGCTTTGATAAGGTAAATAATCCTTTCTCTTTCAATGCTTATATTTGCTAGATCTCTGTCAGTAATAATAGGAAGTAAGAGAGCTCAAAATTAGCTAACAACAAATTTTGAATAAATAAATAAATAAATAAATAAAAATAATCTGAGAGACTGAGTTTAGAAACTCAACTGTTTCTTTTCTTATAAAGTGGTTGTTTACTTTTCTCCTAGTACTTACCAGCCCCTCTTCTATTGTCAGTCCCAAGTCTGAAGGACACTCAAGCTACTTCAGCTCTAGAAAATGGTTGTAAAATACAAAATGAGTGCTAGTAGTAGTAGTAGTACGTCCATGAAAACAAGAGTTTCAAATCAGATCATTAGAATACATTGCATTGACCTCAGTTCACTAAACTGTGCAACTTATCCTCATGTTATTTGAGGTTTCTCATCTTTGTTGAAGGAAAATTTGAGAGCTCATTCTGGCAACTGGAAAAAAGAAATCCCAAAAGCTTTACTCTGTCCTTTATAATTCAGATTATATATATGCTGTACAGAAAAGAGTATATTTTTAACCACATTACTGTTAAAAGATGGGTATATCCTACTCATTTCCTAGTAAGCAAGGGGTATGTAGCTGTGGATGTCTGTGTTGTCTATGCATAGAGAAAACCCAGTAATTCCACAGGAGTAAATAAGAAAGCCATAAAACCACCTACCTCACTGACAGGAAGAAATCATATTGATAAAGCTGTAGTTTGCAGCCTGGATAGGGGCTTGGGTTGTCTATACTTAAAAAGAGACTTTTGTTTTGCTAAATTTTGTGAATGGGAAGCCACAGGGAAAACTATGTTTGGTAGAAGAGTTAATAATAGACCAGATGGATCTATCATACAATTTACAACTCCTTTCTCCCTCAGATCGCTGCTTTTGTCTTCCCTGTATTGTTCTACTACACTGAGCTGAACATTTTAGCACTCTTTCTAGTCCTCCTCTGAAACCTCCTAAGTTTGTCATTGCTTTTCTAGCAGTTTAGTATTTGGTTAGAAAGCTGACAAGGTGCAGGAGGCAAAAAGGCTGCTTCTTCCTTGCTTCAGGAATCCTCTGGATACTCATCTCCAAACACAGGATATTTATCTCATATTGCACAAGAGACATGGATGTAAATCTCTGCCCACTACTAGATTCCATCTTTCAGCATTAGAACACTCACAAAGAGAATATTTATGATGAAGTTTATGGTTATACTGCTTATTCTATTTCAGAATTATATATTAAATTGTGGATGAATAAGAAGTTATGAAGTAAATAGAGTAATATTATGCCATTATGCTTATGACAATGTAGGCATCTTCAATAAGTAACGATCACTTTATATTTGGTAAATCTTACACCTTAGTGTCACCTAGCTCAGCTATCCAAAATTTATATATATGTATTCATTTGTATTCGTCAGATGTATTCATCAGTTTGGGGTCCTTGTATTCATCTTCAGAAGAGAGAAACACTCTTTTAAGATGAGGGGTGAATTACCTTCAGGAGGTGTGTAGATTTTCCTTTTTAAGTATAGAAAGAACTTGTTGTGATGAGTCATCTGTCCTAATTCAAGCATCTGATCCTTGATCTATGACCATGTGTCTTATATGGTTGTTGTAAAGAAGGAAGCCTCCTCCTCATCTTAACTATCTGAAATCTTTACAATTCTGAGGAAAAGTTACCCTAAAATAGACATCTAGAGTTTAGACATCTCAAGTCTGGCCTGATGTTTGGGTTAGGTGCCCTAAGACTCTTTTCTAACACTTATAACTAGAAGTGAAGACATTAATGTTCAGAGGAGTAGGAGGCCTCTGTGCTTGCTCATATGTGTAGGCACAGCACCGTGCAGAACCCTGAGTAAGTTAGCTTCAGAATCTAAACCCACAGCTCTGCTGAGAAGCAGGATTAATACTGCTGAGAAGATGGATTAATTAATCAATCAATCAAGTTATCATCACTATCTGTGAGCACAAATACAATGTTTCTAGCACTCACCCTAACACACCTAACTGGGACTGTGGCATGTGACTAGTGTGGGCACACCAGCACTGAATCAGCTTAGATGTCATCTATTCATACTGTGACACTGTACTTGTTGTTCTGTTGTTTTAATACCCCATCAAGCAAACAGTAATCTATAAGATGAACTCTGTGAGAATATCTTATGTTAAACTGTACACTTCATAAGCAGTTCAATTTCTAAGATCAAGCACATCACAGAGCTCTAAAGTATCTTTCGAAGTTTTCCCTGCGGAAAGTTCTTTCTATCCTCTCTGTGGTCATCCCCCTCAGAAAGACAAGTTAAGACACCTTTTTCAAGAAGCCCTTTTCATTTTCTGTCTTTTGTGATTCAGTTCTATTATAATTCCGCCCCACTGCATATTTTTCCTAGAGCCTTTTTTTAAATAAATCTTTTTAATTTTTCTTTTATTTGACTGCATGATATCATTCCCTATCTGATCTTTCCCCATCTGATTAAAATCACACAGCTTGTTTCAGAGACTGGATACCTGTAATTGGCTTTCTAATGTCATCTGAATCCTTCTCTGCTCCACACTACAGTCTGACTCGCCTGCAGAATGGACATCTTTGTTTCATCACTTCTCTTTCATGGTCTCTTCCCTGTAATGGTTTGCACTGACTTTTGCCTTTGAGCATTTTCTGAAGCTGTAAGATCACTGTTGGCTTATATCTCACTTTCCTTTTCATAAGAGTAACTTCATAAGCTGAGCTTTACAGTAAGAACAGACACTGAGCTGTTAACCCGCAGGTTTTGGTAAAGGTGGATAATGGACTAAAATTGATGTCCCTCACCCAGATTTAACGTTAGGCCTCAGTGGTGTGAGAAAAACGGAGCAATGCTGCCCCAGAGATGAGAAGCTATGATACCTGTGAACACAGATGGAGACTGACCAAAGAACTGAAAGTGAGGATCAGAAGCCTTGCTGCCATAAGAAGACAAGAATTCCAGGAGAGATATCCCCGCCCTGCCCTACATCCCAGCTGTCTACAGCTGCCTCAGCAGCCAGATGTTATTGCTTATGGAATGGAGTAGTGTGTCTTCCCACTGCTTCTAAGCAAAAGTTTTTCCAGCATATGCTGACTGTGAAGCAGAATAAAGGTTGTGGTTTTTTGTTTTGTTTTGTTTTGTTTTTATCCCCTTTTCAGACATCTATTCAGTGTCTGGATGAACACTTGTTTAAAAAAGTTTCTATTTATTATTCTGGGCAGACCAAAGAAACGGCACAAATAAAATAGCAACATCTATTCAAATGCACTTTTAAAATGCTCTGGAGAAGGAAAAAAAGAAAAGAAAAGGAAAAAAAAAAAAAAAAAAAATAAAATAAAAAAAAAAAACCAAAACTCGTTATTTTTACAAACCGAAGGCAAAATGGTAAGCTTTGCCATAGACTTTAAAGCTCAGACATTTCTAGGAAAAAAAATAACAAAATGAAACAAGGAACACTAAATTGACAGTGGCACCTCACCTCACATGTTTTGGAGCATGCTAGAACACCATTCCATTCAGTGAAAAACATTAAACCCTACAACTACAGTCTAGTTATTATAAAATCTTCAGGCATTGATTTCCCATAGTGAAAACAAAAACATAACCAATATTGCTTCAGTACCAACTGTGCATGCTTTTTGCACATTTGTTACTCTATGTATTACTAAACTTACTCAGCTTTTAGGACTGTGCTTTTTGGACCTTCTCATTTGCCTGATGAATTCATTATCGCATTACTCACGAGCAGCCATAAATACTGTAGTAAGTCTACTGTAGGTTTTTATTGACTCAATTATTCTTCCACAATATTTTAAAAGATGTTTAAAAAGCAACTGTACTTCCTTACAATTAAAAACTTGAATGCATGCTTTCCTTTTTGAATGCTACTGTATCGGTATTGGTTCTGCCAGTCTTTTTTCTGTCCTCAAGCTTTACTATATCTACTTGATGCTGTCTGTTGCAGTGCAACCCCCTGGAAGAGATTGGATCTGCCAGCAGCACCAACAACATTCACAAGTGCAGCAGGCTCTGACTTGAGAAACTACTTTCATGTCAAGCATCTTTTCTGAGGGTGATAGCAAAATCCTTGTCCCCTTGCAACTGCCTGCATGGACTTACTCATTCCATAACAATCCAGTTTTAGAAAATTAATTCTCAAGGAACATTTAGTACACTATATATCATGAGTACAGATAATTATTCAGCTACTGATCAACTCACCCATCATTCCCTTTCTGCTGTTTCCCAGAGGATGCTGTACCCCTATATCCTTGCTTAACTCCATGACCTCATCTTTGTCCTTGCCTGAGTTACCTGTTTTTGCAAGGCAGCAGCAGTTAGGACCTCCTCAAGACAATGTTATTGTCTCCTTCTGCACCTCCAGAAGACCTGCAGATAAAAAGTGAAAATGAATTTAATTTCTTTATGAAATTCTTGCTAAGAGGTAGATCCATTTTACTTAGATATTTCGGTATTACCAGTTGAATTCCACAAGCATTTACCTTGAAATAAAATTTATTGTCAGATCACCACAACACTTGTGAAAGACAATCTATATGAGTAAATTCTAAAAGTTCAAGCCCTAGAAATGCCAAGTATACTGTTTGATGAAATCATATTTTTATCTTTTTACAACATAATAGTCAGTTTCAGAAGTAGTTTATTTCTGAACTTCCCTTTATATAGCAACACTGAGGCAAACTGAATATTCTTTAGTGAGAACTACTGGTGATGGGTGGATGGTTGGACTGGGTGATCCTGTGGGTCTTTTCCAACCTCGGGGATTCTATGATTCTGATTCTTATCTCTGATAAACATTATAGCTGCTGTTCATTTATACTCTCTCTAGAAGATGAAAGTGGTTGGAGGGAACATTACAGAGACACAACTCTCTCAAAGACTCAAGAATTAGTTACAAATATTTCCCACTTTTCCAGTTGTCATCTGTTCAGTTTCTGAGTTCCTTGGTGTCAGTCACCACAGCATTCACAAGGGAACCATATGGCAACACAAGAAAAAGGGAGCTAAATAGGCATCATCTGTGTACAGATCAGGTGAACTTCTTTCTTGATATGTAGCCCAATAATCCAAAAAACCCTCTAAATAATAAAACCAAAATGACACCGTGCCATTATCTTCTTTTTTTTTTCTTTTTTTCTTTTTTTTTTTTTCTATTTTGCTGATTTTAAAGAGGAATTACTGTTCCTTGTCTCAAGGAAAGTGCGACTATTACTTGCCGGCAGTCATGTCCATAGATCCTTTCAGCTTACATACATCATGTGTATTAGGCCACTGTCTTACTGTATGTGAGTATTCATTTTTGTCACTCTTAAAAGAATAGCATATTCTGTATAGCATCATGATCAATGAGGGAGGAAAGTGATTCTATTCAGTCAACTGTGGTTCCTTCTTTATATTTGCATACTCTTAAATCCACACATATACAAATTAGTTACCCATCATCTTTATCATCTCTTACAACCAAAGTCCACAAAATAAAACTGATCCAGCTGATGAATTCTGACTGCAGCTTTTATTTTGAATGGAGGTGAAGAAGTCTTCTGGCACTGATTACATCTTAGTGCTGCTGGTCATGTCTTTGTTCAGGGGAATGGAAAGAACATCAAGCATGCTTGGTTTCTGGTTGATCTTGATACTTAAAAGAGGCTTTGCTGCAGTTCCCTTGGTTAAACAAAATGAAGCAGTGATTCTTTTTCAGCTAACTACTATGCTGTTCTGCCAAGAGGCCTGTATCATAATAAGAGAACATTTCTGGTGCATCTCTGGGACACAATTTATGGATGAATTATTAGTCTGGAACTCAGCCTGCTTTAACAATTATGTATAAAGTGACTTTCTAGTTTCCCAATTTGTAACTTCCAGGAGCATTTTCCAACTTAACTTAAAGAAGTGGCAAAGTAGTATAATATACAGTTGTGTACAGTAGTAAATCGTGAGCCAAACATGTGCAACATATTCTATAACTTTCAGGTATTTCTTATGAAATATGGAAAAGATTTTTGATGATAAATGTATCAGAGAGATTTGATGCAAATGATCAGTCTGTGTAGAAAGTAAAAATGTTAAGATTTAAAAAACACTGGGAAACTGCTGCTCACTAGATCTGCCTGTACTCTTATTTATAGTGATGTAACCACAGAAGGAAAAGACAGATTTTCAAAGAAGATGAGAATTCAATCTACAGTATGATATTACAGGACATTTTGTAATGTAGGTACTGTCTTGCTTCTCCAGGATGCTGAAAGGAAGCAAGCATATGTTGATGACAATAGCAGGACTAATCCACCCACCCATTCAGGGCTGTAGCACTAGCCGGATGCAATTAATATTTACACTACATGCAGTTATTTTCGAGCATGTGTCTTTTTTAGAAAACCGATGTTACAATATGGATGAAAAACTTACACATCTCCTGAAATTATGTAGTTCTTTGTTAGTGAGTAACCACCAATCCCCAAAAAGGCACTAAGAAGCAGGAGGAAAGCAGTAAAGGAGGAGTGGTGGCCAGACCAATGGCAAAAAGGAGAAAAGGTCTAATGGACTGAAGAGCCAGTTTCATAGATTTTCCTTCACTGAAGGTAAACATTCACAGGAGCCATTGTTGGATATATACTCTAGGTTTAAAATAGCAAATTTCCACACACATTTTGTTTATGTAACAGAGTATTTTCAAAGAAACCTCAACCCAGACAAATCCAAAATGAAGGCCTTGGTGAAGGGGGGTGATGAAATATTGGAGCAGGCAAAAGCACTTCTGCAAACAAATCAGTTTTTTTAAGCAATCACAAAGCTCAACTTTTTGTCCATTGAGGTGGAATATAAAACATTAGTTAGCAGGCTTTGCAAAATTAATCTGCTGCAGCAAAAGATGCAGCATGAACCAGAACTTTCTGAAGACAGTGGTATGAATTTATACCACCCAAGTTTTTAGAGCCTTTTAAGGACAGAAGTACTTGTCCTGTATTAATTAGCCAAATAAAGGCTGGACAATTTTTTTTTTTCATGTTCTCTTCTAAGACAAAATGGGCATATAATATCATATGAGGAATCTTTGCATTGCCTTTAATTTTTCTTCAGGCTTTTCTGTTGGATCAGATTGATTGTGTGGTTACAAGTGAGTTATATGACAAGTAAATATACTGCAGATCGCATCTGTGCTGAGATTCTGGAGGAGGCTATTGAAGCTGATAAATTATTTTCTGTACTGGAGAGCACTATACCATGCAATCCAGAAGCATAAATCATAATATATTAATATGTACGTCTTAAAAGTGAACGAGTAAGAGATTTATAGGCAGAAGCTTCTCCTCCTGCTACCACAGGAGACAGCTTCCAGAGCAGCTTTTGTAAACACAGTGGTAGAGTAGTCAGTGTTGACGGATGGAGCTCACAAAAATTCAGTTTCAAAAGGATGTGGAATATTGAAAAATCATTTGTCTTAGCAACTAAGCGGTGAAAGCTTTTCTAGACACACAACAAACAAAATAATTGCAAACCTGACGGTATGTAGAGATTGCTGGGCTTTTAATTTCATTCAGTAGATTCTAGTAGCTCTAGTAGTGTGCCTGTGTTTTGCAAGATACAAAGTGTTCTTTCATTAAAGGATTTTATTTCTGGATAAATCAGACTTTTCTGTCTTTAATTCTTAATTTTTGAACCAAGTGTTTGTATCTAGCTATTGTATATAATGCTACCCATACACATTCCAAAACAAATGTTATTAATTAAAATGCCAGTTTCATCTTTAGTTTAGAACTGGATCTAATTAATATGCAGGAGCTGTACAAATATTTGATAAGAATATTAAATGAAAAAAAAAATTATTTTAACATGTCACTGTTCCATCACTTTCTTCACTGAAAAAAAAGAGGACCTTTCAGAGAGTAATTTCTCAAAATTATCAGAGGTGAGTTCACCATTTAGCTTTGGTCATTTTTCATTTTTAAACAGTAGGGTGTTAAGATGTTCTGTATTGCTTTATGGTCTAAGCACTGATCTTTCTTACACCATGCCAAGTAAAACGTAAAGAAAGTAGGTAGGCAGCTAAGAAACCAGTGGTGAAAAGGCAAGTTGAAAGTTCTTACTCAATTTTGGTTAATCTATCAAGAAGCTGGGCTAAAGAGAAGGAAATTATGCTAAAATGAATTGATTACATTTCTCTTGGACTATGTCTATACTGATATAAAGGACTGCTATGTAGCACTGAGTCCAAATGGTATGGAAAAGCCCAAGTATATACTAGTAACTCTCTTAGTGCCACAAATGTTGTGGTTGCATGCAAACCATACTCCAGGAACGGTTGCTCAGAAGGCTGTGATTTGTGCCCAGAACTCTGAGAAATACAGCACAGTGATTCTTGTACCAGGGCCAGGCAACAGTCTCTAGCACTGGTCAGTCTGCTGATGTAGATGCACTTTTGTTGCCCAGTAATGTTAAATAAGTACAGTGTTTAGGTTCTCCATTTCGCTAGTAAAAGTCATGACTTCCAGTTCCAGACCCTCATTAAATTAGGCTCCAGAACACCCACCCCAGCCTTATCTAGAAGCCATACTTTGCTGAAGTCACAGAAGTTTGGAGTCTTCCTAGAAACTGACACCTAAATGTCATGGGAGGACTGAGACAAGCTCACTAATGTGACTAATCACACAAGAAAATTAATGAAACAAAAGGATTGTGATAAGCACAATTCCTGAGCAGTGCAGAAAACAAAATAAACATTTAAGGCCAGAAGAGACCATAACTACATTCAATTTGTTGTACCAGAAGAGGTTTGCTTGCAACATCTTTTACTGAAGGATTTCAGATGTGTTGTGTGTAAAACTCTAATGCTGCTCATAAGCAAAAAATGGCAATTCATCAAATATTCAGTTCAGATGGTTTTGATGCAACTTGAGTACTCTTTTCAATTTTGGACTCCTCACTGCAATGAAGACATTGAGGCCCTGGAGTGTTCAGAGAAGGGCAATGAAGTTGTGAGGGGTCTGGAGTACAGGTCTTATGGGGAGTGGCTGAGAGAGCTGGAATTGTTCAGTCTGGAAAAAAGAAGGCTCAGGGAAGACCCTATCACTCTCTACAATGACCTGAAAGCAGGTTGTGGTGAGGTGGGGATCAGCCTCTTTTCCCTTATAACACCCTATAACTAGTGATTGATAGGACTATAGGGAATGGCCTCAAGTTGCACCAAGGGGAATTCAGGCTGAACTTTAGGAAATACTTCTGTGAAAGAGTGATCAAGCTCTGGAATGGGCTGCCCAGCGATGGGGTAGTGTCATCGCCCCTGGAGGTGTTGAAGGGAAGTGTCGATGTTGTACTGAGGGACATGGTTTAGTGGGAAATATTGGTGAGAGGTGGATAGCAGGACTGGATAATCTTGGAGGTCTTCTCCAACCTTGGTGATTCTGTGATTCCATTTTTCAGGTCTCTACAATGAGCTTACACTTATTTTTGGAAACAAGAGGGGGAAAAAAAAGGCTACAACTATGAGTTGTATAACAAAGTAAAGAGCCTCTTCTGGTTTCACTCAGCTGTATAATGAGATGATCCTGTGTCTAATCACAGAAGAAAGAATGAAATGTATCTACGTCCTCTTATGTAAGATGCTTTATGGTTGATCAGATATGTGAAAACAGCAAAATCCACTTTCATCTACTGGAATAAGCCATTACTTATATTCTTTTGAAGTTATTCCTCAGTATTTTGTACAATGATGAACATTTAATTATCAGACAGATGTTACTATGTCCTGTTTTTATACAAAATAGCCCTTAAGAACTATAAAATATCTGAAATACAGTTGTAATTTTTTCTTCACTTTCTAAAAATAATGCTACAAAGACTGCCAGCTTATCTGAGTAGTAAACATTTTATCTTACTCATTATTTCAAGCTTATTTTCTATTCATATATATTACAAATAGTATCATTTTCTCATTTACATAAGAAAAAACACATAAAGTTCAATGAAATTACATCCATGAGGACAAAGAGGTTTCTGAAGGTGTACTTCTAAAATTAAATGCTCTAGAAAACTGCATTCCCTTAGGGACAACACACTATCCTGTAGTGGATAAGGAAAAAACAAACAAAGAAACATAAAAAACCTTTAATAAGATCTAAAAAAAGAACAAAAACATAATATTTTTTCACATTGATTTTAAATTGAAATGAACAAAAGCTTTTTAAAGGGAAAGCAGGGAAGTTCTGAAACAGCAGGCATCTCTATTAAGCCAGTGTGGTTAATTGCAGGCATTAGCAAGACCCCACAATGTGAGATCTACAGTAGACATGGTAAAAACCACTATTTTATAAAATGACAACATGTCACCTAATATGTTTCTGCATATCTAACATTTTTGAAGATTTATTACGTAAGTGAATGAAAATGATGATAATAAGTGAAATTCACACTCACTTGAAATTTTATGTTTTTGACAGAAAGGCAAGACAAACATCTCATTTTCTGTCTTTGAAAATGGAGTTCTTGACAAAGTAAGTTTGACAGATATGAAAGAAGTCATTATCCTCATTATTACTGGTTTGTTGGACGGTACCATGATATTCTATGACACTACAGAGTTTTTAGGATGTGACAATGTCCCGGATTATTCCCTATCTAAAGAGAGCCTAGAGGAAAAGCAAAGAAATGGAGAAGAAATAGTGTTCACAGCAGCTGTGACCAGCATACTGAGAAAGTCTGGAAAGAAGAAGGTGGCATCAAGATGAACTTAGAGCTACTAGTGCAAAAAGAGGCTTCAGCCCTGGTGTACAGTGAACTAAAATCAAGAGTGAGGAAAGAAAGCATAACAAATTATGTATTCAAGAATTGCTGGAAAGGGAAGGAATATTCAGATTTAGATGGTGTGCAGCTAATCTGGGAGGTCCTGCAAATAACTGTTAGCTGAAATACCTGTGCTAATGTGGAAACCAGCCCTGCTCAGATTTGTGGCTGGAGTAGATATTCTTCAGGGATCCTCCCAGACTTAATTTTCTTGTGATTTTAGAGCTTGTCTCGTCAGGTCTGCCAGCCTAGTCTGTCAAAAGGCAA
The DNA here is from genome assembly GCF_039878825.1 of Excalfactoria chinensis. Taxonomy (NCBI): domain Eukaryota; kingdom Metazoa; phylum Chordata; class Aves; order Galliformes; family Phasianidae; genus Excalfactoria; species Excalfactoria chinensis. Next base: position 124,403,927 of record NC_092825.1, read on the forward strand.
AAACTACTCTCTTTTAGATGAAAGTCATTATCATTTGTTCTATCACTACACTTCCTGATAGCTTCCCTCCTTGTCTTTCCTGTAGGCCACTTGTAAGACCTTTCCAAAGCCTCCTCTTTTTCAGGTTGAACAGCCCCAACTGTGGTTGGTTCCAGCCCTCTGATCATCCTCATGGCCCTCCTCTGGACCTGCTCCAACAGTTCCCACAGGCTGCTCTCCAGCCACTCACCTCCCTGTGTGTATTTGCACTTGGGATTGCCCAACCCAAGTGCAAGACCTTGCACTTGGAAGTGATGTGATCCTGATGTGATGTTGAAATATGTTCCTTCTCTACTTGGCATATCCCTTATTGCCAAGTTTCTTGCTAGGATATACAGTCAGTGTTTCTGAAGATTCTAAACACCTGAGAACAACTAAATAGATTTGTTCTGGTCTGATAATGAGGTTTGACAGCCTCAAAAGTTTGGCAGATGGATATGATTTTTACATTTCTCTAAAGATGCAACTGGATACCGTCATGAGTGGAATAAACAATATTTATCCATTGATTGGTATGTCTAGAATGAGATAGAAGGAGAAAAGAGGGAGAAAATAAGACAGTAAGCACATCTTAATCAATTCTGTAAGAGAGAATGTAACTCTGAAAGATGCATAAATAATTCTTGCTCATTAATAATCTCAGACTCTCAAAAATAACACATAAAAACCTCATGCATAATTATTGGAGTACAAGACTGACACAGAAATCTCTCTTCACAGTCTCTGCATTGCAATATACTTGTAGGTCCATGAGGTTTGTAATAGCTGTTGCCTTATAACAAAGCAAATTAATCTCCATTTTGAGCCAGAGAGAGATGAATTTTAGCGATGGTTTGATCATTAGTTCTGCACTGTGGCCTGCCTCTGTCTATCACTGCCCTCTCAGTAAATTTTTATTGTTGTGGTATTTATTTGGTCATAATTATCTCATCTGTACCTACACTAGCCTGTCAGAGTAAGGGCTTGTTTTCCTGTACTGATTTGTAATTCTATTACACAGCCCATCAGCCTCTTGTTTCTTCTTATTATAAGCAGCGCCCTTTTCTTGTAGCAGCTGTGAATATTTGCTCCTGCTTTACTAAGCAACAGGTACTTGTTGTTTGCCTTTAATAATGGGAAGCTAATAATGTCATCCCAGGCTGCTTCCTGGAAAATTATGCTCTCCCAGTTCTCTTTCTTTATTTGTGTAGTATCAGCCAGTTAATATCATATGTCATCCTGACAAGTCACAGGAAAGGGACTAGAACACATGGCAAGAGGGATGCCTAGTAGCAGAGACTGGGTTAAAACCTCTCCCATGGCTTTCACAGCCCGTTAACCACCAGAGACACATCAGACAATGCTGCTAGCATGGCTGTTGGCCCCAGCTAGAACTAAAAGCCAAATGCCTGGGGAAGGCATCACTATGTGGGAGGATGTCGTCATCATGGTGCAGCCAAGGCCATGAGTGTGCAGGGCATCTTTCAAGCTAGGAGGTCTCCTGAACTACCTGATGGGAAGAGGGGCAAAGCAATTTGTTGTTTCCTTGTTATGGCACCTAAAGGCTGGGGAGGGGGAAATTTTATGGACATTGATCAGATATTTGCAAGACACCAATGCCTTTTATAGACATATTTTTCCTCTTTCTTGATCAATCTATTAGCCTCATTCAATAGATTTTTAGAGTATCTTATCCCCAGACACAGAGAAACAGTCTCTCCTTTGTTGATACACTGACTGCTAAAAAAAAAAAAAAAAAAAAAAAAAGGGATTGAAGTTTCTGGAGATTGAGGTGTAAGGGTGGTCAAAGGGTCATATAAATACCATATCAGACAGAGAATTGGTTCAAAGAGAGGAACAGTCATATCTACAAACTAAATTCATTGTCCTTGAAAGAATTTATAAGGGCAACTTTTCTATAAATCCTCACATGATATTTCTTTTTCATCCCTCAACTGATGATAAAATTTCTCTCCTCAGGTTCCTTGGCTCAGATTCCCCAATCCACTTACTGCTGGACACCTAATTTAGTCTCACCTGTGACGATCCCAAGCCCCTAGTTATTCCAATGCAATGAGCTCCTTCAGAGGTGTATCCTCCATCAAGTGTGGTTACTTTGGGTTCTCACTCAAGTGCCAGAATCTGGGGGAAGATTTACTCAGAGGTGAAATTAATTCTTCTTCTTCCCTCTGTGTTCTGTAGGAGGCTTGGAATTCCACTGTATCCCCTCACAAATTCATTCTCTTAACTCAGAGCAGGAAGACTGTGAAGATAATTCACAAGCTATTCCTTTTTCCCTGGAAAATGCAGACTGTGAGTTTAGTAGACATCTGAGCTATCATTCCTGGTAAATACCACAGTACTTGGAATGGCTCGGTTCATTCTAAGTAAATATTTTGATGACATCCTAGTAACGTTTGTTGGAATCTGAAGTGATTTAAGTAGCACCCAGAGAGAGACTCAATGAGTGCCTCAAGTGGAGAGGCACATTTTGTTGACAAAAGTTCTAGAATAGGTTCTCAGAAATGGGTAGGCCTTATTATCCAACTATGATGTGGTACAAGCTGATAATGGAAAGGCAGCAAAGATTTCTTAGGAAATGTGTGTAGTCAAGAGCACTTTGTATTTCAAATAAACTAAAATCTTGCAGTACTACTAGGTCTACTAGCAGACCAAAACAGATTCACAAAAACCCTTTTCCTTGTTTATTTGTTTGTTTTTTTCTTCTCTTTTATACTGTCATCATGAGGTGGGGAATTGGTGAGGGAGAAAGCGCACTAGCAGAATTTCACAGCAGTTTGGTCAAGAGGTAGAAGTCAGCCCTCCTCCATTTCAGGTTCATCTCAGGTTTTTTTTCAAAGTACTTCATGCACAGTCCCTGAAATATTAAAAAAAAAAAAAAAAAAAAAAAAAAAAAAAAAAAGTAAAATCTCTAAGCAAAATGAGCTAATGGTCTCTTCTCACCATAGACTTCATACCTGGGCTACCAGTTTAACAGGTCGTCCTTAATCTTTTCCTTGCTGACTCACCAACAAAAGATAGTAAGATGGTTTGGGACTGTGCTTTTTTACAGCCTGCATTGCTGTACTCATCCTGAGTGTGAGGTTCCCTTCATAGCAACTGTTCTCCTGATCTTTTTTCACGGTGTGGAAGATGGATTTCACTAGTGTCCTCTTGCTCTGTTTGCACTGAGTTTCTAGTAGCCTTCAGAGACACTGCTGTGCTTTATATGCGTAACAGGAGGTCTTACAGAAATGGCTTTATATATACTCTGTTGAACTGTTCCGAGCCCCTCTACACCTTTTCCAGGAGACATGGGTTTCAATTGCCGCTAAGCAGAGCCAGGGCATCCAGGATACTACAGAAGGTAGAAGCAGCAGCCATTTGTTAAGAATAAGACACCTGAGGCTAATCATTATGGTCATAAGTAGCATGGGACTAAAAACATCAGTATCCAAAGGAAATAGTACACATTAGTGAATGGTTTTATTGAAAAGAAGTGCATGGGTGGGAGGGTGCCTCAGCTCTTTAAAAGCAAGATGCTACGGGGAGCCTGTGCAGTTGGTTTTTATGAGCACAACACTGTGGGACAAAGGGAGGATGCCTTTCAAAATTAGTATCTCTTTGACTTACGTTCTCACTAAGGCAGTAGCAATTTTGAGCCCATGCTCTTTATGTGGCTACTCAGTCCCTTTGTAGAACCATGTCTAGAGATGATATACAAGAATCCTAATTCCATATTTTCTTTATACGGTAAAGATGACAAGAAATCTTTAGAGAAACAACGTAAGAAGGAAAACAGAATGAGAAATAAATTAGACCTACATTTGTCTCATTCAGTCCCACTATGGAAATAGACCTTAGCTGTTTTGAAAAGTCAGATAAATGGTGCAGTAATTTATCTTTTTCTTAATCCACTTTGCCAACTTGCTATGAGGTGAATATAGAGCTGCTATATATGGACCAGGTGTAAAAGCTTGTTCTAAAATGACTGGCTCCCTGCTCTTTTAGGATGTAGCAATCAGAAACAAATGATACATTTTACCAGATCTAAAATTCTAATTAAAGGAAGGAGGAAAGGGGTCAGTTAACAAATACATCAAAGTACTTCATGTAAATTTGTTTTCTCTCCCTGACAAGAGCGCTAGACATTAATTAATGCCTATGGTAAATGATCTGGATAAAAATATTTCTCTGTGTGTTGTGGGCAAACTAAAGATTCTGTTGAGTGGTGGGGTTTCTTGTTTGTTTTTGTTTGCTTTGTTCTTGATGATGTTGTTTTGTTTTGTTTTTCCGAAGTCCATCCTGTTTTAGGGAGCTTTTTATCACTGTTTGAAATGTGACAGTTCCTAAATCCAAGACACAGACCACAGTTCACCGTACTGAGTTCTGACCAAGCATATTTGGTTCTTCCCTTTATCATTTTTAATGTATTCCTGCTTCTTTTCAAGTTTTGTTCATAGATGGAAGAGATTTTTCCATTCAGATCAAATTTTTCAGAGCCACTGGCGTGCTGGTTATCAAGACAAAGAACTTCCATTGGTCTTCCAGATGTCTGATTCTTCCCAGTCATCACAGAAATGTTAGTGTGACAAATTGTGATTAGTGCAACTGAAAAACTAAAAGAGCTGAATATTTTGGTATTCAGTGACATGAGCCTTGGGCTTCTAATATGGGCCCCAAGCTGGTTAATGACAAAATTTCTTATGATTTGGGCTGGATTATGATTACAAATCCAGCATTTATATCCAACCTCTGGATTAAAAAAAAAAAAAAAAAAAAAAAAAAAAAAAAAAAGCAAAACAAAACAAACAAAAAAACTTATGCAAAAAGCACAGAATGAAATATGTAAATTTTGTAAGTCAGACTTATATTGATGGGGCTGGGGACCTTAAGTTCACCAGAAGAAAACAAAGAATTATATGAACATCAGTTTTATGGTAACAATTCTTGGAAACACAAGAAGAGCTGGCATCGTACGATGCTTTTATTTCTGGTATCATGTAACTTTTATATAGCAAACTTCTTCATAATATGTCCTAAATAATGTTCACCCTGAAACTTCTGGGTGCCTGTAATATATAAACCCATTGCAGTTTCTTATTTTGTAAATGCCGGCATGAATTCAAGGCTCCAACATAGAATTAGAGGTTACAAACTATGCCAATTTGCTTAAACACTTGGTTTGGAAGCTCTGTTCTTTGCATACCGTGGATCCTGAGATCTTCTGATGATGAGAGCATATATGTATTTGGAAATTAAATAGGTTACATGGTAAAAATATTAAAATTAAGCGATGGTCATTTGGGAGAGATCTAGTCCCTACAAAAATCTGCTTCTTCCCATTTCCTGATGGTATTGTAGATGTCTGAAGTGTTTACAGACAAGTGGAAATAGCTGTAGCTGGACATTTTTCAAAAATGAGATATTTTCCATCAGCAAATTTAGATTCACTTACAAATTCTTTTCAAAGAAATATGAGTTAGTGGACAAAATGTTGTCAAAGTTTTTTTTTTAGGTCCTTTATGATGAAAGAACACCAGAATATTTTTATTTTAAAAGTAAAGTAGTCCCAATTTAGAAACTGAAAGATTTCATTCAATTACAAAAGAAAAACTTGAAAACAATTATTTAATATATTTCCTGGAGTCATAATCATCAGAGTACCCACCAGAAATTCCTGGAATTAAAAAATAAAATAAAAAGAAATAAATAAAGAAATTCCACAGCAGACTACTACATATTATGCAAATAAATTAAAATGTTGTCTTTTTTCCAGTCCAATGCTAACTACCTTTAAACAAGGAGGTGTTTTTGCTGTCTTTGGGAAAGAGAGGAAAGAAAAGTCTCTGTCAAGGATACAATCAAAGATACGCAATCTGCCAGTCCATTCTCTGCATGTCTTCAGAATAGTTGTGAATTTCTGTAACCATTATCTAATGACCTTACATGTTCTTTTCCTGGCAGTAATGACAGCCATCATCTCACAGTCTCACTTAGCCATATTGCCTACCACATATACCTAGGTCATTCTGAAAGTGATGCTTCCCATTTATTTCCACATAAACTACAACAGATACAAAGAGCATGAAAACACTATTTGATAGAGTAAATTCTCAGCTATAAAACACTATTCTACAACAGAGTCACCACCATCAGCTATGCATTTTCAGCAATGGTGAACAAGCGCCATGATGGCAAAAATCAGCACCAATGGAAATGATGCACAGCTCTTACAATGACATTGTTGCCCACACAGTCCAACTTTCTCTGTGCTCATATCTACTATTTGGTCTCCATAAATTCTCAGCAAGCATTGATGAATGTTATGCTATCTGAGAACTATGCTGTAAAACATTTTTCTTGGATGTTGCCCTTTATTACGAGATAGAAAATCCTGGATAATAAAATGAAGCAGAGATAAATAAAGCTTCTTCTAGCCGGAGAATTGTTCATATAATAAACAACTTCTCATGCTTGAGTCAGAATATCTACAGAAATGTGAGGACTTCTGACATGAACACTGTATAAAATTCCAGCATACCAGAAGGTACATACAACAGAAAACTTCCTCTGTTAAATAATTGCATGTCCTTTAAATCCATTCTTTATACACTGAGTTTCACGAGAACAGTTTTAAACAACTGCAGTCATCTTGGTATTGCTTTATTATATTTTGATTATATTCATATTTAATTATAATTATATTTAATTGTATTTAATTTATATGACAAACAGAGAAAGGAGACCTTGGAAGTGTGATTAAAAGAGCAAAGTTTTACTGCAAATGCAATGTTTGATTGTTGAGATCTACAATCCTATGAAAATATTGATGTTCTCTTACAGGTATCTTTGCATAAGGTCAAACAGTTGAATTAAAACTACTGGAAAACTCATCTTCCTTGGCAAGAAGATTCCCTTCTCCTTAGCTAGAATGTGGTATCTTCCTTACCTTCAGAAGTATAAAGATAAAGTGAAGCAGTTTGCTTCTTTTACTGTTGATTTAAACAGTCTCACAATTCTGTTTTGCTTGCTATGAAATTTTAATGTGATTTAAAATGCAAAATGTCGCATGTCATAGATGGCTAAAGATTCATATTCTGCTAACAGTTCCATTAAGACTACTGTTAATTTAAATAATTGATTTCACGTTATCTTCCAGTGGGTATTGAAGGCCCAGGTGCTATCTCTCAGTTAAGGAACGGTGTCTTCTGGATGTGAGATGGTATCTTGGTTACTTCTGAGTGTACTTATCTCAGTATGCTAAGATTTTAGCTACTCTTCCAAAAGGGTAGAGAAAGCTCAATCAGTGGCACAAAGAAATTGCAGGATTAAACTCTAGTAAAAATCCCCTTGGAATCAATCCGAAGGATTGCTTACCTCAGAAAGCTTCATTGTGGTCCTAACAATCTAATGAAACCTGCTTGTGTCTCAACCCACCCCAACTTAATTGTTTGTACAATTATTCAGTTTTATCTTTCTAGCATCCAAAGAGAGAAATATGTTCTCTCTTCTTGACATCATCAAGAAAAGGGTCATGTCAGACAGATGTGTAAGTTTTCTTCAAAAATATTTCTTTTCCTCTCCCAAATCAGTCCCATGTATTTCACACAGTATTTGATTTGTTTCACTGAATTCATTCATCACTGTTGACTAAAAATGTAAGTACTCCTTTGTTACTTCATAAAATGTTTTATAGCATTTTATAGCATTTTGTATTGCCAGCTAATTATAAGTGAGCTATCATGAATCTTAAAAGAAAAATATTAGCAGACCGAAGGAATGTGAAATGTACAGCATAAGGACAATGCACCTTCATTTAATGTTATCTACACTTTTGCTTCATGTAAACTGGCTCAAAAATGTGGACTGAAAAAATGTTCCAATAGATACATCCTTGTTGTGTAATTCTCCAAATGAAGAGACCCTAGAAACCTGTAAACTAAGTTGCTGATGAATTAAGTTCTCCTTATTTTGGAGATTCGATTCTTCTCCTATGGATGACATTGATCAGATACCCTTTCCTGGAGCTGGGCACTAATGCTACCACATCACGTGTTTAAGGGAATTCTTCTACAGTCTTATTACTGGAATATGAATAATTATTAACAAACAGTAAGGCCAATTTTCTTTCTGCTTAAATATCATTTGGGTTCAATTACCTGATAGTAAGATGAACGGGTCATTGAGTTTGCCACTTTATTGATTCTAGGTTTAGCTGAGCTCTGTTCATTTTTTTATTTGAGCTCATTTTCTCTGGCTTGAACTTTGACTGTGTTATTTGACTGCAAGTTAGCTTTCATGGAAATTACTGAGAGGATGAGACCTTACGCTCCTGCATGCATCTCTGCATTCAATTTGAAGATGACTTTTGCAGGGAATTTTTTCTCTTTTACGATATTGCTCCATGGCTGCAATGTTCAGAAGGACTCAGGAGCCTGTAGGAGGACCCTTCTCTTCTAAACTGTATGCAAGTGGTTTGTGCTTATAAGATGAAAAATGCAGAAAGCAGTCAAGTACACAAACCAATGGGAACGGAGATGCTGAGACCATTTTTAGCATGGGATCACAAGCAAGGAGGGGTCCCACAAGATGGCATTAGTGGGACAGCATCATGGGGAGTATGGGCTGGCTTGCAACAGAAGACCACTGCCAGTATAATTCATCTAAGGGCAACTTCTTAGGTGCTGACATAGAATTCAGAGACCATGGGGTTGCTTTGGCATGAGGGTGGTATAGGAAGAGCCTCCACAACCTCCAGTACAGCACGATGACTTCTGGGAGAAGTGGGGAGACAAGGGTTAATGCAGGAGGCAATGCTCTGGTGCTGTTGACATCTCCAGACAGTTAGATCTCACTTGCTGGAACTACTCTGGAGTCATCTGGTTATGGGCCAGTGTTCTCATGTGATATTGCTGATTGATTACATGGGGAAAAAAAAAAAAAAAAAGTCTCTAGCAAAGTTCAAAAATATCATATTATATTATTATATTGCCTGGAATTTCCTCATTGCTTGTTAGAGTGTTTGGGTGTTTGGTAATGAACACAAATTGCATTTTACACATTTTACAGCTAACTTTCTCAGACAGGAAGATTCTTACATGAACTACATAAAATTTTACAACAGAAAGTAGTACTTCTGGAAAGGAGAACATGCCATACTTTTGATTTAAAAATGCTTCATTTTTCTCTAAAAGGAGGAAATGACTGCCTGGTTGAGATAATTACACACAGTGTCTTTCCCATCACCATGAAATATGAGTGCCAATGATATATGTGCCAGATAGGAATGTATAAATAAATACTTCCCAAATAAATCACTCAGTGACCATCTGAAATTCCTTCTTCATCACTACAGTGACAGGCTGGATGTGAACCTGCAACCCAGAAGGGAATACTTCAACTTTTTGCAGTCAACTTATACATTTGGACATGTGCAGAAAGGCAGAAAGTTCCTGAACCCTCTGAAAAGGACTAGAAGCCCTAAGATGTCCTTCTGATCATCTTTGTTCATTTAACCAATAAATTGCTAGAATACTATCTGCTTTTTTCTCTCCAAAAGTAAGCACTTCAAGCTTAAATTACTTTTTCTTAGAAATATATTGACAAGTATGAGCAAGTTCATGCCTAGATCATACTTGGGTCCAACAAAGATACAGACTTTGTCACTGTACTGTTCCTTTCCTGTTCAAATTTATTTATTGTTTTGATCTCACTAATATCATTTTTCTTGTTATTACAAAATGAAAACCATTGAATCTGAATGCCAGAATAAACATATTACGTTAGCAGATTGCATTAGTAAAACGCACTCCAGAGAAAGAGCTGATGATAGTGTCCTGCAACAAACCATTATTGTGAGATGGGGTACATACTACATAGATGATTCTCAATCTGTCTTATTGCAGAATTGTCTCTTGCAAGAAAAGAATTCAAGGTTGGAGGAAGAAAGAACATGCAGGAGTGTGATGCTGATACTGGTGTTGGGCTGCTGGGACATACTGATGACATCTTTCTGGCACAGAAGAAAGGACTCTGACTGATCCTGCTCCCATGCTGAGAATTCTACTGAGCTGATAGATAGATTGCTAGTTCACTTGTTAAACTAGTATACAAACAAAGGTTTCTTCCTTTTACAACTGTGAAAAACTAAAGGAATCAGCCTCGCGCTCTCCCTTAACCTTGTTTAGTTCTTTGGACAAGACAATGGAGCTACTGCCTTCAGGTATCTGACCTTTCCATCCCAGGGACATGAGGATTTCATCTTTTTCCTTAGATTTTCCTGTTGCTTATGTCCACTAGTCCTGTTGATTGTAGGTCAGCTGCAGAAAGGTTGCTGCTTTTATTTCTTCCAAAATCTGTCTCCCTACTGGTACAGAACAGCATGGCAACAGGGTGGCTGGATTGCACTGCAGTTCGTGAGCATGATCATATCTGACTTTCAAGAGTCCAGGTGTGGGGTTTTTTGGTATCTATCAAAGCCTCTGACACTGTCTTTCACAGTATTCTCCTGGAGAAGCTGGCAGCCCATGGCTTGTACAGGCATTCCTTGCTGGGTACAGAACTGGCTGGAGGGCTGGGCCCAGAGAGTGTTGGTGAATGGAGTTAAATCCAGCTGGCAACCAGTCATGAGTGGTGTTATCCAGGGGTCGGTTCTGGGGTCTGTCCTCTTCAATATCTTTATTGATCACCTGGATGAAGACACTGAGTGCTCCCTCTGTAAGTTTGCAGTTGATATCATGTTAGGAAGAAGTGTCAATCTGCCTAAGGGCAGGAAGGTCTACAGAGGGATCTGGACAGGCTGGATCACTGGGCTCAGGATATTGGAATGAAGTTCACCAAGCTGGATCCTGCACCTTGGCCACAACGACCCCAGGCAATGCTACAGGCTTAGGGCAGAGTATCTGGAAGACTGTAGAAGGAACAGACCTGGGGATGCTGGTCCACACTCAGCTGAACATTAGTCAGAAGTGTGCCCAGGTCATCCAGTCTAATCACCAGCCCACTCCCACCATACCCAGTAACCACGTCTATTGGTGCCACTCTACTTTTCTGGGCAGCCTGTTCCAGTGCCTACCATTCTTTCTGAGAGATTTTTCTTAGTATCCAGTCTGAACCTCCCCTAGTGAAATTTGAGGACATTATCTTTCATCCTGTTCCAGTCAAAGGGTACACCTAAGTAAGTAAGCTGGAGACAGAAACCATTTTCATTGTATTGTTTCAGAGAGATTCAGTTCAAGTGACTCAGTAAGGCAGTAAGAAGCACCTGCCTAGTTTTGAGGTCTCCAAAATTTCTACGTCCCCTCTCCTCTCACCCTCTTGCATGATTTTTCTCTTTCCTATGGAGAAACAGAGCAGCATGTAATGAGCCATGTTTCTCATCTACTTCTAGCCCTGGGAACCTTATTGATCTCATCAGTGTTAAATTAGCCTTGATAGTGATATGGTATTTTGGACATTACTAAGCTGCAGTGCTGCCACTTCCTAAACATGCCATAGGCTTTGTTTCAAATGAATGCAGCAACAGATTAATCAATACTGAAAGGTTATCAAAGCCTTTCTCCTAATAGCGGGTTTTCGCAGTGCCCAAGGATTTTCTTTTCTCTTGGTTATACAAAAATACAACAACAACAACAACAACAACAACAACAAAGATGCTTATTTTTAGTGCTTTTACTGCCTTCTTCTGGAGAGTTGTTTTCTCTCTCTGACAACCCATGCTGTTCCCAAGCAGTGTCCTGGGCCCCGTGGTGCTTCTTCATCTATTCCCACATCCAGAAGAACACCAAACCAGTCCCAATTCCCATGGAAGCCGTAGCAAGCTAACCACATGCTGAAGTCTAACTCAAGTATCTACACGTAACTAGCACACCCATGTCCCTGCTTGCCTGCTTCCAGTGAGAGCAGATCAATGAAGCATGCAGCTCCTTAAAGACCTCCCAAAATAGATATGATCATCGTAGGTTTCCACTGTCAGTTTTTCAAGTTGTGTGATAAAAGACTTATCTCCACCCATGAAAAAGAGCAGGGATGCACAAGGATGTGTGTGTTGAGGTGGGGAGGGTCATGGGATACACTGAAGCCCTGTCTTGGCCCTCCTGGATACCATCGGATTCAACAATCTCATAGGCTGAGTGAGACACATCAAGCTGAATCAATGGGAGACTCTTCCAAGGTCAATGCACAGATGGAGGTTGACTGTTTGCATTTACAAGACTCAGTATAAGATGCTGGGGAAGAAAATTTTGAATTGGATGTTAAATGGGGGAGGGACAAAGAGGTGTGTATGCATGCTTGTGAGTGCATGTGTCCTGGCAATGAATGATGCTCAAGTGAGAACAAGAGGAGGTCTTTGAAGGCTAATTGCTAAAGTAATTCTGTACAAGGGAGGACTTGTATTCTGGGCTTCACTCTAATGCACATGTAAGTACAAGGTATAAATCAAAAAGACTTTAAAAAAGGAGGAGAGTTCCTTTTACTCTACAACATGCTAGTAAATGGAAACTGGGGTATTCCTTGAAACATCCATCTGCCTTCAAGCATGAATTGAATTCAGACTAAAATATCCAATATACAGTAAATTTTTATTTTAAAAGCAATCATCTGTGAAAGGAAATATTTCCTTTATAAAGGTAGTAAGGAAATTTTTACAGCTTTTAAAATAAAGGTCTGACTGCTCTTGTACTTTATAAAGGAAGGCATTTAGCACAAGCACGTACTTTTGGAAGAGGCTTGACATTGTCCATTCCAAGCAGCACCAAGTGTGTTCTCATAGCCCAGCATGAATGTTGTGTGTTTCTCACCCCTCTTCACCACCCACAGACACTCTCTGCATTGCATTTTCTGTGCATTAGGTTCAAGCACCTAACTCTCCCTGTGTTGAACCATGGCACAAGCTGGAGTTTATGGGAAGCTCATCCCCTCTTCCTTTGTGTTCAGGTGCATACGGTTGTATACAGACTACAGGCCATGTAAGTCATCTTCAGAGGGCAGAATCAGGCATTGTTCCTGAGGACAATTAACATCACCTATATCAGGCTACTGCTTTGGCTCACCTTTAGGGAAACCAACTTGTTTCCTTATTTCATGGATGACGGTGGGCTCCTGAGGCAGATGAAGGGACTTGCTGCCCAGGTGCTCCATGTGTGACTCAAAAATACACACCCACAAGATCTTCTCACTCTAAACACTCCTAACCAGTATGTTACCATGTCTTTAATTTATGAATTTGCTGCAAGATTTTCCTTGCTATATTTTTTTGTTTTGTTTTGTTTGATTCTTTATTTTATAAGATTGCTAATCCTTGTTACGATATTTTATTTGAGAACAAAATCAGTTGTTTCTGGCTTTTCCCACTTAAAGGAAATACTAGAGAAAAAAATTCACCTCCTCCTGTTTGCAGTTTGGGATGAAGTCCCTGTTTGTTCTTTTCTTGTTGTGTCTTGTCCTGAGCCTTGCTAAAGAATTCCTTGTAGCACATATAATTGTAGGATACAGCAGCAGGATGTATATAACATAGAACAAATGGAATAAGATATAGGACATACAATATATGATAAAACATAGACATCATTAAGTACAGAAGTTGTAATATGAATTATATATTACATTTTATGTTATAAAGTACATTAGATTGCATTTTATTTATACAGCAGAAGGTTGCGGAGAATTACTCTGACATTTCCCTTTTCTTTTTTGTTAATTCAGAATATAACACCTTTTGGGGAAAATGAAAAAAAAAAAAAGTTCATAAAGTCAATCAGTGTAAAGAATCACAGAATGTGAATATTACTTTCCATCTGTAATTACACCTCGGGCCTTCCAAAAATGAACAAAAGGCTTAGGTGGATTTTCTTATTTTGATTAATGATAGCTCTTGTAGTGGATCTTCTTTTCCAGTAGCTATATAAAAAATGAAGCTTAGCATCATCTTCTAAAGATGGAGGAAGTGTAAAGCTGAATCAATATGACTTTAAAAGCTACTGTTTAATTAGTGTCAGCTGATTAGAGAGACATTTGATTTAATAGGAGTGCAACCTGCTGGGATTAAAGGCCAATAGTATTTGTATATATTTTCCGATAATTGCTTTGTCCATCTATGTACATAAATTGCTCCAAAAATAATGCTTCCTATTTATATCTGGGGAATGTACAACAGATACAAAGAGCACAACAATCATAGAATGACAGAATCCCCAAGGTTGGAAAAGACCCACAGGATCACCCAGTCCAACCATCCACCCCTCACCAATAGTTCTCACTAAACCATGTCCTTCAACACAATGTCCAAATGTTCCTTGAACACCTCCAGGGTCAGTGACTCCACCACCTCCCCGGGCAGAACATTCCAGCACCTTACTATGCAATAGAGCAAATTCCCAACTACAAAATACTATTTTTCAACATTGTCACCACCTTTAGCTATGATGAATGTCAACAGGTGCCTTTTTTTCTATACAGAGGAATTTAGTTCCATACCTTTGCTTCGTATACTCTCCCACGGCAGACGCCATTGTGTCAGGCTGCCCCTCAGCTGCCAGTTGTCACATGGCAACTAAATGTAACAGAATATTAGTGAGAAGATACAAACTCTACTGCCATCCTACCAACATCTTCTGTCATTGTGGGCCAGCATAATAAAATAGGAGACATTACTTTCTTGTGTGATACATTATGGTAATCATCTGATAACTGTAGATGGCAGACAAGAAAATTAAGCTATGCAAAGATGGTGAAATTACCTGATAAAAGTATAAAATATGACAAAGCACATGACTTTATATACAAAGTGGTCATATTGCTCTGTGTTCTTGACCCCTTTGTATAGCTTATGCAAGAAGTTCTGATCCAAGCAGCACGGAGAGAAGAGTAGTTAAAAAGATAATGCTAATACTTTCCATATTGTAACCTTGTGATCCATAAAATAGATTCAACTTCTAATATTACTCCAGTACTTATAAATAGTGGTGAGATTCCCAAATGTATTGTGCTTGAGAAAACAGCCAGGATCTTCAGGTGTGGCTGTGGTGTTCAAAGTGAACTGATGGCATCATATGAAAAAACTCTGAAGAAATGAGAGAGAGCAAAAAGAATTGTTTAGCATGATTTTTTTTTTTTAATTTATTTTTTTTTTTCATAATAGGAGCTTAAGTTTTGTTGACTTGGTGTTTCTAAAAATAACAGCACACAGGAGTCCTTTGTGCCAGGGACTTTTCAAATCCAAGACATGGCAGCAACTGGACAAATCTGAGAATTCAGCCACTACGATTTAATAATTAGTGCAGTCCTCAGTGAAATACAAGTCAAGTGATTTCATAACAAAATGCTATTTGATGAGTTATCTGACCATTAAAACTAAACCGTGGGGAGAAAAATGTTACCAGGACAGCATACTTGCATCCCACATAAGGTGTGGGCATGGAGACTTTATCCTTAATTCCCTTTCAGGCAGTTCCCTTTTTTTAAACCAACAGCCTGTAATGCTGTCATTTTGCCAGAACCTGTGCATATACTTCAGTACTTTCGCAAGTAAAACACTCTTTATTTTCAGCAGGAATTATAGACGAATATGAATGACAGTGCCATCTTTGGCCCTACTTTAGGAGAAAGGCAATTTTTGCAGTCTACTAAATTCCTTTCGAAGTTAAAATAACTCAATTGCAGTTCTAATAAATGCTTCATTCTGGAGGCTGAAAATTTAACATCCATGCCAAGAAGACTAAAATGAACAAAATTTTCAGACAAAAAAAAAAAAAAAAAAAAAAAAAAAGCACTTTCATCTTAACAGTTTGCTTTTAATGTAGTATCTGTATTCTAGGAAATTCAGATTATCATAGGCACATAGCAAATATCTGGGAGGTGGAATTATCCCCAGTTGTGAGGTTATTCAGAAGCAAAATAGGATACCATTCTTGAAATCAGCTCAAGGTTCTCTCCAAATTTCAGAGAAAGGAATTTCATTAATTTGAGCTTCAGGGCAGAAAGCCAATAATAAACCTGATGAATACGTACTTGCAGTTCAAGTACAAAGTCAAGTCTGCGATTTCACCATCCTATCTTCCCTTTCTCTGAAAAACAGAGTTCTCTGCACTACTCTCTCTCCTCTTTTGAGATTAATTATTGATACCAAACAGTATTCATAGCAGTTATCCTGTGGGCCAAAGGCTAGAAAGAAGCACAGTGAAATTTTGGACAGAAATCTCAAGACATATTCAAGACAGAACCCAAACGGAGCATGGAGAAGTCTCTAGATTAGGGAGTGGACAGGATAGAGATGCTACCTTTTTGCATAGCACAAGGACTCTTACTGCAGTAGTTTCATGTAATAGTCTTATAATTAATCTATTTCCTATTATGGAGGCTGCTATGTGCTTTCCAATGAGATTTGCTTCAATTGAAAGTAGGAGGATTTTCCACTTCAGTTGTTCCTCCGTTCTTCCCTTCAACCCCCTTGTCATTAAAGAGTTTGCAGGAAGGCAAAAACTCTTAAACTTGCAATTGATACTACATGTGGAAAAGAGACATCACCTGATATGAACAGTGTGTGGGAATGAAAAGACATCTGCTGCAAAAACAAAGATGGAAATACTGTAGTGGTTATTTTTCTTTTGCTCTGGTCCTAGCATTAAAACAGCAAAAGAGATCATCAGGACATTAATTTCATAGTAATTGTAGGGTCTCTGATATTGTTGCCCATTTCAGCTAATTGTGGAACTGTAAGGCAAAGATAAGGCATCACAAATGCATGTCTGTGGCAAAACATCTCAGTTCCCATCTTAACTAGAGGGTTACAGAGTACAAGAAAATATCTCAAGAAATGGTGGGGAGCAGAAAGGGAAAAGGATCCCCAGTGCTACTTCATCATAGAAATCCCTCTGATTTCCTGAAAAGGAAAGTTAAGAATGAAATTGAATAGGGGAGGGGGGGGGGGGGAAGGGGAGCAGTCTGGAAGCAAAAACAACAATAATAGCAACAAACAATGAGAGTAAGAGAAGGAAGGAGAGAGCTTTGAGCCAAACCAAAGACTATCACAATGATGTCCTTCTCTGAATAATTGGGTGTGGTGACATTTGATAGTACTACTGTAACCTGTGATTAAAATCCGACAATCGAACTTGAGTCCAACTGATTGAAATGAAACATTATCACTTTCCTTGTTGGGCTCTCCTCCATGTTGTCACATAAACAGCAATGGTGGGAAAGGAGCCTGTCAGTGCACCACTGGAACAAAAGTACTCCTTGGCTAAAATGTTTTTCTCCACACACTTGCAACCACTGGAAAAAGAGAATATGTACAGCAACAGTATAATTCCCAATCAGAAATTGCCTTGTCCTGGGTGGAGTTTCCTTTAAGGTATCTTCTCACCAGAAACCTGCACCAGCGCTGTGAAAACATCAGAAATACCAGCCAACTCAAGACTCAAATTCTTGCAGTGTTCAGTTTTACCCATAATAAAAGCATCACTGTGCATGCTGACATTCAAACGCAGGTGTATGAGCAGTGACATCTTTTCATATTTCCAGCTAAATATTTTCCACCATCAGTCAGCAACTGTTAGGCTTGTTATCCCACCAAGCAGGTAGCTAAACTGTCTTCCCAGCTAGCCTGCCATCAAATGCATAATGACCCCAGAAAAAAATCACTGGTAGGCACAGGCACCCCATAAGTGGACTATAAGTGGAAGGAAAAAGCCTCAGATCACTCACGTTGTATATACATGATTGCTGGATCACCTTAGCTTCTTCAGACACTAAAACATGAAACATCAGCCACAGACGTCTGTTAACCTCCTTTTTTGATTGATCAAGGCTTACTTAATGAGTATAAATATGTCTAGTTGTCATATTTATGAATAGCTTGGTCTCTCAACTCATGTATCACAGTGATAGCCCCAGCAGACCTCTGCATCACTGTTTGCTTTCTGGAAACCTTAACACTTGCCTATGGGTAAATGACAACATGCCTGCTTGACCACCTTATATAACCCCAAAATGACAGCTGATTTGGTAGAGTCAGATGGCCATGTTATCTTGCTCATTCTATTTTTCTCACTGATAGGTCTACTTATCTTCCTGACCTGGAAACGAAGGGACAGAACTAAATCCAAGAGCATATACTTCCTCATAAAGTATACCTTCAGTCACAGGACGTTGTTTCAGTTCCAGATGTTTCAGCTCTCCCAGCAGGGGATGCTGGGAGAACTGAACATGCATTCAGTAGATGTGAGATTCACATCTTCTGAGATATTTATGTCTTAGACCTATAGCTCTGTGACCTCCATACTAAGGTGGGTAACCACCTTCTTGGAACAATTTGTTCTTGAAATGCCCTCCACCATGGATCTATGCAGGTCTCTGGTTGCAAAGCATGACAAGAATGTTCGCTCATACTTGGAAACCCACATCCAAGACAATCCTAGCCAATAACCACACACGCATGAGTTTTTAGAGGATTTGGCAGCAAGTGGCAAACTCTAGTGAAAACCCCAGCCTGGAAAAGTAAGCCCAGAGGTTAATATTTACGGGGACAACTAATTTGAAATATCATTAATGCAGTCTCCTACACTTAAATATTAATACTACATGATTTAAAAATAACAATGTGCATATAACTAATGTGAACAAATATATTTAACAACACACTCTCTAAATTCTTTGCTTTTCTGATAAAAAAAATATCACACTTAATAGTAACAGTCATACATTATGTCACCCTTGCACGTAACAGTGGGGAATGAAAACCCTGTTCCTTTAAGGCAACAGTAAGGGTGTGATCAGTTGCACAGAAATGTTGAATTATCCTTCTGGGATGTACCAAAGTTCAGCAAGTGCAGATGCCTACTGAAGGGGTTAGGTAAAGGTTTAACCCACTTTACTGATCAAAACTAGCAGTAGCACCACAACAGCATAATACTGTAGCTTTGGCACTAAAAGGGAGCTCACCACAAGCAAGGTAAAGCCCTTTACCCAGTGATCCCCAAGAAGTGCTGGGCTACTTAAGCTACAATTGCAAGGATGAGGAAGCACAAAGATCTAGTAAATCGTTTGGGGTGTGCAGTGCTGACGTTCAAGAGCACAGGATTATAGTTGAGACAGTACCTTGCAAAAGAACTTCTTTATGGTCATTGTGAAGGAGCACTGGAACAGGCTGCACAGAGATATCATGGAGTCTCCTCTGAAGATACTGAATACCTGACTGGATGCCTATTTGTGCAATCTACTGTAGGGAACCTGCTTCAGCAGAGGTATTGGACTCGATGATCTCTTGAGGTCCATTCCAGCCACTGCATTTCTCTTATCCTGTGTGTGACTCTGGATGAGGTTTGTTGTGAAGCGTCAGAAAGCACAGTGCAGCACCAGCCCTGTTTCCCACCCATCTACTACCTGGATTTTCTGTGCAGAGGACTATCTTCATGGCATGCTTACACTGAATCCAATAATCAGTGGCAACAATTTTACTCTTGTCCTTGAGAAGCAGTACGATAAACTGCAAATAAACAAAAGAAACCCCTGCAATGTCCAAATGTGATTTAGACATCATATCTAAATGAATAAATCATTCCTGAAAGGCAGAAGTAATGTTACTATTGAATTAGTGCTGGATGTTCTTTTGTTAAATTGTATACAATCAAAGCAAGGTGCCAAATTGCCAACTAACTGTCTGGAGGTCGATTTTTAAATTCACGGATGAGCTAATGCATTTGTGGCAGTGATCATAAAGGGAGGAGTTCACCTTGCATTAGCCTTGACTCATAACTATAAATCCACAATGTTACCAGAAATAGATGTCCTATTTCTTGTCATTGATCTGCAAGGCATAATTTAAACATTTACATGTCCTAATGTTGAGCCTTCCAATTGCCCGAAACATCTCTCTCCAGGGAATGCTCACCACAAGGACGGGGACTGTAAAAATAAGAGCATATTCAGTAAAAACTGGGAACCTTTGGCATCTTGAAGTTTATCAGAAGTCTCATGAGTCAATGAGAATCAAAAAAGAATGAGAAGAATCCAATGAGGACATGACAGAAGGAACAAACGTATGTTAGATTTTAGTTTTGGTGGGCACGGAAAATTGGAAGAGAAAGGATTCTGCATGACTATTAAGAAAAATGCTGAAAAAAATGCTATAAAATTAATTGAGGTACTGCCTCGTCTTTCAGCAGAACTAATGTTGTTGCTATAGTCATTCTCTTCCAGAAAGACTTTGGTTCTATGAGCAAAACTAATAAAAAATCAGAGAATTTTTGTTCCACTTGAAGTAATGCTACGTGTTTCCCTGAAATTTCTATTTTAAAAACAGCATGTGTGGGAAACCTTCTCTAATGAGATACTAGTAACGAAAAGATGTGTTTATTTAGGTGAAGCTTAATGACAGCACTCTCAAGATTGCAGAGTGACTGAACAGTTATCTGTAGGCAAGATGGGAGAGTGCATAGATTAATTTACACACAAGTTTGCAGTAATTCATAAGTGCATATTTAAACTTCTCACCTGTTTCTTGTGAATGGTTCTTCTTCCAAAGGTCTGGAAATTGCTACTAGATAGACAATTAAACAAGCAGAGTATGTCCAACCATCACAGCGAGAGGTTTACATACTAATGTGAGATTATCGGAGTTTCAAATTCTATCATTTTTTACTTCTTCACCAGATATACTTGGAATCCAGCACATTTGCCTGCTAGCTTTTATATGCCTGTAGTTTTTTATTTATTTGCTTGTTACTGGTTTCTGTTTTGCTACTGTTTTCAAAAAGTCCTTTGTATAACAATTGACAAAATAGCCATGTATGAAATAGTAAATCAACTGTCTGAATGTCTCTATTATGTATTTAAATTGTTCTTGTGCTATCTTCAGATCTAAACACAAATGTAATTTTTTCTGTGTTTAAATTCTCTGATAAACTGAATAAAAATCACACTACTTTGTGTACTGGAGGAAGGAATCATTCACAGTGGCTGGTCTTAACTCCAAGGCAGATGTATTCTAGGGATCCATCCCTTGATGGTGGTTTGGAGCATTCTACTAAATGAAGTACCCATGGGAGAATGCCTCTGTCCTTTGCCCATGCACCTAGATGCCACCTAGTGAAAGCCCAAGCTCAAAATCTGGGACCTTTCATGTCCAGTGACCAGAAACCCCAATCTCAGGACCTGAAAACAGTCCTGGTCCCAGAGCTCAGGTGTAGTCTGTAGAAGTGTTTCTCCACAGGTAAGATACTCAGCTCATTTTGGAAAAGGCAAAGCACACGCTGACAAAAGGCTGGAGTGTCACTGCTAGCCATGTTTGTAAGAAATACAACATCACATATGACATCCAGGTTTGGCAACACCTGGATTCACGTTTCATGGGAAAATTTTAAAGGTCTCAGCATCACCTTAAGAGAAACAGAAAGATTACAGTCATTCAGATAAATCAATTATTTACTAAAAAAAAAAAAAAAAAAAAAAAAAAAGTTCTGAACATAGCTCATGGAAAGCAATAAGAAAAAAACAACTCTGTTTGCTCCTTGGTGATGTCTATGATAATACATACTCAGTAGAGCTGAATATAATTTCTTTCTGCAGGAAAAGACTGTTCCTGTTTTACAAAACTTCCATGACTTTTTCCATTGCATTGGTAAGTAATGCTCTGAATTCCCTTAAAATAGGTTTTCTTGCCAGGGACAGCTGACAAATCTCAACAACAGAAAAAATGAGGTCTTAGCTTTTCTGATATAGGCCTCATGTGACTTGCAGTTAGAACTTTTTAAAATCCAAAATGTGGACTTTTATCAGTCTTCTAATCTCTTTTCTAGCACTGTTAGCTAATAAAGCTCTTCTTAATCTGTTTTTCCTTTTGCTCTCCTAACACCTGTATCAGTCTTTTAAAATTGTAGCTTTGGTATTATCTAATAATTCGTAATGCAGAAAACTCAGCTTTTATCAGTTTTGAGCTTACCATCCTATATTTCATTGAGTGTCCTTGTTTTTGTTATGAGATGAATACAAGAAAAGCTCCTCATCCATTTTCCTTAGGCTATCATTATTTGGTACATATTTACAATTTCTCCTCACTCTCTCTCTAAATATTCCAGTGTTTTTGCAGAAACTTGCTAGTTTCTGACTACTGCAGAATCCTCAGTCTGTCTTGTAATAATATCACTTGTCATTTTGATTTTGCTAGAGTCAGAGCAATTTCTGTTGGAAGGAAATTCTGGAGGCCATTTTGCCCAGTTCATTGTTCCAAAGCGTACTGGCTTCGAGGTTAAGTGAGGTGGATCAAGGTCTTCTCCCCTTAGGTGCTGAAAGTCTCCAACCTGTTCCAGAATATCCCAAGACAACCTTGTGAAGTGCTGAATCATGTCCGTGGGAAGAAGTATTTTTCCTGTATCTGACTGAATTTTCCCTTATCACAGCTTGTGCCCATCACCTCTTGTCCTTGTATGTCTGTCTTCCTGTGCACCTCCCTTTCACAGTAAAGGAAGAAATTAGACACTTACTTCTCTCTCTCTCTTTTTTTTTTTTTTTTTTTTTAAGGTTGAGCAAGACCAGATGCCCTATTCTCATCCTATTCATCATGTTCATCGTCCAACCCCATGAGCTGGCACAGCACCCCTCCACAGAAACTCTTCTGCTTATTGATGTCCTTCTTGTGTCTAAAATTGGACACAATATCCTAGATACACCTTGATTGCAGCCATGTAGAAAAGAGAAATGCTTACTTGCTGGCTATATTCTTGATAATACAGACCAGTCTGTGGTAGTCATAATTCTGACTCATTTTCAGCCTGCTTTACACTAGTATTTCCAGGATATCTTTGGGCAAAGTAACTGCATAGTCCGGTACACCATTACTTAAGTCTTGCATGGATGTTTTCTTGTCCCAAGTGCAGGATTTTGTAATTTAATTTGTTGAATTTCATATATTCCTTCAGACCACAATTCCACTCTGTTGTGATTCCTGTGAACGACAACTCTACTCATGAATACATCAAGCTCTCCCCTCAGTGCTGTATCATTTAGTAACTCCGTTCCTTCCCAAAGTGCAAGTCACATATGGAGGCTTCCAACTCTTGAAATCACAGCATTAACTACTGTTAACAGGCACTTATTAGCTTTTAATTCCTTCCACAAATAACTTCCAGTTATTTTTAAGAGGTCTAATACTTCCTTCTATGTGACATTGTGTGTATAAGCATCTTAACAATATATACAGCTGCCTTTGAGACATGCCATTTACATACAGAAGTCCAGCCTAGATTTGAATGCCTGCAGCAATTTTGTCCTTTTCCAGGTTCATATGGGAGAAAGTTCTGTGGTTTAAGAGAACTCAAGTCTACAATTTTTTATTGTCTTGACTACTCTTTTAGTATTCATGAGTTTCTTTGTGTATCACCCTAATTACTTTAGTTTTCCCTTTATCTTAACCTTCAAGTCCATGTTCACTTACATAGATACTGAAGTCCCAACACATTCAAGATACTGCCCTGTGCAGAGATATAGAAATATACAAAGAATATAGGATGAAGATCTTCAGTAGCCTAAGATATGTTTTTGGCTCATTGCTGACATGACCTGCAAAAAAATTCAAGGATCTTTCAAGCGTGCTAGCCTAGTATACCAAAGGTCTGCTATAACCATACAGATGCTCTTATTCTAATGCTGCAGTTAATGAACATAAGCAAATTCCAGATTTTAGGCAAACATGAATTTTAGTTTAAGGGTCTCTTCCATAACTAACATTTAATTAATCATGAAATTCATGTTACACTTTTGAAACAGAAGGCTCCCTTCCTTAAAGGCTATTCAGTACTTCATATTTAATGCTCTATACATTCCTTATTTGAACAAAGGCAGTACATACCCTCCTGGCATACATCTACCTAAACTCAATCAACTTTGAATTTCCTTTTGAAAACCATGTCTCATGATTCCACTGTGACCAATTAGCATGACATCCTTCAGCTTGATTTTGCCATTCTATAAACAAATCTGATGTTTAAATGTTCCCAGACCTCAATATGTTCTGAAACTAAGTTTGGCCAGCAGCAGTTAGCATTTCAAAATGTAGTGTCCAAATCCACCAAAATTAATTGGCTTTTGGATAAATAACATTTAATCAAATTTTCTGGTTTTATCTTTTCCAGATATGATAGGTTTCTAACTACAATTGTTACTCTCTAGGGTATATAAATGCTACCTCAATCGTGACAATTAAATGCGGTGCTATAAAGGGAACAGAGAAAAATAGAACCAAGCTCAGTTCTTAAAACATACAGTACAGCTGCTGCAAAAACGGTGATGACATTTCCAAGGTACTCACTTTCAAACACATGTCTGCAAGACACAGGTATGCTACTAAATAGCCATCCTTGAAGGCTCATGAAGTGGTGAGAAGCTTTGGGGATGATGATATGCCCAGAATGAAGTATCATATAGCTGTTCCTGATAATGCTTCATACCTGCTACTGGCAGGGAGTGCTGACACATGAAGACAAACATGAAATCAGAGTTAAGATCAATACTGGATTCAAAGGCCTCCTAGGAATAAAATAAATAAATAAATAAATAAACAGCTCAATAATCCAGCTTTCTTTCAAATCAGGTAATTCATTCTACTGCCAGTGATTCTGTAATTCAGAGTGAGTGGGTACACACAGTTCAGAGGAAAGGAAGATCAGTATTACTTTATTTCTTATGCTGTAACTGCTGGGTGAACCTGAACAGTGCTGTAGCAAACTGTATGCCTCAAAAAGGAGCTGCTAAGCAGCTTGAAAGAAACTGGTCCAAAATCCAGTTATCATGAGTGCCTGATGCTTCTGCAGTTTTGGTTGAATTTTCTTTCTGAATCTACCAAAAAATGGATGAAATTGCACAGTTTATTTCCATGGCAGATATATTAGACGGATAGGAAAAGAAAGTTAAGAAAGAAAAATCACAACAGTAATTCATCTCATAGTTCCTGGTGGCCCACAGAAAGCTCTACTTCACCTGAGACTGCCAACAGTACTTTTCCCATCCTCTCAAAAAATCCATTCTAGATGAGAGATAAAAGTAATCTAAAAGAGGGCTTTTTTTTTTTTTTTTTTTTTTTTTTTTTTTTGCTACCTGACTATAAGTTATCTCTGGTTTTACTGTTATACAATTGATTTCCTTCACAGTTCATGGTATGACTTGATTTATAGTATTCATAATGTCACTATGTAGACCCACGGCTCTGACCTATAAATATTGAGGTGTGAGGCTTCTTCATTTATAAACAGTAAATGGTGAGAGCAAATTGGATCAAGTGTTGTGGGCTGCAGGAGGTGTGAACTGAAAAGCTATCACTCTGTCTTCCTAATCTAATGTTAATATTTATCACTTTGCTGGAAAGAAGTCCCCTCCTTTTGCAGCATCTGTACTGTTAACATTTTTCCGAACAGTTATATTGTCACCTTATTTACTATGAGAAGTAATGAGGAGGTTTGAAGAATGTAAAAGCTGACCAATCTCAATAAACATACCATTAATTTGAATGGGGAAATGAAAGCCACACATAAAAATGTACTTCCCATGACTTATTTCTAACTCTGCCCAGAAAGAGAAAAGCTCTTATTTTTAGTTAAGAGTTATTTACATTACACTGTATGTTCCCATCAAAGGCACAATGTCTTTACTTCCCAGAAAATAGCCATTGCATTCATCATTGTCAGAAGTAACTTCGTGCTATAGTGGTAGCCATCCCTTGCCTGGAACTCAGTAAGAGTTCCAAAGCCTTTAAGAAATGAAAAAGAGAAAAGAATTAGGAAAATTTGGCTTTACTGGATTAAAATGCCTATTTTAAAAATCTTTGTGGGTAGTCATTATATAGGGATGTGAAGGGCTGTAAACACTGTCTTACAACTGGTGTAAGAAATGTCAGCAATGACTAATGAAACCATCTCAAACTTGTAATAAAATTTTTACAGCTACCCAGATCCATTATCGATTTTTTAGCTACATATTATTTGTATTTCTCCAAACCATCTACAAACACCAAGGCTTTAGGAAATGTGTGTTGTTTTTTGTTTTTTGTTTTTTTTTACAGGAATTGTGCTTCACTTAGCAATGTTTTGCCAGCAGTTACTGATTAAAGGAAATCAGTGCACACACTAGGGAGGCAGCTTATAAACATCCTGTTGGGATATGTGCTTTGCTTTCTTAGGCACTGGAACTTGAGGAACTTGGCTCAAAACATTGCCATCCCTGATAAACCTCTTTACCTCTCTTTTCTCCAACTGCACCTTGCAGTAAGAATAGCAGGACCATTTAATGTCAAATGGAACTTACTGCTTCATGGAAATGCTCTACGGAGAAGGTTAATCTTTGATGCTGTTTGCGAAGCACACTTGAGGATGGTTGTCAGCACAGAGCTAAACGGAAATAATGGGTTTCAAATAACCTACAGAGGACTGGACACTTTTCATGGCAATCTCATAATGAAGTCTTTATCACAAATCTTGTTGGAAGCCATAATTCTTTATTGGTTCTATTTCTAAGGAGAAGGACATCATATCAATTGGTAACCTGAAATGAATGTGGAAAAATATTGGAAAAAGATATTTATATGACTTACGATTATATATGTATATATATATTTAGGTTGGATGTTAGGGGGAAGTTCTTTACTAGGAGAGTGGTTAGGCCCTGGAACAGGCTGCCCAGGGAGGTTGTGGATGCCCCGTCCTTGGAGGTGTTCAAGGCCAGGTTGGACGGGGCCCTGGGCAACCTGATCTAGTGGGTGTGTATGTTTGGTGGCCCTGCCAGGCAGGGGGGTTGGAACTACATGATCCTTGATGTCCATCTTCCAACCTGGGTGATTCTGTGATTCTGTGATATGTATATGTATATACAGATACCTAGCATATCTCTGAAAGAATGGTCAAACATTCCAGAACATACTACAAGGGAAAAGATGTTAAAGACCCTGGAGGTGTTCAAGAAATGTGGAGATAAGGCATTGAGGGACATGGTTTAATGGGCATGGTGGTGATAGGTTGACAGTTGGACTAGATGATCTTAGAGGTCTTTCCCAATCTTAATGATTCTATGATTCTGTTTGCTCTAGCACTGACACAAAACAAGCCAGAGCTAAGAAATACAAGGACTAGAGCATTCTATTTAATTACATTTGGAAAATAACATTCCCTGTCTACTTTCCCATAATTTAATTCCTTTTTTCAAGAATCCATTAAAAGTTCAGAAGATAGAAGGAAGGAAAGAGATGTTCTAAATCTCTTGGAATTGTCTTGGGCTGTTTGCTTGTTGAAATTAAGTTAGACAGACATATGGAGAGCAATTTTTAGGGCTGTCTCTCTCTGAAGATCTCCAGGAGGTACCACTTTCCCTCTGAAAACCTTTTAAGAATCTTCACTATCTTCTAGGTTTTTTGGTTTCATGTGAATCAAGAGCTGTTCTTTCTGACTGCACGCTAAACTAAAACTGCCCATTGTCCCCAGGTGATTTTCAGGACTCTGTTCCATTTCTCATCCCTTCCTCTTTTTTTTTTTTTTTTTTTGTTTCCCCACCAGTTCAGTCAGAACTTCTGAGCCAACTGAGACTGACTTATTACTTTTATAAAAGTACGATGCTTGAAGTGAAATAAGAAGAGGTTTTTAGAGCTTGGCAGAGTAGTAAAATAAAAGCAGAGATGAAGTAAAACCTGAGATGGTGTTATCAGTTATTGTTTACAATACAGTCATTCAGTGTGAGCTGATAACTAGTCCATCCTAACAAAGACAAAAAAAGTTGTCTTCTCTCTCCAGACCAAGCCCTAGAGTCTGAAGGCCAAATTTTCTAGTTTTGCTGTAGAAGATGCATCTGTGAGCAGTAGCGTCATGGATGAAGAGACATCGACATAGGCTCCAGGGTCTCATACCTATTCCTAACTGGGATTGGGGAATTTGGGTTTATAAAGGGGCAGAAATAACAAAAAACACTGCTCCTAGAATGAAAGATTCAGAACCACAGTTTAAATTGAAAGCATCACAACTTTTTCACTCTCTTCAAAATACCCTCACCTTAAATGATATTATCAAGTATGTTTGGCTACCAGTACTTGTCTAATATAACTTAATTTTAATAGCAAGTGAAATCATATCCATAAATAAAAGGAAATAAATAAAGTGGCCTATCTCACTTAAGTATGTAAGGATTGTCCAAATTGAGCACTGTGATATTTCAAATATGAGCTAACTTTAGACTGGATTAATGAAACTGAAATAAAATATTTGTAGTGTCCTGGGAGTTATTTATTTCAATAATGTTTAAATGGGTTAAGAAAGGAAAGAGCAATCATCATTAAATCAAAAGATAATTCACACACAGACACTTGTTAAACAAAACCAATTTCTTGAGTATAGACAGAGATTCAATCATTTAGTTTTCTAACACACTTTAAGATTTAACACCAGGAAGATGCTCCGTTAAGCCAATTACCCTCACAAGATTTTTAATATGTAGAGGTAACCGTGGGGCCTGTATCTATAATGATTCTGTTTTCCTTTCTGGAATGAAAGCTGTAATAGGAACAGACTTTATCCTCATCATGTACCAGTGTGTTGTGACATAACATAGGCACCTCATGAAGAAAAGCATTGTTTTAAATAGGTCTTCACACTGTTTTATTTACAGAAAATCAATCCTCTCTTAATTTCCATGGCTGATTTATGTCTGCAGAGATGGTCAAATTTTCACAGCCCCTCAAAGGAATATGCCTCCTTAGTTTTTAAATGGATGAAATCAACCAAATAAATTGCCTTTCCAGCTTAAAAAACCATCATGAACAGAACACACTGAGAACTTTGTGCCCTGTGGAATATAATTATAACTGTCATGAGCCTCCTGTCATGTTCATAGGATTTGAATCTTTATTATGTAACAATGCTGCTTAAAAACCAAGGGACTGGCTGTGCCATTCCCATGATGAGCAGAAACATGTCACACAGCATGTACAAGCAGACAAATATGCATTCATTTATAGCAATAAAAGCAAACTAAAATAAAAGGAAGGGAGAGAGGACAGACCTCCGTCAAGACATAGGACCAGATGTTTTGGTGAGTCACTTGTACTAACCTGAACTGCTTGTTTCACCTCCCTCTGAAATCCTCAGCATAGTTAAGCAAAGGATAAGGGAGGCCACAGATATCCCTTCGAAGAAGCACTTGCAGGTATTGAGCATCAGGACGTATTGGGCACAACATGACCTGGCAGTTTTAGGCCACCCACTGTCCCCAAGCAAGGCATTTTAGTGTACCTGAAGTCTGTCTCAGGGGTTGACTGGAACAAGAATAGCATTATGCAAGCATTATCCTGCTCATCTTGTATAAGAATCAAAGCTGGCACAAGGGCAAGGATACAGCTGATACTCCTTGCTGGCTGTGCCTACACGACAAATTTTCTTGGCTCTCAGAAACAATCTCCAGCTCTTGGACAAGTGGCGTGAAGCAATTCAGAGTACAGTGCCTTGGAGTACCCTCCAGGTAATAGCAGCCACGTCTATCCTGTAAAACACAAAGCCTTGCGACAGCCCTTAGATGTGTGAGGTGCACTTTTAGCCATCAGTCACCATTAATTTTGTGCATGTGTAGTTTATTTCAGATGTAGATTTCTGAAATGACGTGAGCTGTGCTTCATTCCCCTGGGATTTCACCCTTACAACATGAAATACTGGGTATGCAGTTGCACGTCCTGAAATCTGGTGCAAAGGCAGGAGAGGTGGAGGTGCAAAAAATGCCATGGTAGCGTCGAAGAAAGAATGCAGGTAGAGCCAGTCTGGGTCTGATCCTTCCTCACTGCTTGTTGGGAGTAGTCCCTTGGCTGGATTTCCTACTGAAGCAAACCTAGCTTTTTGCTTTCTTTTGTTATCTGATTTGTTTGTTTGCTTGTTTAATTAACAGGAATGCATCAGTTTATTCCAAAAGAGAGATCCTGTAAGCTAATTTACATTTCTTCATCATGAGCAATTATGGATAGGTTCACATAATAGTAATTATCAGACAGTGTAGAGGTACCAGCAACTCCAATATAGCTCCAACAACACATTTACTAATTCTTCAATTCCATCTGGGAATATAAAAACAACCTCAGTTAACTATTTCTCATCCACCAATTCTGTTAAACTACAGACAGCCTTTTCAGTCACATGAAGTCTCCTTTGCACAAGGACAGTAAAACAAAGTCTATCATAAGTGTCTGGCTGTGCCCTTCCTTGCCAGCAGCTCACTGGCTTTCCACACCAGTACATTATATAGTTCTTGACCAGTGCTAGGCATGTAGCCCCTGGTCCATTTTTGGAATGAGCCTTCTAAGGATCTAATAACGAATCAGGATACAGTTGAGTTGTAGACAGAGATGGAGGAAGGACTTAGATGCAATAATAACACTTCTGTGTGCAAAGGAAAGTTCTTAGAACAGTTTACCATCAACCAAGTCATACAAGGGCACTGTGCTGGCAGAGTCTGTAATCTATATAACAATAACATTAAGAAAAAGAGTCAACATTCTGGATACTATGCCAGTGATTGGGGCAATATATTTGCTATAATTAAAAGCAAAGCAAATATTGCAATAAAAGTCGGTCACTCTTCAGACAGTTGTATTCCTGATGCAAATGGAAACAAGTTAAAGAAGATTGTGTAGCATGATCTAAAGCAGACAAAAATACTTTTGTTCTGAGGTTTCTGGAGATCCTTAATTAAACATTTTTGGTTTCATGCCCTGTTTTTTGTAAAAAGAGAGCAAAGTTGTTGTAATGTAGTGCAAAGACTATCAGAGGGGTTTATCATAAATCCAGCAAGTTGAGCATCATTAAGATACTCTTTGTACAAGGATTGCTTTAAGGGAGCTATGTAACTTCCTATTTCAGAACTAAAATGTTAGAGATAATGATTTTCCTTCAGCAGCCAGTGAATTTTAACACGTGGCTATACATTTTCAAATGTTTTGAGTCTCAAGACTGTACTCAAAATACATATAAGACACCCATGAAGGGGCTTCTGGGGAAAGGACAGGACACTGAAAAGAGAAAACAAGATCTCTTTCTCACATCATCTTCAGCACCAGCCATGATGCTCACAGGGGATCACTTTTTCTTGCGCTCCATCACTGTCTACCTGCCCCTGAACACCTCCCTCCTTCCCAATAGGTTGTCCTATTGCACAGGACCTGCCCAGCTTCTACAAAAATAGCCAACAAAAGGAGTGGCTTCTTCACACAAGGAGTGGTTAGTGATTTCTGTGACCCTGTTTCTCAGCTCACATCATCTCCATAACCTTTTCCCCTCTTTCCTCCTCCAGACCTATGTCTCACCACCTGACTTCTCCTCATGTAAATTTAAGTTCTGTCTTATCCATATGGGTAAGTACTTTCTTATGATGTGCCAGAGTACATAGGCACTAACCCAGAAGCCTATGGATATGGGGTGGACCACATACTACTGCCATGAAGCTTCTTACACCTTGTGCCATATGTCTCCCTCCAGGATCCCGCACCTTTATCCTGGGTTCAGAGATATACACTGAGCATCCGACGAGTACTCTGTTCCAACTGTGGTTTTATCTTTCCCCTGTGACAGACTTTACAAAACAGCATGTGGGAGATGTCTGCATGCATTTCACTGCAAAAAATAATAATGAAAATACTAATAATAGTTATCATTACTATTATATTATAAAGACATTTGAAATATTTATTCTAAATTTTCAGTAAAAAGATCTCAATATTTTAAAAATCCTTACATGTGCCTGCTTTTTCTTGCCACTGGAAAATGAATTCTGCAGTGAATCTAGAGTTACAAGAATTTTGCAGCAGAAGAATGTTATACTTTCATCAAATTGAATTCATTTGTAGAGATATATTGACTTGCAGCTCTGTTCCTCGCTGGGACGATTTATTGGTATCCTTGGACTATTTCTTCCTTTAGCACCTTAATTTGAAGTTATTATTTATTATATTTTCCCTCCATTTAATTTTCAGAGTAAATACAAGTCAAACAGCGTTTCTCGTTTCCTTAACAAATATTAACTATCAAAGTGATGGAATTCACAGGCCAGCTTTAAAGCGTACATGCATTTTACCTTTGTAAATGGAAGTAAAGTCATTTCTCTGGGTCACTGTGAAAAAAAAAAATGAGCTTGATTCAGTTGGAATCCTTTAATGAAACTATTTAGATAATCAATTCAAATTAAGGTGTGGAGTTTCTTTTGTAAACTGTTGGGTTATAATCATTAATGATGTCAGTGGTTGGGGTTTTCCTTACCCTGCTATCAAATTCAACTTATTATTGTCTAATGTAAAACTTACAAGATTGATTCACACTGAGAAACATATTAATGTATCTAATTAAACACAGCAACTATCTAGCATAATGTGAAGGAACTGGGAAGCTGGCTAAAATTTAGAGATACAAGGACAGGAAAAATTGGTACTACTGAGGTTTTTCTAAATGCTTCTCCGCTGTAATTTGGCTTAATATACATTGAATTTAAAGGTATGTAAAGGCATGGAAACAATTGATAGTTGTAATTAATTTGACTTCAGCTGTGGAAAGTATGAGGGCTGGCAGCCATAAATCACCTAATTATCTTCTGCTTATGACTTAGAAGAAGTCTAAAACATATCACCTGTTTTTCACAATCATTTTC
This sequence comes from Excalfactoria chinensis, assembly GCF_039878825.1. Taxonomy (NCBI): domain Eukaryota; kingdom Metazoa; phylum Chordata; class Aves; order Galliformes; family Phasianidae; genus Excalfactoria; species Excalfactoria chinensis. Next base: position 124,436,591 of record NC_092825.1, read on the forward strand.
TGTCTGTATTGAAATGGTTTTACTGTGAGAATAGCTCTGTTACAAATCACCTTGCCTATTAAATGTATTTTTTTTTTAAAGTAAAATGGACACTTGATAGAAAGAAGTAATATGCAAGAATGAATATCCAGAAGTGTTACCACTTCATACTCAAAAATTTAGATATTTTCATTGAAGGAAAAAAAAGCTGAAGACCAACAGACTAAAATAGAACCATTGAAAAAGACACCAAAGCTGATATCCTTAATTGTTTAGGAAATGCAGTTTCACAGGCCCAACAAGGAGCCAGGGGACTCAAGTAAGAATTAGAAAATATCTCCAAAATACAGCAAATATTCTGTACCCCTTGGCAAATGGCTTTATTATTAATTGCAGTACACTTTTCTAATCATATCCATTTGAATTGCATTAGCTACAAGTCTTTTTTTCTTGCTGTGTCTTTTTCTGTTAGATTAAGGAGTTGTATATTATGTACCAGCAGTATATTATGTTTCAGCACTGATATTTACAGCAGGTGGTTATACTACCTCATAGTGCCTTTTTTAGTATCTCACTGCAGGTCGCTCTTCCAGATTTTGATTCACTCTTTTAATCTACCTCTGAATGACAGTATTTTTCAGTTTTTGTTAAGTTAGAGACACAAAACACGACAGCACAAAATTATTCAGTTAAGGGGCTGTCAATTGATAGTACTGGTTCTAATCAATGAGGGTATGATGCAGCATTAACTTTTCTGGGCACCAGTCACTACCAACTACATATGGAGGAGCTGGATAACTGCATTTAAGAGCATAGCAGTGAATCATTGACAAGTTTTTGCAGAGACAGTTTATGAAGGTTAATTTTAGCACAAGACCAACATTTTTCTGAATCAAAGAACGAGGTATTTATAGAAAGTTTGAGAATATCTTCATGCTACAAGATTGTAGTTGGAAATACTGATTCTTCTTCCAAACTCAGGTGCAAAGGCATTAGCCTGTTGGAGAAGGCATCTCTTAGTGTCTTCTGAAGATCACCAGATGATTTCATGCTACATAAATTTGACATCATAGAAATGAATTTATTGCTTGAGGAGGCAGCACGGAGTGTGATGAAGGAAGAACTCACAAAGGAAATCAATTGTGGAAGGAATGAGGAAACATCTTGATGCTTAGAGACTGTACTTTAAGAACTGATCTACCTAACTTCTGCTAATATGGGAAATGCTGGATTAAGTGCACACATCCTACATCGCGGTAAGCATTTAGCAGGGTAGGGCAGCAGGTATACTCAGAAGTAAAACATGAAGAAGCATAATCAAGTACGCATACCTTCCCAAGGCTGATGCCCATAAACTTCCAAAATGCAGATACAAGGAAATCTGTCAGATACAAAATCACATAATCACAGAATTCCAGGGGTTGGAAGGGACTTCAAGAGATCTAGTACAATCCCCCTGCTAAGGCAGGTACCATATAAAATATCTCACAGGTAGGAATCCAGAAGGGTCTTGAATATTTCTAAGGAGACTCCACAACCTCTCTGGGCAGTCTGATCCAGTGTTCTGCCACCCTTACTGTAACAAAATCCTGCATGTTAGTAAGAAATTTCTTTCAAAACATGCACATCAGTTTGTTGGCTAAATGGATTTGCATTTTCTAAATAACAACCTGGAGAAATTTGGGCACTCAGAGCCTTCAGGGTAACTTGCCTTCTTTGGGCTGTCTGTGCTCAAGACTAGCTCTCTCCTATGGAACAGTCGTGTGCTCCTGAATCACAGCTTTAATAGAATTGTAGAATCATGAAATCATGGAATGGCTTGGGTTGGAAGGGACCCCAAGGATTGTCAAGTTCCACCCCATCTGCCACAGGCAGGAGCACCAATGTCCAAATCTGGTAATAGACCAGGATGCCCAGGGCCCCACCCAACCTGGTTTGAATGCCTCCAGAGATGGGGCATCCACAGCCTGAGTAACCTGTTCCAGCACCTCACCACTCTCACAGTAAAGAATTTCCCCCTGACATCTAATCTGAACTTTCCCTCCTTGAGTTTAAAACCACTCTCCCTTGTCCTATCACTATCTACCCTTGTAAAAGTTTATTCCCTTCCTTTTTATAATCTTCTTTTAGATACTGGAAGGCTGTAGTGAGGCCACCCCACATCCTTCCTTTCTCCAGACTGAACAAGCCCAGCTCCCTCAGCCTGTCTTTGTAGGGGAGGTGCTTCAGCCCTCTGATCATCTTAGTGGCCCTCCTCTGGACCCTCTCCAACAGCTCCACATCTTTCCTGTACTGGGGCCCCAAACCTGGATGGGGTCTCACAAGGGCAGAGTAGAGAGGGACAATCACCTTCCTATTCCTGCTGCCCACTCCTGTTCTGATGGAGCCCAGGATAACATTGGCCTTCTGAGCGGCAAGAGCACACTGTTGGGTCATGTTTAGTTTTTCATCCACTGGCTTTCATAGACTCTCCTTATCTGAGTGACTGAGGAATTTCCTCTCAGTCTTTGTCTGGGGAGCTCTGTCCCAGTCATGCCTTTACCTTTCTATATTCCTTGCTGATTCTGAGCTTTGAGCTTAATTTCTGTCTTGGCCTCAGACCATCCTCATTATCATGACTTTTTCCAGATGGCTGGGTTCTTGTCTGATCCTTGCTAGTTTTGCCTACCTGCTCTGCTCCCCCTGCTTGTCACTGCAGACATAGCCTAGTTTCTGCCTTCCCTTACCTTGAGGAAGAGCCACCTTTGCAGCTTCCTGTCTTTGAACAGCCAACCTCTATTTGTTCTACTTTATATTAGGAAATGCTTTAGCAGTAAGGTATCCAGTTTGCATAGACTTTCATCAAGAGTAACACAAATCAAATGGGAAGCAGATAGAAAGGAGTAGCAAAACTATTATAGGTCAATAGAACCAACTTGGAAGAAAGAAATCAAAGAAACAAGGTTGTTTAGCCTAAGGACAAGTCAGAGGAGTGGTCTATATCTCAGAGACTTCTGGAAACAGAAGAATATTCTGTCCATATATGTGATGGAGAAGATAAGAAGTGCTAATACAAGTTGGACTCGCTAAACAACTTTCCCATGATAACAGCAAAGCAGTAGAATAGGACCCCTAAGGAGGCAGTAGATTTTCTATTTTTGTAAGTTAAACAAATACCCACCAGAAGCAATATTTATACATACATATTCAAGATCCATCTTGGGATGGGGATAGATGATATCAGTCCCCAGTGCCCACCCTAGGACATAAAAACCTACAGTCCTACCACTGACAACTTTTGTTCTAAATCCATATTGTTCCTTGTAGTCAACAGCTCAGTGCTCTTCTTCGGCAATAGCCCACCAATGAAAAAGCTTTACTTCCTGTGGTCCTGCTTTCACCATTGATGTACTGCTGAAAACCTGACCTTCTGCTCTTACAAACACCCAAGATGAATTTACTGAGCTAGATTACTCTTACCTTCTTAAGACAAGGAAAAAACACAGTGAAAATATACACAGAGAAGAACACCAAACAATTCCATAAGAACTGTGCTGTTTCTTGACTGAAAAAAAAGCAAAAAACCCACCATCCTAGATGTAACAGCCCTGGAAAATTATTTTTGAAGGCACAATCCCTACAACTCCCATTTTCTGACAGCTCCATATACAGTAGTAGCGGCATCTATCACAATATTTTCAGTGCATAGTGTGATGTGTGACAAAACACTTAATAGTATATACAAGCTGTTATGGCTGTCGATGGCTGAGACATAATCGGAATTGTCTTATGGCCTATTTTAGTTGACTATCTTTTTGGAAGCAGCTGTAATAAAGGCAGAATTCCTCCCTGGTGAGCAGCCTACTGCCTTCCTGGCAAAAGATGCTGCTCTTCACCAACGTGATCTGGTGGACCACTTGGTGGAATGCATGGGCAGATTTTGCTGAGGCTGAGCTTTATCAGTGTTTAACCAGTGAGCCCTGATACTGCTCATCAAGCCTTTGCTCAAAGGAAGCAAGGACTCCAGGAAAAGTCTCCAGTGAATGAACAAGAATCTTCAATTTTAACAGCTGAGGATCTAAGTTTGCTCCAATTAAAGCAGTATTTACTGTGGAAAAAAAGTAGTCATAGTACATTGAGCCCCAGAGAATTATAATTCAAAACAAGCAAAAGTGTATAAACAAAAATCTACTTCACACAAATGTAGCAAGACAAGCAGCAGCTTTACTGTTATGAAGTTTCTCTGCATAAAAAGAAACCTTTAAGCGGTTTGTTGTCTGGTTAAAAATGGTTTTCAGCACACATTTGCGGCAGTGTTGTTTCTCCTCTGTGCTCTGTCACAAAGGACCATTCCCCAAAGTGGAAACAGTCAGAAAAGTGATGTTCTTGTTCTCTAGTTTGGAAATCTGAAGAAATCAAAATAAAATGTATTGGAACATAAATGACTTCTGAATCCAAAGCATCAGACCTACTCTCGAGTAGTATCTTCTAATTTAAGTTACTGGGATTCTGTTTAAAAGCCTATCAGAAAGCAACTGTTCAATCTTCTACAATTAGCAGAAGGCACTGGCCATTTGCCCAAGTAACTAATCAATGTGGAATTTCTATCAAGGCATATTTTGAAGGATATTCACTGTTATTTGTCATATTCTGCTGCTGCTTTTAAGGTGATATTATGAAATTTTAGCCACAAATCAAAAATCTCGATTTAAGCTTTGTGCCATTTGAGAAGATAATAATTAACATGAAATTATAGAACAAAAAAAGATATGCTTTGCTAATGCGAATGTCCACACAAAAGTAAATACTGTATAGTTATGTTCTTTTATTGCTTCTCTGTCCTTCAGATGAGCAAAGAAAAAGTTCTAGTTTAATTGCACAGCAACATAGCCAGAAATAGATACAGACAGTGACATCTGCACTAGAGTTTCTCAACTACTCTGAAAATCTCCAACAACTGAATAGCACTGTAAATGGTTTGCTGCTTGGTAACTGGATGGTAAACTGCTTTTGAGTGAAGAGAATTTCAAGTGCTTAATAACAACTAATTCATCTACTTTGATCTCTTTTCTGTGTTGCCTGAACAATCTGGGCTACTAAGGAACTTTTATCGCCCTTAATGGAAGCATTGAGTTCTTTGATTCATTTTGTGGAAAAATAAGATAATAGGTGATCTTTCTCTTGTTTGAGGTGGGAGTCTCAGGGCTTTGGAGACTTGAAAGCCTGGAGTCACACAAATTTCTTACCATCCTTGACTCTGAGAATGACAGAATTTGCAGCCCTTGCCAGTCATATTTGGTAAACTGGCTGAATGCAGCTTTCCCTGGACCATATTTTGATTTTGGGCTTTGTGGACTACTCAGTAAGCAAGATTTCTAACACCCATTTCCTTGGGTGTTAGAAAAAAAAAAAAAAAAAAAAAAGAGGGCCCTCGTGAGGAGGGAAATTCATTAACACCATTTAGGTGCACCTTGTAAGGCTCTCTGGCAAGCTATGAGTATACAGTCCAAAGACACATGGTTATGTTGGACCTGGAAAGGATGCCAGGTGCTCCCTTTAGCTTTGGGTGGCTCATCAGTTTTCCATCTGTTCCAAAGCAATCACTGTGTCTGAGAGGCACGCTGAAGATTTAGGTGCATGGGTAGTCTAGTTATTTGATGGCTCCCTGGATTTATGACAAGCTTTGAACAGTTATTGAATATAACTCATTCCTATTTTCTCTCCCCCCCAAAAAAAAGTTGTTAGAATTTTTTTAGCAGGCAGTAGCTGACACCAGAGCATGCCAGCACATCTGTGCAGACAGTGAGAAGAAAAAAAAGATGCATTTAAAGTAAAACACCTGAACACTTTAATCCCCTTATGCAAACCTCCTTTCGGCACTCCACATTAAGATCCTGCACCTCCTCCAATCGCCGCTCTCTCCCCAGTGACAACTGCTGTTCTGTTTGAGTAGCAGGCTTTTTTCCTCACGGTGCACCCATGTCACTGACTTACACTTCAGTAGCTGGTGACAGCAGTGTGCCCACTGGCTCATGAGGGCTGCAGCTGTTTGTACTCTTCACTGCTCAAACTTGGATGTGCCTACGGGACCTCGAGGAAAAAAATGTTCATCTGAATATCCAAGGCTGCGTTGTACAATATGTTGTCTAATTTCAACACTGCGATACACTAGCTTCCCTAGGAGGCTTTCTTAATGCAGTCTCACTGCTCAATATACTCCAGCGGCTGCAGTGCACTTCACTCACTGGGAATGTGGCAAAATCAAAAGCACTTGAAAATAAACACTGCTGATCACTGACAGGGAGAGGAGAGAAGAAAGTAAACACAGACCACACTGGCAAAGCAACAGGATGCCTGAGGTGGCTTCCTCTATTTTAAGGCAGCCTCCATTAACTAGGCTGCAGATGCTGCCTGGGCCATCAGGAAGCAGGAGGCAGCCAGAGCCCACTTAAACCACTTGGTTGCCCATCATCCAACACCTTCAGTGCATTGGCAGAAAAAATGAGAAACATTTCTTCTGGAACACCATAATGGCAGCACCCCAAATGTTTTTATCTGACAGGCTTAAAAAAGAAAGAAGAAAAGGCAAACAGGTTTTCCTGAAGAAAAGGCTGTTCAATAGTGATGCTGCTGGTTACAAGTAGGGTTTGAATCAATGTATCACAGCAGGATACTGCCTCCATAATGCATTGCATCAATACATCAACAAAGTGGCGTAACTCTGATACCACACCACGCCATAAATCATCCTCCCATCACCAGCTGTAGAATTTATTGATTAGCAGGATGGATATCTGGGAGGAGAAACATAACAGCTCTCAGAACATTTTCACCACATTTAAGGAATATGCAGAAACAAAACTTCTCACTCCCTTTTAACGCAATGTACACTGTGTCTGGGAAAAAGGTGCCGTCACACATCTTTCTCCCTTGGCCTCCTGTGTGCTGCAGACTCTGCAGAAGAGCATTTCCCATCTCCACGGCAACAGGAAGAAGGCAGCAATTTGTCTGTGGAAGACCTTCTTGGTAAAGCCACCCAGAGGCTTCTGCTTCCCAATCTACACCAGGGGTCCTCTTGAGAACTCAGCTCCCCACAACACTTTATGCCCTTTTTTTCCCTTCAGCATCCCAGTTTTTTATTTTATTTTTTCTCCTGAAAATGACTGAAAGCAAGAGAAAGATTCTTGGGTGCTCATTTGAACCACTTCTCTCCTCAGACAGCAGTGACAGATCAGCCTGGGTCCCCTGCTGGTGCAAGGCTGGGTATGTGTGGGGCAGCTGGGAGCTCCCTGCAGCAGCACTCAGGTAAAGTAGGGCCAGGTGTGGATTTCAGAGCTCCCTCAGCCTTTTCTCCCCTCTGCCTGTGTGACACCACATCTGATAGCCATTCTTCCATCATTTTCCTTCCAGTTTAGATTCTAAATGATGCTCTTCTACAGGGACATTGACTTTCTTGGTGGAAACACTGGGCTCTATTATTACAACACTGTCTTGAAGACCTTAAGCAAAAAAGTAAATCCTTAAAACTGAAAAGCCTAAGGAATAGCCCTTATTGCTAACTGGTAATCAGCAAGTTTTTCAGAGACTTTCTTAACATTTCCTGTAACACATCATAGTTGTCATACAAAATATTTCCTCTGCAGATGGCCATTCTGCTTCCACACAATGGATCAGAAGAATGCCACGTTTCTCTTCCCATCAAGCAGAAGGATGCATGCAGACTGTCAGGTGGAAAAGTTCCTCATCTTGTTTCCCCAGGGGCAAATATCTTACAAATAAAGTCTTTCAGAAACATGAGCTGCAAGTGAAGAGTCAGCCATGCTGCTGCAAAAGCCCACATCCCACAAGAACTTTAAGTCTGGTTTTCAGAAGACTAGAGGATATTGAAATAGGATATCTTTCCAGATTAGAAAAACAGATACTAGGCAAATTACAAAACTTAAGAAGAATCTGCAGTTAATGTGGTATAAGGTGGAATAATACAAAGATGGTAACAGATATTCAAAAGGTTATATATAGGGAAAAACTCACCAATGTGGATGCCTTTGCTGGGAAATCCTGAGGCAATCTCCACCTAGAAGCAATCTCCAAGAGATGCTGCCTTAGTGGTGGTCAGCCCTTAAATGAGGTCTAGAGGAGGTGGAGTCAAGCTCCACCCCTTCTGGGAGCACAGCTAAATTACTTTCACCTGTGCTCCCACAGCTGACCTGACACTTGCCTCAGCTGATTAATCAGAGGTTCAGGCTGTTATTACCAATTTCCCATACATGCGGAATACAAAAAAAGTTAAGGAATATTTGTATCAAAAAAACCCTATTCTGAAGCAATTTCTGATATTAAATAAATAAATAACTTTACTGCAAATAAAAAGAACACAACCAGAGAAGTCTAAAGAGTTCATAAATAAAATGTGAACTAAAAAAAAATAGTCAAAACTCAACATAGGAACATTTATATGCCACATTCAAATGTGATTATGCTGTTGGTAACTAACACTGCGTAAAGCAAATTAAATTCTTATCCTAAATGTTTTCATTGAAATAACTGGAAGTTGCATCTTATTACTCATATTTTCAAAATTTTTTGTGCTTCTACATTTATTTGCAAAACTATCCATCATTCATATGACTTGACATTTTGAATACTTAATACTTTTAATATTTAACGGTCTTAATCTTTGCATTGACCAAAATTTACTGGAGAAGACACATCTAACTAAAATATACAATTTCCAGCTGTATGGGAGATTGGTAATCGCAGCCTGAACCTCTGATTAATCAGCTGAGGCAAGTATGGGGTCAGCTGTGGGAGCACAGGTGAGAGTGATGTAACTGTGCTCCCGGAAGGGGTGGAGCTCGACTCCATCCCCTCTGAGACCTTATTTAAGGGCTGACTCCCACTGAGGCAGCATCTCTTGGAGATTGCTCACCAGTGAGGACTGCCCCAGCTTCTTCAGCTAAGGCACCACAACCGGTGAGTTTTCCTTTACTTATTCCTTTTGTACATTTGCTGCCATCTGTATATTAACAACCAATACAACAGCTATTTTTGTAACACTCAACATTCTGCTTAGTGGCATTTCTTAGGTCTTAACTTGGGAGAGATGTGGGGAGATGCTGTAAGTTTTTGAAGTAAAAGGTCCCATTTTGTCTTCTTGAAATATAAATCTAATCTGAAATGACACATTTAATATATATAATAGACTGGTTTTATGTATTTTGATAGCATCATTGATAAACTGCTAAATGGCCATGGTTTCTAATGAAAAGCACCACATCATGTGCTGTAATTAATTTCCCGATTTCTGTACCACAGTATGAGATATTAGCAATGAAAGGGAAACTACATCAGCTTCTGTCCCCATCGGTAGGTGTACATAGACATCCTTTGAGGGTCTCAGTAATCTTCTAGTTTCTTTTCCTATTTGTGCATCTCCGCAAGCCACAGGCAAAGAATGAATGTGCACCCCATCTCTCATCCTCAGATCCCTATCCTGGTCTACAACTCTAACCCAAACTGAGAAGCAACAAGTCTGCTAAATGTCCTCTTTGGTGACATCCTCAGGGGTTTCATAGAAACAAGAGCTTTTCAAAAGGCACATCTATTTGCTTCATCTTCACATAGACCTCCATGGAAATGCATGCAGCATTATAGAATGCTGATCACATCAAACTCAGTTTTAGTTCATGAGTTATAACCACTCCCCACTTCTCCTCGAGATATACATATGAAACATAAAACTCACTTTTCAGTTCATTCATGCCTGATGAATTTCCTGGAGAACAGGGCCATGAATTTTTAACAGCTCTGCAAACATAAAAGCAAATAATATACACTCTTCGTTCGTTTCTATGCAATTTGATGAATGAAGTTGTCCCTGTGCTCTCAGCAGAGTGATCTTCACCAGCTTGGAGGCTTGTGTTGTGTGCCAAAGGTAGTATTTCACACCGCTGCTCTGATCAGCACCTTCCATTACGCAGAAAACACAAGAAACACTGAAATCCACTCTCCACTCCAGGTCCATCTCTCGTCTCTGTTTGTCTGCCAGAGGAGAAGGGAACATTATGATCTTTCTAACCACTCCAGACTGGTAGGATTCCTTGTTGCCTTAAGAGTACAGATTCTTGAAAAACAAAACTTCAGCACAACTGTTGCCGACGTGGGGCTCACCAAATGCTGTTTTAGCTAAGTCCAGACATGCTCATTTTCCTCTGTTGCCTTTCTTAAGCTGCAGCACCTTAGCTAGTAAACTGAGGTCATAAGCTAAATTGCTTCTCATTAAGATATTAGGACACTATATCACACTATATCACACTTATCAGAATATGTGTAACTTAGTGTGGGGGCAGCAAGAAGCAATACACAAAAGTTCATTTCTTTAGTTTATGTGTGTTCTATGGGCTTTGTTTAATTTTAGTATGCTGTGGAGTTTCATGGGTTAAAAATAAGCTCAGACATTGCCTATTCTTCAAATTTGAAAGCAGTTTTAGTGTAGTAAAGGCCAGTGCTTTTTTCCCATGAGATTCACCTTCTGCAATCTACATCCTATTTTGACCTGAATAAATAAAAATGACTCTTTAAGTGCTTTTCTGACTGCATCCACTTCTGCTGTTTCTTTTCATTAAAGCTGTGGATTTATATATTTTCTTCCCAGCAACTTAATCTGAGCAGGACTTACATTTTACCTTCATCGCTATACAGCATAGAAAGTACTGTCACTATTTAAGAGCTAAAAATAATAATCCTACAGCAGCCCCCAGCCATTATTATTTTCACTGCCGTGTAGTTTTCATTTTGCTGCCTTCCAAGACATGAGTTATTTTGCTGAATATGTGAGCATGCACACATTGTCTCTGGGAAAAGCTGCGCAAATCACACAGTTAAGCTCCAAGGGGCTGATGGATTTGTTAGCAGCCTCATTGCAGCGCTCCGCTCTCCACTGCTGATTCCACTCACTCACACTGGACTTGCTGTGGTTTTTCCCAGCCATCTGCCCTGGTAGCATAATAGCACTGTCCTATTGAGCACGGAGCTGGGACACATCACTTTCTGCCGTTCCTCTCCAACACAGCACTCACTCCAGGAGGACAACGAGGGCACTTATGGGGTGGCTGCTCCATCTCTGAGCCCCTGGAGAGCGGCCACAAACACAACAGCCTATTGAGGGATGTTCAGACCCTGACTTCCAAGGAGAAACTTCCACCAAGACAGCTGGCATCTGAGATGCACTAAAAAGCTGCTATAGTTAACACCCCTTTTATCTCAGCAATATCTTTACTGTGAATTCCAGGGAATGAAGTACTCAAAACAATTGAACAGCAAAACAACATTATAGGTTATGCTGCAAATTACAGTTTGTAGGAACCTAGCCGTTGTTTAGCAAGTGCCTAAACTTTAGCACAGGAGAAATTCCAGTTAAAAAAACAATTTGTGTGCTCAAGAATCCTATTGAATTTTAACTTCAGTGAGTATTGTTTTCCTGCTGATGTGAATGCATCCTGAAATTTGCTGATAAAACTCAGTGCAGGACACAAACACCAAACAACACTCAACCTCAAGGAATGTTGGTGTCCCTTTTCTAATCTTCAGTACTCAAAGGCATGACAGAGGTTTCGTCTGAAAAAAAATCTGGTTTATTGATTAATTTCTGTATTTACATATCTGTGATATAAGCTTTTAATAGAAATTCCTGTCAACATTCTACAGTTGTTTCTCCAGCTGTCAGTAAGCACAGAGCTGATCTGTGACTACATATCTCCCTTCCACTTCCACTCATCTAGAGACTGGTGTTACTGGGGCACCCAAATTGCCGTCATATCTTTTGCTTATGATCACTAAAGCAGTATTCTAGATACAAAAGATGAGTGATGCACACTAATTAGCAACCAGAAAGAGATTTCTCTCCATTTTAGTGCTATGCTTCTACTGCTTCAAAAGCGGTCAGACCTCCCTGAAATCCCAAATGTCTTTGATAACCCAGAATGTCTCAAATGGCAATAGGTGCCCCATTTAGATAAAGAGATCCCACGGCAGTGTCTATGCTGGGAGCTTAGACACATGCAGACCCATATGCAGACACATGAAATTAGGTTCTTGTAAACTGGGACAAGAATGCATCACATTTTATATGCATCATGATGTGATACATCATTAAAACTTGAATTCACCTTTCTTTAGCTATTGCCTTTAGCTTCCCAGTGTTTCCTTTCTGTGCTCACTCCTTAATCAGCACCACCCATAACTCTCCCAGAGGAAGTGAGTCAGGTCTCTCCTTCCAAGGACATGGCTGATGCCAGGCTCATTTGTCAGGGAGGGGCTGATGGAGCTAACCAAGCGCAGCCAACCCAATGATTTGTAAACTCAGAGGGCTGGTGGGGCTAGATTTATAGACCACAAAGTTCAGCCCAGTGCAGACCAGAGAGATCATCAAAAAGCACTGTGCAAGTTATAGCCTCCCTGCAAAAATTTGGAAAGAAAAAAGCATGGGGTTCACTGAAACATTTCCCCGTAAGCCTGCTTCAGCATACAGAATTATTCAGATGTCAGAAATGTAGTTTCCTTCTTGTCACTGTGATAACATTAGCTTTAGGTTGATTCCCGCTGCTGCATGACAGCTGTTGCAGAAATCACTAGGAAAGCACAGAACATAAGTTTGTCATAAGAGTTAAAGCTAACCAATCGCTCATCTTACAATAAAATCTAACCCGGTCATCTCCCACATTATATTTGGCCACTGGAACATTAAAGCCACTACCACAGCATTTTAGCTAATTGCATGCATCAATAAAAATAGATTCCACACAAAAAGGCATCAATTAAAAGTAAGAAGCTCTAAGAAAGCAGTTGCTTTTAATGCATCATTTATCACAACAACCCAGTGTTCTGTTCTTCTACAATTTTTAGAACTTTCATTGCCATGACAACGGGATGCAGCCTTTACACAGTGTGGGCCACATCCTGCCCTCAGTGACACAGATGCAAATTCAGAGCAACTTTGCTGAAATGCCTGGAATAGCAGTGATGCAAATACAGTGCAAGAGAGCAGAATGGGACCCACTCTCTCCTTTATGTAATCATATTCTTCTTCTTTGCCTTGTCAGGAAGACAAGATGTTTTTCTCTTCTACTTTGAGTAAGCTCACAATGTAGTGGAATAATCAGACATAATGACAGGTTAAACCACAAAAGAGTGTTACATCCTAAATACCATATTAACTTAAATTTTAAATTTGTGTATTAACAGTTATTTAAAATGCCCAAGGAAAGAGCAAGCCTGAGACTGGAATACATTTTCTCTATTCAAAGGCTACATCTAAAGTGTATAGTTTAACAAATACCTTGCCTAATAAGCAGATAAAATCAAGCATCAATTCAGACTTGTTTATCTGAATGCCTTCACAGGAAAAGAAATGCACAGAAAGGCTCCTGTGTCTGACTGCCAAGGGCAGAACTCCATGCAGACGACCCCTTCTCTCTGTATGGAAGATGCTCCAAAGACATTGTCCCACAATGATCTGAGGCTGGCCACTTTTACAGGAATTCACTGTCAGATAAAGGTCTATAAACAGATTGCTTAGCCCGGGAAAGGCAGAGCCCATGGATTTATTAAGTCTGAACTGTTCTTTGAAAGTATTCTCCAGACTGCAAGGCAAAAACACAGTTTTTTTGTTAAATACAAGAGCATGCAGAAACCCAATTGAAGAAGTACTGTACAACTTGGTAAAGATAAATATGCTAGATTCATACACTAATGATATCTTAAGCCTCTATTTCTGATATAAATCCAGATGAAGCTCTGAGGCAAATGCTACAGGTATGTTGGAGAGAGGGATATGCAGAATTTAAACAGCAAGAGATCCTCTGCATGCAGTTTGCTCACCTAGCCAGTGTTCAAAGTTCTATCCAGTAGAAATACATTTACTCCATTAAATTCAAAGAATACAGAGCTGTAATCCTTTCCAATAGCTCTTCATATTTTAATGCTTTCTCTGGATCAAAGTATAGCCACAGATCTACAAAACCCAGCAGCAAGAAGTGAGGTGACCTCCTACATTCAGAGCAATCTCAGAATAATGTCATTTTAGAAATGAATTTTGCAAGCAAACCTAATAGTAGGCATTACTAGTGCTCAGACGTGACTCTGAAGACTGATGTATCAACACTGCACTGAGACAGCATAACAGCAGCAGAAAAAATAAATAAATGAGGTTTGTTGCCCAATGAAAATTAAGATTATAAAGGAAAAAAAGAAAAAAAAACGCATCTGGTCAGGACGTCAGGAGGTCAGTTGCCTTGTCTATCTAGCCAAGGGCACGATCATCTGTAACTACATCATTCCAGATAGTTTTTTATTCAGCTTCCATTTAAAGACTTTCAACAAAAGATGCATTGCAATTTCCAGCCGCTCTATTTCAGCTCGTTATCTTTATCATTAGAAAGCTTTATGGTGCATTTGGGGGCATAATTACAGCACAGCTAGGTATAACTGCAATATGTTTATTATAAGCTCAGGAATTAAGAGCAGTGAAACCATATCAACACATGCTGCATCAGCCAAGTTTGGGCCAGATTAACATTACTAGCAATAGAAGCCCATTACCATTCTACAGGTATTTATTAAATACAACTGATTAGCTGTGACCATTTTGCTCCCACTGCTTCTCGTAGAATCATAGAATCACCAAGGTTGGGAAAGACCTCCAACATCATTCAGTCCAACTATCCACCTACCATCGCAGTCTGTTCCAGCATCTAACTACTCTTTAAGAGAATATTTTTTTTCCTAATATCCAACTTACACCTCCCCTGGTACAACATGAGGCCATCCCCTTTAGTTCTAATGCTAGTTTCCTGGGAGAAGAGGCCAATCCCTACTTTGACACACACATTAAAAACAAGCATTCTTGATTTTATTTTCTTTGAGATCATGATGTTTTGTAGTTTTCTCTTTCAAACGTTGTGGCAAACTGTGAGCACCCTGGCTTCCAAATGTTTCTCCAATTTTCTCAGGTTGATTTGCAAGCAATTTGCAAGTGATTGACCAGGACTGTGCTGTATAATACGTGTATTAATTGGAAGCAAGGAAAAAAAAAAAAAATGTGCAGCACCAGATTTTTACTGTTTTTATCCAAATCAGTATCTTCAGAAACTGTTAATAAATGAAAAATATATGTGTATTTGATCTATTGGATGCACTAATCTATTCCTTACCTGCCATTACTTATGTATGGCCCCTGTTCAAACCTTTTTCCATCAGCCTGCATTTCTTAAGGCTCGTAGGATGTCCACAAGTCACTTCATGGCAGATGAAATAATTCTCTTGTGTTTCATGGCAAAATAACTTCTGTGAGGCTGTGCATTGAGATTCACTGTATTTGAAAACAAGAGAGAAAATGGATAACATCAGAAAAGGTGAGCCCAGACTGGGAACCCTCCTTTTGGAGAATGAATGTTAAAGGAAAACAACCAAACACATAAACAAAGTTGATAGAGGTACTGGGTTATTGGTGAACCATTTTCCACAGTAAATCAAAATTGAATATTAATAATAATAATAATAAACCAGAAGATCATCACAGCTTTTTTATAGTCTAGGAAAATTCCAAATTAATTATACACTGCTTGCATTAACATGGGGGTAAGGCCCCACTGACAACAAAATCTCTTCTAGACATTTTACACCTGCATGGTGGTACAGAGTCCTATTTCAAGTACAGTGCTCCTGCCAGCTCGATAATTTTTGCAGGCCAAAAATGATTGCCCAAAGAGTGAATGTAAATGGCAGTGAGTGGAAAGGTGATGATTCAAGGTAACTGTTGCAGAAGCATCTGCTGGTGGAGTATTTGTGAGTCACAGAAGAAACAAAGGCTGCAGTTGACACTTCTGAGAGTGACAATAAGAATACCACCTGTGAAGAAAGAAGCCGGAGAGCATGTTGAAGGAGAGGGAAAAAAAACGTTGTAAAGAGGAATTTTAAAGATGCATCTAAAAACAAACAAACTAGCTAATACTATGTTGAATACGAGACTGAGTCACAGAATATCTTCAGGAACACACAAGGATCATTGAATCCAGCTCCTGGCTCCACACAGAACCACCCAAAATCCAAGCCCTGTATCTGAAAGCATTGTCTAAATGCTCTCTGAACTCCAGTACTTGGGGTTGTGCCCACTGCCCTGGGCAGCCCTTAGCCCGTTCTATGCCCACCGCCCTCTGGTGCAGACCCTTTCCCTCACCCCCAACCTGACCCTTCCTTGATAGAGCTCCACGCTGTGAACTGTTCCAACATCCAAAGTTCCCTGAATATTCCACTGGGCAGCAGAGAGGGAATCATTTCTGCAAGGGCAACATAGACCACATAACATTTAAACTTTCACCTGAAACTGTCTGCTCCTTTTCTTTCTTCCTAGAGAAGAAATACAGAACCTCTCAGAATAAGCACTTTAGTTCCAGTGGCAGATATTCATGGAATGGACTCACACCTGCATCAGTGACCAAAAGCACAGCAAGTGCAGATGTTATTATACTGTAAGTACTCTCAGAGGAAAAAAATAAGAAATGAAACAAAAGTCTCCAAATAAAGCAGAAAGACATAGCAAAGAGCACACAGTATGAAGGCAGTTCACCACCTGAGCAAGCTACTCTGAGGTTTTTAGTCCCAAAGCCACAGAGTGGCTGATCCTCTACTGCCTGCTGACAGTAACATTCAGTGCAACAGAATGTGAAGCAACTTCTTATAGACCTGTCCTTCAAGACCATCTAGATATCTATTACAATTTGTCCACCACACTTTACAATGTCAAATGATTTCTGGCCTGCTTTCTCTGAAATCCAAGACTTCAGTAATTTTCAACTACAACAGAATTTTTTCTTCTATATTTATCTCTTTTTAACACAACGTGATTTTCAGTTGAACTTCTTTATATGGACATCTGCATTATTACTATGACTTTTATTGAACTAGCAGCTTGCAGGTTGTTTATTGGATTTCGCTCCCCACAGTATCTTTGAGAGTTTTGCCATTTTTTTCAATGGATATGGGACTGAACTGCCTGAAAAACCTGATTGCAGGTTAATTCAAAGCACTGGTGAGAACTGACATTGGTATATTGACAACAGTTTGTTTCTTTCTTTTAATTTAGACTCTTTTAATTGGCTTAACCAGTGCTTTGTTATGTGCAATGATTCTCTATCTCTGAATGCAATTTTCTGCAATCAAATAGGAAATGTTTCTCTCCTCAGTTCACATACAATAGGAATAGTAAAGCAGGCCTTGGGCAAATGGAGAAAAAAAAACTGCTTTCTATGAGCCCGGAATCTCTGGGTGAAGAAAGAAGTGTGATAGGTGAGCGACTGAATAGAGAGATGTACAAGGAGGAGAGAATTTAGGCTGGAAACTGGGACTTCAAGAAGAATTAAAATAGCCTATTTATTTTCCAGGTTTGTGGATTGGGTGACAAAGGATTCAAAAGGCTACACCTATACTTCCTGCTCTGAGCAGAGGCCAACACTGATGAAGCCTGTGTGATTTAAAGTCATGCTGTTGGTTTGCAGCTGCTGGGGATGGACAAACCAAGGCTCATGACTGGAAGACGCTTGCTATCAGCTGAAGATGTCCTTCAGAGGCAACAGGTGAGGATTCCCCATTCCTAGTTTGCTGGGACATTCCATAGCTCAGCTCTGATAGATCTGATTGAATTCATTGGATTCTCTGTCCTAAGTGACAAGCCGGTCTTCACCTCTTACCTCAGTTCAGAGAAACAAGCAGGATAGCACGCTTACCACAACACAGCTGAGGCTTCTCAAGGAGGGGAGTTGCTAGGGACCCCTTGGAGAGAAAGGATCCAGGCTGGCCCCATGGGTGCAGGCTCTGGATGTCCAGATGAGACTGGAAGTCCAATCTGCCTTTCAAAATTCCAAGAAATGCCTTCTTTGGAGTGGGCTCCTGGCTTTGGGTTTCCCTTGGTGACTGGTGAGTCAAGTCAATGGGGTCAGACTATTTTTGGTGGTATGCAGCAGGAAGGGCAAGAGGCAGAAACCGGAACACAGAAAGTTCCACACATATACAAAGAAGAACTTCTTTACTGTGAGTGTGACAGCACAGGAGGAGGCTGCCCAGAGAGGTTGACTCTCCTTCTTTGGAGATGAAATTCAGGACCAGCCTGGACACTTTCCTGTGCAACCTACTGTAGAGAACCTACTTTAGCAGTAAGTTGGACTCAGTCTCCAGAGGTTCCTTCCAACCCTGACACTTCTGTAATTCTGTGAATTATTTTAACAAGGAAAATTATATTTGTTGGTCTAAAGGCTCAAGGGTGCTTAGTCAGCAGCTTTTTTTTTTTTTTTTTTTTTTTTTTGTATTGCTGTTTCATGTCACCTTATTTTTTGACTTGATTTGCTCCAGGAAAAACAACACTCCAGAGTAATTCCAGATACAGTTTGCATTGTTTGCAGCCTGCTGAGTACTGGCCAGTTTCTAAATCATGCATATGTTGTCTCACTTTTTCACCCATAATTTACTCTGAATGGTTTCAGGAATACTTGCCCCAGTCATTTCCCAGGCAGTGATCTGGCAAGTAATTCAAAAGTGTTTGCAGTCATCATTTATTCAGATTACAAACTGGAAAGCAATTTAACAGTTGCTCATATATGGGAACTCTCCAGACCAGCTTGCCTGCCTTTTTCCTCTTGGTTTGTTTGTTGTTGTTTGTTGTTGCTGTTGTTGTTGTTTTAATTGAATTGTTCTGTTGTTCACAAAACAGAAAACAGTTGTCCCACTATTCCTAGAACTCCTAACAAACTGAAATAGTACATTCCCTTCACAGGAAAGACATTTTGAGAATGCATACAACATCATGCCAGCACCTAATCCTTGCTAACCCAGAGTTTGGAAAGCAAACCAGACTGATATATGCTGAAATCCTACACTTTCTCAGCTTAATTACTGTGGAGTTCACCCACAGGAATCCCTTTATAAGCAACAGGCCTTTGTACCAACAAAATATGCTGGCTATTCAGCAGAGCACAGCACTGCAGCAGATTCTGTCAGGTAGAATCTCTAAAAAGGCAGAAAGAAGAAACAATCAAAAATAACGAATAAGGGTAATAAAATCTTTCAAAATCTTGATGATGGAAGAAAAATTCTGCTAAGTGAATCCGGTATGCTTAATTAAGTTTAATCATACAAAGAAGTGTTTTTAAATGACTATCTGTGAGAAGAGTGCAAAAGATGGATGTTTGTGTTTCTTTGCAAAAATGCTGCTGCTGTAAGGCATTCTGCTGTTGGCTGTATTAAGAAAGCTGTGATATTCACCAAGGCAAATGAGTTTCCGTGTATACCTGGTGACATAATTTGAAGTGGTATCTTGTCAGTATAAATCCTGATTAAACTTACCTGCAGTAAATCTTTGTGCAGGAATTGTGGTTTGTTGTTCCTCGCTAAAATAAGAGTTGCTGCCTGGAAGCGTGCAAGCATTTAATTTTGTCACATAATTCCCCCAATTTCAGGCCATAGTAAGTAACACTTTCCATAAGTGCCAGCTGTCAATTCCCGCTAGAGCATCTAGCTATTACAGGGTTTAGATGTCTGCCTGACAATTAGCACTGTATGTTTTGAATTCATCACTTCAAAAAATGGCAGAAGAAATTGAATGGTAAAGGTTCTGGATGAACTAACTAAACCTGTACAACGGTATTTCCGAAAGCTTCATCTCTGTGCTTTCCTTCGCTTAAAAAGAGTGCAGAGCATTCTCTTGGCAAGACATATATCTCCTCAGACCAAGTGAAGAGAGACCTCTACAGGTGCTTTTTCTGCCCACAGCCCTTTTTAAGCGATTCCCTGAAACTCTTCAACACAAGATGCGCTCAGGGTTCAGCTGCCATGTGAGGAGGGTGGAAGAAGACCATCACCCCACTCCCCAGCGTTCATCACTGTCCTCATCAGTGCCACCTACAGCACTGTTCCCTCTGGGGCTGCCAAAGGGACATTATGTTTCTCCATTAGACAGCCCTGCAGTTTTGCAAAACAGTTTTTTTTTCTTCTGAAGATCTTAATGCATTGCCACAGGTAGAAGCCCCTGCTGATGTTTACTGACAGAAATAAGAGTAGCCTAATGGAAAGAATGAACATCATTCACAACTGTACTTTTTGCATCAGTCTTCAAATTGCTATCTTCTCACAGGTACCAATAAGACTTGCATAGCTAAAATGCTGGCAAATACATACAACTTGCAGGAGAAGAAGGATGCTAAAAGTACTTCCCTGACAAGAATAGTAAAGACAGTGACAGAAAGCAGTTAAAAGCTGCTGAGCCTTTACAGTGTTTTCACTATATCTAGGTGCAAGAACAAAGCCTGTAGGAGCCGTACCAGTCTTCTTTCTAAACTTCTCTGAGGACTGGTTTCCTCAGGATTGTTACGAGTCTACAGATTCCAACATTCTTCCACAAGCTGTAATTGGGAATAGATAATAATAATGACGATGGTGATGATAAAATGCAGTATTTGGATTTCATCATAAGTACTCATGCACTGAGAGATCAGTATTGTGAAGTTTGTTCTGCACAAGAATAATTGATGGGTTTGTTACTGGATGCATTTCAGTCATTGGGAGTAAAAACATCCATTGATGAAAACATACTGGAGACTATTGAAAACTAACTGTTCTGTTGCAAAGACAAAATAAGAAAAAGAAAGTACTCCAGAGAAAACACAAAACAAGAAAAGAAAGAAAACAAATAAACTCTGTCTTATAAAAATGAAGAATACGAAATCAAAGGGGTTTATTTTTCTCTAAATCTATTTTCTCATTGGCATCTCCAGGGATGTTACTGCTGCCTATGCAGAAACTCTGCCATGTTTGCAACTGACAATTGTACAGTATTGCTGATTTTCTAGGAAGCGGCTGTGCTTGACAGGAATTCTTAAGGTCTCTGTTACTACTCCCAGTAATAGCACCAATGTCTAGCCTTAAGCAAGCTGCCCACTCAGTCCTCTATCCTCTGAGCAGCTGCAAATGAAAGGGAACAACACTGCCCTAGCAATGGCTAGTTTTATCTTTTCTTTTGTGACCTGAAGCCTTTTAGAATCACAGAATCACAGAACAGCCTGGGTTGGAAGGGATCTCAAGGATCATGAATCTCCAGCCCCCCCTGCTAGGCAGGGCCACCAACCTCCCCATTTACTAGACTACATTGCCCAGGGCCCCATCCAACCTGTCCTTGAACACCTCCAGGCACTGGGCATCCACAATCTCTGTGGGCAGCCTGTTCCAATACCTCACCACTCAAATAGTAAAGAACTTAAAGAAGTAAAGAAGTTTATTATGAATTCTTAAATATCCACATACAGTTCCCACATGTTTAACCAACCATCTGTAAACAAAGGAAAACACAGAATCATAGAATGGCCTGGACCACAATGATTATGTAGTTTCAACCCCACTGCTATGTGCAGGGTTGCCAGCCACCAGACCAGGCTGCCCAGAGCCACATCCAGCCTGGCCTTGAATGCCTCCAGGAATGGGGCATCCACAGCCTCCTTGGGCAACCTGTTCCAGTGCATCACCACCCTCCGTGTGAAAAAATTCCTCCTAATATCTAACCTAAATCTCCCCTGTCTCATTTTAAAACCATTCTTCCTTGTCCTATCACTGTCTATATATGCTCCCTTCAAGTGCTGGAAAGCCACAGTGAGGTCTCCCCAGAGCCTGCTCTTCTCCAAGCTAAACAATTCCAATTCCCTCAATCTTCCCTCACAGGAGAGCTGCTCCAGCCCTCTGATCATTTTAGTGGCCCTCCTCTGGACCCTCTGCAAGAACTCCATGTCCTTCCTGTAATGGAGCCCCAGGCCTGGATGCAGTACTGCAGATGGGGCTTCACAAGAACTGAGCAGAAAGGGACAATCACCTCCCTCTCCCTGCTGGCCACCTCTTCTTTTACTGCAGCCCAGAACACAGTCGGCCTTTTGGGCTACAAGTGCACATATGAAGACAATTACATTTTTACCAAGCTCTCAAGGGCTGTTTCATCTTTGGATGAGTTTAGCTAAGTAAATCATTCTGCCACACAATCACCAACAAACAAATCAGCTGGAGAAAGACAGATCTGCTGCTGTGGAGAGCCCTGCTCTGACATGGGGCGCTGCTGGGCTCTGCTCACAGAGGTCATCCCAGCAGCCCCACGCTCTTAAAACCTTGCCAACTAAACCCAGTACAGATGGATATACCACATAAGATCACCTTGCAGACTATCTATAATGACCTTCATTATGTCACTAGAAGATATGTGATAGGATTTTGTTGTTTGGTAACACTTAGACAGTGCTGGTTTCCAGTTTCCCTAAACCTCCTTCTTTTTTGTAGTGCTAAATCTGCATTTCCTACTTCTCTCTTTTGTTTTCAGGTGGAAGCATGCAGTGTCTGTGTGAAGCCTACAAGTCTGTTGTTTGCCTACTCATGAAATTTGCATGGCTGCTGTACTGCCAGACCCCACCTGTGTTCTCAGGGCTGGAAACCCCAATTGACACAGTCACCGCAGTGTGCTGTGTGTGTTAAGCATGGGTACAGTGCATTTCATAGCAGCAGTTTATTTGGCTGATGTCTTTCAAAAGGGAGTTGGTCATTTTTAGCAAACAATTGCTTGTTTGGGTCTGTCAGCTCTGCCTGCCTGCTAGCAGCTGAGCTGCTCTGCAGTGCTGCCCTAAGAGCTGTTTGGGACAGGTGTCATGCTGTGTATAGGTGCTGTGAAGAGGAAGCACCCATTTACTGCTGCACCTTTCAAAGCACAGCGCAGCACAGGTGATGCCCAGCTGTCTGCCAGAATTTCATTTCCATCAGCCTAATGATAGATTTGACATCACTCCATAGAAAAGAAGACTGTATTCTGTGTCCCCATCTACCTATGCACAATGTTGCTGCAAGCAGAAGGATTTTGATCCACATTTCATCATGCAGCAACAATTCTCCAAACTAATGTTGGGCAGTGGGTATTTATAATGATATATTTATTCATCATTCGCATAGCTAATTCAGATAGTAATTAACTGTACTCTTCTTGTAATCCTATTACTGGATATTCATGAAGGTTCACTCATTCAAGCCCACTCTTGCATTCATTTCAATGAAATGCTTGAATTCATACTCTGTACCTTTAAGTTCTTGTACTTTTGATTTAACTGTGAAAGTTTGGCAAAAATAGAGACCAAAAATGCCCTCAACATTTAAAACTGGCATTCATGAAAAATCTGCTCAAATTCTTAGACACTTGAAAGACCAGGGACAACAAAGGTTTTCATGGCTTGACTGGGCAGAGTATGTCAACACCCACTTGAAAATGAAGAGTACATGGGGTACATACACAGGCATCCACATGCCTGTATATCCTCAGCGGATCACTCCAGGAGATATAAATATACGCTCAGCTGTTCTGATAACGTCACATTCATCTCTTACACTAACTAGTGAGCACACCAGCTAGCAAAGCAGGAGTTAACCTAAACCTGTTTCTCTGTAATTCAGATATTTAATCACTCAGCTATCAGTTAGTTGATTGACTGTTTAAATGAATTACACTCTAATATCCTATTTGTGCATATACCTAAAATCTTCTCCTTCACAGGATTCCAGCAATGATATGAGAGCTCTTGTAATAAGCCAAAGGAGTCAACAGCTAATGGTCAACATCATAGCATACCCCTGGCCCAGAAAACCCAGAGTGCCCTATTTTGCACAAATATATTCTGTGGTCATTGTTTTGCAGATGTTTCATTTTGTTTTCCTGTAGTAATTCAATAATGAGCTACACTTACAGTTATCACTTATATGGTTGTATAAGACTGTAATTTGCAACCTCTACAATTTACAAAGGCTTTACAGTTTAAACCTCTCTAGACAGTTTTGGAGGAAATTATCAGCTACTATGCCTGAACAATACATTTAAATCCAATTGAGAATCAGCCTTGTCATACTGTTCTGTTCAAACTGCAGCAAGGAGCAGAATTAATGCTCAAGTAGACATACTGTTATGTAGACACCCAAGGGTCTGCATCTCTCCAAATCCACAAGTGCATAAGTATTCTCATCAGTCAGAAGAGCTGTGCATTTGCTGTGTATTTGCCCTTTAAAAATCTACAACTACTTAGCTTCAAATGGTTAAACTGTGTTACAATATTGCATAAAATCTAGGTAGATTCTGTGCCATCCAAATAACCCATAGAATTGAATAGTTCAGTTGGAAGGGACCTTCGGAGACCACTAAGTCCACCAGACCACATCAGAGCTACCCAAAGCATGTTATGCCCATGTTATTGAGGGCACTGTCCTCAATTGACCTTGAACACAGACGGGCATGGGCCATTAACCACTTCTCTGGGAAGCCTGTTGCAGTGTTTGACCACCAAAAGTGTTTCCAAATGCTTTCAGCCCTGTTACCAGCTTTGGTGCCCTCCTCTGGGTGCTTTCAAGGGGCTTAACATTGTCTTTACCTTGTGGAGCACAGAACTGCTCACTATATTCAAGGTGAGGTTAGGCCAACATTAAATACAGAGAGAAGATCTCCTCTTTTGTCCAGCTGGTGTTGCTGTGCTTAATGCATCCCAAAATACAGTTTGCCCCTTGGCTGCCAGAGCATGCTGCTGGCTCATGCTGAGCTGTTGTCACCAGCACCCCTAGGTCCTTTCCTGCTGAGCTGCTCTCGAGCCACTTCTCTCCCATCTGTACTCATGTCCAGAATCCATCCTAGGTGCAGCATCTATTGTACTGTGGCCTGAACATTCAGACAGGACCCAGGTCCAGACGCTCCTCAGGGCATGCCAAGCCTGGGCTAGGTTACAGAGTCTGGTTTGGGCTGACCCAGAAAGCAGTGGCAATGTTGAAGCAGTGCAGCACGTTATTAATGCTAAGCATAAATTTAGTAACTTCACTGTATTTCTTGCAACATTATTCCATAGTCACAAATTTGTGTTTCCAAATAAACAAGTTGCTTTATCTCTCAGCCCAGCTTAATGCTAAATCTGGCCATGACTAGTATATAACACTGACTTGCCACATCACCCTCTCCCAGTTGCTTAAATCATTATTCCAAGGTGGAGTAGGATGCCTCCTGCCCAGTAAACTGAGATTCTCGGAAATTTCTGCAGTTACCAACCACTGAAAAGCAGGAGTTAGTAAATTTTGGGGAAAAAAAGTGTTTTTCTTGGCTATAGCTTTTTATAAGAACTGGAGAAACTTTTAAGTACTTTTGATACCTGGATCTTTCTCTTCAATGAGGGAAACACGCATGGACGCATCTGCATAATCTTTGTTTCCTGAGGAACCCAGAATGGATGTAAAAAAAAAAAAAAGATGAAGAAAAATGATAAAAATGGATAAATTAGTGCCTACCTTTTTTTTTGCATAAAAGTACTCTTTTAATGCCCAGGAATTCGTTATTGAAATGTGATGAAAGGTGGCAGTGCTCAACACCTTCATCAGAATACAGTAGTCTGAATCCTTTCAGTTCAATAAACTTCAGAGAACAGGAGAAATATTTTGCTCCTCCTTCCCCTTTGAAACTTAACCAAGATGGAGAAGTTCAAAGAACCACAGAGTACATATTTAAAAATAAAAGCTTTTTAACAAAATTCTTCCTTAGGGCATTCATTCTTAGCATGCACTCCCAAGGAAATTAGATATGTTAGATCACTGACTGAGTGCCTGTTTCTCCTGCCTCCTGAATGTTGTCTAAACCTTTTGGTCAATTTCAAATAAATCTGATCAAAAAAACTCAAAAGCAGGTCATCATCTGGGATTCACTGAGGTCCTCATAAGGAGAATGACATCAGGAACCATGGTCAAGGATGGCCTTCCTTGCACTCAACTTTAAGGGATTCCTTTCTGGAAGAATCATGAACCTGTAGAACCTCCTACCTTCTCAGGCATGTCCTTGACTGGCCACAGGATGGAGATCTGCAGAAAGCAGCCTTTACTACTGGTGCTTATAACTCTCCTATCCTGCTGTTTCTTTTTTCTTCACTGCCATAATATTTTACCTGGACTTTGTTCATCTCTGACTGTTTTTTTCCAAGTCTCTGGTTCTTTAAGTAAGACTGTCTAAAAGTATTATCATCCATTTTTATTTTATAATTTATTTATTTTTGTGATGCATATTACGGACATCGCTCTAGACACTACATGACTACCTAATTTGAAGTAAAAAAAAAGTGGCTAAAACAGTTTCTCCCTTCTCTTATGGGATTTATGGGTTTCTTTTAATTTATGAATGCTTCCAACTTGTTTTTATTTAAGATTTAATTCTCTATTTGAATAAACTATCAATTTTCTGTCAATTGCATCACACATGATTTCTTAAGTCACTCGGTGTTTATCCAGAGCTTGCTCTACTAAGCTGCTTTGACTATCCTTATATGAAGGTCAATGGCCAACAGATAAATTTCTTGTTCACCCACTCCAACATTCAGACATAATTTACATTTCTCAATATGCTTTTTGGGAAAGGGAACATATTAAAATCTGAATCATAATTGTGATTGTAAATCATGTTTTAAGAGAGTTAGAAAAGCATGACATTTTAACTCTGAAACATGGAAATGCTTCTGCAGAGTAAATATTCCAGTGTTACATCACATTTCAGGCAAAGGGGGATCCTCAATAGCTCAAATTAAAATTTCTATAGGGAAGCATTGACAGAGAAGTCACAGGATTGGTTGTGCTGTTATCTTCTTGCTGTTAAGACAAAAGATTTAGGAAAGGAACGTATTCCAGCAGCATCCCCAAGATGGAGTACCAATGGAGTTATTTTATGGCACGGCAGTGGATTGTCTACCCTGTAAATGCAACCCCATAGCTGGATCCTATGGAGGGGAAATACCTCCAGATGAATGAAGCTAAAGCTGAATTTTCCTCTGAATGTTTTTCTACAATTTTTCTGTGCTTAACTGTAGACCTCGTGCTTAGTGAACCATAATAATTAAGGAGAACAATTTGATTTATATCTGTCCTACTTCATAGTCCAATACACGATTCATTATTCAAATATCTCCTGCTCAAGATGAGGTATAACTGGGCAGGAAGAAATGCTGACTAAATGGATCCACAATTGCATCTGTTTCTTGTGAGCAGCTGGTGGCAATGAACTGTTATTAATTTTATTATGTGTTTTGTAGTTGCCAGGAGCAAGCTGGATGCGAAGTTCTAAATAACAAGGTGCATAGGAGAGGAATGGATTCCTTGTTGTTGGATGCATGTTCCTTGTTAGGACTCTTGTTCTTCCTCTCCTGTTTTTATTCTATGTTAACTGCCAGTGGATATTTCTGTTACTCTCTAGATGCTAAAACTATCCCAACACTGAAATCCTCTCCTCCTCAGTGAGACTAATCCAGGTTGTTTCAGGCTGGGGAGTGGCTGGCAGCTCATCACGGATGTGACTCCTGCAATTTGTTTTGCCAGAGTGTCTGAAGAAGAAATATTCTACAAAACCAAGCCAAACAAAATATTGAAACCAACCAAGAAAGAGAAATGGAAACGCTCTATCTATGCATACAAGGCTCCCTCCTGTAGAAATGAGGTTTTCTTTGCATGGAAATGTCTCGTGGCAGCCTCCTTGCATCCACAAGCTTTATCCTGATCACTAATACCAAACAGTTGCAGTAAAGGCAACCTAATATTCCTCATTCCTGCTCTTGTTTTCCTCACATAAAATCAACAGTCAGTTTTTCCAGTGTTCCCTTTAATCAAGAAGAGCAAAAAGCTACATACTGCAGAGACAATCTCTATAGTACTGAAGTGTTCTGCATAAAGTCTTCAGTGATTTCATGCCTGTGATGAATGGCCTTTTAATGCACTACTGGGTCCTCAGAGATATTCAGGGTACCCTGATGGCCTCTGAACAGAAAAGGTGAGAGTAAATGCCTATTTTCTTCTAGTTTTATTTCATACTCAGTGGAGTATGAACTGGATTGAAGTCAATGAAGCATGCTAGAGTATAGTACAAATTAAGCTACCTACGAAGAAATAGAGCATGTGCCACTTTCTCCTAACAAATTTCTCAGCTAAAACTTTTGGTTTTGTAACTTTTTTCTGTGGGATACTACTCTGCATCTAGAACTGCATTCAGGTGTGGGAAGGTCTTGTGCCCTGCACAAGAACAATGCAGAGCTGCTGGAAAGGATCCAGAGGAGGGTCATGAGGATGATCAAAGGACTGGAGCACCTCTCCTATGAAGACAGGCTGAGGGAGTTGGGCCTGTTTAGCCTGGAGAAGAAAATTCTCCAGGGAGACCCCATTGTGTCTTTCCAGATCTTAAAGGAAGCTTACAAACAGGAGGGAAATCAACTTTTTACATGCGCAGACAGGGGTAGGACAAAGGGAAATGGCTTTAAATGAAAAGAGGGGAGATATAGATTAGATGTCAGGGGAAATTTTTTCACTGAGATGGTTGTAAGGCACTGGAGCAGGCTGCCCAGGGATGTTGTGGCTACCCCATCCCTGGAGTGGAATGGGGAGACACAAGGCCAGACCAAATAAGGGCCTGGGCAACCTGATCTAGTGCCTGATTTAGTGGTTGGGAACCCCGCATGTGGCAGCAGCGTTGGAGCTAGGTGATCTTTGAGGCTCCTTCCAATCTGAGCCATTCTATGATTCTATGGCAAATGAAAAGGAGGAGGACAGCCTAATGGACTCACCAGTTGGTACTTCGATTTGGAAGCTGTTTTATTAGTCCAGAAGAGACATCAATAGGCATCCACTGTGTTACCAAACTGACTAAATTTTTTTTTTTTCTTTCCAACTTTTCTCATGATTGTAAATGGTTATAGACACAAAGACACTTCATTAATCATGTTCCTTTACTCTCTGGTGCATTAAACTCTTATGATTTGTGAGTTCATGTATTAAAGCAAGAAGGACTATGAGTCAATGTTTTAATATATTCATCAGTGTTTCAGTGGAATGAAGGTGTTGGAGTGAAATAATGGGACACCCTCATCATGTTTTGAAAACAACAATCTTCCTTTTAAATTTTGAACAGGAAAACAACAGTCTTCAACAGACAAGAACCCATTATCGCTATCAACATCAAATTTCACTTTTCTCTGAAACAACAGCATAAAGGAATTACAAATATTTAACAGTGGAAACCAAGTATCTGTCTCTCCATGGATTCTGGATTAGCCCAGTCAATCCTTCACTAAGCAAGAAGCTTGTGGTCAGAAGCTATCACAGGTGAAATGAAAGAGCTGAAGGCACTTAGTACAGCATTCCCTTTCAGGCCAGTATCAGTAAAGTCTACAAAGATAGCACTGGGAAAGACAGTGGATGTACAGTTAGGTTATTGGGATGGGAGCAGAGGGCTAAGGGTAAAACTACACCCTGCCTTGTTCTTGTAAAACCACTCGCATTAAGAACCAAAAGGCTTAGAAGCAGACAGTTCCTCTCCACACAATACTTCATGATTAGAGTGAAAAAATAATTTTGCAATGAATAGTGCACTTGATTAATTTTCTCTTCTTCCTCTTCAAAGAATATCCACACACAGCTCACGATTACTTCTGATTGTTGGAATTTACACGGTGCATCTTGTTGCAAGTCTTTTCAGACCTCTCTGGACTGATTCAATCTGAAATTGAAACTGCTTTGGTTAGCTGAGACTAGTCCCAAATCACATAAGATTGCTCTTGTTTCCCCAGCAGGTTAGCATGACTCATAATCAAGAGAAGGGTTTACAGAAAATCATGAAGATGATCAAGCTGTCAAAGAGCTATACAACAAATGTGTCATTTGTTCTTGTCTTCTTATCCTTCACTCTGCTTCCACAAAGGGTAGTCTCTGTAGCCATCTAGAAGTATCAGCCCCAGAAGAATCTTTGCTATGCTCTGGAAAACATCTCTTTTTACAGCAGTCAACAAATTCTGCCACATAGTAGACACCGTGTAAGTACACTTCAGTACTTGCAGAACAACATTCTGATCTCCAGTCACAATGACTGCATCCTAACTAGAGCATCTAAGGATGTTTCTGAGCTCCTAGGTCCAGGCTAGCCAGCTGAAGTGATACGCAATGGCCCTTGGTTCAGATGAATGGCAGATAGTGTTGGGAGGGTTTCTGCTGAATGCACCAGCAGCCAAGTGTACATGCAGCCTATGCAACCTACTGCAGGGAACCTGCTTTATCAGGGGGTTGGACTCAATGATGATCACCAGAGATTCCTTACAACCCCTACAATTCTGTGACTCTGTGATTCTGTAGGACTTCCCCCTTGCAAACCCGTGTTTAAGTATAGAACATATTTTAGACTGCCAAGGTATAGAAATACCATTGAAAAATCAGAATAAAGTTATGAATAGAAAAATCAACTACTGCACTTTGAAGGCCATGTTTGACAATTAAGCTCTGTCTGAGTGTGCAGTTTAATTTTAAATATTAGCATGTGAGATGAAAAATTGGAGTGACAGCCCCGTGGTTGGGAGGTATTGTCAGAATGTGCGTGGCTCATCTAACACTCTACTTGCCTGCATCGTGGCTACCAAATCTGACAAAGAGTGTACTTTTGAGAATCGTATCCATTCTCTTTTTACAGATATTATATAAACTGGATTTTATCACCTCTGCTTCTATTTTGCTACAGAAATTCACATTTCTTTTCACTTAGAATTGCACTAATTTCTACTTTTTGCCATTGTTTTGGTGGATGAAAAGTCTCTGCAACACTAATAAATGCTTCTTTGCAGAGGCACTTACTGAGCTGGTTTCAGTCATCACTCAAACTACTCTTTAAAAAACAAAAAACAATAATTTATTAATTCCCTTTCTGTGGCAAGGAGGCTTTCTAGATTTCTGGATTATTTCCAGTGCTTTTTCCTAAGCCTTCTCTCTTAACAGCCTTCCCCCTCCCACCCCCACCCTCTTTTTTTTTTCCTTTCCAGAAGGTAAACATTAAACTTTGAGTAATTAGACTATTTTTTCATCAGTATCACGTTTTTCTTTATTTGTTTCTTAATCCGCACAGTAAAAGTCATCGATGCGTTCAGTTTTAAATAATGAAAAACCTGAGAAATTAATCCACAACAGTAAAATGTTGCTGTAATTCTAAAACTGGGATTGGAATTTACTGAAAGAAGAACACAAAAAGGCCACGAACTCCTGCAAACTACTCCTGATCCCATCTCCTTAGATAGGCAGAAGGTTTTAGGCAGCAAAGAACAGAGATTTCTCATCTCAATAAGCAAGCCTGCGTCCTCTGGGGGGAATCCTTTCTGTCCTAAGGAAAACTGTGTCAGTTCCCAAATGTTCTCAAACGTCTGACTCAAAAGGGTAAACTAAGGACAGGAGTCTTGCTGTAAATTACTTCTTTCTCTCTTTAGTGGATTTAAATGAGATGTTTATTATCGCCTTAACATTCTTGCAGTGGTTTAGCTCTGTATAATAGCAAAGCCAGTAGTAAGTTAATTAAAAGAGCTATAATGTCTGAAAGAAGAAGGCAGGTTTCTATGGGTTGCTGATCAAAGGGAAAGTGGTTCTTTTTTAATAGCATGGTTTTGTTTTTTTTCTTGGTCTTTTGGATACAGTATGTCTCTGTAATCACCTACAGTTGCCATGATGACAAAATTAGATAAAACCAATCATCTGAAATAAAGAAAGGCTGGAAACAGAATCATCTTGCCACCTCCGCACTCCACTTCCTTCCCATCCCCCCCACCCCTCCAAAAAACAAACAGGCAAACAAAAACCCAGATAAAAACATAAATCTAGACCAGTAATTTATAAGAGCCACAGCAGGCACAACAGGTCAGTCTAGAACTATAATATACTGTAATCATCCTGTCTCAGTGACCCAGGTTCAGAATGAGTAATGAAGGACAGAAATGATGTGCATCAGTAATGTTCTCTCACTTGAGAGGTAGTGATGTATTCAAGTAATAATGCCAATTCAGTAGGTGAGAGAAGGCTATGGCTGTATGGTACTTGAAATGCAGGGAGTTGTGTGCCAGTGATATCCCCGATCAGTTGTCAAGTTTATGTGCACATAGATATCTTTAATGTCCAGATCAGTGAACTGTTTGACTCTGACAATACACTTACTTTACTTTCACATAATTACTTTTTTTTCTGGGGGGGGGAGGTCTTTAAAAAATGACAGCATTCCATGTGATCTGTGTTCCAAAGGAAAATGAAGCACAATTTTCATTCCTCTCCATAGTGCTTTTGCAAACTTTTGTAAAACTATACATACTCTGGAAATACCTCTATACTCTGAAAGTTTCAGGTCGTCTGACTAATTGTCTCATAAGCATTAAACTCCATGGATTTCTGAAGTAGGGGGATTTTTTTGATGGGGTGGGGGGAAAGAAAGGGTTCCATTTGTCCAACAAACAAACAGTGAATGGAAAGAAGAGGAATATAGGGCTAATATGAAGACAAAGGAGAGGTTTTTTTTAGCTTCCTTTAATTGTTCTTGTGAAGAAATGTATTGTATCAGAAATACCATTACTGTCTGTCTCTAAGTAAGCTACAGAAAGAAAAATCATAGTCTTCTGAATTTTCACTTTCATCTTTGAAACATTTTGTCTTTATCACCTACAAACCATAGGATGTTGTATTCCTCACACAGTTGTTTTAATAAAGATAATAGAACATTTCTAACAAAGGACTTTTTACTGTTTCAGCCAAACTGAAACTTTTATACGAAGATCTTCATTTGAAGTTTTCAACTGGATAAAGTCTGAGGTCAAACTGGACATAGAAAGAGAGAAAAATAAATATTGTTTTTAATCCATGAATTGACCAATCTGATCCAAAAAGAAGACATTTCAGCACAAGTCATGCTTTGAAGACACTCTGGATGTTTACTGGTTTCTGATAAGCCATTAAGACAAATAGGAAAGGTCACAACAACAAGACAGAATTATCAGTCTTTGTGCACTTTTTCCTTTGGAACCACTTGCAATTATCAAATGTTTTGCAGCTAAAACCCTTCAGTGATAAAGTTTGTGATATGTCATACTGATTGGGCAGGAGAGTTAAAAGGTGATGTATCTTACACAAGTGTTACATGAGTCTTTTGTATTTTCTGTAAAGAACATGAAGCCATTTGCTTTCCAGCACAGTTCCCTTCAAATGTACACCTATTTTAAGTCCCAGAGTGATAAAAAGAATTTAGGCAGTAAGAAATTTTGTCAACAGTTTTCCTGAAAGACGTAACCTTACATTGCACTTACAAAACTTGGCAAATTAGGCTAATTTTTTCTATTCAATTCAAATACTTCTATAAATATGAAATTATTTATGTAAAAATGTTCAGCTTCTGGTGTTTCTGCACACTTTATTCATTGCTCACATGCTTAAATGGGCACTACATGATATAAATGCTGTATTAACTCTACCCATTGCTTAAAAAAAATAAAGATGAACAATGGAAAATAAATAACAAATGGTGATTAAGGAACTTACTCCCCTGCATAATTACCTTTGGTGGCATGAGATAATGGTTTTCACAGCAAAAGCAAACCAAATACTTGTGCCAAATGTAATTTCAGAGAGTACTTGCAAACCGCAAATATTAAATCTGGAGGAAAGAAGAAGATCTTAAGAATTCATAAATATTACTAAGTCTGATACTGCTGTCTTTAATGAGTTCAGACTGGTTAATTTATTTCAGACTTCTCACTGATTAGGAATACTGACTGAAATAACACCTCGTGGCTAGCATAAGTTGGCTGAATAATAAGCAAGGCTCCTGCCATGAACACTGTCTCAAGTATATCTTTGAGCTTTTGGCTGCATCAGGCAGAAACACATACAGAACTGGAGTTACTCAGGAGTAATTTATGAATACTGTATTTTGATCTACATAACAGAGTGCTCACCACAAGAATACAAGAGGGCTGTCAAGAGAATCAAGCAGCGCAATAAACTCAC
Source organism: Excalfactoria chinensis (assembly GCF_039878825.1). Classification (NCBI taxonomy): domain Eukaryota; kingdom Metazoa; phylum Chordata; class Aves; order Galliformes; family Phasianidae; genus Excalfactoria; species Excalfactoria chinensis. The sequence continues at coordinate 124,470,455 of NC_092825.1, forward strand.
AAAACACATAGGATGGCTCAGAGAAAGGCATAACTCCAGCAAATGTTTGAGGTCTTTTTAACCACAGACTTGTGTTTTTTTACTTCCTCAACAGACAGCTTGCAATAATAGTTTGTCCAGAAGGAAGAAATGTTATGAATTTGCTGTAGTTGAAGGGGCTCTGTAGCTCTGTGGGGATCTCAGGTAAAAGGAATTGATCAGAGCAAGTGGGTGAAGAAAGATACTGGCTTGAATGTCCAAAAATTATCTGACACTTACCAAATCTCTAGATGTTTATTAATTCTCTAGAAGTGTGTATGCAGTAATCTTTCTAGCTGCTCACCTGCCTCTGACCAGGCATCGTATCTTGAGATGCCTCAGAGAAGACAGAAATGCAGTTACTTTTGGTCACACGTATGACACCATTAGTATGAATAGGTTATTCCTGTGAATTCATAAAGCTTCTGCTTAAGAACTAAGTTTTGAAAAAGTGTGTTCTTGAGATTAGAAAGGAGCCTTACTTCTCCAGTTACTTGAAGAACAGCAAAGCCATTAGAAGAAGTGGCACTTTTGAAAAAGAAAGGATAAAGAACTTTCCATCTGAAGCTGCTGAATTCTCCTCTGCATACAAGCAACTAACTCTCCTCTACCGCTAAGAGAGATGGCATTATGTTATAGCTGTTTCTCTTGCCAGCAGTGGGAACATAGCCAGGGGCAGCATGGAAAATAGCTGTCTAATGTAAAGTTCCCAATAGCTAATAATAAATAAGTGCCTCATATACTATACCAACGTATTTTCTGGAAATTTTCCTCTCCCTTCAGACAAACAGTTCACTGCACACCAAGATTCGCACAGCAGTTATAGACTTTGCTATAGAACTTGTAAGGAAAAATCTCCTCCTGGAGTCTGTCTCTGCAGCTTTCTTTAAGCACTAATGGTGCGACTGTACAGTCCATATAGCATCTGCTGATGGCTGGAATAGATGATCCTTTCCTACACTCTCCTGCTGAGGGCCAGGAAAGCAGCATGTGATTAGCTTCCCACAGGCCCAGGCACCTGTGTGGGATGCTGAGATTGCTGAAGCTTGATCAGGTAGAGTTCTCCGTGACAGAGAGGGGAAGCAGACCTAAAATCTTCATCACTGTCTGCTGCAGTTCAATTACTGTGCTTTTTGCTCCTAAGCCCAAAACAAAACAAAAGGTACGATGTGGCAGGAGAACACGACTGGGAAAAAAAACTCCTTCAGGAAAGGTAAACCTTGCAAAGTTCACTGAGGAAAGTGCAGAAGAGAGCATGCACTCAGAATCATAACTAGAAAGATGCCTCCACCTAAAAAAACACATACCAAAACCTTTCCCACCCTGTCACCTGGAAGCCAGATCATCAGCTGTCTGAGCCCTGACCATAGAATCATAGAATCATTAAGGTTGGAAAGGACCTCTCAGATCATCTAGTCCAGCCACCAGCCCATCCCCACCATGCCCACGTCCCTCAGTGCTACATCCACAAGGCTCTTGAACAGCTCCAGGGATGGTGACTGCACCACCTCCCTGGGCAGCCTGTGCCACTGCAGCACTGTTCTTCTGAGAATAATTTTTTTTAATCATTCAAACTGAACCTCTTCTGGGGCAACTTAAGGCCATCACCTCTTGTCTTATCTCAGTTACCTAGGAAAAGGGACTGACCCCCACCTCACCACAACCTCCTTTCAGTTCAGTGTAGAGAATGATAAAGGCTCCCCTGAGCCTCCTCTTCTCCATGCTGAACAGTTCCCTCAGCTGCTCCTCATAAGACCTGTGCTCCAGATCCCTCACAGTTTCATTGCCCTTCTCTGGACATGTTCCAGGGCCTCGATGTTTTTCTTCCAGTGAGGGGCCCAAAACTGAACACAGTACTTGTGGTGTGGCCTTACCAGAACTGAGTACAGAGGGACAATCACTTCCCTGCTCCTGCTGGCAGGACATAGGGGCCTTCTTCACCACCTGGGCACGCTGCTGCCTTATGTTTAGCCAAGCATCCACCAACACTTCCAGATCCTTTTCCAGTGCACAGCTTTCCAGCCCCTCTGTCCCAAGCCTGTAGCATTAGGAATGTTGAGCACTGCTTTGCTTAAGCAATAGTTTTACTTAATGTGGACATGTACTTTAATAGGAGTGCTTTTATGTTGAACTATAATTTAAGCACTAGATTGCTTAAAAGCAATTACTGGATCAGAAGCAAAAATCTTTGCAGGTTCATGTCCTATTTGCAGGCAGGCTGGGCATGCTTACAGAAAGAGCAGAATATTTTCCATCCTGCACAAAGAAGGCATAGATTTTCTGAAAGTTAAGCAACACCTCTTACAGAAACTCAGATCAGCTTTCTGGAGTGATTATTTTTCTAGCAGGGCAGAGCTGGGACTTTGGCTTCTTCTATGTTTCCCTTCCCCACATCCATGTTTTAAAGTTGCACCACGATTTCTGTGAGAAATTCGTTGTGCTGTAGACCTTCACAGAGCACCCGTGAGACATTTGGAATCAGCTCTTGTTGGGAAGCAGCTTATGTGGTGAGTAATTGCAGAGTTTGATACACAAGATCTGGAACATGTTGTCTGTCATTAGTTAGAACACAGCAATAGGCAAAGCTAGCAGGCAGCTGAACACTGCAGTGTGCCAAAGCAAAAGCTAGATAGGCTCAGCCCTATGTCCAGAATCCCATGGGAGCTTTGGATCAAGATGGTGACAGCCTTCCTCCATTTCTGTGCACCTTTTGGCACTTCTGAGTTGCCGTTCATAGCATCACCTGTTGCTACCATGAGTCTTCTCAAGGCCGACAGTATTATTTTTGTTCCCACCGCATACAATCTCATAACCTGTTTGCATTCAAAGGAGCAGAGAGAGAGCTAGAGGGGAAGTATGGCTAAAGGTTCTAAAAATAGCTCCTTCTCTCTGTGCAGAAGAATAGAGTGCTGGAGCTGCATGTGCTTCTTTTCTACAGCATTGCTGCCGAAATGCTGCATGTGTCACCAAGGTTCAGTGCCAAATCAAGCAATTGCCACCGATACAGGAGCTTAAAATAGCATAGTGGGTTACAGAAATACCTTGAAGGCTGAAGGAAGGGGAGGTGGGGAAGGTTCTGATGTATTATACGGTGTTGTAGGAAGTTTTTATTTATTTAGAATGATATAAGAACCCTGGGGAGGGATATGGTTTAGACTTACTCTGGTCTGACCCAATCACAGTGTGTCTGGAATGCAAAGTAGTACTGAGCTTTCCCTGAGGGTCTGGAAATGGTGCAGCTCTATCAAATGATAGATTTCTAGCAGTTCTCCTGCACGGATCCCACTCTGTTGATATAATGCTGATTAAAGCAAGCACATTTCCTCTACTGCACTCCCATTCATCCCTCCATAGCCAGTTACTGCAGGGACCATGCAGGCTTTTAATTATTTTACTAAACAGAGAACATTTTTTTTCTTGGAAGTGCATCATGAAATTTTAATGACTGCGTTTTTCATTCCAGCAAAAAGCCCTCAAACAGCAGAAAAACCCATGTGAAAATCCATACAGATTTTACTTTTCACGGCACCACAGAGAATGTGGGAACCTCAGTTTTATAGGTAGATAGCTCAAGGTAGTTGGAGTGGGACTGATCCAAAAAACCAAATATCTGTGGATAAAAGGGAATGCTAAGCAATGCTAAGAAAGGAGCAGAGGAAGATACCTTTCACAAATCTTCAGCCCAGACACAGATGGAGCAGAAACATGAAGTGCAGTGAGGTATCTCTGTATCAGACTCACATGCAAACTTCCCTGCTCACACCCTCCTCCCCAGAAGAGGGCTGAGAAGGCCAATAATTGATTTTTGCCATGTACAGAAACCTCAGATGCCTTACATCTAGGTGCGCTAGTGAACTATACTGTACCTACCCCATGTAGGACATCACAGCTAGTGATGTATGTTCTCGCTGTGGAAGCGTTGCTGACAGGCAAGTGTTTATAGAGCCAGCTAAGCAAATAGATTTCATGGTTCTGTCACTACCATTCTTAGCATTGCTCTTCATGCTGCCTATAAAAAAAGTCCTAAAGATTTATATTTTAATTATAATGTGGATTATTCATTATCTCTCACTGGATAATGGTGGGTAAGATACAACTATTTAATTGCCATGCAATCATAGAAACCATCTTCTGTACCTCTTCTGTAAAACACATAGAAACTGCAATTTCTTTCCATTCTTTTTTTTAATAATGATCCATTCTAACTCTGATACTGGTTCAGTGCATGGCTAAGAAACAGGCACAGCACAAATGAGGAGAGGAGAGGAGAGGAGAGGAGAGGAGAGGAGAGGAGAGGAGAGGAGAGGAGAGGAGAGGAGAGGAGAGGAGAGGAGAGGAGAGGAGAGGAGAGGAGAGGAGAGGAGAGGAGAGGAGAGGAGAGGAGAGGAGAGGAGAGGAGAGGAGAGGAGAGGAGAGGAGAGGAGAGGAGAGGAGAGGAGAGGAGAGGAGAGGAGAGGAGAGGAGAGGAGAGGAGAGGAGAGGAGAGGAGAGGAGAGGAGAGGAGAGGAGAATGCCCAGTGTCTGCAGACTGTCTACTTCTGGCTAACTTCTCTGATGAGTTACCACTGGACATGTTTTCATGCTCAAGGATTCAGTACCAGTTCCTTTATTTCCCGCATCTTCTCATTTTCAGTTCAACTCTGAGAAAGAGGAGAGAAAAGGAAGGAAAAAATCAAGCAAGAATGAAGCTCATCCTATAATTACATTTCATTCTAAAAGGTAAAATATATCCCCAGTCAAGGGTAAGTATCTGGAGGAAAAAAAAATAGGGAAAGAAAAGCAACGTCCCATCATTTTTTCTTTGCTTTTGGAAAAGATAGACTGGGTAAATTTACCTCAAAGCTGAGATCATTCCCTGTCAGCAAATTTTGCTTCAATAAATCAAGAAATCATCAACCTCTGAAAGGTTCACACAAAGATGATCCAGTATATTAAGCTTTTGCTCTGCTTAGGGGGAGGATGCACTTGTGAAGTTGCAAAAAAAATGAGGTGAATTAGCTCCAAGCTGAAGTGAATTATAGAGAGACCTTGATAGAAATTCAAGAATAAGAAAATAACAAGGTGAAAAATAGAAATCTGAGAATTCACACTTTGCTGTGTTAAGTAACAAAAATTAAGATGTCCTTGCATCTTTTCCAGGCTGCTTAATTCCTTATTACTAATAAATGATCTTTTGTAAAGGATTTTTAAGTGGACAGAGATAAGTTTAATCATCTTGATGAAAAGCCAAGATTTTTCATCTTCAAAGTTCTAAAATATCAGCACACACCACTAATAACGAACCTTGTTAATCATTAGCATCCCTTAAACATAATGGGAATAACACTCTTCCTGAGAGCTTGCAAAGGAATTGAGAAAAAAGAGGGTAGGTTTTTTTTTAGGTTAGACCTTTTATAACTAACTTTATTCATATTTTAATGAGTAATGTATGAGTAAGTAGATTTTTAAGTTAACAAATGAATATTTAAGGGAAAGAGAACAGAATAAATTTGTCAATCAAAAGTCTTCCAAACCCAGGTACATGCTTCAGGCGTGATCTTGAAAACATTTATGCACATGAGTAACTCGTGACTCATGAGTCATCCCAGTGAAGTCAAGGGTACTAAATTAACCTTTATGAGGAGCGCATCTTAGGATGACAGTTTCTGTTCCATCCGAGTCAATGGGGAAGATCAGCATCTGCAAAGTAGGGGTCTAATGTAAGGTAGGTATCTAGGCTATGTCTCTCAAGCAGATGGAGGGCCTGAGGAGCAGCTCTGCAGAAAAGGCTCTGGAGTGGTGGGGGGCAGCAAGGTGAATATGATCCTATGATCTGCCATGGCAGTAAAATCAGCCATCAGTTCCTGAGTGTAGGAACAAGGGCATAATCCTTAGATGGAGGAAAAGTACTCTCACTCTCTCTATGGCAACCATCAGGTGTTAGATACTGTATCCATTTGGGGCACTGCAATGCAAGAAAGACATGACAAACTGAAGGGAGCTCCTGGAGGACCCCCAGAGCAATTGGGCACTGGGCTCACGAGGGGATACTGAGAGGCTAGGGATGTTGGGCTGGGTCAGCCTGAAGATGAGATGGCTTCAGGTGCAACTAACAGTTCCCATAGAGACTGTGAGGGATCACTGAGAATGTGGAACCAGTCTCCTCACAGGGGTGCAGGGAAAGACAACAAGATACAGATATGCAGGAGTGAAACTGTGGAGTTTCAGATATGAGGGAAAACTTTTCTCTCATGAGGCTAATCAGGCAATGGGACAGGCTGTTCAGAAAGGCTGTGCAGCCTGCTTCCCTGGAGGTTTTCAAGACCCAGCTGGGCAAATCCCTAAGCAGTCTGGTATGATCCCACAGCTTACTCTGCTTTGAGCAGGAGGCTGGAACAGATGACTTCCCCTAGGTTATTTTCAACATGACTCTACAATCCCAGGAATTACTGACTATCACGTAAATCATGTTAATGCTGAATTTCCTCGGTCCTTCTCTGTGGCCATCTCTAGTGAACAAATAACGCACTTCTTCCTATTAAATTCTTATGTTTTATTCTCATAATGAGATACTCCAAACCTACTGACTGTCATGCAGCATGAAACGTCCATAATATTAAACACTTTCCATTAGTTACTGTTTCTTCTATTAAAATCAAGAATGCTGCTATCCTGGCAAATCATGTCAACTGCAAAACAACACGAACTTAATCAGCAGATCTTTCACAGAGCCAATTAAGCTTACTTCATCAGCCATTGCACTTTTTATTTTTTTTTAATTTTTCCAGTAATACACTATGATAAAAGGATTATACAAAGCAGCATGAGAAGATCTGCAAGTGTGTGACCTCTAATAAAACAGTTTTGTATCGATGACTAATTTGTCAAGAAAGTGCACCACTGCATTTGCAGAGAGTGAATGATATAAGTACTTATCTGTCAGGAATCCATTTTGTATGGGTCTCACTTCTATAAGCAACTCAAACACAGGCTGTTTTCCTTTACTTATAGAATTTATGTACCAGCATCTCATTCCTGTGGGCTAAACACTGGTTTCCATTAGAATTCTAAGAAAATTCTACTTTTTGTGTCTCCTAGGAATCAGAACTGTCTCAAGGCATGAGCAGTCTATGAGTCTATGAGTCTAGCTAGAAACAAGGAATTGCAGTGATTAGGAAATCTTACAGTCAGTGTTGCTGGGGCACAGCATCTGGGATTTACTCCTATAACACGAAGTATCTTCATATATTCGTATCTTATATGAAAAGTAAGAAATGACTCTGCTTCCTCTGCCCACACTCTAAAAGCTGAGTAGCCATGGGGGCTTTGTTTGGAGGGCCAGATTCTGTGCATGATGTGCAGTACAATGCCAGCCTACACAGGGAACTTGCACCCTGCCAGGTGCCTGGTTCCCCATTAGGGGGTAAGCAGAAGGGATGCATATGTGCACTCTGGCTAGGAGAGCGTAATCAAACCCAAAGTGCTCCAAGTAAGGCACTTTGTTTTCAAGTCAAAGAGAGAGATGTCCAGCACATTTCAGCAGCTCTGGGCTATGAAGCAAGCCATTCATAATTATGAAGACTCTGGAGGTTTCTAGCCTCTTTTGAAAAATCATACTTTTATATCTTGACCTAAGCCCATTAAAATGTTTGAAGCAGGTCTTTAGGGGAAAGCAATTAGGAAATATTTTTGCAAAAATAAAAGAAAAAAGAAAAATAATGAAAAAATGAACTTTAAAAGGCAGCACTCAAAAAGAGATACTAAAGAAAGAACTTATTCAGCTGTTTCTCTAGAAAAGGCCAAGTGAAAGAATCAGAAAATTAAAGGAGCAGGAAGCTGAAGGACTTTTTGGCTGGTATCTTAATATTTGAAAATTCTCATATTTCTCTTGCAAGATGAAACAAACTGCTTCTTCCAAATCAGGAGAATGAAAAGAATTATGAAAGAGAACAGCTTTAAACAGATTTTATCCATGTGGGACAGATAGGGAAGTCCAGTGTGTCTCTGCTCTGGATGCCATCAGGAGCAAGAGAGAGACTGGTAAGTAAGGAGATGATAGATAGAAGAAGAGAGATATGCTAAGACTATGACTCCTTACTGTATTGGTACTTTTGGTGTTTTCCACCTTTCTCTTTTGGTCATGTTAGAAAGGAAGAAGCTCTAGGATCAAAAGCTCCAAAATCAGAAATTTATCTAGAATAGATTACTTTTCCCACTGCCAATGTCCTTGTATAGAGAGTAATGAAATTTCTACAGAAGTTGATGAAATCCAAAGTAACATTTGAAGTATGTTTTTTAAGGTGAGGAAATATCTGCTGATAAAGTCTTTGTTCTGTGCTTAAGTACCCATGACTATCCTTTGGAGAGCATTCAAGAAACTTTTCTTTGTAGCCTTCCCAGTACAGATTTGATATTAAATGATGGGTTATAAACCTGTCTCAGTAGATGGCAGAGAAGAGCCAAACTTACAGGCTAATGAGTTATCTGTGATCATTCTTAAGTCTTAAAAGCAACCATAATAATAATATGGACTGGATTCTCTCAAAAGACAATACTTTTGCGGGGATCAAAACAGTGGAAACAAAGAATCTGGGAAGCAAAGGAACATGGTCATTCTTACCAGCTTCTTCATGAAAGATTTCTTTGAAAATATATTTTCTGGAGTGTCTTCAAATTTTCTTGGGTTATTATGGGATAATGAGGCCATATGTTATCCTTGGAAAGTATGGGAAAGTTCTCAGTCAGCCTTCCGCAATGGATACTTAACCTATTCAGTGTTGCAACAGCCAAACAAGATCCTAAGCCCTACGTCTCTTGCAAATGCAGCCTTGTAAGCATGTTAAGGAGATACAAGGACAAGGTTTTCTCTAGGCTCACTCATGAACTGTTTCTAGCATCTTCACTAAGAAATACCTTTCCTTTGGAGAAAACCCAGTATTGTCAGTTACTACATCCCACAGCTAAATATTTGCCCTGACATCAGATGCAGAGCTGAGAATGATGAACTACTTAAATACGCATGCAGGTTCTTCCCTTTATCCTCCTGGGCATGTTCCCTAGGTGCTTCATGCAGTGACAGTTTTCATCTGCTAAAAATATGTCTTAACACTTGGCAATGAACAAATGTAGCTGAAATAAGGCTTCTTGAATAACACTGGAAGTTGTAGAATATAGTACTTGACTGAAGTTGCACAACAGTTTTAAAATTTCATGTGTTGCACATACTTTTCTGTGTCTAGGCTCTAGCCAAAGAGGTAATCCACATGTCATTTCTTATGGTGGTGAGCATCATTTTTCAACTGATGTTACCCTACTATCTTCTTTCTCAGGTCATTTTTTCAGAAGGAAACAAAACTACAGACCTTTTTTTCTCCTTCGTGTTATTTATGTAAAGGAAGGAAATGAAATAAATACTTCCTTTCTGGAATAGGAAAAGGATTGTGTAGATTATTCTCTAAATCCTATTATTCTCCTCCTCAATTTTGAACCAGGTATACATCTTAACAAAAATATGGGGAAAAGTAGTGGGCTGTTCTTCCAAAATAACTGTCTAAAAGAACGATCCATAACCAGGCATTACAAACAGGAAGAATCAAAAGATTGTAATCTCATAGACCTGACAAAACTAAGAGCAGCCTCAAGCCCAGATCAACACATACAGGCTTCTTTGTTCCCCATGACTGTAGAAGTGCTGCTATTGGAGTTCAGTGAAATAGAGAGGGGAGTTGAGTACATTTGAGTCCTCTGCTGGTGTGGCCCTGACAAGGGCTTCCCCGCCATGTTGAGTACTCCTCAGCTATAGGATGACACACATCTTGGTTGCCGATCCCTCTATGGAAATATACTTCAGCAGTGAGAGAACATAAAGCTCTCATAGTATGCTTGCGATTCAGGAAGAAACAGGAAAAAGGTAGGAAATTCTCCCAGCAATCATTGGCCCTGAGGCTTATATTTAGAAGACAATCTAAAGAAAAAGACCAGTCTAGATAAAAAATGAAGATGGCATACCTAAATAATATTTTTAAGCTGAAAATCTTTGCCTTCACAGATAGTTGTAATGCTCTCAGCACAAAGCAGAATAAAATTATATCATGGTCAAGTTCACAGAGCGGGTTTAAATGATAATTCTTATTTCTCACTCAAGTTTTTTGAAGTTTGAATGTGTCATTTATGCTTGTGTTGTAATGAGCAATAAGGAGGGATTGAAATGATTGAAAAGTACATGATTATCACTATAATTGAGCACTCAGTTAATGAAAGCTTGAACTGTTGTCTCTACCGCTATGGTGTGGTTAGCAGGTATCCATACTGAACAGTTTATATTTGCAAGGAACTGAGTTAGTACTAAAGGTTAATCCACAGTCATATAAACATTTGATCTTGCAATGATCCCATTACCCTTTCTGAAATGCAAAGATTAGGAATAAGCAGTTAGCAAAATACGAACCTTATTTAACACTGCAGAGCTGTGAGTACTCAACAACTTTCTTATTCTTACACACAGAGGCAGAGGTTCAAAGGCTTTACAAAGTGATCAAGCCCAAAGCCTTACAGGTTTTGTTCATGTATTAAAACAGTGCTGAAATCAGCAGTTCTGAAAAGAAAAATAAATAAAATAAAAAGACTTTTTTTGTATCTGTTGACTTGTATTTGCATATCTCCTGATTACGAAGTGCAGACACGTTTGGAGATTCTTCTGAATGGGCTTTCCAGCACACTCCTCCACCAGGAGTTATGGACTACCCAGGGAGGTGGTGGAGTCACCGACCCCGGGGGTGTTCAAGGAAAGACTGGATGTTGTGTTGAGGGACATGGTTTAGTGGGAACTATTGGTAATAGGTGAACGGTTGAACTGGATGATCTTTTAGGTCTTCTCTAACCTTGGTGATTCTGTGATGATTCTATGAGTTTCAGTGGGATCCTTGCCACAGTCAGTCACTGAAACTCTTAATGCTCTTAGTGTGGGTGTGTGTAGGTGATAGCCAGGTCCTCCCCTTGCTGGTCCTAAGGGTAGAGCTGTTTTGCATGTTTAAATACCATCTGGAAGTTTCCTAGAATCCTGTCTTTGTTGGTGTTGATACCTCTGATGGATGGGTTTTGCATAGTAGTAGTGTTGTGAGCCTTCTGACTGTCCGATCTCAATCAAAAATAAGTGCAGTAAACAGGCACAGCTGCAAAAGTCAACTCTGTAGTGAATGTGAGAGCTTAGAGGTCTTTGCCCATGATTACAGGCTTACTGTTTTCAGGGAAAGAGGAGTCCATTGATCACAAGTTTATAGAACAATCTAAGTCAAGGGGCTTCTGGAGGCCATCTGATCCAACCCCTGCTCAAAGCAGGGCCAACTTCAGTGTTGCCTTGCTTCAGAATTGCCAATGACTGGTGCATCTGTGATATCGTTGCCTGGCTGGTAGTGGTGCACGGGGAGGAGGAAGAGGGTATAGTAGAGTAGTGACCTGAATGCTGAGACCTACAGAGGATGACAGTTGTCAGCTTCATTATTTCAGAAAAAGTCGAATATCCCATGTAAAAACAAAGTGACAGTAGTTGCTAGAGGATGGATTTAAAACAACAAATCATTTCAATGCTGGTAATGGATTAACCCATAAAACAATAGCGAGTAATAAATCCAGCATTTTAGTCAGGAAAAAAATATATGTGTACCTGTATTTTACAGATTACTTGAATCAACTTTTATGCATGAAAACAGAAGCTGTTTGCAAAATAGGCTGTTTGTCTTCTATTAGATTTTATGGCAAAACAAAAGGCATACATTAATAAAATCTGTGGATTTGCAGGTAGTTTGTCCAAGGTTTTCTCTTGTCTTTGTGTTTTGGTAGAAGAGAGCCGAGATAGGCTGTTCTGCAGTCATTTAACTGCCTTTGTATCTTGCTCAGACCTTCTTGAGGTGATTGCAAGGTGAGTTGCCAGGGCATGACTGAGACTGTGAACAGTGGTGATAAACAAGACCAGCCTGATGGCAGAACCCTAAGTGTGACCAAGGGCACCTGTAAGCAGTAGCATCCAGCCAGTGGCAGAGAGGTGGCAGGTGGTTGGCCCTACAGCACCACACTGTGACCTCCAGGATACCTGTGTCAGGCAGGCCTGAACACTACTGTGCAGGGACTCAGCAGTGCTGCCCGTCCCCGCATGAAAGTTAGCTCTGTAAAGGAGTCCATTTGGTCATGCTCTGCCTACATTTATAACATCAGCTGAAGCATATTTAAAACGCTACCACTGCTCAAAGACAGCAGTCTTCAGCTGGGTATGTTTAGTGACAATTATTACTGCAGATCACGTTGACAGCGCAGATTGAAGTCTTAACCATTGCTATGGCTTCACCAAATGACTCATGTTTATTTCTCTGTTATGGCAGTAGAAGCAGAAAAAAAAAAAAAAAAAAAAAAAAAAAAAAAAAGAAAAACCCAAAAAACTAAATGTCTGTACATTTTAATGGGCTCAGCGTAGCTAGGAATATATTTGAACTTGCATCTAGCTAATATGCACTTGCTAGACTGCACACTTTATAATCTGCAACAAAAGTTGGCAGCCTCTCCCCACCTCTCAGCTAAGATTTAATGGAAGGTACTGCAGTCTTCTATTAATAGCATCATTTCTTCCAGCTACAGCGCATGGGCTAGCGAGTATACCATGAAGAATTGCCTTAGTACAGCAGCTAGAATGCATAGCATTGTCATAAATAGCAAATCATGGATGACAGCATAAATGAGCTGCTCACACCTTTTGACTGATTACACATTTCCTTTTGTTTATCTACTTGTTAATTTGCAAATTTAATTATTTTCAAAAGACTTTCTAAACATTACTGCATATTAGTGAGCTACTGTTGCATTACACATTGTTAGACAGCTCTGAGTAGCAGGAGCAGAATTAAATAGCAGAAAATAATAGAAAATTAAAATGGAAAAGGAATGGAAGTTCTTAAAAGCAAGAGTAAGATTTCTGCGCATTTTCCCATCCTTCAGAAACAATAAACAGCAGGAGCAGCCCACACTTGAAGACCTCTTCTGAAGGAACTGATGCCCATTTTGTAAATAAAAGAGAGTGTGCGTTTATAAACAAATTAGCATCGTTTGTGTAAAATAACTTTAAAATATTTTCTGTAGGTGGGAAAGAAAATTGCCATTTTTCTGCAAGCACTTATAGGCTATCACCAACAAATCTTCATATCCCAGGATAACAGCCATAAATGTTTCTACCCAGGTGGCATGCAGAACAGGCTTGAGTCTCCACTGGTCTGGCATGCTGCTGAAAACTGAAAACAGCCCCTGTTCAAACTGTTCACTTCTTAGAAATGCAAATGTAGTACAAAGGAGAGCTGGAATGGCCCAGGGATGGAGCAGCACATGGTCTAGCGGTCCCCAGCTGCAGCACCAGGCTAGCAGGTATCCCCAGCAGACATTCACTGGGAAAAGATCGATGTTTTTCCAGACAATCCTAAAAATACGCCCCATCATATCTTTAAATTTTCATATTTGTATTCTTCCCTTGGCTTTGCAGCCCTGTAAGCAGTAAATATACTGTGGTGAATGTCAATGCTGACAAAATGTGTAGCACTTCTTAGGCTAGAAACCACCTTGATGGTCCAGCCTTCCTTGGGTGGTAGTCCTCTGACTACTTCCCGGTAATGTCGTACCAGGTTTGTAAGGAAACATTGTTCAAATCAAAGCCTCTTCAAGAGTGAATGATCCTGACTGTAAAAATCTGTTAGAGGTTATTTTTCAACGTAATAATGTTCTATCAGGAGGATTGGCTCCAGGAAATGAGTGAAATCCCATGCCCTTCTGGCCAAACTGGGAGCTATGAAATACTTCTACCTTGAAGCAGAGCTGAGGACAGACAGTGGCCATCCTACAGGCACCAAATCGTAGCATGTGACAATGCCCAATACCATGAACACCACTAATCTCACTGCACTGGCCTGAGGGGCCAGGTGACACCTCAGGATCATCATGAAACACTAATGCAGTATCAGATCGCTGCACTCACCAGCAGAAATCATGGTGGCTCCTGTAGCTGGTGCCTGGGGGCACCACCCTGATCCATCAGAGCTGGATGCATGCAGCAGGCACTTTTTTTTGAAAGGATTTTATGAAATGCCCAGAGATAAATAAGTATATTTTTCCATCTTTTCTCATTTTATGGCAAGAGTTTTCAGGCAATTGTAGGCCACAGAGAAGAGAGAGAACATGCTTTCACACCCAAACTCCATAGATGATTCATAAAATTCATTTTGAACGTGCCAAACATACCCTGAAAGTTTCCTAAAAACAGAAGTAATAGATGTCTTTTCCTTTTTTGAGCTCCTCTGTGTTTGACCGGATCAATAGCAAAAGCACCTGAAGAAAGACTATCCAGGGAGGAAACATGTATCACAAGACTATTTTTTTTATGAGTGCTAATAATGCTGTGATGAGAATCATTTGGCTAAAGCTCACCACACTGCACATAATGCAGAAAAGCTGCTGAAGCATACAAGAGGCAGACATGCACACTGGTGAGCTGGGCTGAGCAAAGCTGATGCTTAGCCCTCAGTCCACGCTGCAGTGCACTTAAGATGCATTCCCACCATTTCCTACTTTGTCTAATGACTTGGCCATGACACAAATCCATGAAAGCAAATACATCCTTTGAACGAAAAATTTTATCAGGGAATATGCTTGGAAAGTCTGATTTGTGCTGCTACAATTTCTTTCATCCAAGCAAGGAGATAGGAGCTCCATTAATGTAAACTGCTGGTTGATCATCCTCCATAGAATGTGCTGATGCAGCGGTGAGGTGGTCAAGCTACTGGAGTTGAAAGGTACCCTCCAGGCAGAAAAACATTAGTGACTAAATAGCAACAAAAGGCTTGCCTAGAAGCAAATCATCATAGAATCAGATGACTTAAGGCTGCAAACAAATTGTGATGGAACTATTTCATATATGGTTCCTCTTAATATGATCTTTCTATCAGATTCCCTGGGATAGTCTTGGACTCTCTTGGGGAAGAGGCCTGCTTTCACATGCAACTTGCTTCACAGACCCAGAGTGCTTTCCAGCTGGTCGATTCAGGCTTGCACTCCCTTTCCAGTACATCACTCTTCTATGATGTTTGTTTGTTTGTCTCTTGTTACATCAGATTAATGAAGAAAGCTAATGCTGCAGATATTCCTGATGCAATCATTCTGGTCGGAATGCAGAGAACTGAGTATGTAACATTGACCTGCATAATTCTCCTGGTTTTTAGGCTTTTACTGCTGTTGAGAGTACTCTGGTGCCTAAGTTTAAGCATAACATAGGTGCCTGGGACAGTAGCCAAGTCTCCCCTCAGTTTGTTATACAGTTTGTAGAGGATTACTAGGCTCCAATTAGATGTCTTAACTAACATTTGGAGCTGTCTGCATCTTTTCCGACTGTTCTTAATCTAATTTATTTTTTTAAGATACCCTTTGGCAGGCAATCTATATCTCCCTAAAAAGCATACTTTTCACCATGATTACTAGAATATGTGTTATTTTTAAAGTCAATGTCCCTTCTTGACGTTTAGCTCCGATTGTTTTTTGTGCAGTCCACAGCTATGTCTTTCATTTTCTGCAGCTATATCCACATGGGTAGAGGCAGTTTTGACATGTCCAGTCAGTCAGAGTGAAAAACACTCAGATTCCTTCATTCTTCTTCAAACATCATATATATATATATCTTGTTTAACCTAATCCCTCATTTCCCTCCAAATTCTTTTAATTTTTTACCCATAGATTTCTTGAAGAGCAATCCAAAAGCTGAGCAGAATCTGCTTTCTGAGAGAGCTGGAAGACTGGAGCAAAGGAAAATCACATCTCTTATTTTACATATAACATTGTCTGCTTATATAGCCAGAAGAACGTCTGCATTTTTCACAGCAGTATAATTCTGGTAAGAATCACGCCCAGGTAGCAGTTCATTGAAATCTCATTTCCTTTTCTGTAGCCAGTCGTGCTTTGTCTTCTATTTTGGCAGTTAGTTGATTATTCCTATTGAAGTGCAGAACTTTTCACCTTTCCTTATTGAGTAGCATCTCATTTATTTCAGACCAATTTGTTCAATTGTTCAGTTTGTCAAGAACACTCTGATGTGTGATTCAAACCTCCGGCGTGTTTGCTATTCCCACTTCCCTACTCCCTACAGCTCCTGATATGGTGTTGTCTGCCAGCTTGCTTTCTTTTTCTCACATCTTTTAAAGCATTATGGGAAATAGTAATTGAAATCAGTTCCAGACCAGATCCCAGATGGGGTACCTGATATTTGTGCTGGAAGTGGCAAGAAGCCAGCATTCTCTATACTGAGACTTCTGTTTTCAGGCCAGCTTTGCCATCGCTGCATGATGGCTTATCTAGATCATATCTTTCTTTCACTTAATAGCACTGGCAGACTACAAGGCTCTTTGATGCCTACACACTAGTCTAAATCTTATCTTGCCACAGAAGAGTGGGCATTTTTAGAGTGATCCCTTGGGCCTATGCTAGGCACCTCTCCTAGGGTGTGTGAATACTTCCAAAGGTGCTTGCTTCTTTTCTTCAATTTTAGAGGAGGCCAAGCACAGGAATTAGCTTGAACTGAATGCTCATCTCATGATATGTTTATGGTTTCTGCCTCTGGGAACCATAAACTACAGTCTCCTTGCCACTATGTCTCTGGACCTAAACACGTTGTGTGAGGCACAGTGCATGTGGACATGCCCTCTGCCTGCAGCCCTCCATTACCATGGCACTCCAAGGGCTCTCCAGATGGTGGACATCACGTCCACAGTCAGGCCAAGGTAAACAAACCAGCCCACAGGCAGTGCAATTGCAGTTGGGTACTAGCAAAGCCCTGCCAGAGTGAAGTTACGTGATCCATCACAACTTCCCTTTCCTGTGGCCTGAAGTCCCCTCACCAAGTAAAACTTCCAAGGGCTGTGCTGCTACAGGTTCCTCTCTAGAGTTTCGGTCTTTAATTTCTAATTTATTTTACCCTTGCTTTTATTTTGCTCCTTTCATGTCTTTTCAAGTTATCTGCTTTAGCACTGGTTTGTAGCTTTTCAGTACTGTTAAGCAACTGTGTCTAATGAATTGCAAAAGCCTAAAAAAGGTTCTGAGAGGCCTCATTTTGTTTATAGAGATGAAGGAGTTGATCAGCTCCTCTGGAAAAATAAGATTTTGAAGAAGAGGTTCTGTCAGTTACTTTACAATTTGTTTGCTTTTAAAACAAAAATAAGTCTTCAAGAAAACTTGGAAGTTGACACAGTGTGCTGCTTTCAGAGTTGTTTCTTTTCTCAATATTATTAGAAAATTGGAGAAAATTGCTGTGTTTTTTTTCTTTCTTCAGCAACAGACATTGATTTTCCTATAAATGCTGACATATTCTTGTGCAAGTATGTAATTACTAAGTTCATTATAGGTATATACTACATATGTACTAGCAAGGAATAACAAATATCAATCACAATTAAGGAGAAGCAAGAGAATAAGCAGTTTTGTAATCCACTTTTCTGAAGAATATGGTGTATACTGGCAGTCAGGATTCTTGTATTTCTCACATCCCTGGAGCTCACGTCCCTGGGCTTCTAGGTGAGAAATGGAGGAGTAAATCCCCCACACACTGTAAGGTTAGAGTAAGTCCAAGGCTGCCTCATGAGACAATGTGTACAAGTCTCTAGAGCTGTATAACATAGATCTCAGGGTCCTAAGGGAGCTGGCTGATGTGGTTGCTGAGCTGCTCTCCATCATATTCGAAAAGCTGTGGCTGTCAGGTGAAGTCCCTGGGTACTGGAGAAAAGGAAATGTCACTGCCATTTACAAGAAAGGCAGGAAGGAGGGCCTGGGGAGCTACAGGCTGATGAGCCTCACCTCTGTGCCTGGGAAGATCACGGCACATGACAGATAAGCAGGTGATCTGAGACAGCCAGCATGGCTTGACCAATCTGGTGGCCTTCTCTGATGGAATGATGATATCAGTAGACAAATGGAAGGTGACTGATGTCATCTACGTGGAGTTGTGCAAGGCCTTTGACATGGCCCTCAACCACATCCTTATCTCAAAATTGGAGAGATATGGATTTGAGGGGTAAACTATTTGGAGGATAAGGAATTGGTTGGAAGGCCACAGACAGAGGGTTGTGGTGAATGGCATTATGTCCAAGTGGAGGCCAGTGATGAGTAGTGTCCCCCAGGGGTCTGTCTTGGAACTGGTGCTTTTCAGTACTGCCACTCTGTAAGAATCCCTCAGTCTCGTTTCCACTTTAGATGGTTTCTGCTATTGAAATGAGAACATCTGTAGCCTCATCTCAAGAAATGGGTAAAAAACAGCAGTCTGGTCTCATCCACATAGCAGCTAATCTGTTGTAAGAGCTGAGAACCTCTGAGGACACTTAACAAAAAGAGATGGGACAAGTATTTTATGAAGGTATTTTATGTTTGATATCAATATGATACAGACTTCAGTGTGATAATCAGCTCCACAAGTGACTACAAATAAGATATGAATTGTGGGCTCCTACAACAATCCACACCACCCATGTGCGGTGTTAGAACTGCCGCTTGCAACACCAGAGGGCCCGGGTTCAAATCCCCCTTGTGGTGCAGGGGGTAGAACTGCCGCTCTGCTGCACTGGAGGGCTCGGATCCCGGGAGTTGGACTCAATGATCTCTGGGGTCCCTTCCAAATCGCACGATACTATGATACTATGATACTATGATACTATGATACTATGATACTATGATACTATGATACTATGATACTATGATAAGTATTCTCCCCAATCACTACTTCTGTCAACAAACATTTAAGAAAATAGATAATTAATTAAAATGGAGATTTACCCACTTTCTTGGTTAATATTTGCCACATAATATGTGCTGTAAAACAACCTTTCCTGCTGGCAGAGGTTTCCCAGTAGCAGTGCTCCCCTTTCTCCTGAATGAAGACCTTGTTTCCATAGACTAGACTAGCAACAGGCTGTGGGCATGCCATCAATTTCCATGGAAGCAGGATCATTGCTGTCCTGCTCTGAGAAACAGCACTGATGATGATTGTACTGCTGTGTTTTTTTATTATTATTATTTATTATTATTGCTGGTATTATTAATGATTATTTTTATTATTTCAATGAAATACTGAGTTTTAGACAAAATACAGACACAAGGGCTTAAGATGTAGACTCAGTGAGAGGGTGAGCGACCATTGTTAGTTAACTGTCTCCCTTTTAAAAGGCCAGGGCTTTGAGGATCATTCTAGTAGGGAAGAGATGGGAAGAAGAGGAAGAGCTTTGTTGTAATCAATTTAAAGGAAATGACAAAATAAAAAAAAAATCATGTACTCATTGCTGGTTTGCTGCAGTGTAAGCAATCAAGGGTCCCTAGAGGACCCTGTGTCATCATGAAGGATCAGCCTTGAAGTTTAGCCTGAGTTAAACCACGTAAAGGAAATGGTGAAAACTCACTCAATCTGTAATGTTTATAGTCTCTGGAGAGAGAAGCACATGATGGAGGAGATTTAAAGCCTTAGATGAACAAAACCTTGCAGGTATATGCTTAACCTTGAGAGCCTTCTTCTCTAGGAAAGTGGCTGAGCATTTTCTTTTAATCTCATTGACATTTTCTAAATCCTATTGTCTTCCATGGTGCCCAGAGGTATTACTGAGGGGTTTTCGCCCTTCCACAACACTGCTCATCCTTGAGTTTCTGCAAGCTCCACTGGCTTCTGTTGTCATTCCCTTTTTAATATTTCTATTTATAGTTTTATAGGTGAGAGTCCACCATTAAATCACATATAGATTGATTTCTTTTCAGATTACTTTATCTTGAAATCTCAGATGCAGTCTCTATAATTTTTCTAATACATACAGCAAACCATTTTTTTTCCATCACTGATTTATTGTATATGATGTCATTGATGTGTCTCTAATATATTCCTCCTCAGCTGCATCATTCCTTTTCTGTCTCAAGAGCCACTGGGGGCTGATCTCACTTAGCTGTATGAAATCTAACTCCTTCTGTGTGTAGGAAATAGCTGAGTATCCTAAATACAAAAGCATTTCAAAGAAGGTGGGGAGATGGTTGAATACTGGGTGCCCAGAAAAGACTCCACTGGGACATTTCCTTCCAGCTTAGTGCTGAGTCCTGTCAGGATTTTTGCTTGTCTATCATCTCCAGCCTTCCTGGTTAAGACAAGGCACTGGAGATCGCACCCAGTTGGGTTGCCTGCCCAGGTATTTTCCAGCAGGCCCTCCCCAGTTTCCAGTTTCCCTTCCCAGACTCATTGTAGCTAAGCCATCTTTTCTAAAAATTCAGTTTCAAACAAGAAAAGTATCACCATTCGTTTCCATGCCCAGAAAAACAACAGAGAGCAAAAGGAAACCCCCACACTTTGGGCTTCTGAAACTATCTCTTTCCCCAGCTTTACAAGTAATAATGAATTATGCTTTCATGTATATGTCCTAAGCCAACACTACTGAAACATTCATCAAAAGGCAAATACAGCAGGGCTTTTAGCCCATCAAAATATTGCCCCTGGCTGTGTACGTAAAGTACAGTTGCATACTACTGCACATAGAGGGTACATTCATTGCAGTCTCATTCAATTTAAAGAGAACAATGGTGGCGGGGAAGCTGACAAGAAAAAGAATGAGGGCAGTGCATTAATGAACTCTCCTAAATCAGTGTGCAACCATCTAGCCTCTTCAAAAAGACAACAGTCGGCACCCGGGAAAATAACTCATCTCCAAAGAGATGTGTCTCCTTTTACAGCTGTGGTTATTGTTTCAGCTATATGGGCACTGTGCAGTGTACTTAGAGATAACATCTGACACATTTTTTCCTTCCTGATAAAGAAAGGGTATTTTTTGTCAATGGTATTGATTCATTCTTTTGCTCGCTCAAATGAGGAATTGTTATTTAATCAAGATTTTCCTGTCAACTCAGAGGTAAAGTAATGAACTGTTTTATTGACACGCTTTTCCTAGTCATAGATCCTTACAGTTGTTAGCAAGCACACCATTTCATTGTTCAGAATACTCTTTCCTATATTGCTGTCTTTTTTTTTATAGCATTTGCTTTATTTCATAGCCGTGAGCTAGTTATAGTTTTACTTAAAAACAACAGCAAAATCCAGCACATTTCCAAATATATATGAGTTTGTGGTGGATGTAGGAACACTTTCTCTTCTTTCATTCAGTGCAGAAAAAATTATTCTGCAACAAGAATTTCAGTAATTAATTGGTACAAGTGATTTTCATAAACGTGTTCCTGCTGTGAGACCTTTTGCTGCAGATTAACTTTTACATCCAGTTCAGGCAAAAAGAAGAAAACCACTAACAAGCAGTTCAATAACCCCTCTTTCCTTTCAACCAGATTGTTCCTACAATCAAATTTTATTTTTGTATACCCAGCCATTGTAGGAAAATGGACCAGTTGTGAAGAGGTAAGATAAAAAGCCATAGAGCATCACTTCTCATTTTCTCTTTGTATTCTCAGTAAAGATTTTGGCACATCCATGCTGCTTCTGATGTAGATTTCTGAGTCATAATGGGACTTTGCTGGCTCGTTGTCCATGTGGTTAAAATTGCTCCATCGTATTTCTCCAAAGAGCACACAGTGGGGATTAGAAATAGATTCAGCATCTCGTTTTTGGAGATCAGCTGTTTAAGTATCGTTGTTGTGGAGTCATGCACACCCTCTGCCCAAAAGCCAGCTTCTGCATGCCCATGTGTCTGACCTTCATGAGCCTCCCTCTCACACAGCCTAGGGGTCAGCAGTGTCCTGGCCGTATCATGGCAGCTGGGCACAGCCCTGCACGGACTCTTGCTGCCCATCAGCACAGGACCATGTAGGAAGCCAACAGGGTTTGTAGGGCTCAGTGAACACTCCTGGTCCAGGGAAATGCATATCTGCTTCTTCTGAACACACAGAGCATGCAGTGGAGGTGAAAATCAACTTTATCATGAACAGGATAACATTCTATGCCTATCTTAAGATCTGATATGCCAGAGAGAAGTGGAGGCTCTCTTGGGTGCTATTTGGACAAGGCATCCTTTTCTAGGCCTTGGAACTTCAGTCAGGCAAAAAGAAACTTGCCAGTCCTCGAAATAGGAAATCTTGCACCTCCTGGCAGCAGGACCATCAGGATCACTGTTTCCCAAACAGCTTGTTGTGCAGCCCAGCCAGAACCTCCTTCTAACACTGTGTGGAAAATTGCAGGGTGTTTCGCTTTGATTCCAAATGTGAATAAAAACAAATATCAAACTCCTCTGTGAGACAGAATTGCCATTCTACATCCAGCTGCATTAACTATTCATGACTTAGCTGTGCACAGAATTTTGTTTCACATTCCTTTAGCGCACTGCTTCCCAAATTGTACTAAATGTACCACGAATGCTACAGAAACAGCTTCAAAGCAGCATGTCTGCACCACCCAAATATTTTAATGGTTCCTCCCCTGCTTGCCAATATCAACAGCATAGCTAGAACAAGCTTAGTTTGATGTACGTGCCCCAGAATCTGCTATGCCGTACCGCTGTCTCATTATGAAACATAGCTAAGATGAAAGACCCTGTGCTGATTAAATACACTTCATCTGACAGGGAAAATTTGTGCTTTAAATATCCCAGTCATACCTGAAGTTTTGGATGGTGTCAGAATTGGCTCCTCGCTTGGAAAGCAGACTGGGAAATGCCCTGTCGGCAAGAGCTGGTCTTCCATGGCCCATCCACATGATTTAGAAAAGCAGAAGGAACCCTCTCTGAAGAACTAAAGAGATTTGGAGACAGAGACAGGATTTATTTTGGTCTGTTTTGAATTTCTATGACTCAGCCCTTCTATGTGGCATTTTGCAGTTTCCCGTGTGCAAGGAAGACATCAGCACCTTAAGAAATGGTGGAAGAGAGTGTTGTATTTATGAAATGAAGATTTTCACCAAATCTTCTGAAAACAAAACAAAACAAAACAAAAAATCCAGGATAAAGAACCGTCCAGGCCAAGTATGAACTGAACAGCGTGCTAGAGGTCTGACTGTGGAGTGTCTTATTCTTGGCGTAAAATGTGCATCCATAACTCCCAGTCCATGAATTCTTTGCTGAAAAGAGCAAGCAACCTGTTTTATTAGGTTAGAAGACACTTACAGGAATGACTTCTAAACTTGATGAAAAAGTAACAGTCCGGGAGGTATCTGACAAATAAACTTGGTCCAGAAAGACCAGGCTTTGTGCAGGCACCTGCTTTCCTGAATTCTCTGCATCCCCTCAGGCCTTTTCAGGAGACATTTCTTGCACCAAAAGTTTCTTTTCAGAATCCTTTTTGTTCCTTCCTTGCAATCGGTATTAACAGGATTCATAAGGAAGCCAGCTGCAGCCCTCTCCCCTGTCTTGTTCTCCCAGAGAGGCTGCTCTTCGTGTCACCAGTAGCAACTAATGAAAAGCAGCCTTTCTTATGTGGGAGTTGAACTGTCCTGACCAATAGGTATGTTTGGAGTCTTTTTTGTTGTTGTTGTTTTGGGTTTCTGTTGTTGGTTTTTGTTGTTGTTTGAATGGTTTTTTTTTTGTTTGTTTGTTTGTTTGTTTTTAATGGAGAGGGAGGAAGGTACTTTTTGTCTGTTTGTGTTTTGTAGTATAGGCAGTTGATATTGCCTAACAGTCTCCTTTCAGAAGCGGCTGCTGTTTTGCCAGCTTCCAGATGGCGTCTCTCAGATTCTGGTATCCTTACCTTGGTCGTGGTCCTTCACCCTCACTGCCAGTGCTTCTTCAGGGAATAGCTAGAAGCACAGGGCAGCATCTGCATACATTAGTTTTACCTTCTTTCTCCAAAATGCTGCTTCTCTCCGCACAGACCACACTCATATATTTCATGGCACTTCATGCCGGAGTCTTTCTATTGCAATCGTTGCATTTTGCACTTCTAATGAAAACATGAACTTTTGTGCTAGAGTCTTTGCAGGCCAGAAGAAACTGTGCGTAATCACTCCAGAGTCAATGTTGTGCCCTTATTAATGGACTGACAAAACCACAACAAATCTCCCCTTCAGATTTCTGGCTTTGTTCTGCAAGCAAAGAGGACCCTGTACACCCACATAAGCAAAGCTGTCAAAAGGGAACTGGTACCTCTGTCACTTCTTCATTTCTTCAAATGAATTTCATCTCTCTCAAAGTGTGCTTAAAACTGCATGCATTCAGTGGGGCTTCAGACTCATGTGTTGCATTAGTGAAGCATCACATTTTTCTTCACTCTTACATGTGACATACAATCTTCATTCATGCTTGTGTATTATTTATCCTGATTGTGGCTATGTCCTTAGAAATACATCAGTTTCATCTTTCTACAAAGTGCTCTACATCTGTTAAAATCGACATTACCCAAATAGTTAAGAATTGAGATACATTGGTTCATTGAGAGATACCTTACCTACTGAGCTCCTTTTTGAGGCAGAGATAACAGGAAAGCAACACTGTCTTCCCTTCTCCAGTACATATGCATATTACCACAATGGATTTATCAGCATCACCTTTTGTAACCTTACTATGTAGGTTGCTCTGCAAGTAATGCCTCCTATGTATTTCTATAGAAACTACAACAGATACAAAGAGAATGATAACTGTATTTGATAGAACAAATTCTCAGGTACAAAACCTTCCTTTTCGATTCAGTTACCACCATTAGCTATGCATTCTCACCAGCAATGAACAAGAGGCCTGTGTGCCACACTTGTAATAATCCATACCAGTGGAGGTGACCCACTGTTACCGTCACCAAAGCTGAAACGCACCACTAAATAAAGCTGGCAGGCACCTGAAACCAGCAAGACAAAATCCTATGTGCTCAGATAGCAAATAGATGACGGCATCTGAAAAGCCATCTTCTCTATGGGACTTAAGCTTCTGAAGGAAGACTGCTGAAAGATTTGGACTTAACAAGGCCTTGGGGCAGGCACAGGCATATTTTCTTTAAAATCAAGATACAAAACCATGCTCACCATGTTCTCCTTAGAATTGCCCAGGAGGGAGGAGAATGAGGCTGGTGCAGCACTCCAAGAAGGAGCAATCAGGCTCATGACTCTCCTTCAGCCTCTACCAATCAGTCTCTCTGTTGGCTAGAGCACATCTGTGGGAAGAAGAGACCTTGGGATTGGTCCATGTTCCCGTGCTATTTTCCCTTCATTTTATGTGAAATGGAAATACAGTAGCTGAAGCTGCAATCCACAGCTCTTTCCATTCCCTCCCTGGGACTGTTCTTCAGGAGGTTAGGGGGCATGTGAAAGGCCCCAGACTGCACCATATCTGCATGAGCAGACCCAAAGCTGTAATCACCTTTAGACTTCTCCTTGGCTAAACAGCTGCTGAGGGCATGGAGGCTGACCCTACAGCAAACTGACCCTTTTAGAGGTATCTCACCCTTCTCTTTTCCATCTAATTCATAGCTAATGAGAAATTCTGAAGAGCAGAACAGAAACAATCAAGGACGGAAATAGTGCCTCCTCGTATTTATTTTTCCAAAACTCATGTTGGGTTCAGGGGTTTGAGTCCCTTCCTGTTCCCGTTCCATCCCCATGAATACAGAGGCCTGTATTTCTTCAGGTGCAACAGGAAATGAATGTTAATGCTTTCAGACTTCTCAGTCTTTCAAGTCATAGAACATGTAATTCTGCACTCTTGCAACATTAGATTTGGCAATGTCTAAAACGCCATCACAGTCCACAAACTGCAAAAGAAAAAGAATTCACCATTAGGCATTTCTGGAGGCAGAACCCAATCTTATGCTTTGGAAGTGCTTGAATTTCACAGCTTTGCCTTCTAAATATTCAGCACAAACTGCAGTCCATTTTAGAAAAATATCTGCTCTGTTTCACTCCTAATCATTTTGGGTGCTGAAACTAAAAGCAAAGTTTGTTGGTTTTCCGCAATAGCACACTGCAAAATCCTCATCTTGGTTTAACTCTCCTGCAACCTTTCTATTTCCATTTCTATCCTATTCTGGTCGTGATATTTTTTACCTCCAAATGGATGACAATCTTTTCCAGCATCATTTAATGTTGCTGCAAGCAACAAAATACTCCTTTCTGAAGAGTGAATCTTTTCCTCTTCAGCTGTTTAGTGCAGGTTGGGAAGGATCCTGACTGGAAATCAAACAAAGTTTAGTGCAAATTTTTGAAGAACAAAACATGCTCAGCTTACTTGCATTAACAGTGTCGGTTAACTTCACTAGTGAGACTAATTTCCAGCTTGAGTCCTTTCTGCAACTCATATTCATTATGGGGAGAGGGGTGACACGAGTGAGAGTCTGCTAGATACAGGCACGGATGGATGCAGGCAGGCTGAGGCTGTCTTTGTGCGATCTGCACAGTCTGTGCCTAAGCCAGCATCCAGAAAAAAGGGCTGAAGGCAACAGCAGTTTCCCAGGGAAACAGCCTTGCCTGCGCTGTGCTTGCTGCTCCCCAGAGCCAGTGCTGGTCCCAATAGGACTTCCCTAATGAAATCCGCCCAGGCTCCAAACACCAGAGGCACAGAGCTCAGCATGGTGGGGAATCCCGAAGCTGGAGGAATCCCCTCCTGTCAGCAGAGGCAGACAGCCACCAGGGGAGTGCTGCAGTCCTGCAGAAGCTGCAGAAGAGTCACTAAGGAGCACTGGAATCCCCTGTGTAATTTCATTGTATTCGACAGAGTAAAATCGAACTTACTCCCTCTTATTTTGTGTATTTAGGTTACAAAAAACTTGTGGAAGGAATATTACCACACGATTGTGCACAGCACATTGACCTGCAGCTGTTGTCACATTAATGGCCAGAAATCACAGGTGACTGAGGGGGATTTTCTTCAGCCCCACAGGGCTCTCAGAGTCAGCACTGAGTTTGGCAGTCAAGCTATTGTCCACCCCTGGATGATGATGTAGTGGAAACGCCATCCCTGGAGGTGTTCAAGAACCGTGTGGATATGGCACTGAGGAACATGGTTAGTGGGCATGGTGGGGATGGTTTGATGGTTGGACTAGGTGATCTGAGAGGTCTTTTCCAGCCTTAATGATTCCATGAGTTGGCTGAACTCAGGGCTGGAAAAGACCATGTATAAAGCCTCTGTGCTACTACCTCAGCTGCCTAGGACTACCTTAGGAATAATTAGAATTTGGGGTTGCTGGCAAGAAGGATCCCACCGCTCCTGTGATGAAATATACTGATTAATTATTTCCAGAGACAATCATATTAAAGACCAATGTAATTGTGTTAGTTTGTATGAGACACTGTTCTTTAGTTTTAACTTTTCACCTTCCTTGATTTATTTCTGGTCTTCAAGCCTATCCTCTCTCTTCCTTTTTGTATGGTGAAAGGCACAGATACTGGGTTCCTCTGGTAATGCTGCCTCCCCACAAGCACAGCAACACTTCCAGACCCTGTATGGCTCTTCATTTCTTCTAGAGTTCCCTTACTTGAGCTGTGATGTCCATGATTGCATCCTATGTCCCACAGATGGTCATATCAGAGTCCTCTGCAATAGAATTAATACTTCCTCTGCTCTCCAGCCAAACTGGAATACCAGTATTGTGTGCAACTTATTTTTTAGCTTTTGCTACAAGATATTTCATGCAAGAAGATCATTAGAGACAGAGCTTTCTCTCTAAGATATTTTTATTATATACACTCATAGGCATGCATGAAAAGCATGACCAGCAGGTCAAGGGAGGTGATTCTGCCTCTCTACTCTGCTCTCATGAGACCCCCACCTGGAATACCAAGTGCAGTTCTGTAGTCCCCGTCACAAGAAGGACATGAAGCTGTTGGAGTGGGTCCAGAGGAGGGCCACAAGATGACTAGAGGGCTGGAGAACCTCCTCTGTGAGGACAGGCTGAGAGAGTTGGAGCTTTTCAGTCTAAAGAAGAGAAGGCTCCAGGGGACCTAATAGCAGCCTTCCAGTACCTGAAGGGGGCCTAAAAGAAGGTTGGGAAGGCAGAATGGCAGGTAGTGGCAGGACAACAGGAAATGATTTCAAACTAGAAGAGGGTAGATTTAGACTAGATATTAGGAAGAAAATATTTTCTGTGAGTGTGGAGAGACACTGGAGCAGGTTTCTCAGTGAGGTTTGGATGCCCTCTCCTAGGCTGGATGGGGCTTTGATCAACCTGCTCCAATGGGAGATGTCCCTGGCTATAGCAGGGGGGGTTGAAATTAAGTGATCTTAAAGGTCCCTTCCAACCCTAACCATTCTACGATTCTATGACTCCATGATAATTATGATTTTCCTGACTGTACAAGGTTGAGGGCTCGAATTGTAATACATCCTTGGAGCATACAACTCTTAGGGTACAAGAGAAGGATAACTGTGGCTTAGGTATTGATGTGAACTGGAGGGCTGCAATTGTGCATAACAGAAGAGAGAAATCCCAAGAGGTCCTGAGGCACAGGGCAGTGCCCAGACAGCAGCCAAGACTCAGATGGCAGCAAGTTGCCCAATGTTCTCCATGCCACCTATGCATCCCTTGAATCGGGTACTATCGCTGCCCTTTTAGCAAAGACGCAGGCTGTTTTGACTTTGGTCACTAGGTGCTGCCATTGAGGCAATGTGGAATCTGGATGGCTCAGCTGGAGCCGCCCCACTGCACTCAGACATATTACTTCCACCAAGAACCCACATTCCCACAGAGGGTAGAGGACAAGGGTGCAGCACGGTGTCTTTAACCTTCAGCCATAGGAGTTTCTCTTCTTCCGCGAAGAGGTTTTTTCTAAGGCACTCAACTTTTTGTTAAAGTGTTTGTGTTTGTTGGATGTGGGATTTGTATTTCTTATTTTTTGGTAGGTAAGTATCAGCGTTATCCTTGGAGGACACATTAAACTCACCTTCATTCTGCCTGTTTGTCAGAATGATGCAGCTGGGCAGCAGTCAAAATTCCAGCAGTGAATTTCAGGAAAAATGCTCTTTGGAGAATAGAGGGGTAGACCTTCAGCATTAAAAAATAGGGGGTGGAAACAGTCATGGTTCTTTTAGCAGGATTCCTGTAAGACAGCAGAGATTAGTAAAAGGAAAGTATCAGCAGAAAAATGTTCACAACGTAGTGCAGATGATTTAAGAGCAGTCAGGGATATAGCAGACATTTTAATGTGCCAGCAGCAGAAGGCTTAAAAAGAAAAGAAGTTTGTGATTTAAAGGGAAAGTTATCAACGTTATAACATCAGTTTGTCACTCACTTGCTTTCTCTCTTTCTTGCTCACCCTCACCTGCAAACTGAAGAAGGATATATATATTTTTTTTCCTTTTTCCTTTCATTTTTTTCTCTCTTAATGGAAAAATGAGTCTGAGAGAGAGAGCGGGTTTCCAGCCAGGAGATGAATCTCACCTCCTCCCCTGTGCTGCATTGTTCTGGGAAGGGGAAGCTCAAGCAGCACAGCAGTGTGAAGAGCAGAGCAAGCCTCCGGGATTTAAACCAAGAGAACTGACCTTCCCTCAAGCAATGAGTAAAAAATGGGCAACAGAATTTGACATTAACAGAATGGGTTAATGTACCCACATGGACATGAGCAATCCATCATCTTATCCACCCACCCCCAATGGCCATTTTCTGATTCCAGGACTGCTCTGCAGTGCTGAGGATGATATTGCTGTCCCTCACTCAACAGAAGGCGCAAGCCACCTCTGACTCATTCCAGCTCCCTGTCACCTATCTGCTGCCCAAACCTCTCTGCAGGCCTGCAGAGTCCACATAACTGAAGGACACTGAACCTGGTTGCAGCTGGGTGGGCTATGGGGCATGCAGGGCCTGCAGATGGTGCTATTTAATTGTTCGTATGCCACCATCAGGCGTTGCAGGTCAGCAAGAAAAGAGACTAGTTCAGATAGGTCTTCCAGATCTGAAAATATACCCGGCAATTTCAATTCCTTCTGCAGTTCTCCTAGAGTCTGCCTGAAACCTTAATGCCCCAAAAGTAGTCTGAAAATCTTATCTATTTCAGTTCCTTCCGTGGGATCTATCAACCCAAAAATGATGTCCTGAGGACTCACTGGTCTCCTCATTTTGCACTTGGGATGCTGCCAGTCTGGGTGGTTGCATGGCACAACTCTCAGCTACTACTGTCATGAAAAGCAGAACTCCATGTGTCCCTGCAAGTGTCAGAGCACTGAGTTTCTTTCCACAGAGCCCCATTCCTCTAAGGCACATATCTACTGCTGTGTTTTTCCTTCCTGCAAAGGGGTGGGGGGGGGAGGGGGGAGGAAAGAAGCAGAAGGAAAGGGAGAGGATAGAAAAGTCCTTTAGGCTGAAGGAAGAAAACCTTCAGGTGAGCTCTGGTGAAGTACTAAGATTTCAGGCGCTTTCTAGTATCTGTAAACTTATAAACATACATGGTTTCATTCTTTCTTTTTGGTGGATATGTGGAAGAAATAATTTACTAAGCAGAAATACATCTATGACATGGCTTCTGAACCCCTAATGAGTTTAGGGTTTCCTCACATTGAAGATCTTGACATTTCCTGCAACCTGCTCAGCTCTTCTAAGGGCACACCATCCAGACTATCCTCTCTGATCAACAGTGTAACCCCCCCCCCCCCCCCAATTCTGCAAGAACAAGACTTCTGCCCTCAGTAAGAGTAAGGTAAGGATCTCTGATCTCGTGCACCTTAGATGCTGCACCACTCTTCAGAATGGGAAATCACAAAATGGCTTGGGTTGGAAGGGACCTCAAGAACCACCAAGCCCCAGCCCACCAGCCACCAACCTCCATATCTAATACTAGACCAGGCTGTCCAGGGTAACATCCAAACTGGTCCTGAGGACCTCCAGGGATAGGGCATCCACAGCCTCTCTGGGCAGTCTGTGCCAGCACCTCACCACTCTCTTGGTGAAGAACTTCCCCTGATGTCCAATCTACATCATTCCCTTCTTTACAATTTGCAACCTTGCTTTTTGAACACTTCCCTCTCCAAAAGCCCCCCAGTTGGTCATGACCCAACATATGAAAAACAATAGTGTCAATGCCATTCTAGAAATATTTTATATTGAAATTTCACTGCAGTCTTTACTAAGGCATGTTTACCCTCTGAAGTCAACACCAATTCAGATTAAATATATATTAAGACATGGCACAAAGATACTTTTTCGTACAATGATACGTTTGTAAGCAGTGAAACCAGCGGTTGATTAACATTTTTAAAAGTTTCTACCTGTCACCTGGTCAATTGCATAATCTTACTGCAATACAGTTTTGAAGTAAAAATAGGTTAATTTAAGCCACCAGCTTTGTCCTTAGATATACCCACCTTGATCTTGATCCCACAGATCATTTTATGGTCCAACATTAACAGAGATGTAATAACCTACTGCTGAGCTAATTCACTGCTGAGGTGAACAAATCTTACAGACATTAAGAACCTCAAAAGATCCTATCTCCCAGCTTGAAAACTCTCAGGAGATTATGTGAAGCATACATTGAGTGAACCAGTTACAGGATAGTGCGAAGCTGCTACACAAGCACTTTCCAGATGATGATGAATGATAAAAATGTAGCTTGGATCTTGAAACTACTAAAAAAATACTTCTGCTTCAGACTAGATATGCATGACAGTGAGATGACCTTCCCAAGACAGAGATAGTCTTTCTCTAAAAGCTTTCTCCCAATGATCAAATCAGACTCAGTGATCCTTGTGGGTTCCTTCTAACTCAGAATATTTTATGATTCTATTAATTTGTAGACACATCTAGTATAGGCATTGCTATTTTGACTGACCAAACAGAATTTGACAAGGACATTGTAGTGACAGAAGAGAATATTTGGATCTAAAACTGAGAGGTTATATGACATTGGTGCATCCAAATTAATGGGTTAACAGTAGGGTATCTGGTACATCTCAAACATAAACTGCAAAGGGCAACCATTCCCTTTAGGAATTTAGGATTCCTAAGAGTTACCAGAACAATCATTTCTTGGTGTAATGTTTCTCATTATTTTTTTATTAGTGCTGCTTTCTGGAAGGAGTTATAAAATAATTTCCCATTAAAAATGTGAAGTGATATATTATGATGAGAGCTGAATGTCTTGTGTAGGAAAACTTAAACACACATAAAGCGTGTTCACATAAATATTGTACATATTCAAATCCACAACAATGTCTTCAGAAATACAAAATGTATCCCCGCTGCCTACTGTGGTAAGATCCAATATCCTGGGATCTCTAGGCAGTGAAATCATTTGGGGACTGTGGTAGATAACAAAATCACCACATTCTTCAAGGGTGATTGGATAGCAAGAAGTATAAATGTGAAGGCATGAACAAAGGAGAATAGCAAAGTGGTACTCGCCTCTCAAAATACAGCATAGCAGTCACACAGAGGGCTGACTGGCTGTGTCTCTTTGATATCTGATATCTGGTGGTATCTCTCTAATACCACCAAAGATGACTACAACAAAGAGATCCACATACAAACTTGTAATCTATCTTAATTTCTAAACTGTAGTGGCTGCAACAAGCTGCCTGTTGGAAATGGCTGCTAGCTTGTTCTAGCCCTAAACCACACTCAGATGTGTGGCCCAAGCCAAAAAAAACACACCAGGGCCTGCAGTGACAATTTGACAGCAGGGCAACCAAGTTCAAGTGCCCAGAAACATTTTCTACTTAATTTACTACTACAATTGTAACTGACACGTTGGGACTCAAGATATATGTTGGGGGGATAATGATGAAAAATGGGAAAAGGCTTAGATGATGGCCACAGAAGTAATGTGTTGTCTATAAAGCTTAGTGAGATGTTCAAAGAGATCTATTCATTAAGTTTATTTAAGAAACCGGAAAGATGTTGTTCATGATCTACAAGATTTCCTGTAGACAACTACTCTATACTGCAGGAGGAAAGAAGATGCTGATGCCTAACTCTTTAAATGGGAGCTAGATAAGCTGTAAACAAGGCACATTATCAAGCATTAGGGAAAATAACTATAGAATAAATTAACAAGTCCTGTAATGGAATCTTCATCATGTGTGATCTTTAATTTGTTTCTAAAAAACATCTCATGGATACAACAGATGTTTGGAGTCTCATAAGGAAAAAGCATCTGACTTTGACTTGTACTATAACTAAAAGCCAGGCTAGATAATAGTGCTGGTACTTTCAGATCCTGAATCTATGATCTGATGGAAAAAAATATTGTCAACACTTCTTAATGGGTAGATTTCCTAATAGGTCTTGAAAGAAAGGATGAAAGAAGGAACAAAGGAAGGAAGGAAGGAGAAGGAAAGAGTAGTATGGAAGCTTGTGTACTAGTAATCCAAGCTAGGTAACTAAACAGGATCAATTTAGACAGAAATTACAGTTCCTTATAGCTCTTCCTTTCACTCCAGCCACCAGCTGGAGTAAAACTACTGTGAAAAGATAAAGTCATTTTTGACATAGCTGTGCTAAAACTACCTAGTCTTATGGATACCAGTATGTTAGCTCAGCCCTTTCTAGCTGTCTGAAGAAACCAAGATTCATGTTGCCTGCCACCCACCTTTCACTAAGAGCACTGGAGTATCCTTGCCAAGGAATTCTGCAGGAATTTGGCCCAAGAGATGTTTGCGTATCCCAGTCCAACCCAAATGTAGCATGAGATAATTGGCACACGCTGCCTAACCTCAGATATAAAAATACAGCCACATTATTGTTGTATAAACACAATAGCTGAATTTGGATCTTTGTGATATGTTTTCTGCTTGGATAAGAGACCAGTGACACAGACAGATGGGTTTCATTACAACATCAATTTATTCATGAAGCAAAGGTACCGAGGGGAATTCACTGGAGGAACGGAGCTCCTTACCAGCCTTGTTCTGTTAGTGGTTGTTTTTTTCCTCTAATGCAAAGTGAGACAACTGGGGAGTCTTTTTGTTCCCAATGACCATTTCCCATTTTCTCAAATAGTTGTGGGAATAAAGCTGCAAGCACTCTTTGTTGTCCTTTTCCAAGCTCCTATCTATGGCGATGAGACACCCTGTGATGATGGCAAAGGGAAGACCCCACACCTCTTCTATGTATGTCTCAAGTCAGCAGCAACATGTGGGTATAATTCTGCACAGCCCCAATAACTTCTGCTTCCCTTCAGGAACACCACCAAAGCCATACATCTGTCAGAGTTGCTGCAGGGTGCCATCCAGGCTCCTTGCAAAGAGTACTCATCCTTGCTAAATCCCCACACAGCACCCAAGGAGACCTCTGGGCTCTCCTGGAACACTGGGCTGTTGCACAACCCCAAGCACTGGCACAGTCTGTAGGCAGTGGGGTTGTAAGCAAAAGAATTTTGCAGGGGATTTTCCCTTGCTGTGCCTTTGGCAGAATGTTTCCTGGACATATTTGTTTTAAAGTGGTCTGTAGGCTCTGTTGATTCCCTAACAGCAGACACTGAGGCAATGTTACAAAATATGTATTGACCATCGGTGTTATTTGGAACAGCAAAATGAAAAGGTGAATGAATAACAACTGAATATAGGTTGGCGATAAGAACTTTGCTGGGTGACTTCCAGGTGAAAGCCTGGAAGAAATACAGTTCATATCCAAAAAAAGCCCTTAAAATCTTAGCCCGGTTAAGGAGTGCAGGAGGCATCAGCAAAGCGAGGAGATCACTCTTCCGTGGGGGAGAAGTGAGAGAAGAAAGCCTACAAACAAGCTATGGATGAGAGATTTAGAGTGCGACACCATGGCCAGTGGAAAAAATGACAGCATATACAGAGAGGGGTAGCCAAAGTTGGGTCTCTTCCATTATGTGAAGATCGTGATGCTGAGGCACAGGGACAAGCTGCCCAGGTGCAGTCAGAAAAAGTCAGCCCTCACTTGCCGGGCTGATTTCTACTACACGTATCACGCAGACCCACAGCAACGTGTTCCCTTCCTGTTTTACAGCAAGACAGCTGTCCGGTCAAAATGTGCTTTTCCTCACAGTGAAGAAATTGCCTTTGTGTAAGGTTTTGCTGGGAAGATAGTGGGCTCATTCTAAGGTACACATTACTTCAGACAAAGTAATCATTTATCCCACTGCCCAAATTACCTCCACACCAGGAATCAGCTGGAAAAGTAAATATCCTGTCTGCAAAACTTCAAATATAAAAATGGGGTGGGGAAGGGAGGAAAATCTAGTAAAGCCTGTGGTTTCTGAATGGCTGGATTATATTAATCTGGTTACCGGGATTCCTCAGCTCAAAGAAACATCCCCCAGGGAGAGCGGTGCCTGCAGCACTGCCTCCTGGCTCTGCACACTTCTTGAGCATGCACGCTCTGTCCGGCACTTTGTAATGATGACAAAAGCCCCTGGAAATTGAAAGGAAATTAAGGCTGTAAATAGCTTTTAAAAATGAGGTTCTTCTGCACATTTACATTTTGTATTTGGTGAAGACGTCAGGTTAATGATTCATTTAGAATAACAAACCGCCACCTCTGATGAAAAATTTTTAAAGATCTAATAATGCAGGTGGGTTTCATCTCCTTTTTTTTCCTACAGCTGTTATTGCACAGAACTAAGCCAGGATTTATCTGCACAAGTATTGATGACTTTTGTAGTTGAGTGTAACCTACTCAGTCTGTAATTAAATGTCCTAGTTAATACACGGAGACATCACACACTTTGCACTGCGTGACTTACAGTGCATAGGTAGTTTCAATGTTTTTTCTTCCTCTTTCTTGTTGCATTAGTGTCTACCGATTGCTTGATGCCTTCTAAGGTTTCATTACAGTGTAAATTATTTCTGATATTTTCTAGATAAATATTCAGGTAAAATAAAATCTATACCATACAGTAAGGAGTTACCTGTTGCTTTGCCAGCTTGGGGAGAGCCACCACTTCATTATATGAAACACAGTCTGAAAAGATAGAACTGCCACATTTGGCACCATGTCCCTCAGACACCACATTTGTGGGCTTTCAGGCAATTCCAAGTCAGGCTGAACTCAATAGCCAGAAGGCCATGCTTTGAGCAGCCTCCCAACTCCACAAGCTGAGGCAGGCTGGTGGATATCGGTGTGTTTGAGGCTGAGTTACTTATTGGCTTAAATATCTTTCTTAAGAGACTTGGATAAAGAAACTCTGATGGGGCCACACATTCACGGAATAGGCAATGTTATATTTTATTCATGTTTATTGCATTCATTAATAAAAATGCCTCATTAAATGCATAAATGTATTTCCTCTCCAATTATGTCTACCATTTATATATATATTTATATATATTAGTACAGAAAAACAAGTAACCACTGACATAAGATATTGCACTCTGTTGAATTCCCTCTACTTATCTAAAACATTTATTCATAAGTTTTTCTTTCACAAAGACTTTGTGAAGCTTTAAAACATTCAAGTTCATTCCTCTTCAGAAGAAAATCAGATTTCAAAATCTTCAGTAGAACGGAACATCTGAACCCCAGATCTAAATGCTGGTAATATAAATTCTGCAAATACAGTGCAATCATTCACCATAGAGCTCCTTTGGCTCTGGAGAAATGAAGGAAATCATTCACAAAAATACACACATGAAAGCAAGCCCACATCTTAGTAAGTCCGTGAGTATATGAGGCAGTATCTTGGGCTGAGCCCTGCAAGGAAAGATGCAAATTGCCCATATTGATGCTTCTGGCTAGCACCTTGGTAATGAGTCTAGGAGAAGGGTTTTACTTCCCCTAGTCTAAGTATAAATGACTTTTGAGATGCATTTCCAGTATTGTTGTAGTCATGTCCAGTTAAAGACACGAGAGACAAGGTGTGTAGAGAGAAAGGACTGACCCTACTGAAAAGGACTTGGGACTACTGGTGGGCAGCAAACTGGACATGAACCAGCAGTGTGCTCTCGCAGCTCATAAAGTTAACCTGTGCTGCATCAAAACAAGTGCGGCCAGTGGGTGGAAAGTGGTGATCCTGCCCTTCTATTCTGAACTGAGGCCTCACCTGGAGCACTGTGTCAAGATGTGAAGTCTTCAGTACAGGAGAGATGTGGACCTATTGAAATGCGTCCAGAGGAGGGCCACAAAAATGATTCAAGGGATGGAACACCTTCCCTACAAGGACAGGCTGAGAGAAGGTTCAGCCTGGAGAAGAGAACGCTCCAGGGAGACCTGAGAGTGGCCTTTCAGAATCTAATGGGGGCCAGAAAGAAAGAAGGAAGGAGACACTCTTTAGCAGGTTTTGTTATGGCAGGACAAGGGGAAATGGTTTGAGGCTAAAAAAAGGGAGATTTATATAGGTCATAAGGAAGAAGTTTTTAACAATAATAGTGGCACAGGTTGCTCAGAGAGGTGATAGATATTCCATCCCTGGAAACATTCAAGATCAGGCTGGATGGGGCTCTGAACAACCTGACTGAGCTGTGTATGTCTCTGTTCACTGCAAGGAAGTTGAACCACATGGCCTTTAAGGGTCCCTTCCAACTTGATTCAATGAGTCTATGATCCTATTCTATGAAGAGAGAATATAACTTGTTAGAGCTCTTGCTTGTAGACTATCTGATTTGATACCACAGACTCAACAGGAAATCAACCACTGGGTGTAGCTTTCCAAGCATGTGAAGGAATGTGAGCCATTACTACACTCCTCTTATGGATACAGACTGAGCTGGGGAAAGCAACTTGTAAGAAAGGTGTTGCTGTGACTTCAGCACGGGAACTGCCAACACCTGGCTTTCAGCCCCATGGTTTAGCAGAAGCCTTCACTGATATTCTTGCCAAAACAAACAAACAACAACAACAAAAAACCCTTAAGGCTTCCTTCCCCTCAGCAGGTTACAGAAACATGAAATTCAGGTGTGTCAGCAGCACCACTGAAGCCCACATGGCACGCTGGCATGCTTCATGTTGAGCAGGCATCAAAGGCTCCCCAGCATCCGTGACTGACCATCCCTCCCCAGGTCTGATGGAGCCACATCTTCCCTGGAGCCTACAGCCAAATGTACCTACCACTGAAGCTTTAGGAGAAAGCTGTGGACGTTGTGGAGCTGAATGCAGTGATGTTATGCGCTTGGACACATCTGTCTGCATTGATTGTGCTTCTGGGCAGTTATTCCCCACACAGGCTGTTATTCAAAATAACTGACAGAGATTTTAGACCTCCAGAGCTGTATTTTTTTTTTTTTAATTTAATCTAAAGTTATGCAATATACCATTAAACGATGCTTAATGGAGAAATAGGAAAAAAAAAAAAATGCACTTAAAAGCATCTGCTGTGTGCCATTAGCAATTACATTTCAAATTTACATGTAGTGAGTCAAATTTTCCCCAATTGAACCTGACTGGTGGTTAATGAAACTGCAGCCATGTTGGCCATGTAAGTTTAAGTACATCTGTGAGGCTCAGAAAGCTAAGGAGCAAAGTCTTCTTTTGTTATCTGCATTCCCAGGAAGAGCATGGATGCTTCAGTGGGAAAGCCTGGGGAACTGATGGATAAAGCTCAGGTGGACAGATGTTTCACTGCCTCATCCCCGAGGCATACAAGAATCTTTTCAGCCCATGTACAACAAATTAAGGGAGAGATTTATCTCTGCTTCCTTCCTTTACAGAATCAGCACTGCAGAGCTGAATTCACAAGCCAAATGCACTTACCCACTAGGTGTATTTTTCTTTTCAAGTTATAATCTTTCATGGTTTTATACTTGATTACAAATAAAAATTACCTGAATCAGAAAGTTGTCTTCATTTTGGACATTCTCCTGCCTGATTTAAAGCAATTTGGGTATAGCTTGATTAGCATTCTGTGAATCACTTTGTTGTGTAGCCGACTGCAAAAAGAGTCGTCTGAAGGATGCATTAATAATAATAAAGTTGACGGTGTTATGTGATAGTAAAAGGTGTTTTAAGCGATGTTATTTGGGATAATTATAATTAGTGGCACTCCTTTAAAGTTTCCGGCATGTGTTTTGCAAGAGAAGAAATGTTAACCCTGGTATCCTGGCCGGCTTCCAGCACAAGCAATTACATCCTCCCCACAGTAGTTAAAAATCCCTTGTTGCTTCAATTAGATGTGATATTCTTCAGTTGCTCTCTGAAAGCCATTCAGTTGGGTTACTGGTGCTATTATACGGCTGCTGTGTTCCAGACAAGAGGTCCCAGTATTTTAGTTATAAATGAAGTGCTCCCTGCACGGAAAAAGCTTCTGTTGAGAAGGCTCTGAGCATCGCATAAATCAATAAACAGCAGACACACTTGTATTGCACACTGACTTGAGGGCAGGAATAAAAAAAAACAAAAGGGAAGAATGGTTCCAGAAGAAGGGCAGCACCAGTATGTGAATAAAACACACACATCTACCTGCATGCAGGGTACAGAGAGGGAAAAAAAGGGCAAGAGAAGTAGCAATGAGATTGGTCTGGAGGAGAAAAACAAAAATAATCAGAAAAACTGATCCAGCATTGCATCATCCAGATAGTATCCAAAGGGAGCCTAGCCCAACTAATTTTAGGCACCAACATGGAAACAGTCTCTGGACTGCCACTGTAATGAGTGACAGAGAGAACTTCAGAAAGCGACATGATTGATGTAAACCCCTTGTACTGCTATAAGATTCCTTATGTCCACTGAATTTTTGCATGGGCAATTAAAACCTCGTTACCACAGTTAAAAGTCCTTTGTATCTATGGTTATATAGTACGTTCCTCCATTTCCAAACAGCTGGAAGAAACTTTCCCATAACCTAAACAGTTCTTGAATACCCATCCCATATCATATGAGTATTTTTGCAGAAGAGTAATGATGTAACTATATCCCAAGAAGAGATTTCCACACAGATAACAACTAGGCGTAGCCAAAACAAGAAAGAGTAGAAGTCGTTAGAGATAGAATGCCAATAAACATCTCCATCATTTCTTGGTAACTTAGATCATCCTACTGTATAACCTGAACATTTTTCCAGCTATCTTTCTTCTGCCTTTCTATTTGCACTATTTTTGCATACTATCTGAAATCTGAATTCCATACTTAGAAGTAGTTAGTTATGGTTTTGGATCATAGATGGAAGGAGGAAAGGAACATTACCAGAATATCTTCCATGTTCTCTAGTTTATCGCTAGACATGGGAGAGGGTCATTAGGATTTTTGTTTGTTTGTTTTTATAAAATGCAATGCTGTGGCAGGAATGCTGCTGATGTACCTATTAATCCCCACCCTCACCACCTGGTCCCTCTCTGGCTCTGTTCCCCTAACACCTCTCACCCACATTGGGTATGTCAGTGATGACCATCTTACTTTTATTTGGGTTTTCTACCTCAGATACTAGTGTGACCCATCAAATACCCTTGTTTTACAATTAGCTGTAAGCCTTTACCCCAACCATCTGTTTACTACTGCAATCCCATCTGAATGAATAACTGCTATAGAGGGCAAGCAGACCTCAAAACCTTAACGTTATCATCCAGAAAAAGAAAAAAAGGGAAGACGAGCAATGGAAAGAAAAGCTGCAGTTCATCTGCATATTTTAATGATACAGACATGATTAAGTAAAAATGGCTTCCACTAAGTCTCCTCCTCATCACACTTTGAGTAGAAAAAGTGGATCTTCTGCTCCGACAGCTGCAGAAATAGGCATTTATTTGAAACCAGAGGAAGATGAAGAAGAACATTAATGCAGAAAGAACAGGACGCTATAAAATATCCCAGAAGTTCCATTATCTATTCATTCCAATATTTGTAACTTCACTACAGGAAAGATGAACTCTTACGCTGTGGTCAATAGGATGTCGAATGGTGTGGAACGAATGATAGATCACTGATATAACTCCAAAGATATCTTCTGTAAATGATACCTAATCTACACCTGGCAGAGAAAAAAAGATGAATTTACTTTAAATTTACGTAACAGCGTCAAAGAAAGAAGAGAAATTAGCTGGAAAAGAGCATAAGAAGAGAATATGGAGACGAATGGTAAGAAACTGATTGCCCACCTTTTCTGCAGGGCGGTAATGTCTACAGGGGGTTTCCATGCCTGTAAGACAGGGTTCCACCACCCCTTTAGCTGACAAGTCTGTCTAGGACGTGATGCATCTCCAGAGAAACAGAGAAGCAACAGGTATTTTTGGAGCAGGACATGTTGTAGACAGTGGTGAGTAGATGCATAATTTTGCATTATGTTTTCCTTGAACTTGGCTGGAAGTTGAAACTCACAATCAGAGGAGACACAGTGGTGATAATGAATCCTCTAGAAGCTGAGGAAACAGGTGGACTGTGCCAAAAACCATTATTTTCAGTTCTGTGTGCTGTCAGCTACGTAGGAAAGTTGTGACTCCACTACAGAAAACTCATGTGGATTAGTGATAAATTACAGCATCAGTGTTACATTCAATAATTAATAAGAAACCCGTTTGACACCAGAGAGTGGAATGGGAAGGGCTATAATTGGGAAGAAAACTTTCCTAAGGAGTCAGCCACTTCCTGAGAGACAGCATCGCTGAATAGTGGCAAGGCTCACGAACTACCCGTACTTCTGCAGAGTGAAAAAAAATGTGAGATTAAAACCTCCATCTGGATAGCAACAGAAGCTTTGAATCTCTCCTGGTTGCACTCATACAGCAGCAGCACAACCAAAACAAGGCAGAAGGGAGTGTATGGGGGAAGGTGATTTTAGTTTGCTTTCAGTTTTTACTGCTCTGGTCTGCTGGCAATGAACAGTAAATTACATTAATCTTCCCTATGCTGAGTCTGCTTTGCCTGTGACAGTAACTGGTGAGTGATCTGTTTTTCCTTATCACAACCTGTGAGCTTTTTTCACAGTATTTCCTATCTTGTGCTGATGAGGGGGAGTGAGATTGCGGCTGGGTGGTGCTTGGCTACCTACTGGTGTTAAACCACAACAGCAGGTGGGATTCTAACAAGTGGGACCAGTTGTCTCTGTACCAGCATGTGCCGCTGA
This sequence comes from Excalfactoria chinensis, assembly GCF_039878825.1. Taxonomy (NCBI): domain Eukaryota; kingdom Metazoa; phylum Chordata; class Aves; order Galliformes; family Phasianidae; genus Excalfactoria; species Excalfactoria chinensis. Next base: position 124,512,276 of record NC_092825.1, read on the forward strand.
GGTTTCAGAAAGCCCTGGCTATCTGCTTTATTGGACATTCATTGTGGCTGATGGATATAACTCTGAACTGTGCAGAAATGAAAAGCAAACAACAACAGTCTGATTGCATATCCTGAGCTTCTTGTTATATTCAGGTGCAGCTTCTTCTGTCCTGGGCTTTCTGCAGTCCTTGATATACCACTCTCAGAAATAACCTTAGCAGTGTTCAAATGCAAGCAGAGATTATGAGATATTAATGAAAAGAAAGTTCAAACAAAAGGGAAAAGGAAGGATTTTATATCTGGAAAACATGAGGAACACAGCTGTGGGACAGAAGGAAGAGAGATAATTTAGCAAATAGAAGTAGAATGCACAGTGCTTCTTACATCATCTCATATCTATTAGTTCAAGATTTGGTCTTTGGTAGACTGGGTTCTGCAGTACTAGTTTGGTCTAGAAAATGTACGTGGCTGCAGGGTGTTAACTGCATCTGTGTTCTCCATGGTTGACCAGGCAGCCCTGCTTCCTCCAGTGTGTTCCTTCTGTCAGCCTACCACAGAGTATCCAGACATCAGCACAAGGTGCACACCTCGTCTGGCCTTTGCTCTCTGGTTTCAACCACAGATTTCTGTTCTCCTCAGGCAAGAGAATGAAAAAAGCCACCTATGTCTCCCCAGATGTGTTCCTTTCCTGGGCTACATCAGGACAATTGGCCATCAGCATCTCTCTGCTTCCTTGGCTAGTTCTGTGGGCAACAGTTTTTCTGCAAAGGCTCCACAACAGTGCAGCACACCTCTGATTCACTGCCTAAGCATGTGTTACAGCCATACAAGGGTGACACAACTACCTCTGGATGCTTAAGGGTGGTTTGGATCCCAGCATGGACAGAACTGGACTCCAGATGAAACCTTCCATCACCAAAAAGCACATCTACCTCAGGACCACTACAGGGAGCAATACAGCAATCTGTTAAGCAACACTAAAGCACGTGAGCTACAATACACAAATTAAGGTTGAATGAATGACTGGTGAGGATCAGGAAGTAGTAAATACAGACCCAGGCTAGTTTCACTTCAACACAGGCTTTTTCTGGTCAGACTATCATCACTGATGTGTTTGCCATTTTGAGGCAAATAAATTGGTTAACAGTCAGAAAACTGCTTTACAGTATAGATTCATTACAAGTGGGATAGGGTTGGTGTTCGGAATAACCTAGGACAGATGGGCCCATGCACATTACTTGATCCAGTTCAAATTACTATAGTGCTCAGCTGCAAGACATATAGGTTAGCTGCAGGACTGAAAGATGAATATCACTGGCTCTCCCTGACAGGCTTGTATGCTACATAGGTTTAAGAATAATTTGACCCAATGGAGAATCATTTGTGTGTGCGTAGGTTAGAGTTTGGGTTAGATTCATTAGTAAATTGAAATCTATAGAGGCGCTCGGCAAGAATGGTTTTCTTAAGGGTGATATTGACATTACTGAATCACAGAATGATTGAGGCTGGAAACATCTGATACAAACCTTGTTCAAGCAGAACTGCCCAGAGTAGGTTGCTCATTTCCAAGTCCAGGGAGCTTTTTGAGATCTCCAAGAAAGGAGATTCCACAGCCTCTCTGGGCAACCTGTACCAGTGCTCAATTGTCCACACCCTATTATACTAAAGAGGTATTTCCCTATGTTCAGATATTGTCTCTTGTGTTGAAGTTTCTGTTTCACATCTTTCATCCTAAATCTAGCTAGAGGCTGGGGTGAAACTTTTCTGGGTCTCTGACCTCAGTGACTGGGGTTTTAAGTAGCCTGTGTTTCTCTTCTGGTGATGGATGGATGGTTTCTACGTTACTTCTCCGGTAAAGCCGAGAAAATTATGTATTCAGGAAAATTTCTTTTCCAAGTAGTGCAGTTAAGAAGATCATGACCTGAAACCTATTCATTAGCTTAAATTGTCAACAATTTTCTGTAGCAATTGATACCTTGACCCTCAAGTGGTCAGGGACTGTCAACATGTGCAGTGTGAGGTTAGCACTTAGTAAATTACAGTAGCTGAACCTGTAGAGGGTTTCTTCTTTCTCCTGTGCAGAAAGCATCTACTGGTTTGAGAGAGACATCCTAAGGCTTACCATTGGCTTCATCTGAAACAAGAGCATTCTGCCAGAAGTGTACTCAAAACAGAAAGATTTCCAAGCATAAAGTAATGATGAGACCACCTCTAGTTTGTAACAAATCGACACAACTGGAAGCATAAAAGCTGAAAAATGAGATTTGTGTATCATAACTTAAAATAGAAAGTAATTTTATTCTACTGAAACATGAATTCACTACAATCTTACATGTAAGAGTGTCAGCAGGTGAACAGCTAATGAGAATATTCTAAATAGAAATGTTTTATTAGGGGTGAGCTTTAACTCACATTAGAGTTTGAATGATTGTAGGACTGACCGTAGGATTGTATTAGGTACGAAGAGGAAAGATGCCTGAGAAATAGCGTGTAATTAACTCCAGTTAAGGAGTATTTCATATCAGAATTAATTATCTTTGTGGCTTACATTCACTGACTGCTGTACGTTCTCAGGAGTCAGTTACTGCTTTTTTAAGATCACTTCCAAGTTAATGTAATTCCTGACTGCTGAGGCCACCTCACTGTATGCTTTCTTCCTTTTTTTTTCTCTCTCATTTTTTTCTCCCCCTGTGTGCTTGAGAAGAAGGAATTGCAGCTATCAAGACATTTGGCAATGACAATGTTATTTAATCAGGAGAGCTGCTGGACAAAAAAAAGCCTTATTTTGAAACTGATACCTTCTCCTCTTTCCAGTCTCACCTTCTAACTACAAGCAAAAACCAAACTTTCTTATTGTCAGGATGCACCACAACACCAGTGGACCAGAACTTGGTCTCCTTTAGAGGGCCTTCAAAAAACTGATATATCTGGGCATTTTTCTTAAGTGTAAATTGGTTTGAGCTTGGTTACTTTGACTGGCACCACACACCTGGACTCCACAACTTTCTGTGAAGCTGTGTTCATCCTCTTACAGACATGCTCTGAAATCTCTCTGCTTTCTAAAGTGCAGCACTGATGTAGAAAGGACATGAATACTAATGTGGGTTCTTCTGCAGGTTAAGTCTGCTCTTCCTTAGGCTATGGAAGCATTTTGTATATGGAAATAATAGACTGCAAACATTACATGCATTCTGACAGCTGTAAAACCATATTTCATAAATATGGAATTTTCATAATTTGGATATCTTTTTGCCTCCTCCTATGTACACACATTTTGCCTTTTAATAGCAAAACAGGGCCTGAGTCTCTATAAAAGCATAGCTCACCTAATGCTCTGTGGCAGGATGGTATATGACACATATTCGGTTAGCACACACATAACTGCTCCCTTGGCATAGAGCACATCAGAATTCTAAGGCACGGATAAGGTTAAATTACTTTAACGGCAAGTGGAAAAATATCTAACAGGGAACTGATCTAAAGTGATGGTTTGTCTCTTGCACAGTGAGAGGGATATTTAATTACTGCATGCATAACTGCATGCTTTTCTTATCTGATATAAGGAGTAACTTCCCTCTGACCAGAAAAACTCCAAAGCCCATCCGCAGGCAATGCTCCCGCTGAAGCAGACAGCTCAGAGGGAAAACCTGGCCCTCAATGAAGGAGGGGAATAACCTGCCTGATTCTCTATGCTTGGGGAGCACACATGAAGGAAGAGTCTCCCTAAGAAGCAGCCATTCTCTTATGTTTCTAGAAACGCTGATGCTTATGCACTGTGTTGTAATAGGGCACAAAGATGTGCAGATTTCTGAGCAGGGTTCAGGGTTTGTGCCTCATGCTGGAAATAAATAGGAGAGCAATTTAAAACACCCTCATCACTCTTAATGACTCCTCTGCATTTTTTAAGAATTGTTTCAGTTCTGAATGCACTGTTAATGTATTGAGAATGAGATAATACAGATCATGTTTTCAAACAACAGACAAAAAACAAAAAGGACTCTGAACATCTCCCTGAACAAAATGCCTTTCATCTGTAGATCAGATAGACTAAGTCACCTTTATCCCCACCTTGAGGGCATTTTCTGTTTAGTGACATTGCTTGAGTTCAGTGTTATGATGCAACTTAGTGCAAAGGTCAGTATGTAGGAGTCCACGGTTTTCACTGAACTAAGGTTTCTGAACAAGCAAATGTGTAGTTATCTCACACGGTCTCACTGTGCACATATCTGGCTGTAGTAAATCAACTCTTCTAAAAATAAGTTTCCAAAGTTGCAGCCATGAAAAGAATATATGGAAAAACAAATGATCTTCCTTCTACCTAACAAGAGAAGAGCAACTGAACTTCGCTAGGGGTAACAGCCACACCAAAGTGTGGCACCCAACCCCTTATACACCTGGAGTTCCATGTATAGAAGTACATCTGCCACAAACATGACTGAAACACTCCTTTTAATGTATTTCTTAACCATGTAAGAATTGACAGGGCCCGGGGATTTCAGTTGTTATGGGATGCCTAAGCCTTTTACATAATATGGTAAGAGGTGAATGTTTCATCTAAGTTATACTAAGCCAGAAATATATAGTTTAAGAATTAGTTTCAGGTTTTCTACATTTCTACCTCAAAAAATGGCATTATACCATTTTGCTAACACCTTTTTGGAGGCATTACAAGTATGAAATTATAAAATTTGTACCACTTAGCCCGTAAGTGCCTGATCATTAGAACAGACAGCAATCACAGGGACAACCACCTACATGAAGCAACTGGTGGATGCTGCATCAGAAACCCCCTCTGTCATTCTTATAATGGAGTGGTGTTTCAAAGTAGGCTTTTTTTCCTTAATCCATTTGCTCAGATGCTTTATTCCTTGCTACACATAGGATGCAGTATTTCTCCTAGTCCCAGGCCTGTTCACCTAAGGACCCCAGGTCACACTATCATTCAGACAACAGCTTTCTTGGTAAATGTTCCTCTTATAATAACATGCTGAAATACACAAGCCTAGAGATCAACCTGGAAGAAAACCTGAGTATTCTTCCTCGTAAAAACCACAGGAGACAGAAATTACATAACTGCTTTTAGTAGCTCCACTGAAATTATCCACTCATTTAATCCAACCACCTAAAGTAAATTCTAGGGCTCAATCTTAACACCTGGGGCATGTGTATGACTTGACATGCAGCAGGACTTGGATGTCTCAGGTTAGTATCACAGAAGTGCCTAGAATCACAAAATCATGGAATGGTTTGGGCTGGAAGGGACCTCAAATCCAACCCAGCCCAACCCCTGCCATGGGCAGGACTGCCCCCCACCAGCTCAGGCTGCCCAGAGCCCCATCCAACCTGGCAGTGAATGCCTTCAGGGATGGGGCATCACAGCTTCTCTTGGCAGATGTGCCAGTACCTCACCAACTTCTGAGTGAAAAAAAATTTCCTAACATCTAACCTAAATCTATCTTGCTTTAGTTTAAAGCCATTCTTCTTTTCCTGTCACTATCAGACCATGGAAAATGTTGGTCCTCCTCCTACTTATTAGCTCTCTTCGAGTACTAGAAGGATGAAATGAGGTCTCTCCAGAGCCTTCTCACCTCTAGACTGAACAAGCCCAGCTCATTCAACCTTTCTTGATAGCAGAGATTCTCCAGCCCTCTGATCACCTTTGTGGTCCTCCACTGGACCCACTCCAACAGCTCCACATCCTTCTTGTACTGGGGGCCCCAGACCTGAATGCAGTACTCTAGATGGGGACTCACAAGGGCAGAGCACAGTGGGACAATCACCTCCCTCTGCCTGCTGGTCACCCTTTTCTAATGCAACCCAGGATACCATTTCCTTCTGGGCTGCAAGAGCACACTGCTGACTCGTATACAGCTTTTCCCAAGTCCTTCTCTGCAGGGCTTTTCTCAGTGAGTTCTTCTTCCAGTCTGTACATGTAGTGCCTCAACCCAACTGCAACACCTTGCACTCGGTCTTGTTAAATCTCATTAAATTCACTTGGGCCAACTCTTAGAGCATGTCCAGGTCCCTCCAGATGGTGTCCCTCCCTTCTGTTGTATCAACTGCTCCACTCAGCTTAGTGTCATCAGCAAACTTGCTGAGGGTACATACTACCTATGTCATTGATGAAGATGCTGAAGAGCACCAGTCCCAAGATGGACCCCTGGGAGACACCACTCATCACCAGCCTGCATTTGGACATAGAGCCATTGACAATAGCCCTCTGGCTATGATTATCCAACCAATTCCTTATCCACCTAATAGTCCAGCCTTCAAATACATATCTCTCTATGGTCATGGGACCATGTCAAAGGTCTTGCACAAGTCCAGGTAGATGGCATCAGTTGTCCTTCCTTTGTCCACCAATGTTGTCACTTGACCATAGGAGACCACCAGATTGGTCAGGCACAATCATTTTGGTGGATGTTTATGGTGAGGTGGGAGCCATTTCATCATCAGGGCTGGAAGCAGGGTCTGAGCAGTGCCCCTCTGCCTGGTCACCACTGGGTCAATTTAGAGGCAGTGGACACTTTACATTGTGAGTTATGGCCCTATCACAATCCTCTGTAGCACATTAGCACACAGAACAGCACAGAAGAGCTGGAGTGAAGTCAGCAGATTGCTTCAGCTGCTATCAAGCCTTGATTGAGCAAGCGAGATTGAGTTTCTCCAACTAAGACATGAAGATTTCCCAGTAGATAACAACAGCAACCTGGCAATATAAAAAGGTCCAATCTATAAACATTAAAGGCAATAAAGGTGTCTTGTGTTGGTAGGTGGTTTCACGAACTTCACAGAGGCATGAAGTTTCTCAGATACATGAGTATGTGTGGAATCAGAGACCTTTTTACAAACCAAACTATAAGTGGGATGGCATATGCTTATTTTGCCAAGGTTTGAAAGAACTTGGCCACTACCAAGAAACATTTGGCAACAGATTTGCTCCTGTCTTCTGTACTCTGCAGTTCCTCTTTAAGTTCCTCTTTAAGATTCCTTTTTGCCTGCCTCTTTCATGCCGCACTGTCCTTACTTTTGTCAGGGAGGTTTCATAAGGAGACCTCAACAGCAGCACTGCCCTTTGAGCAAGGCAATGCATGGAGGCACAATGGGGTAGGGAAGGCAGGGCAGTTCTTCACCAGCACCAAGGTGCAGCTGTAATGAGGGGAAGATGGAGGATGGCACTACTGAACAGCACTGTCACTCCAGCCTTGTAGGAAGCTGTTGTAATGCTTCTTGAGAGCAGCTGAGATCCTGGTGCAAGGCCTCTCTCCAGAAACACGGCCCCTGCTCAGCTGAGTCCTCCTTCATGCAGCACCTTTTATTTCCCATACAACTTTTATTTGAATGCAAGGAGGTGCTTTTTAAACAAAGCATTCACAGCTCTGCTTAAGCAATTCATGTCAGGTGTCTGATAGAGCAGAGCAACTCCTTCATTACTTTTTAAAAAAAAAAAAAGGATATTAAAAGCAGCAGCTCTAATGGACCCGATTATCATAACAGTTCACCTCCCTGATATCCTAACTAAAACACTTGACAATTAAGCAGTTCATACTTCCTCACTGTATGGTCTCATTATTTTATTGGGGTTTTGTTTGGTTTCTACTGAAAGTGTTCTTTGAACTGTAGATGATTTTACCCAAGCTGTTGCTTACTGCAAATAAAGTCTCTAGACCCAGATGAAGTCTGCCTGGTACTGATTACTGGTTTCATTTGCACTTGTATATTAATACTCTGGGGACTCTTTAAAATTGTCTTGGTAGGATATTTGCGCTGATATTGTTTTGTTTAAAATAAAGATGTTGTTTGTGATTAAGCTACCTGCTTTTTGAGCAGCTTCCCCAAGAATAAAGTTCAAAGATCCTTAACAAGAATATTCCACAGTAAAAGGTCGTAAAATACTCCATTCAGAGATTACAGAGATTACTACCTAATTACAGTCTGTAATTAAAGGCAATGGCTATGCCTTGTGCTTGTACACTGACTTCAGACAAATAAACATTCAAGAAAGACTCTTGTACTTCCTTGCTGTGCTTGATGTGCCAGCTCCTTCCCTCAGGAAGCTGTCGCCTTCCCTCCTTGCTCATCTGGCAGCTGATGACTTCCCAGTCAGCCACAGTGTAAGGAAAGTCTCTGAGCAACCACTGAGGAGTGGGAGAGCCACGTGCTCTTCAACCAGAGAAGGGAGAGGGAAGTGATTAAAACAGAAAGGCCAGCCAACAGCTATGCAAGCATGTATCTTCAGGAGCAGATTGGTCCCATTTGAATCTATCCTTCTGAAAGTTACTGACTTCTCTAAACCAGACATCCCTTTTGTAGCCAGCAGGGAGAGACAAGGCACTACTGGAGAAGGATGCCTCTATGACAGATGTCTCAGACTGGTGGGAATACTCTACACTCCCAATGGCATTTGTCACTCCTCACAGACAGTTTGACTTGCTCTAGATTTCTTAGGGTCTGAGTGTGGACATGGAGCTGGGCACATCACTCTTGACCTTTTGGCTGAAGTTCCTTTCAGGAGACTGATGGATGCATGATGTTGGAGGGCAGTGAAAGAAAGGGAGAAGAAGGAAAGACGGATGTTACAACAGTATGCAGCAGCACTGCACTTGGTACACGTAAAGATCACAACTGTCACTTGGCCAGTAACCTCCTTCAGGATATAAGTAAGCCAATGGCATGGGAGCCGCTGTGGTTTTCTCATACACACAGGTTCAGCAAAGGACATGGATTATCTTACAGCTGCTACCATAAAGGCCAAAGAGCAATGCAAAATGCCCTTTGTTTCGTTGCCAGTTTGCATTTCCTTTGTTCAAAATGGAGTTCCTATAACTGATGAAAAGGAAACAAAGCAGTCACCCAAAGAGAAATTCTTGCTTTTTTTCCTGCAATGTGTTACCTGCTCCTTCCCCAGGCTGCCAGAGAAGTTTATCATCTCTCTTGTGTTATAGGGACTTCCATTTACTGACTATGTTTATCATGGTGAGGTTTGCAAGACCCTTATGAAACAGACAGGAGTCATCTTCCAGTCAGAGGTGTCCATCTCCTTCTCATTTAGCAGAGCACAAGCCCCACACTGGGCTTCATCCCAAGGAATCTGCCAACTTTACATGTTCTGGCTATGTGTTGGAGGACTGTGCATCCATAGCTCAGGTTCAGAGCATTCACTAAAAGAGGAATAAGCTTCCTCTATCTGCTGGGCAACAAGTTAAAATTCTCTGGCCAAATCCACCCCTACCAAATTCAACCATGGATACCCAAGAGCCTGAGGTGTGACCTCAGAATGGAACCTTGTGTCTTCAGAAATGCTAACAGCCCAACAGGGACCCAAAGTCTAGGTCAAATGAGGGCTCCACCACCATCTACATTATACTCATACACACGGACTGGGCCAAGCTCCTGTCAGGGGAAGTGGGGCTGCTGAGAAGCATTTTAATGCAGGGTAAAGCACTCTGACCACACCAAAAGTGTCGACAACCCCAGCAGCACCATACAGATAGATGCACATGCCCAGCAACATATGTTCCTCAATGAAGCAGGAAAACTCTGTTTCATTATAACACTAAGAGCAAACAATGTGCACAGAAAACATGTCCAGGGGTGTAGGACATTTAAAGCTTTCCCGGGTCATCTTTAGCTGTGGTGTGATCCCAGTCCCTGAAAGTTCTCCAATAGCTTTTCCTGTTTGCTGCCTTAACTACTCCCCAGGAGAACACTGCCTGTTTTGTAATCCTTCACATCCAGTATGGACAGAATGAAAAGGTTGGAATTTCTCTTCCAAACCACTCAAAGGCTGAAAAGGAATCACAACTCGCTGTTTGGGGGCTGGAGAGCCGACAGGCAGAGCTATCTCCTCTTCCTCAGCTGTCATCATTGGGCTGCAGAGGAAGAGTGCTGTGTGACATCCTGACCTACTGTGCCATAAAAGCAAAGTTCTCTTCAAATCAATGCTCTGTCCCTTCGTGAGAAAACAGTGACACTCTGAAAACAAAGAAGAAATTTGGTCTGAGATTCTCAGCATCAAGTTTTCTCAGAGAACAACCTGATGCTTCCTTTGCCCATGGACTTGTTAAGATTTAAGGAGTTGCATCCTACTTCCCAGCACTGTAAGATAATTCTTACTAGTGAATTGCCCAGTGAAATTTCTCTCCTCCTGAGGCAGACTAGATGTACTTCAAGGGCTGCCTTTCTCCTCACCCCAGAGCAAGTCATACAATTTGGCTATGATGAATTATGAGACTCAGCTGCAGGTGAGAATGTGTGAGCAGATGGGCACCACAGACGTATGTGGGGCAGCTAGTAGCTCTGCGTACACTTTTGTTGCACAGTGCGGTCCAAAACAGAGATCCTTAGGAACAACACAGCCAGCATGAACAGAGTAAAATTTTTGTGTGGCCCTGTGTTGTGTCAGAGTGACATCACCTGAGGTAAACTTGGACTGCTCTTTTCCTTGTGGTACTATACAGTGTACACTTGCTGGAAGGCATGCCCTCACATTTCTGCCTAGCCCAGATGCTGTCACTACAGGCTAGAACAGATATTCGTACACAGTTCTGTGCTGCATAAAGTTCCTTCTCTCAGCTCCTTCACCACCCAGAATCCAAAGAAGCTGAACAAAGACTATGGGTCATGGAGTCAAAATGCATATAGTATCAGCTATACTCACCTTGCAGAGCTGTTACAAGAGGCCACTGTAGAGACCATGTGCTACTCTTCATTTTTTTGGTGGTTTTTGTTTTTCTTTTTTTTTTCTTCTTTTGTGAGTAGAACTTAGAAATATTTTAAAAATGCAGATGTTTTCCAATATAACCAATTCTTCAGTTCTTAGAGTGGACCAAAGATTCAAGAAAAGGATCTGGGTGCTCTGCTTGGCTTTATCAGCTTGCATGATGCTGGCCAAGTCATAGCGTGTCTCTGATTCAGTTCTTCTGTCAGCAAAATACGTATGATCATTGTTTTTAGCAAAACTCTTTCAGATCTACTTGTGCCAAGATGTTATTGTGCCAGCTCTGTTCTGGGGGAGACACTGTTCTGATGCTCCCACTAGAAAGTGTTACTGGTTTAGGGGAAGACTGCTCAGTTCTGCTCAGTTTAAGCTTTGAAGGTAAATGGGAAATTTAGGTTGAACACTAAGAGAAAATTCTTCACTCAGAGGGCAGTGAGGCACTGGCATAGCAGCCCAGAGAAGCTGTGGTGCCCCATCCCTGGAAGTGCTCAAGGTCAGACTGGATGGGGCCCTGGGCAGCCTGAGCTGTTGGAGGCAGCCCTGCCTACACAGGGAGTTGGGGCTGGCTGGGCTTTGAGCTCACATCCAACTCAAGCCATTCTGTGATTCTATGATTCCGTATCCTATCTGAGGCAATCTGCTATTAGAAGAAGAGCAAGGGCTACTGTGCTGCATTGGAGATAGTTCACCTGTGACCACATTCTCCAAGGGGAATGTGCCTGGGTAGTGCTGAACAGGATCAACTTAATTGCAGGTCAGCCAGCTGATGCTGAAGGACCATCGATAGCTAAGAGGGGACTGCTTTCTGTAGGAGATGGACTTAGGAGTAGGGGAAATGACCTTTTTTTTCCCTCCTTTTCCTCCATTCTGCCAATAATCTTTGCCTAAGTACTGAGGTTCTCAATGTGCTAGGAATTTTTTTTGAGAGAGAGAAATTTGGGGTTTGGACTCCTCCCACTTTGTTGGCTGACGTAAGTCGATAGCAAAGTATGGGATTCTTTGCAGAACGTCAGTCAGTGCTGCAAACCTTTGCGTGGACAGCTGTCACTTGAGGTTGACAATCTGGCAAGGACAGACTTGCACAAACTTCCATATTGTGGTTAAGGCTGTGATGTATTATAAAAGCTAGATGTTCTCATCTAGTTGGCTTCATCTCTGCTTACATCTCTGAGACTACACAGATGGCACTGACTTGCAATCTGCTCCTGGCTGTGTCTGTGAATCAGCTACCAAAGTGGTATCCATAGAGCTCCCTGGTGACATTAGCATCTTTGATCACCAGGTGCCATCACCTGTCTGCTTTCCCCCAAGCAGGAACGTCTTGAGAGAACATTTGTGTTTATTCCTTGGAGATCCCCAAAGGCCACTGGGGATCCATGTTTAAAATTTTCAAAGCTGAATAAGATGTTCAGCCAAGCAAACACCATTCATTTCAGCTGGGAGCCACTGTTAAATCCCCAGTTCACACTGAGCAGTCAGGGCTGTTTAAGTGACAAATGAATCAGAAATATACTTTAATCTACTAGGCTCCTAAAATGTTATGTGGCTGCTTTTTGACTAGAACGGGTCGCTGCATCTTCAGATAATTGTGCTGGAAGAAATACACCGAACCCACAGTTGCAGCACTCAGGCTATATTTCCACTCCTGGAAAGTGACAGCACTGTTTCAAATACACACACGCTCCCTATATATATACGTACCCTGTCTAAAATGAGTTCATCTTGAATTGTAACAGAACTCATTCTAAAGTGCTGCACCATAAAAAAGCAATCTCTAAGCAGACAGAGATATAGAAATGAGCCATACAGAGATCATGTGACAACAATATGCACAAATTCAGACTTTATGTACAGTGTGGTATTAGGAGAAGAGTGGGAACATCTGTAGTTAAAGATAACTGTGTGTTGTTCTTTGATTTTAACGAAGTGAAGAAACAGTGGCCTTGCAGGTGAAGTGTGCAATTTGGAGGCAAATTGATGTGTCAACTTTTGGTTTCAGAAATAATTGTTTCTCAAACAGTGCTGAAAGCGTAGCTATGCCTCTATATGTGCTGGTAACATATGTGTATCCAGGTACATGCACTGGGAAGAATTAGTGGGAAGAATGAATAAACACTGGGCAGTGTTTTCATCATGTGCATGATGGCAATCTACACATCTGATCTAGCAAAAACAAACCAAGCATCCAAACCAAAAGCCATTAACTTGGAGTGCTCTTTGGGCACCATTTAAGGGAAGGATAAAATCACAAACTGGAAGTTGGGGCTCAGCAGAATGCAAAATGCCCCAATCCCATTCTGCAGAGCTGTGCTTCTTGGTTCCCTTTGCTGGAGGGCTCTAAGAAGAGCTATGTGGTAGCGTTCTGATCCCCACGACTCACCCCACACACCTCTGTAAGGTGTAAGGTGTAACTCAGCTTGCTCATCTCGGTCCTATCTCAGGGAAACAGACCATGTTTCTTGTGGCACCTCTCTGGGTTCCCCCTTCTCCCGTGCAGTCAAAGTGAACAATCTCTGGAAAGCCATATGTACCCAATATGCAAGAGCAGTGCTCCTATATGCAGTAAGGAACACAGAGCCTTTCACCATCAGTAACAGGTCAAACATGCAGCATGGTATTGCTTTAATTGCATGCTTTGTCACTCACATCTGCACCGTGGGCACCATTCGGGCCTGTGATTATGTTCCTGAACTTCTGGACTAGCAGAGAAATAATAATTACTTATTGTCTAGAAAATGTGTCTGAAATAGCATGGAAGTACTTTCTATATAATTTGAGTTCCCACTGCAGACCAACTCAGCAGTAGCATCTGTTTCTCATTATGTTTCTGTGTTTTCTTTTATTTCTTTATCTCAACTGTTAGCAAGGGTACAGAAGTCACCTATGGTTACTGATTGAATGACACGCAAAATCCAAACTGTTATCCCTGACTAAGTTTCCTGCTACTCAGGCTGCTGTTGTAGCCAGCTGAAGTCATAGTTTTCAGTCTGTGATCCTCCACAGTATACCTATGAAGATGCAGTCCCATGTAAAAATTTCCCAGACGGTTTGCTGTAGGGTTGTAGGCATTCCTTTGGTTTTCCTGATAACCCCAGCAGTGCATCCATGAACAAGGGCTGCAGTTTCCCAACCAAGGACTCGGGGCCAGGTGCTTCTGTGGGAACCAGAACAGAACAAGAGCATTCAGCTCTTCTCTTATCAATGAAAGCAGCAAACCTGGAATAACTGTCGGGGTTTCTAAAAGGCTCCTGAAAGTGATAAGAATAGATGTTATTGCCAGATAAGGACATTCAGTGATGTATTGCCAAATGCAATTAGCTCCACGTGGCTCAACTGAAGTCTGATCCGTGTTGGTTGCTCCAAAGGTAATCTCTGTTATCTATTTTCATGGAAAACACAATAGATACAAAAAAGCACACTAACACTATTCTCAGCTATGAAATACTATTTTGCAATATAGCAACCACCATTAGCTATGCATTTTTGCCGGCAACGAACAAAAGCCTGAATGCTGTGCTCGTAAACATTTGCGTGGCTGTCTGGAATGTGGCTTATCTTTCACATCACTATTGCCACTACTGAAACACACTACCTCACTGTGCTCACATACTGTGTTTGATCTCAATAAATACTCAGCAAGTATTCATGAATGTCAGTGGAGGCCATTTTTTCTGCATGGAGGAATTCAACACCTTTGCTTTCATACACAGTTTCATATCAGATGCCATTCTGTCAGACTGCCCCTCTGCTGCTATCTGTCGCATTACAACAAAATGTAATGGAATACTGGTGGGAAGGTCCAACCTCTGTTGCCATCCCATCGACATCTGTCTCTGATGTCATGGGCCAACATGATAAAAATAGGAGGTGCTACTTTCAGAACAGCCCTCATTGATATTGCTTCTGATCTACTGCAGTGTTGGATTAGCAGTACTGGAAACCGCCCTAAGTGATGGAAACGTGGCTCACAGGAAAGCATGATCATGATATTATTTCGAACAGACAAAACGTTACTGAACTACTGACTTGGTTAAGCTCACAAAAATTAAGATCAGAGTTGAAAACTTCCTCCTTTCTTTCAGGCTAAAATGGTATTGCACTACAGCCCTTAGAATTCCTCCACACTAGAAAGCACCACCCTGTTCACTGCCTCGCTGTGTAGCTGCACATCATACGCCACAAGTTTGTCTTTTCTTGTTTGCTGTGGAAACTCACTGGCAGGAAGCCATCTCCAACTGCACATGGCATCTGGAGCCTGGGCTTGATTCAATGCACTGGTCTCACCCTGCTCGGAGGAAAAGGGTAGCTCACTCCAGCGAGTTATTTTCATCCTTGGTTCTGAGCACCACGGTGGCCGCCTCTGTTTCCTTTTGTTTAAGACACACCCTTACAAGATGTATCTTTAGATTTCTATGGGGACTCTAAGGAGGAGGCACTTACACTCTGCTGCTTTATCAAACTCCAGGATAAACAGCTCAATGCAAAACACTCAAATCTGATGACGCGCAGCAGCTGCACTTCTTTTAGGCTGTACTCCTAATTCCTCATTCAACCTCTTAAATAAATAAAAAAAAAATAATAATAATAAAAAAGCCAGGAATGTAGAAATAATGTTCTGTGAGAGCTCGTTCTTTTCACTATTTTGTTTTTCCAAACAGAATGCAAGACTTCTACAGTCTTGCACGTCCTCATCTTCTTCCCTACCCCCAGCTCGCTATTTCTTGCGTCATTTATTTAATTTATAAATCAAATTTGACTTGAAGATGAAAACCATTGTAATGCTAAGACCTAAGCAGCTTTATGAGGATAGGTTACCAAGTACTGAGAGAGATCATTAAAAATACACCCACTGAGGGAAGGCCACTAGCATTTCCTCATGTCTTCAATCAACAGAATTGCACATGATAGAGTCACTGGCATAGAATCATTAAGGTTGAAAAAGACCTCTCAGATCATCTAGTCCAGCCACCAGCCCACCCCCACCCTGCCCACTGCTCACGTCCCTCAGTGCCACATCCATATGGTTCTTGAACACCTCCGAGGACGGTGACTGCACCACCTCTCTGGGCAGTCTGTGCCACTGCAGCACTTCTCTTCCTAAGAAATGTTTCCTAATATCCAACCTGAACCTCCCCTGGGGCAACTTAAGGCCATTTCCTGTCATTCTATCATCTTTACATGAGAGAAGAATCCAATCCCCACCTCACCACAACCTCCTTTCAGTTCAGAGTAGAGAATGATGAGGTCTCCCCCGAGCCTCCTCTTCTCCATACTGAACAATCTCAGTTCCCTCAGCCGCTCCCCATAAGACTTGTGCTCCAGATCCCTCATAGCTCTATTGCCCTTCTCTGGACAGACTCCAGGGCCTCAATGACTTTCTTGTGGCGAGGGACCCAAAACTGAACACAGTACACCTCTGATTACCACTTCTCATTTATTAGACACCTGAAAATCCAACAACACGATGCAAATCCACAGATGAAGCAGGAGTCCCACTTGTCCCGCTGATGGAACAGCTCATTTATTTATTTAATGTTAACAGCATTAACAAAAATTCACATTTCTTTCATCAGTGTGACTCTTTTGACCTCTCTGGCTTCCAGCATCTGCACCTGTCCCTCACTCTTTCAGGCTCATTTCTTTACCTGATGCCAGCTGATAATGGTTAGGCAGGTAGCAAACCAGAAACTAGATAAGGCTCATTTCTTTTCCCAGCACTTACAGCTTAATGAGGGGCAAACAAGGAAAAAAAAAAAAAAATAATAATAATAAAAAGCAATCTATGTTTATGAATTCTGCACTCAGCAATCCAATGGGGGGGGGGGGGGGGGGGGGGAGGGAGAGGGAAGGAGAAAAGAAGAAAGAATGTTATATCTTTATAAAAGTTAGGTGGAGCCTTTCCCTTTTAATTTCTTCCTGCAGGATTTTTACAAAACAGCACCATCTTTTCTTTTCTTTTCCTTTCTTTTCTTTTCCTTTCTTTTCCTTTCTTTTCTTTTCTTTTCTTTTCTTTTCTTTTCTTTTCTTTTCTTTTCTTTTCTTTTCTTTTCTTTTCTTTTCTTTTCTTTTCTTTTCTTCTTTTCTTTTCTTTTCTTTTCTTTTCTTTTCTTTTCTTTTCTTTTCTTTTCTTTTCTTTTCTTTTCTTTTCTTTTCTTTTCTTTCCTTTTCTTTCCTTTTCTTTCCTTTTCTTTTCTTTCCTCTTCTCTTCTCTTCTCTTCTCTTCTCTTCTCTTCTCTTCTCTTCTCTTCTCTTCTCTTCTCTTCTCTTCTCTTCTCTTCTCTTCTCTTCTCTTCTCTTCTCTTCTCTTCTCTTCAAGTATTCTTCTTGTTGTTTCATCTTTCATTTGCCAGTGCTGGGATGTTTGATGTTTCTATGTAATGATATTAATGAATTTACAGGACTGAAGACAAAATATGAAAAGTCATCTGTATTCTCCAGTGTTACTGCACAAAACAGCAGCAAACTCCAAAAAGTACTTACTGTGGTTCCATCTCTGAGGTTTATTCTGCTGTAGATGGAACTAGAGCCTGTAAATAGTAATTCAGCAAATCAAATTAATGACATCGAAAGGAATTACAGAGGCATCTGAGTTACAAATTCATATAACCACATAAGAGTTCCCCTTAAACAGCACTTTATGTTTTTACAAATTGAATTAGACACAATCTCGTAGTGTACATTAGCAGGAATTAAATATGGAACTAGTTCCAGTGAACCGACAGCCCCAGCATGCCCCCAAAAAAACATCTGAGTGATGAATGTGAAACAGTCTATGTAGACTGCACAACAGTCTGCACATCTTTATGGAGATAAGTGAATTTTGCACAGGAAATAAATCACAGTTACAACAAACACGAGTGCTCATCATATCCTGACCTCGTCAGCCTGACCTCCCCAGGGACCCATCAAGATAGTTCTGGGTTGCCACTGAGATTCACATAATGTAAAAAACAGACAGGATAGAGATTTTTCCTGGCTTCAGAATACAGTTATGGACTGTGGGCAACTGAAATAGCTGCGAGATGGAAATGCTCATCACGGGTCCTTGCTCTCTGAAGCCCTGTCTGCTCCCTGTAGGGACTACAACACTTCTGGCATAAAGTTGCTATCATTAGCTAGCACTGAGTTGGAGAACATGCTGTTTGGTTGTGTATTTTGGCAGAAAATATCCATGTAATCTGTCCTTACAACAGTAAGTATCAACCAGCCAAGGCATGCAGAAGGGCAAGGACACAGCAGCTGGTCTTCCCTTGAGCTTCCTATGACTGCACATGGATGTCGTGTTCACTGACCACGCTCCTCACAAGTCCACACAGATGTGCCCTTTTTGATAAGGCTGTGAATGGAGAGAAGCAAGTGCCAGTCCCACAGCAGATCACAGCCACCACGATAAGAGATAACAAAGGTGTGACTGCTGCAAGTAAGTACTGAGCTGGAAAAGAAAGGCTAGAATGAAAAAAGTGCTTCAATCAAAACATCCTAGCCAAAGTGTCCACTGCAGTGAACTAGAACTGGAACACAGCAAGAAACAGCTGGGATTTAATGTAGCTATAGCGATTTTGTAATTAAAGGGAAATAGGTACTATGCTGAGGCTGGAGATATCAAGGCACTTCGGCCAACTTATCATTCTGAATCACAGATTATTGCCAAGCTGGCAAGGCTGTGTGGACTTTAGTGATAACAGAATAGCCTGTGTCAGCACTCACTGACTTTGGAAGAGGTGTTGGACAGAAACAAAGGTGTACTTCTCCATAGCTTCTGTACATAGGGAAGGATGGAATTATAGAAACAAAAGCAAATGCTGATTTATTTACACTTACTCTCACCCTGTGAGAGTATGAGGACTCGAGGGCTTTTTAGTTGCAGCACGTCATTTCAGCAGAATTGCATTTTTTTCCCTTTAGTTTTTCAGGTGCAGGTATAAAACGCCAGGAGGAAGGGGATATTCTAATAATGTCCCATCTGACCTATTTTTATAGCAGCATGGTCAATATTCTGCTGTTTATACCAATCTAAACGAATTCAAGTCAATGCAAGGTTATAAGTAGTTATTAGCTGCCTGACAGCTTGTCCTCCCATACCTTGTAAAGGGAATCTGCTCCAAATGAGGCTATTTCTGCTTCATTGCCTCTTGCATAGACAGTGTTGAATTTTAAATGCTTCATTGTCTTTTGCACACCTCTATGCTGCAGCCAACATCCTGCACAAAACCTGCTACATTCCTCTATTACCAAAGCAAATTGTGGGCAATGCATCAGAGCAATTGTTTGCTCTGTGGGTACACACACATCAGTGTGTGTATTAGATTCATATTTATGTCCACTGGTGGTATTCCTCTACAAAAAGAGCTTACTGAATGTCTTTCTCTCTGGTTCTGCTTGGACCTCCACAGCTGCACCTTTCCTTTTTCTTACTGTTGTTTGCTAGACTGCCACATCCACTACATTATTACCAATACCACTTTGAAACCAGTGCTCCACTGGCATGCAGGAGATGCAAAAAGAGGGGGGGGAGGGAACACAGAACTTTTTTGTCCAAAGTATTTATAGTTGTTTCTCTGGAGCACAGTGTAAGTTACAAATCTCCGTGGACTTCTGCTGGGTATTCAGCAGGGTTCTGCACTCACTGCATTTTTACCCCATAGAAAGTGCGCTAGAAAGTGTTGACTGTTGCAGCAGGATCAAGGAAAATTAAGGGCTCTTTCCAGAAAATACCATTATGCTGACCCATAGAGAGAGATGGTTCCCATGTCAGGCAATCCCTAAAGAGCTAATTAGGAAACCTGCCAAAGTGGACAAGTGGGTGGCAATCCAGCCTTGTGCTAGACCTTGTCGCTAGAGACAGAGTAAAGAAATACATCCTTGGATTTACCCACAGAGAAAGCAAAGACAACATTCTAGTAAACCGTTCAACAAATTCTCATCCATCCACTGTGGTAGATCTGACCTACAGAGTGGGCACAGCTTAACAGCAGACTTACATGAAACTTTCCAGACTATGGGTGTTCAACCATGACTCAAATGACTCAATTTCTTGGCCAGAGACAGGCTATATCCCCCTGTCTTTGCAATCATGCAGCTTAAAAAAATTTTCCTTGACATTAAGCATGGATTTAATTGTTTTAATTATGTGACTATAGTTCACCTCTGGTCACTAAATGAACTTTGAAAAACCATCTGCGTTTTTCAGCTGAAGGATATGCTGGAAAAGGAAACTTCAGAAAATGATGCATTTTTATTATGACATCTGCCAAACTGGTTGCTAGAAAGATGAGGAACCTGCACATTCATTTCTTAGTCCAAACTAATTTGCTAACTCCATTCCAAACTGTTCATGTTCACTCTTATCCTTTGACAGAAAAGTAGAGTGAAACTTTAAATATTCACTGTAAATTATTCTTCTCTATGTTACTAGTTTTCAAAATAACGTGCATTTGTAGGCATCTATTTCAAGCAATAAATTTAACTGTAACTTTACAAGTATGCATGACCAGTCTTTCTTGTTCTAAAATAAGTATGTTGTATACAAGAACTAATCCTCCAAAACCTATAAAAAGTGTGCTGAATTGTCCAATCTTTAAAAAAAAGGCATATTAGTAGAAATTGAAATATTTTTATTGCTAAAATCTTAAAAGAGAAAATAAAGTTGGCCACTCTGCCACAACAAACACAGCCAATGAGGATTAATGAACTGTACAGCTGCTCTGAATATGCATCTTTTATTCTGCATAGTTATTTGAAGTAGGAAACAGACTAATTTTGTCACTGGTATAAATCAGTTAGCATTAGTAGTGTTGTGATTACTTGTTCCAAACTCAAATTTGCCCATACCTTTTAAGGACAGAACCATTTGTTCTGTGGCTTTTAAGACTCTTATCTGAAATAGCTGTGTTAGGAAGATGTTTATAGATGCAAACTGTTGAGAATGTTTTCATCAGGACAGGGAAAACCAACTGAGCTTGTTGAGTTCAAGAAAAACAATGACCACGAGAGAGAAGGAGATTCATATCATAGAATCATTAACCCTTAAAGGCCATCTTGTCCAATTCCCCCACAATGAACAAGGATACCTTTAGCTAGATTGGGTTGTTTGGAGACCTGGCCTGTCTGACCTGGGATGTCTCCAAGGATGAAACATCCACCGCATCTCTGGGCAACCTGTTCCTTCAGAAAGGATCAAACAAATCATAGGTTGAGTTGAACTGACAAGGATACGTAAAGTGAATGTGGTAGAAGGCCAAACAAGACAGCTGTCAGGAAGAAATGAAATAAATAGGAAAACAAAAAGACACTTTGGAGAAGCCTGAAGGCATTTAGAACTAGAAGCCATGCCTGCAGCTGTTGGGGATCAGGATACCAACACAGTGGAGCTGGATGTCTAAGCAGTAAGGAAAGGCCCTTCCTTTTTGAATAAAGGCCAATAGGATTGTGTTGGGTGAAATACAAAAATGGGTCCATGCCTTGGCATATCCAAGGAAAATTCTCTACAGAAAACAATAGGGAGGAAAAAGGAAATTTAGTACAATCTTTTCCTTCTCCAAGAGGAGAAAAATCAACCTGAACCCAGATAACCTAACCAGTTTCTAAACCTGAAACTTGCTGGAACTACAGAATTGGTGGTGCTCTGGGGGTCTTAGCCCAGTTTCCTAAGACCATAGAAGAATGAAGAGGGAGGTCTCTTGGAAAAATGAATGACAGTTTTGAACAAGTATCTTTCACCTTGACCACAGGCCCTTTTAACTGTCAAACTGCTCATTTTTCCTACACCTTTTTCTATGTATGGCTTCTGTCATGGGTAGCATGACCAGAGATGAGAAACATCCACAGAACAATTTGGCTACAGTTTTGCACCTCTTATTTTATGCCATACCTCCTTCATTCAGACATTTCACACTGTGTTGAAGAAGACAAATTGGTTTGAGTCTATGGGCCTGGTAAATGCTGTGGACAGGTTTAAATGTATTATTTTTAAGCTGCTCACTGCTCAGAATGAAAAAAAATAGTAATAATAAATGACACTGGATATTCTAGTACTAGCCAAAATAAATCCATTTTTAAATAGTGGTGTCTCTCACTGAATAAAAATGGAAGGGCCGTACTCTGACAACTGAGTATTACCACCTACTTACGGCACGTAAGGACAGCAGTAAGTGACTCACCCACCCACCTACACTCCAGGGACGCCAGGGCCTGATGTCTCTGTCACCAAGTTGTCACAACACTGAATTTAGACAAACAATTTCTCCTACTGCCCACAGTCTGTGAAGTACTCACCATTTGCTCACTTTTCCAGGTCATCATCTCCTAAAACATTTCAAGGTGAAAACGAGTGGGCGTGAAACTACACAAATACTTCCTTTTATTAGTAAGCTTGTACTAATATTAGCTTTTAAATCTGTTTGTTGATAAATGCTAATTGGGTACCAACTCAAAGCATTGCTTTCACCTTCCCCCCGGGGTCTTTTGGACTCTTTAATTTGTGGGGCAATTAACAAATCCCTCCCAATATTTTAGATAACGTGATTAAAACCACCACTAGGGGAGAAAAATACAATTTTATAGAGTGGATAGAAAGTACAGAGAAACATACAGGGAAAGTAGATTATGAGAGTTCCCAGCTGTGCCATCAGCTTGTCAATGACGTAAGAAGCAAGTATAGCAGTGCCTTTTTCATATGATGGTCAATGAACTGCAAAGAACATCCCATCTGCAAAGTGATTCAAGAATTGGTTTGTATGACAGAACATCAGACAGGATTTCCTAAGTTTTCTTTCTCCCAGCCCCTTGAGTCATCTCAGCCCCTTGAAGTCAATGACCCCTGCATCATGGCAACAGATGGATTTCTTTCATGAAGCATCTGGATTTCTAGTTATTCACCCTAAGGTAAAGCTAATTCCTCAGTATATCAGCACAAGTGCTAGGACAAGAGGCACTTGTCCCGTGCCAAGAGGCAATGGTTACAAACTAGAACACTAGGGGTTCCCTCTGAACATCAGGAATCATTTCTGTGCCTAAAGATGTTGTGGAGTCGGCTCAGAGATCTCCAGCAGCCATCTGGACGTGGCCCTGGGTACCCTGCTCTAGGTAGCCCTGCCAGAGAGAAGTTGGACCAGCTGCACTCAGAGGGCCCTGCCAGCCTCAGTCATCCCTGTGGTTCTGTGATTCTTTGAAGTGTCATCTGCCAAAGGTCATTCTTCATGCACAGCAGAACCAGAAGTCCCCTCACTCCCTTGATAGGGTGCAACATCTTCTAAAATCAGCTCCCTTGTGGTTACTGGACCCTTTAGCGCTGAAGCTGAAGGGTGCTTATCCAGCTTCAATGGCATTGTCAGATTTGCTGATTGCTTCCACATGAGCAGCCAACCACCGTGGAATTGCAGCTCAGGTACAGGCCCTTCCTTTCGGCATCCTCTCCCCTTGATGGTGCAGGCTGCTTTCCAGAGTTTCTGTCAGAGAACAAAGAAACACAGGAGGACCTGAACTAGTTTGTTCAGCAAAAAGCAGGCGATAAAAAATAATTATCCTTAAACCCCAAGGTACTCAGATTGTGTTATTATTTGAGAATCTCCGCTTTAATATGAAAACTAAAGAAGGAATTTAGTCCTGATTGCCTGAAAATGTGAGTTCCAACATTTCATATACCAGATGGCAAATAAAAGACTCAAATGCACTATTTTTCTTCTGCACATTAGAGGAGCTTAGGGAACAAAAAAAAAAGTATTATTTTTATATGCCCTGCATTAGCAGGCTGATACAAAAACGCTCATATCTAGGTAATAGGGAGATAATTCTCTGAGGGCAGGCATGAAGTAGTAGGAAGTATGTGAAGAATGTTATGGTAGAGATTGGACTACACAGAACAAATGGTGTTAAGGGGAAATACAGAGTCAGAATGATACAGGGCAAAGCAGGACGATGAGCAAAGGAGGCAGAAAGAGATCCAAGGCCGTGGCATGGTTTTAGGAGATACTTGCACTGGACTCCAGAGTGGAGAACAATAAATTTATGCTAGGAGTGCTGCATGGGGTAGCTTGGTATTGATAGGCTGTGCTCTGGCTAAGTGTTCATACTCCGGGAAAACTCTGCTTCTGCTGATATAGCTTGTTGCAGCCCTCGCAAGAAACAAACAAAAAGTCATCCTGCTAAAAGAGCACTTTTGCTGATACCTCTTAATCTATACTAGGGGATTCTGCTGGCACAGCTATGCTGGTTGCAGATCACACTTCATCACCTTCCTGATTGATGTACATACCTTGCAACAGTTTGTCATGCTGATCTGGCCAAGGTCTGTGCACTAAGAGAGTAAGAGATCCAGGTAAGGAGGGGCAGAGAGCAGGATAGGACTAGTTTCATATTGTACCCAGGCAGAAAGTGAGTCTTCAATAATCATCAGCTGGTGCTTCACTATATGTAAAATTTGCTTTATTTTGATCTGAGCATTGTGTTGCCACTGTAGTTCTCCTCCACCCTTTAAATTTATTACGCTGGCTGTTCCTCACATTTCTTCCATCTGCTGTTAATACACCATGCTTTCACTGGCATTCCTTCTGGTTTCCCATGTATTACTTATTTAAAACATTGGTTATCTCAGGTCCAGTGCTTTTCTTGCAAGGCATACAGGAACTGGAGTTGCGGTGTGAAAACACTGCTTTGGTTTAATGTATATGATTGATTGAATTAAGGCAAACAACTATCAACTGAAATCCCTCAGTGATTACAAGAACATTACTATACACTGTATCATATCTCTATATCTCTACATCTCTATATACTATGCAGAGATAGAACATATGTTGGCTGGAAATTTTGTCTTCTGGACAACAGAGGGAAAGGAGGCAAGCAGCTTTTCTACCACTGAGAGTTACTTCCACATCAGAAGGATGACATCATTTAAGTTTTTTAAACCCAGCAAAAGCTGTTCGATTAGAAAAAGCCTCCCCTCCCATTTTAATATACTCACTGGTGTGCAAGCTTTTATTTATTGCATTAGTGAATGCTGAATTAGAAAGCACAGTAAGATGAATCACTGTATATAGATAACACCAATTTCACTACTGCACTAGGAAAAAATAATGAGTGTCCCCAGGTCCTCACAGGCTTTTAAATCACTGGGAAATTCTAGAGAATCCATGAGAACTCTTTAACTTCAGCAGAGGCCATCTCTGTTCTACTTAGCATTGCAGAAACACTTGGTTAGAACCTGCTATTAAAAGCAGGACTCTGCTGAAGTTCATGAAGATTTATTTCTTATGGTCACTTGCACCTAATAAAATCACAGACAATAAATTTAACATATACCACCACAGCGTGGTGTTTTTAAGGTATGTGGCCTTTTAGCACATGGCCTTTTGGTATGGATGGACCTTAGCATGCAGCACTGAATTTGGGCACAGGTATCAAGAGGAGAACTAGTCAGGAGCTCAAGTTGAAAATATCACAAGAAGATTCTACTTTGTTGTTTAATGTTTTGTAGATAGTCCAAATTGGTCCCAAACCATTTCTTTTCTTGGGAGTATTTTGCAGGATGCATGTTAACAAAATCCTGAATGTGACTGTTTCCCAGCTAATAGGAGCAGACACTAAAGCCTAAGGATCTGACAGAATAGCTGGAAGGGCCTCAGATATGGGGCAGGAGTACTTTTGAGCTGGGGACAGGGACCTGCAGATACCCCTGCCTCCAAGGAAGAGTGGAAGAAGAGAATAAGGTGAAACCTCCCCATATACAGCACCGCAACCCCAGCGCACCCCACGCGGAGTGCTTCCTTGCAGCAGAAGTCCTTCAGATTGTTCAGTTTCAGACACAGTAGTCAGGCTCAATGAACCAGAATTTTTTTTTCTGATCAGTTCTACTTACAGATGAATTCCCCAAAGGCAGGAAAGTCACCCTTTAGATCTCCTGCTATTTAGGGCTTTTTGTTTTCCTTCCTTTTCTATTCAAATCTTGTTTTTTACAGCCCATTTGCACCACTTTGTACTAAGTCTGCCCTTTCTGAGTCAGCACTAGGGCAGAAGACAATAAATCATAGCCGGCCTGGACCTGAAGCAGGCTGAAAACTGCTTTCCCAGGAGGAAAAGGAGCCTGCAGACACCTCTCCTCCCTGTGTGCCCAGCATGGCTGGTCTCAATAGGAGCCTTGTTTTCACCCTGCAGCATTACAAAATCCAGGGGGGAATCTAACGACAGTGACTAGTCAGAAAGCAATGGTTTGCACAACTTTCTCTCCGGCACTCCTGAGTAATGAGCACAAAGCAGAAGAGCCCCCAGCTTCCCCTTCACTTCTCCAGGGAAGGTGTCCCTTCCCACAGACAAACTGCCTCCAAAAACTCATTCAAGGAGCTTTGATTGGACTTTTGGGGAGAAGGCTTTTGAGAAACCTAGACACAGCCAAAAGGAACTGCAGTGGGTAATTAAATATCTCTTAATTTGAAATGACACTCGATTTAGTATTCAGGAGCAATATCCTGTATTATCTTTTTAAAGAGATGTGAAAGTGAGGTTTTGACTACATGTGCACAGGAAATCCTATGGCAGCTTCTGTAACGAGCAGAATCATTGCCAAGCCCTCAGTGTTAAGAAATACCAGAGACTAAAAACTTCACAGAACTGCTCTGAAAATCAGAGCTATTTTTTTCAAAACCATAAGCTTAATTTATGTCTTTTTACATTCTCCTATTTATTTTCTGCTTTGGGGTTTCATACCTTCAGGATTTTTCTAGCCTAGTTTCTTGCCTTACTGAGCTAAGTTTCCTGTAAGACCTCATTCTACTAGGTTACGTAGTTTTAAGAACAGCAACAAATACTGAGACCTGTCATAAAACAGCAAGAGTTGGCAGTGCCGTTGTCAGGATATTAACTTTTGTTTCCTTCCAAACTGCACTTTCTATAAATAGCAAGTGCGCCTTTACTCTTTCTGCGGTAAATTACATAGATTTTCCTGCATTTCCGTTTCTTCTGTGACCCTGTGACTCAGTGGTACAATAGCTGATGGACCGAAGCAATGGATACGGAAACCTTTGACACAAAGCAGTTATAAGGGGGGAAAAAAAAGAAAAAAAAAAGAAAAGAAAAAGAAAAAATAAAGAGAAAATAAAGAAAAAAAAAGGCATTTCTGTAAGACACATAGCTGTTATAAGGAAAAAAGGAAAAGAAAACACTTAAGAGGAGAAGTTAAAGGGGTATGGTATTGCTTATGCTTTCCTGCTGTGGAAGGGGACATCCTGTGTCACCAGTACAGCAACACTGGGAATTTCATTTTGTTGACAGGTGTGCTAGGGCACAAGTGGCCATGAGGTCATCACATGGCCATCTATCTCCTGCTGTGTGTGCCTCATCTGGTTCAGTCTTGTCCTCCACAGTAGATTAGTGGCTGTTCTGTGCTCTGGACTTGCTTGAGCAGGACATTAAGAGGGAGATTCACCTTGAGCTTTGGATACCCAGCAGGGTGACTCCTTACTCTTAATGACTCCTGCAGTTAGTGGAAAATGATGAGTGCTTTTTAGCATGGGCTTCACCTGACCTGCTTACCCACTGACCCACTGTATTGGTTTTAAATGTACAGATGGAAACAAAATGTACAGAAGGTATATAAGTGAATGAGTAAAGGGAAAACTCACCAACGGTGGTGCCTTGACTGAAGCAGCTGAGGCAGTCCTCCCTGGTGAGCGATCTCCAAGAGATACTGCTCCAGTGGGAGTCAGCCCTTAAATGAGGTCTCAGAGGGGATGGAGTCAAGCTCCACCCCTTCCGGGAGCACAGCTACATCACTCTCACCTGTGCTCCCACAGCTGACCCCATACTTGCCTCAGCTGATTAATCAGAGGTTCAGGCTGTGATTACCAATCTCCCATACACTCCACCCCTTCACAGCGTGAACCAATGATTAGGTGAGTTTTCCCTTATCACAGAGACCCAACGCGACGCTGATACAATTTCCCGTCGCACCGAATGCTGATGTTATTCAAATGATGATTGGATGGGTATTCACGATCTTCCGTGGGCCAGTGCTTGATAGATGTTACTGGAGACAAGCCATCTCGAGGTGCAGGTCCATTTGCGTTTCATCAGTCCACACAAATTGTTCTCTGATGGTCCTAGAGGCTTAGAATCTTAGGGAGAGTAATACAGATGTTTCAAGGGTACCAGGAGAGGAAGGTCTGCCCTCCAGGGCAAGATACAGGCCGTATTCTTGTCTTGGGTCAATACTTCTGCTCGCACCGGATTATGTCCCGGCCTCCGATACCATACCCTCTGGCCAGATATCTGTGGCTGTATAACTATATCTGGCACCAGAGGAGGAGTCCTGATCTGCCATAGGGACATGATGGGTGTCCCTTTAGCAATAAAGACCGGAGTATTGACCACGATGTCAGTAGGCCATGTACCTATCACCGAGGGGGTAACTGAACCTCCCATCTCCAATAGTCTCCCCCAAGGTGCAAGTAGGCCACACCACTTGGGTCCTACTTGCACCTTCCAGGGCCAATTTATCTTATGGATTCCTGGTTTTAGATTCTCAGGGGCAGGGAGCAGAAGATTATTGTCATTACCAACCTGCGGTTTTACCTCATTATCAGCACCTGTAATTTGAATCCTAAGAGGGGAGGCCCATATAGTGTGTAACATTTTCAGAGCACTGGGTCTGCCATCCCGAGGTCTTTCGTTCAAGTCCCGCAGGGTTTCGTATAATCTTTTTGTCCACCCCTGCAGGGACTGGGAGTCTGTCTTCAGGGCAGCCTTAAGAATACCATTGTAGCGTTCAATAAGGCCTGCCCCTGTTGGATTATATGGCAGATGGAATCGCCATTCAATGTTGTTCTCTTCTGCCCAGCGCTGTATCATCGCTCCAGTAAAGTGAGTCCCTTGGTCGCTCTCGATGACTTGAGGTGTCCCATATGCAGACATCAGTTTAGTGAGTGCCTTAATTGTATATGCTTGATTTGCCTTTGGTACGGGATAGGCTTGCAGCAGTCCACTTACAGTATCAACGCAGGTCAGGGCATATCTCGCCCCCTCAGACCGAGGGAGGGGCCCAATGTAATCAACCTGCCATCTCTGAAGAGGACTATATCCTCTAGCAATGTGGGATGTTGTTTCAAGCAACGGTCTTGGTCTCATCTTCGAGCAAGCGTCACAGTCCTGACATGCTTGGACGATATCAGATAACTGTACAGGCAGCCCCCATGCTTTAGCAGCTGCCCACATTATCTTTTGTCCAGCATGCCGTAGCTTCTGATGTAACCATCGGGCAATATTTTCGGATTGTGAATTCCCAATCCATCGAACTCGGGCCAGTGTGTCCGCTTCATCGTTTCCTGGTGACTGCAGGGGTTGATGACCAGAGACATGGTAGACACATACCGTCCTGTGTTTGACTGTATTCCAAATGTCTACCCACATGTCTTTCCCCCAGATCGGTCGGGCGTGGATAGTCCATTCCTGGGTAGCCCACTGCGTAATCCACAGAGTAAGCCCCCGGTACACGGCCCAGCTATCCGTACAGATGTTCAGGATGCCATCACCAGGTTCTTTAGTTATAACCATCCACACGGCTCGTAATTCTGCCCATTGGCTGCTCTGACCATCCCCCTCATCAAACCAGATTGTCTCAGTAGAGGGATGGTATGCTATAGCTCGCCACTTGCTCGGGTTGCCTCTGCTGGACCCATCCGTATACCAGGCATCTTCAGGAATAGGATATCTTCCTTCCTGAACAGGGCTCTTCTCTGGTGGAGCGACCATTGGTTCTTTCGGCGTATCACTGCGATATGTCACTGGGCCTAAGATCTTCTGTAATTCCTCCTTGAGTGGAGACGAAGACAAGCTGCTTCTTTGACTTAGATAGGCGACCCATCGTGCTACCGTCTGTGCTTGGGCCACCCCTGTCTTAGGAAGGTGAGTTAGATCTCTTACCCACCCCTGGATCGGTAATGTAGTTTTAACTATAACCTCTGCTGTTTGCGTTATTGGCTCTACCGCTTGTAACGCTGAATAGGCAGCCAATAACTGTTTTTCAATCATGCTGTATCTTTCTTCTGCTCCGTGCCAAACCTGAGACCAGAATCCAATGGGGGTTCGAACAGAACTCTGGCGTTGCCACAGGCCCCAGCCAAAACCATCCTGGGTAACATGAACGTCTAGTTCAGCTGGGAGGGTCGGATCAAATATACCCAATGCCTGGGCTTGTTTAACTGCCAGCTTTGCCTGTTGGAAAGCATCTTGTTCTACCTTCCCCCAGTTCCACGATTGACCCTTCTTGGTAAGCTTATACAATGGCCTCAACAACTGAGCTAAGTGAGGTATAAAGGAGCGCCAATACCCTAATATACCTAAGAACTCTTGTAGCTGTTTTGATGTTGTAGGGACTGGGAACGCCTGGACTTTATCCACTACTGCACTGGGTAGTACTTTGGTTTTTCCGGACCAAATTACTCCCAGGAATTTTACAGATAGCCCCGGACCTTGCACCTTCTGTGGGTTTATAGCCCACCCTCTCTTTTGCAGATAAGCTATCAATAAATCTGCTGCTTGTCTCACCGCCTCTAATGAATCGGACGTTAACAGGAGGTCATCAATATAATGATATAAATTTACATTATGTGGCTTCTGCCACTTAGCCAGATCACGCGCCACCAAATTATGACAAAAAGTAGGTGAATGCACGTACCCTTGCGGCAGAACCTGAAAAGTCCACTGCCTGCCTTCCCATGTGAATGCAAACTGGTCTTGTGATTCTTCACTAATCGGAATACTGAAGAATGCATTCGCTAAGTCTAGGACACAGTGATACGTTTTAATTTCTCTACTTAGTGTGTCCATTAGGGAGGCAATATTGGGTACGGCTGCATGAACGGGCGGCGTGACCTTGTTTAATTCCCTGTAATCCACTGTCATCCTCCATGTTCCATCCGATTTTCGCACTGGCCATATTGGGGAGTTGTACGGGCTATGTGCAGGCCTTATAATACCCACTCTTTCTAATTCCTGCACTGTTTTTGTTATTTCATCCTGCCCACCGGGGAGTCTGTACTGTTTTACATTAGTAATCCGACGTGGCTTGGGCAGACAAATAGGCTCATGTTTTGCATGGCCTCTCAATATTGTCTGAATTGCCCGGATACTAATGCATCTCTGCCGCAACCGGAACTCTCCCACTGTTGTGTGGAGAGCCAGACCCCACAAGATATCAATTCCCAATATGTACTCCGGAATTGGAGCAATAGATACCTTGTACTCCCGTGGTGGGAGGCGCCCGACCCCCAATTTTACCCAAGTTTGGGTGACTGGAACGGTCTGTCCCCCAAAGCCTCCAATCATTACTTTGTTCCCTCTGAATTTTGTTGGGTCTCCATAAATTATAGATGTTTCCGCCCCCGTATCAACGAGGGCCATAACCTTCTGCACATTTTCTCGGGACCAATATATTG
Organism: Excalfactoria chinensis; assembly: GCF_039878825.1. Classification (NCBI taxonomy): domain Eukaryota; kingdom Metazoa; phylum Chordata; class Aves; order Galliformes; family Phasianidae; genus Excalfactoria; species Excalfactoria chinensis. Next base: position 124,543,400 of record NC_092825.1, read on the forward strand.
TCAATTCCACATAGGGCCTCCGGTCCCGTCTAGAGGCCCTAGGGTGACTGACGTCCCTCATCACGCCATAAACTGGGCCAGATTCAAGTCTTTTACCTCTGATGCCTCTGGTACTGTGACCCGAGGCACCTGAGGTGGCCTCTTTTTCCTATTTGGCACGATAAAGTCTTCTAGATTCCAAACTGTTGTTGGTCGTCGTTCTATAAGCCTTATCCCCGGTCTTTTGGGGCGGTTTTGAAATTTTTGTTCATCCTTCAGCTGTTTCCACAACTGAAGCAGAACGTGATTGGGCTGCCCATCAATTTTGGCAAATTGAACACCTGCTCGGAGTAGATCATTAAACATTTGTTTTCGGGACACCCTAATGGGTCCCGCCCGAGGGGTTCGTGGAGCCGATCTCCTGGCTCGGGCTATTGGAAAAACTTCAGGATCTTCAATTACTCTAATATTGCGCTTGGTTCTTAGGCGCTCCGTTTCCCCCAGGTCCGCTACCAATTGGGCAGCATGCTGGACTGCTGCCTCTGCGGCCACTAGAGGATTCAATATAGAAACCAATGTTCCATACATATGTGAGGGAGCCTGTTGTAAGATTAGGTCCCTCATTCCCGCGGAAAACTTCACCATGTCCGGACTAACAGATACATCTTCATAGACAGCCTCTCGCATGCCTAGTTCCCGGATATAATTTTGTAGGTCTTCCATAGAAGACCACATTCCTGTATGTATTGGCATGTCTGTTTTATTTGACCATACCATACGGCAGGCAGCCATTATCCAATCTACGATCGAATGATTCTCTTCAGGGAACTGGGACCCTGAGTACAATCTCTGCCTCAGGGCAGGATGGACTGTTATAGTTGCTAGTTTAGATACCTCGGAGCCGCTAACTATTACACTTTCTGCTCCCGAGTCCCATAATCGTAACAGCCAGGCTGGGACACTTTCCCTTGGTCTTTGCCTGAAGCGCTGTACTAGATCCATAAGTTCAGTGGGTGTATATGGACGTGCTGTTACGTGTAAATAGGAGTCAGCAGGGGTCCATTGATCAGGAGGCACCCCTGCTGGTCGCTCCTGGACTTTTTTTGTTTTTTGGGTTACCATAGGACGGACTTCTAATAAGTCCGTCTTAAGTGGCTCTTCTAGGTCAGATTTAGTGACCTTAGTTTGATCCGATGTTTCAGGATCCTTACTATCATCCATTGTAATATATCTAATTTGGGGGGTGTTTGAAAAAAATGATGAATTTTTCCCCGTTAATAGATTAATTTCGCCCTCCAATTTTTCAATGCGGGCTTTTAATAATTGATTTTCATGTTCAATCTTATCTGATTTAACCTCTGCCTGATTTAAAGCATTCAATAAAGGCCAAGCAGCCATGGATGCAGCCATTTGCCTTTCTTTGGTTGTCAAAATATCTTTTTGCAACCCCTGAAAGTATTCAGTTAGATGGTAAGGGGACATATTGCCCGTTACCCGTAAGGGCCCCCATTGTTCGATAATCGTCGCTAATTGAAAATATGGGGACGCCTCAAACCCTGGTATTTGTCCAGGGAGGATTTTCCCTAAGGGGGTGATCTTCTCCCCCTTGAACCAGCTAAACACATTCCACAGGAAAGACATTTTTTTTTTTTCCGATATTTGCAGGCTCCTGCCTGGCTCGCCAAATGTATTGGTTTTAAATGTACAGATGGAAACAAAATGTACAGAAGGTATATAAGTGAATGAGTAAAGGGAAAACTCACCAACGGTGGTGCCTTGACTGAAGCAGCTGAGGCAGTCCTCCCTGGTGAGCGATCTCCAAGAGATACTGCTCCAGTGGGAGTCAGCCCTTAAATGAGGTCTCAGAGGGGATGGAGTCAAGCTCCACCCCTTCCGGGAGCACAGCTACATCACTCTCACCTGTGCTCCCACAGCTGACCCCATACTTGCCTCAGCTGATTAATCAGAGGTTCAGGCTGTGATTACCAATCTCCCATACACCCACTTGCCCTAAAAGTCTTAGCCTCTCTCCACTAATCAGGATGAGACCTCACCTCATAAGCTTGTATTCCAGGAAAGACCACACTTTACTGAGCTCAATGGAATAGGATTGGTACTTTTCAGTTATTTGAGATTATCATCAGAAAGTTCCAGATACGAACTAAGATAAGTGATGATCAACAGCTCTCTATGGTTAGTCCCAATAACACAAATATAACCCTGTTGTCAAGTATCAGCAAAGCATATTTTCCACAAAAATACATAAACTAATTGCATTTACCAAAATGTGCTATTTCTGTACTTTGCAGCCTATGCTACACTTTGACTCATTTATTCTCTAGTTTGTCATACAGTAGCAGATAGCAGATAGAAACCCATGGGGCTCATTTGCCAGTGACATACATGCAGTCAGGGTCATAGAGCAAATGTGGCAGTCTCGGTGGTGGAAGAAAGGCTGTAGCACTCTCTGAGGCACGAATAAAAAGTAAAACAACACAGGGTGCTACAGCCTCCTTCCACCCAGCACTCCGATGCCAGATCCAACCAGCTTGCAAATGTCAGGAGTCACAGATCAGGCTGAACAGCTGGTCAGGCAGGTGGTGTGGTGGAGCAGGAGAGTCTGCAACACCCAGTGTGCAGGATGTGGGATGCAGGTGCCCTCAGGGAGCAGTAGGTGGGAAAAACACACATGCAAAAGGTGAGAGGCGCGATAAGTCCACATAGCATTTCTCTCGCTGCTGTATCATACCATTATGCTGACAAGTTGCAGCACGGCATGAGGACCTGTGCTGCAACACTAAACATCTCTCTTGTTATTTCACACATAGAGCTTGCACACTTTTAGCAACCCAAATCTTCCCTCTCTGGGAATGCAAAAGTAAGGAATGGGATTTGAAGACTGCCCGCAGTCCATAATTCAGGTTGGATATTAGGAAACATTTCTCCTCAGAAAGAATGATCAGGCCCTGACACTGGCTGCCCAGGGAGGTGGTGCAGTCACCGTCCCTGGAGGTGTTCAAGAGCTGTGTGGATGTGGCACTGTGGGCACATGGGCAGTGGGCATGGTGGGGATGACCTGCTGGTTGGACTGGGTGATCTCAGAGGTCTTTTCCAGCTTTAATGGTTCTATGATTCTGTGACAGTTACCTATGCCTTTGCGTACGCATGCACACCTACACTGTATGTATTTATGTATCTCCTGCAGAATGCTGGGAAATGAGGAAAAAAATGCAATTTTGGCTGTTGCCTCTCCCCATTTGATCCTGGCATTTTTAACAGGCTTTTCTTTCACACTAGAAGCCTCTTGCCCTTCTTCTTTTAGTTTGAAACATGTACGCTTGTCCCCTTTATGGAGAGCCAGATGGGATATGTCTCATCTGCAAAGGGCAGAACAGATTTTGTCTGATGTGTGGTACCATGTCTTTACAGCTATTTTTATAGCTCTCCAAGTCCTAGATTCCAACTGAGGCCTCTGGGTGCTTCCATAATACTAAGCATATTAATATTAAAATAAGTCCTTTGGAACAAAGGTGATTCTTTATGAGAATCGGGAGTAATCTGATAGATGTCTCTGGCAATATTCAACGTAAGAAATCTTTATTTTAGGATTATAGGAATATTATAAAAGTGGCCTCGTAAATTAGAAATTGTGTTAAAATTGGATTTGCTTCACCTCCTGACAATGGGGAAAAAAAATTAATTTTTAAAATAGAATGATGATAACTCCAAGCATTCAAAAATCACGGCAAGTCAAATCACAAGCTTTTACATCAGTAATAAAGATGGGATCCTTTTTCTGTGCCTATAGGGTATTCATCTTCAGAGTTCAGGTGGATGCCATTTTCAGACTGTTCAGTGCAATCATCAGGCCAAAGGCATTCTTGGTCAATGACTTTCACGTACCTACATAACTCCTGAACCATACAAAATACTTCAAATATAATCAAAGTTGATGACTCTGAGTAGATGAGAAAAATGGATATTCCACTTCTAAGCAACCAGCCTACTCACATAACAAGAACTCAGGGATGATTTTAAGCTGGAGGGTGTGTGACATCTAAAAGACTAAGTTAATACAGTATCTTTGGCTGGAAAAGTTCCTTTTAGCCTTAAAAGCAGTGCCACACCCAAAGATTAAGCTCTTAATGGCCTAGGCTATCAAAGATGAGCTCATTAGGCGTATTACCAGCATAATTGATGCTTATAACCTCCCTCTTTTTCAGCTATAGTCCTTGATGCAAGAAAGCAACCAACAAAAACAACAACAACAAAATAAACCAAATGTGTATGCTTCAAGAAGAGAAACAGCAATTGTAATGGTTTGGATAGAGCTCAAAATTCAAAGATACTGGGCTCTGGGCGCAGAACTGTGGCTAAATGAAACAAGGTTTGGCTGGTGAGATGGAGGATGGCCAGAACTGTCCATGTCACAGTGAAGAAAGAGATCAGCACGGAAAGGAGACACTGATGCATGGCAGGGATGGCTGAATCAAAGCACAGAGAAATCCCCAGACCTTTCCCATATTTAGTGCCGGAATTCAATAAACCCCAAAAGTAGCAAAGGGTACATATTTTAGTTTGGGTTATCCAGTAAATCTCAGCATTTGGCTCCTCGGGCTTTCCCAGTCATATTAATGTTCCTAGAAGGCAATACTGTTTACAGACTGAGAGTCATCTGGACTGATTTAGTCAACCTCAAAAGGAGATGCAGATGTGTCCTAACTAACAACTTGACCTTCTGCAACTGAAAAGTTAGGGTCAGACTTGTACACATACGTGTTGCACAGGTTGAAGGCTGAATCCGCAGCCTGCCTCATATTTGTAGCCTCACATATTTGGACTATGTGGACAGAGAGAGTTCAGATACGAGCTCAGATACAAACACTTCACAATATCACAGAATAATGGGTTTGGAAAGGATCTCTAAAGATCATCTTATGCCTTCTTGAACCTTAAGACCAGTGTTTTACTTAGAAAGTGAAAGGAGTGGCTGAATTCTTGGCTACGCCTATACTGGCAACGCCTTGGCTAGCAAAGTCTGGCAGACATTGGATTTCATAGGTGTTTAAAGATGGTTAACTCTTTTGTTTTTATTAATCACAGATTAATTTGCAGGACTTTGGATTCCTCATGTGACAGAAAGGCTGTTGTAGTCAGTGAAAAAAAATGCTGTCCGCCTGGTGGTATTTCAGTTTGCTCGTGTTAACAACAAAGCATTTTGCTAGCATCAAAGAAAGACAATGAGAACAAGAGCTTTTCAGCTCTTGAACAGTGAGGTATTGCATATTTTCATTTATTCATTTATTTATTTCTATGGTGAAGCTTTTCAAGGGCGACCCTTGACTCTGGCGTGCTCAAATAAAATGGCTTTAAGCCATTCTGAAATTAAGGCTTCAGCAAACAAACACAGAAGTCTTCAGAGGCTCCCACCAAGCTGCTTGTTATCTTTCTGCTGCTGCGTCAAGTAGTGAAATTCAGTTATGTGAGCTGAGGATTACATAAGAACATTCAGCATCAGATTAGCATCTTAGCTCTAAGTTTCTCTCCTGTTGTTTCTTTATTTGTGGAAGAAAAAGGGCCCATGCCTACTCAAATAAAGCCCCACAGCTTCTCACACCACAAATGTGTGCCACCCATCAGCATCAGTGCCTGCAGCATCCCGCTCCTCAGGCATGCTGTGAATAGCCTGGCTGAGGAACACAGAGGGAAATGATGTAGCCACAGCTTCACCCTGCACTTGAGCTCCTGTGGTGACCCAGGGGTGAAGCAGAGCTGTTAGGGATACTGGCCCAGATGTCTGCAAGAAGCCCTCATGTGAGTGAAGCTTGATTTCTGGGTCCTCATCCCATTTCAGCAGCAGCGTTGGCTAATTACTCTGCTTTAGCGGGTTCATTCAAAACTAATGCGTGCTGAATTAGCACCCACCAAGTGCCTCGAGGCCTAGAAGGAGTTCATATCTACACACATCTCAAAGTAAACTACAAGCATACTGCGAATCAGAGGGTAAAAGAACGACACCCCCAGGGCCGAGGGCCCGCGGTGCTCGGAGGTGCTGTTGCGGCCGCCAGGCCGGGGGCCGGGCTCGGGGCGGCGCTGCGAGCAGATGCGGGGAGCGGATCAGGACTGCGATAAATGCTGGCACAGCCCTGCGAGCGCTTCAGCGGTAGTTTTGTTTTCTCCTACAGAACCCAAACGTCCTCCTCCTCCGCCACCTCTGTACGTGTAATGGAAAGTCAGAGGCGGCAGAGAACGTGACACCCGCCACCTCGCATTCACGGGTGGCCGCGGGCGAGCCGCCTTCCCGGGCAAACGACGGCAACGGCGAAACGTGCAGGCGGGAGGCCGCTCTCGCTCCAAGTTCCCCGGTGCCGGGGCTACCCCGGTCCTCCCCCCAACCCCGCGGCTCTCTCCCGGTGCCGCTCCCCGTCCCCATCCCGCCAACGGGCGGACGGAAGCGCGTGGCGGCGGCCGCGCCATGCTGTACGGGCCGGCGGCCGCCGCGTCCCCCCCGCGCCCTGGGCCGGCTCCACGGCGTGCCGCTAACGGGACGGGGCGAGGCCCGCGGGAGGAGGGCTCGGCTCGCCGCCTGCCCACGTCCCCTCCCCGGCCGAGGAGGAGGAGGAGGAGGAGAAAGCGAGCGGGGGCCAAGCCGAGCGGTTAGGAGAGGGTTTGAAAGAGCCCTCCTCCCTCCCCCCGGAGGGGAAGAGGAAAGCGAGAGCCGTGGCGAGCGGCCGAGGATGATAACTTAGGGCGGGAGGGCGGGCGGCCGTGCCTCGGGTGGGAGCTGCCCGCGCTGCCCCGTCCCGGGAGAGAACGGCTCCGAGGGAGGCAGAGATGTCCCGGGGCGCGGCGGGGGGCGAGGGAGAGCCCCAGGTGCGGCCCGAGGGAAAGGAGAGGCAGAGGAAGAGGAGGAGGAGGAAAAAGAAGGAGAGCAAGACCCGGCTGGTGCGCTCCAGCCTCCTGCCACCTGAGGCCGAGGCGGAGAAATCCAAGCGGCCCGTCCTAGCCAGCAACCGCCTCAAGACCACCAAGTACACGGCCCTCTCCTTCCTGCCCAAGAACCTCTTTGAGCAGTTCCACCGCCTGGCCAATGTCTACTTCGTCTTCATCGCTCTCCTTAACTTCGTGCCGGCCGTCAATGCCTTCCAGCCCGAGCTGGCCCTGGCCCCCGTGCTCTTCATCCTGGCGGTCACGGCCATCAAGGACCTGTGGGAAGACTACAGCCGCTACCGCTCGGACCAGGAGATCAACCACATGGAGTGCCTGGTGTACTGCAGGTGGGGCCGTGGTGGGATTTGGGTCACGGAACGTGGGGGCACGGGGTTTTCCAAAGGGCTTTCAGGCTTAGCATGGAGAAACCCATTTTTATCCTTGGAGTTGTCTTGGGCTTCTTTGTTTCGTGACTTGGAGCTGCAGGTGTTGCTAAATCTCAGCGCCTTCAGGTGGAAGCCAACTCACCCCGACCACTGGAACTTCCACAGCACGTAGACTTATGAGTAAGCAGCAATTAAGCATAAGTCTGTGTATATGCGCTGGGCTTTGTGATGTTTTATATTTTATATTGGGGACAGTGCATCACAGAGTGACAGCAAGTGTGGCAGGCATGGCTTGACTCAGAAGGCTTTATGCACATCTTTCCTGGTACGAGTAGCCAGCCACACCGCTGTGTCGTTTCAGGCATTAATTTGACTTCAGTAATACAAGACGTCTCTCAAGTGATTTGCTAATAAATCTTTGCTGAGCAAAGGCTGGAGGCCACAGGCTTCTGCATTTGGCTTAAGAGTGTGAGGTTTCATGAATTAGTGAGCCCGAACCATGTTTGCACTTCTAGAGAATGTGAGACAGTCCTTTCACTGAGCATGTACTTCCAAGTGAATGCTTTATCTTCTCAAGTGTCATCATTCCTTGTGGCTTTGCTCTCTGCCATAGCTTGTGGATGGAGCTCTAGATCATTTATCTCCTTCATTTGTATTCGTTGGTTTTTTTTTTGAATGATCCAGGCTATGGGTTTAGACCACAATCTTTGTATCCATAAATCAGCCTGAAACATCTTCTGCATTAGCACTTATGTGTAAGAATCCAGCCTTTAGAAAACTGTTGTTTTATCTTCCACACTGTGCCCGCTAGTCATTTGGTAGTAGCTCAGAGTAAAATGTGGGGGAATTGAGAGAAGAACATAGTTTCCAAGAATGCAGGTTTCATTTTTCATTCTGATGTGTAGATCAAACGGAAAAAGAACACGTGCCAAGAAGCTGATAATATGATTCCACAGGCTGTCTGGGAGGGATACTCTGCGCTGATGTAAGTGCAGAGGCAGAGAGCAACTCTCCTATTCTGGGAGAGGCATGTGAAAAGAAAGAAAATGCTAAAAAGAATCCAGAATAGTCTACATTTTTAACATCTGGCATTTTGTTGCTTTTTAAACTCTTATCACAGAAGAAATTTCAGCCTGGTGTATTCCACTGCCACTAGGTACGCGTGCATGGGAACACAAGTAAAACAGCCTCATTTCTGTAAACTAAATTGAGTATAACCCAGCCATAAAGCATTTATTGGCAGGGCTAGCCCAAGGCTCTGCCTAGTGCTTTGCTTGCCTGTAGCTGTTCTCGACTCTGTGAATGCTTCTGGTGTTGAGGAAGACGGACAGCAGGAAGGCTAGTAAGGGACTATTCTTGCCCAGAAATAAAATGGGACTAATGTGGATGGTTGATCCAGTCCCTACCAAATAAAACCAGTTCATAAATAAGCTGTCATGTTTTCTGGGTTGAAAAACAAGAAGAATAATAGAATAGTTTGGGTTGGAAGGGACCTTAGAGATTTTCTTGTTCCAATTCCCCTGCCATGGGCAAAGACAACTCCCACTTGACCAGGCTGCTCAGAGCCCCATCCAAACTGGGCTTGAACACCTCAAGGGAGTGAGCATGCCCAGCTTCTCTTAGCAATCTGTTCCAGTGTGTCACCACTATCACAGTAAAGAATTTGTTCCTTATATCAAGTCTAAATCTACCCTCTTCCATTTTATAGCCCTTACCCCTCATTCTATCACGACATGCTCTTACAATATGTCCCTCCCCAGCTTTTCTGTGGGCCCCCTTCAGGTACTGATGGGTTGCTGTAAAGTTCCACTGGAGACTTCTCTATTTCCAGCTGGAGAGCCTCAACTCTCTCAGCCTGACCTTATAGAATAGGTGCTCCAGCCCTCTGATCATCTTCATGGCCCTCCTCTGAACCTGCTCCAACAGCGCAACATCTTTGTTATGTCAGGAGCCCCAGAACTGGACACAGTACTCCAGGTAAAGCAGAGTTAAGAGGCAGAATCACCTCCCTCAACCTGCTGGTCACATTTCTCTTGATGCAGCCTAGGATCCGGTTGGTCTTCTGGGCTGTAAGCGCACATTGCTGGCTCATGTTGAGTTTCTCATGAGCAGATGCCCCCAAATCCATTTCCTCAGGGCTCTCAAACTGTTCTCTGCCCTGAAGTACCCATTACAGAAATGAGCAGTCCTTAGGAAGTGCCCCTCTCCTGCAATTAAAAGAAGAAAACAAAACAGGTAGCTAAAATGAATTGCTCGTATGGCATAGCTGCCTACTTTTTCTTCTTTTTTAGCCATTATTTCAACTTCACTAAAATATTTTTAAGCATCTTCTAGCCTCAGTGGGTGAGATGGGACAAGAAACTTCAGGTTTTCACAGATGAAAATAAAGATTCTTACTAATGTTCATGACTTCTAGCACTGAATCTTGGCAGCAGGGAACCAAGATTGATCAGTGTGTGTAAAGATCATAAAAGTTGCTGGGAGTGAGATCAAAAAGCTATTTTTCTCCACAAAGTGTCCTGCTGGAGTTCTGCTTCAGGAGTTGGATGAAGTTTTGTTTCCTCAGTCTCTGTTTCTGGAAAAATGCTCAAGTATTGACATCATAAGGAAGTAATAAGTGACATCTTCTCTAACCGCATCCGTTTTGTGCTGATTGCTTTATCAGTTCTGCTACCTTTTGACCAAGTAATGAATGTCTCTGCCTTCCACTTCCTTGTGGTATCAGTGGGACAGACTCTGCTGCAGATACTGTGTTTGTTACACATGTAGGGCAGGTTGATGAACACAGCTGCAGCCCTGTGTTGCCCTAGAGCTGCTGGAGAGCAGCAACTCTTCCCTTGCTGGCCATAGTTGAGTGAGGTGGGATGTGTCTGCGTGCTATAGTGGACCTCCATACTGCTGTGGTCCCCTTTACAGTTGCACTCCCGTACACATGAAAGAACCACTTCAAACATTGACGCTCAGATACAGACGAAAGCAAGTGGAAAGCTGCAGTCAGCAGCTTGAAACAGAGACCATTGCTTCACTGTAGCAGAGAAAAGCCCACTGTCTTTACATCTTAGGTAATCTTTAGTGATTGAGTAAAGATTCAGGTCAGATCCTGTATGTTGTGCCTTGTGTCCTGCGTGCCAGCTCATCAGAAAGAGGCTCCAGCAACACAAGGGCAGTGTCCATAGTGAGGTTCCCTGCATCAGCCTACACAAACCGATGGTGTCAGTAATTTGAACATGAGAAAAAATGCCGTTCTTCTGCTGTGCTGACTGCTTAACAGCTGGTGTGCAGGCGAGCCCTCCTTCCTCCGCTGTCCCCCCTCCATGGACTCAGATGACCCATTCGCATACAACTGCTGCTGAATCAATGACTCAGTGGCTCATAGTTGGCAAAACTTATCAGACGACAGAACGGCAAAGGATGATGAAACCTCAAGTAATAAGCTGGAGATGCAGCTTGTTCTCTCAGAAGGAGGAGACGGCTTTCATGTAGAAATTCCCAGTGTTTCAGGAGTCCCTCAAAAGCTCTGGTTTTCTGGAGTCAGCTGGTAGGCAGTTAAAAGACCTAATTCTTTGAAGAAATTGAAATAAGCTGTTGAGTTTGAATTAGCAGGGTGTGTTGAGAAATGATAATTGTGAATAACTGAATAATTGTGTTGCTGTGTGGTATAATTTGCAGGTCCTCCTGTAAGAGCATGCTGGTCTTGATAGGGGGAAGGTTTCTTGGCTGAGAGGAGTCTATGAAGCCTCTCTCTGGAGGTCTTTAGGCTCGTTCCCTGCTTGAGACTACAGAGAAAACCAGGCACTTACTGTCATAGGACCCTTACAGGTCACCTAAAATTTAGATTTAAGTTGGGAAGACTGGATCCCAAAAAATCACATCATCTCTTGCTTAGCTGGTTTAGGCATTAGAACCTAGCCTTCAGAAAGCTGTTGCATACACATAACTTCTGCAACTTGGCAATCACCTTAGTTACATCTCTTTGCTTCCTTTTGTTATTTCCAGGGGTGGAGGTTGATGTCTGGAGATCACAAATTTTTAACATTGTAGTGAAATCTTGTTTGATTAGTTACTTTTCTGGGTTATGATGTTGGACTTGAAGGGTGCAGTTCCATGTGAATATTTGTTCCAAACAATTCCAGAATGCACACATTGCTTCTGCTCTTAAATATTTGATAGAACTAAATTTGTCATTGGAGAAGAAGTGTTAAGACTCTTCTAAGCACGGGTTTTGTTTTCAATGTGCTGTCACAAAGTATGGTATGTATTTGCTTGGTATGTAAATAGGAGATGAATAGTGATAACTGCAGTCACAACAAATAATGGCGCTCATCCAGGAAGGAATACATTTTGTTACTGTCTAAGTGCCGTGTTGGTGAAATTCTCTTTTCTAATATTTTTCTAGAAGCCTTATGTTCAAAACCAAAGGGCTTTATTTTTTAGGTTTACTGTAACTCTTACTGTGTCCCTTGAGGAGTATTGCTAAAGACCGTAATGGTCTCTACATGCTGATAAGAATGGTTAACTGCTTCTTTGGTCAATGTGTGACCTAGAAAATATGTGTAAAATTGGAACGTGTGAGCTGGTACTTGTTTTCCTGAGGTGTGGAAGATGTTCAATGAGTCTTCTTTCCTTCTGTCAGTCTGCTGGTGAAAGCTATTCCATCCTGTGAGAAAAAGGACAAGGAACGTTACCGAATCCTCACAGGAGTGCAGCATATGCCACTCGTGGCTTCTGAAGTAGCCACAGGATGACTCTGTGCAACCACTTCACTTCATCTCCATATTTTACTGCTGACACCAGCCTCCAGGACGTTGGTTGTGACTGTCTCCTACACTAACCAAATACACCCAAACATAGTAGCTTCTTGTCTGAAGAACTGCAGGCGTTTCTTCTGGTGACATTCATAACCAGAAGAAATAAACTTGTCTCATCGCTTCCAGAAAGAAAATGTCACTAGACCTGATTCAGAAGGAAACTACCTGGGATTACTCAGTTTCCTCTGTGAGCGAGTGTGGCGCACAGAAAGCTGAAAGCTGAACGTTGTGTTCTGAATTTGTGTCAGAGACATCAGTGTTCCTTTCTCCAGTTTTAGAGAGATGCTGCTCGATTTACGTGACTATCCTTTGCTTCAGCTCAAAGCAAACTAGCAGTGAGTATATTCTCAGAGACATGTAATAGAGTGTCTTCTCTTAGAGTAATGGAGTATTTTCATTCTGCAGAGGAGTTTATTATTTTGGCAGAGGAAGCCTGTGCTAGTTTTCTGAGATGCAGCCTGCTGTAATGTGCAGGAAAGCCCCTGTTCCATTCAGCTGTATGTATGCCTTTTATTTGTGCTTCAGCATAGGGCAGATTTGATTTTTAAGGTCCCTTCCAACTCAAGCCATTCTATGATACCACCATGTGAATTTTTGCAGGGATGTGCTGCGCTCTGTAGACTTAATAGCTTGTGTTAAGTAGGCTGCCGCCCAGAAGTATGGTGGAATTGTATTATGTGCAGGATCAACTTGTTCTTATATCATGCTTACTGCTAGAGGTGGCTGAAAGGAGATTAACAGATTTGCGTTCTCTGTTGAAGTGTAACATTTCCAAATGCATGTGTTGCTCAGCTCCACTTGAAACTGTGATTCCAGATCCCACCTTCCCTATGTTACCTAGTCAGTAGAACTGAGGATGTTTGTTAGTACCTGACAGCTATGCTATAGATCGATGTTTTGTTAGACTGCTCGTAATTTAGCCAAAGCCTTCTTTCTGCTGCAGGCTGCCCCTCCAGAAGCCCAGAAGTACTGTGGGAGCAGCTCTGCCTGGGAGGCTCCAGTTTTACTGTGAAAGAGTTAGAGGTTTCCAGGGCATGAGGAGCACTGTCTGACTAATGCTGGCTGATAAAGAAGATGAAAACAGAGAAAGGACAAGGCTCCTTGCCACTGGGCAGAATTTACTGGAGTGCTTCATCCAGGCTTGCACAACCCTTGCAGGTGGATGGGCAGACTGCCTGCCTTGACGCTGCCTCAGAAGTCTGAGTGCAGGTCTCCCCATGCTACATAACCCAGTGCTTTCTTGCCTGAGAGCTGTCTGTGAGGTGCTCTCTCCCTGTAACACGGGGCCTTTTGGGTAGATGGAACTTCTGTGTTATTTACACAGCAAGGGCAGCACAGCTGGCCAGCTGAACACATGGCTTCAGGGTTGTGCCCAATTTTCAGGCTTTATACTGAGCAGGCATGATTTTAGCAACCACATGTTTTGAGAGCAATTAAGTACGTGAAAAGCAGAACACTTTGTTTCACTTCACATAGATACAGAGGTGAACCAGGCAGCCTTAGTAATTTTACTTGGGAGCTGGCACTGATGCAACTATGCTCGTGGCTGATCCTGTCTGTACCCAGAAGAAATCTGCAGCAGTAACAAGATGTCAGCCCTGCTGCTGATCCTGTCTCACCAGGGAGGGGAAGGATGTTTGGCAAGAGAGAGTGCATTTCAGTGAGTGCTGTAATTACACAGATGCTAAGGGACAGGACGCTGACTTCTTACTGTCCTATGTGTAGATCCAAGCTGTAGCTTCCTCTGATGCATGTCAAGCATAGATGATCCACACCCAAAAGGCAGCCGCAACTCAAAAGCTGTGAGAGATGGTTTGTAGCTTTTCCTGAGTAGCATTTGTGGTGTTGTGTAGGAGAGAGGAGGTGGAGAGAGTGCGAAAGTATCATCCTTTACCAGGATCTCAAGTAGGCTTAATACTGAGCTCTGCTTAGGAAATGTATATACACAAAATGAGTCTTTAATGCTGAATGATTTGATAAAGGAGGCCTCAGATTGAGTTTGAGGAAGATGACCTCCACATTTCTGAATGAATTGGTTTAATCTTTGTGGCAACATCCAGGAAGTGGCAATGAGAGAGTTTCAAACTAAGTTTTCAGTGCATACAGGATGTCAGCAGAGAGGAGCAACTTGCTCTCTTTTGCTGTTTCTAGGATACAGCTACACAGCAGAAAACTGTTAGCTACCCAACTAATGGTGTGTTCTGTGCTGTGGTCAGTGAAGACTGTGTAACCCTGATGAGCTGGCACAGTGCTATCTAGCTCTTTGCTCAAACAGGAGCAATTCTGTTTTGAGTATTGCAGGTAAAAATCACTGCTGTGGTCATCCTTCATCCTTAATGCTGTGGTCACAGGAGAGTCTTGACAGGCAAGCCTTGTATTTTAGGTGTGGAAAACATCTGCCATCTCCTCTGCTATTTTATTACAGTTTTATTCAGTTTTGACCACAGTTCCTCTGGAGTGGTGTGGCAAGGAGGCCAGTTTGCCCAGTGCAGCAGCAAACATTTGCATCATACCCAGTCATTTCATAAACCCAGGCTCTGGTGAAGATTTGTTTCAGTAGGCATGGAGGTCACTTGCTTTGTTTTTGTGTTCTGGTTGTCTGGATGTACTGACCTACTTCAGGGAAGAGTTTAAACGTTTGACTGTCAACAGCTGCGCTCCAGTTTTGATTTGTCTTTGCTGCTATTACATTAACACTGAGAGTATGAATGCTAATGAGTATATTTGGTATCTCTGTAGTTTTGAGGGTGGCTTCAGTTGTGCCCTTTTGGAGAGAAAGTGCATTACAAAGGGACAGCATTTGTACCCAGAATTCTTTGTCTTTATATGCTGTCTTGCTCTTGCTAGGTATCTCCTGGGTTGTCCATCCATACACTTATGTGCTCGTCCTCTGACGGTTCACTTTTCTGCCTCTCCTTGGCCAGTTCCCTTGACTAACGACCTGAACATGCCTGCCTTGGCTGCGTTAGCTGATTTTATTTGTTCACAAACACACTGTTGGACAAGTTGTGAAGTCCCCCCAGATGCTGGGACCAACATGCAACGTACTGAATGTTAGTCATCTAAATGCAACAGTGAGCGTGCTCAGGATCTCTCAAAATGCAGACACTGAGTAAGGTGTTTTGGAGGTGATGCCATGCCCTTAAAACACGGGAGATTCAGTAAGTGCATTAGAAAGAGATACCTATTTGGTGCAAAAGTAAATTATATCTAATCTGCCTATGTCTGATCTTGCAATTGTGGTACATTGTTTTCTAGGGGCCCACACTTATATTTGGGGGTTCAGATGCTTCCTGTATTTTATTTTTCTTCCCTTTTCAAATTCCTGTGTTCCTGTTGTCAGCTTCCCCTTGCTGTACTTCCCCCTTTGTTGTACACCTGCAAAGAGTTAAGCAGAGTCTTGATTTTACACAGCTTACTGGGATAAATGCATATATTATTCTTATACGCACACTCGAAAGTGTTTTGATCTTCTCTTTTTCACTCTCATGTTCATATTTTATCAAAGGGTTTGATATCCCCGTTCCCCTAACAGACAGGTTGATTCCTGTCTCAACACTACTACCTGTGCCAATAATTGGCTTCTCTGTAAACAACAGTGAGCCACTGATTCTAGCTGGCAGGAAATCCTCTCATTTGCTAATTAGGCTCTCTCTGACCTGACAGGAGTATTTCCTGAAGCAGTTTGTCTTGCTAGGACATAAGGTAAAGTTTATTTTACGTCACTTCTATCTGAAAGGGATGCGTCCAGTCTGACCAAGTCATCTAAGCCTCTGCCACAATTAGAGGAGAGCATTAAGCACTTTGAGGCAGAGCAGGGAGGTGCTTCCACTTTATGAGACACTTACCTTAGGAGAGTTTGAATCAGGAGATCCATGCCTCTCCCCAGTGATGACACAGATGAAGCCTGTCTAGGTGGCTTGCTACATTTGGGTAATGTGAATCCCATTAGAAAACTGAGAAGGGATAGATTTTAATTCCTATCAGTGTTTTGTTTGATTTTTGGACTTTAGAAGATTTTTGGACAGAGTAGCCTGTCCTGATGGTTACATTCATTAATTCAAGATTTATGCATTGAGAATTATAGATGCAAGTATGTTCACCTGTCAGGTGAAAGGAATAACTCATGCATTCTTTCATTTCCTGACACATTTTGCCTTCAGCATTAGCCATTAATGTGTTGTTCATACTTGTGAATTGCGTTTATGTAGTTTATCTCGGTGCTGAGAAGCAGTGTAAGAGATGAGTTGCAGTCAATAAATAATTTTCCTATTTGAATAACTGTTGACATTTGCATTTCGGTGGAATTTTTCAGGCAGCCCATGTAAAGTGAAGGATCTTGGTATTTTGGGATGTTATTTGCTCTTTAACCTCAGCTGCAGCTCTTGAGGAGGAGTGCTGAAACAGAAAGTAGGAGGTTCCTAATTCTGCTGTCTTCTGTTTGTTTGGATGTTCCTAGGTACTAAGTCAATAAACTGTCTTTGCAAGCTGTGTCCCTTAAAAATGCAGAGGATATGTGTTTGTTAAAAGAGGTATCACTATCAAATATCTAGCAGATATCACATATAGTTATGAGTCTAAGTTTGATGTCTTGTAGGATCAGATGTTTAAACCTGCAAGGGGTGATACTGGATGATCAGGAATTGAATCGGAAAGATCAATGGTGAAATTATTCTTCCAGTTCTGAGTATTACCTTTGATTGCCAATTTCTGTGTTGGAATAGCAGTGTCTATCCATATGAGAGCAAAGGCACATACCAACACACTGTGTAGTTATGTAAGAGATGTAGCACCATAAGGAGTCATTCCACTCTTTGCTATGTTGAAAGTCCTAAGTTCAGTTCCTTTGAATGCAGTATTTTGACATTGTCTCTTCTTGAGTGCCTGTGTACTATCATCTGCTATCAAGTTTTGCTTATGTGTGTCTCTCATTCATTCTCAGTATGCTTTTGTGACACTTTCAGGGTTGCATGTGAGAGTTCCTATTTCTGTCAGATCCTGTGAGAGTTTTCAAAATGCAAGTTAATCAGAAAATCTGTACCAAGGTTGAGCTAACTATCAGTTTGCTGGTGCTGCTGTCTAACCTGCTGTGTCCATTTTTCCAGGAGTCCACTTAAATTCCATTACAACCCTTGCTGTAATGTCATAGATTGAACAGTTTGTGATACCCTTTCAATTTTAGGAATGCCACTGTGGACTCAGTTTTTGAAGTCTATCACACTACATAATAAACTTTGTGTTAGAAATAGCTGCCAGGAAAACGTGTGTATACCTGTAAGACCATCTGCCAAAGACTGTTGCAGTGGATGATCTCCAGCCTGACAAGAGATCAATATACACGGAGATAACAAAACTAGCGCTGAAGTGTAGTCAGAATGAAAAGTTAACAACCAGTCAATTTTGTCTATTTGTCAAGTGTTCAGTAGTATATATATACATATATATATAGTTAATTGTTTCTGTTTTTCTTGAGTTAATACACCAAGTAGAAACTGTCAGTTATTAGTCCACTTTCAAAACTGGCTAAGAATCAGTTTGATTATAGCTAGCCTCACTGAAAATAAAACTGGTAAGAAAACTTAAGACCAAAACATTTATTTCTCTTCCAGACATAAGTACTGAAGAAGGATTTATCACAATAAAGGCAGAAATGGTGTTTCTTGAGTACATACAGTGTCTCTACCTTTTAAAGCCTGAGTTCAACATTTTAGTGTAAGATTTCTCTAAAAGTCCCCATGGTTATTTGAAATTCAATTCTCCTTGGAATGCAGGAAGCAGAAGAGATGCAGGAGAGTTTCTGAGGTTATTTACAGTGGCAGTTGGTTTGGCTTGGAGAATTTTTATGATGCTTATTTGGTCTTGGCGCATTAATCCATGTTCTTCCTCTGCTGTTCCTAAGTTGGAAACTTTCCATTTTACATTTGGCAATCATGCCCCCAGTTGTTCAACCTTCATGCTTTATCGCTGGCAGTGGCTATTCTGTGCAATCTTATCCACCCTTTTATTCCTTATAACATTTCTGTAAGCTGTCCTATCTAGCAACTTCTGGGAAATATTTTTGTTCTTTTAATTCTCTGGGCTTTTTTAACCATTATCTACATTTACAGAAGGAATGTCTGTGATGGTGGTGCTGCATCCTACCAAGAAGCTGTAAGATAAAATGAGGTCTGTGTTGCTTACTCTTCACCAACAGAAGACAGTTTAGTACTACAGCCATGTCAACAGAAGGGGCTGAGGATGGTGGTGCATTGCCCCAGGTAGCTGAGCAGTATTCATACTGAACACGGACTCCATTGCTGTTCACTTGAGAGCAGTATTCTTATTTTTCCAGTTACTGAATATACATCCAGATGTCCAGAACTTCTTGGAGGCATCTCCTATATATACCTCGCTCTTTTCGAATCTGTTCTTTTTAACTCATAGATTCCAGCTTGATGCTGAGAAGCTTGTTTCCACCACACTCATACACAGTGTGGAAAGGCTGCTGGAACAGGTTTAAGGGATTCAGGTGAAGCAGATGTAACGATTGCAACTGCACGTTATTACCTTTTTACGCCATTTCTGCCATCTGAATCCACTTCTACTGAAAACTTAAATGAACTGGAAAAGCTTCTTTGAATGCTTATTTTACTAAGAATGCTAAGTGGTAATAGAAACCAAGGGTAAATAAAAACTGCTAATGACTGTAAGTGCTATTAACATAATTTTAAAATAGTCATTAAAAATAATTTTCCTAGAGTAATACAGTATAATAATATAAATACTTAATAATCATAGAATCATAGAATTCTATTCTTAGAATCATAGAATTCTATTATTATTCATAATACTTAATCGTTTTAAAATAGTTTTTAATGTTCCTAAAAAGACTTAGATTAAAACCTTCCAACAGTAGGACTGGGAAGGATCTGCTAGCAGAACGGGAAGAAAAGTCAGTGAACGTAAGTAGTAAAGAGGCAGGCAATGTGACTGTGATAGAAGACTGAGAGGTGAAAATGAAAACACTTCCAAAAAGGCTCTGCTAGCTAATGTGGCACATCTTCTCAGAGTGAAGAGGCATGCTTATATCTGGACAAAACACTCTCGGCCTCAGAAATTCAGCTGGCTGGAGACTTTCCTGGCTCGATATGATGTCCATTATGCTATGTACTGCACAGCTTCTCTGACTTTTGTACTTGATGTGTGTCCCTGTAGTAAGCTTTATCCAGGGCAATTTGAGTAAAGAATGCAAAAGGACATTTTTACCGCCCATCGAGGAGGTTTATGTTGGCACTTGAAACAGGCCGGTGTGTGTCCATGGGCAGTGTGTAACATTTTTCAGATGTCTCAGAGCTGCTCAGCAAGGCTCACTTGTCTGTGTGAAGCAAATAATGCTTCATTAGTGCACAGTGCTGTGAGGTAAAAGTTGGCTGTACAGGATTTTACAGAGGGTGGGCCACAAAGATGGTCAGAGGGCTGGAGTGCCTCTCCTATGAAAATAGGCTGAGGAGTTGGGCTAGTCTGGCTTGGAGAAGAGAAGGCTCCAGTGAGAGAGAAATCATTGAGGCCTCCCAGTACTTCAAGGGAACTTATGAATAGGAAGGAGACTGTCTTATCACTGTCATACCATGTAAAAAGACATAGGGGCTTTAAATTAAAAGAGGGGAAATTTAGGTTAGAGTTGTGGGTGCCCCATCCCTTGAGACAAGGCCAGGTTGGATGAGGCCCTGGGCAGCCTGAGCTTGTGGGGGCAGCCCTGCCCATGGTAGGGGTTTGAAACTAGGTGATCTTTAACATCACTTTCAAACCTCTGTCATTCTGTGATGCTATGAGTCTGTGACTCAGTTCAGATATCACTTTTAGTTTTAGGATTATTGTGCATTTCAGCAGTCTCTGTGAACCTCACTTATATGCAATTTCTAATCAAGAAGAAGCAGTGATTTTAAAACATCTACAGCTCTGAGTAGCTCCAAAAAATATTTGATCTTTTTTTTTTTTTTTCAGACTGGGAAAGTATTAAAAAGGTGTTTGGGAGTTTAATAGGTTTTAAAACATATATGAGTGGACTCTTCACTGTTTGTCTGTAAGGAAGCGGAGGGCATTTTGTAACCATCAATTGGTTTGTTTTATTATGGGGTATAGGTGCAAGGAGAAAATTCACACAGAAAAGGATTAAGGCATCTGTCTAAGGTCTCTCAGGAAACTGCTAGAAAATACAAGGAAATAATCCAAACGTAATTATTTTCCTTTCTCAGAGCCAAGGTGACAGTTTTGCTTGTCAAGAGAAGATGTGATTTCATACTTACTAAGTTAGCAGTTTGTATACTGAGACAATTGTCTATCCTTCGTGACTGTCCGTAACTATCAAGAAACCTTCAAAAACTGCACAGTGAACAGCCACTTAATAGAGAGCTATTACAAAAGCAAGTATTTTTTCACAGGTCTCTGAAGAGTCCAGAAAGTGTTGACCAAACTAATCACAGTATTTGTGTGATACTTAAATCAGGCAACAAAACAATAGCTGAGAAGTCATGGTTTTCTCCATGACCTGGGATTATGCTTTTGCCAGCTCCAGCTATAGATCCTGCTTTTTACGTTTTCAAGAAACATGCTTTACTTCTTTATTTGAGCTGTATATTCTGCTGGCAGGGATGGCTGATGGTTGACAAAGTGATCAGACTGCAAGGATGGTACAGGCAGTTCTGTTCACAGCCTTCTAAGGGGGTAAGAACAGAGCCAGACTTCATGGATCAGCAGCACTGGCTTTGTCTCCTTCTACTTAAAGATATTAAAATAATCCTTCAGTGGTTTTTTTAAAAGGCGTTTTCCTAAATGTTCTCTATTGTCCATAATAGTTTTAGATGCTAGGAAGTAAATATTTTTGTTCTAGCAATGTTGTGGTTTTTTTCCCACTTGGCATGTACTGGTGTTTGGGGGTTTTGTATTTTGTTTTGGTTCTTTTTCTACAGTGCTTATGTTGAAGTAGAACTTAGTTTTGCTACCAACACCTTGCAGATATACGCACATAAAATACGTGAACTTGCCAAAACAAGTTATTTTTTGCATCAGCATTCTTGAGGCTTTTTTTTTTTTTTTCCTGCTCACATGTCGTCTGAAAAGAGTGGCAGTGGAAAAAAAAACATTGTTTCTGCAAGACTTACAGACTGAGGGCTTTTTAGTCGGTAGTACTCAGTTATGGGAAAGGCAGTTAGTAAGAAATGGGCAAAACTTGATTATTTGAAGGACTTCTCTGATAAGACCAATGTTAAGATAAATTAAAAAGTAAGACAGAAGGCAAATTTGTTTCTGATCTCAGAAGAATGAACTGTTAGTGCTTAGAGCCTGGGCCTTGAAATTATCCCCAGGAGGAGACTGGGGCTCTGTGATGGTTTTGATTTTCATCTAGCCCTTTATTTCTTTTTGCAATGTTTTTTATGTTATGACAGATTGTAATTTTGTTCCCCAAACGCCTGATCTCTCCCTGCAGCAAAATGGGAACATCACCTGTGAGGGAAAGACAGTAGTCCCAAGGCGAGTTGTATTCTTACAAGTGGAGCTCTAAGGGCATCAGGAACTGAAGATGAATTGACAGAATCCATTGTGTTCATCCAAACACTGCTAAATATCCCATCTATGTTTGGGCTGAGTTTCCTCCCCTATTGTCTCCCCCCTCATTTTTTGTTCCCCATTTAGTCTATTGTGTTTTTGAGTTACTGAAAGGCCTTCAGGCATTTTGGGGAATAGGTTGGCATTCAGTTCTAAATCGAATTACAAGGAGCCCTAGGATCTTCACTTGGGCCTTTCACAGGATCTTGAGTAAGTTACATGATCCTTCTGTGCTACAGAGTTGCAGTCTACAAAGTGTGAGCAGTATGATTTATTTCACAGGGGTTTTGGTGTTTAAGTCTTTTAAAAGAGGCCTTTGTTATGTCAGTCTCACTTCAGTGCCTGGCAGAATTATGGAGGAGATTATTCTGGGAGTTACTGAAAACACCTGAAAGACAACGCAATCATTGGTCACAGCCAACACAGGTTCACAAAGAGAAAGTCCTGTTTAATGAACTTAATCTCCCTTCTTTGTGACGAGTTTACTCACGTGGTTGACCAAGGGAAGACAGTTGATGTAATCTTTTAGAATTCCAGCAAAGCTTTCAATACTGTTTCTCACAGTACCCTTCTGGAAAAAGTGTTCAGCATGCTGCTAGACAAAAACATAATGCAATGGGTGAACAACTGGCAGATGGTTCAGGCTCAAAGGGTTATTGTAAATGGGGTTACATCAAACTGATGACTAGTCCTGTGAGGGTTTCACAAGGCTTCATTTTACAGCCAGTCCTTTTCAGTGTTTTCATCAATTACTTGGAGTTATTTAGTATAACTTTGCAGACAAGGCTAAACTTGGAGGAGCTGTTGACTCCCTAGGGAATACAGAGGCCTTACAGAGAGAGTTTGTCAAATTAGAGGGCTGGGCAATCATCAAATGCATGATGTTTAATAAGAAAAGTGCCAGATTATGCACCTGGAATGGGGCAGCTATGGATACATGTACTAACTGGGGCACAAGAGGTTGGAAAGTAGCTCCTCAGGAAGGAATCTGGAAGTTCTGGCTGACAAGTTGAATGTGAGCCATCAGTCTGCCCTGGCAGCCAAAAGGGCCAACTGTGCCCTGGGGTGCATCAGACCCAGCACTGCCACCAGGCAAGGGGAAGGGTTGTCCACCTCTGCTCTGCCCTGTGCAGCCTCATCTGCAGCACTGGGTACAGGTTGAGGTACTACAATATATGAAGAACATAAAATTGTTAGAAAACATCCAAAGGAGGGCTACAGAGATGGGCTAGGATCCAGAGGACAAGATGTGTGAGGAACAGCTGATACCTATTGGTTTGTTCAGCCCAGAGAAGAAGACGGTGAGGGGAGTCCTGATGGTGGCTGCAGCTCCTCACAGGGAGCGGAGGGGCAGCGCTGAGCTCTGCTCTGTGTGTCCCTTCCAACTCAGGATATTCTGTGATTCTATGATGCTATGATTCAGTTCCCCCTAAAACTAAATTGGAGTTCAGTGTCTTGTTTTTCTTACACCAGAGATTTCCAAAGGAGGTAATTTATGTGCAAAAGCTTTGGTTTTTTTTTTTGGTTTTTTTTTTTTTTTTTCATTGTAGCTTTGGTTGATTAGTTCTGATTTCATAGTCAATTGAGATGAAGTCAAAAACAGGTTATTAAAAAACTGCACTCCCAGTGTCAAAGAAATCTATACCTACCATCTGTAAGGACCTGATCAGTTGCAGTGCTGCTGTGGCAAGTGGATTAGAATTATTTGTCTTGTCCCCTGATTCCTCAGGGAAACTTTGAGATTAAAAAGATATCTTAAGTGGGCATTGTCAAGTGCCTTCAGAAGAGATGGGCATCTAAAAACACAGAGCAAAATACTTGGAGATGTTTCTTTACTGAATAAACGCTGCTGCACAATAAACATTGCCAGCTGGTGGAGGTGGAAAGATTGGGAAAGAAAGGAACAGTGCCGAACAAAAGTGTATGTGGTATAGCAAATCACAGGTAGAAAGACAGAATATTCCAATTTCTCCATTGTGTTCCTTAGCAACAAATAATCCTATGAAATATTTGTTCCAAAGGTCAAATTAGAAAAGGCTTCAAAGCAAAACAAACAAACAAACAAAAAAAAGGTTAAAAATGAAACTGTCTCAGTTTTATTCTCAAAATATTTCAGAATATGAGAAACCTTGCTCAGGCAACAATCACACAGGCTTTTACTGTAGGTAATGAGCTCTGCAAACATTATAGGTGTTAGGATCTCTTATGTTATCATAATAAAACAGAGGTGTGTGTTTTTGGAAGACTTGCTTGGAGGAAGTGCTGATGAGTGAGGGAAATATTAGGCCTAGTTCTGTGTTCATTGACCTTCCATAGGACTAAACCGCACAGCAGTGTAAAGGATTTCAACTTGAACATCTGATCAGAAGGTAAACTGGGGTCCCCTGAAGGAGGAGGACAAAGCAGCAATTACTCCTAGTGTACATTAGACATTTAAGCTGCTGGATTTGCTTGGTTTTCTCTGAAACCATCTACAGCAGCATGAGGTTTGTTTTGCTTCACTTGAGCTGTTTGATGTCGGGCCTGCAGTTCTATCACCAGCAGGCTGTCTGTCCCATCCATCTTCTGCTGGGAAGAGTTGCACGCCAGAAATCCTTGCAAGAATGCAAGAAGCAGATGAGAGCCCTCACTATTGGGCAACAGATGAGAGCTGAGATTAAAATACTGTCTCACCTTGAGAGTGCTTATGGATGTGCGTAAAGGCAAGCTTGGTTACAACTTTTAGCTTCAATGTTACATAGTTTTAGAAGGCACTGGAGCTGTTGAGCATAATTATGGCTTTTCTGTTGTTTTACACAAGCCAGGGAGGTGCGTGTAACATGCTGAGAGCATCACTAAGCTTCTTGTCAACACCAAATCCCATGTTCTGTTGTTATGGGACCTATTTTGTCAAAATTCCCCAAGTTTTGTCTGTGCATCTGCAGTTTTTCTAAAAATTGTCATGATTTGTTTCTCATCAGAGGGATTTTGCTCTTTTTGTCAAGGGTGACTGAAGTCAGGACACTTTGCAGCAAGCCAGAAACTCGGAATTAGGCTGTCCCAGCCCATGTGAGCTCCAGGCCAAGGGAGCCCTCTTCATTACCACAGAACTCCTGGCTCATGGAGCCCTCCTGCCTGCTCATGCCTGTCATTGCTATAGCTGGCATGACATGGGGCCTGGTGCATATGGAGTTCACTCAGATCCGCTGCCAGAGAAAAGGACTTGGGAAACCATCTTGCATGTTTTATGAATTACACTCAAGTGTTCTTATATGAGGTGGGATACCAAAGTGTTATGTAAGGGCAACTGTAATTAAATAATTGAAAGTTATAAACAGTGCAGACATCTTGCTGGGTAAAGCATTGATGACACCACAGGGAGCATTATCCTATGAGACCCAGTGGCATTTTAAGTGCATTTCCATTTTCAATCACATTGAGATCTCTGTAAAATGAAAACCTCCATGAAATGGGTGAATATCTGAAAATTTTACATGTTTTTGAATGTCTTCCCCTTGTCCATGCTGTCTTCTGTTAGTTCAGCAGTCATCTTGTAAATACTGTCATTGTGAGCAGTGCAAATATTTTGCTTTTCCCATGTATACTGAGAGAGACTGCTTAGAAGTAGGGTTAGTGGAAATATGTTGCTTTGTGAAGAAATACAGGAACTGAAGTTTTACATTTAGTGTGAGTTTCCTCTAGATTCTTTTGGTGGTAGTGACACATCTTGTCTCCATCCAAGCTTTCAGTTTTTTCCTTCGAGGAACAAAAGATGTTCTTCACAAGAGCTGTGGGGGAGGAAATAGAGGGCTACTGCTGTTGAGGTATGGACGTGAAAGCTAGGACATAGCAGTGCTGGAGTGTTGCCTTCCCTGACTGACAGTTTGCCAGCGAGCTCTTAGACATTTTCTCCTTATATGCACCCACTGGTAGTTTTCCACCTGCATCTACCAATTCTAAGAAATGCGGGAAGGCGTACCAGTAGGTTCTGTGAAAGGTAAAAACAAGCTTATTGTTAGTGGGTTTAAAAATGCTGGATCTGTACCTCACAAGAAAATACTTGCATATAAAAATTAAGACACATCTCAAAAATCTCTACTGTCAGCTTGGCAAGGTGAGATGGTAAATTTTGTGATGTCTCATGTTTGAGGCTGAAGTCTGCTTCACAATGCAAGGTCTTTGAGACTTCTGCTTATTTGAATGTATTCAGTTGAGCTCTTCTGAGCCATCTCAGCTGAGCTGTTGCCTCAACACCTTTTTGTGCAGTTTTGGAAGGTTACAAATGTATGAAGTGGACAAAATCTAACTTAGTGCCCTCTGCTTGGAAGATGTGCTCAATCATCCTGCTATCACACTTTCTCCTCGCGACCCTTTGTTTATTGCCTGGACACGTGATGATGAACAAGACATTTTTTGGTGTTTTTTTTCAGGGAGAGAAGCTGTTAGTTTATTCTATAAATACAACCTGAGCAGACTTGTAGGAAAGGCTGAGTTTCACGTATCCTTAAAGAAGGGCTGTACAGCAGATAAGTAATGCCTCACATAGAGGGATTCTTACTCATTTCTTCCAAATAGAACAGAAAGCTTATTTCCTCCAAAGAGTGCTAAATTTCTTTCCCTTGTGGAAAAAAAGGGCACCAAATAACAAATAGAAAATGGAAGTGTTCCAGCTCTCTGTAAAAGTTTTGTTTTCACACTTTGCTTCAACCTCGTTATAGCTTTTGAGGAATAACAGTGATAGTCAGACATTCCTCAGATGGAAAGTGCTTAGGGTGTGAGTTGCTATAGAGAAACACTATTTTCAGTTACAACATGGCAGGTGTTTTGAAAGAAAACTGCTCTAACCTTTCAGATTACAGAGGCATCCCAGTAATTCTAAGAATCGCAGTCTACAAATGCCGAATTTCACTTCTGTGTTCTTAATTAAGAAGGCAAATAAAGATGCAAGGGAGATGAATTTTAAGAGATTTTTGTGCAAATTAGCAGCCTACTCTTTCTGTTCTGTCACCAGAAACAGGAAGGACATTCGCAGGCAATTTCAGGACATCTGTGCCTAGGCATGGTGCTACTTACATTGATAGGTGCTCTAGGTACAAAAACGTGGTTTGATCAAAGACTGAAAAATGTAAAGGTATTGTAGCATGGAAAGTAGATCACAGTTAGTGGAAAATAACTATTTGACATCATCTTGCTGCTACAATGGAGAATTTGCACATAATTTCCCATTTGAACTATGTTTAGATTGAGTTCTCAGGCAGCAGATTTTGTTCTTTCCTCATCTCATCATGCCTTCCATAAAAACTCGCTTTGAGAAGCTGTTAGCAAATTTGAATCAAGTCACTTCCCAAAATTCTCTTTCTTAATTAATTGAATTGACACCTGGTAGAGAAACCCACTATTATCCTTGTTCTCTGGGGTATACCACAAGCTTAAGAGCTGTTAGGATTTTCTCCTACATAGTTTTACATTATGTATTTAGCTTACCAAGCAAAGACCTTTATAAAGATGTCAGTCCACTCTTGACAAGCCAAATTATGAAGAACTTCAGAAGGATCAAAAGAGTTTTCTCCCACTTCAAATTGATAGCACTAGTTCCCTTACATGGATGCAAAATCAGTTCCCTCTATTTGTGTGGTATGAGTGGAAGAATCAGAAGTAATGTGGGCTGTTAGAGAAAGTGAAATTAATCATTTCTTGTATATTTTTAAATCCTACAATACGTATTCCTTTATTGCTTTAACACAGTATTCTGTTTTTTTCAGTAGTCAATAAGGAGTATATTTCGCCTTTAATTTTCCTGGAAATCAGCTGTTGATACAAGCAGAGATCAGTGGTGTCAAACACTGTGTGAGACATTAAGCACATTATGAGAATCAAACCCATTCCCCGGCATTCTAGCAGAGGAGCTTAGGGGTTATTTCAAAGCCTTTTGCTTGGCAGAAATCTGATCATATCAGAGATCTGTTCTGCAGCACACGGAAGTAACTGCAAAAAAGTTCAGTGGCTTCAGTGATGTGGGATAAAGCACGGGGACTTTCCTGAAAGGAAAAAATGGCAATTTTTTAAAACAGACCGCTTTGTTCTTAAAAATAAAATCACCTTTAAGGAGCTTCTAGAGACTAAAAACGTGTAATTTGATTAGTTTGATGTCTAGGGTGTTTTTTCCTGCCTACTCTTTTTAACTGGTGAGAAGAAAAAAACAGAAATCGGTGTTTTCTTACAAGCGTACACTGGATTGATCACAGATAAATTAAAGACCTTTGATGTAGCCAGCAAAGCATACTTACTGATTTAATAACAAATATAGCTGTTCTTGAAAAAAAACCTCTCTGGCATACCTTGAAATTTCATGTTTATTTTTCTCCTTTCTTGAATAATAAGAAAAAGAGATTTATTTATTATTATTTTTTAGGAATATTTCCTCAAGCTGATTGTTCTGCTTCAGCTAAACATGCACTTTATAGCAGAAAGGATAAACAAGTGTAGCTTTGTACTTGGTCCAGACTAAGGGACTGCATTCAAAATTCTTGTCATAAACTCTGCTTAAAACTTAA
The DNA here is from genome assembly GCF_039878825.1 of Excalfactoria chinensis. NCBI lineage: Eukaryota > Metazoa > Chordata > Aves > Galliformes > Phasianidae > Excalfactoria > Excalfactoria chinensis. Next base: position 124,571,621 of record NC_092825.1, read on the forward strand.
TCTGACTTAACGTTTCTGCTGCTTTTGTTTTTTGCTTCATGTAAGGCTTATGGATACTAAGTCGATGTGCTCTTCCATCTGCCAACAGTAGGAAATACATGGAGGTTAGGATATTCTTGTTTGCCCTGAAACTAAGAGGTGAAATAACAGCTTCCCATTCTTCAGGTTGTTAACTTTTCTTTGTTAGATGGAGGAGCTGGGAATTATAGCAATGCTCATGAGCTCCTATGTCCACACTTAACTGACCACATGACCATGCTTTCAGATTGCCAGTACTTTGCATACTCAAAATGAGGACATGTGCTTGGGCACCCAAATGACTAAGGTGTCAGTTCCTTGCTGAACTCACTGGGGATGGCAACTTGCCTGCCTGATGAAGCACAGGGCCATACAAAGTTTAACAGTGTCAGAGTCCTCATGTTCAACAACTATTTATATTATTTCATGGCTGACATGAAGCTGACTTCTAGTGCCCTGTCCCTACTGCCTGCCCAATAGCCTCATTCCTGAGAACATCTGACCCTGCCCAAAAATACCTACATTATTGGTCTAGTCTGTTGCTATGAGAAGGATGCCTCTAGTTTAGCTTTCTTACATCCTTAGACACCGCATTCTTTCTAGCCTTAGTTTTTCATGGCCAGTTTAATACCTGCTTGCTCTTGACAAGGGTCTTCACTCGTGGTTAAATTGCCATTCTTTCCCCTTATGTTTCCTCCCAAGGATGTAACTGAGCCGTTCTCTGGGCTTTGTCAGAGGCCAAGAAAACCAAGCAGAAGTAGAAGGAAATTAATTTTTCTTTAATTTACCTTGAGATCATTTGTAAAGCAAAACTTCATCAGGAAGTAACAGTTTGAGACAAGAATTATTTTAAAAGAGAGAAACATCAAAATGCTCTCACTGCCCTTGACTTTGACTGCCTTGTTCAGAGATTGGCTGTTTAAGGGGAGATCCTCTCTAAGTTCCCAATACATTTCTTGTAAATTAACAGTTGTTTTTGAAAATGCAAAGTCCTTGTTTCCAGTGATAAGTTCCATTAGTATATAATTGTCCTTGTTTATAGTTTGTTCCAGTGGTTGTTTTTGTTGGGGAAATATCTTTGAATAAATATGTGCTGTACCTGGCTGTTAACGATAGGTGGTTCTACTGAAATTTGGAAGCCTGAGGGTTGTTGTTTTCTTTTTTCCTGTTCTTTCAGTCTTTCTATTTTTTCTTATCCCTTGAAGCTATCTAGCAGATTTCTTTCACAGCTAAGTCCAGAATTCCTTATGGGAGACATATAAACCTAATATTAGTTTGCAAAGAGTAAATATTTATCCAGGGAGATGGAGATGACTTATTTAAAGACTGACCTAATTTATTATTTAGGAAAACCACCTTTCTGTATCCACCCTGCAGCCAAGAATTGTCCTTCTTTTTCCTCAGGAATATTATAGTTTAAGAAATGAACCACATAACCCAGAATATACTGGCAGGGGCAGTCTCCCAAAATGGAACTATTCATTAAACTCATTTTTCCTCCTAACAAGTCATTGTGAAGGTATTGCAGCACATTAGGGACAACACTGGATCACTGAAAGGTCAGAGCTCTCAGAGACAGCACCCCTGTCAGGTTTGGGTTTGTACCAGCAGTTTCACAGGATAACAGAGATCTTCACTCAGCAGTTCAATGCAGCACCTTGTTTTAAGACTGCTTGCCAAGTACGCTCCCAGAAGAACAAGTCTTGGAAAGTGGAGGGGTCAGAGGTTGCTTCTGTTTTCCCCATTTCATCCCTGATTTAAATAAGACACTGGATGAAGCAGGAGATTAGAAACATAGAGTTTCTGTAGTCTAGTCTAGTCTAGTTTCTTGTCTAGAGTACCTAGAGTTTCTTATTTTGTCTTATTTTATCTTATTTGAGGATAACTTTTTTTCCATTGGATCCTGTCCAGAGTAGTAACAGTAAGGAACATTTTGTATTAGCTGATAGCATTTCAAATGTCTGATAGTTCATGGCCCTAACTTAGTGTGCAGTGGACAGACCACCACAGTTATTGTCAACTGTGATGCTTACTTAGCTGAAAGGACTTGAAGAGGTTTGGGGAAAGAGCTACTTCACTCCTGTACAAGCATCCTCTCTGAGATAGAGCAGGGGACAGCACGCAATGTGGTTACACATCCTGTTCTCACTGCAGCCGAGCACTGCAGATGTGGGTACCTCCAAGACCATCTTCAACCCCCTCAACTGCTCAGTGTAACTGCTAGCTCACTTCTTAGCTCAGTTCAGTCAAAGTGGTACAGATAAGCTTCAGCACTTCTAAGAGTGAGATCTGGGGTTTTTTGATTACTTTTGGTTTTAACTGACCTGACCTACCCCACCAGCCATTGTGCCAGCAATCAGTCACCTATTACAGGAAAGCATTGGTGTGCGGTCTGTGGTGAGTTAGAGATGGTAACCATTGCCTTTGGCCCAGCAGTGCTCAGAAAAGGGGAAGTTGCTGCCAATATCAAGGAAAATCATGAAGTAAAGCCTCTGCTGGGCTACTGTTTGGGATGAACCACCAGGTTCTCAAGCCATTCCCTTCCTTGAGTGTGAATAAATTGCAAGTGCAAGTTTCTCTTAGCATGAATGGATGTTCTGCTGCTTGAATTTCCAGTAGTCCCATGGTCTTGTGCTTGTGTAGTTGCTGTGCAGGTGTGAAAAACACTTGATAGGCTATTCTGCTATTTCTGCCCATGTCTCTTTGTTCTGTACTAAATATTCTTCCCTTCTTTCATATAGCAGCTCACAGTATTGGTAAATTTATCACATCTCTTACAAAATGCACTGTGCAACCTAGTTATTTTTATTTCCTCATAAAGCCCCCTTTTTTTTTTTGTTCTGTTCTCTGAACTCTGCCCAAATTCTCACCCCTTTCATTCTCCTGCTGAGGTCCCTGGCAATAATTCAAAGTGCAGAGTGGTTAAGAGGAGTAGATGTTCCTACTAGATGATGGGATCATCTGTGTTTAGCTACAAGTTGTGCTGACCTTCAATTGTTGCATTTTGTGAAAGTATTGTTATCCAGACCCTACTAGCCTGAGCAAGGCATGTGCTTCAGTGTGTTTGCAGGTCCTAATCTCTATGTCATCTAGACCTAGGAATTGACCAGAGGATATCTCAACCTTCTACCACCCGTACTCTACAAACCCACGTGTTGTATTTAGTATCTCTCTTCATTTCTTTTTGCTACATGTAATTTCCAGTGGGTTTTCAGGTTTCCTCAGTGCTGCTTACACTTAACTTGAGTATCTCATATCTTTCCCACAAGCACCAAAGCTGGAATTTTTCCCTGAAATAAGGAGCTGTATAAATAGCTCTCTGAATATAGGCTACTGCTAGTAAAGCCATCCGTTTTATTTAACATAACTATGCCTGTGTGATAAAGCAAAGAGGAAATAACTTACCTCAGTAGTACTGTTCTGTAGGTGTTTGGCATGTCTGTTTTGTCATGGTGCGTCCAGCTGCACAACTGTGATGGTGGCTGAAACTGGAGTTAATCAAGCGCTCCTCTGTGACTACCTCTCTGTACTCCTTATCCTGTCATTTTATTATTAACCCATGTCAACAGCCCTTCAAGTAATTTATAAGCCATATAACACTGCTTTTTGTACCTGATACCACTGCAAGTAACTTTTCCAGAGAGCTTTCATGAAGTACTGTATTGATGACTGTACTTACAGTCATACTGTCTTTTCCTCATGCCTATGAGATTTTGGAAAGGTAAGCGCATGTAGAATTACATCCTTGCAGGTGTTTTTCTGTAACTGTTTATTGTCGGGCCAGCCAAAAAATCTGCAGTTGTGATCAGAGGGAATTTTGACACATAACTCATTGAGGCATATGATTCTTTGCAGTTGTTATTCGTTCTGGTACTTAAGATATCCCTCACCCTAAAAATACAAATGCAACTTTTGATACCAATATTATCCAATTCTTCTTTAAACTTGTAGAAGAAAACAAGTTGAGAGTTCTGAGTTATAACCATATAGTGCCCTGTTACACTTGGGAGCAAAATCCAGGCTCACTCTTTGTCATTTTGTTGTTTCAGTTAAGAAACCACCATAAGAGTCCACATCTTTTTATAAACTCCAGAGTTTCTCATAAACCACAACCGAATATTTTTTAATTTGAATTTAGCTAAATACTATTCAATAATAACATGGTAAGATCAGTAGTTTTATTCACAGTTACTCCTCCATGCAAAGACATACACAGTGATGTTAAGAAGTGATTTACTTTGGGCGTGGAGTTGAATAAGGCACATAGACAGTTAAAATAGCAGTAGTCCCCAGAGAGCTATGTCTTTTCTCATTTTTCCACCAAGCTATTTTAGAGAAGTATAAAAGCATTAGGCATTATGACTGGACTGCAGATTTGACTGATCTCTTAGGTTTGCTCAAGGCCATTAGTGTCAAGGAAACACCTTCCTCTAATTCCTGATCTACATTACGCCTCCCACATTTAGACCTAGAATTATTAGTGGTACTTAATAGATGATACTCTGTCTTCTGGTGAAATACTGACATCCTGCCCATCCTGAGCCCTCAAGATGAGTTCCTGTTTGAAAGCAAGATGTTGGCAACATTATTAAAATTTCCCAATTATCTTGAGATAGGGAGACTTGGGGAGAATATGAAAACCAACCAGCAATTTCTGCATGTTTCTTAAAAGTGAGATTATGTCATTTTAAAAGACTTCATTTCATTGCCTTATAGTCTGGAAATTTTGATTGTTCTCTTAATGCTTCATACTTGTCCCCCATTTGTTTTCTCTGGATTTCAAAGGATGGTGCCACTGACCCTGTGCCAAACCCAACTTGCCTTGGCTTTGGCTGACTGGCTGATTCGAACCAGCAGCTTTTCATGACCTTCACACTTAGCTTCTGTATGAGTTGTAGCTGGTGAACTGATGGAATTTGGCTAAGCCTCTGGAACTGTCAGTGTCTGGGACTGCCTGGTTACCACACCCATACTAAAACCCACATTTCATTCTGAAGCTGTGCTGTGTGTGCTAGCTCAAATAAATAAAACTCATCTTATTTGATGGGACTGAAGTCTGATCTAGTGTTCCGTGGTTTGAAATATCATGCAGTGTTTTGCTGGGGAAATTACAAAGCCAGCATCTGAGTCCAGCTTGATACTGGAGAGCTTCAGCAGGAGCTGGTAGCAAAGAGCTCCACTTAGCTCAGTGTTGAAAATTGTTAGAGTGCAGAATAATCAGTTCATGGCAAGTTTTAAGGGGAAAAAAAACAAGTTTTATTTCATACTAGCTATAAATCTTTGAAATTTCTCATTCAAAGGCACCTATCAGTATATACATGTTCAAATAAAAAGTACTTCCACTGAAATAGTTGAGGGCATGCTGGATTCCTTCCTGCCCATCCTCTGCCATGTTTCACCTAAGGGTTGAAGGAGACAAAATGACTACAGGGTCTGGGTGAACTGGTTAGATAAAATCCACTCTTCTAAGTACTAAGAAGAGCCTGTTGATAAACTCTGCTAATAAGAAAATCCCAGCATATGGGTGTTAAACCTTTTTGGCAGGAATCATCCTATCTTTTCCCTCAGTCTCATCATTAGTGATTTATTATAAGTTTTAAGAAATTAAAGTTAATTCTAAACCAGTGCAAGAAAAATACAGATATACAGTTTCTGTGCAGAAACACAAATGTAATGTTTCCCAAACGAGCTGCTGTGGAAGCAAAGTGTGATTGATAGGAAGGTATAATAGAATATATAATACCTGCAAAAATATAATTGTTTTCTTTTGTTTTATACGTCATTAAAGGTGCAGAAATCAACAGCTAATCCTCCCTTAATGCTGTGCCAAGTAAAGTAGGGTTGTCCTTCAAGAACACATGCAATGTGTTTCAAATGTAATATTTAGGTATTTTACTGAGAAGTGAAATCATAGAATGATAGAATGGCCTGGGTTGAAAAGAGCCATAAGGATCATCCAGTTTCAACCTCCCTGCTATGTGCAGGGTCACCAACCACCAGACCAGGCTGCCCAGAGCCACATCCAGCCTGGCCTTGAATGCCTCCAGGGATGGGGCATCCATGGCCTCCTTGGGCAACCTGTTCTAGTGTGTCAACACCCTCTGTGTGAAAAACTTCCTCCTAATATCTAACCTAAACCTCCTCTGTCTCAGTTTAAAACTATTCCCCCTTGTTCTATAATTATCCCCCCTTGTAAACAGCCATTCCCCCTCCTGTTTTTATGCTTCCTTCAAGTGCTGGGAGGTCACAATGAGGTCTCTCCAGAGCCTTCTCTTCTCCAAGCTAAACAAGCCCAGTTCTGTCAACCTTTCCTCACAGCAGAGGTGCTCCAGCCCCCTGATCATCTTAGTGGCCCTCCTCTGGACCTACTGCAAGAGCTCCATGTCCTTCCTGTAATGGAAGCCCCAGGCCTGGATGCAGTACTGCAGATGGGGTCTCACAAGAGCTGAGTAGACAGGGACAATCCCTCTCCCTCTCCCTGCTGGCCACCCCTTTTTTAATGCAACCCAGACCACAGTTGGCCTTCTGGGCTGCAAGTGCACACACAAAATGGTGGGAAATATTTTGTTCTGAGAGCAGGACACATCTTTCCATTTGATAACTGAATTCCAATAAAGTTTATTTCACTTAGATATATTACTCTTGTTCACTGATGTGTTTGGCTGTCAGGAGTTAGCAAATTTAATTGAAATAGCCACTTTGTTTTCCTTAAAACGTGATGTACTTCCCAGCTGCTTCATTTCCCTCATATGTCAGTTTACCTTCATACTTAATTTATTCGATTTTCTAAAAACCTGTTAGTAAGTACCACCTTAGTTTTGAGGAGAGCATCCCTAAGTAGATGTTTTTTAAAAGAAAAGCATTGCACTTTGCCGTATGAAAGTTTATTCCTGCTTCTTTCAAGTTTCTGACTTTTGTGGTTATTTGTGGGAGGATATATGTGATTACTGCTGATATTTATATCAGTCAGTATGGAATCGACTTCATGCATTGCCCCTCAGCTGCTTCCATAGATTCAGCTTACTGCAAAGATAGGTAAAGATAAGATCCAACAGTACTTTCTCTGATATGACTCTAAACTCACCTCATATATTGCCATTTCTACTAGATATATTGCCATAAAGCCACTTGAATTAATACTGAGATTCAGGTCTTATGAAATACTGAAAAATGTCTTCGTATAATGCAGTTATATTATTGCTAGGATTTGCAAAGGCGCTTTCTGAAGCAGCTGGGCATCCATCAGCTTCACAGAGCTCACAAAAAGATGGAGCCTTAAACCAATCAGAAGCATCTCTCCAACTGTAGTTACTTCTTTATAGGTATGTTTAGTCAAGGGGAAACTGGGGTTCTATTCTTAAGTCAGCTTTCCAGTTTTGAGGCCTATTTTTCTCTGTCGTCACAGGTACATGTATCACTTGTGCTGAGGACAACTAGCTGAGCATTTTATCCCTCTGTATTTTGTTGTGTTTGTTGACAGCCTTGGACTTTCAATTAATTTCTCCAGTGTGACAGATGGTCTTCTAGGGCATTTGAAAGAAAAACAGAGAAACTGTAAATGTTCAGGACAAGGAGTTGTCATCTTCCAATCTTTCAGTAATTGAGCCCTTCTATCCAGAAGAGCTACCCTGAGTCAAAAAATAAATACTGAGCTCCTGCATCTTAATATCATTTGGTACCTCTGTGCATGTGAAATGATAATCTAGCCTTCATTGTATATTAAACACTTGAATTTATTTCCCAGCCTACATTTCCAACCCTGTTGTGGCCTGCAAACTGGTGGGATCTCAAAACTAGTATGGCAAAGCCAGGACGCAGAGCTGTTCAGCACTGATGTTCTGCAGCCATAGCAGTAACACTTAGGAGTCCAGCAAAGGTATAGTCATGGAGACAACAGCCTTTTATTACCAGCCAGCCTTTGTTTTCCCCATTTTCAAACTGCTGACTGAGTTTATCCAAAAATTATCTCTCTCACAAAATTAGTGAAAGTTTTCCCCAATAATATTTTTCCCATTCATACGTTTATGAGTGAGTGGTAAATGGAAATCATATAAGAATAATATTTGCGAACAGATTGTTAGTAATTACCAAAGAAGATTGTACTTGAAGAGATACCTCTTTCAAGTGAGAAGAACCAAAGCACACTATTTATTCCTACTAGTTGGCCTGCTTATGTTTTAAAGAAGCAAAACACAAGCCTTTGGAATGAATTAAAAAGGAATTTCTGTGAACAAGTGTTCTTGAATGACCCTATTTCTTTATAATAGTGCTATAGTGAAGGAAAGTTTATATTTTTATGTCCGCATATTTGTTAAAATATGTGCAAATATATGCAAACTTGGCAACCAACATGCTCTTGACAGTAGTTGGTCTATAACTGCTTCAGTGATTTCTTAAAACTGCGGATAATGATTATGGAAAGACATACTTTGTTGTGTAAACGTGATGTCTAGTAAACTAATGAAACCAAGCTATCAAAATCTTTATTGATGGAGTGTCATTATTTATAAATTGCTCTTTGTACTGAAGACAGTTCAGTAGTTATAAATAAATGGCAAAGATGACTTGCTTTCCTGCAGAGCTCTGTCATTAGAGGGCCTTTGAATATCTGTGCTAACAGGTTGAGATGCATTAGCTAACTGTTCCTCAGAATTCCATTGTACTGACTGTAATTCATAGTCATTTTGATTGTAAGTCAGTGGGACAGAAAGAGAATGCTCTTATCTCTGGGCAAGTGTATTATTCTAGCTTAGAACTTCAAGTGGATTCAGTGACTGGCACCAGTAAGCTTGGAATATTAATGAGATGGTGGCTTGACTTCCTTACTACAGGGAAGCAGCAGGTTGTGCAAAAACACGGGCTCTCAAGAGTAGTCAGGTTGACACTGAAAACACTGAATGAATTTTCATCATGAATGCTTTATGTGTAAGTCCCAACAGCAATCAAGTTTCATGTGAACTATTCAAATGTTACTAAGAGCATCTTACATTTCCTCTGTCAGTATAATTTTGCATTTTGTGGTTCTCACTTCTTCAGTATGGATCTCTATTGCTTATTTTCACCAAGAGTTTTGAATATAAAATTTGCATCCATAGACAGACTTGTTTTGACTCAAACCTTCAAAGATTCACATCGCTACATATGACTTGCGTCTTCTAGTTCTTCTCTGATAGGAGTGAGGAACGCTTTTATCTTCTGTGAATTTCTGTAGCAGTAAAACAACCTTGTAAGAGGACTGACATGTCTGAATTCAAATTGCATCAAGACTTAGAGCACCACAAATAGAGTCTTATGCACTCCCTGGTTTCAACTTGATGCAGGATTCAACTCAGGGTATTTACTCAGTTGTGAACTCTGAGAAGTCCCCTCAGGTCACAGTTCAGATGTAGCTATTAGATGATACTAATCTTCATTTAGAAAGCATTCTTGGGAAACACCTTCTGGCTGTTTTAGACAAGAATTTCGGAGATTTTCATACTTCTACTTCGTTAGGACAACAATGTTGTAATACAAACACCTGAGGTATATAGCTTGAGGCTGTTAGCTTTTCCTTGTGTTTGTATTCTTGTGTTATTGGGGCTGGTGGTAATTCAGTTGGGTAGTAAACCAGGTAACCTGTGAGAGCAGTTCAGTATAGACGAACTGTAATGTAGGATTAGACACTAAGTTTAAAACTTCAGCTGTGCTTTTCAGATCAGCCTGAAGGACTAGTGAAGGCCTGTTCTGCTGCCAGCTACATGAAAGAATAAGCATTCTTCTGATTTGTTATGCCTTTTAATGCTCTTTCACTCTTGAGGACATGGTAGAGCTTGAAATAGATGTTTATGCTTCAAAGCAGAGGCTCCCCAGGAATGTACACTGCTATTGCTTATGACACAGCAACGTTGTAGGTGTAAGTTAAAAATGTCAGACAGTTCTTTCACTTTGGCTACCAATATAAGTACTAGTGTGAGCAAGGCAGCAACCTCCAGCTCTTCAGCATCTGGCATAGTTACTGGAATAGTGACATCTCTTCTGGGAAGTCTCATTGCTCTCATGTTTAAGAAACTGCATGGAGAAATATCAACAAAGAAGAGTTAATAATAGTAAGTACTAAAAAGGGCTTTGAATAAAAAGATCTTTATGTTCATATTTCAGGGCCTTAGCTGACCCTTTTCCTTCTCCAGATCAGGAAGAAACTGCTGAGAACACATTTATTTTAGAATTACTCATCTCCTTTCTGCTGTGCAGTAGCTGACTAGGAGGACACAGTGTGATGGGGCGTGAGCAGTGGCTCGAAAGTGAAATGTTATCTCACCCCACTGGAAATATGCATTATAGCCATGGGGCAGGCAACTGTCATACCAGTGACAGGCCTCTAAAAGTGGAATGTGGCACTCATCAAGAAGAGTTTACAGGATGCTACAATGCTACACGTTTTGGCAAATATTTGAGTATTTTTGGACCTCTTTTATTCACAACTAGATGTTTAAGATAAAGTCAATATCTGCACTGCTATACCTTTCTTTCATCTCTATCACAGAAGCACGGAGATATGTCCAGTTTGCTTTGCTTGCTATCCAGTAAGCAGCCATGACTGCAAGGTAAAACTGTCCACTTTTGGTGTACACATCTGGGACAGTTTAGGCGTCTGACTTATTAGACATGGAGCTGGACCATGGCTTTATCTAGAAAAGCACTTTAACTCTCCTTTGTCCCAGTCTAGGTAAACAGAGCTATGCCAGAGCTAAAGGTTTCAAGGTTTCTGCAAACTCCCTTGAATGCATCTCTGACAGAGAGGAAGGTAATTCTTCGGTAACTCTAGAGTTAAAGAAAGTTCTTACGAACTTAGAAATGAGTACAGTGAAACATGGTTCAAATATCCTTGCAAACCCAAATGTTATATAGTTTCACATCTCAATTTCAGAGCAGAAAGAAATGTTAAGACATCCTGCAAAAATACAGCATCCAACTTTATTTTCTTCTGTAAGGTTCTTCTAGTAATATACCAGACAATGTTTTTTTTTTCTACATGTAATTATCACCAGTTCTTTACAGATTTAACTTGTATGTGACACTGCAAGTAACAACGTCTTATGTATGGACTAAATCTAATTTATAGAATTGCAGATGAAGAAACACCCTGGGATGTGCTGAGATCTCAAATGGTATTCAGATAGATAAATGTTTCCTGTCCTCAACCTGAAAAGTTGATTGCCTAAATGAGAACAGGTGAGAACATCCAGATGAATGCCATGGACAGATGTTACCCAGAACAGAAATGGGAGGAAAAAGTAAAACTGAATAATTTTTAGGGGGAACAGAAGATGAAGGTCAAAGACTCATATTTCAGTTTGAGATGTTGATTCTTCTTGTTAAATATAAATGTGGCAAATTATGAATATTATTTTTAACAATTTTTTTTTGTTAACTTAAAACAGTAGTTGAACTCTGTTGACTTCTAGAGTGCACTTTTGTGCGGTGATTAGTTAATGTGAGCTTTAAAGGAGATGTGTTTGTATGGCACAGTTATGAGGAGAAAATTAGTCTCCATAACTGAGTGTCAGTCAACAGCTCTATCAGGTCTGTGTATGTAATTAGCAGGAAGTGCCTTTCCTGATTTAAAATACTTTACACGAACAGTTTAGCTAAAACTGTTGCATTTAGGAAGCACGTTTCTTGATGAGTTCTCAACTAATGACTTTGTGCATGTATGCAGTGAGCATATGAATGCATTTCTGTGAGTTGCGTCATGTAGTCTTGAGATCAGGTCAGACAGGTGTATGGAACTAGAGGAGTGGGAAGGACAAAAATTCCATGGAAGTTTCTGAGTCTGTTTAAGAACTGGATTTCCCTCATCACCTGCAGAGCCATATTGTATTTACTGTATTTACCTTTGAAGATACGTTGTTAAGCCAGTATATCAAGCTCTCACGCAGAATTGCAAACTGATAACACTGGGAAAAGACCAAGATGAAGGTTTTAGTCCACGAAATTTATGCACCTAGCTTGCTCGTGAATTTTAGGTGCTCAGCTAGTTTTCTTAAGCATCTCTATGCTATTACCTATCAGTTAAGAGGACAGAATTGTATAAACTCAGAGCCTAAGATCTCCTTGGGAAGGGCTTCTGCTTTAATTGTTTCGGAAGCAGATGCAGACAGAAGTGGGCATCCTGAGGTAGCTGTAATTTGAATGGCTCCCCCTTGGGCAAAGTATTGTTTCTCTTTCCATGTTTGCACAGCAACAGGCTATGTTGAATCTTTTCACAGTTACTTGGAGCTGTAATGTAAGTATTCAATCTTAACATCTGTGATGGTCCTAAAATTCAAGATGAGAACCTTACCTGGCTATGGGTCCACTGCTGAGGTGGCAGTGCCTTTTGCACCATTTATTTTGCTATAGATACCAGTAAGTGATGCTGACAAGTGCAATGGTCGTGTTTAGTAGTAGCCAGGAAGAAGTCATCCTAAGAAAAAAACAGACCAGCACTTGTTGTGCTGCTTTGCTCCAAGAAGAAGTACTTGTGTACCAAACTATCCAAAGTTTTATGGCTTTGGTACAGAGGGTACTGGCTCATGTGTGTTAATGTGTATCATGTCTAGGCTGTCCTGCCATTTCTTCCACCTCCTTATAGGATATCAGCGTAGAAAGTCTCTGTATTAACCACTGCCTACCCATCCTGCTAAGTATGAGAAGTTGATGGTCTTCTCTCCCAGAGAAGACTGCTAATTGGATGAATGACACTAAGTTACTAGCATTTTGGCAGGAAACACTGAAGTGTTGGAAATCATGCCACTTTGGGGGGAAAAAAAGTACTAGATATTTCTCCAAAACAGCCCTAAGATTTTTCAGATCAATTCTGGAAGGCATTTTCTTATTTCTTCAGTTTGTGTGAAGTTTCATTACATTGTCTGCCTTTATACTTTGTGTTGTTATCGCAACAACAAGGTTCTTGGCTGAAAAATCATTTTTTCCGGGCAGCAAATGTTTCGTTATAGTTAACAATAGTGGGGTTTCTTTCAACATGAGGTATAATGGAGATAAGTCTGCCAAGAGCAGTTCAGTGATTACTTCCACATTCTAAACCTGAAACACTGAGGTTTCCATAATTTGACTTATAACAGAAAACTTAGCAGTTTTCAGAAAGTGTGAATTTATTTAAAGGCATCTTCGTGCCTCATTACATTGCTATACATGTACATGTGCTTCAAGCAGCTTGATTATGCAAAAAAAAGATATTTGAACTCCGTGAAAACAGGAAAACTTCTCAGTGCTCTTCAGGTGATGTGAATATTAAGAGATCTATTTTGTAACATCAGTCATGGAGAGATTTTGTTCTTCTCAGTGTTTCTCTAGAACACTCTGTTAATCTGTTTTGTCTGATTAATATCAGATTTGGAGCCTCTTCATGATTTATTTTCAGAGAAACAGATGTTATCGTTTGTGGTGGAATGAAGACATACTCTGGGCATTATGTAACCTGCCTTAGCATTAACTTACATTACATGTTTTTCCTTCATTCTGTCACAACATTGTAATTGTACTCAAATGATTCTCAACATGTTTCCATAGGCATTTAGCATGTTCAGGCCTTGTTTAATATATACTTTGGTCTTTGGTTATAGCAACAGTTTTCTTAAATGCGTTTTAGTGTTGTCCACCAATTCTGCTTCTGTAACCTTTGCAGAATTATACAAAATCTCAGTTTACCACTGTAGTGTTAATGGAGTACTATGGACTCTCCACATCTACAGTAGAATCAGGCAGAGGGGTACAGGGTTGAAAATCAGGGATCCAGCACAAGGAACGGGGGAAAATTCTGTGAGCTCGTGGAAGAACTGTTTACAAATAGCTGAATACTAGAGTCTCCCTAAAGACAGTTTTGCCTGCTCTAGAACTACTGTGCTTGCATTACAGTATGAGGTTTCCTAGCTTGGATTTTAATACTGGAATTGCTGCTGTGCTTGGGTCCTGCCAGTTCTCCTCAAGTTTTTTAATTAGCTTGTTCCTAACCAGAAGCCTTGTCCTGGCATTGTAGCCAACTGACTTGAACATGTTTTAACTCACTGGGGTCAGAGATGTACGTGATGCTTTCTTTATTTCATTCCCTCTGTCTTTCAGCCTCCAGAGATGGAAGGGGAGGGCTTGGGTAACATCAACAGCTCTGAAGAATGCCTTGTACACTTTGACCTGTCTCTTGTGGAGGGCTTTTCCTCTTCTACTGAATAGATTTATTGCTATGTTTCTTTTAAAGCCTTCTGGCTCAATGGTCAACCTTAGCTGGCAGGGAGGCAAAGGAGGCTGATTTCTTTTGAAGTAGGGACAATAGTTACTTGAAAAGCATGTTAGCGGATGGGCTTGGACTGGGAAACATTTCATTTGGATGCATTCAGAGTTTTAGAAGATTCTAGGCTGCAGTCTCACCCTGAGTGGGGAATAGTATGTTGGGTAAGCCAGATGGAGCATGGCACCCCAAGCAAAACAAGAAGACATCCCCTGCCTTTTGCTTGTCTTTGACAAGCCTTGCTGAAATTAATAGAGGAGCCTAGGTTGGGATTAAAGACCAGTGTTACAAGTTCCCTAATCATTCACTTAAAGCAAATTTGCATCAGCAATTCACACTCACTAACTGTAATTTTTGTCACTGGAGAAATATAGGAAGCAAGAAGAGATTCCCTTGTAGTTCCTTATTGTCAATTTAAGGTATAAAATTTCTAGTATATAGGCCTTGCACCAGAATAACAGATTACAACTGCATGATCTAAACATTTCATGACAAGACTTGCTTGTGATAGCTTCACCAGCCTTTTTTTAAAAGAAAAGAGAGAAGAAGAACAGGTAAGATTCCTGATAATTTTGTGTGTGTGGAGTTTGGTTGTCTCCCTTTAAGTGTGGCGTTGCCGCACTACAACAGTTAAAACCTATTCAAAAAAGGGAAACAATCAGTTTGGAATATTCAGCCAGGGATATTTTACGATCGTTAGCTTTTTGTTGACATAAATTAATGTGTATATGCCCAGAAGAGTAAAATTACTGGCATGATCTTTATCAGCACGTGGTAAAAAAACAGAAGAGGGAACAGTATGGTTTACAGGAAAACAAGAAGTATTGTTTGAGTTGTTGGATCTTAAAGATTAATTTTTTTGTCTATAAATTTGAAATTGAAGTAATATTTTGTTGCTTTTTTGTCTGTTTTGTTTTGCTGTTAACCAAACCACTTTCAAATTTGGCCCAAACCTGCAGGCAGTTCTGCTTCAAAGCAGAATGTTGGCCAAATATATGCAGTAAGCAGACTAATGCAAATTTTTAAATAGCAGTTATAATCATTTTCTCTATGTTCACACCATTGAAGTTGTAAATTTTCCGCTTCATGTTTGAAAGAGGCTATGCTGGAATATTTGCCCTTGGTTGCTGCAAAAGAGCATAAGCCTCCAAAGGAGTTTGACTGCTGCCAGGACTAGGTTTGCTGCTGACTAAAAGTATTGATGTCTGCACAGCTGAGCCAGCTGACTTGTTAGCCATCCATCTCTAGCTTTCAGTCAAAGTCTACCGGTAAAGACGTGCTCAGAAAAGTGAAAACACTGACAAGAGAGGATAAGGGGGGTTCACATGACTATAGGTTTACAACCGCAGCTGTACAGTTGATCCTTCTTTGTATGCGAATGTGTTGCTAAAGATTAGGCTGGGGTCAGGAAGCTAGACATTTCTATGTGAGCCCCAGGTAACATCTTACCTACCTATGTGGAATTGGGCTGAGCTGTCTGAAATTGATAGTTCATCACGGTGATTTAACTAGAGAGTAAAAGCAGTATCTTTTGCAGAATGGCAATAGTTCGTGACAATGTATTGTTGTGGTAAAATTTCTCTCCTGGCTTGAAAGACAAGAGTTAGTATTTCTGAACTCTTCCTGTCTTTCACCATGGCTTGCCGCTTTGGTTTCTTGCTGCATCACTCCTGGGTTTGTTATATATACTAAAATATATCTTCTGGCTTGTTATACATGAGGGCAGATAGAACTAGAGCAGTTTGCTGCTAGTTTCTGGCCTACACATCCAGCCTAGGACTGCCTTCTAGTCCTGTGATCTGCCAGAGTTTCCTGAGCACTTTCACAGCATATTCTAGGAGATTGGATGATGTCTATTTACACTTGCCAAAAGCTTTTGTCAAGGTGTTCTGTGTGAGCAGCATGGAACCCTGCAGTAGAGCTGTGGAGGACTGGTGCTGACTATACAGTAGCCACAAAATCAGGACCAAGTCAGAAGTGGCAGGATCCCAGATTAGTAGATTCAGACATCTGTGTTTGAAACGTAGACTTAACAGCTGGGCAACCATAACAGGAAAGACAGCAAAAATTCCGGATATAGGTTATTAAAGACTAGAGAGACAGATAGGCCTTTCAGAAGTAACAGATAGATGGATAGACAGGACCTTGCCAGGAAAAGTTGTGCTGGCTGCTGTATAAGTAACAAATATCCATATTACTGCATTTTGCTGATGCTTTTCTGTTCTAGTGCATAGAGTACTTGTTCTTGTCTCTCTTTTGGACTTGGTCACCATTACATAAATGCCTTCAGGTGCAGGAATGGGTCTTCATGATCTGATATTCCTTTTCAGCCTTGCATTGTAAACTGCTGACTTCTTCCAAGCCTGACCACAACCATGAAGAGCTCTGCTGAAGCACCTGCTTAAATGTCATTTGCTCTGAATTTGAGGAGTGTAATAAGCCACTCAAAGGAAACACTAAGGATGTAACAATGCACATATGTCTATTCATGGAGAGTGTGTTTAATTCAGGTTTTCAGTCACTGCGGGCTGATGCAAGATGAATTATTAGAGTCACAGAAAGGACCCCTTCTATCTAAACTTCCATCTCTGAAGACAGTATTGTGGTGTACTTTGTAGAGAATATTTGTAGTTACAGTTCACATTCTGCAATGAGACAATTATGACTAAGAACTGGGTAAGAGCAGAACTGTCTGAGGAGGATTAAGGAGTCATTTTCCTTGCACGCAGGTGGTTCATCCACTGCTGGCCCTTGTTAGCAGAGCTGCATCAACTGTGGTACTGGAGGCAACACGATTCCTGTGCCTGTCCAGGCAGGAGGTCTCACATTCATTTATCCTACTGGAACCACGCTTCTGCGTCCTACCACAGAGTATGGAAATGTTGCAGTTTCCAAGCATGTGAGAGATGAGGAAATGCTGAAACAGACATGCTTTTCAAGCAAGTTAAGTCAAATACAAGTTGTCCTTATAGCATTGCAGCCAAATCAGATGTCTGCACTGCTACTCTCTAGATGCATCTGAACATCACTCTGTGTGTAAAAATAATCAAGGATCAACGACCACATGTGTAGTGATTTGGAGTTAGAGGGTACACAGCCAGTGAACACTTCAGATCCACTGTATAGTGAATTAAACCGCCTTATGACACTCTGGGTTTCAGAGCAGCTCCTACTCCTTAAGAGGAAAAATAAAAGGTTAGTTTCAGCCTGAGTGTAGAGAGAATGGTAATATCTCCAGCTAGTACAGAGATTACCTGCCCTCGTTAGATTCTCATGTTTTACACTTAACTCATCTTACTGCTTTACAGACTTTATTGAAATAGAAAGCACAGCCTTCATTTTTGTTCCTCTTTTTATAAACTGGATGTTAGGAAAGGGCACTGAGGAAGTTCTGGGAGATAAAAACCTGAACTGACTCATCCTTGCTGCTCTACCTGACATACTATCATTCTGGGCAAACAGATGAATAAAAGCAAACAAAGTTTCTAATTCCAGTAAGACCAGTGAAGGCATGATGAAGATGAGTTACCCTCAGCAAGTTTGCTGATGATACAAAGTTGGGAGGATTGGCTGACACACCTGAAGACTGTGCTGCCATTCAGCGAGACCTGGACAGACTGGAGAACTGGGCAGTAAGAAACCAGATGAGGTTTAACAAAAACAAGTGTAGAGTCCTGTACCTAGGGAGGAATAATTGCATGTACAGGTTGGGGGATGACTTGCTGTAGAGCAGCTCTGCGGAGAGGGACCTGGGTGTTCTGGTGGACGACAGGTTGGCCATGAGCCAGCAGTGTGCCCTCGTGACCAAAAACGCCAATGGCATACTGGGGTGCATTAAAAAGAGCGTGGCCAGAAGGTTGAGGGAGGTGATCCTCCTCTACTCTGCCCTGGTTAGGCCTTGTCTGGAGTACCATGTCCAGTTCTGGGCTCCTCGGCACAAAAAGACAGGGATCTCTTGGAAAGAGGTCCAGCGGAGGGCCACAAAGATGGTGAAGGGCCTGAAGCATCTCCCCTATGAAGAAAGGCTAAGTGAACTGAGTTTGTTTAACCTTGAGAAGACTGAGAGGGGACCTGATCAAGGCCAGAATCTTTTCAGCAGTGTGTGGAGACAGAACAAGGGGAAACGGCCAGAAGCTGGAGCATAGGAAGTTCCGCACAAATGTGCACAAGAATTTCTTTACGGTGAGGGTGACGGAGCACTGGAACAGGCTGCCCAGGGGGGTTGTGGAGTCTCCTTCTCTGGAGATATTCAAGACACACCTGGACGCCTACCTGGTGTAGGGAACCTACTTTGGCAGGGGGCTTGGACTCGATGATCTCTGGAGGTCCCTTCCAACCCCTACAATTCTGTGATTCTGTGATAATTAGGCATGGCGTCATTATCCGTAGCTCCCGAGTAACAACTTTAGCAGGACTTCCACGCTTGTTCTTAGTTACAGGTCTATTCATGTTACTACTGAAAGTAATGTATTTCTAAATAATGTACTTAAAAGAATATAAAACAGCAGTCCTGCTATCTGAATCCTATTCTTCTGCCTGTTAAAGTGCTGTCAAAGAAACCTGGCTCCAGTGTCAGTGAAAGGGGTCCAGTGCTGACAGTAGTGTCTGTGTGTATGCAGTGAGTGATGGCTTGGGAAAGTGCCAGCATAACAGCTTCCTATTTTCAGGACCTATTTTATCCAGCTAATATTGTGGCTGTTGTGAACTGATTTTCTTTCAATAGCTCAGCAGAAGAAAACTATTTACCCAAATGCCAAGGGGATACAAGGCATCTAAAACCCTGAATTTTAACTGGAATTAATTAAGCAATCACCTGTGCCTTTCCTCTTGCTCTTAAGAAAAAGCTTAAAAATGAAAAAGTTGTTAATTAGCATGACCTATGAAACCAGACAGGCTTTTTGGGTGTTTGTAAATGAACAAGATCTGCACAGTATTTAAGGTGGGTAAGTGACAAAGAAATTGCACTCCAAAAATAAGTTGCATGGAAACTAAACAGAAATGGGCTGTGTAGCAAATGGCACTATGGCTATTGCGGGGATGCTTTACAACTATTTAAAAAGATGTGTCCTTTTGGAATAACAGCATCCTTTCCTATAGAGCAGTTGAGACTCTGTTTTTTTGCACATTACACGTGCTTGGAATTCTAGGTTTACTGACAAATATTGGAAGTTTCTGTCAGTAACAGATTTGCGTCTCTTTTGTCTGGGCCTTAAAAAACAACTGGTTTTCTTAAAGGATGTGAGAAAACTGACCTGGGGCTGAATTGGTGAGAAGTTGCCTCCTGCAGCCTGCATGACACTATCCTAGCATAACTTGAGCATAGCTGTGGACCTTCCAAAGTCACTTAATTCCTGTTACAAATGAAATTGGTTCATTTCTGAGGTCCTCCAGTCTACATCTATTTTATGTATGTTCTGCAAATTTATTTATTTATTTATTTATTTATTTATTTATTTTTATTTTCCCCAGGAATGAGAAGAAATATATAAGCAGATACTGGAAAGAAGTGAAAATTGGAGACTTTGTTCAGCTTCGGTGTAATGAAATCATACCTGCTGACATCTTGCTGCTCTCTTCAAGTGATCCTGATGGGTTGTGCCATATAGAAACTGCTAACCTGGATGGTGAAACTAACTTAAAACAAAGGCAGGTGGTGAGGAGGTTTTTAGAGCTGGTAAGTCATCCTTCTTAACTTTCATTTAAGTTTGCTTCAAATAAGGGAACTGTTCACCAGTCCACAAAAACTAAATCTGCTTGTTGTAGTAGTGCTAATGAGTTAGTGTTATGGTTGTCATTAAAACACCAGAATGTGCCAACAGTTGACTTCATAATAGTATAAGTTTTTCCTTGAATTTGAATAGGAATTATTTGGGGCAATTGTGTGCGGTTGGAAAATGTTGAGGGGATTTGCTGCTTTTATTGTAGCTTGCTTTTTGAAAACATATTTTAACTGCCCAGTGAGAAGATACTTAAATATAAACAGCTACTTTTCCTGCCTGCAGTCAGGAATTCAAATAGGAATTTTGCCTAAAACTCTGTGTTGCAGAATATTCCTCCAGCAGTTGGAGCATTAAAGCTTGAAAAATTTAAAGGGGCAGAACGCATGCATTCTAGAGGTTTGTGTGCTGAAAATCTGTTTTACTGCTCTCTCACTGTACTTATCACTCCCCAGCAGCATTGTTTTAAAGCAAAACAAAATCCAGGAGATCAGTTACTATCAGCAGAATGAGAGGAAATTGCCTGAAGTTTTACTTAACAATCTTACTGAAATCATATTTATTTGTGTGCCCTCCTCTCCTGACAGTTAACCTTAATTTCCTGTATTTTGGGTGTGGAAAAAAAAAAATCCAACACAACAACAACTACTTATTCTACAGAATTCAGCTACCTATTTTTCCTAATAGTTGTTCTCAGTCGAAGAATGCAAACTGTGACAGCTTCTGCCATTACCAGTCATCAAAGATAACTACAGAAACCTGTATCTGTGTTAAAGAAATCCAACCAATAGGATAAATATCCATATGCCTTCCAAATAGTTGTTTTAGATAGAGGCCTTCTGTGAATAGCTTGTAAAAAAGGGAGATAAACATTTGTTTAATATTAAGTGAATTCCATGTAGAACATAGATGTCCCATGTGAGCTACCACCATGACAAGAAGCTTAATCAGCTACAGGCCAAACGTCTCAAAAATTCTGATTGTTCCAAAGAGGCTAATTAAATAGCTTCTCAAAAGTCTTATCCTGTTCCCACTGAGAGGAAATTTCTCCCAGTGGGTAGAGCCCCAGGGAAGAACTTTGATTATATGTCCCAGTTCTCTGCCAGCAGACATCCAATATGACCTCAGGCAAATTACGTAGGACTAAAACTATAGATTGCATACAGGGATGCTTTCATATTATTCGGTACAGCTAGAAGTGAACAACATGTCTCAGCTCTCTCACAAAGGAAAACCAATGATGGTACCAGCTGCCCCATTCCTTCACAGCAGATGGTTGAATTTTCGTGATTCAAGACCTGACACACGGCAGGAGGTGCCGCTAAGCACGGTGAAAAGAATTGATGTATCCAAGTACAGTGAGTCACCAGCCTGCTGTCCAGAGGAATCCCTTTTGCTGCACTAGGATCTGCATCTTCCCTGGCAATGGCCATCGCTTGCCACTAGGACTGTGATACCTGAGGGTACTTTTCAACTTTACAGACTCCCCTAATTCTGGGAGTAGTGACCTCCTAAACATCTGCCTGAGCCTTTGGCTACGGAGTCACCCTTCTGTCACTACCCATCAAACAAATACATGCATTAATCCGTCTTCATTAATGATTTGAACAATGATGTTGAATGCACTCTCAGTAAATTTACAAGTAACACAAAACTAGAGGTGGCTGGTTCACTGGAAGGTTGTGCTGCCATCCACAGGAACCTGGAAGGGCTGGAGGAGCGGGCTGACAGGAACCTTATGAAATCCAACAGTGAGAAGGGCAAAATCTATAACCTAGGAAGGAACAACCCCATGCACCAGTCTGTGCTGGGGGCTGCCCAGCTGGAAAGCAGCTATGCAAAGAAGGCCCAGGGGGACCCAGTGCTCAAGCTAGACATGAGCCAGTAGGGCTCTTTCACAGCAGAAGTGGTCCACAGCTTCCTGGGCTGCATGAGGAAGAGGCAGCAGCAGCAGGCTGGGGGAGTGGGACAGCTCTGGGCTCTGTGCAACAGACATGGACTTACTGAACCTAGTACAGGTGATGAAGGGAATGGAGCATCTCTCATACAAGGGAAAGCTTAGAGCACTGTGACTGTTCATCCCAGAGAAGAGGATGCTCAGGGGGGATCTCATCAATGTCTAAATACCTAAAGGGAAGGTACATAGAAGACAGAGACAGGCTGCTTTTAGTGGTGACCAGTGCCAGAACAAGACACAAATGGCAAAAACTGGCACACAGTTCACTCTGAACACGAGGCAGCACTCCTGTGTTGTGTGACTGCCCAGAAGCTGTGGGGTGAGATCTTCAAAAGCTACCTGGATGTGGCCTGCGTGAGCAGAGGTTAAACTATGTGGCCTCCAGAGGTCTCTTTTCACCTTAGCCATCCTGTGATTTTCTGATTCGGTAATATAGCTTTAGCAAGAAAACTGGGAAAGACTATCCCAGCAATGTCATGTTTTTCACACTCACTGCAGTTTAAGTTGCTGATCTCCAAACTGGGCAGCTGAAGACTTTTACTCTGGATTCTATACAGTTTTACAAGACCTGTAACCTTCTAAAGGTTTGTTTATAAGTGAATGGCTGTGTCATTTTCTCCTCAGTCTAAAATGTATCTGAGACTGAATTGGACCACACTGGGGAAGAAAGCTGAGGAAAGAATGCCTACCAGTCACAGCTAGGTTATGAGCCAAGCAGCTCAGTCACAGTATTTGTGGCAGCTTACCCTGCTCAACTAAACAGCATCGGAGCAGGCATTTTGAAGAAATCAGTTATTGTGTAGTTACTTACAGTCAGCTTTGTAAACACTTGGCATTCTTTACATTTCTGTCCTATTCTTCTTCAGTATCTTAGTTCCCTGTAGTGTGATTATGGGACTTTTCCATCCCAGAACTGTGTTACCAGATGTGTGGGTAAATAATTTCTTGAAATAATTTTTAGATCACTAGATGTCTAGATATGGTAGCAGTGGGGTCCATAATAATTTGTGAGGGGTTAAACTGGCGTCAGTGACAGAAAGCTTATTCATTTCAATGAAAGCAGTCCTGGGCCCCAAGAAGTCAAGTACTGAAAGAGAGCTTGTGAGAAAACCACACGTGACTAACACCCCTCTCCTAAAATAGCTGAGAAAGCAGGAAATATCCAAACCCTGGTAGTGTGTCAGCTAAGTTGTAGGCAAAGTGCACACCTGCAAGTTCCAAGTCCTCAGTGGCTGCAGCATCACAGAGCTTCACTGTAACAGTGTCACATGAATCATCCAGCAGAATGCTTACCATCCTCATAAAAGTCATGGCTAAAACCCGTCTGAGCACACTGTTAATTCATGCAGCAGCATTAGCTTCCTCCGCTCATGCTAGTTAGGCTCTTAATTGGCTCTTGAAGGTGTTGCCCTGCTGAGAGACACTCAGTAGGATGGAGGGAAGGAGCTGCTTGGGAAATGGTCATTGGAAAGGAGGCAAACAGCCGTGTAGCATGGAATACCAGGGTGATGCTTATATTTGTAAGTGAAATTAATTTCCTATCTGAATATATCCAACTCACCACAACTGGAGGGAGTTTACTGTTATATCTCATAAAATAATTTGGAAGGTCAACATTCTCTTGCATCAAATGCTGACCATCTTTTCATCAAACCTCAGCAGCGTCTGTTCACAAATCTTTTATAGAACCTACAACTCGAGCTACTCGTGTGTCGGACAAGAGTGCTTCTGTGTTTTTATATTATCGTTTTACTCAGCGGAATAACTTTCAGCTATGTTCATAATTGTTTGGTTCCGTCTCATTCTACAGCCTTGTTGTTCAAGCAGGAAAACAAACAAATAGATTATGTAGTCCTGAGCCTCTTTCCCACACTGCTAAACTCATCCCTTGTCCTCTTTACAGAATGATTGTGCCTGGTCATGTGGTTTATCATGGGACAAGAAATAAAGATGCTCTGGAAGCTTCTTCTTAAAATATCAGAAGTCTTTGAATAATGTCTCTGTAGCAGTGTCTCAAACATTTAAAATAAGTTGTGTTACAAAGCTTGGCATTTCTGTGTTTCCTATATGAATTATTTCTGAGGATATGCCAGGGAAGTAGGTCAACGAAGGATAGCTATTTCTATACCCGCTGCCCTACTGGGCATGGGAAAGGAGCAGGGGCAGAGGTGGAACAGTTGTTTTAAGCCACTTTAATGCTTTCCTACTTCTGTCCCTGCCCTACACCCATTCGTGCAATTTATAGTCAAGATCTTCACTATCAATTTGAAATTGCTAAGCATGGCATGTTCTGGGCACTGCTCCTGCAGCCACAGCATGCTCTCAAAAGCCCTTTCGAGAGGACAGCAAGCCCAGAGCTGTTATGTTGGGCAGAACTGTCCCTTCAGACAGTCTCTATTCTGCCAGCATGGTCTGAAGTCTTGTTTTGTGTCTCATTTCAGGATTAACTGCATAGTTGCAGAGGATGTAACAGGTCTTACAGGTTCCCTCTTCCAAACCTTTCTTTGGAAGAAAAGTACTGTTCTGACCCTTTTTTGGCCTGATGCTAGAAGTGGCAATAAGCAGTTATAGAAGCAGTTCTCATCTGTGCCTCCAGTGTTTTGCAGACATTCTTATGCTCTAAACACATGCTCAGAAGATCCAAAATCAGCATTTGTGGGCTGGGATTAGACCTCTCCGCTTCTAAATTCCAAGAAACTGTTCTCCTTTACAGTGCAAATGACCAGAAACATTGCTTATTTTAGTGCTGCATTGATGCATCTGAATAATTTTTAGTACACCAAGAACCTACTGTTTGCTAGCTTTGTGTGTTCATTGACAAATGGGATCTGTCTAACAAGAGGCTGCATTCCATACACAATTCTATGTCCTATTGACAGGCAAGCTGTGAAAAGTCATCAATATATTCCTCCTTGGTGACTTGTATGCCTGATGATTCTAGTTAGAATGTGTACCTTGTTCTTGGACTCTCAAGACAGTCAGTCTTGCAAATAAAGAAACTGCACGGTAAGCAGGTTGAAAAAGAAAAAAAAAAAAAGAGTGTTTCTTGGTATTACAGTTTCCTTCTAGTTTCCATCCAGTTCTCGCTGCTGTCTAGTCACAGCAACAATTTCTGTTGTGCTGGATCTAATAGGAGACGCATTATAAAAGAAGAATCAATGTTTTCTGTATGACTTTCTGGGTTGCTTTGCCACCACACCCTGCCTAATTGCGCATGGAATGTTTTACATGCATGTGAAACGTTTTGTCAGCCGCTCTTCACAAAGTGGATAAGCAGATACAGCTTTGACTGCAAAAGCTCAAAACTCCCTTTCAGGTCTCATAAACTTGATTTAGGATATTTTGATAGTATGAATCTGGACTCATGAAAAACATTTACATTTTCTTGCTGCCTTGCAGTATGAAACAAACAAGATACTCCACTGTTTTCACTCAGTATGCCTTTCAACAAAGTCCACAAAGACTCACTGTAGAGTGAGTGGCATTGCTTATGGTTTATTAACCACTGGCCATGTCCTAGATGTTTCTGTAGAGAGCTTCAGTTCAGCTGAAAACTAGGCTAAGTCTAGCAGCTGCCATCCCCTTTGAGAAGGTGCGTGTATCCCCCTGAGAGCTGGTGGGGAGAGATGATGGATTTATTTTCTCTCTTTCTCTCATAAGACTAAACCTTTATTCAAAACAAACTTGTACTAGCATGATTTAACAGATTTAGATAAGCCTTGCAAATGACTTTGTGGCTGCTTATTTATTTTGTCTAAAAAGCAGATTTGAATATGGTCTGCCTGTTTGGAGGATTCATTTGCATGCAGACTAGCACCAAAATAACTCATCAGACTGATTTCCTTACAAGACAGTATGTGAACCCTTCTGGAATATGTATAAACTCAGAGCCTGCGCTTACTGCAAGCACATTTGCTCTTTCATCCCAGCCTGGAAGTTAGGCTGAATTGACAGCTTTAACTTTCATCCAGCCCCACATGTTGTTGCATAACTTTGGAAGCATCTTGGATACTGCTTAGAAAAGCAGTCCCATGTTTCCCTTTTCCAAGCATTAGGACATTCATATTTCTCTTTCTTTCCCTGTGAGCCCTGAACAGAAACTATTCCAGAAGAAAAGGTAAGACTGCTTTTTAGAAGGGCTGCACTCTAAGCCTGGCTGTGTTGACAACTGTAGGCTACGCTATTTGTGAGGTACTTTAAGAAGAGCAACTCATGTTTAACAGCTCCCAGGGCAGCTCAGTGTCTCAATGTGGACATTCTTTTAGCATTCAATTCCCTTTCTTTCAGCTTTTTTACCATAAAAAGGAGAGGAGAGGAGAGGAGAGGAGAGGAGAGGAGAGGAGAGGAGAGGAGAGGAGAGGAGAGGAGAGGAGAGGAGAGGAGAGGAGAGGAGAGGAGAGGAGAGGAGAGGAGAGGAGAGGAGAGGAGAGGAGAGGAGAGGAGAGGAGAGGAGAGGAGAGGAGAGGAGAGGAGAGGAGAGGAGAGGAGAGGAGAGGAGAGGAGAGGAGAGGAGAGGAGAGGAGAGGAGAGGAGAGGAGAGAAGAGGAGAGAAGAGAAGAGAAGAGAAGAGAAGAGAAGAGAAGAGAAGAGAAGAGAGTTTTCAAATTTTAATTTAGCCTAAACAGAGATAAGGTTTCTTTTGTACCCAAATGTGTTGATTAAGCCAGCCCAAGAACAGCTGAAGTAAAATCAGCACAATTCCCAGGCAGACTTACATTGGACTTACTGATATGAGCTCATTATCTCAAAAAATTCCCTTGTCACTACTTAGCCCACTAATAAGCTCATGCTGTCATCATGGAATCTCAGCATGGTTTGGGTTGGAGGGGATTTTAAAGATCATCCAGTTCCAACCCCCCTGCCATGAGCAGGGACACCTTCCACTTGAACACTTCCAGGCATGGAGCATCCATAGCTTCTCTGGGCAGCCTCACCACTTGTAGTGAAGAATTTATTCTTAACATCTAATCTCAAACTACTCTTTTAGTTTAAAACCATAATGGCTTCTCCTATCACTATGCTCTCTGATAAGAGGCCCTGCCATTTTTCTTGTAGGCTCCCTTTGATACTGACAGGCCACAATGAGGTTTCTCCAGAGTCTTCTCTTCTCCAAATGGAAGCAACTCCTTCAGCTTTCAGAGGAGAGGTGCTTCAACCCTCTGATCATCTTTGTGGCTTCCTATGGACCCTCTCCAACAGTTCCCTGTCCTTGTGCTGAGGGCCCCAGACTTGTACATAGTACTGCAGGTGAGGTCTCATGAGAATAGATTAGAGGGCTAGAATCCCCCTCAGCTGAGAACCCTCTCTTGGCCTGCTAGTTGCACTCCTTTTGACACAGCCCAAAACATGAATGGCTTTCTGGGTTGCAGGCACACACTGAGTGTTGAGAAACTGAACTTATGTCAACCAACAGCCCGAGTCCTTCTCCTCAGGACTTTCTATCAATCCATTCCCCCCAGCCTGTATTTGTACTTGGGATCATCCTGGTTCAGATGTGGGATTCTTGCCCTTGACCTTTTTGAACTTCATGAAGTTCACACATGCCCACCTCTTGAACCTGTCTTAAGTCCTGCTGGATGGCATTCCTTCCCTTTGACATGTTGACGGTGCCACACAGCTTTGTGTCATTTGTTTACTTACTGAGGGTGCACTCAATTCCAATGTAAGTCGCTAACAAGGATATTAAATAGGACTGGTCCCAATACAGGCCCTTGAGGGACGCCATGTGTCACTAGTCTTCACCTGCATATGGAGACACTGACCACAGCTCTTTGAATACGACCATCCAGCCAATTCCTTATTCACTGGGTGGTGCCACTTAAATAAGTGGAAGTAGTACTCTTGTAATCAAACAGCTGTCAACTAATCAGCATACTCAGTCTTATTTAGACTGTAAGTGCTTTTATAGGGTAGAATAAGGCTACAGGAACAATGAATGTATTTATGACATTTTTAGGGGATTATGCTGTGTATAGCTTTTTTATTTTTATTTTTTCCCATTATTTTGGAAAGGTTTTCAAGGCTAGGAAAAATGACTTAAAAATTCCTGATATGCACATGTTAAAACAGCAAATTAGTGCTCCATCCCTCACACACTGACAAAATTAGATCTCCTTTAGGGAAAAAAGAGTTTAAAAAAAATAACTAAACAAGTAAAAGAAAATAACATTTTTCCCTATGCACTATGAGTATGTCAAATTATGAGCTTTTCTTTTTTTCCATTTTAGCTGAAGATTTTAGTGAAATGAGTCTTCTGTGTAGTGCAAAACACTTTCATGTCATCGACATCAAGTTGGGAGGGAGTGTTGATGTGCCTGAGGGGAGAAGGGCACTACAGAGGGACATGGATAGGCTGGATTGATGGGCCAAGGCAAACTGTATGAGTTTCAATAGGTTCAACTGTCTGGTCCTGTGTTTTGGTCACAACAACTCCAGGCAACCCTACAGGCTTGGGGAAGAGTGGCTGGAAAGCTGCCTGATGGAAAGGGACCTTGGTGTGCTGATGACAGTTGTCTGAATATGACACAGTGTGTCCAGGTGGCCAAGAAGGCCAATGGCATTCCGGCTTGTATTAGGAATGGTGTGGTGGGCAGGACTAAGGAAGTAATCCTGCCCCTGTACTGGGCAATGGTGAGGCCTTGCCTCAAGTACTGTGTTCAGTTTTGGGCACCTCAGTACAGAAAGGACATTGAGGTGGTGGAGCAGGTCCAAAGAAGGGCAGCAAGGCTTGTGAAGGGCTTGGAGAATATGCCCTATGAAGAGATGCTGAGGGAACTGGGACTGTTGAGTTGGAGGAAAAGGAGGCTGTGGGGAGACCTTATGGGTCTCTTCCAGTACCTGAAAGGCGCTTACAGCGAGAGTGGGGTTGATCACTTCTCACGGGTGACAGGTGACAGGACGAGGGGAAATGGCCTCAAGTTGCGCCAGTTTAAGTTTAAGTTGGATATCAGGAAAAACTTCTTTACAGAAAGGGTTGTTAGGCACTGGAATAGGCTCCCCAGGGAGGTGGTTGAGTCACCATCCCTGGATGTGTTTAAAAACCATTTGGATATGGTGCTCAGGGACATGATTTAGCAGAGGGTTGTTAGTAAGGGTAGTATGGTTAGGTTGTGGTTGGACTTGATGATCTTTAAGGTCTTTTTCAACCTGAGTGATTCTATGATTCTATGAGTCAATTCTATGTCAAAACCCTTGAAGACCCTTGTTGAACGTTACACCCAGGATGTTTAGTAAATTACTTTGATGAAGGTTGAATTGCAATGAGAAACTCTACATCACTACTGTTATATCTTTTTTTTGGGTAGCACTACATTCAGAGATGACTTTTGTGGAAACAGGAGATATCTCTAGTTGAAGAGGAAGCAACTACCTTCTCTCTAAGAAAAAAAACACATGGAGAGCAGCTGCATGCAGAATGTCATTGCTGGGCAGGATCTGAGCCTGTGCTTTGACAAACCTTTGTGCACACTAAGAATCCTCGGGGACTTAAGAGAACCATTTTTTTCACTTGGTTACTTACTTGACCATGGCAAGAGAGTCTCAGGCTGAGAGGTGAGGGGAAGGATGC
Organism: Excalfactoria chinensis; assembly: GCF_039878825.1. Classification (NCBI taxonomy): domain Eukaryota; kingdom Metazoa; phylum Chordata; class Aves; order Galliformes; family Phasianidae; genus Excalfactoria; species Excalfactoria chinensis. The sequence continues at coordinate 124,601,143 of NC_092825.1, forward strand.
AAATGAAAAGAAACTGAAGAGTGGTGGCTTACTTCCTGCTCAGCCAGTTTCAAGCAAGGTCACTGTCTTTTTCTGGTTTCCACTGTGCAGGTGTCTAGGCCACAGGTTTGACTGTCAAGAGAGATTAACTAAAGGGACAAAGAATTTGAATAAGACCAAATTGTTGATCCCTTAATCTTATCACTGGGGGCTGAGTTGGGTAAAGAGGTCTGAATGGTGCTGGGTATTTGACTTTTACTGTTGATGTTGACTGGTTATGTGTTTAAATATGAGTGAAAGGGGCTAAAGTGATTAAACTAAGTTTGAATGGCTGCAAGGGTTCTCCCATTCCTTGGGCAATCAATCCAGCACTGGTGGAACAGTGGTAAAACCATGTAAGGAAACATGTTATGCCAGTGCTTGTGCTGCAGCTGACCTCTAAAAGAGGTGGAAGATTTCATTCTCCATATAGATATTCCAGCATCTCTCCATTGTGCTGTTTCTCTGAACAAAAAAGTGTTAGAAATCAGTAGAACGTTTCAGGTATACAGAGAAAATTAAATGCTGTACTGTTTCCTACTAGAGAGAAGTAAACATTTGCACTTAAAGCAATTTAAGAAGAGGTTTTCCCATTAAACTCATCTTTATTTTTATTGCTTTCTCATGACTTTTCTGATCTCCTAGCCTAGTCCAGTTTTAATAAACAAGTTTATTTTGGGAACTGTTTATTCCTTTGCCATACATTGGCATCTCAGTTGAGCATGGGAAATATCTGGAATACCTGTTCTCAGAAATTAGATTTTACAATGTAGTGCTGAGAACTCTTGATTTTAGGGTCAGGAGCTTTGAACTGGAAGCACATCATATGACATTTGTCTCTGAAAGCACAATCCCAGTTGGCAGTATCAGTGAGTAGGAAAAGACAGTAGGGCTTTATTTTACAGAACAGGAGGGTTCATGGTGTAGAGGTATGGGGTATATAGCTACAGAAGTGACTGTATGGTCTCAGTTTCCTTTGTTAGCACCAAAGTAAAGAAAGGGTCTCCTTTTCTACCAGAAAAGGCAGAGGAACATAATGAGGAACTCTTGTATTTATCTCAACATCTAGGATGTGAACCTCAATTCCACTTCTCTTTTCTCCACCTGTTACCATCCAAGTCTTATACACGTTTCAGTACTGATAAGGCCACACAGAGCTGTAGACATTTGCATAAAATATTATTTACATGGGAAGTGGCTGGCCATATGTCTCTAAACTGTTATTTCAAGAAATTCACAAGCATTTCAATTCATTCATTGTACTCAAGTTCATACTTTCAAGCTCTGTTATGACTCTGTGATGGTCAGACACTTAGTATATGTGTATGATTGTTTTGTAGGTACATGACTTGAGTCAAAGTGTGACTTGAGTCTGTTCTCCACACAAAGTTATAGTGCTTGAACTTCCATTTGTTTTTGACTGAAAAGCATCAGTAGTGCATGTGGACCAATAGACAGCAGCGCTAAGCTGTTAAGTCAGCTTTCTTATTGACATAGTAATAGATTGTTCTATATCAAATAAGAGAAAAGTTATTCTTTTACCTTCTAAAAGGAATTTATGTTTCACATGCGATGTGGTTAGAAAGCCCATATAAGTTGTCATGAACATTTGCCAGCCCCCAGTTAACTTTTCCAAGCTTCATTGCTTCTTATTTTTGGCCTGGTTTGATTAAATAGCAGATTCAAAACCACGTCCCAGATGGCTAAGTATGCTTGTACACCTGTGTAGCAGCATGGCCTGTATGGCCACGGTCACAGGGATCCAACTTAGAGGCTGCTGCAGCATAACAGGAAGGCTGGATAGGGCTCTGAGCAACATAATGTAGTTGTAGGTATCCCATTTCATTGCAGGGGGGTTGGACTAAGTAGCCTTTAAGGGTCTCTTCAAACTCAGACAATTCTATGATTGTATGTCATGGAAGAAGAATTACGCAAAAAATCATGCATTCATTGATGTTCTTTCTCCCTGTTGGTCTTACTTCTGACATTTTTTCTCACTGGTTGCACTTCCACATCTTTATTGAATGTTTATAATCACGAGTATTTCCATAGGGAACGAGTGAAGACAGACAGTGTAATATGTCTGTATGAGAGTGAGGGCTCTGCTGTTCTGTTGTACTCTTATCCAGCAGCTTATATTCATTTTCACTTTAACGCCATGCTTACTTAATGACACATATGGAGTCAGTGAAGAGAAGACCAGCAGGAACTTCCTAACCACTGTGTGTGCTGAAGCGTGAGACTGGCTGGAGCCCTGAATAGGAAACTGAACCTTAATCTTTACCCGTGTGGTTCATGTTCATCCCTCTCAGACCATTTCCCAGCTCTGCTGTCCCATTTTGCAGCTGCCAAGGCCATTGTTAATTTCTTTTCATAAGAACTGTACAATCAGTCAGCATCTAAATAAATCACCCGTTGAATTCCTTGAGTTTATGAAGAGGTGCACTTGTGGATTTCCCCTTCGTTCTGCAGTCTTGAACGTGTTGATCGAAAAGGAATTTGACCAGTAGAATGGATAATAGATGAGCACAGAGCGGAAAGCAAAGCTTTTGCCTGAAGTGCTCTGCAGTTCTCCCAGCTTCCATCATGCATATACATGCTGGCCACAGCCTTGCTGCTCCTGGAGAGGCTGTTAATCGTCCCATTGTCCCATCCAGCCCCTCAGCAGGGCCGTTGGGGACATAGTAAAACTGCCAGGGTGAAGTGGAGAAGATGCATTCTCAGTACTGTTTGCATCCAGAGAGAGCATGAAGGCAAGGGATGAAAGACAAAATTCAAAGTGCAGACAACATTCCAGAAACCATCTTGGAGATGTGTTTCTTGGGTATATAACTGCATGCTCGTGGAAAGGCTGACTGTAACAGCACCAATTTGAATGTTGTCCTGTAATATTCAAGATGAAAGGTCTGTTTTCATTAGGACTGCTTTTTTCCCTGGCTTTGAATGCCTCCAGGGATGGGTCATCCACAGGTTCTCTGGGTAACCTGTTCCAGTGCCTCACCACCCACTTAAAGAATTTCTTCCTAACATCTAATCTGTTCCCACTCTTTTAGTTTAAAACCATTTCCCCTTGTCCTGTTCCCGTCTACTGCAGAAAGTTGATTTCCCACGTCCTTATTAGCTCCCTTCAAGTACTGAAAGGCCATAATGAAGTCTCTCCAAAACCTTCTTTTCTGCAGGCTCTGTCTGCTTCCATAGGAGAGGTGCTCCTGCCCTTTGATCGTCCTCATAGTTCTTCTCTGGAGACAGTCCAACAGTTACACATCCTTCTTATTTTCAGGGCCCCGGAATTGAATGCAGTACTCCAGATGAGGCCTCATGAGGGCAATGTAGAGGGGAACAGTCACCTTGTCTCCCTGGTGGCTACCCCTCTTCTGATGTAGCCCAGGATACAGTTGGCCTTCTGGGCTGCATGTGTATAGAAGTGGTCTCCCTACTGCTCCCCAGAACTGCTGTGTTCAGTAAACTGATTCCTTCACATCCCTGTAATTTTCAGTGCACAGCTAAGGCTTGCCATCACCTTGAAGGGCATCAGAATTTGCATGTCTGTATGTTCAGCATTGTTATACTTGTTTGAATGATGTTCTCCTGTGACTATCTAAAAGCAGTATCTTCTGCAGCCTGTCATAGGCAAAGATAGGTCTTCCAATACCATAGTAATAGCACATTTCTTTGACTGTAGACTGACTATTGTGATTTTCCCATATACTATTTTCTACAAAGGGGAAGACAATTAAATCAGCAAGAGGAAGATCAGCCCCCTAACATAGATTTGCCTTGCTCACCTGTTCCAGTGTTTTTACATGCTGAACACCTCTGTTCCAAATAGTGCTGAAAAAAAAAAGTTATAGTAGTAGTTGTCAGTGTAGAAAACAGAGCTATTAAATTCTGATGTACAGCTGGATCTGTTTAGTTCCTAAATAGGAAACTACTTCTCAATCAAACTACTTCTTCCTTTTCTTGTGAATTAGTGACACAGATAAATTCTGCCACTGACTAGTGCAGTTTCGACATAAAACATTCCAGTATTCTAATATATAAACAGTCTGCATGATTTGGGTATCTAAAATCAGTATGTAATTCTGATTCCATATTAATAAAAGGTCAGATTCGTTTTGTATTGAAAATGCAAGGTTCTGCTAAATAAAGTAGTGATAGGATGGACTGATGTCCACTGGGGAGATGTGTTGTTATTGCACTTAAAAGCTTTTAAACTGGAAACCTGTTTTCTTTTGACTGTGACAGGTTAATGTATGTTAAATATTTCCTCTGAGTTGTCCATCACTCCATTTCTCCCTTCTTGTTTCCTCCAGACATAATATACCCCAGAGCCCTTATCCAGCAATTGTACTGCGGGGAGAAGTCTGGATAAGTTCCATACCATAGCAAATAAACAGAATATGATAGTAATAATAATAATAAAGTAGCTGTCACTGTCATCCAAGGGCATCCTGGTGTGCACATGCTGTCCTAGTGGAAGGAAGGACCGAACATCAAACTGGTTTTTGCAGCAGTAAAGTAGGGCAGATGAATAAAGGAAAGCCTTTTAATAACTATGCATTATTACTATCACTAACAGGCCATTAAATCTCCCGTACAGCGCACATTTAACGAAGGGGAATATGTTGTTTCAACACCATAATTGTCGAACTAACTCATTTGGCAGAGCTGCATGTTTTGCTTCTTGAGCTCTGACAGTTTTGCGAGGTTGCCAGCAGTGCTGGAAAGGCTGGCATTTCAGCGCACAGATTCAGAATGATCTCACAGCTCCAAAGTCATGATGGAGAGAGCTAAATTCCATTGCCTTTTTCTGAGACAGATGCCTGTAATTACTGGATCAGTCTACCTATTGGTTTCTCACTCTGTAAAATAGGCATTGCAACATTTTCTTCCCCTCAACATTTTGCCTTGTGAGGATATAAGCTTTTCACGGGGTGGTATTTCAACAGTCACCAGAGAGATAAGGGACGGTGGTTTGTTTTAAGGAAAACTAAAAAAAAAAAACACAAAAACACCTTTCCTTTAGCTTTCCCATATGTTTTCCTCTCCTTTGTGCTTCCCCCAGAGACACATCTCAATTATTGCAGACCTACCTTATTGTTTTAAATGGAACTCCTTATCAGGCTTAATGGGTTTCAGTAGAGCATTGTTAAAGCCTAGTCACAAAACCCTTTACATCTGCAGTTTAAATGAAGTTTAATTTGAAATTCAGCTTAGGGAATCAGTATTTAACAGATTTTTGCAATCTGACTAAGTCTACTTACATAAAGAACACAAGCTTTTCCATTACTGAATTTAGAGTAGGAATGAATTTTCCTAAGTTTTAAGAAATCTGAACGAGTAAAATTTATGGGTACTTGGTGTTTACCTAGCAAGAAGATTCCTGAAGAAATTAAGTACATTATGTGGAATCCCCAAGTACATAAATATATCCCTGAGTACCTAATATAAATATAATAGTGTGTCCTTTTGACAACTTTCAACCTTTCAGAAATGCTTACAAGTTACTAAAGTATCAGCACTTTTTGAAAGAAAGGCAGTGAACTGAGGCTACTTCGGCAAGTGAAGTCAAGCATTGGATGAAAACCAGTTTCTTAATTGAGTTAAATCTCTTCTATTTTTTTCTATTTTTTTATTTTTTTTTCTCATTTTGGTATGCCATGATATGGCAGAAGAATTAAGCAAGAAGAAGAAGTCTTTGTTCTTCTCAAGTGTCTTCTCCATCACTTTGTTCTCCCATTTGCAAAATGAAATTGCTGAGAAAGAATTCTTATTGGTTGGGTGAAGTGGATAATCTGTAGTCACTGAAAGCTTTGGAATACAGGATATAAACAGCCTTGCTGTGGGGATATGTGTGACAGTTTTATGCATCTGTGACTGACAAAATAATGCTCTTCTTTATTTCTGTATTTCTGGAGCCTTCAAACTATATGGGAAGAAATGACTGAAACCTGTTTCACATCTTTCACAACCTAATTATGATTTACCTGTATGAACAGAATTGTGTTGTACCAGGACAGTCACAGTAACAGTTTCCTGGGTTCCACACATTATTGTACGAGGCCTGCCACCAGTTTCATCTCGTAATCCCCCATGCACAGGCCTATGATCATCCAGTTTTTCAGACAGTATTTACCAGCCATCTAGCTATTCCTTACATTCTCTGGAGCAAAGGCAAGCAAACACATTTCTTGTGTTAGTGTTTCAAAAAACATGCATACTCCTGTCAGTGTGCAGCTGGTACATCTTGGACCCCTGTTGCAGAGTGATATTGCTGTCAGGCAGTGATGGCAATGCGAAATTAGAACCCAACGTAAGGAACGGTATCAGCCTGGAAGACAACAGAGAACAAAACTGGAGCCCAGGTGAATGATACTTGGAATGGTGCATGTTGTGTCAAAAAAGCAGAAGTAATATCTAACATTTAGAAAAGAATGAAATAACCTTTTTGTTTTTCATGAATCTGCAAGTGCTGAGATAGCATGGATAGCATGGGCAGAGAAGTTTACACTGGTCCTATTTCCTCAAATGGAAAGGAAACAAGGATTCAGCTCGCTTTTTGGCTTCATGCAAGACAAATCTGCATTTCTTGGCTCCTAATTGTCATCTGTCTCTCATACTGAAGATCTTTCACAGTTTCAAAGAGAATCTGAAGTTGATTGGACTGGAGGGAATATGATTGCATGCAACCTTTGAGCATTAATGCAGGTGTAAAAAATGTTGAGTACTGGTTGCTGTTTCTTTTTTTCCTTTAGAGTAATTTAATGTGTTTGGCTTTACTTAGACTTTGATATATGTGGTGCTCATGCTGTCTTCTTTTCTCAGTTGACACTCACATAAATTAGTATAAACATTTCTAGTCCTACTTTCAGACTTTTTGTTTTCCTAATGATCTTCATGTATCCTTTTAAGCATACTTTTCTGTAATGTCCTAACAACCATCAGTTTGTGCCCTGCATTAAGCCCTACCTGTAGGGTAGGTACCTGCTTAAAGTATAAGCAAGATATTTTGCCTTGCGGTTTACAGGGACTTACCCATAGAAATAATGATATTAATTTAAATTTATATTCTAGCAGAATGCAAGAATATGAAGGAGTACAAGTTGCTTAAGAGAAAACTTTTACTGACATGAACATAATGGCCTTAAGGTTTGCTAGGGAAGGTTCAGGTTGGATATTAGGAAAAATTTCTTCTCAGAAAGTACAGTGCCGCAGTGGCATGGGCTGCCCAGGGAGGTGGTGCAGTCACCATCTCTGGAGGTGTTCAAGAACCATGTGGATGTGGCACTGAGGGATGTGGGCAGTGGACATGGTGGGGGTGGGCTGATGGTTGGACTAGGTGCTCCTATCGGTCTTTTCCAACCTTAAAGATTCTATGATAATTCAGGCCTAGCCTTTGCTATTTAATAGTTTTGTGTGATACTCTCAAAGTTATGTGCAGTCAGCAAATCTCTCAGATTTATTTCAACCAGAAAGTCAGTTGTTTAGATCAACGGCCCACAAGGCACAGGCCTGGAAGACATGCAAAGGTACTGTATCATGGGTGTGCGTATTGTATAATATGTATGCTAAGAAAGAAAAAAATCACCTCCGGCTGCTTTTTGTGAGCGGCCTGATGTTGTTATGTCTACTTGGAGACAAATAAATCAAGTTTTTAGGGAAACTGGGTGTTGGAAAGCCTCAGTTCAGATACCTATCTGGCTAATCATGGAACTTTGCATTCTCTTCAGGCTATGTCAGGTTTAATACCTACCAGTTCTGTACATGGGAAGTATAACACTTCTTGAAAATCTAGCACAGGAGAAAACCACTGCACAAAGGTTTCAGGTAGTGCTATTTTAGACCACATTTTGATCATGTAAGCTGTGTCCTAACAGTAATGCACCACGAGAGAAAAATTAAAGGTACTGGTGGAGAGTTTCTTTTTGTTTTCATGTCCTTTTACCTAGAAAACAACAGAAATCATGATTCATGCAATAGAAAAGCATTGTTTTTTTTTTACTTCCTTCTAGCTGCAGCTTCCCATAGCTTTAATATAGTAGATTATTATCACAGTTTATGTTTTGTTTGTTACTGAAGTGTGGATATTGGCATATAAAAAAAAAGAACTTTTATCACTGTGAAATCTTATGTTAGCTTTGTGCTTTTTTATAACCACTGAAAACGATCACACACAGGCAGTGTAACGTATTTGTTCTTTCATTTTCCAAAAGCATTTTCACATCAGAACACTGCTGTTGGCTATAACATACAGTGTAAATCTACACTTCCATTTCACAGGGAAGAGTTGCAGCTATTTGATTTATTAATAAGCCAAGGAGCCTTTGCAATAAACCAGAATTTCGCAGCTTTGTTCCCTTACGTAAACTACTATTCTAATTGGATTTTCTCCCCTCCCAGATATTATCTGGTTAAAGATTATAATCATGTATTTCAAGTTAATTATAACAGAACAGAAGTACACAGACGGATAGATTTAACAATTTGGGACTTTTTGTTCCAAAACTGAGTCATAAAAACAAAGAACTCAACAAACAGGAGAAAGAGCGTGTTGTTGCATCGTAGTGGTGTAGAGGTCGGGTAGGTTTAGTCCTCTGTAATCTTGAAAGAGATTTTCAAGATCCTTCCTTCTTTTTTTTTTCTTCCTTTTTTTTTCATTTCTTTTTTTTTTTTTTTTTTTTTTTTTTCTTTTTTTAATTTGTGAAGCCCTTATCTCTAGTTTTTAAGCAGATTTTTTTTCTTATTTGTTAAGGTGTTGGCTTTGCTGACATGAATTCATAGCAGAACGGAAGTTCAGCTGTAAAAGTGAACGTTAATACATCTGTATGGCACAGAAAGGTATGCAATCTCTGTGATGAGTTTAGCAGCCAGAGAGAGCTTGCATTTAGTTACACTGATCTTTGTTACAAAGTGTCTTCAGGATTCTCCCAGTGACATTCATCAGAGGATCTATAATTTCTTCCTTTTCTTGTTTTAGGACTGCTGAATGAAAATCTGTGCTAAATGAGCAAACGCTTCTATTAATGAGTGTGTTTTAACAAAAAGGCAGTAATGCTTCCCTTTCCAGTCTATTCTTCCCCTCCAATTTGCAAATGCAGTTTACCATGATAGGTCTCCTTCTCCACAATACTTAGATTACAATTACTGAAAGACTTGGAGCAGTGTTTGTAGATTATTTTTCCTGTACTTTGGTGGTGGTGTGGAAAACACAAGGGGAAGTAGTGCACAGGTTAAAAGATGTGGTAACAGATCTGAGATGCTGAGACCCGGAAGCTTCACAATATCTGTTGTTCCAGCCAGCAGTCCTTTCCTTGGCACTACTACTAACCTTACCTGTCTGCAGGGATTACCTGAGGCTCAAAGGGGATGAACATGCAGCTTTACAGGTTCTGCTCTGTTGTAAAGCCTAACCAAAACTTAGGTGCCTCTGTAAGTCTAGATACTACTGAACATTTCCAGAAACGAATTCAGTCACCTAGAGAAGTTTAAGGCTGACAAGGAGAAATATCCATTGTACTTAAATACCAACAGTAGTTGGTGTGGAGATCATCTGGATTTCTTCCTAAGTCTCAGATACCAGACTGCCAACTTTGATATCATTTATGATATCATTTAGGAAGTCTGATTCTCAGCATGGCAGTTTTATTCTTTACTCAAAGCTGGCCTCTGTTTTTATTGCTTTTTTCCCCTTGTTTACAAGTTCAGTCTTGCAAGTAAAAGAGACTCTTCACTCTTGAGTGCTGTAACTATCTCAGAGTGACAGCCCAGCTTTCCAGTTTGCTTAACATCTTAAAATTACAGTAAGTGTTTCCAACAGTGTCGGATTTGGGTCGTCTGAATTGTCTCCTATGTACTGTAAATTGGTCTTTCTTCCAAGGGTATTTGATGAAATTCTTCACCTCCCTTTAAGGAGGACCACTGATTGTGATCGTAGCATATCCTCTGGTCTCTTATTTCTTACTTAAAAAGTAGTTCATTTTAATAAATTAAACCAATATTAAAAAAACAAACAAACAAAAAACCCCCAAAAACATATTTGAGACACCTGTGCTTTTCAGAGAAACTGAAAAGACAGCTGAAACTTATGTCTTCTGTTTGCTATTTCTCAGGAAGCCTGAGAAATAGTCTAAAAGGTAGTGGTTGGAGTCTACAGCTGCTCAGCAAAACCATTGTAAAACATAATATTTGCAGTGTTATCACTGTTGAAAGTTGAATAAAATGATTATTCATAATTGATTATTTCATTCAGAGAGTGGATAAAGCAGTTTCCTAATGGTAGTCTGCATTTCTGAAGGCAGATGTCCCAGCAGCAGAACCAGGCATCTCTCATTTAATTGCGTGGTTTATTTAATCTGTCAAAGAAGAAAGAGTCTTGATTTTTATTAAATCAAATGATTATTCTGTGATAGGATGTTTTAACTCCAGTACAACAAGGTGTTGCCTACAGGTAAATAAATCTGCAGTCAACAAGAATGCCAGCTTCAGACTGAGCTAGAGAGCCAAGGTTATAAGTGTTAATCAGGAAACAGTTATTTTGCTATATGTGTCTAATTTACTGTGCTAGATTAATTTATTTATTATTTGCCGTAAAGCAATGAAGAATTCCAGGTAATATTTCAAGAGCTGATTTCATAGTTGACAATGCATTGAGTTATGCAGTGACTTCACTGTACGCGGTATATAGTGATTCTTTTGAGTATTTTGAGCCTTCCCAGAGAAATTTTGTTTTTCCACTCCATGCAAAATTCATTTAACTTGTGGTTTTGGATTCTTTTATCTGAGTATGAGCCTTTAGAAGCTCATACTCTTTCATGAAAAAAAGTAAGAGAGGCTTTGCAAAGCACCTGCAGAAGTTTGGTGTCCCTCAGTTCTCTTTTATTTTCAGTGCCAATGGTCAGTATCATTAATCTGACTGCCTTTGGGAAAAAAAAAAAATGGACTTACAGATAATGAGGAAGCTATTTAAGAAAGTGATTCTGGATATAATTTGCTAGTCTTTGCAATAAGTAATTAATACTTCTGTTATTTCAGGACTCAGAATTTGACCCCTTGAAGTTCACCAGCGTCATTGAATGTGAGAATCCTAACAACGACTTAAGTAGGTTTCGAGGTTCCATGTGAGTATTTCATGTAATATCCTTTGGTATACATTCCCTTCCTCTGATACAGTACAAAATACATGCTGTTTTGGTTTGGTCTGTGTTATATAAGCTGTGTCATTGTCACTGCTGAATAACTTCTCTTCCGAGGGAGATGTAGTTGTTATCTGGGATCAGGTTACACTCCAGAATCAGTTTACACTCCAGAATGAGTGTATGAAGCAGTGTAGATGCAGACACTATTCTCCCTTCCCCTCCTTCCATGGATCAAAAAAAGTCAGTTTCGAAGTTGTAGGAAATAGAAAAGCAGTCCAGGAGTGCCAGCAAACAAGCACAATCTGTTTTACTCTCTTTTTATGAAGATGTGTCCGTTTGATGTTTCTTTTAATATAAGTGTCATTGAGGAAAATCAGAACATGAAACTGATATTTCTCCAGCTACGGCAATATTTCTTTTCTCATTCAGGCCAGATAAAACAATTGGCTCATACAATGGGCATGCTTGTATATTACCATGCAGAGTCATGTACAAACACTTAACTTAATTCTAAACAAACAGAGCTGCATTATCTGGGTGCTCATCCTTGACCAATTTGTTCTACATAGAAACAAATGAGAAATGTTTTAGTATGTACACAGTGCTTTGCTTGTAATGTAGCCAGGCCTGTAGTGTGTGGGCATGCCAGCACTAGTGGTGAATTAAGAGATGTACTCTTGTGTTTTTCTAGAGTCTTTAACTTCATGCAACTTGAGATCCTGGGAATGTTTGGTGTTTTTTTTGTTGTTGTTCTTTTGGGTGGTTGTTTTTTTTTTTTTTTGTCTAAATTTTAATTAACAGAGCTAAACAAGCACCAATTCTTCTTTAGAATACTGTAATTTATCATCTGTATGGATTAGGAGTGATGAGCAGTATTGAATTGCATAAATGGTGTAAGGATTGGAAATTGCTGGGGCTTAGGGAGTTTATTGTAATGATGCTATTTACCAGCTTGGTTGCTACTCTCAGATGTCACAGATTGTGTAGGATGTACTGTCAACTGGTGTGAATCGGGCTAGCTTTTTCAAAACTGCATCAGATTGTAGTGTGGGAAAATGTGTTCCTTTATTTAGCAGCACAAAGCCCTACAGTTCATGTATAGATAAATGTTCAGTATTAGACGTTACTGTGTGAGGGTGTGGAACTGTCTGCATTAATAGAGAGCCTGCTGTAGTACAAAAATGACATTTCCAGATATGGAAATGGAAAATTTGGCAGCTTTTCTTGCACACTTCATGTGTTCCCAAATATTCAGCACAGGATCATAGAATGGTTGGGGTTGAAAGACACCTTTAAAGATCATCTAGTCCGTGGACTGAGATATCTTTCACTAGGTCTGAACAGAGGTTAAGCGCTTCTGAAAGTGCACATAAATTTGTCTTCAATTATGTATTTATTTATGTACTCTATGTGAAAAAGTTCAGTATTGTGTAAGTTACAGAGCCAAGTCATGTAGCAAGTAACACTACAAAATATTCTGGAATGCTGTTAAACAAATGCACAGCAAAAAGTCAAGACATCACTTGTGAATCTGACAGAAAGCATCAGATGATTTCCAGGTCTCATCAACTATGCTCCAAAACATGTACTACTAAAGGACCATGGGACATTTGAAGGGAAGAGAGACCAACTGTCAGCAAATAAACTCTCAGTCTCCAAGTTTGTCAATGGAGATAGGGTTTGTTTTGTTTTTTCCCTTCTGCTCTTGATTTTCTTCATTAGTATCATGAGATCATGGCTATATTTCATGCTAGCAAGATGAATAGTAATTAGCACATCTAAATTGAAGCGTGTAATTGCCATGTTAAAATGAGATCTTAACTCAAAATCTTACCAGTGGTGACTGCTTGGAAGACAGATTTGGATAGCTCCTAGTTGAAAGTGTCTCAACTGAAAAGAAATGCTATTGTGCTATTTAAATAGTGATGTCATAAACACAGTACATGTCTATTTTTAAAGAGGTCTATATTTTCCTGTTTTAAATATAAAATATAGTTCTAATGTCCATGTTAACAATTTTTTAGGGGAATAGAAATATTTATGTGTGCATATTGTAAAAGTTCTGAACTGTGATCACTATAGATAAGCAGTGTAGCACAGGCAGCTCATAGTAAGAAAAGATACGATAATACCAACAAAAATACTGCAGAATTCAGGGACAGGCCTGGTCCTATGCTGTGTCTGCAAAATAGTATCATACACATTACTATGTATAACTGCTTTAGTTACATTGACACGATCTGCACTGAAAGCACTCTGGATACGCAGATGGACAGGGAGGCTGCCTGTCCTTAAGTACTTGCTCCAGTACTGTTCTGCTGTTCCTGCACCCTTGTGTATCCCAAGCATATTTACTCTGTAAGAAATCTTCTGGGTAAAAAAAAAAGAGTAAAACCTAACATGCCCTCTGCCTGCTTGGGTCTAGCCAGAGTATGTACAGTATGCACGGCAAACATTCCAAAATTCTGTACCGGCTTCCAAAAATAACAAAATTGGCCTTAAAATCTTGTTCCTACCTTTCTTATGTGCATGTGTGCAAGGGAAAAGGGGAAGTCATAGTTTGCATTCCAGCTTCTCAGCTTTTCTCTGAAAGGTAAAAGGCTTTTTTTTGTAAGAAAAGTACAGAAATCGATATCTAACCATTCGCTATCAAAAGATTCGTTTGGAAAATTCCAAAGTGAATGTGGGAAGGAAAAGTAATAGCAATAATAGGAATGCATGCTGCATTTCTGTTTCAAAGCTTGGCCTGAATTTGCAAAGCCAAAATAATTTGAAATCACTATACAGCGTTTTTAAGGAAAAAAAAAAAATACATGAACTTACATGTCAGTGTCTCTCTGACAAGCTCTAGTGGTACAAAGTCCACAAGAATACATTTCAGTCAGCACTGAGAGTCAGGAAGGTTCTTTTCAATGATGACACTGAGGCCACCTTGAAGACTGCAGAGTGTTTTCTTTGGGATTCCCAAGTGCTGGGAAGCAGTGACAGCTCCACCATTTGCTTTGTAAGAAATCTGAGACACCAGGGAAGGAAAGAAGATACTGCCTTTTGAATACAGGATTGATAGGTCATCTTGCTATTTAGTTCTGGCTGAGTACCAAGGGGAAAAGTAACATAAGGTTGGCATGAGCTGTCCTCAGATTGTATTTGAGTTCCCATGTTAAGCCAGGAGAGTTGTTTCTGCAACAGCACATTGATTTCATCCGTGTTTCTTAAAGATTTGGTGAGGAACAGGTGATTTGGTCAACTTTGGATATGAAAAAGCAAAAAGCAGTGTAAGGGGCATGTGAGGATGGGCTGTGATGAGAAGGTTCAGTGAGTGAAGGTGGTTGACAGGTCTTGGCACCTCAGGGCTAACTTCAGGTGCTAACATCATTGCTATGGTGCAGGATCAGATGTGGTACAATCTCAGCAAGAGCTATTTAATCGTATAGAACAAGCACAAGAGTAATCATGTTGTCTACAATATGCCTATTGCAGTCCACTGTTACAGTCAAGAAGTGTAAAGAGCTGATGAAGGCTATAAAATCATAAGCCAAAGCCATTACTTCCTAAGTAGATTTGTCTTTAACGAGTCCATTTATTAAAAGAATTCGTAAGTATGGTTTGGAAACTGAATTGGGAACTCAAACTAACATCCATTTATGAGGAAGGAAGGCTAAAGCACGGCTCCATCTTGAAGAGCAAGTGGCAGAATCCCAGTAACAGTGTAATATGTGCACTATGAATTCATTACAGCATTATTCCCCACAGTGTAAGTCCAGCAAAATGTGGGTAGTTCTCTAGCTGGTAATCAGTATGTATACCTACTGACATACAACAACCCCCAATTTTTAAAGCTCTGCTGGCAGAAGGTGAAACAGTAAGGTACAGATATTTGCTGAACAAAACCTCTTCTCATACATGAAGCCCGTGGGGAGGTTGGGCTAAGCAGAAGACGTTCTCTCCTTATGAAATCCACTTCTTTGTAAAAGTCACTGTTTTAAGCTAGTTTGCAGATTACAGGGGGTGCTATTTTAAATGTTCAAATCCAGGTAGCCATAAAGTTTGGCATTACAGCAGCACTGTTAATTTATGCATAACATACCGGTGTTTTCCATGATTTCTCTTAAACTCTGAGCTTTTATTGGTTTCCCATCATTGTTAGATTTTTTAGAATTTGGAAGTGTGATGTTTTGGATGCTCTGCGATGGCAGAGCACATTTCAGATTGCTTTCATCTGCTCTGAGGCATTAGTATGCTACTGTTTAATTACATTTTACTCATGCAGAAAGGGTCTAAAATGGTTGTTAGGTTTGTCTTTCTTACCTAATAAAACATTCTAACCGTATGCTTTAGTGGTTGTTATTATTGTTCAGCATTTTCCTTGTGGCAGTTAATTCACATAGGGCTGTTTTCTGCAGTTCTCAATCAATTGAAATTTGAGTCAGTCCGTACAGAGCGGACAGTAAGAAGGAGTAGTGAAAATGTAGCATTGTTCCATTTTTCTCATGCGCTTTGGTGCATGCAGTCATCAGAGTGCATGCCATTTCTTCTTTCTTACACAGCGAGACACTTCTGAAAGCAATCTCCCTTATTGATGAACTCACAGAAATTTTTTTCCTTTCTTCTTCACTAAACTGGCTGATATACACTATCTCTGGTATATCTTTCTTAGTGTCACTGTGTCTGAAGCACTGCCCTTTCCCAGTTTCCCCATATTTCTTTGATAAAAATGAACAAATGCTGTGTAAGCGTAATGCACTACACAGCTGCTCTGTAGATGGATTGGATTTAATGTCATTGCACATGCAGAATTTGGACATGCATGAAAAGTTAATGCATTTTCAAAGCATAGGACTGGCTGTATACTTGCTGTAGATTTGGCCCTTGTATCTCTAGTGAACGTTTGTCCAGTACATTTGCATATCCCACAGCCTAGCCAGAGCAATTGGTAGTGCTCCAGCTGCACTGCTGCATGTCTGGGATTCCTGGGTGGGGATTCTCAGTTTTCAAAGTCTGCCAGAGGATTGTCCCAGGAGGAAGAAAGATCTGAGGGAATATTTCACTGTCAGGTTGAGAAAACTTCTTAAAATTTGAAGATGTTTCCTTGGCTTGTTGTATTACAGAGTATGATTTAACAAGCTAAATGTTTTGACATGCTGTGCTTTGTTCTGCTTTTAAATTTTCTGCAGTGTACATAAAAGTGGAAAAAAGGATGGACTGTTCAAAGAAAATCTTTTGTTACGTGGATGTACTATTAGAAATACAGAAGAGGTTGTAGGAATTGTAATCTATGCAGGTAAAAGTTGCTTTTCTATCTGACTAAGCACACTTGTCTTTTTATAGTTTCCTTAAAATACAGGCAGTAATCCCTATTACATCATTCGATGCAATTGCTTTTGCAGGGCATGAGACCAAAGCTTTGTTAAATAATAATGGACCTCGTTACAAACGCAGTAAGCTTGAAAGACAGATGAATGCTGATGTCCTTTGGTGTATCCTCATACTTCTCATCATGTGTCTGTTTTCTGCCATTGGTAAGTGCTCTTTAAAAATAGAAACTATACTCTCTTGAGATTCCTGTGTTCAGCTTCAGCAAAAACATATGTATCTGCTGAAACGTAAAATCCATATAGCTGCTTTTTTATTATGTTTTCTTCCTTGAAATGATGATGTTTTAAGACACAGGATTCTCTAAATGGGTTCTTAGTTTCAATCAAGTATAAGCCATTAAAACCAGAGATCCAGATTCATAGATTCTATCACTTCCAAAAATGACAAGTCCAAAAGAAGCCACTTTAATGGCAGTGACCTCAAAATTACAGGTGGTAGAGTATAACATGCCTTAGTCAATCAACAGATTAATTTATGACCAGAGAGTAAACATAATTAGCACTGTGCTGTTCCCCGGTACTATTTATTAACTCAAGGCTGCAGCTTTGAATTTGAAGAAATACGCAAATGTCTAAATCTTCATAAATCCAATTAGAAGATCCTTTGGACTTCCTGGAGTATTTAAGGAAATACTGAGCTTAATATTCTTCAGGCTTTTTTCCTCTTTGTTTGTGAGAAAGAATTGAATTTCTTATTATCTGGCATCCAAAATGATTGTTAATGTATTGCATATGAATTCCATATCCCTAACGCTTGTGTGTTCTCTTGTGTTTGTGTGTGAGTCATGCATCGGAAACATTAGAATGTTTCCTAACAACCACAGTGTAGTTTAATAACAGTCTTGTGCCATTTTAATAAATCTCAGCGTGCCTTTTTCCAGGTATTGTCAAATAGATGAGTTTTTCCAGCTGTGAATCAGTCCTCGTATTTGTTTCCACTGAGTTCATGACACTTTGGTGTAGCATCTCAGTGTGGGGGAGCCCTGTCCTCGAGGCACTGTTGAAGTGCTGCGGTACCTTAGTTGGAGCTTAATTGCAGGGAGTCCCTGTCTGCAGGTGTCCCATCCACCACCACAGGACAGGTGATGCCCCAATCAGTGGCAGCAGACTGTGTGGCTTCATTACTCCACTGGGCTGTGGGAGTGTAAATAGGAATAGGTGGCACACAGTAGGTGACACATCTGATGTCTGCTCTCACTTCTGCTCCAAGAACAGAAAGCACCAGCAGAGGGCCAAAGCAAAGGACAGGAAGTGATAACCACTATGCACAGATAGAAGGAAATTTGGTGGAGCAATTCAAAACCAGAGGTGACTGGTGCTGCACACATGCAAAACTATGTTCTCTAAGAGTCAAGTCAATCTTATATCTTCTATGAAGACGGTATAAGTGGAGGAAATCTGAGTGAAGATATTTATAAAACAAGTCATGGTGTAGGTCATTCTAGGTTTGGGAGTTACAGTCAAGAATAGAAGTACAGGCATCAGTAGGAGAATATTGGTAGTATGGGGGACAAAATAATTTGCTTACTTAAGTACTGTTTTTATTTTTCAAAAGTTCAACACTGTTTTACTGTATCAAAATATAAAGGCAAGTTTAAAATCTAGACAGATAGCGGCTTTCAAAAGATTACTTTCAATGTAGGCTTTTGTTCTCTTCTTTTGTTTTCTGACACATGGTTAAAATAATATGAATACTTCTTATGGTGGTGGAATTCATGTTTGATTTTAACCTTAAAAACATCAGACAAACTGTTTTAGCTCTCTTCTCCATCTTTCAGAAGAAACTGGCTGCAAATCCTAGCACTCTTCTTAAAAAGGCAACCTTCTGTTTTTAACAAGAATGTGTTTTTCCCAAAATAATAATATCCTTATATTTACTTAACTATTAGCATGGTCAATAACAAAAGGTTTTCAGCAATGCTTGATTTTTTTTCTTTCTCAGTTCCTCAGCTTCCCTGCTGTTGGCTCTGTTGCTACTCTTAGCCAGAACTACTGATTTACACTAGCTAGATTGCTTTATTTGGATAAACTTTATCCAAAAAGGGACTTGTAGATGCTGTCCTTTAAGACCAGATAAATACCTTTCCTAAGCCCGAAATCCTAGTCGGAAAAAAAAAAAGTAAGTTTCGTGAATCACTTTCAAGTCATACTGAATAGTTGAAAGCAAGTATCAATCTCCTATGTAACTCTTCTCTGAGGGCAAGTTTATATTATATACCATTATCTCTTGGAGTTACTGTAGACTTTTCTCTCTTTCAACTCTTTTGCAGGTCATGGCCTATGGGTATGGCAATACGGTGAGAAGAAGAAACCAGTTTTTGATGTTCCAGGACCTGATGGCAAATACTTGTCTCCTGTTCTAGCTTCAGTGTACTTATTTCTGACAGCAATCATAGTTTTTCAGGTATCCAAGTTGTATATAATGCCACCCATATTGTTGCTGATAAGGGAATATGTAAGCCACATATTATTTATGCAGAATAAATTCATCTTATTCAAGTGCAAAATGCATTTACAGGATTCTGACTGCACTGTCTTTTTGTTTGCTTTGTTATGTTTTCCTGGCTAGTTTCAAGCACACCTTATTAGTCAGAAAAGTTCAACTTCTGTCCAAGTTTTGATAATCACTCTTCCAGACATAATAATAGATTTCAGCTCTGCAATTCATGACGTTTTCCTCATCTGACACAGCAAATAGGCTATTTTCAAATGTGCTGGTAGCTTAGCAGTAGACATTTAAAGTACATAGCCATTTTGCACTCTAGACTACTGCCAAATTAATTAGATTCTACTAATTGAGTCTGTTTTCTCCTAATTCATTTTATTTTTGTGTGTTCTAGGTTATGATTCCAATTTCTTTGTATGTTTCCATTGAAATAGTTAAAATCTGCCAAGTGTACTTTATTCATCAAGATAAAGATTTATATGATGAAGAAACAGACTCTCAGCTGCAGTGCCGAGCTTTAAATATCACAGAAGATTTAGGTCAGGTGCAGTTTATCTTTTCAGACAAGACTGGGACGCTTACTGAAAATAAGATGGTTTTCCGAAGGTGCACAGTTTCTGGAATAGAGTATTCCCACGATGATAATGGTGAGCTCATGATCTTGTTTTATGTCTAACTGTTGTATTTTGGTGAAATCTGAAGTAGATTAAAAAGTTGCTATAATCTTAAAGCAGAAAGAAAAACAAAAGAAATTGCGTGTATCCATTCAGTAGAGTCCATATTAGCTGTTTTCATGCTATGATTTAATGACTTTGTTTAGCTAGGAAAGACAGCCTTTTCAAAGTGTTCTCTAACATCAACAGTATGTTGTCAAGACAGATAGGGCTTCAAGCTTTAACTTCTGGTCTAGTAAAGCACTTCAGCACGTGGCTAACTTAGGCACATTGGATAGTATCACCAATATACAACTGATTGTGTGTTTAAATGTGAAGTACCAGCTTTAAGCATACAGCCAGATCAGTCTCAGATTGAATAGCTGGAATAAGATTGTCTTTCTGTGCTGAGAACAGAACATAAACAAATGTACTGCTTTCAGATTCGCAAGAAACATAATCTGATCTACTGGCATATTTTATGTTACTTTTATCAGATTCTTTCCAGTGTTCCTGTGTGTATGACAGGTGTCTGCATTAAGGTGTCTCCATTGCAGTTGACAGACTGTGCCCAAGTGTCAACATTTCGATACACTGAAAACTCATTTTTGGTTACAAGGGAAAATGGGGATTGTCATCTCTGTGTCATCTCATCACCCTATCAAAATAATGAAGTGATTTCCTGCTTTTTGAGTTGGTTGGAGTTAGTGTCAAGCTTTTTTTTCTCTAATGTTTTATTGTTATTGTTTTTTACGTAACAGATCAAATATTCCATCTATCAGATCTGGAATAAGAGAAATAATTAAAATAGACTGGAAAAATCTAAAAAGTTTGTAAGGTTTCCAGATGATAAATAACATTTTGAAGCTTTGGATTATGTGGCAATTGTTCTTTTTTTTCTCTTAGTTTAAAGTAAGTAGTACTCACATCATGCCCTCTTCTTCAATCAAAGTGTTTGGGTAGCCTTATTATCCCAGTGTTACAGAAATAAGAATTAAAACAGAGACTTCCTGCCTCTGTATGGTAGGTAAGAAAGAAAGGAGAGTTAGTATTAGGAGTATGTGTCTGGACTCCTACTCTCAGTACTCCATATTCAGTCTTTTTATCCTTTGCCATTGATTGTTTGCTTGTTTGTACTAATTTCAGAGTGTAGGAATGATGATGGTACTGCCAACTAAAACAGTGCTGATAGTGTATTTTTATGGGTTGAGTAGCATCAGTGGAGGCTGAGATCAAGGCTCAATTTGAGACTCAACTTTCAGATCTTGTTTCCCTCAAATGTAATGCATTTAACAGAAATCAAATTTTATGTTTGCTTTCATTTTATTATTTGAAGTTACAGTAGAAGTGTTAACAAAAGCAGCTCACTACAAACAAAAGTATAGATTAAGCACCTAAATAAACTAAACTGATTGTTTGTTTGTTTTTTTCTGTCATTCATTTCACTTACTTCTGTGTTTAGGCTACTTCTAAATTCAGTTGGTATAAAATGAGAGGCATAAAGGTATTTTTTAAATTATATTTTATTTGTACAAGGTATTTTAAACTTTATTTCTTCTGCTCTACAGAAAATAGAACTTTTCTCCGTCATTTTTTTGCATAAATAGTGATCATTTTTACTGCTTTTGTTCGCTATAATCAGGAAACAAAAATTATTCTTCATTCAAGCTTCATTTAAGTTTTTTGCCAGTCTGATTTTCTAACTGCATCTGAACTTCTCTGTTTTTTATATCTTTTTTGTTTAGACAAAGTAAGATGCTTATCACAGCTCAGTGAGATGCATCAATAACATTTAATTGCTCTGTGCTTAATTGCAAATTATTTGTCAGCTGCTTTTCAGTGTTTATACTTGAGTATCTGAATTCCCCCCTGAGGTTTTTGGTCGTATAACTGCTGGATGTCTTCCAGCTTCCCTCCTGAGACTTCACTGAAGACTTCATGAGTTAGGAAATTCTAAACACTTTGATTTGGCGGGTGATATGGGACTGCCATATATGCAAGAAAGCCTAATAAAATGCATCTACCTTTTCTCATCCACTTCAGTGATAATCTGGATCTTTCATTGCTTATCTGAATGTTATTCAGGCATAGTGATTTGTTACCTGGAATCAAACCCTGTAGTCTTTCAGATGAAGGATTGAATTTAAAATTTTCCTACATAGGTCAGAGTACAAAAGCTGAAGATAACAAGTCATTTTCTACTATAAAAGAGATTATGGAAATACACTTTTTCTGAGCTCTTTGGCTTAAGTTTGTTATTTTGCTGTGGCTGGGTAGCAGTGCCTGTTATTACAGTTGCTTGACCCTTCCCATGATAAGATCCTTTTTTCAGCTACGGATAGTTTTACAAACCTTTTAACTATTTGGTTAAAGTTTCCCATGCCAGATGTCTGCCTCAGGCATGAAGTCGGGGGGAGTAATTTCAGTCAGAACAGTTCCGTTCAGCCATATCCAAGAACAAAGCTAAGATGCAATGCATTTTTTCCCATGCTAAGAAGTTCTGGCAAATTTTACTCTAAAATCACTTAGAGTCCCTATATTCTGAAGTTCAGCTGTGCATACACAGTAAGAGGGAAACTCATACCTACAGTGGCAAACTGAGGTCTGAAATTTCCACACTTCAGAACTTTAATTTTCTGCTGAAGTATTTTTTTTTTTCTGCGTAATCCAGGACTGCTGTATATCTGTTAATTACTCAATCAGCAGATTGTGCATAGCCTTCACAAATTTTATGCATGCTGCACTGTAAGCTTTTCTCCCTAAAATGTGTTCAGTTATGAACAGTTACACCATTTTTTTCTGTCCCGCAGGCATCGTTATCCCGCAATTGTCATCATCATATCGGAGTTCTTGCTTCTAATATCTCAAGCGACACGTGGCACTCATGATGTGTAGCTTCTTCATTCCCCTTCTTTCCTCTCCTATATGCACAGTGTGCAATTTGTGTGGGTGTGGGGGCTCCTTAAAAGTTGTACACCATGCTGCGCTAAAACTGACATTTGGGGAGGCATGCCTTTTTTTCTTCCTTTGAATGGTGGCAGTGTTCTTATTCTCTCTCGCATTTTTTTCCACAGTATCATATTAATTTACCATGTAAAAGGTGAGCTTGATGATTATGGAAAAGTGTTCTGTTTTGTAACAAAACGTGCTTATTAACTACGGTTTTCATCACGGAAACTTATGTGGACCTCACGCAGGGCTGAAATAATTAAATGTTTCTAAAAGAAAAAGACAAAATCCTGAAAAAGACAATACATTTTCTAGACAGTGCAGGGAGCAAGCAACAGTTTTGTAATTTGCTGGAGAAGACACTTTCCTGCAGAATTCTGTATTGGCTCTAAGTTTCTTACAGGGCTAGTGGCACTATGCCTAGGAATATTGCATTGTTTTAGTCTAGACAAGAGGTGACAAAAATATGAATAATAGAGAGCAATAAATTCCATCAGCATGGGACAGAATCTTCTGGCCAACTGGAGGTAGTACAAACTATTACTCATGGGTACTTCTATGTGAGAGCTTAGCACCAAAGAGGATCCAAAACCAGTTGTGAAAGCTGTGAGGGAAGGTGTGAATGTGCTTAGCAACTGTTCCATGATGCAAGCTCTATCAAATATTCATCACTGTTGAGTGCACCTGTAGTAGTCTGGTATAGATTATACAAAGATCAGGATTAAACTGATCAGTGGGCCTTGTGGAGACAGTGTTGACAGAGGTGGGGTTTTTGTTACCTGTTTGAGATATTTATGTGGAAAATACCAAGTAACTTCACAGTTAATAGTTCATCAGGTTTGTTTTAGACACGTACATTTATTGTCTGTTATATGGCTGTTTCTCTGTGGTTTAGAATTCCAAATGCAGATGAAGAGAATTCCCATCACATGTCTAGATTACATATTCCCTTAAATCAATTTAGTTCTTTCAGTGATTCTTCTTGAATTAGAGTGAGTTAATTCAGAGCAGGATATATTATGGATTATTCCAAGTGAATGAATGAGACACTCATTCTTAATTGTCCTCAGCATTTATAGAATACCCATTGGCATTATGCTCTGGTTAAATCCCAGAAATTGATAGAGTTATATCTATATTAAAGACAACACCTTACTGTGTGTTGCTTTCACAGTTGATGATGCTGCAAAGGAGTGCCACATCACACAACAACAACAACAAAAACTTCTCCTAATCAATACTTCCTCATAGCCCAAAAGAGCATAGGCACAAAAAAACAAGGACTTACTGTCCTATATGTGAAACTACGTTGCCATACCACAGCTTTTCCTTTCGGGCAAGTAGTCAGCTTCTAACAATTCTAGAAATTGGACATGCCCCAAGTCTGTCTGTTGATTCCAGAGAGAGTAGGTGCCCAAAAGCTGACTGTGCTTGTGAAAGTCATTATATGATTTAGCTACAACCAGATGCTCTTGGCCTGACATTCGTCCTAGATATTTTCCAAATGCTAAATGAATTGCCTGTTGTGTATGGGGTGCGATCTCTGTTTTTCTAGTTTTAGCCACCCATTGTATGGAACTTTTGACAGCACACAAGTTGAACCTCCATGAATGCAACCACACAAATATAAAACAACTAAATATTTTCATTCTTTACAGTCTTTCCTTCCAATGGCTGAAAAAAAAATAAAAATCTAGAGAACAGAATAAAGGGATAATTTTATGGGAGTGAAGGCAAATGGTGAAAACCCCAGTGATTTTTCCTCAGCTAGCCAAATTTCTTACTCAGTGAATTTGAGAAATACTTCTACACTCCATTTATTCGTGCTAAAGATTGGCTAGCAACTACTTTTCACTGGAAAGTGCATTATGTGGAAAGATCTTATTCTTAGTGTGAGGGACTTCATCATGGTGAAACTTTGTTTTTCATTTTGTACATAGCCAGAAGACATAGCCAGATCAGGAAATTGAATCTACTATTAAAATAAATAAATAAAAGCATATAACTGGGTGAAACCTTTTCCCTAATAATTGTGGCTGGTTCTTCCAGAGAGGGACAGCTCATCTACCCTTCTTTTCCATCTGACAGCCTTCAGAAATCAGGAGGGTCCTTTTAGGTCTTCTCCAGAAAGATGGAAGCAATCAACAGAACAGGCACTCTGTATAGCTTGTTTGCAGTTTCTCTTTACATTTGTTGTTGCTTTCTGAAAAAAAAAAAAAAGAAAAAAAAAAAGTTATTGAAGAATGTGGATAGAAGCAGAAGATGTGGGACTGGATACAGTGGGAGCGTTGTATTTTGAACTCCTAAAGAATAATTAATGACGGAGGGATTAGAGACAGGTAATAATTTCCTCTGAGCGTGTATGCCTGAGTATAGGTATGCCTGCACTCAAAATTGCTCTGGAAAATCTCTAGATGGATAGAAAGAATCTCCATTTCTAAGTGGAGTAAGGAGTCTGTGATGAAAGACTTCAAATGATCATTTTCATACCCACGCGGCTGCCAAGGATGGAAAATCTTCATGTTTTCTAGTCTCAGGACTTGTTTTTATGAGGAAGCTTCTGCAAAGTAAGTTATGTTAGCACAGTCATACAAATTATTTGCATGCTAGCTTATTGACTGAGGGTTTTTTTAGACACTAGCGAGAACTTCAAAGTGAAATAAGCCTGCGCTCATAACATCATTAGGAAATAACATACTGTGAAGACATCTAGTCTTACTTCTTGATAACTGACTAACATTCTTATCCAAATGATTGGGGAAACAGGGTGCTATTCTGTAGGAAAATCAGGACCCACACACTGACAGCTGAATTTGTCTGGTTTAAGGGGGCTGCAGTTTTATTCTGCCCAGAACAAATTATTTTATAGTTTCCTGATCACACTTCTCTACACAGTTAAACATCTGTGTACGCGGCCCTCTAAGATGGATGCCTCATAGAAGAACATAGCATATAAGATAACTTATGAGACAACTCAAGAAGATAATAAATAAAATAATTTTAAAAAGAAATAAAAGAGTTTCTAAAACAGAAGAAAAAAAATAATAAAAGAGTATCTTAAAATACTTACCAGAAGTTATAAGAGTTTTACTGCTATCTTCTGAAAGATGGAAGAGTCCATGGAATAAGTATTAATTCTCCTTCTTTATTCTGTAAATATCAAGTGAGCTAGAGGACAGTTAAATTAGACTTCCATGCATTTCACTGTTGTGTTCTGCAAAGTGTTTGTGTCTCTGCCTTTAATAAAAATACTCTCTATCAGACAAAAGATCAAGGCCATGAATTTTCAGTGCTGAAGCTGAAAAGTATCTCACAACAACGTCTTTCAGGTTATAATGTTCATAGGAAAAGGTTCTGAATTTGAGAGGGCTGAGTGGGTGGAGAGAACAGAATGTTCCCAAAGAAGCACGCTTTGCACAGTTAAAGCGTTATGAACCTTAGCCATAACATAACAATCACACTGTGTTTCATTATTTCTTCAAACTTTTTAGTTTTTGTTACATATTATGTTAAGACTGCACTTGAGAAAACGTTGAAAGGTGCTGTGACCTTTTTTTACACGAGCTTACCTTGGTATAAAATGGAAATAATACCCTTTATATCAAGCGAGCTACGTTTGACTTGTTTAAATGAGATTCTGGTCTTGTATCTTCTTTCTCTTTTTCTCTTTTTTTCTCACTGCAGCAACAGTTAAATGAATGCGCTACAATGAAAATCTGCATAGAGAGCAAAACATAGCTTAAAGATACAGGCAGATTAGAGTGTGTACCAATTCACTACTGGTATAATGCTAATAAAAAAGGCACACACTTCACTAGCAACCAGTTTTTCTGCTGTGTTGACTAAACAAAATATTTTTAGATGTAATGTAAGAGCAGTAAAGAATACAGAGATACGATATGCAAACAGAAGTGTATATTATGCATGAAATGCATTCTCTGCTTAACCCTATTGATTTTGTTTGTAAAATGCAGCCATAGTTGGTTCAGAGTCTTCAGAGTCATGTATTTCAACACAAGTTTCTGGAGCAGAAGCTTAAATTAGATATAATTATTAAAGAAAATGTGTGGCCTTTTTTCTAACAACTCTGTTTGGAAAAGAATTTGACCAACTGGGTACCACTGTTTGCAAAGATGGAAAGAATAATTGTATCGACTTCTTTCCCTGCCAAGGAGTATTCCCTCTTTTGGCAAGGAGGGAATGTCTGTCTGCCATTCAAATGCCCACAACTGGAGTGAGGATGGTTATCCCTGTGGCAAATCCAAGCTTTAACTGTGCTTTCCCTGAGAAGAGCTGTGTAGCCACACAACACCAGCTCTCCTTGAGACTGGGTTTGCTGAGAAGGCACTGAAATCTATTTATGATTGATTTAAATCGCAGGTATTGCTAATTGCAAAAGACCACGCTGGTATGTCATCTTGAGCAGTGCTTTTTGAACCTAGGACTTGCAGGTTGCAGTCTATTACCATGCAACAGGAAGGCCAAGGAGATCAGCTACCACCCTAATTTTTTGAGCTATTTATCTTATAGATTCTGTTATCTGCATCACAGTACGCAGGAGGCACTGAAAGGAGAAGCCAGTGTTGCTGTGCTCTTCTCTTTGCAGCTGTATGGCTGTCTAAACAACTGTGTAGTTTGCTGGGAACCTCTTCCAGCTCCAGGATTTCAGACAAAGTAGATGTTCCAAATAGATGTGGAAAAGCTTCCAGTATACAATTCTGTTCAGGTAGACCTATCACCATAAAGTGTGTGCAGTCTGATTTCAGCTTCTCCTGCTGCTTTCTGACAGTTAAAACATGTTTTAAAGTTACAGCAGATGGCGAGGATGGTTTTTTCTTTGATCATAAAGCAAGCCCCATTAAAACAATCATGTGCTAAACTCACTGTGTGTGATACAAGATTTTTCTTGGGAATATGTTTTGAAAGAAAAATCTTCATGGGCAGTTTTTCCTGCAGAATGCCTGAATAGTTGACTTACATGCTAATGATTTATCATTTGACATTAGGAAGATCTAATTTGTTATAACATGAAACTGAAAGAGAGCAGAACCAAAAGCACGTGACTTGCATTTTACATCTGCACAGTGCGGATTATTTTGAGAATATAAGGAAAAGCTTTTTCATGAATACCTAATGAAGGATAAATAGATACCTGTTAAAGTGACGTGTGCCTGTTTAATGAATGACACAGGCTATTAAGTGCCAATGATCTTTAGGAATAGAAAAATACATTATGTGTCAGTTAGAACTGAATGGAATCTGTTGTTAGGTGGGCTGGATTCGGGTCTGTTTCTGCACCTTTTCCTTCTGTTAAATTCTATAAACTTCTATATATCAAACTGCCCAGATTGGTTTCTAACTTTAATTGTTGTACTTGGAGTCTTTATTTGACAAGTTCTCCATTGTAATATATGAACTGAAAAAAGAGGTTCATTCTGTTCAAGCAGTCTGATGGTGATAGGACAAAAGAAAATGGTTTTAAACTAAAGAGGGGAGATTTGTATTGGATACAAGAGCTAAGTGATGAAGCACTGACACAGGTTGCACAGAGAAGCTATGGATGCCCCATCCTTGGAGGTGCTCAAGGACAACGTGGATGTGGCCTTGGGCAGCCTGATCTAGTTCCTGTCTTAGGGGCTGGCAACTTTGACTGCAGCAGGGTCGCTGGAACTGTGTTCTCTTTGAGGTTCTCTCCAACCTAAGCCATTCTCTGATTCCATGTAAATGAGGAGTGGTGCACTGCAGCAGCTAAAAGCACAATAAGCATTTTATCACAGGCAACATTGTTCTCTGTATCATACTGGTCCCAGGAGAGTAGACAGACCCCAGGCTGGTGTTTGGTTGATTTCATTAAGCTGAGCTATGGAATAGCCTTCAGGAGTGCAGTGTGCTACCACAGAGTCTAGCTGCCTCAGTCTCATTATGAGGGAGGCAATGCATACATTATATTCCTAATTATGTTGTCTGCACCCTCCATTAGAAGATACCATGTAGTTAAGAGTAGATGTCTTATGTTATTCCCTGATAATGGAATCGTTCAGTCTTGCTCTGAAGGTATAAAAGTAAAACCAGAACACTTCAGTGAAGTCAGCACATCCCTTTTCCCTCTCTCTCAACAACATTTAACACATGCAACCTTTCTCCCTTTATATTTTTATTGATAGCCAAACGCTTAGCGATGTACCAAGAACCCGATTCTGAGGAAGAGGAAGCAGCTCCAAAAGTAGGAACTTTATCCCAGCGTGACAGTATCTGCAGCCATCAAAGCATCAAAGTAATTCACAGAAGCCAGAGCACCAAAACCCACCGCCGCACAGGAAGCAGAGCTGAAGCAAAAAGAGCAAGCATACTGTCGAAGCATACTGCATTCAGTAGCCCAATGGTAAGTCATGAGAATGAAGTGCACGCTGTCCTATATCTTTTAACAGAGTGATAGCCTGAGAAGGAAGAGATAAAGAAATCTGTTCTACATAGCATACCACTCAGATTTCATCTTGGCATTTTTTTCTTCTGCACACGTGTTTTGGAAAAAGGAGAAAACTTTACATTTTAAAATGCCCTTACAACTTTGCTTTGATTCATTTATTTTATGGTATTGCTGGAAGTTTTAGGTGAGCTAAGTGGTATTAAGAGAGCAGAGAAACCAAGTCTTGTCTTAAGGAATACCAGAATTTGCTCTGACAAGAAATAGATCAAATAAGTAGAAGGTGCTGATGAAATAGAGTTGAGAGTGCTCTTCTTTAGCATAAAAGACAAGTGAATTGCTCTCAGATAGTTGTTCTCTAACAAACCATGCAGAATGTTTTCACTGGACTGGGGGCTGGGAGGAATGTAACTCTTCCCCTATCCACTGCTCCCAAAGTAGATGAACGTTACTAGTATAACAATAGTGGAAAAGCTGACAGCACAGTTCAATGGAAACTCACATTTCCATTTCTATTAGTAGCCTCATTGGTAAGTGTATATTTTCTATGATGCATGAGTTACAGTCCTCTCTATGTCAGCTCTGTGGTATGAGGCCTTTGTAAAACTCTTGGTGTTGACATTGCTTTGGGCACTTTGATTGCTTGATGCTGCTTTGGAAATTTGCAGAATCACTGATATTAGTTTCTGCTTTTTATTGTTAGGAGAAGGACATCACACCAGATCCTAGCTTGTTAGAAAAGGTGAATGAATGTGCAAAGCATCTGGAGATCATGAGGGGCCACGAACAGCCATTATCCCATCTGAGTCCAGAACTGTGTGATATTTTTGACTTCTTCATTGCTTTGACTATCTGTAATACTGTTGTGGTTACTGCTCCAAATCAGCCCCGACAGAAGGTAGGTTAAAGGAACAGCAAAATAGAGTTTAAGGCTTGTTTGAATTGATACTAATTTATCTCATAAGATGGAGAACTGAAAATTGCCTGTTCTAGTGAGAAATGACTGGAAACTAAATGTGAGACAACTCTTAGAACTGCATTGTGAAGGAACAGTTTCAGACAAGCATTAGTTAAATGGAACATGTCATTTACCTTCAGGGTAAGACATAATTTTGTCTGCAATTTTAAGATACTCCTGAAAATCTCCCGAGTTCCTGTCACATAACTTAATTAATAAATGTGTATATATGTGTGTGTGTACATACATCTGCATGTAAGTATGTATGTAAGTATGCAAGTCTATGTGGAAACTAATTTGTAATATGCAAGATTTATCAAAAACAGTGTAAGCTGTGTGTATATTTTGTAAATGTGAATTAAAGTAAGAATAGGGTCTGATGTTTTTCACATCGTGTAAAAGATGTGTCAAGCTCATTGTGAGAAATAATGATTATTACTGCTTAAATCAACCCAAACTAAATGAATGAGAACTTCAGCAATAGAACCCCAAGACAAAACTGTAGTAGAACACAGAATTATAGTTAGACTACAGATTGAATTTCCATTCTGGAGAAAATTCTGAGATTTGTTTCTTTTCCAAGTAGGAATAAAAAGTGAAATAGTCTGCAAAAACACATTCTAAATAAGCTGAGATAAATGATAAAACTGAAGCAAACTGAATCCAAAAGAGAAGACAGTGGAAGTAATTTATATCGGCGTGTTGCTGTTGAAAGCATCATTGATGCTGGCCTATTCTAAAAAACTTTTCTGGTATCTCACTTCTCAGTACAAAACTCTTGCATTAACATGTTTCTCTACTACCTTCACTGAATATGCACTAATGCCAATGTCTCCTACTGGCAACAGCCTTTCAGAATGTGCTGTGGTGATGGTCCAACAT
Organism: Excalfactoria chinensis; assembly: GCF_039878825.1. Taxonomy (NCBI): domain Eukaryota; kingdom Metazoa; phylum Chordata; class Aves; order Galliformes; family Phasianidae; genus Excalfactoria; species Excalfactoria chinensis. The sequence continues at coordinate 124,631,983 of NC_092825.1, forward strand.
CAATAATCTATCCATTAGGCATATCTGAAAAGGTGAAAGAAGTAAAAACGCTGTTAATACGAGCATACATACTTTCATGCAGAAATTCTGAAGTTCTAGGCTTTGTTGGCGTTTTTTTGTGTTTTTGTTTGTTTGTTTGTTTTTTGTTGTTAATTCCATTTACTTTCCCTTCTCAAATTGCAAGTGCCATTACTTTTTGCTCTCAAAGAAATTCTCTTCTTAAGATAGAGCTACTTAGGCTGAATGTCTAAATTCAGTGTCTAAATTCTTATACAGCTTTCCTTCAGGTTTTGTTTAGTTCATTGTCTTGTTTCACTCTTCTCAAGGTCAGAGACCGTTTTGAACTGAAATCTCCTGTAAAAACCATAGAAGACTTCATCAGAAGACTCACTCCAAGCCGCTTGACCTCTGGATCTAACAGTAGTAGTTCATCCAGCCTAGCTACAAACAAGTCAATGCATAGATTTGGTTTAAGTATCCTTTCATCGACATCTACTGAGAGCACTTTATTAAAACTGGAAGAGAAGCTGGCATACTCTGCACAGATGAATAACAATGGCTACAGCTCCCAGCAAGGCAGGATGGCTGTAGGGAGCGGGCCTGAGGAAGGAGAACTCCGTTATGAAGCAGAGAGTCCAGACGAAGCTGCTCTCGTCTATGCAGCAAGGGCATATAACTGTTCTCTGGTTGGAAGGCTGTCTGACCAGGTATCAGTGGAGCTACCTCACCTGGGAACATTAAACTTTGAAGTATTACATACATTGGGCTTTGATTCCATCAGGAAGAGGATGTCAGTAGTGGTCAGACATCCTCTCACGGATGAAATAAATGTTTACACTAAAGGAGCAGATTCAGTTATTATGGATCTCCTTCTGCCTTGTTCTTCAGGTACACCACTTACTTAGCTTTGTAAGAGTGGGGGCATGGGGAGGCGGTACTGCTTAATTGCTGAAAGATCGTGTCTTGCTGCCTTTCCTAGCAAGCAGTCCTGCCTGCTTTTGTTGTGAGTACATGAGATAGTAGAAAGGAAGCCATCTCACTTCTTTTATTGTACTTTGTAATTATAGCAAATTTTCTGTAACTAATGACTGGTTCTTTGCCTTACAAGAATTAATTACATCAATTTCGGTACAGGAACTTTTACTAACAAACTTTATTTTGAAGGTATTTCCTGAGACTCTCCCAACAGAATTTACATTTCTTGAGGAGAACATGCCCAGCAGTGCATAGCTATTTCAGTACTTTATATGAAACTCAAGCAGTTCCTACTCCAGCTCCTTTATCTGTTTCACCTATTACTTCAACTTTACTTCCTTTTGTAGTAACGTATTTGCAAATATCAGCACGTTTATGTTGCATTTGACTGTGGTGCTAAAGGGCAGTGTAAATCAATTAGCCACTGGAACAGAAAGGTAGTAGCAAAATAAGGAAAGAATCCATTCAGATGAGAAGTCTTAAGTTGTGTTAGGGAACAGCTGTGATCATGGACTGCTTCCCTAGAGTCTGCAGCACCCAGGTATCTCATGAATCAGGAAGAACATTAATTGCTGCTAATTATGAGTTGGATTCAAGAAGATCCCTGTAAGCTTTCAGGAGTTAGTGTAAACATGGGAGCGTCGGTTTGCATGAGTCAGTTTGAATCTAATTTACTGTACGTTCAACACTGAATTTAATTAAGTGTTTAAGGGTTACCCCAGTATGAATGGACAGAACCCGAAAGTGCTGGAGGTGCTTCCTGTGTGTGTCACTAGTTCATTGACTGTGCGGTTACTCTGACATTAGCAGGAGTAAACAATTGTGAAAGGCTTATACTGTGCAGTTTTAGTTTAATGAAATACAGAAAAATGTTGGCATTGGTCTTAAGTTTGTAGTGGCATAAATCAAAGCAGAGCCAAAAAATTAGGAACGACTTGTCCTCAACTAACAACAAAGTATTCATAAATAATTTTCTGGTTAAGATCTGATATCAAAGACGGTACTGAGAATGTCTGGAAAATTGTTTCCTTCCAGAGTACTAGGGAATTTGGAGTATTCAGAATTAGTAGTAACATACAAATATTATGTCACAACCGTGAAATAAAAGTACAATGAATGGGGGAATTCAGGGGTGAATTTCAGGTGGGTCTAGGACCTACTTGGGTAGATCCAACCAACAGCAACACCACAGAAGGTGCTGTGTTGTCATTTCCTGAGGGAGCTGCCTCCTTGTCACCTCATAGGGTGGTATTCTCCACATAGAGGGATTTCCCAAGGGTTTATACTGTGAAAGTTATGTATATATATATTATATATATATATATTATATTTATGAGTCTTAGTGCCTCAAGGACAGGTAAATTGCACACGAGTCAAGTGTATGTTTTGAGGCTTTGTGATGCTTGTGTTCTCAGACTGCAAGACCAAGGCAATGCTGTGCCCGTAGTCTCCATGCAGGACTGGGTCCTATGAAACAGAAAGATTCTGTATCACTATGCGGAAAAGTCTTTTAAAAGTGCCACAATGAAAAACCCAAAAATAGATGCAAAACTACTACGTTGTAGCTTCAGTTATATTTAAAGCAAACAAACAAACAAACAGAAAACATCGTGAGCTTCAAAACTTGAAAGTTTCTGAATTCCCTCTATTCCTTCTGCCTGTATATCTAGACTCTGAAAACTGACGTTTTCTGACAGCACCCAGATATTTTCAAAAGCCTTGAAATGATTCCCAAGGGTGTATTGTTTTTACTTTATCTCAGCAGTCACTGTGTTCATAAACAAGAAAGTTACTGTTTGAGTCAATAACTAGCTCGCACAGGAACTGTGAACATAAGTCACCGAGAAAACAATGACTGAGCTGGCTTTCTACAGCTGGTGATTATGGAAGGAAATGAAGCAAGCAAAACGCCACTAGCTCTCTATCATTCTTCTTTAGAAGACTTATTTTCTGGCTTTCTCTTCCACAGTGCATGTGGTCATGCTGCTAAGCATGGATTTTGTTTGCAAGAGAGTCCTTCCTCTCTTTTAACTTTTGATCTCAAAGTGAATCTCTGGCTGAGACTGATAAGGGATATGGAGAGCCAGAGGGAGTTTTAGCTCTCTTTGGTGTGCTGGAAGAGGAAGGAGATGCAGTTCTTTGTACTAGAAGTGAAAATTCACATGGAAACCAGTGTGCACATTTCTACTTGTAGGGAATTACTGTCATTGCTCATTGAAGGTGGTATAAGTGTTTGGCATTATGATCATTGTATTAGTGCCTGCAGTATTCTGACATATATGAAGTGGTTAATGCCACTGAACCTTAAAGCGATAGAAATGTCATTTGCTACCATGACAGTCAGTTTTGACCCTAGATGTTAAAAAGTATACAGATATTGTGTGTTTTTAACTTTTGAAGACCTCATCTCAGGTAATGACATGGAACAAAATGTGTTAGTTTCATATTCATTCATCTTTTCTAAATCACAAAATTGAGTACACTGAGACAATTCCAGCTAAAGAAAGAGGAGTGGAATCTCATCTCAATTCTAAGTTCTTACACATGATTTTAAGGTGTGGATGTCCAATTTGTTGACTTGCTGACTTGCCTTGGTTGCATTGAGTGAGTAGGAGTTGTTTTGAGATGCATACGCAAAGGTTGCTCCAAATGTAATGCCTCCTGTTTATTTTCCTGGAAACTACAACTGATACAAAGAGCATAATAACACTGTTTGACAGGACAAGTTCTTTTCTACAGATCATTAGTTTTTAACACAGTCATCAACAATTAGTTGCCTGGAAATTTCACTGGCAATGAACAAGAGCATGCATTCTGTGCTCATAAAGACATGCACCAGAGGAGCTGACCCACTGTCACTGTCACCACTGCTGACACACTCCACCAATGTCTCATTGTGCTCACATCCACTGCTTGGTCTCCATAAACATTCAGTAAGTGTTGATGAATGTCAGTGGGTGCCGTTCTTTCCACATGGAGGAATTTGTTGACACACCTTTGCTTTATCCACACTTCCGTGTTAGACACTATCCTATCAGACCGCCCTTCTGCTGCCATCTGTTGCACAGCAACAACATGTAATGGGTTGTTGGCAGAAAGGTTCAACCTCTACTGCCATACCACCAACATCCACCTCTCGTGTCGTGGGCCAACAACATAAAATAAGCCAATATAATAAAATAGGAGACACTACCTCTGCATCAGCCCTCATAAAATATACAATATCATTAATATATGAGTAAGAAAACATTCCGGTTTTTAATGTTTTTCTTAAAACAATTTTAAAATGGAGGAATAAAACTACAAGTCTAGTTGGATATGGAGTCAGAGGGAAGTTCTTTACTATGAGAGTGGTGAGGTGCTGGCACAGGTTGGCCAGAGAGGCTGTGGATGCTCCATCACTGGAGGTGTTCAGGGCCAAGTTGGATGGGACCCTGGGCATCCTGGTGTAGTATTAAATGTGGAGGTAGGCAGCCCTGCCTGTGGCAGGGGGGTTGGAGCTTCATGATCCTTGAGATCCCTTCCAACCCAAGCCATTCTGTGATTCTGTGATAATGTGACCTTGTGACTAATCAGGCTGGTTGGGTGGCAGTGGCTGCAGCTTGTAATGAGGTCTCAAGGTGTATGATCAGAGATTTCTGATGAAATTTTACTCCTCCTGTACTCTGCCCTTGATAATTGTTCATAAATGTGCATACTGCCAAAAAGCGATGATGTGAATAAGGTGTGATTGTGAATTGAGGGATATTTCTCTCTGGTAAGAGAGGGATTAGTCTGGTAAAGAGACACAATCAGACTTTTGAGTTGAATATCTGATTGCAACTTTATGCATTCCATTTGAAAATTCACAGATCATGTATTCATATCAACCAAAAATGGTGTCAAAAACATGAATTGGCGATTTGTTTGTTTTTTGGAGGTTGGGTTTGTTTTTTTTTTTGCAATCTTGAAACCTTTATCAAAACAGAAGGCACAGCTGTGTATGTACTTCTTACGTGTATTCTTAGAGCACTGTGTTTAGCCTGTGTATCAAAATGCGTAGAATTATGTGCCATCACTTGAGTCAGCACTTCACTGCCTAAATGCACACAGACAGGCAGCTTGGTTGTTGCTGAGCAATGGATTCATGCCCTTGGCCTCTCTACAGGGCAGAGCCACCACCATGATGGCGCAGGGCAGGGCGCAGGCCCTGTGCTGGGCCAGAAGTTGGACATGCCTGGTTTAAGGGAAGAGTAAACCAAGTGGAAGTTGTGCATTCAAGGTAGAAGCTAATTGTGAGGTTTGCGTAAGCGTAAATGTGTTCTGAGTGAATCAGAGTCACATCCAGAACTTGTTGCCACTCAGGCCACAAAGTAGTGTCTGTGCAGTAGTAACAGTAGTGCCTTCATACACTTAGATATAAAAAACAGAGCACTGTTTCTGGTTGTCCTGAGATTTTAACCCATGAGAAAAACTAAGCGTAGTTTTTCTGCACATGATGAGATGTACAGAAGGATTTGCCAATAGACTATTTAATCGTACTTCCCTTTCTGACATTATTGTTTGTTGTTAAGATTATCGTGATTTCTCAAAGCCTTCAGGCCAAACAAATATTTGAGTAAAAAAAAAAAAAAGAAGGTCTGTCTAACATGCATTCGGGATGACATTTGAAGAGGGAAGAAAGAAAAGATGGAATTCCGAGATAGGGTTTTTTTTTTTTCCCTAAATGGAATGTTTTACTTGAAAGTTTCCCAGGAGATATCAACAGCTCTTTAATAGTATCAGTTTTAAAGTGATGGTATGTAAGTACTACAGACGCATTTTTCTTTTCTGAGGCTGTTCAGCTGCTTTTATTTTTCAGGAGCTAATTTCTTGTTTTATTGATATCTAGGTGACCCTCGGGGCAAGCATCAAAAGAAAATCCAAACCAAAACCCAGAATTACCTTAATCTGTATGCTGTAGATGGGCTGCGAACCCTGTGTATTGCAAAACGAGTAAGTCAGTGCAAGCTCTTAATTTTCTTTTAAGAAGAGTCTTGGCAAAGATAACTGAAGACTTTCTTAACTTACTGTTCTTGATTTGTTTGTTTGGTTGTTTTTTTTTGGTTGGGTTGGTTTTTTTCACTTTATTCAATAAAGTATGAATGCCTCTGCATCACTTTGACTGTGCCCTCACATGCTTTCTTGAATAGGTTCTGAGCAAAGAGGAGTATGCTTGTTGGTTAAAAAGTCATCTGGAAGCAGAATCTTCTATTGAGAATCGTGAAGAACTTTTGTTTCAGTCAGCACTGCAGATAGAGAAGAATTTGCATCTGCTAGGTAATGAAATGAGAGCTGGGCATAAAATTAAAAAGTGCTGAAAATTCTGAAGGCTTGGCTATGAAATCCATTCTTTTCTTTAAATGTTTTCTGACAGTACAGAAATTAGCTTCTTTTGGACTTTGTCATAATTGTCATGTGTGGCACCACAAAGCAGTGGGATTATAATTAACACCGTGGGCATACCCTTTTTATCCTTGCTCCTGCAATCATTTTATCATTAATGAAATGGCTGGCGTAAAACAAGAGATGCTTCTGACACAATGTCATAAATGAGAATTGCTGCTCTAAGTAGGAAAAGGACTTGGCCAACTCTAGCTACAGAATTTCAGTAGCTTGGAGCCTCTTTACTATGCCAGGGAGTTCCACAATTCCAGGGGTACCAGAGTTGCTCATAAAGCAGAGCTCATAAACTGCTTTTGTGAGAGGTATCAACCCGTATATGTCAGGTTCAACACCTAGAGCCTATGTGCACTGTGGAAGGGGACTGCAGTACTTAATAATGATGTAGTTAAAATCAGTGTATGTAAAATATATTCCAAGGGCAAAGTCGTGCTGTTTTTCTGCTTAGTTGAAAGCACTTGTGCTTCTAAAATACATATGTATCCACTATTACTCCAAGCATCCAACTTCTTTCCCTGGCAGGGGAACTGGGACAGCCATTGCAGTGATGGAGGTAACAGCCTTCACTGTTTGCCAACTTGCCTGTCTCTGGGAGATGAGATCCACCTCACCCAACTTCTGTTGTGTCTACTGTAGATCTCTAAGGCTTCTTATATAACCAGTGGAGAGAGAAAAATACAGAAAGTGCAGCTCATTTGATTTGTCTGAGATATCTCCTTTAGGATTAGATGAATCATGCCTTCAAAGTGGCTGTTTTTCTCCTCTGACTTAAAGGGGAGCTTGAGGTGACTGATCCTGACCACATTAATCAGGAAGATCCCACCATGGTTGTCCCTGTTGGCTCTGGCTGCACTCTGAAAAACAAAAAGGGAAATTGAATTGTACGATAAATAAGTGAGTTGTTAGGTTCTAGGAATTAAAAAACCAAAAAAGTGAATCTGGAAAAGGAATTATCTTTTCCTTTGTGCACTATTTGAATTATAAAAGCCTTTATAATTCAGAAGTTTTCATGACATTGCACTTCACCTACAACTAGTGCTCAGTCTGCAGTTGGGCTTCTATGGCTATATTATTATAGTGGCAATAAAGAGATGGCAGAAGTTTGCTTTGCTTTTCCTGTTGCTTCAGGTAATTTATGTATTTGTTATCTTTGGGTTGTCAGGGCTTACACGTCCTCACACTGAAGCCTCTCTAAAACTCAGTGGTGGCACTAAACATGGTCCTGATCTGCTTTTACTACTGTCTGAAAATCTTGTCCCCTATCGATTTGTGAAAGCATAGTAAAAATACTCAGTTTGTTATAAACAAGTAGGGAGATTCACTGGGGGTATGAAAAAGCCTCATTTTCCTTCTACATTATGGATTATAGATTTATGATTTATTCTCTACTAAATCTCATCAGGCAACCAGTGTCTGTCTATAAGAGCAAAGGGCTGCCACAAGACAGTAAGTAGTTCGTGTCCAAAGCCTAATGTGTGGTTACCAAACTGCAGTTCTTCTGTCATTCCCCTCTGAAAGGGAGAAATCTGTAATGACCAATCCTCTTCCAGTTGAGAAAAGGTAGTCAAGACTCTTTAGAGCTAAATCAATAATATCTTATCTGGCAACATTCAGAAGAAAGGGTGAAGATACAGAACAGTGAAACAATAAGGAAAGGTACATCAGGTTTGTGAACCACTGAGAGAGGCATCGGGTTGCTTTTGAAGTTTGGAACTCTGGATTTGTTGCTGACTGTTGATGCAGGTGTTTACGCTAGCTGTTTTCTACTCCTTTCTCTAGATACCTCCAAAAAGGTGCCTGAATATTGTACACATTGTTAGTTTCATTTAGCTGTTCCCCTGTGAAAGCAGATGTAATTTTTGGAAAAATCCAAGCTTACAGTTTGAAGTGAACCCTAAGTGTTTATTGAATGTGGAATAATTTACTTTTTCCATGTGCTTAGGTGCCACTGGTATTGAAGACCGTTTACAGGAAGGTGTTCCAGAAACCATTGCAAGCTTGCGCAAAGCTGGGTTGCAGATTTGGGTTCTTACTGGAGACAAGCAAGAAACTGCTGTTAATATTGCATATGCCTGCAAGCTACTAGATCACGATGAGGAAATCATCACTTTGAATGCTGAATCACCAGTAAGCAGATCCAATACTATATTGAAGTCTACTTTTGAAGTGGCTTTACTTTGTTTTCAAGTTGTACAATTAAGAGTTTGATGGCTTCTTTTTCCTTTCCCTCTTTTCTTTTTCTTTTTTTTTTTTTTTTTTTTTTTTTTCCTTTTCCTGCTTCAACCGCAATTTTCAGGTAGGACAAATCTTTGAATACTTTTCAGTGAATTATATTTCTGAGTTGTAATGTCGTGTTTCATAAACTTACTGAAGACATTTAACTGTGTGTGTTGGGATCCACCGACATGCCATAACAACATAAATGCCTGCCTTTGGTATGCTTTCTGAAAACATCCCTCATTTTGCACATTGGCACTAAAGCAACCTGTTATTGAACGTTTGCTTAGGAAGAAAACAATTGAATTGAAAATGCGTGCTTAACACTGAAATGTAGTATCTAGATAACTCATTCATGTTTTCTCAGATGGCTTTTTCTCTGGAAATAGAAGCAATACTTAAATTTCAGTGCTAGCATTCAAAAGCCAGAAAACCACATCTACAATAATGACTTGCTTCCTAACAGACCTTTTCTAATTCTTCTGAATTGCTGATCTTTCCTGTGCTCAACTTGTCGCAAGCAGTCACAGAGTGTTTACTGATATGGTTTAACATGCAAGGAACCAGACCGGTAGTGCTGTAGTCCTTTATTGAGGTGATAAAATTGGACTTCAGATCAGAAGAGGAGAGGTAGGTCAGCAGCATCCAGCTCCAGTTCTTTTTGAAAAGGAAGAAAAGATAACAGCATTTTCCCTCCTTGAGTGTATCAACTGAACTGGTAAACTGCCTTTCAGTGATCTTTTGGTTTTTGTCATTCTTTGCTGTACAAGCAATAGCATTTCATTTTAACAGTTCATGTATCCTCAGTAACGTCTTTTAGTTGAGTATGCCTAGGACAGGGAATTCAGCTTCAATAACCTGTAATTGCCCTTTAATAGTGCATAACTACTTGATAAGTGTTGTAGGCGTATACATGGTGCTGATCACCATGCTTAACTTGGTACTGATACTGATCATTATATCATTCTCTAACACTGTTATTCTGAGAAGGAGCTAAAAGAAATTAGTTTAGTATACAATACTGCATGTTAAAGAGGAATTAGATTTTAAGTCTTTCATGTCTTCACTGTTGTCATGTCTTCCACAAAAAAAAAAGAAGTGTTTAGAGTGAATAGAGAATATTAGAAATTAAAACTTCTATGGTGCATCAAATATAACACATTCTCCATATTCGTTATGCCTAAATATACAGAGAAATTCATACACATTTTTGAATACATGTTCTTTTCTCTCAAACGTATTTATTTTGAATTTTTTTCAGGAGACATGTGCTGTCTTGCTGGAGCAGTGTCTGCAATGCCTAGAGTCTAAATTTTCAAGCAACACAATAGACGAAGCTACTGGAAACATGACTGTTGGGTTCACCCCTCTCTATCCACCCTCTTCCCCTGTGCTTTCCAGCTTGGGCCTGGTGATTGATGGAAGGACTCTAGCTTATGCCTTGGAACCTACATTAGAAGATAAATTTCTTGCACTAGCCAAGCGGTGCCGTTCAGTTCTGTGTTGCCGCTCTACTCCACTCCAAAAGAGCATGGTAGTGAAACTAGTCAGAGACAAACTCAAAGCAATGACCTTGGCAATAGGTAAATATCTCATTTTAAACTAGCCCACTTTGATACTCACCGAGAATCTTGGCTTTTTGACTTGTAGTGGAATCCTTCCAGCTGCCATACAATTCACATACCTTCTAGATGTGTCTGAAAAGATTTCAAACAACTTCAACACAACTTTAATTTATTCAAAACTAGTACAGAACTCTTGGAATAGCATCTAGGATTTCATCCTACAGAAGTTAGCTGCTGGTGATCGTTCAGTACGCTTTGAGGTTTTGGCATGTCCAAACACTGCTGTGAAGAATTGAGTTAGCTGATATTGTGCAGAGCACCATTTTGCAATCAAGTGTATTACACAGAACAAAAGCATGCTCGTTGTTGTTTCACTTAGCCATGATTAAGCTCAAGGGTCTGCATTTTTCATCACAAGTAAGCAGTACAGCATAGGGCATGAATTGGCCATCTATATAGGGAATGAATTTATGACTGGCATCGTGCCAGTTGTTACACTACTTCGCGGCCAATTGTTCCATTGGCAAAGGGCAGATTCTGTCATGCATCCTAGTTTAAATCTGGCAGCTTCTTTCCCATTTTCATGATTTTTACGTAAGAAAAATCAACCAGCTTTTCTTTCCCTATCTCAAGTTTAGGCTCAGGTTGCACTAGAAGATACAATTGTAACATATGTAATCACAAAACACCTTATATTTCATCCACCTATCTTAGTTAATCATCACATAAACAAGTGGGCTAAGCCTACCTGTGAGAAATCCAAAGTACATAACTGCCAGACACCTGTGACATCCACAGCACCAAATGTGTGCTGTGGAGTCCCCATGCCCTTACTTTTAACACATGTAGTCCTTTCTCATGCTTATTTTATGTCTTTGACTGACCATGGGCATTGTCATTTCCATATGTGTCAAAAATACCTAACAGGTTAACTTGAATTATCCAGAAATATTAAAAACAATAGTGAAGAATGAGTAGCTTGTGTTTTCAGTCTTTCTAAGCAACTTGAGCCTGTGTGTTGAATTCAAGCTCTTGCTCTGGTTTAAAAAATGAGTTGTTCCATCTTCCCTTTTAACCAGCGTGAGCTGAGCTGAGTTTGAATAGAAACAGAGGCATCACTTCTGTCATCTTGTGGTGTGATGATTAGAAAAAGGGCAAGAGATGGTGATTCTGTAACCCATGCAGATAAATCTGCCTGCGGTGCTATATTAGTGATGTCAGACTAGGCAACCCATGTCAAGAATTCATCCACTTTTTAGTATTGTTATTTTTTTTGCTAGATGGGCGTCTTCACTGCATGTTTCATTCTTAATCATACCCTACTGCAGACAGGCAGTTACAAGGAAGCAAGAGCTCTAAGAAGCTCATTCTTGGAGCATTTTCATATTTGTTCAGTTTAGGGCTGATAGTTTAGGTTTTACTGAAAAGAATGTCTCAGCAGCTTTGCCAAGCTTTGAACCTTAGGTTCCAAAGCTGGCTTTTTTTTTTAATCCCACATCTCCTTTCCTATACTCAGCCAACACATAGCAATAACTAGTTTTCATTTGCTTTGCTGTTTCCTGGTCTTCTTGTGAGAAACAAAACTGTATCTTCTCATCTTCAGGTGATGGTGCTAATGATGTCAGTATGATCCAAGTTGCAGATGTTGGCGTGGGGATCTCCGGTCAAGAAGGCATGCAGGTAATGTTGCTCATTCACTGAAAAGCATGTACAAAGAGTGAAATAGGCACTTCCTATATGCTAGCTTGACAAAGCTGCCTTTGGATAGCCAGCACAAATAAAGAAGCTACAAGTTGTGCTGAGTGCCAGTTGTGCTTCATAGGGATGCTTTCAACTTCAGTTTGAGCTTGTATTTGTTCTTAGATCTGTGCTGAGCTTACACGTTCACTTCTCAGAAAGTTCAACTTATCAGATCCCTCAAAGCAATGTATTTTAAGAAATCATTTAATAAATATTGGTTTCAAGGAGGAAATAAAGATCAGCAATGTATTAGTTAGACATGAAATAAGAGTCACCTTATTCTGCTGTGATGGTCTCTTGCACTGCTTGGTTATACTCGCCCTGTGGAATAGCTGCACAGTTCCATCCAGCTGAAGCAGTTTGTTTGCATAGTGTAGTGGTATCTTTTAGCCAGTATGCTCACACATCTTTTTACTTAGCCTTGTCCAGACAGCAGATCAGTGAAGAAATAGAAAATTGCGGCCCTTTGCAGAATCACTGCTCCCTACAGCACCAAATGTTGGGGTTTTTTTTCCCCATTTCCTGCCACGGGGAACGGGACAGTAGAGGTACTTGCCTTGCAGTCTTTTGGGTGTGTTCAGCCTGTTATTACTGCATTTGCTACTGTATAAGAGGCACTTCTCCCACACCCAAAAGAGAGGAAGTTTATTTACCTACTGTATTATCTATTGCCTCTGACTTCTAATGTTAATGTAGCTCACTTGCTATGTTTGTACTAGAAATGGCAGTAAGGCACACAGAATGAGAAAGATACCTCATTTCCGCAACCTAAGAGCTCTTCAGGCAGGGTGGGAATTGTTTTCATCCTGAGGGCCTGAGCAGATAAACCTACTCCTTAACTTAGTTACCAGCAGGTTCTGTGCCCCACGGTGGAGCAAAGAAGGATTTCATGAGTACTATAATTTAACAGGGTTAAAAACACAAACTTAAGAAATAAAAATGTAACTGAGCTTTGAACTTAGATGGCGAAGTTGTGTGTTTTCTGGCATAAAAACTCTCTAGAAGCTAGGACAGTAGTCTAGAGAAAAGTCAGATGTTTCTCCTGTTCATACACTCTTCCAAAGGCATTGTCTCTTGGCCATTGTTAAAGGCTGAATACCAGGGAATATGATGGACTTCAGCCTGACGTAGTAGAGCTCTTATTTTCTTCTTGTTTTAGTCATCCATGAAGTTTAGTCAAAGTCATCTCCAGTGCAAGTGATGTCCATCAGTGCTATTCAAAGAGAAAGATTCCAGGCTTCAAATTTCTTAAAAAATGCTTCTCCAGAGTTGGCAGCAGCTGTAACTTAGACTGGAAGAAGCTACCACAAAAATATTCTGATACTTATTGCGCATATGGCATCTTAGCTGTAGGTGCTTCAAAAGGGTCCCATGGAGGGCCATGAAAGATGATCAGGGGTCTGGAGCATCTCCCCTATGAAGACAGGCTGAGGGAGCTGGGCTTGTTCAGCCTGGAGAAAAGAAGGCCGTGGGGTGACCTCATTGCAGCCTTTCAGTACCTGAAGGGAACCTATATCTAGGAGGGGAGTAAACTCTTTGAAAGGACCGATAATAGTAGGACAAGGGGAAATGGTTTTAAGTTGAAAGAGGGAAGATTTAGGTTGGATGTTAGGGGAAAGTTCTTTACTGGAGAGTGGTGAGGTCCTGGAACAGGCTGCCCAGGGAGGCCGTGGATGCCCCATCCCTGGAGGTGTTCAAGGCCAGGTTGGGTAGGGTCCTGGTCAACCTGATCTAGTAAATGTGGAAGTTTGGTGACCCTGCCAGGCAGGGGGGTTGGAGCTTTGGGATCCTTGAGGTCCCTTCCAACTCGGGTGATTCTGTGATTCTGTGATTCTGTGTGGTCTGAATCTGACTGTGGTGGATGGAGAGGGCAAGAGAAAAGGAAGCCTTGAACTAAGCTAATACCAAGTATATTCACTGCTACATAACAAAGCCCCAAGAGCTATGCATAGCTTTTGCACCATCACTTGGCAGGCAGTCCAGGAAACCCATAGGAGAATGTGGAGTTTCCTCCAAGCCCACCAATTCAAAAATGGTTTGCCCAGTCTCTTTGAGTCTTATCAGCTTATCATCTCTTAGAATCTTTGTATTAATTCAGATCCATTTTTTTCCTAATGCAGACAAACGTAGCGTGCATGTTTAAACTCTCGCCATCATGCTACTTTCAGCTGAGCACTGACAATAAGAAGTCCTCAAATGCCCCCGTTTCTCTTTTTTTGTGCATGTGTGTGATGTATTTAAGTCTGAAAGTTATTTGCTCATTAACCCATTAAACTGTGTTGTTCTAAATGAAAGGTCAGTAGAGCGGAAAATATTAGTAGGTCCCTTCCTTTGCGCCAAGGTCCAAAGAACCATGCAGGCCTTTTTACTATAAACAGCTGTCAGAATCTTGTGCATGCAGATACTCAAAAGGCTCGGAGGATTTGGATGTCTGAAACAGCAGTACACTCTGATTCCTTTCCAAATTCTATGGAAGTGTGTGGAGCATGAATCATTTTTTCCTTCGAAAAAGATGGAAGAAAAACTTAAAAAGTGAAAATCGGGACTATATTTTGAAGTGAAATAAACATGCAGATGCAATTGGATAACACTGTCTTCCCATGTTCCTCATTCTAATCAGAATGGAATTCAAAAAAATAAAGCATTTCTCACAGTGTTTTGTGAAGTAATATCCTAGAAACATAGCTGCAAAGAAGCTAACCATTTTGCTTGAATACAGGGGCAGGCTGAGATTGGGCAAAGGATAGGGAAGCAGATGTGGCACAGCTGTGTTCTCAAATCATGAAAAGCGACATATCTGCAGGACAAACCAGTCTGATGTGTGCAGTGAGGGTGTGACAACTGTATGTCAGTACCTGAGAAATGCCAGGGTGGATGGGTCAGCGTTTAAAAAATGTCCCAGTGCTTATATAAATCTGTGGCTTAAATTACATTGCATTCCATACTGTTTCAGAGTTTATTTGAATAGCTTCTGAAAGCACACTTATTTGGGGAAAATGATTCCTTCTGATAGTTTACCAAGAAAAGAAAGAGGGAAAAATTAAAAGGAAAGATGTCTCATTTGAAAACATGGCCAAAATACCCTACAGAGTATGGGGAAGACTTTGTCCGATGGATATTTTCACCTTTCCTCATGCTTTTGCTGAACTTTGAAAAGATAGCTGATATCAGGATTAAAAATAACATGAAATGTAAGGTAGTATTACATTAAACTTTAATGTGATCCCAGGATATGGAAGATCATGAATTGTCTGTGATAACCATCACTTATAGGACGGTGTCATCTGGATGCACAGTGCCTTGAATTTTAGTCATTCAGAAGTAGAGAGAAAGTGCATCCACTTGACTCATGTTGTCAATTTGATTTGGCAGTCTGCACAACCCCAGGGGAGTCTCATCTAACGTGATTATTCATAGTTTTAGCACACAATTTAAAAAATTCCTCAAAATACGGATGTCTCAGGGCTGCTGAGTAAACTTTATAAGCCAGGATTGCAAATGTTCTTTGAAACCAGTCTTTTTATTGTTTTGTCTTTTAAAGTCCAGTAGGCGTGATGCAAGCTCTTGATTGTGCTTTTCTGTTTCATTCACTGGCAGTTCATTTTGCCCTGCAAGTAACCCTTTGGTTTTGCAGAAAGACAATACAGCCACCAAGATGCTCACACATGTCTTACCCTGAGCCCTCAGGCTCATGGAACTACTTGCCAGCCATTCTCCCACCTCTTGCTTTCCATCTCCTTGCCACAACCTGGAGTGTAGACCATCATCTCCACTGGGCAAGGGCCAGGTCTTTTAACATGTTCTGCAAAGCCACTGGGTTTTCTGACGTGAATTCCAAGGCTGCATTTCCCGTGCACTATACTGAGTTTGATTCCTCATCACTACAACTTCCAGTGACTTTATAAGTTGAGAAGATGACTAGATTCACTGTTGGGGTTGAAAGTGACACCTTACAATAATGTTTTCAACTTTACTCTCATTACAGGCGGTGATGGCAAGCGACTTTGCAATCCCAAGGTTCCGCCATTTGGAGAAGCTCTTGCTTGTTCATGGTCACTGGTGTTATTCCCGACTTGCCAACATGGTGCTGTATTTCTTCTACAAAAATGCAGTAAGTGTTTAACTTGGCAGCTTTGTAGTAACATATGTTTCCAGGGTTTATTCTGTGCTAAGTGAGCATTAGGTCAGCCTTCAAACAGCTTATAAATAAGCTGCAAAAAAACTTGCAGAGTTGAAAGACAGCTGGCTGCCATTTGCAAAAATACAGGACTCTCTCCATAACAGCTACAGTGTGCTGCTGAATGTGCAAATTAGGTAACAGAAATAACAAGCACTACTTAAGAAAAGTTTCATTTATAGAGCAGTTTCACAGAATTTAGCTGGCTAGACACGGGAGTCTTTAATGCCAAGGTCATCCAGCATTGGTCCGAAGTAGCAGTTGGGTGTGTTGTCTCTTCCTGACTCCATCTTGTAATTGCTTATGAATCATTGTACAATTTCCCTGGTGACTTGGGATAATTCAAGACCTCCGTGTGTCTCAGATGCCAAGATCTGGAAGATTTTTCATTGATCTGTCTTATTCCCAGCTAACTGAAAGAATTCATTAAAAAGGAAGCACACCATGGTGAAGAACAAACTAAGGGTCTGTGTTTCCTCCCTGGTGTATGAAACAAGAGTTAGTCCAGTCCTGGGCACTGAGCCATAGCAGCTCGACTACCTGGCTCTAACAAAGTGCCTTTGCGCCTTTGCATT
Source organism: Excalfactoria chinensis (assembly GCF_039878825.1). Classification (NCBI taxonomy): domain Eukaryota; kingdom Metazoa; phylum Chordata; class Aves; order Galliformes; family Phasianidae; genus Excalfactoria; species Excalfactoria chinensis. The sequence continues at coordinate 124,648,653 of NC_092825.1, forward strand.
GATCTTGGAGTACAGAGGTGACTGATTGAAAACTGCCTAACAAGACAAGCAAGAATTCCATCAGCTGTGTGGGAGTGGTTGACTGGCACATAGATCTCCTCACTTTCAACACCTACAAATCACCCTGGGAGCCAGGGATATGAAGAAGTGGGAAAAAGAAGAGAGCCAGAGCTCTCAGACCTCTGCTTATTCCAGAGGATAATGTGTGAACTGTGAGTGGGAGAATGGATTTCGACCTCACTATCCAAATGTTACTAAGAAGAAGTGCAGCTCTCTGTTTCGTAAAAGCTGCTTTCCAAATTCCATCCAGTCTCAATTTTTCAATCAGTGGTAAGTTTTTATGTAAATTCCTCTTGGTCTGGATAATCTCTGTCTGATCTCAAGCTGAAGATAGTTATCTTCTCAGGAAAAGACCATTGTATGCTCAAAATTTTAAATAGTCTTGGAATATATAGGAGAACTGAAGCATTAATAAACCAGCTTTGTGCTAACAACATGAGCATGATAAAATGCTGCCTGTGGTCTGGTCAGAAACTACATGCAAAAAAAAAACAAAAACCCAGAAGGGGCTTGGAAAGTCTGAATTGCTGCCTGAGCCTGGAATAGCAAGTGGGTTTAAATCACGTTGCAGTCAGTGGAGATCCACCTGTTGAAACACAACAGTGACATATGTGCTGGTTTTCTAAAGTGTGAGTACTACAGCTTGATCCTGAATGATGCTGAACATCTGTACGCCAGCCCCAGTGCTGAACGTTTCCAAGATACCCTTTTCTTGACAGCATCAAACCTCCCACTTCCAGGAAGTGTATTTGAGAGCAAACTCATATTAAAATTAGAAAAATTTAAAAAATAATAAAAAAAAAAAGAAGTAATACATGTAAGACATTCCAGCAATCAGCAGCCAGAGATGTTGTTTATGTATCTACATTTTTGTTCAGCCCTTGTAAAATCTTCCATTTTCCTTTAGTACATCTCCCCGCTATTACAAGTATTATTTCTTATGCCATTTTTAGTAAGACATTTTCAAAAGCCGCTGCCTCAGGGTTAACATATAACTGAAGAATATCCCTTTGTGTTGGCTCTGCCTTGGCAGCCATCAGAGTTTTCTGAGCAATTCTTGTTTCTGCTGTCTCTAAACTGTAGTGGGATATCCAGTGTACAGACATGAATATGACTGACACTGTGCCTGCCCTTAAGGGAAGATTATTCAAAAATGAAAGATAGGAGCACCTGATCTTTCTGCTAGGAGAAAATTCTGGATGATTCTCAGTGGAGAGCAAGATATCTACACTGCAAATGTTCTGCAAGGTTTCTACTCACTCAAGTGTTATTTTTCCCATTTGCGTGTATTGTGAAACTTTCCATCTTCCCGTAGAACCTAACTCAAAGTTTAAATTCCAAGTTGCTGCAAAAGCCATTTGGAAACTCAGATGACTTATCCAAAAATATGTTTGGCTTGGAAGAGAGAATAAAAATACAAATAAAATATAAAATAAAACATAGCATGACTGGAAATAACCAAGCATGATACAAAGGGACTCTATATAAACAAACTTCTACTGCGCAAGCATGCACTGCTTGCTCTCCTTAATGCTTTACCTCTACTAGAGAGCATCAGACACTTTTTGATATGCACTGTATTCACTGAGGTCTTCCACTTGGGTCCAAATTCCTAAGAGACTCATGTGGGAAGAAAAGAAATAAAGAAAGAAACCTTTCTCATCGAAAATCTAGCTCGATTTTTACATCAAAAACTCATTAAATTTAATTTGTTTTGACTGTTTTTCAGGCAGGTAATGTACACAGATGAGGAAATGCTGTGTTTTAAATCAAACAGTTGTTGAATCTGAAATAAAATTTGAGGGGGGAGAAATGAATTCACTGGTTACTGAAGTGCCACTTATTTGTACAGCTTTCTCTAACAGCACTGCTGAGATCTGTACTGGAGGTGGTATGAAAACTCTCATCTGAGTGTATCTTCATCAGACTCCCCATTTTTGTTGAAGCCAACCTGTTTCCAGGATGGGTTCATTTTAGCAAGGCTCTGGAGAGGAAAATTTCTTAGGTGCAGGATGAGCTGGATTATGTTCATTTCAAGCGAGTAAGAGAAAAGTCTGTAAATCCATGTACTTATTGCAGTTCCATTTTGTGAAAAGACTCAGGAAGTTTCGTTGTCTTTTGGATGTGGAAAAGAAATAAATTTCAAAGTCTGTTCAGTTATGAATGAAATTGCCATGTTCCATCCAGCTGATCACAACCTCTGTTAACCCAGTTCTGTTTTAGGCAAAGGAGGGCATTTTTCCTGAAATATATGAAGCACTTCTAGGGGTGATCCTTAAGAATATACTGCTGCTTAACTTTATAAAGATTTGTTTATGGCATGGGCTCACAGACTGTGAGACGTGTTGTTATTGATATACAAACTACTACAGTGTAGTATGCACATATTGCCTGAACATGTACATACTGTATCTCTGTATACACATACTGTACATACTGTATCTCTCTGTATACACATCTATATGTATAGCAGGATTTAGCCTCCTGTTTTGTGTCAGTTTCCCTCTGCAAGACGTACATATTAATCTCCTTACAGTGGTTTTCAGTGCCTAAGCAAACTGTGGCTATTTTTCTTCCACATTTGAATTTCAGATAGAATAAATAATTTCCCTCTAACTACCTGAAGATGAAGAAGGGCCAACGTACTCCAGCTAATTGAAAGTTTGGGGAAAAAAATATAAAGAGGAAATGAAGGGAGAGGTCATGTCATTTCCATCCTTCATGGTTAAAATGAGGAGAACCCCTGAGGAACAGTTGCCAAGGTTGCCTTCTCTGTAGTGTTAATCACTTTACAAAGAGTAATTAAAATTGGAATTTTAGGAGGACCAAGCCTTGGAATTTATTTCCTTCCCTGTTTCTAGACTTCAAACCTCCCCTTGCAAGTGAGATCAGCACCTCTCCTGAGCCCTAAAATGCTTAGGATTTTTCATGTTGCAGAGATTGTAGAAGTAGGTAGAACCAAACTGAAAGAACAGTCCCATTGGTGTCTATGTAATCAGCTTCTTCTTTCAAACGAAGAGTAAGGAAGACAGAGGAGTCTTCACCGTGCTGCTCATTTGCTGAATTTCAAAGCACAAAGATCAGAACAGTTAAAACCACTTTGTTAGACCCTTTTTGTTTTATCTGTCTTGCTTCTGGAAGTCTCTGCATTTACCCTTTGAAGGCTAACTGAGCCTTCTAAACCAGAAGAAGGTGTTACTATGGAAATGCTTATTCTTATGACAGCAAAGTAGGTGCTGTGGGATCAGTACTCAAATACCTGGAGGTCAGCTGCAGTTGGGAGAGCTTTTTATGGTTAACTAAATTGCATTTCAGAATTTCACTTGAACTGAAAGTTAATTTTGTGTGAAGCCAGCCCGGACTTATAAGAGCTGAGGGTCCAGCAGCACGAAGACTTCCAGATTTGTCAAACTGCAGCTTAGTTTAGTGTCACGGGCATGAGGAACAGTGAGTTCAGGTCTAGGTTTCACTAGGAAACTCACATGTTTAGGGTAAAAGGGTAGGTACTTGCAGAATTGGAAAGAGAATGATTTCAGAATGGGATGATGATGCTGTCTCTCCTCTCATATTTACAGTGTTGCTGGTTCTCTTTCAGATGTTTGTGGCCCTTCTTTTCTGGTACCAGTTCTACTGTGGGTTCTCTGGCTCATCGATGGTTGACCAGTGGTATCTCATCTTCTTTAATTTGCTTTTCTCCTCTCTTCCACAACTGATTACTGGTGTGCTGGATAAGGATGTGCCAGCTGAAGTGTTGCTGTCTGTACCTCAGCTTTATAAAAGCGGACAGAATATGGAGGTAAATGCTTCTGCTTTTTGTAATTATTTTTTTTTCCTAGATGACTTTAATTTCAACTGGAAAGCAACCTGGCTCCCAGCAGGCACATGACTAATAAAAAGAACTGGAAAGTCATTGTTACTGTTGCTTGCTAATGCTCATCTGAGTCAAAATATCTAGATGTCTAAAGTAGATCTAAAACATTAACAACAAAGAAGACCAGCTATGTTTTGAAATACATATCAGATGGGAAGATGGGCACTTCAAAACAGCCTGAGCTGAACATCTCCCTCATGATCTGGACTCACAAATAGCTGCTGGAGTAAATCTTGTGTAGTAGCTCAGCATACTTAGTCACAAATTCGAGCCACAGCTGTTTAGGGGCAGACAAAAGACAAGGATGGCTTTAGGAGTAAGCACAGAGGTTGATCTCTGAGGGAAATCATCATCAGCAGACAACAGATTCAGAAGGCTTTCTTGAAAGCACCTTGTCCCTGTCTACTTAAATTGCACAAAGAAGACAGTAGGAATTGCAGGAGAGATTGAAACCAACCCATTTCCAACAATTACAGCTACAGTGTGGGAAAATCTTTCTGCTTGGCAAAACTATCCACATCCAGTGGTTGCTTTCAAGGAAAAAGCCTTTCTTAAAAGTACAGATGCTGCTCTCTGAGGGAAGCAGTGACCATTTCGCCTCTCTATTCACTTTATCACCCAGCACCTGTTTCCATTTTTTTACATGTAATTGAAATTGAATCACAGCATAAGCTTGTTGGGTAGTTGTGTCTGCCTGCCTTCAGCTTCATGGTACCTCCCATGGAATTTTCAAATAGTTGATGTTGGAAAGATCACAGAATCACAGAATGACCCGGGTTGGAAGGGACCTCAAGGATCATGAAGCTCCAACCCCCCTGCCTGGCAGGGCCACCAGATTTCCACGTTTACTAGATCAGGTTGCCCAGGGCCCCATCCAACCTGGCCTTGAGCACCTCCAGGGATGGGGCATCCACAGCCTGTTCCAGGACCTCACCGCTCTCCTAGTAAAGAAGATCACTGGAAATCATCATGTCCAGCCCCCTGCTCCACACTAGCCTAGCTTCAGTGCTATGTGAGGTTGCTCAGAGCTTTATCTAGTCCAATTTTGAGTATTTCCAAGAATGGAAATTCTACAGTTGCCCTGAGCAACCTATTCCAGGCCTTTTTCACATGTTACTACAGTGGGCAGAAGGACACCATCATTCTTTCTAAGCATCTTTCAGTTTTTACTTTTAGACTGTTGTGATATTCTTCCAAGGGAGGAAGATCCGAGATGAGCCTGGTGACTAGAGACAGAGTTTGCATCCTCAAATAAATAAATACATATTTTTCCATTTATAAATTTATTTTTCCTAATACCTCAGTCTTATTTATGATCATTCATACCACTGCACTCAAAATGGTAGATTAAATATTGTTTTTAGCAAGCAATGTTGTATCCATACACGGATAAATTATACATATATATATGTTTCACATGTGTTTTTGTAACACAGCATACATTCCTACATGAATTTTCATTGAAGGTCATTGTTGTGACAATGCATCTGTGCATTTTCCTTTTTCTCTCTTGCAAATATATATTCCATGTTTGGGTGCACATGCTGCACACGATTTAAAACCCATTTATTCACATGCCTTCACCTCATAGACCTCCTGAAATAACTGGTGTAACTGCAGTGCATAAATTTGGGCACCTTCGTAAATGTCTGCTGGTCTGAGTGTGTACTGGAAGTGTCAGATTCAGATTACGCCCTCTGGTAGCGAACAAAAATGAAGGAGAAGATTCTCCTCCTAGAATGGAGTGACTTGCAGATAGACTTCATAATTCATCCCCAGTGGTACCTCACTGATCACCAGAGTGTTGGAGACAGTGGCACAAGCCAAAGGGTCCATTGGAATGTTCACCCAATAATACCTAGCCCAGCAAATAGCATTTCTGATTTCCTTCTTTTCTTCTTTGTTCCACAGGAATATCAACCACACATGTTTTGGATGAACATGATTGATGCTATGTATCAAAGCCTCGTTTGCTTCTTCATCCCTTATTTTGTAAGTGTTTGGTTTAAGACATTTAGGCATTTTGACAAGAACTGGTAACAGCTTGGGCTAAATTCTGTCTCCTTCTTTACAGACTTATTACGATTCGGAGGTGGATATTTTCTCCTGGGGAACTCCCATCACCACAACAGCGCTTTTCACCATCATACTACATTTAGCTATTGAAACCAAAACTTGGGTAAGGTACCCACAGTCTCTACAGAAATGGTCACTGGCATTTCTCCCCTAGTGTAATTTTACAAAAACACAGGATGTTCATTTTGCTCACTCAGCACATTCTGTTTTTATCAGGTGTTTTAAGCAAACGTGAAAAAGGTTTTGAACTGTGACTTGTGCACAGCATTGTAGTGCTTTGTATCTAATACAAATCTCTGAAAATGCAAGGCTCTACATTCCTTGCTGTCCATGTATTTGGCTTCAGAAATTAACAACAGTTCACTCAGAATCATTTTCTCACAAAGGAAAGAATCATTGCTCTTTTGTTGTTTCTTTTGTTGTTCTAGACTTTCCTCCATTGGTCATCTTGCATCTTCAGTATCCTTTTATTTTTCTTTGTGGCTCTGGTATACAATGCTTCCTGTCCGGTATGCCATCCTCCTTCCAATCCCTACTGGACTATGGAAAGACTGATGGGAGACCCGATGTTTTACTTCACTTGCATTATATCGCCAGTAGCTGCATTGTTGCCCAGGTATTGTATCTTTTCTCATATGTGAAAGCACTTCATGCATACGATTACGAGGGCAAGAAGTACATCCTCTCTTTGTCTTATCAGCCATGACAACATTTTTTAATGGGTTATGATATCAAGTCAGGTTGTTGAACCTTTTCTGTGCTCCTGACCACAGTAAGAGATGGCAGCTCCTGCCTCTGCACCACAGGAAGGGAATAACTGTAAACAGTAGGCTCCTGTAGACTGATGTAGATTGAAGCTCCTGGCCATGCAGAGGTTTTCTATCCTGTGAGGTTTTTCACGATGCTTCCAGATTTAACCTGTCCTCATGCACAATACCAAAATTCTGATAGTATGTCATAGAATGGTTGAGGTTGGAAAGGACCCCAAGGATCATCAAGCTCCAACCCCCTGCTATAGGCAGGGCCACCAACCTCCAGATCTGGTACTAGACCAGACTGCACCCATGTTGTGGACTTACTTGCCTGCTTATGGATGTAAGAAGCCTTTTCTACCAACTGATCTACCCTTGGCCTTTGAGTCCACACCAGGAAAGATAAAAGACCATATGCCATCACAAAGTAGATCACTGGCTAAAAACACATTTTTATTACACCGCTTGTTCTTAATCCACACATTAACACAGCAGTCAGAACTTTTCACTAGTAATCTCTCTTGTGTCAAACGTAAGAAGGGCACATAAATCTCTTATTTTCCTGTGTTTTACATTTTTTTGTATATTCTCATGAAAATAACTTGAGTACCCCCTCTCTTTCAGTTCCTTTCATATGCACGTTCTCTTCTTGCAGATTTCTGTACAGAACCCTTCAGGGAACTCTATTCCCAACGCAGCTTCAGCTTGGACGCCAGTTGAGTAAACTGTCTCCAGAGATTCGCACCCAGCTTCTGACCAAGTTGAATGTCAAAAAAGGACCAATACATCAGAAACAATCTTTTGCAAACAGCTTCTCGCCAAACCTTGTCTCAAATGCCAGTGACAGTTTTAAGCCTTACAACCAAAACACGCCTTTGCCAACATCTCCAACAGATGAGTCACTCTTCCAAGAGCGCACAAAGGCAGAACGTGCAACAGATCGGATTGTGTCTGCCTCTCCCCAGCGTGCTCTATTTTATGAGGAAAGCAGTCTCCCCTCATCAGCGCATAGCCAGGAAAAGTCAGTGGGGTTTCATGAAGTTACTCACAGCTCTTCAGAGATGGAGTTGTCTCCCATGGGAGCAACTTTCCCATGGAGCTCGGCAGTCGACCAAACAGACTTCAGTTTGTTGAAGTGGATCACATCAACTCCACTGTTCAGTCGCTTTGGTACTGTTTTTCAGGTGTCATCAAGTAGTTTACAAAATGAAACACAAGACGGTATGTGTGTGCTTGGCTCTTCCTTGCAGGAGGACTTCAAAGACTTAAAAGAACAGAGCTCAAATAACTTGCAGGACAAAACGAAAGGGACCCCAGCTGACCATTGGAAAAGTGACAATTCCGAGTCCACCTTTTTATGACGTGGGCCTCAAGTATATTTATATATTTTCTATTTGCACACATTTATAGTGAGATTGCTCTATTTGTTTCCAAAAAAAAAAAAGAAAAAGAAAAAAAGAAACAGAAAATCAAAGGTACAGAGTGATTATTTAAGAATGTTTTAAATACAGTATATTGAAATAAGAGCTTTAAGTATAAAGAGAAACACTTGAATGTTCCATTTATATGTTTTTTTTATTTTTTCATCTCATTTTGTAAGGAAATGCCGTCTCTTTATTTTTCAGATGCTTCTCTTTTATTCTGACACATACTGTAAAAGCAAAGGACCTGTCTGATATATCCAAAAGGATGAGATCCAGCACCAATCATTGATACCATTATAGACCATTCAGTAATCAAAGATGCAAAACCATGATAACAGATAGGACCCTGCATCCTATCCGTTGTCTGCTTGCCGCAGGGTTTTGTCGTAGGAGCAAAACGTTTGGCAAGACTGTGGAATTACAACACACGTCTCTGTAAATGTTAACAGTATCTTACCACCGCATTAATAATACTGGTATTTTATAAGTGACACCATATTTTGATATTGCAGCCATAGCATTTTTATGTGTCATGATAAAACAATAAATAAATGACCATCCATATTGTAAACTGACATCTCAGTCTGGCGTTTAATACTAACTCAGCCCCTCACTTGCAGTACCTGGCATTTGGCTGGTTGTGACCTTGTATCTGGCTGTTCAACTTCTGGTAGTTCCATTTGCATTTGGAACTATTGGGTGGCAAAGAGGTGGTGCCTGCCACAGAGCTTGTTGGGGCCCTGCACCAGAGGGGCTGCTTTGGCTGCAGGAGTCAATCCTGCTTGCTAACAGGCAGCCTGGGAGGAAGGTTTTGATCACATCTTTGCTGTTGGTCCAGCCAGGTTCAGTCAAGCCCTTGGTGATCAGACATGGCAAGGTGCTTGAGCTTTGTCTAAGACAGATAGCTCCAGTATCAAAAGTAGGGAGCTGCACTGCTTTTGAGGTTGTGCCTGAGCAGATTTCACGTGTCAGAAGCACTGTTGGTGTATTGGCATGTGGCTGCACTGTGCCGACCCATTGGACCCCAGAACATTTAGCCTTGCTGGGCTGCTGAGCTGTCTCATACCCTGTCACACGTTCATGTATAAGCTCCCTGCCGCGCTTCCTTCAGCACAGGTTTTCAGGCTGTCTTTGCCTTGTTTACCATCGGTTGTTCCAGGTCAGAGCTTGTTCCCTTCATGTTGTGTTTCTTGGCAGAACAGTTCCAGGTCCCACAGGAGCTACTCAGCCAGTTAAGTCACAGTGTCTATCATGTGTCATGTTGTAATCTGCTTGGGATCTTTTAAGACTTACACAGTGAGTGGCCTCTTCCCCAAAGACAGGACTGATAACAAGAGAGTGGGAAGTGCCTCTTGAAAGGAAGACACAAAAGCAATCTAAGAGCTATCAGCCTGTAAACATGTTACCCTGATCAAATGTGACACGTCAACATGTAGCTAAACTACCTTTTGGAATTAGAATTAATTAGGGATAGAGCAGATAGATGCTGAGGGACTCACAGGGTTGGCAGTGCCTTCTGTGAAGAGCTATAAGCAGGTGGCTGACCCAGAATAAGTTCTGGCTGTGAGCTCAGTAAAGGTGGGCAGGCATAGGCACTGTGGTGCCAGCATACGAGCTTGCTGCTCCATGCCCCTCCAGCAGGGCAGGGAGCTCAAAGCTCTTCTTTATCTTTGTCATCTAGGAAGGGGAACAGCACAGCTCAGCCCAGGTGGGGAAACCTTTTGCACTCCCTCAGCTGGGTGAGAGGATTCCCCATGCAGACACCTCTGCTTGCTCTGCCAGCCTTCTGCATCTTGGTAGTCCATCTGCTGGGATGACAGTGCAGGTAGTGTTTTGCAAGGTTAGTTAGTGGTATTTAACACAGCACTGTGCAGCAATTGCCATTCTAAATTATTCACCTACATGGAGCTGCATTATCTTTTAATGCCAGAGGGGAAATAAATACGTCAGTTTTGCCATCTGGTTAGAAACGTTCCCTTGCCTGTAAAATGGGGCCTCACAGAACAGCAGGGTGTGGGCTGCCAGGTTGGTAGCCATCCTGGAACCCATCCTGGGCTCAGAGTGCCGTGTGTGTCACAAGTGTGTCTGTCACTCTGCCTTGTGGAGCTTACAGGCTAAATAAAACAGAGCATGATCCAGCACAGCTTGCAGGTGACAGGGATGGAGGCTGAGCATTGGGGTTATTATTTGAGCAGGCCATGCTCTCTGCAGCCACCCTCAGCCAGTTGGAAGTTTCAGCAGTATTTTGAGGACTGTTCCTGGCCCAAACATGGCAGTACCTTGTGAACCTGAGGCAAGCCTTACAGACAGCAAATTGCAGGACAGAGCAGGCAGGTACAAATCACTGTATTGATTTACCTCCACATCATGGCCTGGTGCAGGCAGCAAACTGGGCACCCTATTGGAAGATACTCTCATAGAAAGGAATGTAATTCTTTGCTAGCATTGCCTTGTGACAGATAGAAGCATTAAGGTTGGAAAAGACCTCTGAGATCACCCAGTCCAACCAGCAGTCCACCCCCACCCTGCCCACTGCCCACGTCCCTCAGTGCCACATCCACACGGCTCTTCAACACCTCCAGGGACGGTGACTGCACCACCTCCCTGGGCAGCCTGTGCCACTGCAGCACTGCTCTGTGTGAGGAGAAATTGTTCCTAATGTCCACCCTGAGCCTCCCCTGAAAGTGTTGCTCTGAAGCTGAGAGGTGCTCATGCAGTGCCACGTGGTTGTGTTGCTGCCCTGAGTGTGTGTATGGCATACCTGTGTCATGTCTGCAGGGAAGCTCATCATTCCCTGTAGATCAAGGTCCGCCACTGCAGCTTTTGGTTTCTGCGATCTGATTTACCCCAGCTGGGAGTCAGACCTCAATAAGTACTGCGCTCTGTTGCAAGAAAATCCCATACTTAGAAGATATATTAGGGGCATGTTTTGAAATGCATCAAGTGTAAAAGCTTTGTGCTAAAGGATAAAACAAAAAAATCTTGTTACGGCAACGATGGTGCAAACATCTCTGAGTTTAATCTTAAATAAACCAAATAATCCCGCTGACCTCAATGGCGCAGTGAGCTCAGACAGGGAGATTCGTAACATCAGGGCTTCCGCGTGCCAGAAATACACAGCGAGATCCGCGGGGGCACAGCACTCGGTTGGTACAAAGTCAGTAAGAGATCTGCGTTTTCTTTGGGGAGATAAACTCTGAAATAATAGAAATGGAATTTCAGCCATGGGGAGGAGGATAAAAAATTAAAAGGGGGAAAAAAAAAATAGAACACAGAGATTTCACGTTTGGAAAGAAAACATTAAGCGAACTCGTTCTTCTCCTTTCAGATCGAGTTCTCTCTTCAGCTGCCAGAAGACAAACACATCAAAGCACATTACTGGGCTTTAGGGCTTGTCAACAACTTGGAGCTGCTATTAATATTTGAAACGCTTTAGCTAAGCAAACACCAATAGCTTCTGGAAGCTGTGTACATTGATTTTAATCAAGTGCAAATAAACTTCTCGAGTTCGTCCTGTTGGCGCAGTTGAGCCGTGGTCATGTCTTACAAAAGAAAACTTGAAACTCCTGAGGCAGATGCTCTCAAAGGCTTCCACTGTTTTTATGCACGGTTCCACGAGGCCCTTAAAATACCCATTTCCAGTCCGTGAGCAGCACGGCATCAAATAATGATCACACTGAGCCCTGCAAGTGCAGTGCTACATCTGCCAGCCTTTGCTTGATGAAGAAGTCCAGGCTGAAATTAATGACCCATAAGAACAGAGCTATGAATGAAGTGTTGCAATGTTCCGTATTCCTTGCTCTTATTTACGGGAACTAACTTCTTCGTGATTCATCCATTTGGATATGGCTGTGGCCATACCCCTAATCCCGGTGTCACGCTCACACTGGGCTCCACCCCAGGCTTTCACAGCCCAAGTGTTGCTGGCCGATCACCCGATCCACACACAGCAGATATGGGGGATTTGTGGGGCTTTATCTACTAAAGGTGCTGCATGAAAAGGCTTTGCACTAATACCAGCTGCAGTGGTGCAGATACGTTAAGTTTAAAATAAACTACATCAGAACTGTACCATGTTGAATCATCTGGCAGTTGCAATTCCTGACCTAATCCCAACACTTATATCAAAACCTGAACTAGAAATAGGGATAACCTCACATGTTTGAGTTCTTGATCCAAGCCACTCAGTGCCTCAGGCACTGTTCACTCTCACAGTAAACTCAGACGTACCTCTGTAACTGAAGGCATGTGGAAGCTCAGGACACCCATGCCACAACAACAGACCAAGCTCTGAGGTGTGTGCCAAAAGCACTGCAGAAGCCTCTAGAGATGGGATTGTGCAGATGTAACGCAGCAGTAAGGAGAATTATGGATGGATTCAGCAGCCCCAAAGCAGACAGAACAATGAGGGGAACATCAGCACTCAGCTTGGTCATCCTGATGTTACTGTGATGCGTATGGGACAGGCTCAGAAATAGTTCCTAAGTGAACTGGGAGAGACTGGAAAAAGCATCAGTGAAAAGCTGGCGCAAGGCAAACATAAGCTACCAAGTGCTTAACTCCGCTTGTGGTTGCTCAACTCATTTTCCAAAAGCAGTGGGTTTTACGGGCTCCTGCTAATTCACAGGCCATTTTATGTGCCAAAGTCAGCCATTTGGAGATCAGTGATTCTGTGACTAGAAACAAGAGAAAACCATGTCCCTTTTGGAGCCTTTTGCCAAGGGAGGCAGTGGAGAGACCTCTCAACCAATCCTAAACAGTGTGTTGGTGGATGCTTCATCCACACTCCTCACAGCTGCGCACTGGAGGAGATTCAGCAGCAGCTGAGGCTGCTCTCATCCCAGCCCTTACCTGCAAAGTCAGAAACTGGAGAGAGAAAATGGGGATGTTCGGCATTTCACCGTACAAGCCTGAAAACGCACAGCACTTCCTTTCATCAAATCACTGAGGAAAATATGAAGGTTTGACTTCAAGTGAAAAACGAATCTTCTAAAGCTGCACATCTGCAACAGTTATATTTACTTACAGCCCAGATTTCTGACAAAGCCTTTCAGCCAGCTGCGTGTACTGCTGTACTGCACAAAACAACGTTATGCTGAGTGGGCTGGGTGTTTGCAGTCTGTACCAGCCCTGACATTCTGCAAACACAATTATATTTGTAGTTCGTCTTAGATTTGCACTGAATGTTGAGGCTTAGAAGTGAACTAATTCACTTATATCATTATGTACTGGTGATGCATGCAAACTTTGGATGAACCAAGCAGCAGAGAGCTTCATCTTCCAGCCTCACTTGTCTGCGTAGGACTTGCACAGCATCATACTACATGATGTGTCCAGGGTTAACCCCTTTCCCCTATGAGGACAGGCTGAGAGAGATGGGGCTGTTCAGCCTGGAGAAGAGAAGGTTCTGGAGGGACCTGAGAGTGGCCTTTCAGTATCGAAAGAGAGTCAGAAAGAAAGAAAGGGGACATACCCTACAGCAGAGCAAGGGAAAACGGCTTCAAATTGAAAGAGGGGAGATTTAGATTGGATATAATTAGTTTTTTATAATAAGGGTGGTGAGGCACTGGCACAGGTCATCCAGAGAGGTGGTGAATGCCCTGTCCTTGGAGACACCCAAGGTCAGGCTGGACAGGGCTCTGAGCACCTGATCTAGCTAGTTGTAGGTGTCCCTGTTCACCGCAGGGGAGTTGAACTATGTGACCTTTAACAGTCCCTTCCGAGTCTAACAATGGTACAATGCTGTTTCCCAGAGGGCCATTCTATAACAAAGCCCACAGTATCACCTTTTTGCAAGCAAGAGTGCAGTGGACAAGGACAAGCTCTGGGACATGAGTCCCCGTGAGGCTGTAAGCACCTGGAGATGCAGGTGCACCACCAGAACTTGCTGTCCCCAGCACCGGGGGCTGGAGGAGAACACTCTAGTTTTTCAAGAAAGGAAGGAAGCATGCAGATACCTTCAGGTTTAAGTAATAGGCTCTCGAATGCTTCTTAAAGGCAATTTAGGAGAGGCAATATCTGGAGAGAGAAGCAATTTGCATTCACTGTTGTTCCTAGTTCATTAGGAGCAGGAAAATTAAAAGGAGAAATGCAAGTGGCCACAGTGCAGGTATTTCTTTTTTTGGTTGGCAGCTTGAAGCTCAAAAGCCCCTCCTTGTGTCCCTTCACTGCCCTGGTGCAATGAAGCCCCTCACTGCGTTTTAACTCTGCATGCCTCTGCCTGGCTGCTGCTCCACAGCTCACCCACAGACACAGCTGCAGCGTGGGGGAATTGGAGAGAACTAACGAGCCGGCTGCCTTGTTAGTTATTCACATTCTCAGCAGAAGATCACCAAGTTTTTAAAGTGTTTGTTTTCTCAAAACATATCAAACAGGAAATTAAGGCAAAATCAAGTATGTTCTTGCTCAAATAACTCGCTTTCTGTCAGCTGTATTGATTTAGGAAGGCGCTCCCCGATTTCTGCACACTTTGTTGTTTTCTAGTAGAGGTATTTCTTGAGTTAGCAGCCATAACGCACATGGGATGTAGAGCAAGAATCCATGACCGCAACACAGCCGACTCTCAATCTTGCTATTAAGCTTAGTTGCTCACTTCCTTTTTTCCTTTCATTTTTGTTTCATTTTGTCAGAGCAGAAGCTGCAGCCGTGAGCCTTGAGGAGGGAAATGCCCACCCCTGGGCAGCATTCTGCATCTCAGGGGAAATATATCACAAAACATGGGCTCTTGCCACTACCCTGATGGGCACCACGCAGCCTCTCAACCCTATTTGGATGCCCCACAGCAGGTCAGAAGCCAGTGCCTCTTGATGCTGAGTGCATTGCAGTGGCATGTCTGGAAGGGGACTTAGCAGCTTGTCATTGTTTGTTGCTGCTGACCTATGGCTGATGCAGCTCCCAGTGCCTGGGTTTGCCCTATTTCCTCCAGCCACAGCTGAAGGAGGATCCTTTGTGCCAAGAAAAATCCTTTAATTAGCTCCTGCGTGTACAGGAAACCCTGGAAACCCAGCCTTGGTTATTTCGATCGTAGCTACGTCATGCAGTCAGGGAAATCTGAGGGAAATAGTACTTTTTCCTTTTTTCCTTTTTTCTTAATTTCTTTCTTTTTTGCTGGTTGATGCATTGCAGCCCATGCAGTGCCAGAGGCAGGATGCTGAGGGATGCTGCAAGAGCACAGTACAGGAGCAGCGTCTGTCTGTCCTGCCTGCTGGACAGTGCTGTCCTGACACAGCATTGTGCAACACTTGCCCTACCTACACTGTGCATGTTCTCATTTAATTCATCTCTGTCTGAAGATGTTTTCCAAACCAGGCAGAGATCAGCTCCTCACTCCACATCCCCTTCCTGCTCACCCCAAGGGCCTCCTCCTTTGCCACCTGTGACACCTGGCCGTGCCACGTCCACTGGGCTCAGAAAGCCAAAGAGAGAACTGTCTAAACTGAGACAGGGCAGGTTTAGGTTAGAGATTAGGAGGAAGTTTTTCACACAGAGGGTGGTGACGCACTGGAACAGGTTGCCCAAAGAGGTTGTGGATGCCCCATCCCTGGAGGCATTCAAGGCCAGGCTGGATGTGGCTCTGGGCAGCCTGGTCTGGTGGTTGGTGACCCTACACATAGCAGGGGGCTTGAAACTACATGATCATTGTGGTCCTTTTCAACCCAGGCCATTCTATGATTCTATGAAAAAATCTCTGTGTTGCCTTCCCTCCTATTTTTTGTCCCTTTTGCATTACACAAGCATGAGAGCAAATGATATAGCATGTGTTCCAAGGTGTATGTTTCATAATACCACAGAGAGCGTAAGCTTTTAGAGACATTCTTTCCACTAAAATTCAAACGAATGGCTCTGCACAGCATTTCCCCACTCAGCAGATGCAGAGGTGCTGATTTCCATGCTGCACCATCATTTTCCTCTGGGAGCACACAAAGCCCCATATGGAATCTCCAACAGAGCAATTGTCATTACAGCTCACCTCCCGCAGCCGTGATGTCCGCGTGGTTTCAAAGAGCCATATTGATCTAGGTGCATTTCGATAACACAAGTATGCATTTTGTTTGCCCAACTGAAGCCCTTCTGGAGACGGGCTCCTTTAAATTGCATTTTGATTGTGTGGATAGACCCACATTTTCCACATTTAACTACTGCGTTTTCACCCAGGAGGCATTTTGTACTATGGCAATCACTTAAAAACATTAGCAACATTTAACTCGGCATGGAGCATCATTGTTACAGCCCCTCTTTGTCAGATGGAGCTGGCAAAACAGGAGCAACACATGCATGAAAGGAGGGGAAGGAAGGGGCTGAGCCCAGAGATGTGTGGGGGCTGCAGGGTGAAACCACAGGGCTTCTGCAGCTTCTGCAGGAGGAAGGTAAAAATCGAGATGCTGGCTTTCAGCAACAAGATCTTGCAGGGAGAAAAAGGTGACTAAGAGATGCTCTGGGGCTTTGAGGTTACAAGTCCCGCAAAGCAGGAGAGCTGATTGCCTCCGGCAATAAGCAGAAGAAAGCTCTCATTTATAACAGGAATTTCTTCTGCTACCTATCCTGTTCATGCAAGCAATTCAGAAGCTTTTTGCACTGTTAAGCTTCAGACACTCACTCAGTATTTTAGAAAGATTCAAAACCCTTCTACATTTTTTCCCCTCATTTGAAATGTTAATAAAATGAAATCCAACAGCTACAAGCAAATTGGATGCACCTGGGAGCTGCCCACATGAGCATTCCTGTCCCCAAAGCATCTGAGCACATGTGCATCACACACCTGAGACAGGCTGGGGAAAAGTGAGTCAGTAATGCTTGTTTTTTCTGAGTCAGCAGCAAGTGTAGCTGTGATACAGCTGCCACATTGTCCTGTTTTGTTGCATTCACCACCAAGATATGACACTCTGCTGATGCTGCTGCGGACGACACGGCTGCTGTCAGCAGACTTGGTTGTCCATCCATATGTACCAGTGTGCCAACCCCGCTGGCTGGCTCTCACATAGACTTCCAAAGTACCAGCATGGGTTATTGGTGTGTAATGCACTCAACCTTATCATGAGAATATAGCAGAGATGAAGAAGGGCTGACAGAGTTTCCTCAGGGGAATGTCATCTCTTTGGCCTGGCCTTACAAGCAGGGAGTGGTGTTTATTCGCTATACTACAAGTCAAGAACAAGCTGGTGGGCCCAGCTCCAGGATGACCCACTGCACTGCTGCAGAAAATTCTTGTGCATTTTTTGTGCAGGTAGCCAGAAAGCAGACGTGTATGGCAGAAGAGACAAACCATGGCAGACTCCCCCTGTGTTACCCAAGGCTTGAGTCCGTGTACAAATGCCTCAGGTAAGGGCCATGAATTGCATGGGTGAAGCAGAGTCCTTCATAATTGATATACATCCAGATCCAGGATTAAATGCTGCCCTTTTGTCTCTTTTATACAAGTTGATTTCCATTTTTGAGTGTGTGGAGCCAAAATTATTTGTATAATGTATGTCTATCTGCATAAGCACAAGGTTTCCTTTTGTGTAATGGCACACTCTTCTACTTAAGACACATATAAATGTATTCAGGGGTGCCTGACTGTATAGCCTCCAGAGAAATATATCTATATATATTCTTTCACAAACACGCACACTCACACACGTAGGCTCTGTATAATATTCTCGGAAGCTTAGTATCAAGCTTCCTCTGGTTGTTCCCTAAGTTCCTTGCAGAACTGCAGAAACAAGCACAATACAAGGATACTGAAGGGTGGGAGAGTCATTTTTTATAACGTACAGTAGTACGAGTAGCTGATAACAGCAAAAATAAATGATTGCCTCAGAAACTGGAAATCTCTGTAGCTGAATGGTGTGTTTTCTCCCTTTTGACCTCAAGAGCATTCAGGAGTAAAAGGTTATTGTCCTACTTTGCTGTCTCATTCAAATCTGGTGCTGCAGCTGAGTTTGAGCACTGAATAAGCGCTCAAGGACATGTTTTTCTCCTATTTCTGCTCTCGTTGCAGACATTCACAGAGTACAAAATAAATCTAAAAAATGTTAAAGGATGCCAGAATTAATCTCCCGGAGGAAGGCGTTTTTCAAAGATTTCTGATCCTTTTGTCTAATAATATTCAGGAAAAATAAAAATCGGAAGCCTTTCAGCGGGTACCTGATTGCTATGAATGCTCAAATTAAGGAAGCTCAGAACAGAAGGGTGCGTTACCAATAATAATCATGTTAATAGATATGATTGCTGATGGATGTGACTGATGGTCTCACAGATATTGAGTACAACCCCCTCTATTATTTTTTCATGCATTGCTTCGCACAACTACCATTCTCATTTCTCTGAACAGATTCAGAGCAAAGTGAAGGTCCCAGTCGCTTGACGTGGTGTGATAAACCAACACAGCTTCAGTCATTTCAAGATACACTTTCAGGCTGGACAGGGCTCTGAGTAATATGATGTAGCTGTAGACGTCCCTGTTCATTGCAGGGGATTTGAACCAGATGACCTTCAAAGGTCCCTTCCAACTCAAATGATTCTATGAGTCAACAAGACATATATTTTCACTTTCCCAATCAGCATACATTTAAGAAAACAGGCATTCCTTCCCAGCTCTGCAGCATGATGGCACAGATTTTAACGATGTGAACTGAACTCATTTAATTAGGAAGATGAACAAAACCCACCCTTTTTCTTTTTAGCACTCTGAATGACTTCAGCACATCACAGCAATGCTTTTCTCACTCCTCCTCCACTCCAGCCACCAAGCATGCAACAGACTTGCAGCCAGATTAGAGGCAGCCAGACAATTCAAAGATTTATGGCATTGCTTAGTAAGGGCAAGTGCGAAAGTCAAATGGTAACTTCCCAAGAGAGACTGATTACTCTGAACTACAGCGAATTCAATTCACTGACAGAGTTATGAAGACGTCAGTTCAGACGAGGGCAGAGAATGGCTGCCACGTGGGTGCTGGTGTTCCTAGCAAACAGAAGCAGTGCTGTTTCAGGCACCCATAGATGCTGGTAAAGCCTCCCTCAAGTTTTTTAGGAAGCTTTGTTTCCCACTGCATTTTGTTGAGCAGCATTGTATTTGCAAAACTCTTTGCAGTACCTCTGTTTGGCATCACCTGCATTTTTTGCTATTCAAGCCGCCATCTGAACTTTTTCTAGGCAATGCCTACACGTCCTCCCCACCAGCTGTCCCTGGGGCTCAGCATCCCAGCACCTGCTTTCAAGACTGCTTCTCTCTTCTCAGCCAAGTCTCACCACTTGCACCTGGGTTCACTTCAGCTTTCCTCCTTATTTAGCAAAACAGGACACTCCTACCTTTTTCTGTTTCAGTTTTATGATTATTTCTTTCCTTAAGAGAGCAACTGGGGAGAGAAATAACAGATCAAACTTGAACATTTGTTTTCATTTAATGAGTTTTGCACTTGCCCTAAGAGCCTGTTCAGGAGAAAGAACCTTGCAAGATTTAATTTACAGAGCAGCAATGGAGAAATTTCTGAGGGACAGGGGGGAGGATGAATAATTCTTTTGGAGCCTTTCTCCACTTACAGAAATGAAATGTATTGAGGCCATGGGAATGGCCATTGTCTTCTGGGAGCCTTAATTCTCTGCATTACCACTCTGTCCCAGGAAGACAAATAGCTGAAGGTGTCCTCCACAGATCACTTCATTACCCTACAAAGACCATCAAGGGAATAAGAAGCTCTGGAGGAATATGAGTCTCTGTTTCTGGGGAATCTTGGGGAGTTTCATTTCCACACCATGAAGCTTTTCTATTTTCTTATGAAAAAAAAATAAAAAGCTGGATTTGCAGGGACCTTCCTGTAATTTTCTTCCAAAAGAACTATAGGTGCTCCTATTAGCACAAACCCGCTTCAGTTCTTATACGCATACCGAAATCTCATTTATTCTGGACAAATCCCACCAGCAGACCTCATGCTGGTGGTAAACATGATGCCAGAGCCTCAGTTTCTGAGCGTTCATCATTGCAGCTACCTGGTTGCTTTGCTGCTGGGTCCTGTGAGGAGTCCCAGAAACACAGAGAGAAGATGAGGAGGAATCAAGAAGCTGTTGAAAGATCTCTACACCACAAACCCTCTGGCAGAAGCATCCAGCCATCTTTCCCCACAGGTGGCTGCATTCCCCCCTAGCACCTTTTCATATGCACAGAGCAATGAGGTGAAGACCAGAGATTTATCACCAAATGTGTTTGCTACATCCTGTCTGCCTGGGCAACACCTCCAAGCATATGCCCATTGATTGCCTGCTGCGTCTATATAATCTCTATTCTACTTTGCATTCCACACAAGAAATTGAGTCACAAAGGTAGCACTTTCCATCCCAAATTCCTCTGCAAATCATACCCCACTTTATAAAGCAGAAGCAGACTTCTACCTTTGCAAAGCAGATAGAATTGTATCCTGGGATGATGGTTTGTATCTGTGTGCAAGGACTAAAGTACAGCTTAGGCCTACAGAAAGGACTTGAGCTGTTGAATGAAATTTTCCCCTGGGCAGGGGCCTCTTGGTAGGTGACATTTATTCTCCAATATACACCATTTAGGCAGACTGTGGCAGTTCCAAATAGTGTAGTAAACAGATGGACTCTATCAGCAGACGGATTATCCACATGTACCCAATATTTTATGAACAGTAGAGATGTTCATCTTCTGCAACTGGAGAAGAGCACTGGGACTCTTCCTCCATATCAGAGACATGAAGTGTGAATCTCTTGCCACAAGTCCTACGAGTCCTTTTGCCAGAGGACAGGAATTAGTGCTCAAAATCTTGGTTAAGGAAAATATTGCATGATCCCGACCCTCTACAGAGCAGGGTTAGGCCTTATGTGAATTTTTTTTCAATTAGCTTGTCATTAATGGATTGGGTGACACAAACAATGAAAGGACCAAAGTCTTTTTGTCTGTTCTTCTGTGGTTAAATGTGTTTACAGACAAAGATAGAGACGCAGAGAGATAAAGCTCCTTATCCATGACACTAACGCTGAAAGACAGCAACATGTCACGGAGACACTAATATAGCAGGGATAACCTTGCAGAAGGAAAGACAACAAATAAAGGAAATAAATGAATGTTCAAAGAACAAGCAAAAGCTAAGGATTATTTTATAGGCACAAGGCTGTACACGATTTTTCCTGTTAAACACTCAGCAGTGAGTTCTCAGTGTGACCTCAGCTTTATATCAAGGCCAAACAAAGACAAACACTGCAAAACACAGGCAGGATTACTAATTTTTCAGCAACTACTCTTCATGACAGGTTAAGCCGTAAGTTTGCTGTAACTCATTCCATCCCTGAAGTTGCTGACATTTGTGACAGTACTTTGAAATGCTGATATTCCCAAGGATTCCACAGCATTAGCTTTGGCACGCCAAATTAGCTTACTGGCTGCTTCCAAAGCAAATCCTCAAAGTGCTGGGGCTGTGTGGTCCCAGCAATAGAACAGCCCTCCAAAAGTAGCACTCAAAGCCTCACATTTTGTTAGAGGGAGCACTGAGCCCCTGTTAGAGCATCCTGAGTTGGACAAGACTTCACAAGGATCACTGAGTCCAACCCCTACCCATGGCACCACCCAAAATCCAGGGCCGTTCCCTCAGGACCTGTCACTGTCACACAGAGCAGAGCTCAGCGCTGCCCCTCAGCTCCCTGTGAGAGGTCCGCTTACTGCAAATTCCTGTTTAATTATAGTCCAGATTTTCTCAAATCCACTCACCCTCTGGCACACCTTGATGGGCAGTATACAGAGGAAGGGCAGTGAAGCTGTGAAAGTTCTGGGACACGAGTCTTATGAGGAACATCTGAGGGAACTGGGATTGTTCAGGAAAGGAGGCCCAGTTGCTCTCTACAACTGTTTAAAAGGAAGTTGAAGTGAGCATAATCTTGACCTAGGTAGTATTTGTCAGAGCAGAGGGAGCGGGTAGTTCCCAATCCTTGCTAGAGTTTGCCCATATGAGCTGCTTTTGCTTGTTGGAAACATAGTCCAGCACAATGCCTGACAATATAGGAGAAGATAAATATTAAGAAGAAATTTTTTACTGTGAGTGTGGTGAGACACTGGAACAGGTTGCCCAGAGAGGTTGTGGATGTCCACTCCCTGGA
Source organism: Excalfactoria chinensis (assembly GCF_039878825.1). Classification (NCBI taxonomy): domain Eukaryota; kingdom Metazoa; phylum Chordata; class Aves; order Galliformes; family Phasianidae; genus Excalfactoria; species Excalfactoria chinensis. The sequence goes on from NC_092825.1 coordinate 124,670,921, forward strand.
GGCATTCAAGGACAGACTGTATGGGGCTTTGAACTACCTGGTCTAGTGGGAGATGTCTAGAGTTGGAACTAGATGATCTTAAAGATCCCTTCCAACCCAAACCATTCTAAGATTCTATGATTCTGTGCCCTTTCCCCAGGCCTCTGAAAATATCTGCATGTTATTTGTCGGTTTTGTTGGTGGGTTTCTTTTTCACTTTTACTGCCCTGTTTGCTTTCACTTCTTCTGCTACAGTCTGTATGGTTGTTGTTGACATTCAAAGCATATTTCAGTTCTTATCAGTGTAAATGCTATCTTGGCTCTTTCAAGCTAAAACAACTTTAATAAATAGGTGTAGCTTAGGCTATTCAGAAATGACCTGAAAAGAGAGGGGAACAATAAAATTAATAGGGACTTCTAAAAGCATACTCTTTACAAAGTCTATTGTGAAGCATTTGAACTTGTTGCTGCAGTATGCTGCAAAAGTCAAATACGTAAATGGATGTTTCATGCACTGAAACAACTTCTTATGTCCTACCATAGTCTTTGTCCTTTATGTTCTATCTGTAAACTTCTTGTTTCCTATATAAAAGCCAATCATTTGGAGGAAGTTTTTCTTTTGAATATTCACAATGATGACTGCCAAGCATTAGGAGATTTGTTTCATTTATAATTCTACTCAAAACTTTGTGAAAACTTTATGCAACCCAGAGAAGCAGGTCTCAGAAAATAAACAGGGTTTGGGCTTCTTAACAATAGTTAGAAGCAATTAACAGTCTTCCCTAATAGAAGCTAATAGTCTCTGCTTGATAGAAACTAGTATCAAACCTGTTAAGGTTAAGAGCAAAATTTGTCTTCCTTCTTGATAAAGATGAAGGCTTAGCTCATTTTCTTTCTTCTCCTTTTGCTCAGAATATAGCACATACAAAAGGAGAAATGTCAAATCTGAATTAGTCTTTTCTAGTTAAAAGTAACCTCGGAAAAGTTCCAACAACTGTTTCAAAACACCACATCTTCTTAACAGAAATATTGTCATTTCTGGTCCAAGCACGACTTTACTTGAGCTTTCGTATCAATAGGTGGTATTTTGTTTGCGTTTTCAAGAGATTACAGTACTGCCAACTACAGCATCTTTCCCAACTGCATCGTGATTTCTGCAGTTCAAACATTTAATTGTGACACAAAATGAGATTCGAGAGAAAAAATACTCCGTGTAGGCATGAGTATCACATCGACAGAGCAGGCAAATGAGGGGGACACTGACAAATCTGGAGAAAAACAAAGGCCCTATAATTCATGTGTTCAAGACAGATATTAAAAGCTCAGAGGTCATAGTCAGAAAAGAGTTCCTAAAAAAATACAATATATTTTTTATTTCTCTGCAAATGCATTTCCAGTAGATCCTTCCACTTCGATCAGACGCTAGACTGATTATGACAGTTTCAGTTTTGCTTTAATTCTAGCAAACAGTTCTGTTATTATATTGCTAAACCAGAGGAAGATTCTGCCATCCAGTGGTGAAATATTGTACCTCTATTTTACACTAAAACTATGATGCATTTGTAATCAAGTTGGTATGTTTGAACTACTGTGAGCACTTCTTTCTATTTGTTTGGTTTTTTTGTTGTTGTTGTTCCTAAATCAACAAGGAAGACAATTTTATATGTGAGTATTCTAGTAAAACTCGCAGGTATGCAATGCATGCACATGCTGTACCTGCCATTGGCAGGCAGGTTTGTTCTCTTAATGTACCTAAATTCATTACCCAGTACAGTTTGGGATAATCTTGTGACACATTTATTATGCACCAGTAGTGTATGTTCAGAGGAGCTCTGGGCTGGCAAACTCCTGCCACCAGCCTGTGCCACAGGTCCCAGGAGGGACAGAGGTCATGCATGGAAATGTTCTTCCCATACATGGGCAGAATAGTGCAGCACTGGATCTGACTGTGTTTGGCCTGGGACTGATAGCTGCCCCTCCACATTCATGTTCTTCCTATGGCAACAAACAGAGTTAGGAGTTGCTGCTGGGACATTTACTAGAGAGACGTTTAACAACACGCAAACATGTCTCCTTATTTCCCATCAGATGATAACTGATGGCTGCATTTTTCTTTTAGAAAAACCTGCATGCTAACCACAGACAGAGTTAGACCTTAAAAACTTTAAGTGCTGGATGGAGTGGACATGTGGTAATTCACCTCCTCTTCATCCTTCAGCACTGTTGTGATAAATCCTCTAAGTTGCATGTTCTCTCCAAGAACACCAGCCACCTGTGACAACCATGGTGTACAAACCATCTAATAGTCATGCAGGGTGGATATCTGGCATCCTGGTAAAACAGGCCAGCTGAGCTCTGGGACAAAGCAAGTGGTGAAGAGATGATACACACAAATCCATCCTGCTGCAAATCTGGAACAAAATGTATTCACTCTATTGAGCAGTCCATGCCTGGATACGTTAAGTTGCTCATGTGAAAGAGACAGCAACATTCTTGCTGAGCAGCCATCTCCTGAAGTAGGCCATGCAAGAGAAGGACATGAAAAGAACTGAAAGGATCAATGCAGAAGGTGACAAGAACATTCATCAAAGCTGCCACAGTGCCCAGCATCAGGAGGCCTAGATCCCAGCTTGATCCTGTTAGCAGAAAAAAACTGGAAGAAAGGTGCCATCCTATTGAGTCTGATGCAGTGTCTCCAGGGAGAACAATTGGTGCCCTTCAAATGACCACCACGTACATAAATTTCCTTTGTAGCAAATGCTCTTCAAACTATTTCCAAAAAACAAGGCACCCCAAGGAGAGCTGCCTGAACCAAGGTTTCCTTCAAGACTCTGAGTACAGAGGGATTACCTGTGCTTTATTAAAACAAAGCATAGCTCACACTAGCGGCAGAGGATTGCACAGAAAACCAGTAAAGCCACTCTCTAACACTGCTGATAGCATGTAACTTGCATTTCTGCCTGATACAGATGTCATGGTTCTAAATGGCCTTACGCAACCTGTAAAACTGCTTTGGTTTACCCAGTCTGGCCCAGGAAGTTCTCTCATTTGGATATCCCCCATAGTTAGTGAGGTAGCCCAATGTACCTCTTGAATGCTTTCTTTCTATGGGGAGACACAGAGACACACCAGGTTTGGTGTGAGAGGACAGCCCCAGCATCCCTGGGCCGGGAGCAAGCAAATAATGGAAACAACCTGCCTCTCTACCAGCACCACCACAGCCAGTATATAACTCACTTAAATGTAGGTGTTTTCATATAGGTGCAAAGAGCCAATACAGTGTATGTATGCATATATATATCTTTAGCCATGTAGACATCTCTTTCAGAGTGCAATGGACAGTCTCTGGACTGCCTTGATGACATACCTATCACCAATAAGGGAAGCTGCCACTATTGCAGAGACACCTGCATGTTGCACATAGTTTTTCATGTTCAGTTCTGAGTCCCGACAGGCCTATTGGGTCAGGAAGGACTAAAAAGCCCACGGGGCTGGGATTCATAACTGCATCAGGCAGACCTCTCCACATAGGGGACCTATAAGGGGAACCAGACAAGTGGATAAGATATGGCATTTCCAGTGCAGGGCTGAGAGACAGACTCCATCAAAACTGTGCTGATTATCTCATTAACCCTCCACACTGACACCCCTTGCTTTGCAAGTTCTTTCTTATTCTTTCTTTCCCATGCAGGCTCTTGAAATACAGATCAGAGGAGCCACTGAATTTGCTCACCTACCAGTGAAGAGAGCCGTAGGTGGGAGGACTGAACACTGCACAGAGCTTTCAGGCAATACTCACCAAAGAAAATATCTTTCAGTCCAAAATCACACATTTATGTAGACTTTCATATGTACGTGTGAAAAAGAAAATGGTTCTTTGAATTGAATTTGGCTTTAGAGATAGTTAACTGCACTGGAAGCAAACTGTTAGTATTTACCTTAAAAAAAGGAGACTGTGAAACTTTGTCATGGAATGAGTTTTACACTTCTAGTGTGTTGCATCCAAATGTTTGGCTCAGTTCTATTTCATATTCAGAGTTTAACTGATACCTTCAAGGGGAGAAGACTGTTTTATGAGCAAAATTCAAACTACTCAAAGAGAAGGTAGAAATGATATATCTTTCACATCCAGTACCCAGGTAGATAAAAATTGCATAATTGCATGAGAAATCTCAGTTTTCGATAAGTGAAATTCCTGACTTTACCGTCCTTACTTGGGAACCAGTTTTATTTTCACAAAGATAGATGGAAATCACCAGCACAAGCTCTCCTCTACTCAGAAGCAAATCTTTCTGCAGCAGATGTGCTTTAAAAGAGAGCTGCATCTCCCAGAGACATTTTTGGCTCTGGGATTTATGTTTTCTACAAGGTGTTCTCTCGCTAAGCCTTATTCCTGCAACTTTATGCTCACAAGACAGGTTCTCTTGACTAAAGCTATACACGTGCTTAATCAAGTACAGAATAAGACAGCGTTTATTCACTATTTTTATAAAGCAATTATGAATGACTCACTTGCATGTGATTTGTTCCATAAGAATTATGAGCTTTTTACCTCTCTCCTGGAAACGTGAGAGAGACTTTCTTCCTGATTTATAGTTGTTTTCCTGGGAGAACTGGCTGCACAGGTAAATGACCACATACTTGTCTTTGCCCTTATTGAATGCTTGTGAGCACTGCCCTCTCTCTGCTGTGTGAGCGATGACTTTGGTAATTGCAGTGGTTCAGCCCCTGTCAGATCAGCATCAGACTTGCCTAAATGCCGGGCACTGCCTGAGAAAAGCGTAACAGAAGACACTCATGATCGGGTTTGGACCCACTTCATGAGCTTCTCTTATCAAGCAAAGAGCAATGCAGCTCACAGAAGAAGCTGCAGAAGCAGAGCTTCTGCTGGCAGATGCCATCAATGTCAGCAGAATTACACCCCCAGGAAACTTAAACCTTTCAAAAGTGGCAGATATTTAAAAGGCTATTTTAAGAAAGCTTCAAAGGGGAACATTACTCCGAACACTTGATACTCCCTGTTTCCAAGAAGTCAGGAAAATCTGAATTCCAGAAATGGGTTATTTCCTCTTCGAGGAAAAATGACCTGGCAAAGCTGCTGGATCCCAGGGAGGGAAAGCAGACAAATATTGGTATTATTTTGTCTGAACAGCATTCATGCCCCTAGGAATTGCTTTATTTATGGACTACCAGCAATGGAGTTAGATCAAATGCGTTTTTAAAAGGAAGCCAAGTAGGAAATGTGAAACAATGGCCTGCCTAACATTCCAACAAAAACTCAAACTTCATCCTGCTAGCTTTGGTGACACTGCTGTTTCACCAGGGCTGAGACGCTCGAGACCGAAGGGTCCCCATTCATGCCAATGGCTGCCTTAGAAGGAGCAAGGAGGAGGCTGAGCTGTCAGTGGGGCCACTTCACAGGGAGTCCAAATGAAATCACCGAGATTTCTAGCAGAGCAATAGCCTGCTCATCCTCAATAAAAATATGACAATCTAGTCTAAAAACATGACATTCTGTAAGCTGCTGTGCAGTTAAATGACATTTCGCTGTCACTTATTAACTGTATAAGATGATACGTACAGTCAAAGAAGAAAAATGTATCACCAACATCTAAAAAGAAAAGCTGGAGGAAGCCTGTCCCTTCAGAAGGATGAAGTACACCTAGAGACAATGCAGAATATTCATCCTGCCAGTGACTGATTCAAAAACAGAGGCTGTCATTTCCTCGCATACCAACAGCTAGTTTCAAAGGCTTGCAAGGAGATATAGGAAGTGAGAAGAGAAGAGCTAAGCCAACAATGTGAAGAATGCCTCTTGGATCGGACACTAAAGGAAAGTCTCCTGATTGCATGCTGAAGGAAAAGCTCTAGGCTGCCCAGAGTTTCTGCTGGTTTCCACAAAGTGCTCACACGACATCTTGAACCAGAAGAGAAAAGAATACTTTCTCTGGAAGCAAAAAAAAAGATGCTGATACACCAGATAAGCATAAAATAAATAAACACATAAACAAATAAATAAATGGTAGGAGATGAAAAACACCCACGACTACAGGAATGATTCAAGTTCTGTAAAATACAGCTCATCGTGACGCATGAAAAGGCTCATCCCGGTTAGCTTGCAGGATCGAGATAGAGTGTTTGTGGGTGCGAAGTGATCATTGGTGAGAATAGCTTGAATGTGATGGCAGAAGTGCTCAGGCACTGGGAAAACAATAGAGGGTACATCTTCAAGTCTTGAGTCGTTGAAGTGAGTCCAACAATCTTGGGTTTAGTTAATGTGGGCTTTGTGAGAACTGCTGAGTGAAAATCTATGGATTGTGTTACACAAGAGGTCATATCACACATTCACAGTGTCCTTTCTGGATTTAAAATCTATAAATTTCTTTTGGGATAATCAGCTTTACAGGCTGGTAACTTTATGATACACTCTCTGCTGGTTCACCAATTATTCATATTTAGTCTCAAGGGCCAACGCTGTCCATACATTCATTTTGAAAGAAAATCTTCAGCTGAATAGGAACTCTGTGAGGGAATAGAATCTTCTTCCACTCTAGAAACAAACAAACAACTGCACTCACACAAAACAATTCTTCCAGTTTCTGACCTGACTGTGCCCACGTCAGGCAGATGTTCTGTGATGAACAATGAACAACAACCACACTTTCCTTCAGAGGCTTTGCAGTATTTGAAACACAAAAAGTGAAGAGTTCATAAAACTATACACACTGCAAAAATAGCAGTGCCAAACAGTGTAGCAGATCCTGCTTTAACCTTCTCCTTCCAAATGTTTTTCATTTGTTAGGCCTTCGCTTTTTCATCTTCATGAGAAATATCCCCATCTGTTTGGCGGCAATAATTCTAGGTTGCAGTGTTTTGCTCCAAGGTGAAGCAAAAAGCAAACTATTATTCTGCTCACTGAAGACTAGAAAAATGGCAAATGTTGTAACACACTCTGACTGAGATGAGACAGAATCAGTTTCTCCTTACATAGAAGATCAGTTATAATCTCCTTAGGAGAGCATGACTGACACTTGCTTTTTACATTTTCCAGAGTTCTGTTTGGAGACTTACTGGGACTGTGGTTGTTTAAGGTACAAGGACAGAGTTGTTTTCTGCATCTTTTTATTCTTATGGAGGAAATCCTTTTCCTGTAAATGGAAACGTCTCCTTTTTTCTTCTTTTTTTTTTCCTGCTGCCAACTTGGCTGCTTACTGCAGGATTGCACTCGGCCTTTTATCACTAAGAGGCTGCTTGCTTGCTGAGCAATTTACGTACCCATGAAAAAATCAGTTTCATTTTATACGGGTGAGCTGGGACCATTTAGATGGGAATTGATCTCCTCCTCAGCCATCACCTCCTGGCAACAACTTCTCTTCGTTCCCTCCCAACCCTCTTGTCTACTACTTTCAAGATCAAAGAGAACCATTCATTTCATCAAGCACTGTACAAATACTCAGATAGTCATTCTGTCTACAATTCCTATGGGGTTTATAGGGCTACACAGGTCTTCAGGGATGCAAAGAGATTCCTCCAGCACAGCGTGGCTGGAAGATACACTCCAGGCTGTGCAGCTTCTTCATACTGTACAGGACAAAGTGAACCTCAGAGGGCTACAGAACCACAGTGAGGTGTTTTAAGATCTGACCACAGTGAGAGATTGAACTTTTTCCTGTGATTTATTTACGATTGCTGGGAGTTGTCTCCCAGATGTTCAGAATTAGAGATCTTTATGCTACCCTGCTTGCCTGGAACCATTCGTGAATTTATTGGAAGCGTTTAATGGAAATTTGGCCCTGGCATTGCAGAATTAGGCTGCTCTTGCTGGACACAGACACGAGAAAACTGCATTGTAACAAGTGTGTTGTTGTCCATTCTGTTGGGCTTCCTCTGTGTATAATTTGTAGAGATAAACAAAAGAAAGATACAGACTTTTTGCAAATAATGACAACTGTTCTGCTGAAGCGAGGCAGGTGAAGGCAATTCTTCACGGCCCAGGGAAAGGAAAGGTGATCAATACAAATACTAAAATACAAGGGCAGAAGCGCAGGTGTTGTAACTCATAGCCGTAGATACTGAAACATTACATGACGTTTGGAAACCCACGGATTTGTGTTTCAGAAAAAAAAGGAGAGGAGACTCTTTTCCAAAATCTAAGAAAGAGCAAAACCTTGAAAATAACGTGACTGAAATGGTTCCTCAAAACTGTACTGAAAAAATAAAGAAAGAAAGAAAAGAAAGATTTACTGCTGTAAGATATTATTATTTCTGTATCTCTTACAAGGAAAGCAATGTCAGCTGTTACATACTTTAGCTAATAGGATGTCCAAAAAATCGTTTGCATATACTGTCCCTTTTCTTCTGGTTCAGTCAGCAGCCATACTCTTCCTTTAATCTCTTCACGTAGATTTTCTCACAGTAGCATCTGTTTTGCCTTTTAAAAATTAACTGTGTAAGCACAACAAAATCAGGGACGTGTCAAAGCTGTGGAATTTTCCCTTGCAACCACACAAAGCCAAGTCTTGGATGATTCTGCTGCAAAACGATAAATCATCTCAGCTTATGGAATTTGGGTTCAGGTTCACTAAGGTAGCTATTCTGAAGCTCAGCACATTTTTATCCACCTCTGGTCTTGTTGCTGTGTTTCAGTGTCTTCTGGGGGGAGACAGGGACGAGGACTGATTGCGGGAAGTTCTAATACCCTTATCCAAACTTAAACTTTGCCGGTTATATGTTTCAAAGCCTTCCTTAAATGAACCAAAAGTCCTGTCCTGAACCTGCGACAGCCCTCATCAGCAATTCCAAACAGAGTGGGGGAAAAAATAATAGGGACAAATGTTCTCAGAAACAAGTGTTTACAGTCAGCAAAAAAAGAAGCTTTTAGATACAGTTCTCTGGCTAAATCCTGTCAGATGAACTTAATTAAGAGAAGAAAACAATTAAATTGCAATGTGCGACAAAAATTGGCTAAACTCAAACTTGCTCTAAAATCTCCTTATTAGGAAACAAGAGAATTATCGTTCTTCTGTTTTCCACAGAAGGAAGGATGGCCTCTTTTCTTTTTTATGTGTACTCATGGGGGCAATATAAGCTCTGCTCACAGCGGTCCAGCTGGCATCCAGCAGCTTGTGGGATATTTCTGAGTGGACCCTGCCATTGCTTAAAGAGCCTGACAGTCATTTCAGGATGAAAACAACTTGGCAGCCAGCGTGCCCTCCTGTGCATGTGGCCCCGTGCACAGGGTTGGCCAGCAGCCATCACCTGATTCCCAGTGGGAAGGGTGCGGGAGTCCTCTGTGAGCGCTTGAGACAACCATTGGTGGCTTTGGTTGATCCCAAGCGTGGGAAAAGGGGATCCCAAAAGCAGCTCCAGCCACCACAGCTCCTTGGCTTTGAGCGGCCTGTGACTCACTGGCTGACAGATGTGTAGCAAGAAACAAAACCCAGATTTAACCCTGTCCAATTTTGTCCCGCATGCCCACCCCACAGAAATGAGGATATGTGGGTCTGTTTGACCCACTGAAGGCAATGACTTCTGACTTTCATTTTGGAAAGAGCACAGCCTTTTGAAGACAAATTAAATAAAAAAGTCCACGCAGAAATTCTAACATTAGGTCCTCTGAGGATTTCCATCCTCGGGGTAGTTCTCTGTAGAGGGCTTGGTGGCAGAGGATCCAGGAAAGGAAGGATCCCTGTGAAAAGTCCCTCAACTGTGAGTGGCTGTAGATGAGGTGAAGTGTTCCACGTATCCTAGTCCTCCTTCCAAAGCATCCAGGGTTAACCAGTCTTGGACAATATGTTTTCTGCCCATGAAGGTGTGATGCAAAATCATCATTTTTTTTTATGCTCACAAGCAATATGAATTCAACAGTACCTTACCTTATATCAGTGACCAATTTAATTGACAGAAAAACTCACATGGAATCCTGTGTGTATGGGGGAAGTTCTATAATTCTTTGTGCATTTCATTCTGGTTTCACTCAGATAGGAATTAATTCCATTTAAAAACAGTGATTTTTAAAGTTCCAGGAAAATACAGTGAGAAACATCCCTGAAGGAGTAAACTATTGAATTTCAATTATCGTTGCTGTTGTTGTCATTTTCAAATCTGGCAGAGAAATCAAGACATAATGTCTAATACACTGAAGTCAGAAAGAAAAATTCCAGAATCTGCCAGATTATGAAACCTTCGGGGTGTTAATGCTTAAAGAGAGATAAGGAATATCCTGACTCTCCTCAGGAAAAGAAAAAAGGGGGGGGTGAGAATTTACAGCAAGTACCAGGCAATCTTGTTGGCTCCCAAATCTTCCATGTAGCATATATAGTAGGATTAACTTTAATTGCTTCCATCCTCTATCTAAAGATGAAGAACAGGATACCAGCTGGTTGGAATAGAGCTACCTTACCAGTCATTATCCATATAAAAAACTGTCTGGCTCATGCACCAACTGCCCATAAATTGGGTACCTCTTGAGGACACTTTTCAACCTCACCAGCTGTCTTAGCATTTTATAAACTACTGTCATTCCCACAAGCCATAGTCAGGCCATTTCACTTTCTCATTTAGGCCTGTGTCTTTCAATACCTGGAGCCCACAGATAGGTCCACAGTTTTCAGACTAGGGGCTATGCTGGATCAGCACCAGACTGCTAAGCATCTTACAGGACTGAGCTCACGAATCTGCCGTATCCTCACAGAGTTCTCTCTTCTCCACAAAGACTGACTGTTTCAGCTGGGCTGTTTTAGTAGTTAAATACAGCTCAGATTTAGCAGAGAGCAGAACTGCACTTTTGCTGATACATAGTGAGCAAACCAAAGAGAAAAGCAATTCTAGTGAATGATTTCTCTTAGCCCGAAACCATTTTCTGCGCTAGAAAATATTTAAAATAAGAGAAAACAGTGGAATGTAAATGGGCAACATTTTCTAATGCTGAAAATGTTTCTTCTGACCTTATAAAAGGTCCTTTTTTTTCTTCTCCTGGATGAACACCAACCTCACATATGCAATAGAGTATTCATCCCCCTTAAAGTAATTTCCTTCTCAAAGAAATTTATCTTTTAATACTGCACTACAGATTCCTTTTCAGTGATAGAACTGCTGTTCCTTCTGAAGCTAGCAATAGGCTGCAATCTGTCCCCATGCTTTTATTCTTCCCTTTTCTCCAGGAGTGTTTGACACCGTAGCTACTTCCATCTCTTTTTAAAATACAAAACAAGCACTAAGAAATATGTGAAGTGATTGGGGGATTAGAAAAGGCTGTCAGCTCCTGTGAGATATCAAAATGAAAAGTCACATTCAGGTTAATGAACATTGTGACTCTATGTCCCTCATACACCTCCCGCAATGGACATCCCACCTCATGCTTTCCTGCGTCTTGTAATTTGTTTCCATTTTGGCAAATGAGGGTGTCTGATAGCACAGCTTCTCTCTGGCTCAGCCTGTGTGATCATCCCTTCTCCATCCAGACCAAGTCAATTTATGGCTCAGGCCAGACCTTTCCACTTCCCAGTGTGTGGTACCAGTGTGCAGCTTGGGGAGCTATCACAGGCACCCCTTCAAAGTGAGTATAAATGCAGAGCATCTCTAAGCATGATGGATGATCTCTCTGCACAGCAGTTGGCACAGAAGCAATGGATACTGCCTTCTGCTCTCTGCAGCTCTGAAAGTTGGAAATTGTTGCCTTTCTCAACAGCTCTGCACTGCTTGATTAGGTATCTCATAGCAGCTGAAGCCCTCATGGGGAAAGAAACACTTAGGACCCACAGGAATCTTCAGAGGATCTCCAAGAGTAGAGGGTACCATGCATTTGCACAGCATGGTAGATGCTGTGATTGCCTTTTTACTCCACCTGCAAAGCAACTCTTTAGAAGTAAGCACATTCACACAGTGGGATGAGGTCATAGTCTGGTTCTAGAACTTCTGCAGGAGGAAACAAACTCCTATGGATCTGTATCACCACCTTGTGCCAGGCAGCTACAACTCCAACACTATCAAATGCAATAATCAGTGATTACTGCTAACTGGAACCCACTGAACTTCTGGTCACTGGCTGAATGATGCAAGCCTGGGGAATTTGGCAATGGTACTATGGCAGTACTGTATCTATGTATCAACATTACCAATATACCTGGCATTCCAAGAAGGTTCAAGAAAATGGGATTCTCAGCCTGTGCTGGCAACAATAATGGCAGATGCAGATCCTTCTTATGCAGTCATGTATATGTCAGTAAATGAACTCTCCACCAGACTGCTCCTCCTCCTGCAGAATCAGGGCTCATTTGGGATAGGTCTCACTCAGAATGCACTTTTGAACCATGGCTTCTGTTCCTGAAACTACAGTGTGCTCTACTCTTCCTACTCAGCTTAGGAGTGTGCCCAGCTGCCACCTGACTAGCTGTCAACTGAATAGCATGAAAACATGGAGGCAGAAGCAAATCAGGGATAGAAGACAGTCCTAGGCAGAGACAGGAGTTTCTGGCAGGTTGCAGACAGTCACAAGGTGTAGATGTAGGAAGAGAATGCTGTAGGATCACTCTTAAAGACCTTCACCAATGAATATGTTGTAAGTCACAGCAAAGCACTGACAAGACTGCAAATTAAGGGTATGAAAGACCTGAAGCAAAGGATAAGATTTAGAGGCTGAGGGGAGCTGTTATGCTCCGTGTGTATTCTAGGGCAAAAGGAGAAGGACCTCCAGTGTAGAAGGAAAGTATAAGATTGACCTGTCCAAACACAGATGCTTACATTGTAGCTCTCTCGGCCCTATTTAATATTCCTCACTGCCTTGAGAGGAAAAAAATTATATAGAAGAAGGAAAAAAAAAAAAAAAAAAAAAAAACAGCTCCAAAGCATGATTCACTTCATCCTTAAGTAGATGTCTAAGATATGTCAGATGAGTCACAGCCTAAAATTGCCTATTTCGCTCCATTGATTATAAAGGGTGCCCAGAGTGATTAATTCAGATGCAGACACCTACAATTATAAGTTCGTTAGATGAGCTGAATTTCCATCAAAAAAGTTCTCAGTAAGGGTACAGTTATGGACTCAGGTACACACCAGTCCAGTAATGCAGAGATTCTCTGACAGCTTTATGCTGAGAGTCATGCAACTAGCTCAGACACAAAGAGCAGAATTCATACTTGTCTGTATCATCGTCTCTTTTAAGCAATGAATCTTAAATCTACCCTATCAAAGGGCTCTTCTGTCTGAAAGAAAACATGTTATTTCCAAGTAAAAAGTGCACCTGACATTAGTCATGTAGGTTTATGTTTCACAGTTTTCACATAAAGGCTTTGTGAGGCCTAGTACTTGAACATCGAGGTTTGTACTTGGATATACAAACTGGTGAATTGAGCTAATGCACAAGTAGGAGTTATATGTCTTTCTATTGCATAGATATTTGAAAATTGGCCTATTTCTAATAGTACAATACAGTCTATGAGAACAAGAATGATCCAATTGTTATTCTGTAGTGGAATAAGCTTGGTGGACCATAGCTGGAAGCACTACAGGCTGGCAGAGGATCAGAGGAAAAACAGGACATGGGAGCAATCAGTAGGTCCATCAGTACAGAGCAAAAGCTGGCTCTGATCTACACCAGGATCTTCTATGATGTGAGTTGCCCTCTCAGACCTCTGCAGATAGGGTGTGTTGGGAAGAACTGCCTCCCTAGCTTTTTCTCCAGGCCAGCTCAGGAAGAGGGAAGAAATAACAAGAGAATAAGGACCCCGCCAGTGGGCCCAAAGGATTGTAAACAATATTTTAAACTTAATTTAATTGTTTAGTTACAAAACATTATTTGTATGGCTGGCTTTGCCTCAGCCACAAGTAGCTTAACTGCTTTATGGAGAAACTGCAGGAATGAACAGTAGTAGCCATACTGTCCTCACCAACAGCCTATCCCATGTCCAGCAGCACCTACTCATTTTTGTGCTGCACCTGTGCAAAGGTACCTTCATGAACTTACATAGGGTACAACATCTAAGAAGTTTCTTGACACTGGGTGCTTGGAGCATAAATCCCTAACCAGCATGGAAAGATTCAGCTCAGGGGTAGTGGGATCATCCTGTGGGCACACTGCTACTCCTGACCCATCACCATATCTGACAGAAGGTTGACTGTATGAACAGAAAGCTGTCTGTACTCAGTGGCACAGTGCAAATCTATGGCAGATTTATTTGTATTCTTCAAAGCGTACAAATCTGCTTTGTGCAGAGGCAGCTCAACCTTCAGGTCCTGGCAAAGTGAAGGTGCCAAGTCTGCTCTCAGGACTTCTTACCTCTTTTTGTCCAGCTATTCACATGGCAAGAGTTAAAGCCAGCAGAGAGAGGTGACTAAAAGCCTAAGAGTGCCTCATAAAGAAATATTTCTCACATCTCTTGCAACTAGGAGAAAAATCATGTAATCTTCAACCCACCCCCAGACTAACAGACTGATGACATTTGTGGGTCTGGCTTGTGGTAGACTTGACATACGATAATGGCAAAAGAACTTATCTTCAGAGCTGTGCGCCCAGAGAGTGCTGTTGATGTGGAGCAAATTCTGCGCAGTTAACAAATGTGTTTTACAGTGTTAGGGGCTATTTACTCAGTTCTGAATCCTCTGAACAGGGAGAGCAGGGGTATACTTACAAGCATCAAATAGCAGGGAAAATACCTAGCATGGGCAGTCGCTCTGGCCATGAGCCCCACGCCAATTAACATGAAGTGACTGTGCAGGTGTTCTTCAGTGAAGGTAAATTATAAACTTAGGGAAGACAATCGCATAATAAGCCACGGGACACAAGATAGCGAAGACACAGCATGAAGAGTCTGTCATTGTGGCTCTCTGAAGAAAGGTAGCAGCTCAACAAGAGATGAGGAATGTATGTCCCAAGTGTGTTGGCTGTCTTGGTTCAGAACATGACCCTTGTAAGTAGTAGGTGCAACAAAGAGAGAGATCAGGAAGTGTTTAATAACCTCCTGGTTATTTAATCTGTAAATACCAAGCTTTGTGAGGACTTTGATGTGAAAGTACATCAAAAGACAGGGACAGAATTCAAAATGATCTCAACACACAGGAGATGTAAGCTAGGAAAAAGAAAAAAGGGGGGGAAAAAGCATAAAACTCAGTGAAATAAATGCAAGTTAGTTCAAGTATATAAAAATAATCAACTAGGGAACTATTGAGAGTAGGAAAACTTGATAAGAGTTTTGCAGGAAAGGATACACTGGTTATGATGCACCCATTGTAAGCTGAATGGGATGCAGAACTGTGATGTGAAGACAATACTGAGACATATGAAGCAGCCAAAACAACTTTTGTTCAAAGCTCAGCTGTAGTTGGATGTCTGATTACAGACACTGCGTTTCAGGAAAGATGGAAACTAACTGGGGAAAATTCCCAAGGAAAAGGATGAATTAGTTGCGAAATTTAGGTTGAAGAGGACTCCTAGAAGTGAGCTACTCTGAACTGCTGCTATGTATTCAGTGAAGATTCAGCCTAGAGATAACAATCGGTGTTGCTGGAGTGTGGGCTTTTCCACTGCAAATACTGTGCCTTCACTACACTCATGCATCTTGCAATGCACATTCATCCTACATGGCCAATTCTAACAGGGTTCAGCTTCCCAAGGTGGATGGTGGCAATGCCTGAAAAGACCATTGACATCTGACTGAGTTTTAAGTACTACTAACCCCTCATAGAACAGAGGGTCTCCACTGAAATCTGGATAAGATTTGAAGTTATTAGTAGGCTGAAGATATACTCTTTCTAATGGGTGATACACATTAATGCCCTGCACACAAACACACCCACATCTCTTTTTGTTTTGAAGTGATGAATTCGCCACCATACAGCAATTATCCAATTCAGAAATGAGTCATAACAACTACCAGAAGAGTGAAATCTGTCCACGCAATAACTTTTGGCATTATAAGTCTCTTTGAAGAATATCTTTGAATGGTTTGCTCCTGCTTTTTAGGAGAAAAAAAAGGAGGGGTGAGTTTAATTTGTTGGTGTGGAAGTGAGCCATGCAAGGACAGACAAGAGGCAGGTGATCCAGGCAGGACATAAACAACCGTGGTGTGAAAACTTGTTAACACAGATTTCAGCTCAGTGCTGGAATCCAGTGAAACCTTCAAACTCATTGTTATTCATTAAGCAGATTGAAGGAGCAAAATGAAATTCAGCAAACTGTCCGCCTCTGCAAAGTACAATATGTTCATTTTGAAGGGAAAGCAGTGTATGGATGGAAGGTGAAGTGCAAACCATACTTATATCAGGGGGCAGGAGGGCAAATGCTTTTAAAAAATCCTCAGCCCTCTTTCAGTGCACTTGCACATATAGTGATGGCCTGCCTGCCCCTTTCAGCCTGCATTGGCAACAAATAACAGCTGCCTGTTCCCACCTACTGTCCATAATGCTGTCGGGGGATCAGTAGTGCCTGTCTGGGTTCACAAATGCCAGTCTCACCACAGCCCCTCTGGAAGCCAGGATCTTGACTGATCCTGAGAATTAGAGGCTATCAGAGTCAGGGGAGAGGAGTTTAAAGGAGAAAGCATTTTCCATCATCTAGTCTTAGGGGTCCTGGAGACTGAATACTGCAGCGTGCTGCTTCAGAGCTTGCTTGTATTTAATTTCAGATGGTCAGCTATTCCTAAGGAAATGTCTCAACAACAGCATTTCTCTGAGATTTGGTGGTTTCATGCCACGTGATATTAACTTTTAACAGGAACAGCAGTTTGCACAACTGAAATTCCTCCCATAGGCCCACTGGCACTTCAGGGTGGCTTTAGACCACCTACAGATAGGCCTCAGGAAGATTCTGGCACCAGCAAAGGAATTCAGAATGACAGAAAGCCCTTTAAAAAGTCTACAGCTGGCTGACCACAGCCCCTGGGCCTGACTGACTGAGAACAGGTTGCTGCAGCCCCGTGGCAGCTTGGGGCATTGTGGCAGGCTGGGCTGGTGGGAGCCTCTCAGCATCTCACAGCCTCTGGGCTTCCTCCAACCCACTTTCCCAGAGGGGCAAGCAGCCCGTGCATAACCTGCTGCCCAGTTAGAACCACCTACTCAATCCAATTTAATGCCAGAATCACTGGAAACATTCAATTGCCCATCTTTTGGATGGGGAAGTGTCAAGGAGAAGACCTAGGGCAGCCAGCAGCCCCAGCAGAGGCAGCGTGTGCTTGGCCTGTACCACTGGAGCCTCACTGTGCCCATCTGAGTGCCATGTTCAGTGCCATAGCAACTGCATCAGGCAGGTGCAAAGCGCTGTGTTTTCTTTGCTAGGTGCAAAGGAGGAGCGTTTCTGCTTCAGGGAAGAGGATTGTAATGAACACTCTCCTTCCTTGCCTCAAAGCAAAGCAAGGAAAACTCTTTATTGATTTTTTTTTTTTTGTGAGGGGACTGGGGCTCCAGGATTAATTGTGTTCCACTGTTCATTTTCGCTACACAATAGGTTTCCTTATAGACACAGGCAATAAGCATTTGGGCTATATATAGCACAGTCTACAAAGCAGCCGAGGGAATTTCTCTCTGCAGCAGGCAGGGGCTGTGAGAAGGAGAGAAGTCGCACAAAAGATGATGACACTTTTCCCTGTAGCTGTGGTATGTGTCATTTCTGAGAAAGGAGAGGTGGCCCTGGGACAGCAGCCTGAGGTATCCTCCCTTGCCTGTCTCTGAAGCAAGTACACCCCAGGAAAACCAGAGGAGAGGGAAGCAGAACGTGTGTTTTCATTACATTACATCTCCAAAACGTTGGTAAGGAGGTCTCCCAGCTCAGGAGGACTGTGCCTTGAAGAAGGCGCAGGGGAGGCATTTGGCCACATAAGTCTCCCTGGAGGAGAAGCTGGAGAAAAGTTGATGGTAATGAAGGGCTGGAATCCTCAGCATCCGGAGTTTCTGAATCATGAGTACCAATTTTTGTGTCCTTCTCGAGTTTTGCCACAGTTTTTATCCTGCCATTGTTCTTAGCAACTTGAAACAAATCGCTCCCTTTTCCCATTAACTTTGCAGGCACAATTACATTACTAGATGGGAGGCTGGCACACAGACATCATTTCTTCCAGCATGAAAGCCTAAGCCTCTCACAGCTCCCTTCCTGGACTGCAGTGAAGGCACAGCTGGCACATGCAGCCTTGTGGCACCACTGAGTGGTAAAGGAAGGGACATTCCTAAGGGCTCACTTCTTTCATAATAGCAGGCACAGGGAAGATACGTGTAGGGGTATCTGTTTGCAGCCTGTTCCACGATGTTACAGAAAGGTTTCGAACTAACAAACCCTCTAAATAGCGTATCAGTTTTTTCACCTTTTTTTTTTTCTTTTAAAAAAATTGATTCATTACAGACCAAAAGCTGCCAAAACCGTGACTACTTCATTGAAGGAGATGACTTTGACCTGTCAAGGAAGTTCATAAGAAAGCAACAGAAATGCAGCGAGGCCGCTCCATTCAAAGACACCGAAGGCTGCAGTTAACTGTACTCTGGAGCACAAAAATCCCCAAATCAAAGTAACACATGATAACATCCCTTTCCTTTTTTAAACAGAAGATTCCTCCATACCCTTGAGTACAGACACAGATTTAGTGTGATTATGGCTGGCAGTGACTAATTTACTCATCACTAGACAACAGTGTCCACTAGACCATATAGTGAACACGGGATGGGCAAACTGTATGAACAGAATCCTCTTCCCCTGCACTTACAGTTTTCCTGAGAGCGTAATTCATGCCTGGCACATACAGTATTCCCTTTCTCTCACAAGAGCATTGTGTGAAGAAGAAAACACAGAGATTTTTAGCCCTTTGAGCACACTCTTCAAGCCATCAGCGCAACCGAGCTGCCAGACACTTCTGAAAATAGCAGGAGGCAGCAGAGCTTTAGGGCAGTTGGGGAGTGTTCAAATGAATATAGGAAAAACTAATTTCCACATCTGCTTTGAGAAAAAGTAAGAGTTTCATGGAGAGCCTGACATGGGACTGCTAGGGCCCCTGAACAACAGAGGTGGAAAGCAAACACCAGCCAGCTCAGACACCGCAGACAGTCACAGCGCATCTTTTACTGAAGGAATCCAAATCAACTTAAAACAATAATAATAACCTTGGCTTTATAATTCTGCCATACTGCTGTGGCACAATCTGCAAATGTGTGCTGGGCTTGCAAATCACACTAGAGCATCTGCACCTGGGGACCAGCCCTGCTCCTAAATCAGCATTTTCTCCCCCAAGAGGCCCAGATCAACAAAAACTTGATCTCACTGACACAGCTGCTCAAGAAGAAATGGAAGGGACCACTGACATCACTAAAATGACTCCCCTGAGGTGAAAGTACCGCATTACCCAAGGCAAGCCCTGCCAAACCACCACGTCCCCAAACCATCCTCTGTGAGTCTGTATCTCCAGGAGATGCCCCATCCCTGGAGGTGCTCAAGGCCAGGTTGGATGGGGCCCTGGGCAGCCTGAGCTGGTGGGGGCAGCTCTGCCCATGCAAAGGGTTGGAGCTGGATGATCTTCAAGGTCCCTTCCAACCTAAGCCATTCTATGATTCTATATCAGCCCCTTTGCAACAAGTGCCAAACTTGCCCTTGAATTCAGCTAGAGTGGGATTCCTCTCCTGGAGAGCCATCCTAGCAGAGAAAATCAATCTACGAAATAGAATAATATATGGTACTTGTGAAGGAATGCTTTGGGGAGATTTTGGAGTAGAAGCTCCCAAGTGTTTGCATTATTGCTGTGCTGGGGTCCTTTGATGAGACAGTGCTGGCTGTGAAACTTCAAGGCTGCACCAGAAGGAACCAGGCTGGCAGGTTAAGGCCTTTTAATCACAGTGGTTGTTCCTTTTTTTAAGCTCCTTGAATCTCTTTGGACAGCTGAGCAAAGTTGACAAGGCTAATAAAAGGCAGACATCTAAGAGGCACCTGTAACACTGCTGCTTGCAGAGCATCAAAATATAAGGTCAAGCATGCTGACCTCAGTCATGCTGCACTTGAGATAAATGGGACCCATGAGATTTTTGCTTCAATTACGACTGGACAACAGCTTGATTTTTAGAAGTTCACGGTGTCACAGCCCTGTCACTGCACTGCTACTTTTTGTCCAACACCTGTGCTTTCAGTATCAGGATGCAGACCAAGGAACAGAGTGTTTATATAATCTGGGCACCCCACTCTGGATGTCTCAATTTGATCTGGGCTTGGGGCAAATGGCCTCCAAAAGTCCCTTTCAACCTGTGATTCTGTGATGCTCTGTGGCATCCCCATTTTACCTGGACTCCCTAAATTGTTTTATTCTTTCTATTTTTTTTTTAAGTGGGGAGAGGAGAGAAGCATCTTGCTGTCTTGAGCACAGCTGACCCTCGCTATAATGAGTGGGTTGGCGGTTGGACTTGATCTTAGAGGTATTTTCCAACCTTCACAATTCTATGATTCTATGATTTCACTGTCTATGCCTTTCAAGCAGGCATACGGGTTATACTCTCGCACTTCTACCATGAGGTGACCCCATGTCTGCTTTTCTCAGATGATCAGAATCCCTCAGAGCATCAAGCATTTCTGAGGGTGTAAAAGGTCTTTACCAAATAATCATACGACATCAACAGAATTAAGCTTGTTGAAAGCGTCCACTGGTGAGGTTGTTCTTTCTCATTGGAGCTGTTTTCACAGACAGAAAGTCAATCTCATTGGAACCAATCGTTGTAGTTTACAAGGCTGTATCTTTTCAGGAAGAAGAAGATGTTGGAGTAATAGATACAAATTCCTTGTCCTTTGCTTCAGTTAGACACAAAAACCCCAGTAAGGTATATGGCATTAATCATAAGTGTAAGCATTTACAGAATGGAACCACCACTTGATCCCACCGTGTTGCTGAAGATAGGCAAAAAAACAAATTGCAAAGTCAGGGTGTGCTCTTTCAGTTATATCTGCTCAGTAGAAACTCTCTATTGAAATTAGTGACATGCTGCCTAATTAGGCATACTGGACCAAACCTCACTTCCAGCGAGTCTTTCTCAGGGAATGAGATCTGGTTAGGAGTTGTGATTACATGTTTCAGACATTGGCTGCTGCAGGAGGGAGAATACCAGACAAAATGTACTATTCTAGCAAGTGCTAAGTCCTTAATTTAGGCACTTTATGGTAACTGTTGAAAAACAGTCTAATTGGAAGCAACTTCTGCTTCTCCAGCATATAATTTTCCCCAGTTTTTAGCACTGAGGCATTTACATGAAAACAAGCCCTTTGTTTTTTAAATTCCACTGCTCTTGTTGTTTATTCCCCACTGGAATTCATAATCCTGTGTTTGCACAAAGCACTATAATTGGTTGCTGTGGAACTGTTTCTATCAAAAGGAAATGATTATTAATAATCAAGAATGAACAGTTGCATAATAGAGATTAGTAAAATAAGAACCGTTCTAATAATAATGCTAATCTACATGAAACCAATCTCTTCAAATGCTCGGAAACAAACATATCCCAGTGAGACACGTCATCCCTAAAAGCAAAGAGCAGTAAGGACTGTTGGAGGAATTACAGGTGGAGGTTGACTGTATCAGCAGGAGCACTGCCTTTTACTGCTGACAGTAAGATCAAAAATCCCATAATCAAAACCCCAAAAGGAGCTGAATATACCTCAGACTAATATTTACAGGACTCAACTGGCAGTTGATGGCTTCATAGAGGCAATCCTTATTGCCCAGAAGATGCGTAATAATGGATTAACACAAAGGGCAGGTTTCTCCATGTCATCTTTTCTCAAATTGCTGGGAGAGTGAGAGGCTCTGCTGATAGCTACTGCTATTTCTGATATGCCTACTGCACACGAGGAAGGCTTCATTCTCTGGTTCATGAAGCCTCTGCGGTCTGACACAGGTGATTGTGTTTCTAAATATTCTGGAGAACAAGCAGCAGCAAAAGCCCTTCCAAAGGGCTTTTGGACAGATAACAGTCATAAGACACTTCTTCAAGTCCACAGAGGTCTGCCAGAACATCGCTGACACCCTGCAGACCCTCTGGTCTCAAGCATCTTCCTCCTCAGCAAAGAGCTTTCTGATTTTCCTTTGTTAAAAACATTTCTTCTTTTCCTGACCGGTGTGATTCCAAATTTCAAGCCTGAGCCATGTTACTCAATGGGATTACCCTCCTCTTGCAGCAATACCACAGGGACTGTACATGTAGCCAGGGTTCCCAGTCCCTGTGTTGACCCATGCCAGACCTGTGGAGGCATATCCCGCAGCCTGCCTTGTCACTCGGAGTCAGGTTCAATACTAGCCAAGATTTAAGAACAAAATCATGCTTACTTTAAAGTGTTGATATGCAGTGATAAGAAAAAGAACAGTGATAAGAAAGAAAAAAAAAATTGCGTTAACAAGGGCGTATCTAACCATCAAGATCCTCCGCACCAGACAGATTCTACCTTTATTTGTCCTAGGTTGAACAGTAGCATCTCCCAGATAACCAAGTTCTTTTTCTGACACTTCTTCTGCCTCCTCTTGCAGCCTTTCCTCAGGCCTCCTATCCACCCCTCCCTCAGAAGCACTCAGACCATTCTCCCCAGTTAGGGTGCTCAAAGCTCACTCAGTTCTGACCCATGACAGCTCAGATCCCACTGCCCATCTGTGGCCATTAGACACGTCCAGGAAGGAGGCTGCCCTTATAGCTGAGCAGAACAGTCATCTAGCTAAAGGTTTTCCCAATAACTCAGTTCAGTAAGAAATGAATAAAAGACAAAACTGTAGGTATGACTGAAAATCAGCCCAATCCTCAGTGTCCACATTTCACATGAAGTCGGGGCTCCAGTTATTAAAAATGGATGAACTCTGCTGCTTCACATGAGAGCACATCCTGATGTTTTGATTTATGCTTTACTTCAATGCACATCCACCCAGTATTTCTGTATCTGTAGATACTTATGTATTTATGTACTGTAGAATTTCCTTCTTAGTGAATGTTGCTTTTATATAACGGGAAAACTGCTGGAACAATGAATAAATGAGAAGTCTTCATAGTAACAACCATCTTCTGTTGCCTCTCTGTCTGGTTCTTGGCAGACTAAAGGGCATTTGGAGGTGTGGTATTTCTGAAGTAAACATCATTCTGACACACAAACATGAAAACACAGTGTCTAACTTGGGCTCTGAAGTACTTTGTGCATGCATGACAAAGATGAAACTGAAATCTTCATATAACTGCCTTTTATTACAAGTTTTGGCAAAGCTTGCAGCCTGTCCTTCTATGAGGTGAGACTGGATGTGCTTATTTCTCCCTGTTGACAGAAAGAAGTTGAGTTTCGGGTTCAAATGTGTGTGCAGCCTTTGTCATTAACTGAATGGTTCAGTGGTATGACATGGGAGGGCTTGGAAATATCCTTTCCCTCGTACCAAGAAGCTAATTCTGGTAAAAGCACACACTATCAAACAGTGGTAGAGAAGGGGAATATTCTCCTTTTGGTCAAATAAGCTGTGTTGAAGTAATTTGCTAAATTCAAGGCCAAACTGATTCATTTGGGTTCATTTAAACTGGTTTAGTAAATAAACATATACCTGTAGTTGCCCTTTGCAAATTATCTTCTCTGGCACTTAGAATCATAGAATCATAGAATCATAGAATTACTCAGGTTGGAAAAGACCTTGAAGATCATCAAGTCCAACCGCAGCCTAACCAGTAGCCTATCTCTTAAAAAAACAACCACAAAACAACCACTTATATATGAACATCTCTCAAACCCTACGTAGGTATAAGGAATTCTTCTAGAATGCAAGTAAGTCGAGATACCCAGTTCAAAGAAATGAGACCTTAGTATGAGAGCAAGCAACAGGGTGTGTTGCATTTTCAAAAGGCTTTGAACAAGGTCTTCACTGAAGGCTGAGTCTAAATTGCCACGATACCTGTGGGCAGACACTCTTCTGGATTAGTAACGATTGAGAAGGTGCAATGCAAAGGACACAGGTTTCGATCCAACTGTGTGTCCTGTGGGCATGAGAGGCAGAGTTATCTCTGCAGCATGCCCTCCCCCGTGCAGTGTTCCATTGTCTCATGTGCAATCTGCTTGAGTTACACGCAATCGACTCATGAAAAATATTGCTAAAAATCACCTCATGTTAAACATCTAGGGTTGCACACAGCCTGTGGGCCGTGGGTTGGACATGTTTAATGGTAGAGCTGGCAGTGCTAGGTTAATGGTTGGACTTGATGACCTTAGAGGTCTTTTTCAACTCAAATGATGGCAGATGTCACTGAACAACAGATTTTTACATTATCAGGTGATGGACTGTGACTGCATGGCCCTCACTGCTTATACTGGGGTGCCAGCAGAGCCCATCTCAGTCTCGCATAAGCCTGGATCCTACTGAATGTTTCTGTGAGGTTTGGAGGGTAAAGAAAGCTTCAGCTCTTTGGCACGGCCTGTGGCTGCTTGCAGCAGCTCTCAGTGCCCATTCCCACATCACTGTCTGTGTTTGCCTGGCCCTGCCCAGTGCAGGCAGTAGGGGACTAGAGGAACATGCCTGCAGCAGGGGAACTGAGTGATGAAGGAACATATCCCCACAGTGGCTGCAGGAATCTTGTCCCTGTGCTGGAGGGGAACAGGAGATGGCTCAGCTGCAGGGCCAGCAGAGCTTCAGCACCCCCTGGGGCAGTGAGTGACTGTAACTTCCCTTTCTCTTGCAGTGCACAACACCACTACTACAGCACTGGTGAAGGAAAAGAGTTCATCATACTCCACTCTCCCCACCTGCAGCAATGAGAAGGCAATAGCTGTGGCAGAGGCATGGCCAAGCCCCATCTGTTGCAATATGTGACAAGACATTGCATATGCAACCCCATGCAACCATTTGTTCTACCTTGGCTGCATCCAGTGATGGTTGAGACAGCTGTGGAGATAATGGCAGGCAAGTTTCAGTGTCACTAAGTGCAAAGTGATGGACGTGGGAAAAAGCATAACCTCAAACTATATCTAAAGAATGTACAGCCAGTAAAGGAAACAAAACTTGAAACCGTGTGGGTAATTATCTGGAAATAACTCAGTACTCAACAATGGTTAAAAATGCATTGGGGGAATAACAAGCAAAAGAATAGAGAAAAAAAATAATACCATTATGCCATTGCATAAATCCCTGGAGCATATATTCATTGAATATTGAAAACCATTCTGGCTATGCCATCTCAGAAGGACTATAATGCAATTGAAAACAGCACTGAGGGACAACAGCATGCTATGAATTCCGCATGAGGAAATGACTACGCAGAGCAGGAGCTGACTTTGGTAAAGGTATGACATAACACAGGGCTCCACAATCAGCAGCACTGCAGCAAAAGTGAAGGGAGAAAGTCTGCTCACTGCTCCTTATTTATCTGGGAGCAGTGAAATGATCTGGCAGCAGGCTGAAAACAAAGGATAGGAAAAACTTCTTCACGCCGTACATAATTGTGTCGCAGAACTGCTTGACGTTGGGAAATGTGCAGTGCAGAGAAAGCAATGATTTCAAAAGGGGATTAGATCATTTCTCGAAACTCCACCAAAGGCTATTAAACATGATGGTCTGTCTGCAACTACTTGCTGAGAAACAGTCCTCAACCTCGGACAGAGCGAAGTTGGGAAAGTGTACAAGGCAATACCAAGTACATGCCCTATGTCTGTCATACAGCACCCCAGAGATTGCTGAACAGAGGCAGAAAGGAGGAGGTAGAGCCAGGTTTGGCTCCCTGCGGCCTTCTCGTTGTGCCTGTGTCCTCGGGCTCTCGCTCCGCTCCTCAGAGCCTGCAGCACCACTCCTGTGTGAGTGTAGGAAAACCTTCACTCTGTGAGGCTGCAGCACAACCCTCTGCTTCCCCAGGCACTTTACATGGAAAAAATAAAAATAAATAAAAATTTAAATTTAAATTAAAAATAAAATAAAATAAAAACCACACGCAAGCACAGCCACAGGAATAACCTGTGTGGCCTAAGGACGATCCAGTGCCAAGCAGTATGTAGTATAATGTAACCAGCTGCAGCTTACTCTACCCAAGAGGACCAACACTGAGCTGGTGGAGGTCTTGGAGCTGAAACCAGAGAAGTCTGAGGAGAAGGAATGAAAGCCACATAGAAGTCGTGTATGAAGAGAGCAGGGTGCTGAGAAACACTGTAGGTAAACATAGGGTGAGAGATAGGGTGACACGTGAAGGTTTAAGGCCACTTGTAGAGATTCTCTGCCTGTGGGGAGCTCAGTGAAGGACTGTGAAACCGGAAAAGCACTGTGGAGCTCAATGGCCATTAATGTGTGACCAGCATCTGCTCTTGCCAGAACTTCCCCTGCAAACACTTCCACATCTCCGACGACCAAATGAAGATGTCTGCTTTGCTGCTTCAGCTTATCCAGGAGTCCTTGTACCAGGCAATGCACTTACTTTATTTTTAACAGACACAGTAAAATTCCATTTTGTTTCAGTAACATCCAGTTCTCCCAGCCATTTCTACTGAGCTTTTGCTGAGTCCATACAGTATTACGGGATTATAACCTCTGCAGCTCAGCAGTCAGATTTATCAGATACCAAGAAAGGAAATTATGGAATTCTCAGTCAAAATAAGAAATTAGAGTTAATGTAGGAGTTCTTTTTCATTATATTAGATAACTAAATGCACACCTGAGCTTCATTCAGTCTTTCAAGGACGTAGAAGCCATATGTACCAGTAAGTAAGTCTGACAGTGCGCCATTATGACTATACTGTGTTAATGTAAATTACAGTTGATACATACATGATAACTTCATGTATCATCTGACATGCAGGAAACATTCTGTAGAAATCACAGGACTGACGTATTTATTTTCACTCATTTTCAAAGCCCAGAAATCAAAGAACCTTGTGACTTGAAATGGGTTGAATCCTTGAAATCAAAGAAAACACAGAATCTTGTTAAAGTAATGAAGCGTTGAAGTACAGAAGCACTGACCAGGGTGATATAATTACGTACAATTGTAAGAAGTTAAAAAGCACAGATATTCATCATATAACGAGGAAGAAAACACACACAATAGGAGATGAAAGAAAGCGCTGACCATGCGAATCCCTACCAGTAGTATGGCAGAAGAGATGTATAAAACTCACTGAAAACTGATACTTTCATGAAGAAAATAATACTCCCCTAAGGGCAGTATTTCTGAAACTGCAGCCAGAATGAACTATCTGAGGTCAAGTTAATGAAGGTGAGAGCATGGGAGTAGCCAATCAGACCTATAGCTTTATAATTTTATACAAATTTTTCTTCCTGAGTGAATTATGCTAAAATTAAAATTGTACTTTAGCTTCGTAAGTCCTAAAGCTTGTTCTGGTTTCCCTTCCCCTTTTTATGTCAAGATACTTTTTATACTTGAAACAGCTTTCGTAATTGGGCAGAATGCAAGTCAAACTTAGCTAAATCTAAAAGGTATACAAGCACTGTTCACTTATGGCAGTTGCAGTAGAAGTCCAAGGAAGGATAGATTTACATGTTTGTTTCCTTCCTTTGAAAGAGCATCCCCCTCCTTTCCCCCTCCCCCTCGCCTCCTAATCCCCCCTGGGAGTAACACTGAGTGCTCCTTTTCCTAACATCTGAAATGCCCAACAGGACAGTCTGATGGACAAAGACTCACCCCTAGCTCCTCCAGCCAACTCTACCTACCTCTGGCCTTGTCTTGGAGAGTGACAAGGGAAGAAGCAACTTTCTGATGCTGAACATGAAAACTGACAGAGAAATCTTCAGTTGTGTCACTGAAGTTCTCTGACAACCAGGAAAGGAAGAAATCAAACAGCAAATACCTATGAGAGTAGATTGAACAAGTTTAAAACCTTGATCTTGTAGGTTCTTTCCAACCTTGTGATTCTATGATTCTATGATTCGCAGGCTGTTCATGGACCATGTCATTAAAACTCCTTGCTGGAGACTCTGTTCCTCCAGACCTCTGCCACACCAAGGCTCTCCTCTGCTCTCTAGTTCCAATCGTATATCCTGGTATGAGGACAGTGATGATGCAGTGACACCTACCAGCTGGCAAGATGTTGGCATGGGCAGCTAGGCATGCCAACAGCCCTCAAGCTGTGCAGCTTCATCATGGGGTTCTGGCACAGTTGGAGATAGAGAGTGACTAACATCAGCTTAAAGGAGAAAATGTTCCTCTGAATTGATTCCCTGTTGTTTTTAATCATAAGCAGCATTTGCCTTTATTTTTGCTTTCTCTTCCCTACTCTTCTAAGGTCTGTCCTACTCTCACTGCCATCACTGCGCCTGCTGAGGCCCAGCATGGTTTACAGTAAGACTTAATCTTTCATTTCATCACTGGCAACACAGTAGTTAAAATCTGGAATCATAAAGTCACACAAAACCTGTTCTTTTTGGAAGATGTTGGCAGATAATATGTGGTGGCTGAGCTAGGCTGGCTGCCTGGCACCCACCCAACCTCTCTCTTAACTCCCCTCTTCAACAGGACATGGAGAGAAAATAGGATAGAAAAGCTCCTGGGCTGAGGTAAAGAAAGATTAATGGGAAAAGCAAAAGCTGTGCCTGGAAGCAAACAAAAGGAGGAATTTATTCACTACCTGCCATCGGCATGGAGATGTCCAGCCACTCCCTAAGGAGCAGGAACTTAGTATGTTATTTCTATGTGTACCAGTTGCTTGGGAAGACAAATCCACAATGTCCTTCCATTATCCCTCTTCCTCTCAGCTTTTATTATTAAATAGGAAATAGGATGTCCTATGATACGGGATACCCTTTTGATCAGCTTAGGCCAGCTGTCCTGGCTGAGTCCCCTCCCAGTCTCTCACCCATAATCCAAGCTACTGGCCCTAGAAATGTTTGGTTGGTGAGAAAACTTGGATGCTGTGCAAGCATTGCTGATCACGAGCCCAAACACCAGTGCATTACCAAAACTGTTTTAGACACAAATTTAAAGTCCAGAACCATACAGGCAGCTATGAAAATAGTTAACTTCTTCCCAGATAGACCCAGTATGTAACAGTGGGAAGAATCTAATTGGCTGTATGGAAAGAATAAAGAAAGAAAGAGATAGTGAAAGAGAGAAAGAAAGAGAGAAAGAGTGAAAGAGAGAAAAAGTGAAAGAAATAAAGAAATAGAAAGAAAGAGAAAGAAAGGAAAAAAGAATGGAAGGGAGAGAGGGAGGAAGGGAGGAGGGGAGAAAAGGAGGGAGGGAGGAGAGGGGATGGGAGGGAAAGGGAGAGGAGGGGAGGGGATGGGAGGGAGGGGAGGGAAGGGAAAGGGAGAGGAGGAAAAACCACTTCTGCCTCTATAAAAATGAGCCTATTGTAGACAACCATATTCCTACAATAAATCCAACTTCATAGATGGCTACTCTTCCACGACCAATTAATTCTTTTTCAATTTAAGCAATAAAGAAGAGCAAGCTCTGTATCTGAGGTATACACATGTTCTGTCATGGACACATGGAAATCAAAAAAGATCTTTTGATAGTGTGCAAGATGACGGTTCATCTTGGCTCACACAGTACACTCATAATACAGGCAGATTGTTTGGCTTGTCATTTTTTCATGCAGCAAAAATTACAACCTGATCATACTTTCTGTTTGGAAGAGGTGTCCAATTGAAGAAACAATAGTAAAAAGCTTGAACTCTAGAGGTCATCACCAATTCATGTTGGTGCTCTGGAATTATGAATACATGCAGAGTTGGATGAGCCACAAAGGCCAGCAGGGGCTGTGCTTTGTCTGCAGCCAGCTTGCCAGACCTCAGGAGTGCTGCTTCCTCTGTGTGCTCAGATGAAATTTTGCACTGAGAAGCTTCAGATGAGAGAAAAATCCAGCACCTTTCCCTAGTAAGGGGATAAAATATCCTTCTCTGATGCAGTAAGTGCTGAAGACTTTGGTCTTGGTATAAACTCAGGAAAGATTGGAGCTGTTTTCTAAATACCTGAGGCCAGGTGGAGTACCAGGAACTGAACAAAAAAAGGTTGAAGAGGAAACCACAGATAGCAATTCTTGATTTCACTTCACTTAGCACAGTCATGAGTAAAGCACAGCATATCCACATCCCACTGTACCCCCTAGAAAGGAAATACTGAAAGCCATTTAGACTTTATGTTAGCTGAATCCCTCTTGGGTTTGCCTGTTGCTCTCCATTCACAACACAAACAGCCTAGCAGAGCAGCACTGGTGCCTATGGAGTGTTTTTTCACTCAGGTACCTAATTTCAAGGTGTGTCAAGTCAGAGCCAGTCCTCTAACCATTCTTTTTCATGTCTTTAATTTCATCTTGACTAGCAAGTGAAAGCATGAGAATCTCAAATCTAGCTACTTGCCTTTGCACTTAGCTAATAATGAGTTCTGCAACCAGCAAAGAAATTACACGTGGATGGACTGGAAACAATAGCGACTCAAACTGAAGGCACTGCACTGAAGGCATACTATATTGCTAGACAACATGCACTGGAAGCTAATCACTAAAAGTCTTCTTAATTATTTATCTTTTGTGGCCCTCTCCAAGCTGAATAAATGTTCGTTCACTGCCTGGGAGTAGCTGACAAAGTTCTGGATACTGATACATGGAAGCATTCAGTCCCATTTAGTCATATTCCGAAAAGCCACTTATGCCTATTTTTTATTATTAATAATTTTTTTATTATTATAAGCACTGCCCCATTAACAAGAATGATAATTAGTTATAAACTAAAGAAGTGGTAAATATGCCTGGGTACAGAATTTATTAGTGCGGGGCTGTTGCCTGGTGTGACAGATTTTACTGCAATTCCCAATGTTTCTCAAAAAAGTCCTTGCTTCCAATAGGAAATTGATGAAAGTGCTGATAAATCTTCCTTGTGATATTTTTAACCACTGCTGGTGAACACTGCAAGGCATGAATTACAGAAGGTGGCACTTCTTTTAGCTAGTAAATAAAAAGTAAATGAAAATATCATCACACGGATTTAGAGGGTGTTTGACAACAAGGACCTACAAGTGACTTTTTTAATGGTTAGTTTTCTAAATGGAGAACAACAAACACAGAAAGTCTATGTTACAACTCCGCATTTCCAAGGCAACACCCTGTCACAAAAACTTGAATTATGAACACCTCCAGCTGAGAAGAATTACATAACGCGTCCCGTTGTATGTATCCACTCAGCTCAGCTGTGGAAGAAGCTGGAGGACAAAGAACGAAGAGAACTGAAGGGATGGGAGCAGACAGACCCACTCAGAGAGCTTAGAGTTTGTCCTAAGCAAAGCAGAAATCTTACACAAAGGAGTAATCGTAGTTATGAGAAAAGAAGAAAACCAAGCATACAGAAACAAGCTGGGGATGTGTCGGCTGGCAAGAACCAACCTCAGCATGGAAAAAGCTGCAATTTGCTACTGCTTGTGAGTAGTGCCCATATTATTTCTGGATGTTCAAAGTGAGACTCATCTAACATAGAATTTCCCTTCCTATCAATACAGCACATACAATGCATGGTACACCTGTTGCAAGCTGGGGTGTAAGAGCACAGTCCAAAGTTGCCTGAACACGACCATCTTGAAGCGCCAGGGGAGGTTCAGGAAATACTGCTTCTCTGAAAGAGTGTTCAGGCAGTGGAATGGGCTGCCCAGGGAGGTGGTGGAGTCACCCACCCTGGATGTGTTCAAGGAACGTTTGGACATTGTACTGAGGGACATGGTTTAGTGAGAACTATTGGTGATGGGTGGATGGTTGGACTGGATGATCTTTTAGGTCTTTTCCAACCTTGGTGATTTTGTGATTCTGTGATTCCTATCGGTATTATTCTACAGTGCCATCAGTGAAAAGTAAAGTTTGTCTTCCAAGCAAATTTCATATTATTGTAGGTTTGGAAGGGTCAAATTCTCACCTTTTCTACTGGCAGACTTTGATTTAATGAGCTTTTGTGGTTTGAGATCAAATTCTTCAAATGAAAAGATGAAGAAGTGTGTGAGTATGGATTTCCCTGGGTGACAAAACTAATAAATCCCACATTTCTAGTAAGTCAGTCCAGACTTTTACCGAAGAGCTTTCTAATAGCTCCAAGAAAGAAACAGAAGACCATGAAGTTAGCAGAGCTGTATCTACAGTTCTGTTTTCTTCATTTGGTTTAAACGGTGTTGCAAACATTTCTCCTTCTTAAAATAAACACAGAGAAACTATTTTACTAGCATCAAGACTTCAGCTGGGGGTAAGGATGGAGGAAAGTTGAATTGAGTTTTTCTTCATTAGGATGTTGTTTGCATAATTACTGTGATACTGAGATCATGCAGCTGTTACTATCTGCAGGTGCCAAACGCTGAGCAAGATTTTTATGTCGCTGCTATGCTAATTTTAAAAAGCAAATATTAAGTAGCGACACTTCTAGTATTTCAAGAAAGCTTCAGTTTCTGACAGCTTTGGTCTACTTACGTGTTCACAATTGTAAAACCGAGAATCCTACAACTAAAATACTTCTTATAACCTGTTGCAGTGGTCACAGCAGGGTAGAAAGGGATATCAATTCACAGTGTGTGGACAGTGCATGACCTTTCTCTGCCTCTCTACTCCATTTATAAGACAGGCTTCTAAACTCAGAAGACTGTGACCTGGTTTGACTTCTCAGTATCCACAGAGCAGAGCATACTCCAGTGGAAGGCTCAATGAGGGCCATCTATTAATGTGAAAGTTATATTCTTGCTGTGAGCCTCTGTTCTGAACAAAATAAGCCCAACACTGTCAGCGCTCAGTCAAGTTAGAGAGCTCTCTTAGTTTCTTGTATCATCAGAATAGTTCTCTTTATTGTGTTCAACATACATCTTTATATACCATTCACTTCAAACAGGAAAACCCTGTCCTCCTAACAGTTCTTCTGATCAGTTAATTGGCTCCAGCTTCTCCCAAACAACAGTGATAAAGGAAGAAAGGTTTCTTAAAAATAACAGGATTAACAATGCATATCAAAAGAAACTCCTGTATACCCTCAGATACAAATAGACACCACTTGCTCTTTGTCTCACACCCTGGTCTTCCAGGGTTTCATAGTGATAAGGTCTACCAAAGAGTCTACTAAGCTCTTTGGTGACTGGCTCCCAGTTACATCTTCCCCTACATAACACCATCACACTATTTGCATGTATGTTCATCTTTTGTTAATAACATCTGAACGCATAAGGCAGTTTCCACTGGTCAAAGGCAGTAGATTTTTCAGCTGTATTTCATAGATATTTCATCAGGACTGGTGGTGAAGAAGAGAAATCCTAATAATGATG
Source organism: Excalfactoria chinensis (assembly GCF_039878825.1). Classification (NCBI taxonomy): domain Eukaryota; kingdom Metazoa; phylum Chordata; class Aves; order Galliformes; family Phasianidae; genus Excalfactoria; species Excalfactoria chinensis. Next base: position 124,704,080 of record NC_092825.1, read on the forward strand.
ACATAGAGGAACAGAAAATAAGAGTTTGGCCATTTTTAGTTTTACTTGGTAGTTTTGCCTTTATCTTCTCACTCTCCTTCACGCCTACACGTTTCCAGAAACACTATGCATGTTCTCACAGATCACTGCTTTGCTAACCCCGTCATTCACTATCCCAAGTCACTCAAAGGCTGCTTCTCCCCTCACTAGTTCTTTTCAGTTGTGCTCAAAGGCACCTAGATGTAAAGAAATGAAAAGCTTTTATGGGCATTTCCATGGAAATGTTCGACTTTCAGACAAAAGCTGAGATTTTCCCTGAAAGCTTGTCTGTGAGTACCAATATGTTTCACAAGAGGGCTGATCCAGTTACCTCTTCCCTCTGCTCCTGCTGCAGCGTGAGCTCTGGCTGAGATGATCTGTCTCACAAGCCAAGGCAGTGCCCCAGGTGAAGAAGCCTATATGTGTTAGGGGTGGAGTTAGTACCATCACCACCTAGTGCCACTTGAGGTGCTTTCAGCTGCCACACCAGAAGGACATGGGTGTCCCACTAGTTCAGTGTCATATATGGCAGTGAATATATCTCAGATTTCTATGCTAGGGCCTGAATGCAGCCCTTGATTTCCACTGAGTGGAAGGGGGACTGGACACTGTTTGGACATCTGGACACATGGACACACCTAACTATAGATAGATAACCTTCAGAACTGAAACCCATACTATGCCTCGAGTCTGATGACACTGATTGCCACTGACATTGCTAATGATTGAATTTGTGCTGTTGTATTTCGGATGACACTTGGCTGCACAAGCTGCTAGGAAATCATGGTACAGTTCCACTTTTGCCAGTGCTGCTGAAGGATCACTCAGAACATCTGTGGGATGTGCAGTTTTTGAGCTCCTTCTCCTCTTACTGCAGGTCTGCACTGGGTGTAATTCACACCCCCAACACTGATAAATGCCTCTAACAAGCAGCCATCTCTCCGGGGGCTGATCTATTCACCACAGTGTATTTTAGTCACACTCACATCCAAGGAACAATGTTCTGTATTTGATGAGGGGCAATTTATAATGGTTCTCAACTGAGCTGAGAAATGTGAAATAGCTCAGGAAGGTGAGCTCAGGCTAAAAGGATAGCACTGGTGAAGGTCCTCAAAGAACTCAGGTTTGGACCATTCTGGCAAGAATGTCATCTGTCTGCAGTCTGAACACGCACACTTGTTTTTGGACATAAGTGATGGCTCAGACTTTCCCATCAGGAACTCCTTAGAAGAGTAAAAAATGCTCGGTAAAATTAATGTAACAGAAAGACCACATCAGGCACATCACCCCCACTCCTGGTTGCCCAAGGGAATTTGAAAACACACACAGACACAGTGCAGGGATGGGCAACCAAAGGGCCAGAGCTTGGTTTGTCAGTCCCCCAGGAGCATTCCTAGAAATGCTTGCTGGGAGGCAGAGGAGCTCCTCATCCCAAAGACAATGCTGGCACCTGGACAAACGTCTGTGAATAATGCAGTCGGGAAACACTGTGAGAGGGGGGCAGACAATCTGAGCCGCTTCTCAGCTAGAGCCCAGACTGTTGTGAAAGCATTGAGTATGTCTGTGGGGTGAGCAGATGAGCAAGGCTAGGACAAGGCAGTGTTTTTTCAGTAGAGGCAGCTGATATGTCTAGAATAACAGCAAGCAAGTTTTTTTACCAAGACTGAAATCTGATTCTATACAGCTGTGGCCATCTCCAAGCACGCCCCATTCACATCACTGTCCTTTGAGCTCCTCCACTGCAGCCACTGCCTGTGTGCAGTGCAGCAATCCGGCTCCACCACTTGATGCCTGTATTCTTTATTGTGGTGCCTGCGTCGCTCTGCAGTGGTGCTTCAGCTGTGTGCCAGGCGCAGCTCTGCCTGCCATACTGCATGGAAAATAAAGCCCTCCCATAGCCTTCCTTCGGGCTGAAGAGCATCGCAGGACAGCACTGAAAGAGAATAGGAATGCAGCTTGTTTCTGACAGAAATGTGTATGTCTCAAGTAGCTCACAGCTAATTTCTGTACAGAGGGGGGAAAATGTTCAAGTTTTCCAGTACTTAACATGAATTTTGTGTGTATATAAGCATCATATAAAACCTATATACCGAATGAAAAAAAATGTGGGCATGGCTAGCTGTGATTTAATCCTACAAAATGACGCCATGATTAAATCATTGAATTATTAGCCATAGTTAAATCGTGCTACATGCTGCGGTGCAGTAATGACTGTGGGGCCAGATAAAGCTCACCTCTACCCATGGTCTGTCCCCAGCCCCACAATACACACCAGGGCAGGGGGCCGAAGGGCTGCCCCAGCCTTACAGCAAACTGACATCCCCTGCCACCCTTATGAAAATAAACAGGTTTTACTCCTAATTCTAAAAGTGCAAATGTTCTTTCTGAGGCAGCGTTATTTCATTTTAAGTGCCTGCCTGCGGTGTCTTTTTCGAAAGGCCCTTTCCTGCCTGGGAGCGTTTGTTCAGTGGGAGAACAGTGACATCTACTGGGTACATCCCTAGAACCAGGGCTGAGTGCTTGGGGTGCTCAGCATCCCCGTACATACCATTGCCCTGTATATATCATTTAACCCTTCTGAGCCAGCTTTCCCATATTAGTGTTAACACAAAGGCCATTGTAATTTAAGAGTATTGGCTCATGCTGGTTTTTATGTTTTTTAAAAGAATTCATGTCTTGGGACCTGGGAGAAGAGGCTGATCTCCACCTCACCACAGCCTCCTTTCAGGTCACTGTAGAGAGTGATGAGGTCTCCCCTGAGCCTCCTCTTCTCCAGACTGAACAATCCCAGTTCCCTCAGCCGCTCTTCATAAGACTTGTGTTCCAGACACATAACAACTTCTTTGTTCTTCTTTGGACACACTCCAGGGACTCCATGTCTTATAGTGAGGGGCCTAAAGCTGAACACAGCACTTGAGGTGCAGCCACACCAGGATTCACGTTTTTGTCCCTGTAAGGGCCTGCTCCTGCTTCCCCAGCAAATGCCATCCAAAATAAACGCGGTGCTGAAAGAGCAGGCCTTAACAAGTGCAGAGCTCAGCAAGTAATGTATATACTCTCTGCAAAATGTAAGAATGCCTTGCAAAACCTGGAGTGTGAAGCTGAAGCTGCTCGCTGTGTTGTAAATCGTGAGAGCAGAAGAGGAAGCAACCTGTGCCACATCTGCAGTCACCAGAGCTCCCACAACACTCCCAATGCCATAGCTGGAAATGGTGCCTGCACAGCCTGGGAGCTGAGTAGGAGGACAGATGCTCCCCAGCATCCCCAGCATAGGACCAGCCCCAGGGGAGCACAGCCTTACCCAGCACACTTGGGCTTTGCCAAGGGAGGGACATGTATGAGAGCTGCTCCAAAAGTAATGCTTCCTATTTTATTACATCACACGTAGTTGCTGTTGATATGACAGTAGAAACTGAACCTTCCCACCAGTATTCTGTTATATTCTGTTGCCACGGGGGACACAGGAAGGGAGAGCCTGTGGAAGAAAGGTGTGCTGAAACAGAGGTCAGGTTGTAAGCATATTATATTTTGTTTGGGTGTGCATTCCAATGTACCGTACTGGCAATTGCACTACTGCCAAACTCAAAGTTAACACCAGAAAAACGAGGTTCAAAAAACACCCAGGGCGTGCTTTTTGTTTTTCATACCATTGTCGTGTTCACCTTCCTCATGTTTTTGGGCTTTTCTCAGATAGATTCTGTTTCTTATGATGAAATCGGAGATGTTCTGGCATTCCTTTGATTTTAGCAGCTTTGTGAATACTGAACACTGCAAGCGGATGATTGCGAGTGAGAAATGGCAGGCTTCACTCCTTGTTGTAGGTGGCCAGTGACGTAATTTCTTCAGTAAAACAATAAACAGCCTTGCCTGATCCCGGACAAGAAGAAAACCCAAAGCAACACTTGGAGGAACCTGAAACAGAAGGGTAAAATGCTGCACATTTGAAACATGGCATGCAATAGGGAGCAAACATTTCTTCACTCCTCTGTCATAGCAGACAGCCTTTGCATTCCTAAGCATCTCAGCTCTGCCTCTGTGTGCTGCTCTGAGCAGCACTGCTTTCTAAAATGCAAGAATTTCATTGTTCTCACAAGGTGAGGTTAGACAGTCTAGCTAATGAGGCTCACAGCGACCTACTCCCACTGCAACGACTGTTATCAACTGTGTTAACCCTGTCTGAACAGTCTGGGTAAGGGGAAATAAGGTAGGTAATGGCAACATAGACAGTCAAGCACAGCCCTTGTACTAACCAGTTCATTTTCTTCCTCTCCTCTGTTCTGTAGCCTCCTTTCATGAAGGGAAGTCTGGCTAGGTGGGCTTTCTACTCTTCCTCATAGTGAACTGGCTGCTCAAGAACAAGTTCCTCTGTTATTGACATCTAAGCTTCTCTTTGCTTCCTTAACTGTGGGACCAGTGTGCACAGAAGGTACTAAAGGAGTGGCAAGGATTTCTATTTTCTTTTTGACCTAATTTCAGAAGAAATAGGAGACACAGGAGCTGTATTTGTATCAGCATCTCAGGTGTGACACCCTTTTTACAGTGGGGAAGGGAAGGGAAGGGAAGGGAAGGGAAGGGAAGGGAAGGGAAGGGAAGGGAAGGGAAGGGAAGGGAAGGGAAGGGAAGGGAAGGGAAGGGAAGGGAAGGGAAGGGAAGGGAAGGGAAGGGAAGGGAAGGGAAGGGAAGGGAAGGGAAGGGAAGGGAAGGGAAGGGAAGGGAAGGGAAGGGAAGGGAAGGGAAGGGAAGGGTTGCAAACCACAAGGATTGAATGGTTTCAACAAAAAAGCATAAGCATCATGTTTCTGCATCGTGTCTCTGCTGCCTCCAAGCAATTCAACTGGTGGAAAAATCTTCAGTGCTAATGAGCAGATGGCTCATAGGTGGGGAAACGCTCCTGTTGCAACAGCCTATATGCTTTTCAGCAGCTTTCATATCTGTGATGCAGAGTGACACGGAACTACGTGGCAAAAAGACTCCCAAGCTAAAGGCAAAAGCATATGTATAAGTGTGAGTCGTGGCTATCCATACATAATGAAACAATCCTCTCTTCCTCCACTGCCACTCAGGTGTCCAAGCACAGTCATTTATAATGTGTGGGTGGGGTCTCATGGCTCTCAAATGCTGCAGATATCTCCTATTCTGGTGAATTATATCCACCTATGATTAACACTTATCTTTAACACAGCAGTGCGCTCTGGCAGCCCGGAAGGCAAATGGGATCCTGGGCTCCATCAGGAGAGGGGTGGTCAGCAGGGATAGGGAGGTGATTGTCCCTCTCTACTCTGCTCTTGTGAGGCCCCATCTGGAGTACTGTGTCCAGGTGTGGAGCCCTCAGTACAAAAAAGATACGGAGATTTTGGAAAGGGTCCAGAGGAGGGCCACGAAGATGATCAGGGGGCTGGAGCACCTCCCCTATGAGGACAGGCTGAGGGAGTTGGGTTTGTTCAGCCTGGAGAAGAGAAGGTTGAGGGGTGACCTCATTGCAGCCTTTCAATACCTGAAGGGAACTTACTCCCAGGAGGGGAGCAAACTCTTCGAAAGGGCTGATAATAGCAGGACTAGGGGAAATGGTTTTAAGTTAAAAGAGGGAAGATGTAGGTTGGATGTTAGGGGGAAGTTCTTTACTAGGAGAGTGGTTAGGTCCTGGAACAGGCTGCCCAGGGAGGTTGTGGATGCCCCGTCCTTGGAGGTGTTCAAGACCAGGTTGGACGGGGCTCTGGGCAACCTGATCTAGTAAAGGCGTATGTTTGGTGGCCCTGCTAGGCAGGGGGGTTGGAACTACATGATCCTTGAGGTCCCTTCCAACCCGGGTCATTCTGTGATTCTGTGATTCTGTGATACAAGAATGAGAAAGACGTGTCAAGTGTAATTCAAATTAGACCTTTACACAAAGTAACAAAACATAAACTAACCATATCTAGGAACACATGTGGAAAGAGCCTGTCTGTTACTAGTAGTTAAGTGAGCTTCATCTTTCCTTTTTAACATAAAACTGTGTCAAGAAACTAATGACAGAAGGTTCGGTTCCCTCCACGTGGTCTAAATAATCAAACTTCTTAACTAATGTATTCAACATATTTTTTTAAGATATATTTTTATCCTTATTTAGACAATCCTGAAAAGAATAAACTACTAGAAAATTCAGTGATGTTATCACTTGTAATTGATTCTGGAGCCATGTTTTTTGAGCTCCCCTTCTTCAAATGCTGAATGAATTGAACCATGAAATAGTTCATGGGTTTAGCTCCATTAAGGGTGGCCGAGGAGCATGACTAATAAATGTACAAATTGCTATCCCCTTCTGTGCTAGGATGATGTCTTATACCAGGTATAGAAGAGAGAATATGAGTGGGATCACAACAGCGAGGAAACAGCAACTGTTCTACCAATGTTTTGTTCTTTTAAACAGTAATTATATCATAGTGACAAGAACATCTCAGGAGTCAGTGTAGCCTTTTTAAGCCTGAATTCCCTTTTCCACTTTCAAATCTAGTCATTCATTGTGGCACCAACTGGACAGTGCCAGTATGTATGAAATGAGAACTGCCTTTGCCATCAGTTAAGAGAAGATGAACAAGGATATTGCACTGAAGACTCAGAAAACTGTTGTAGAAAGGCTTACTCCTTCTCTTGCCTATTTGTAGCAGTGAATAACCTAGCTAAGTCTAAAGATAACCATTTCTGATTTATTTTGCAAGCTCCTAGAATAGTTTATACTCAAGTGGTGGCATGCAACATGTTCTGCAAATTGTTTGTTTTTAATTAAAATGAGAAAATTCCACCAGGACTATAAAACCATTCATCCTTAAAAAAAAAATTGTTCCTCTGAAACTTTGGTTCATTGAATAAAGATGGCTCTGTTGCATTCCCAAACTTTGTTTTCTCAGCACTCAAAATAATAATAATAATAAAAAGATTACATAGTAGTGTTTTGTTTTTTTTTTAATTTAAATTTAAAATGTGAAGAAAATGTGTCTTTTTAGGAAAAAAAAAAAAAAAAAAAAAAGGTTTTCACATATTTTTCGCACCTTCAATTAAGGAAATTGGAATTAAAAATTTTTTTCATTCAAGCAGGAAGGACCCACTGTGAGCTTTCATAAATTCTGTCAGTGTCTGCAGCTGGAAATTAGGAGTTCAGCCATGCCACTTTGGACATCCTGTGAAGCAACACTTAAATACTCCATGTCCATTAGTCCTGGGAAGGAAGCTTAAAACACCTCCTTGCTGTGGCCTTGTTCACTGCCTGGATACTTCCCAATGAGCAACCAAACTGTCATTCTCCATTGCAACTGCCCTCAGTCTTCTCTAGAGTGAACCACTTCAGACAGCCAGCTACTGCCTGTATAGCTCCCCATAGGTGCATACTGCATTGAAGGCAGCACTCCAGAGTGGAATGAAGTAGGAATTGGAGTAACCTGGTAGTTTAATCAGTGAAAAAACAGATTGACCTCAAAGGTCCAGAGAGGTAAGGGAAGCAGTGAAGAAAGTTCTTTAGATATCTTAAAACAACGATCATAAATTGCCAGAATGAAGTGCTGCAGTGTTGCTCTTGATGTAAAGTCTGGCAGGCTGTTGCCATATCAACACAGAGCAGGAGACTTGGAGGGAACAGCTTGAGCCATAAGCACAGAAAAAAGGCACTGGCAATTTTTTTTTTTAATTATTTGTTTCAAGTGAATGTACTGCTTGCAAGAAGCATCATGAATGACAAGTCCAGAGGCTGTGTCTTTCTTTCCCATTAGCCACTATTACAGACAGTTGGACCCGTGTAACCCAACCCAGCCCACAGCAGTACACCAAAACTCACCCAAACTGTAGCCCACATAGTGTGATGAATCTTAAAACAAACAACAGAGTAAAAATCTGAGAGGAAGGTGGTCGCTGCCATTCTTTCATGCTGTCCAACCCAATACATGGGAATAAAACAGCCAAAACAGCATTTTCCAGGAGCTATTATATTCATCCCAAGCTTCTCAGAAGGCAAAACACTGTTCCTCATGTTGTCCTAAAGAAATCCCTGAAAAGCTGGGGTAGGAACTAGTCTCCATGTCCACAGAGATCTTGGTCTTTTTATCATTCAGTTAGAGGGACTTTCTAACGTCTTAGAGATGTTTTCCTGTAGGGTAGTATGGTTAGGTCATGGTTGAACTCAATGATGTTAAGGTATTTTCCAACTTGAGTGATTCTATGATTCTATCTCATGTATGACATCAGCCAGCAATAGAAATTATTTTTCAAGTAATGCAGCATTTACTCCTCCCATTATAATCCTGTTATAATTAACAATGAATCACTGGCCCACAAATGGGTAGGTATAGGAAGGAGAGGAGTTTAAATATTCCCAGCATCCGATGACTTTAAATTCATTGAGTCATGCTACCCCATGACTTAACAGAAGAGCAAAACTAGAATGTGCATGGGACGTCTGCTTTACCTGACATACTTTTTAAGTACTTAATATTACTTTAACGTAGCACTTCAGGCAGTTAGTGAGAAAAGCTGTTATATAAATAGTGCTTGAAGGTTTTGTCTGGTATCAAGAATTAACTCCAGAAATAACACCAAAGCTACCTGTTAAAGGCAGTCAAGTTTCCATCGTCTAGCTCATGGTTAAGAGAGAGCCAAGCATTTCCAATTACTACCACTGCCTCAGGGGTCAACTGAACTCTGAGATAAATTTTTTACTCAAGGGAAATGTTTTTACAGTGAAGAAAATAGAGCTCCTCCAACAAGAAGCGGTTACTTAATTATACCACAGCACTTTGGCCAATTTATCTTTAATAAACAAAGTATGTGTGTGTAATTACATCATTTGGAATATGAGCTACGTGTGCAGTACAAAAATATTGCTCCCAACTGCTTAATTAAAATACAACTCAGCTCATATGTATGTGGTTTGCCTACTTTCCAGTGCATGGACACACTTCCTGTAAATTCCAACAAATAAGCACAGAAGATAGAACCAGACTTTCCCAAGTATTTCACGAAGCAAAAATACCATCCAACCTGTATGTTCGTCAGCTGAAATATATGAACATAAGTGCAGTAGCATCCCTCCAGTGCTTAATGAAATCTCTAGGAGCTTTTTTCTGAATCCAGTGAGCTCCACAGTCAGTCATTGACACAATTCTATCAATAACCACATTACTACAGCAGGGATATTAATAATTCAGTGCCTAACTGTATAAAGCAGAACAAATATCTTTAAGCTATTACAGAACATGTCATTATGTTACTGAAGTTTTTCATTTACCAGAGTAGAGAGGCTGACATGAAGTTCAGTGAGTTACAAGGGCTTACCTAGAGCAAGAGTTCCTAACCAGTGATGTGGGCTTCAGAGTTGAGGAACACACATATTTTAACAGAAACAGCCTGGTGACCCATCTGGCAAATCCAGCAGAGTGGAGGCTCCACAGTGACTCAGTGGTCTCAGGGACGTGGCTGTGAAAACTGAGTCACTTCTCTGTTGGAGCGTAAGGACCTGCCGGTCTACATGTCAGAAGGCTTTGAAGTCTAAAGGGCTTTCCTTTTCTATCCAATCACCAAATGTCAGACTGATGGACAAACAGGTACCACGATTGCTTCTTATTGGGAAGTCATATTAAAAATATTTTGTCAATCTGTGAAGTCTAAAAGTCCAAAGAGAGCTTTGGTTTGCCATGCCAAATTTTCAGGCTATCCATCAGCCAGGGCCAGCCACAGCCCAAGGTTTGGAAGAAGAATGGGAATTTCAGAAATTAGGAGGCAATGAGTTGCCTTGGACATCCAAAAGGAAATACCAACTCAAGACACATTTCCTGATCCTTATCCCCAAAAGTATTTGAAATCTTGACTCTGGCCAGTATTCCCAGCCAAGATATTTCTGCAAGAATTAGGCATATAATCCAGATCAGCTCTTTCCCATGAAAAGAAGATGAGGAGAAAAAAAGGAATTTCTCATTCCTGTTTAGAGAACAGACAAGTGACATTTCTTCCAAACTATTCAGTTTTGAGTCTCTCTTTTACTGATACACCACCTAACAGAAAGAGTGAAATCTGTGGTGGAAAAAAGGCTGAGAACTGTTTTTCATGGACCATAGGTTAGCACTGCAAGCCAAAGGCATGGCCAGAGTCACCTCCATTTACTCCTCTCCCTCTCTCCCTCCCTCACCTAGGAATGGGTCTGAAGTACATTCTGTTCTGCAATAAAATAATAATATTAATAATCAATAGGATTTTTAGTGAAACAAATGAAGCAGAACATGGATTTTAATATATGTACATCAGAAAAATGCCCAGCTTACAGGCACGAGAGGGTATTTGGGTGTTTGTGCCCTTTCCTGGCTCTTTTTTTGCTTGAGAACTCATGTGTTAGACCTACTATGGGAAGACCCAGAGGTTCATTGTTTTGCAGATACGTCCATTCTGAAAATTCCTTGGGGATGAGTGGAAAACGGTTTAGGTTCATTGTGCAGGTGCTTTCGCCTCTGTGTAACCCCCCAAGCAGCTCCCAGCAACACAGGGTTGTTAGGGGCAGGTGAAGGAAAATGTGGACTCCTTCCACCTACTGCGATACTGAGGTGGGGAGGATGGAGCTGATGTGGATGTGAGCTTGGTTGTAGCTGTATGGACCACTGCATTCACCTGGGTCTGCTCCAAAAATACTTGGCTTTCCTCCGTACTGATGCAGGTTTCTGGCTTCTAGAGCTAAGTCTATAAACACATACAGGGCAGAACACTCCATGGGTTGACAAACTCAAGACTGCAGGAGCTAGAGAATCTCTTTGCTGTGCTCTCTGCCTGTCACTGGGGAGGTGTTGAAACTGTCCAGGGGGACACAGAGTAGCTGATAAGAGGTCTGAGCATTGGCTGACCTGTGAAGGTGGGCCCTGAGTATTGTCTGTTGAGCAAGAGCTGTGCAGCACAGCTGGCATTTTGACAGGGCTGCGTGCAGGGATGGACTATGCCATGGAAGTGCCAGAGGACAGCTGTTTTAATCCTGTCACTGCTCAGCTGCGGGGCTGCCGAGCATTTTCTACAGCATGATCTGACTAGAGGTCAGGATCCACCAAGATGAATATAACTGGTTCCTCGGCTTTTCTGGACCATAGCTTAATGAAAGAAATTGGAATGAATTGGAAAGAGTTGGCGAGGTGCCCAGATCACTGGGGGAGGAGTAGCATGCATCAGTGAAGAGGCTGCAGGCTCTTGCAGCAACGGGTGGTGTTACATCGCCCCTGATTTACCGCGGTCAGGCTCTGTAGGTGTCTGACTCTACAGCTCCATCTCTTGGCAAACGCGAGGTAACGAACAGGCTGCGAGGCTCGAAGTTCGTGTGCTATAAATACACCGCAGCACAAAACACTCCTTATATCCTTAGCAATAACCGAGGGACATAGCTCTCACCTAAAATAGAACAGGGAATTCTCTCATGTACGTTCTTCAGCGTTTGTTGTGCTATCGACTGTTGCCCTGGAAACAGAGTCCTGAAGTCAGAAACTGGAAGCTTATAGAGAAGAAACTGGGCTTTCTGTTTTTGTTTTTCAAATGTTTTAAAAAAATCATCATATAATATATATATATATTATATTTATATATATATAGTACTTGCTGCACTGTAGCCTTCTGAAGCCTGTATGATGAGCTGATTGCTGTCTACTTCTAAGTGAACCGTGACGATCCTAGTTGATGAAGTATGTATGCCGTAAGTACAGACTAGTCAAGCCATGGATTTTCAGATACAGTAATGCCTTGATCTGACCTGGATTTAAAGTATTTAAAAGATGGAGAACAGTAATGTTAAAAGTTCGGTTTATTCCTTTCCACTCCCAGAGCTGGAATAACAAAAGCAAATACAAAGAGTCAAGTGACAAAAGATTTTGGCTGAGAAAGTTTGGAAACAAATGAAGAAATAGGGAAGCAGAAATGGCAGAAGGCAAAACGTTTGGGTAAACTAGGAGGGGAGCTCGGATAAGATACTAACAAAACAAGATGCTGCCAGAGGCATGTTTAAACCCAAAATGTGCATTCTGAGAGGAAGAACATGAATTACATCTCCTGGCTTCTAAACATAACTGTGAAGAGTCCAAAAACACCGGGGTGTCACTGTAGGCATCTTGGTGAAGATGTCTTGCAGTGATAAAAACAGGAACAGTAAGGAATGAAGAATGGAACGGAGTAATGATACTCAAAATACTTTCTATTATACCAGCTTAGTGCATTGGATACAGTTATGGGCACCCTGAAAAGGGTAACACACATGAAATGAGTTCAGAAATGTCACTGAAAATAATTAGGGGCATGAAAAGCTTCTGGATGAATAATAAAACTGGACCTGCTCAGTTCAGAGAAGAGCACAGATAACAGTGTTCAATATAACAAATGGCACCAAAGAAAGTGAGCTCCATGCTTCCCCAGCCACCCTCACCCTTCACACCTGTAATCCACACCCATTTCACTGCTTTCACTCATGGTTTCCCAGTGTTGTCTGCTGTAATTGAAACACATTAGAAGAAAAGATGTAGTCTTCTTTTCTGATTGGATTAATTAAAGTTGAATCTTTTCTGGTTGTTGTTCTTCTGTTTGCTTGTTTTAGTTTTTTGTTGTTTGTTTAAGATATGAAATGGGAAAATATGATCAGTTCCAGCAGACGCTACAAATTCAATTTCTTTCATCAATCTCTGCGTTAAAATTTTCAGGCTTAGTCTTATTCTTGGGGATTGCATGAACAAGCATCTCGAAGGGATGCCTTGCTACCCTTTGAGATATAAGGAATGACGCCAAACAGGAATCCCCCTCTATCTGCCAGTTGCTTAGGGATTCAAGGTGGGACAAATGTCTAACTTAGGAACAAAGGTCTGTGGCCTAAAAGAGACTGTATTAATCATACGCAAGTTTTCAGTTTTTCAGAAATGTTCCATCTTCTTCCACATTTCAGTATCTTTTAGAGAAACTCTTTCTCTTTCCAGTTCTGCTATGACTTGAATTTAAAGAACCGATACTTCTTTATGTTCAAGAATGACAGTTCCTTTCCAGTCGTTTTTCCCTTCCCAGGGTCAGTTCTGACCTCCAGTTCTTATTTTTGTGCTGTTTTAACTTTGCTTCTCACACTCCATCCTTCATGCAGCATCACCTCCAGCAAGCACAGTTCATCACATGGTCACCCAGCATGAAAAGCTAAGCATAAAACAAGCTTTTGTACAACTCATTTCTTTACAGTACTGCTTTCCATAGCTCCAGGTGAAGAGATTAACTTGATCTTTCTACCTATGTGCTTTGTGTCTCTTTTTGCTTGGTAACTTGGAATTACGCTGTATATGAGATGTACATTTGCAAGCAGTTTTCCTTACCCTTATTGACCTGTAACTCATTATCTGATACAAGCTCTTTCAGTCTTTCTTCTATAAAGGACAGGCCACTGCTTTAAGTGCTACATGCTCTCTCCAAGGTGGAAAATGGGAAACCATTTCTGCATAAAAGATGTCCCTCTGCCAGGGAAAACAGGGACCAGAGTAGACCAGCAGGTGAAAACAGCCAAGCACAAGGTACAGATAGGTATGGATTTCTGCACCACACAAGAAGTGTTAACCAACTGAAACACTCCCACACAGATCACTCACTCCAGTTCTGAGCACACTTGCAACTTCTCAAACTGATCAGAGACAGGAACAGAGATTTGAGAGAAAGAAGCTGTAACTTCAAAAGTCTCCGTGCAGCTTACAGCTTATGCAACCTCTTGAATGGAAGATAAAAGTCATGGGAAGAGAGAGGAGAAGCTCGTCTATGTAATCACTTGTAGCTCCAGCCTCTGCTGATTCTGGTGGGATTCATGATAAAAATGAGTCCAATATCTATGGCCCCTGCAGTGGCATAGGCTGGAATGGCACAAGAGCCTGCACATCACTTAGCTCTGCATCCTCACTCCCCTTAACAAGATAAAATCTTAGAATCATAGAGTTATTAAGACTGGAAAAGACCACTCAGATCATCCAGTCCAGCCATCAGCCCATTACCACCATGGCAACTGGCCACGTCCCTCAGTGCCACATCCACTGAATTCCTGAGCACCTCCAGAGACAGTGACTGCACCACCTCCCTGGGCAGCCTGTGCCACTGCAGCACCACTCTGTGTGAGAATAATCTTTTTCTGAATATCCAACTTGAATCTCACCTGGCACAACTTGAGGCCATTTTTTCTAGCCCTATTGCTGTTACCTGGGAGAAGAGGCTGACCCCAACCTCACCACGTGGTAGAGAGTGATGAGGTCTCCCCTGAGCCTCCTCTTCTCTAGGCTGAACATTCCCAGCTCCTTCAGCCTCTCCTCACATGGCCTGTGCTGCAAATGTGTAAATAAATGCCACTTTCTAATGAGGGAACAGTGTAACTTCAGGACTAAGACTTCAGTGCAACACTCTTATCTGAAGAAAGGGAATTTGTTTCACCAAGCCTAATTGCTTTCTTTTTTGAAACAGAAAAGCAGATCAGGTGACCTATGATGCACGCCTGTGATTTAGATAAACTAAAAAGTACTTTTGATAACCAGCAGGAAAATATGCGAGGGAAAATTGTATCAATTAGAGCAGAGTGTGAGTTCTCCATGCAAATGCAGAATTCTTTTTTCCAGGATAATCTTCAAAAACATTGAAATTCAGCATTTTAGACCAGCAGCAACAATGACGAGAATAATAATAAAATACCATATTTCAAATAGGCAACAGAAAAGCTAAATCTTCTCCATTCTATTTGCTGCCTTTGTAACTCATATCCATTAAAATTCACAGCAATTTCCATAAGACCGTAACTTCACTGCATGTCTGAAAGTCAACAACCAACAGATTCTGTGACAGCATTTTAGGCTCAAGAAAAAGCCTGACAGGAGTGAAAAATAAGTTTGTATTTTGACATTGTTAGCGACCATCACTTCCACTTCTGAATTAGAATTTGCACACGTGCCCACAGATATATGTCCTTATATATTCTTCATAAGGACTTTCTTCTTCTCAAATAATAATAATAATAATATTTTTTTTAAAAAGCAGAATATTGGTAAATCACGCACAAACAAATTAGTTCACCTCTCGTTAAGACGCATTAAAACCAGGGGAAGAAAAAGAAGTGCTTTAAAGTAGTATTGTGTAAAGGAGCTTTGCACAGCTAGTTCACAGATCCTATCCTAAACCAGGTTTTTGATATCACAGTGTTATGTACACACTATGACAATAAAGAATTCAGCTCTGAAAAAGAAACCCTGAACCAAAAGACCACACAGATACCCCTATTCCTGATGACTTTGCCTAGGAAACTGAGTGTACGGAGGCTTACATTCCCTTTCTGGTGGGTTTCCTTGCCATATAAATGGTGCCTTTCCTCTTCACATCACACCCTTTATGGCTTGGTGCACTGCATTCAGATTCTGCACCAGTTCGCCATTTCTTCAGGCCTCCCTGGGCAACCTCAAAACCACCTGCTGTGACCACCTCTGCTCACACACACTGCTTCAAATAATTCTGTTGATGCTGCTTTGCCTGGTGGAGGCCAGCAGGTGCATGTTGGTCTCTCTGAGGGGTCCAGAAGTAGCCACAAGGCTGGAGCATCCCTCCTGTGAAGAAAAACTGAGGCAGCTGCACTTGTTCAGTGTGGAGAAAACTCCAGGGAGATCTCATAGTGGCCTTCCAGTTCTTAAAAGGAGCTTATATTCAAGAAGGAAACTGACTTTTTACACGGTCCGAAAGTGATAGGTCAAGAAAGAACTGTTCCAAACTAAAAGAGGGAAGATATAGATTAGATATCAGAAGGAAATTCTTTACTCAAAGGGTAGTGAAGCGCTGACACAGATGCCCAGACAAGCTGTGGTGCTCCATCCCTGGAGGGGTTGAGTCAGCTGTGAGGTCCCTTCCAACTCAAACGTTGGGTGTGATTCTATGATTAGTAGGAACAAAATGGAGGATGGAGGATGTAAAGGTGTGGAGGCTGAAGAGACCACAAGAAGAAGAGAGGAGGGAGAGCAAAAAGGGAAAATTGGGACCGGCTAAGTAGTGAGAGTATAAAAGAGCAAAGCAGGAACAGGTACGCAGCATGGCAGCAGAAGAACAGTGCGGGCAGAGTGGTTATTCCAAGCATTTTCCTGCTGTTGAGAAATTCTCAATCTGGGTGCCATTTGCCAACACACATAGCACCATACAGCTCTTATTCAGATAATACGTGTTATGAGATGCAACCCCCCAAGACTTCTGTTCCATTGGTAGAGGTGAAGGCTAGAAAATCTCACTCTCACTACAGTGTACCACAGGTACACACTATTTACTTCTTTCTAAGAGAAAAGATTTCAAATCAAACATTTGGAGCCAGTAGGAAAAACAAACAAACAAACAAACAAAAAACAAATTAATGCATTCTCCTTAACACAGCTGGATGGGAACATCAACAGGTGAAAGGGAAACATCATTTGATTTTCCCAGAGGAAAAATAAAAATCCCACTTCTGACACAGTCAGAATTCTCAGACTCATCAATGGACAATCCAATATTGTTGAAGTTGGATTTCCCCTCAAAGCATGAGTAAAATTACTTCGTTTTTTACCTGAAACCTTCTGTTGTTAAACTCTGAAACACAGTGATGCTACTCATTCCTATCTTTGAGATGTTATGAAAAGACAACGTGAAGCACTCAGTTGCCATAGTAATTAGTTTCACAGGAAAAGCTCTAGGACGAAACAAAGATGCTGACTTCAGAGAAGGGTTTAAATCCTGCAAAAATTATATGTTAGCCTTAAGACCTGCACAAAACACTGAAAAGAAAAAGCCATACACGGGCCCTCTCTGTCCCAGACAGTGCACTGAGGCAGAAATCCTGCATGAATTCAAATGCTGGCTGCTGATAAAAGTAGACTCCTCAGCTCACATACACACCTTCTTTTCTATATCTCCTGGAAGTTTTTTATGCAACTTGGCAAGCAGGGGAAGGTATTTATTAGTTAAAGGCTTTTGTGTCAAACTCAATTTGATGTGCTCTGTATGCGTAATTTAGTCTCTCGCCTGGATACCTGAGGAAATCATCCCTTTGTAAGACTTCTTTTTCCATTAGAATTACACCTCATAAATACATGAACACAACACTAAACACTACTAAAACACAACACTTTTTTTTCTTATTTAAAAAATACGTAGGATGAAAACCTTAAATTTCTGTTCTAGCCTTTGTCCACCATCTTTTTTCTTTCTTTCTTTCTTTCTTTCTTGCTTGCTTGCTTTGGAAGATGTTCATTTGAACAGCTGTTTGTTTCACTCTACCTCCAGCAAAAATGAAATGCCCCATCAACAGAGGACATGACAAGGCTCGTTATAATTTGAAATAGCAGCGTGCTTGAATGCTTAAGAGCATTTAGCTTTGTGCTTCCTATCTTACCAGCAGCACACCTAGGTGAGCAGCCATTGGGCAGAGGCATAATCCCTGTCATGTTTAATCACTACATTGAAAGATTTAAAGATTAACATTAAAGGCCATTCAATTTGGGCCCTGCAGACTTAAATGGTGGAGCTGAGGAAAGCCACTTGCTTTATTCAGTCAAAACTTATTTTAAACCTTCGAGAACAGAAACCAGGGGAGCTGAGAAAGCATCTCCTTGCTTGCAATCCCTTCACCATGGCTCACACATCAACCCCGATGGCCCCAGTGTCCTGCAAGACTCACATATGAGATGCTACTTGCATCATTAAGCAGCTGTCATAAGGGGTTAGCTCAGATTCACTTCTGTTCTGCTTGACACCAACAGGAGATGTACCAGGTCAAAGCTGAATGCCCCAAAGTAGCAGTCTCTGCTGCATGTACAGCTCTGCAGCAAGGATGACCCAGCCATCCACAGTTCAGAAAGCAGGAGGGGCTGGTTTACATTCCCTGAAGAATTTTCCCCTGAAACATCATCTCTCCTGCTTGAATCCCACATTGTTTCAGGATCTAATGGCTAGCAGCAGCAGCCGGGGATGCTCCTGCCTGTCCATTTGGCTGAGTTAGAAGCATCTTGAACTGAGAGCTTTGCTACAGCTCCCCAAGTGTGGTTACCATGTGCTTAACCTAGCTCTCAGAGAGTCAAGGGCTTAATGTGGCTGCACTGTGCTAGTTAACTTTGTTGTTCAGTTTGTAACTGCTAAATGTAAATGTATACAGAGATGGTATTTAGGTGCAATAAATAACGTAATAAAACTAATCAGCACATTCATTTTAACCACATTCTGGCAATATAAATGGAAACTGAAATTCTGACTGCGCTTGACATCTTCCATATTGAGCGGGTACAAAACACAACATTACAAGAAGACGACTGTAAGGAAACTCTATTGAAGTTATCAGATCTCTTTTACTGCATTCTTGAATTCACATATGAAAAATCAGATATCAGAACTCAAGTCGCAAGGAAGCAGAAAGAGAGTTTAGGTCTACAGTAGGGATTCCTCACATTACAGTCCTTGCAAAGAACTGTACAAAGGTCTGCGTCTGCAAAAGCTTCCCAGTGACCTTCTCAGTGAGCAACAGGAGGTTCAAAGTCTCTCAGATTACTTACTCAAGTGGGTAGAAATTAGAACTGCATGGCAATGCGTACGCTTCATTTACAATTGCTTTAGTTACGGATAAAATGTATTTTTTCCACAGACAATCCTACATTAATCATCACTCTTTCCAGCTATCAAAACCTGCCACAGATTTCCAGGGAGAAACTCTATTTCAATAATCAACTTCTGCCAACACCTGTGGAGTAAAGATGTTCCTTCCTGATGCTTTCTCTTTTATCTGTTCTGCTTTGGCTGAAAATGTTTTCATGGCCACAAAGCTAACAATATCACACACCTTTCCAAGCATCGAGTCTTCCTCAGATGGTAAAGAACAAAACAAAATTACAAAGAAATATAAAAAAGCAGCACACCACACAGTGATGCTCACTAAAGTAGAGTCTGTATCACATAAGGGTCTCATCAGAAAGCGATTCCTTATGAATACCCATTCCATTTTACAGTGCCTCTATAGAAATGATGATGTTGACAGTGAGTGGAGTAATATCAACCCCAACATTTTTTCTTGTGCAATTCAAATTAAGCCACTGTTGTTTTATTACCAGTTCCTCATCAGGATAATAACAATTGCCTTTTTCATAGCTGTATCGTAACCCAGTACAGGTAGGTTTGACCCCAAAACAACCTCTTCAGATGCTGGCTTTTTACTCTTGAGAGAGTAGAAACAAAGATGCAAACACAAAGGAATGGTTGGGAGGTGTCGCAGTGTGAGTTGGCCTCCTCCATACTACCTCCCCATAAACTCATGTAGCATGCAAACACTGTATGCCTACTGCACCTGTACTAGCACAGCATTTCTTTTGCTGAGGAAAGTTCAATATGAAAGACAGTGCCATTATTCCCTAATTACTCCTTACCCAAATATTTGCATACGGTACAAAAGAACCAAGGCATTAATCTCCGGAGATCATATTCAGCCCTGAGTGTTCAGATCAATTTGGATCTCAACTGCATTCAGTTCATGATTTTACAGATTTGGCATTACTAGAGTGATTACTTTCTAGGCCCAATATATAGTGTTTCAAATAGTTATGTCTTAATTAATTAATTAAGTGTATGGTGCACTTCTGATACTCTGCATAAAGGTCGTATTTCCAGCATTACAAGCATTACAGTGTTAGAAGTTAGGCTACAGCTTTGATTTCAGTTTAAAAATGATCACAAGTACTTACCATGTTACACAAGTCTTAGCTGAGGATCCCACATGCTTATAACTGAGGAGCCTAGAGTCCTGGCAGAGAAACCAAGCCATGGCATTCACTACCAAGACAAAGATTTTCTTGTGCAAATCTTGCTTTCAGGCCCAATAGGAGTGTTTTGATGGAGAAGAAATAAACAAACAGAGGCACTACTTGCTACGTTTAGAAGCAAGAGAACAGAAGGCTCTGGGGAGATTTCACTGCAGTCTTCTGATACTTGAAGGGAACTTATAAACAGGAGGGATACTGAGTTTCCACACAGGCAGATAGTGACAGGACAAAAGAGAATGGCATTATAAGTAGAGGAGAGGATATATGGGTTAGATATGAGGAAGAAATTATTTACTCAGAGGGTGGCAAAGCACTGGAACAGGTTGCCCAGAGATGTTGTGGATGCCCCATCCCTGAAAGCCAGGCTGGATGGGGCCCTGGACAGCCAGATCTAGTGGTCAGCAACCCTGGCTAGGGCAGGGAGGTTGGAACTAGATGATCTTTAAGGTTGCTTCCAAGCTAAGCCATTCTATAATAACAAACAAGCGTCAAGTCTGGCTCATACAGCAAGAACAAGAGACTGAAAAGCAGCAGGTTATGCAGTGATGGCCACTGCTACAGAATCTGCATCATACAGAAGTCATACACGAAGAAGATACACCTTGTGAGCATTCATCCAGATTTACAATGCCTTTGTATCTGTACTTGCATCAACTTTGATTAATTTGGAAGCATACCATGGCATTTATTTTCAGTATTCTCCTCAGAATGGTGAGGAAACCAGTTACTTCTCAAATCAGATGTTACTGGTCAAAGAGCTCTTACGTGCTGCTTCCTTTAGCAAAAGCAATGTCACGGCAACCCTGAAGGGCTACTGAATAATCCTACAGCACAGTACCATGCATGCCCTGTGATTTTTATTTTCTTTTTTAACACTTTTTTCCATAATTGCAAGGCTGTCAGGTAACTTAGAGGCTTAGAAGGGAAAAACTGAAGAGAAATCACAATTAATGTTGATTGCAGTTGTTTGAATCTGATTCTTACATGCATGACGACCATGATAGTTCTTCTTCAATGTCTCTAAACTGTACGGTGGCTGTTTTTTAAGTACCTGCAATAAATTATTGCTGCAGGTTAGTAAGGAAACTAGTTTACCAAAGCTCATCCCCTCTTTGCAAACCAAATCATTTGATCACAGCTTTGGCCTTTTCCATAGAAGTAAAGTAAAATCAAGACTTCACAGTTCACACACATTAAAGACCAGCCTAGAAAATCAGCATGAAAAGCAATATGCTGTTTTGTGTGTGAGCAGGCTTTCTGACATAGGAAAATGAACACCTTGCTTTAAAATCCGCTTATTTTTAGTTCAAATGTGCTCTGCATCCAGTCATCACATCTGGAAGAGAAAAGCAATGGGAACAAGGAACACTGAGGCACGTTGGGACAATTCCAAAGTATATTTCCAGGCCTTTCAGCACTTACTTGAGCTAAATTCCCAACTATTTCAACGGGATTTTCCTCTGGCATGAAGGATTTTTAACTTCTTTGTGAAAATACCTGCATTCCTCCAGCACGTCAAACATTAAGTATTACTTTCTCATAATACCAAGTGTAAAATTACGTAAGCAAAACTATGAAAGCAGAATTACAAATGCAATGACCCCTTGCCTTAAGTCTACGTTAGGACAGCAGTGGATTGAAATGTATGGACTAGATGTTCAGTGCTTTCAGTGGACAAAACACCTGCATTTTCTGGGTGCACAGTGGCCTGGATGATCTCTTGTGCTCAGTGTACACTGGGGTGCATTTCAACCCCAGGGTCAGGAGGTGTGGCATGGCCACATGCCAGCATCATGTGGGGCAGAGATGGGGATGATATTGTAGCTTCCACAAAGCAGCAATGCAAGCATGTGGGTCAGACACAGGACATGCTCTAGCAGGACACCGAGCACTTGATGCTCCAGTATCCCCCAGTTCTGTACTTCCATGGTGAGACTGGTACTTAGAATAGGTGTTGTCTGAGACATGATAGCTGTAGTTCTTTTGGCCTCCAGGTTTAAAAGCCAACTTATCCCCATTTAAAATGATCATTTTATCCTCTTCTCCCCAGCTAGGTTCTGAAAGCAGTCAGTGTCTGACACTGCCTGGAAGTGATGCAGGGATCAAAATCCAAAACACAGGAATTAAATTTTCCCCTCATGGCATAAACAGGCAATTCACAGCAGAACAAAGTACTAGAGGCTGCTTAAACTCTCCTTCTTCCTTGCTCCCCCCTGCTTCTGTGCTTTCACTGTCTGCAGCTGCTGAAGAAGAGCTGCAGTTAAGACATGTATTGCTGCTAAGGAAAGGTGGGGAGCCAGGCTTCACATCCATGTCTCCTGACACCCCAGACAGGGCAAACTGGAGCTATGGACAATACTTCTTCTCATGCTAAACTAGGTTTTGTTTTCAAGCAGACACCTTTTGGGAACACACTCCTTTCCACATTAAAGCCTCCCCAGACGACAGTATTACTAATGCAGCTGTACCAAAACCACCAGGTGTGGAAAGCTGCATACTCTAGGCTAATTACCCAAGTCTTCAACTTTTCAATTATGTCATAATGACCTTTTAAAAATCATTTATTATTGACTGGAAAAGAAAAAAATATGGATAGCTTGTTGGACTTGATTTCACCTAAGTGCCACTGCAGTGCTATTAACCAAACCATATTTTGTATTCAAGGTTCAAGATGCTTTAATAGGAAAGTAATTATGACATTAAAATGCCAAAGGAAAAAAAGATCATAAATGTAATTTGTCACCCAGTAGTATAACCCAAGGGTAAAGAGAGTCGTTGGTGTGACATAAGTTTCCTCTTGGAAAAATACAGTGCCTCATCTCAAAAGCAATATTACCTACTGGGCACCTCGTGGGCTCCAGTTTTAGGAAATAACATGTGTTTGTGCTGGGAGTGCTTGGCAGAATTGTTTTGTTTTTTAAGCTGTGACAGGTTGGATAAAGGCAGATGCCTGCACCCTTCCAAGCATTATTAAGCGTGTCACATTAATTGCACAAAGTCATTTTGCTCCGCTCAGCATGTGAGGCTTCTATATATATCTAGGAAAAAATAATGTAGGCATGTGGTCAGGAAAACAGCTGTGTCAATCAGGCTTCTCGCTTACAACTGAAACAAGAGTTAACCCAAACCTGCATAGCTGTGTGATGTAAGACAGTTTCATCTGCGTGCTGCAGGAAACACCAAGATGTTCCCATGAAATCTCTGAGTAAATACAGAAGTATTGCATCTGAGCATCTTTCACAACTACAGCAATGACTTACGACTTCTTCCTGAAACCATCCACCCTCTCAGGAACCAAGGCTGGGCTGTGGATGTAGAGAAGCGTGTGAGCGCAGCAGTGAGCAAAAAGGCAGGAAAAAATGGGTCGGGAATACCTGCGGTGCTGTCATCTTCACAGCACAGGGAACAAAAAGAAAAGGAAAAGAAAGAAGGTAGAATGGCACAAAGGAGCATTTCAAGCTCATCTGCAGAGGTGACCGAAGAGAATATTTTGGAGACCTGCAGTGAAGTTCAAGCTCTGCACCTCATGAGAAGAAGAGCTGCATCCATAATCTCTCCCTGTAAGGAAAATGAGCAAGGTGTACCCAAGGCTAGCAGAAAGACAGCCAACTCAAAGACTCAAGGACAAAGAGGTGAGCATGTGCTGCTTTTCCTTCCACTCAATTCCTTCCAAGGACCGCTGTGCTGAGGAAAGCAGTGAAATGCAGAGGAAACCTCCCTCAGCTCACAGAGGAACCAACACACCATCAGCAGCAGCTGAAAGCAGCCTTAGAGCTAGAGGTGGAACAGAGGTCAAGGTAGCAGGAACTTCCACACCACAGCTTAACCCAGAGACCTGTCTGTGTGAGGAAGAGGCAGAACAAGTAGATGTTTCAGGACTCAGAAGCATGCACTGCCTTTCAAAAATGCCCACATTTCTGAAAGGCAAACCTCCTTCAGGTTGAAATGAAGAAGCAGAGGTCAGCAGCTCACATCCTAGAACGAAGCACTAAAAGCCACGCTTGCTATTTTGTTCACCAAGCATTAACCACCTACTCAGCCTCCAATGGGAATTCAGGGTAACTGGAAGCACACCTGACAAAAGGGAGTGTTGGCGAGGAATCAAACAAACTTTTCTCTGTATTGCTTGCATTTATCTCCCGTGGTTTTTCAGGCTAATGTTTCTGTGTCTCATGAATGGAAAGAGAAGTATCCTGGTGGAGTTTAAATATCCTCCTTGCTATTCCTACGTAACAAGCCAATAATAAAATCTAAGACTGGTTTCAGACATTAAAAATTAACACAGACAATGAAACATATTACATAAAAATATGTGTGATGTGGTGAAAACAGGTCTCCAAAGGACTCCGGAAAGTGAAGCGCCTGTTTCCTTATTTCCCCTCGATTCATTTGTTGCCCACTCTACCTAAATCCTTACCACAGGTCTCAGCACAAGGAGGGTCATGTTTACTACATGAATGAAAGGTGGAGCAGCCAAGATTCTGCATGGATTCTAAGATTTTGGGTAGCACAGTACTAACTGCTCTAAGCCTGATAACTCCTGACCTTAATACACAAAGGCAAGAAGGAAAGATTAGGAACAATGTCCATTCTGGAAGCAGCCTTCTTTTCCCCCTGGAAGGCTAGAGCATATTGCTTACCAGCCAGGGCTTCCTCTCCTCCTCCAGCAAAGGTAACGCTGCATCCATCCAACCAACTTACACTCCCCTACAGATAGCCCTAAAAGCTTAAGTCTCCCTGACCGCACCACAAATGAAGAGATTGGAACTGAGTGCTATTATCCCAGTCTCCAAATTTCCTCAAGGGAAAAAGACAGGGAGCAGCTGGGGTAACAGACCACTCTTTCTTATCCCAGTAACAACTCTTATTTCCATCACAATCACTCAGTCACCACAGGGATTTTTCACTCCCTTACCAAAACTGGGCTCTAACTCAGTATTTCATTATATTACTGATTATTTTTTTCCTGTCCCTTATCTTTTAACTGCAAAGGGAGACATAAAGTCTCCAGCTATCAGCAGGCTGAAGCATTTGGCTCGGCTCCCAAAGGCTCGTAACACTTCAGTGTACTCTTTCTGTCAAAAGAGGATTAACTAAGGTAGGCTGTTCACAAAAAGATGCCTCTCATCTAAGGGGCTACACTTACAAGGCTTCAAGATCTCATTTTCCCCACAGATAATTCTCTGAAATCAACACACCACACACATAAAAAAGGAGTGTTATTGGGTTCTTTGTATTGGAGTTTCCACATGAAGTGAGGATGGCATACATGCAGGGTTCTTCATCTGCTCACTAAGATATCTCCAAAGGAAATTATTTTCTCTGAAGTGAGACATCTGGAATTAAATACGCAGCAGACCCGATGGTATCTCTTCCAGCACTACACGTGAATAGTTAATCAGAATTCAATTCTTAATTACAATTTTTCCTTTACCTCGTGCTGGAAATCACTGCCTATTTCACACAATACTCTCCTCCAGCCGTGAAGAAAAGACACTTGTTTACAAATGTCTGGATGCTGAGATGAGGTTTTCTGTAGGGCTTCTAGGTAGCAATCAGCCTATTAGCTATAATCGTTGGGTTTCACGTTTTTATCCAGCACTGCTTGTATCAGGTAATTGAAGCACCTCACCACAGCCCATTCTGTGTAGGGAATCACTGCAAGCCACCACGGAACCACTCATTTCCCTCAGCAGCAGCACTTCGCAATGCATACTGCAGCATGGATTAGCGAGGAGGCACGAAGAAGCAGCTTCTCCTCTGAAATTTCCACTCACATTTCTCCAAATGTAGAGTTTACTTAACTGGGCATATCCAGTAGCTTCCCTAATATACTTTGGCTGAAAACACTCAAGGTACAAAAGTGTGTCTATACCGCAATACCTAAGAACACACTAAAGAACAGTTATCCCCTTCGGAACAGAAGCGGCCTGGGGACATCGATGGTCATAGTTAATCTATGGCAAGTCAAGTCATTCCAGGGATGGGGCACCACAGCATCTCTGGGTAGCTGTGCCAGCGCCTCACTGCCCTCTGATAGAAAAATTCCCCTCTGGTACCTAAACTAAATCTCCCCTTTTTAGTTTAAAGCCGTTCTCTCTTGTCCTGTCTCTATCAGACCGTGATTGGCTATTGTCAGCTGCACCCAACTCGCACTTTTAGACGCAGCCACACGCTGCTCATAAGCGCACCGCAAGCAAAGGCCCCCATACGCGCGTGCACGCGAAGGCGCGCGCAGCGGCTGACCCCACACGCCCGCACCTCCCCCACAGGCAGCACGGCCGAGCAGCGACCGCGCATGCGCAAACTCGGTTGCGCGCCCTCTCCGACAAGCGAGAAACCCCTCCTCGCTCCCGCCTCCCAAGTTTTGCCCTCTTCCAAGATGGCGGCCTCCCCCTCACGCACGCAAGCGCCGCTCTAGCCCCCTTCCGCCGGGAGCCCCGAGTGAAACAGTCAGCAGGGGGAAGCTGCCCGCGAACTCTATGGTGCGGCCTCCTCATCCTTCCGCCCGCGCTGCATGCCGGGACGCGGCGAGTCCGCCTTCCCCCCTCCCCCAGCCCGTCTCCAGTCCTCCGAGCCTGCGCCGCGCTGACATCGCGTTCTCCCAAGATGGTGGCGCGGGGCTGAGTGCGAGCGAGGCCGCGAGAGGAGGCGCCCCGCGGGCCCGGCCCGCCCCCCCGCCTCTGCGCGCCGCCCCGCCAGGCCGTTCGCCTCTCCCTTCCCCTCCCGCCAGGCCGCGGGCCCCTCTTCTCCGCCCCGACGGCTTCTCCGGCAGCGGCGGCGGTACCTCCTCCTCCTCGCCTGCGGCCCGGCCCCGAGCGCGGCGCGGCCCCCGCATGAGCCCGGGCGGCGGCGGCGGCAGCGAGCGGGAGCAGCAGGCCGCGGCGCGCAGGTCGGTAGGCGCTGCGCCGCGCTGCGCGGGGGCCGGGAGGGGGGTGGCGGCCGGGAGGCGGCGCGGGCCGCTCTCCCGTCGGGAAGAGCCCCGCGGGAGGGTGCGTGGCTTCGGGGCTCCCGGCCCTGCGGGGAGAAAGGGGGGCTCGGGGCGACCTTGGGTGAACTCGGCCCTCCCCTGTCTTCAGTTCCCCGGCTCAGCGCGGGCAGCCGGGGCGGTCCGGGCGTGGAGCGAGTGCGGGGCCTGCGTGCTGCGTTCCTCTCTCTCGTGTTCACCCGAGCTGGGCTGGGGTGTTGGGTCTTGCTGCCGAGTGGGACTTGTCGTTACTGGCTGCCGGACGTGGGTCTCAGGTGTGTCTGCGCTGCCTTCTTTTAAAGGGACTCTGCGGGATCGCGGGGCTTCGCGGTCGGTTTGTAGATCGGGTGTCCGAGGTGATGTGGGCCATGCTTTGTTCCCTAGCAGTACAGTAACTCGGGAATGACCGTGTCCCTTAAGTGATGTGAACCCGTAACCTCCTCCTGCTTCTCTTCCTCCCCTTCCCCCTCCCCCCCCCACTCTCCAATTAATAAAAATACTTTCTGTGTTGGAATCAGGCTTTTGGGACAAAGTTTGTCTCACACATCACTTCTGAGATGGTCCCTCTGTATGGAAACTTCACTATCTCAGCAGGATGCTGCATTAACTTGATGTTCTGCGTGAGCCCGCTCGGCAGATTTGTTTTACTGTGCCTCTGCCGCATGTCTGTCAGAAAGTTCTCTAGTGTGAAACTGTACCCGAGTGTAGCTCTGATTGCCCAAGGAAGTAAAAGCTGCCTGATTGTATTCTCTCGGTATATCTAATACAGCATTGTTTCCGTGATTTGAAAGGGAGAGGTCTAAAAGTTCGAGTTCTTAAAGGATTCATACAGGTAGCATCTGTGTGCTGGGGTTGAAGCTGCAGGGTGAGTGTGACAGTACTGATAGGCACCTCCCGTGGGCGGGTGGGAGAGGGCTGGGGTGGTGACAGGTACCTCGTGGTAAGAAAGAAAACTCTTGGAAAGTGGGCTCACAAACTCCTTGCTTTGGGTGGTGTATTTGCATAGTGTGTCTCTGAGTACTCTGTGTACTTTGATCTTGGAAACAGTTAGAGGGACTTTTTTCTGTCTGAGAGTACTGCGAAACTCGGTGTTTCATGATTGGGCTGAATAGAAAAGATGAAATGTGCATTACTAATAACTTGCAGTAACTTTCCTCACCTACATTTGCCTTTAGAAACAGATGCGGTCTGCAGTGCTTATGACTGTCTCCATAATAGTACCATAATTGTCAATTCAGACGTAATACTGGAATAAAAAGCATACAGCTATTTAGGTTTACAGGACGAAACATAACTTGAATTAAAATAATTGTAGTGCAGTCTTACAGATGCTTTTGTCTCTTGTGAATGTCCCGTTCCACTCTGTGTTTTCTATTTAGCGTGGTATCTTTCCTACAGGAATTAACAAGTTCTTCTGTTCACAAGGGCTGCTTGATATTTCTCCTTACTGGAGTATTCAGTGTCTCCCAAGTATCTGGAAATAAAAACATCAAGCTAGATGGCAAAACAAATGATTTGATTTGTCGCTTGTTTTGTTTGTTTTTAGGGGTATGATTGTGTGCATCTATTAAAAAGAAAAACAGAAAACAAAACCTCAAGCAATCAGAGGTGTCTGTCTTTGCTTTTTTTTTCAAGCAGCGACTTTCAAATCCTAGATCTTAATCCACGTCCTCCTCAAAACCGATGTGTGATTTGTCATTGTTTCTCACGTAACAAACAATTCTAGTCGTCTTTTAATTACTGCTCCTGCTTAAAGACACGGGAGTGATGATCTGTGGATGGAAGGTAAAACTTTGTGCGTTAAATATATCCAGGGATGTTTAATGCCTGTCAGAGTCTGTTAGAGCACCTTCGGATTGTACCTGCTCTAACTAATGTGGGAAAAACAGATTCACTTTGTTTTATTTATTTAGTTAGTTTTTGTAAGAGGCAACCTGCTACAGGAATCTGAAGTGACGTCTGCCTCTGGTGTATAAAATCATGTGCTTTTCACTGTAAGTGTGCACTGTGCGGGTGTGTTGTTTGTTTCCACGTGAATTCATGGGTTCTGTTTAACTAAATGTATTGGGGGGGGGGGGGGGGCTGGGAAGGGATACATCTTTGAGTCAAGTTTTAATAGTCATAAACATGTTGAAGTGTGAACATGTTTAAGCATATAACATCTTGTATAAACAGTAATTAGAGTGATACATGATACAGCACTTAATGGAACAAATTAAGTGTTTATGTTTTTTTTCCAAATTCCTCATCATAACTTTTGCTGTGCAGGGAAGTTTTTTGTTGGTGGTGGTTTGTTGGTTTTTTTTTCCCTTTACTACTTTCAGTTTCAGTTTACTTAGAGAATGTCCGAAGAGTATTCATATTTTAAAAGCAGGAAATGGCTTTTTCCTCTCCCCCTTCCACCAGTGTATTCATACACTGAAGGGGAAAAATTCTTACAACGAAATTGAAAGACAAAGTCCTGGAGTACAGAGGCTCATTGCAAGTTCTTGTCTTTCCCTTCTGATCATGGTAGGCCAGGTCTTCACTCCAGTTAATGGATCAGTACGGGTTTTTAAAGAGAGCTATGTTTTACGTTTCTGGCTATTTTGGTAAATGTTTTTTTATTCTTTAGTATCCATATATTTGAGCCATGAGTTGCATAAGAACTGGTATTCAAGTAATTGAATTCTGATTTGCACATCGCATGAGGGCGGCAAGAAATTCACCATCAGATCCTTTACCAATTAATTTAAGATTTGTTGTTTACTTATATTAATCTCCTGCTTTGCCTGACCAATCCCCCTCCCCCAAGAGAGCACTGTAACTATTGCTTAAATATTTGTTTCCCAGAGACAACAGCAATGAACAAATTGCATGCTTGAAGTGACTTTTGTTCTTGTCATCTCAAATACTTTGACCTTAACTAACATTTACTGCACTGACTTCCTGTATATACAGCCAACACCTGGCAGCCTCCTACAGCAATGTATGGGCCGTGAATGAAAGTTTGTAGGCTGCTGGCTCATATGAATAGTAACGTGCACAGTGTATCGAGTTGGTTAGCCAAAAGTTGGCAAATAGAGGGCAAAAAAAGCTGTATTTTGTAGTGAAGCAACATGTCAGTAGCTATATGAACTTGTGAAACATTCTTCAGGAAAGCGGCCTCATAGGAGAAGTATCTAAAGAGAAAAAAGTAACTTAAGTAATGTTTAGACCCAGGATTCCTGCCTGGCAGTGTTAACATGTGAGAAAGCTAGACTTCAGATCGCTATTTTTTTGCTATCTCTACCTCATTGAGGCAAACCTTTTTGACAAAGTAACTTGTTGTTTGCAAAATTACATTATAAATTAAGAGTCAGCACCTTACATAGACTTGTTATGTATGAATCTCTTAAAGGAAGCATTAACTACTCTTTATTCTATTAGGTTGAGCCTGCTTCCCTATGTTAGTAACTGCTGAATGGAGGAAGGGTCTGGAAATCAGTCTTTACCAGGACTCATTCTGTAATCACCTCACCTGGTGGTTTTTACCCATGTTCTATTGAGTGGTGAAGAATTAGAAGATGTTGCTGTTGTTCAGCTGAGTGGATCTAAATGGGTGGCTTCCCTTTGGACCCCCAGTCCTCTCTCTTCAGTAAGAGGGGTGGCCTGCTTCTTTTGAAGCAACTTACATTTCCTTAGGGCAGGTATGTATGTGTCAAAGAAAAGTTTTGGGCAGCTGTCACAGAGGCTTGAAGCTTTTTGTGGTCAGGTGGTTCAAAAAGGATACATGCGTTCCATGCCATTCCAAGACTTCATCAGAAAGCGTCGCTGCTTGCATCCATCCAAACAGCTGTGCATCCAAGTATGTTGGAGTTTACCTTGTGTATTATGCCAACAGTGAGATTGGATCGAAGGTAAATTCCAGTTGTGACGTTCTGGTACCCAGTTGAGCTGATGTACCAGTTGGCTGTTTGGTGTGGCAATTACTGGTTTGTTTGTTTTTTTTTCATGTTCTGTTCATCAGTACATCAAAAGTCATACTTAATATACTTGGGTGACTTAATTTCACAGGATATGGCCTAAGTAACTAAATAAAAAACTCAAGTGTATCAGCCATAAGTTCCTGAATCTGTTTCAGTTTTGGTCATGGTGAATCCTGCAATTGCCAGTGGGATCACAAGTGCATAATTATGGAACGGGTAATTGAGGCTTGGGGCTTGTTGTGTATTGGTGTGGCAACAATGAATCCACCTGGTTTCCTTTTCCTTCTGATGTTTTGGGAGCAGTGTGGCAGGGCTCCAGTTTGAGCTTGAGTGGTAAGGGCGAGGCTAGGTCTTTGTGCCTCTGTCATTGAGATGACTCTCCTTCTCCTCCCTTTGGACTCCCTGCTGGAATTCCTTGACATGTCCTTGATGATCATTATGCCAAGTAAATCGGTGAAGTGAGCAATGGGAATGAAAAATAGACCTCCCTCTCTCCCTGAGAGGCACAGAGATCTGTAACACAGTGCCAAGCTGCACGATACTGAGAGATGCCAGGCTTGTCCAGGCAGCCGGGCTCTGGCAGTGCTTGTGCTGTCCTGCTCTGGTATGCTCTGTGGGACCCGGGTTGGAGCAGCTGCAGCTCAACAGACTTGGGGTGTTAGAGCGTGGTAAACTGGCTCTTAAAGGAGCTCAACTTCCTAAGTGGGCTGTAGGTCAAACAGGAAATGTTACCATACTCGTGGGTGAAGTTTTTTGATTTTGTTTTCTTTCTGCTTTAGGCTTAGTCATGCATTTGAACTGATGACTTCAGTACTTAAGAACATTCTGATTTTTGCAGTGTGGTATTTTTTGTTTTTGTTTTTAAAAGGCATAAGAAACTTTTACAAAGCTAGATAATTCTGTCTGTCACTACTTGAGAATTTCCAGTGGGATGCTTCCATTTCTATTTGCATAGCTATATTCAGATAACACTTAGTTTCTGATTTATAGTGAAATCTAACGTCCAAAGTCTTGATGATCAGTGTTAGGTTTTAGTACCCTATTCTATGTTTAGAAAGTCCAAGGTACACCAGTGTACACTGGCAGCTGTAGCAGCACTTAGGTACCTGTTCCAACCGCTGTAGCAAAAGCTGTGTATTGTAGATGGTGGAAATACACAACTGTCCACACAAGCTGTAAAAAATCCTTTGAGTTCTGAGGACGTGAGTGGTCTTAGGGGAATTGCTTTACTGAGGTACTGGTGTTTCTGGGTTGCAAAGGTTGAGCCCTTTCTTTTGTGAGATGGTGATTAAATAGTCCGTTTGCATGGCTCTTTTGACCTGGATATCTTACTGAAAGGAGACTATTTGTGAATACTCGTTTTATTTGAAGAACATGGTAAGAATGTCTCTCATGGAAGAAAATGATTCTTATTCAACTTACATATTTAATGTTGTGTGAGGAAAACCTGTAATACCTCCAGCCTTGTGACAGCTAGCTTGTGTGCTGTGGGGTCTTCATGTTTTGATTTTTAAAGGTAGAAAAGAGCTGTCAAGCTTCTGATAGGTGTGACTTCATTGTACCTTTCATCAGGCAAGGCACAAAGGCTGTGAAGTATTTTTCACAACTTATTTCTTAACTGTTTTTGGAGTTGTACACCACAGTCGTTTGGTTAATTTGATAGCTTACCATCTCTGTTGATATTCAGGGCAACTTGAAGTCTTCTGATGGAAAACATGTGGCATAGAAAAGCAGCAGTTTGGCTCTGGTCACATTTGATTGAGATCCTTTACATGAAATGGAACCAGTAGCAGTAGCTGTGCTTTTAGTCACACTTTTGTCCACTTGCATTTATTTTAAGCAGGTGTGGCTTAATGCTAAGTAATAATTATAGTGGTGATAAATGTACATCTGATTCTGTGCAGTTGCATCCGTTCCCATTAGACAAGCATTGCAGATCCTGTGTTCCATTTTGTTGTTCATGTAGCTGCTCATGAGTGGATGTTTTACAGCAGACTGCTGAAATCCTGGAGGGTTTCTGCTTGCCTCAGTGGTAGCTGCTGGTGGGTGGCTGAGCAGAGAGAGCTGGAGGTCCATGTGCTCCAGTTTTGTGTTCTACTACTGCTCTTCCGTTACCAGCTTCATCATCTTCAGCAACTCCTCTATCTCCATCTCCTCTACTCTATTGTGCTTCTGCTATAATTTGTGATGTCCTCAACTACATGGCCTTAGTTCTGTTGCAACCCTTTGTTTTCTGGTCTCCTCTTGCTGGGCAGCAATTGTTAGATCTCTGCTAAATGTATTTGTGATACTTCTTCTCTCCATGCTTTTCTTGCACTCCATGCGCCCTGAAAGCTGGTGCTTTGTGGCTTAGAGGACGGTCGGTTAATTACATATAGATAGCATTGCTCTGCATGTACAAGTGTGAGTACATGAGAGCATTTGCAGACATTATGATAAAAGCTGGAAGTCCTGTGGCATGAGACGTGAAAATACTGTTAGTGTTCATAGGAATACTTCTAGCTGAGTTTGCTTGGTGGCTTCCCTGTGAAGGAATAATGATTCTTTGTGATGTCTGCTGTTGGTGGTACCTCCTCCCATCAAGAAAATCATATTGCTTTCTCTCACTCTTCAGAGAAATTTATTCTTATGGGTGGTAGTAAAGTTTTATTGACACAACTGTAGAGGTTTGTTGTTCATCCTGACTATATATAAATCCACATAATTACTGTATTTTTTTGTTGTAATAGGAGTTTTGCTGCGTTAAATACACAGATTGCCCCGTGTAGGTTTTTGTTTCTTCTGGAACTATAGAAAGTTAAGCACAACCTGGTAGAGCTGCGGAGCTGGACTGGCACAGATGTTCCTATCCATCCTTTTCGTATCCTCCCCAGAGCAGAACTGGGCCTTGGGTACTGGATGGGTGCTCTGTCATTTCATGTCATTAAGACAAAACTGAATGTGTACTCCTTAAGGTAACCAGATCAGGGCTTCTTTCATGGGAACACTGATGTAAGTTGGAAATCAGTCTGAATCAGCTCCACTGCGTTTGTTTGCTCTTAAATAGAGGTTTAGAACCAACAAATTAAGTATTAATCTTTGTGATACTGAAAACACACTTTGAAATATACTCAAATAAGTGAGTTTCCAAGGAGTAAAGATTAGTTTTCTTTAATTATATGACTGTTTCTGTGTAACTTAGACCCCTCACATTGGTTGTACTGTGCTTGTTAGTTGCTTGTTATAAATATGTGGGGTATGTTTAGGCCTGAGTTCCTTCTTTTTTACGGCTTTTCTAAAACCGAACTTTTTATAGACATGCTTACCAAACTTCAGCAGTTCTGGGCTTCTAGGACCAAAGTGTGGTTCTGTTGGTAACTTTTGAAAGCATTTATTTAAATTATTATTATAAATACTGATGTCTTTAATTAAGAAAATACTACTTTATGAAGAGGGGGAAAAAATGGATGGGGGCGGGGTGAGGTAGGATGGAGCAGGAGAGAAACCTTGCCAGAATCTTCTAGAAGAAGGAAGTGGATATTTATAATAAACTGGATGAACGGAATAATAAAGCTGTATTGCATCACTAGAGAAGAAAGAATAGGGGACACTGTGTATGGACGTTCAGCTTTTGCAGTTTCCCTGACATATAACTAAGCATTTTCTGCTGTGGCTGGTATTGAAAGTCCTGTGTTTCATTTCATTGTAAACTGGTGACTAATCGAAAGGCTGTTCTCATTTATATCCCTTTGAAGCAACAGTGAGTTTTGTGACGGCACGGCGCGTAGTGCGAAAACTGACATACAGTGTTTTGCGTTATAGGTACAGGAGCTGTAGAAGTCCATTTTAGAATTGG
Source organism: Excalfactoria chinensis (assembly GCF_039878825.1). Classification (NCBI taxonomy): domain Eukaryota; kingdom Metazoa; phylum Chordata; class Aves; order Galliformes; family Phasianidae; genus Excalfactoria; species Excalfactoria chinensis. The sequence continues at coordinate 124,738,637 of NC_092825.1, forward strand.
GACGTACAAGTTTCTGCAGCTCTGGAAAGATATGGTATGTCTATGTTTTCACTTCTATTGTATGTATGTATTGTGACTAATAATAATAATTATATTTCACTGATTTAAACAAAGAAGTTGAAAATAAATTCGGGAAAACACACGCATTCATTTTTCCCATATTTTTTCAACTTTAATGTCTGTTACTTTTAGGCTTATTTTCTTTGGATAGCTGAGTTACTTGATATTGGAGAAAATAAAGATGCAACACTGACTAATTCCCTTTTAATTTCTTATACAAACTCAGCATTATGCTACTGTGATCCATCTATTTCTCTGTTGACTGGATAAGACCTGCTGCTGTTGCTGAAGCCTTTTTCCATGCTGCTGTACACACATTTATAGTCAGACTTGTACTCTTTTTAAGTATAACGTGCAGAATAGACTCAGAACTACTAGAAAAGTTAATCAAACATCAGTGTAAAATTTACAAACTGGAATGTTTGGAAACTCAAAAACGTAACCTTTGCTAACAGCAGTGTGTGCCACGTGGTGTCTCTCTTTGTCTGGGCTCTTAAGTGTCCAGCAAGCTTAAAACTGTGTGTGTGCACTATAACAAAATCGAACTTTAACTTGCAGTTACTCTAGCTCCCATTTTCTAGCTTTATGCTGTGATAGTCCAGTGGAGATGCGTGGTGTTAGAGAAAATCTGCACCACTCAATAGTGGCTCAAGTTCTACACTGTTCTCGATGCATGGTGATTGTTTTCTTTTAACTTTCTGAATTGTGGCATTCAGAAAAAAATAGTATTAAGAGTTCAGATTTCTCTAGATTATCAAATATATGTTAACACAAAATCATACGGAGTTACCTCAACGACTACCTCTAAGCTACGAAGATACTTTGTTTTAAAACACTCAAAGTAATGGGAAGAACTTAGTAACTCCTGATACAAGTTTCGTATCTGTATATTTGTCTAGATTCTTCTGTTGAAGGCAACTACCATGAAAAAACAGTCAAAAAGATTAAAGTTCTAAAATCCTGGCCCTGTGAAAGGACTGTTGGCAGCTGCTGTTTCTGCATAGTTCTGTTTCGGGGGAATTAATGATGATTAATTCTAAACTGAAACTTTTACTATGGTGTATGCTAATTAAAAACTGTAAGGCTTAAAATATAAAATATAGGAAAAGTTGTGTTTTCTCAGGAGCATCTGGGTTATGATAATTGTTTAGATTGGTTCTGTACTCATTGGGCAGGTAGTGTGCATTCACTTTGCACCCACAGCATCAGCGGGACCACCCACCTGCTTCTCACTCTCCAGTTTCAATACCCTTTTTGTGTATGACAGCTCTCTTTCACACCTAAGCTGTAATTTCTTCTTTGCTGTTATCTCTGCTGGCTGCTTTCTTCTGAATGTTTAACTATTTGCTACTGTATGTGTTCAAGCAGTCTTTGTAATGGTACACCCTTTGTAAGCTGATGAACAAGAATCCCCCTCTAATCCACCACAACGTGCAAGTAATGAACATCAGAACAGCAAAACGTCAGAAAAACTGAGTGTTACGCTACAGGACTGCATGATTGTTTGGTTTTAATATAACCTACATATAAACAAACATCCTCATGTCACTGAATAATTTGGTGAACAGAAAGGTGCTTTATATGATAGGCTCCATGTGATGAGTGGGTGGAAAAAGAAAGCAAAATAACCAAGCATAAGCAAAAAAGATAGGTGGAATAAAAGTTTAAATACTTAAGCTGAAGCGAAGCTGTAAAACTTAGCTGTTTGGAAGATAACTTGATACCTACCCAGTAAATGGAGAGCTACCAAAACAAATTTAAATAGGTGATTGTATTTCACTTTCTGATGTTGGAGGACCTTTCCATTCAAAGGTGGATAATTTTGGAGGGAGCCTGAAGTAGCAGACATTGCTCAGATAGAAACAAATGGTTTTTTGGAGATGGAGCGAGGCTGGGAACAGAAGAAAAATTAGCTATAGTCCAAGTGAAAAATTCAGTAGCTAAAGGTAACTGCAGACTTTCCTCTTTTACAAAGATGAATAAAGTTTATCTATGATCTTACAAAAACCTCAGACAAAAAAAAATATGTTGGGGGATGCTGGGGGTGGAAATCTACTGTCCAGAGTCATGGAGACAGCTGTAGAAAGCAGGAGAAATGAATAAAGAAAATGAGAAGCCTTTAGCTTTAGAAAGGAAAATGGTAGCAAACAGTGGGGCACTTGCTGTTACTGTGTTATTTGTGGATATCATAGCCAAGGCATAGCAAGTATGCAGATATTATAGAATGAAGCTTTCATATAAATCTGTATCTGATTTCTGTATTTGGGGGTTTACTAGATACACCAAATTCTACCTTTATAAAACTCAGTGATTTATGTTTTCACTAAAGAGTAGATTCCGGAATAGTAACTGGTCTTAATTTGAAGATAATAGCAAATTCAGACCCTCTCTCCAAATAGTTTATTACTTGCTATCCTGCATGCTTGTGTTTCTACTGAGTTTTTCAACCTTTAGTTTCTAGTCATATGTTTTTTCTTTATATGTGTGTTTTCTTTCAGTTGGAGGATCTTTTTTGTGTGTGTTCATTCTCTGTTATGAAAGACTTAGTTCCTTCCACTATTCTCATCAGTTATCTTGATCAACTTTTAATTCCTTTCATTACATTATCACAAGCCACTTTCTCTTGTTTCCATGCTTGCTTCAAGGCCCTGTTCTGCTACTTCTGGAATAGCGTGGAAGAATATTGAGTAATTGGAGAATTAGGCTCTAGTTTTGAACGTGTCTAAAGTACTTTGTGTAGATGAATACCTTTCCAGGAACTGTTTGTGAATGGTATCTGTTTCAGCTGTGATACAGGGAGCATATGTGTATTTACTAATCAGTTGTGACTGTTGTAGTTGCTTTAATTGATGTTTTCCAGGGTAGAACCCCGTTATTTTTGTCTTCTAACCATGTTAGTTTGTATTCATCTGCTATTATTGAAATTGGATAAGTTCAGCTTATGAAGTAGTAAAAAAAACAACAAACTTCATACAAACGCCTTTCTGCTGTTTATTGTTTGTTTGGTTTTGGCTACTCCACTAGGTTTTATGTAATTAGATTGTAGTAACATATTTGATTTTACTTTAAGTCAGTTGATAATTTGACCTACTGATAGTTTCATGAATAAAAGTTTTGGAATCTTACAACTTTCTTTGCTTTTAGTGCTGGCAAAGACAAGCAAGCAACAAAAGGAATTGATGTTTCCAACTGTACTGCTACTTTTCTGCAAGTTACAGTTAAGACTGAACTTAGAAATATGAAGCATATTCTGCACTTTCTTTCGGGACACTTGATGAATCAGTCTTAAGACAGAATCACACAATTGTAGGGGTTGGAAAGGACCTCTGGGGATCATGAGAAATGGCCAGCTTTCCTATTAGTTGTAGTTTCCTTTTTGTCAGAGTGGTAAGCAAGGTATGGTAGTACAAGGGCACCTTTCACTGTATGGATGATGACTGTCCGTTTCATCATGCTATTCAGAGACATTCAGGAAGTGTATCAGTTTGGACAGAAGGGCGTTCGTTCTTGAAGGACTCAGAGGGATTCTTCAGTAAGCATATAAAAGTGATCTTGAGAGGTAGTTTCCTGAGAGAGATGATTGTTTTAAATTAGAGCAAGTAAAATTCCTGCGCTGTAAGCTAAGGAATGTTCTGACGCTTTTCTGTACTGGTAGATCACCCTCTTTTTCATCAATATCTTTCAAAAAGGTGGTCTTAAAGGTTGAATGTTAAGCTTACTCAGGGGGAAACTGCAACTGTTTTCAAAAGAAAATCAATTCTTAAAAATACCACTTTTGAGGGCATCGGTCTTTTTAGCCGTCCATCACAGGTGTTCCTCACTTCAAAGAGTTTCCTAGACCTCAGATACTTGGTGTCATCCACCAGATGTGCAAATAGACACCTATAAGACAAATAATATAGGAAAAATAGTAGATTTAGAAAAATCTGTAGAGGTGAGAACATTTAATTTACAGTGATTTGTAGCTGGAAGATGTTTTGGACTTCCTTGCTGATGAATATGTACTCATGTTCTCTATGGTGTAGCTTTGGATTCTGTTTGTTGATGCTGGGAGCCTCACCGTGACTCATAGAATCGTGGAATCACAAGGTTGGAAAGGGCCTACAAGATCATCTGGTCTGACTATGTTTGTGATTTAAGGTTCAAGGAAATACTTAATGACGGCAACCAAGTTGCTTTTTAGCCACTTCTGAAGCATCTGAACGTGGTTTCTAACTGCTAGCTTTCACTGGTTTATTATTTATTTCCTTCCACCCTCCCTTTCATTTGATAGCGTTCTTTTCAGTGAAGCTGTACCTTTTTTACCTGTTAGAAATGGATGTTGTCTCTGAGCACTGTGTAAACATTATTTATCCTATTTTCTCTTGACGATAGCTACTCTATGCCATATACACGGTTTGAGGGTATGGTTCTTACCCTTTGTATATTGGTAATTATAATATGGTTTGTTGCAGTCCTGGTTCAGTCCACCTCTTGTAAATTGTTGCTAGGCAGATATAGATGTGTCTGTATTGGAGCATGCCCAGTCCCAAAGAGCCTCTAGCAGCCATCTCAAGTTTCTGGGATATATTGCAGAGACCTGAACTTTGCTTGTTACCTTCAGCTGCCCTGTATGTTTGTGAAAGACTAAACTGTAAGCAACGTTAATCATGATGGTAAAGTCTAGAGAAATCATTTTTTAGTAATTCTGCTATAAGAATAAATATTTTGCTGTGGAGCTGTTTTAGAATGGTACCTTCTGGAAGGTGAGCTACATCCAGAGGCTTTTGTACAGGAGTATCTGTGACAGATGAATACCTGTTGTAGCTCAGTTTCTTTTTTCACAATGCATTTTTTTTCATTATCTTAGTCTTCCCTTTCTTGATCAAGTTGAGTCCTTTGACTCTTTTACCTATTTTTCTGGATACAGCAGCCTTAATGCCCTGTGTTCAAACACTGTATGCCATGTTAGGCATTTTGGCAGTCTCCTTCACACCCACCCCACGTTTTAACATTCTGATCTCAGAATTTTCATCTGTGCTAGAGACTTCTGGCCAGTCACATCCAATCCCACAGGACTGGCAGCAACTATACCTGGGAAGGCTGGGATGAGAAAGGAGATAGGAGGGAAAGTGATTTGTTAAAGTTTCTTGCTGCTGGTATCCATGCTGTTGAAATGGAGCAGGAGATTTTTAGTTCTCAGTACAGTAAATTCAGTCTTAAGGTATCATGTAACAGATTAAAAAAGGCTACAGCTCCAAGATTCACTGTCTTGATCCATGATGAGTTTACTTTGTAAATCTGGATTTCATTACAAAACTTAGACGAGTTAATAACAACTTAGTGAGGTTCATGATGGTTTGGGCACTGTTTTGCTTAATATGCGGGCTGTAAATTCTGTGTTTGGTGCTTTGCTGTGTGTCTGACAGCTGGATCTTTGTCAGGCCTGGTCACAGACTTGCCTTGGCCATGGCTGTGGAACTGTCACCTCAGAGTATATTCTTTAACAGTCCAGAATCTGATGGTTTTGAATCCAGCACCAGTGCTTCATGCATTCCTTCACATTCACATGGGAGAGGCTGTGAACACAAAACGCTTTTGGGAAATCTCAATTTTACTGACATTGCTATTGGTTTGTTATTCTTATGTGCTTCCAGTTCCATGGAACACAACTAAGGTATTAGCTACGTAGAGCAACCAGACAAAATGCAGGTTTCTTCCTAACAAATGAGGAATTGGAGACTACACCGCTGTCCTTTTTCACTATTGTACTAAAAGTTATTTGTGCATAGAAACTAGTTTATAATTTCTAAGTGCATTTTTACAGAGCCATTTCACACCAATTCTTCAGAAAGCAGCTAGAAATAAGATTTGACTTGAGAATAAAGCGCTGCCCTAGAATGGACTTCTGTTTCTTTAAAGCTAAGGCTTGCATAAAAGCAGATATCATCAAACCATCATAATGCCATAAAGCAGTACTTTTAAGGCTTCTTATTTGTGTATCACTTTCTTTGGTGGTTGTTTGGGTTTTTTTACCTATTAGCTTTTGTTTGAGGTTGATAGTCCACAGCTGTTAATTTGAACATCTTTACCTGGTCTGTCACTTGATTTTGATGGAGGAGGAACCATTCCCATTGACTTCTTTCCGTTGCACTGTGCTCAAAGCACTGACTCAGTTATTGAGTGCAGCTTTGACAATTTACACCCATACCGATGTTTTACTAGAGAAGCTCTGTGTTATTTTGGGGATTTTTCAATTGTTTGTTTCTTTTTTCAATTAAATCAACTGCACTTGTGAAGTCGTTAGTATCACTGACTTCATATCTAAAATGGCACTTCTTGTGTCAAGATATGCACCCGATTAAAAAGCGTTATTTCAAAAATAACACTCCGTTTCACTCCATTGTAGAGCTGCAGTGTGTAGCAGATTTGCAAATTGTAACAGAATAGAAAAAGTCAGCAGTTTTTCAGATGAACTTCAGAAAATTGTAGGACCTGTTCAGCCATTTCATCTTAGATGAGTCCACAGATGCAAATTAGCAACGAGGGTTCTTGGTTGCTCTGTCAGACTGAAGACCTTACTGAAAGTCTTGTGATATGCTGGACTGAAGCACAAAAGCTTTGTTTACTGAAAATGCTATAGGATGTGCTGTTAGTATTTGCTCTGGATCACGGTGACTACAGATGTAGAGAGCTGGTCTGAGTGCCTCTTTAGCCTTTGTGCAACTTGCTGCATAAAAACCTAAGAATATGGATATTCACCTGTTAGATCTACAGAAATAAAACTTATTTTTCAGGTGCTGGACAGAGATCTGTACTACTGTAGGCTGTTGAGAGAAAAATACCTTTGTTTCCTAAATACAGTAGTAATGTTGCAGTGTACTTAAAAACTTCATGTCAACAGAAAGTAATTTGTGCTGTTTGATGTGACTCCAGCAGAGGCCTCTTTGCAGTCCGTTGAGTACTAGTGCTGGGGTGGGAGAGAGAATGGTGCGAATATTGAGTTTTGAGGCTTGTGTTTGGAAATATTTTGTCAGTTAACTGTAGAGTAGATAATAGTAATAGGTAAGAGACTAATTGGTTCCTTTTCAGCCATGGAAGTAATCAGCTGGGGTGGTCCCAGAGCGCTCTGGGCCAGAGTTTTGCTGAGTGATCATTGGCTGCCACCTGAGTGACAAAGTAAAGGACCAAGCCTTCAATTTAAACCAGTGGAGCCAGATCACAGGAAAGAATTGACAGGTAAAATACGCTTTTGAAAATGTGTAGGAGAGAGGAGAATCTGTGCAATGTAAATTGAGCAAATAACATAAAAGGTGTTGCCACCAGTGACAAAACTTGTTCCTTTCAAACTTAGCTTTAGCCAGCTTGATTTTGGGGAAAGGCATGCAGCGGATCATAAGTTACTTGTTCTTCCCTTTCAAACACAGAACCTCCATAAAAAAGAGCTAGCACTAATTCAGTTGTAGAAGGGAAACATTTATTAAATGTTATTGTAGCTAGAACCTATGATTCATGTTTATATACATCCAAATCTTTAAATGCTTTTTGTCTTGACATCAGGTGCTTTCTACTGGTTCAAGAGATTTGGGGTTATTTTGTTGCCTTTTGGTTTTTCTTTCTAGACAGATTAAAAGTAAGTTGATGAGTTTTCAGTTTTATCAGTTGTGAGTACTGTAGTGAAGTATTTGGGTAGTCACATAATGCTATCTAAAAGATTTGAACGAGATTTTACAGTCTATTTTGCAGACAAACTGATTCTTAGCATCTGTGTTTTTGTTCAGTGGGCTGGCTGAAAATAGTTTGTAAGGACTTTTAACTAAATTATTTTTATTATTTAGAGTTGTTAAGCTCATGCTTAGCCCAACGTGACACAGGACTGGTGTGACAACTGTTTTTAATCAGTGACTCAAAATTGTGATCACCCTGATGTCACCGAATGGCCACAGCTTGTAAAAGGTAAGATCAAAACGTATTGTGTTTTTTCTCAAGGTAATTGTTAAAATAATATTTATTTCAAGACTTTAATCTGTATGACTTGAAGTTAATTCTGTAAACAGCACTAAGGTATATTGTTTATTTAAGATAAGTCAGGTGGCAAAATTGACTTACACTTTTACTTAGAGTAGTTTCAAAGCTCATGTTTCTTGTCCCTCCCTACGTTTTAAATCACAAGCACTGCGGTACTCCAGTGCACTCCTCTTAAGATCAAAACCGTCACTTAAGTATCTCTGACTTTACTATAATACTAAATTCTATGTAAATTGTTTAATGTACTTATTTAAGCAAATTGCTCAGTTAATTGTACGTATTTGTCCAGGATGATCGATGATAAAAATTCGTAGACTTGTATACGTTGACTTTTCTCTCCTAGGGAGTTACAGTGGAGGTAAAGTGAGGGGCTTGCAGAATGGAGAAGTTGCTCCCTGTGTTGTTGGAAGCGAGGCACCACCTGAATTTGCTAGCTCATACTGCAGTATTCAGATTAGTTGGTGTCTCGATCAGTTTCTACAGTCTCTTATTCAGAGCTGGAATCTGTAAGAGCGTTTGCTCTGAGATTTTTCTTTGAACAGAACTTGTTTCAGATTTGTCATGCTACATAGTTGTTTTTGGTATTATTGCCTGCCTAGAAGAATAATAAGGTTTCCTGTTTGTAAACAGTTACTATAAACAGCTTCTCAACAAATAATTGCTGTAAATAGATTGGTCTTTCATATTGTTCTAATGAGTATTGAAAACTCATCGTATTTGCTGCTTACATTGTCATCTAAAACCTGTTAAAATCCATTTATTGAGTAGATTAAAATTTCTGCAAGTCACTTTTATAGTAGATATGCTCACATTACAGCAGAAGATAATCTGAGGGAATTTGAACCTTTTTCTTGTTGAACTACTTACCTGAGAGGACCAAACTTTTTTAAACTCAGCTAGTCTTTTTTCCCGTGAACTCTCACAGAACTTTGTCTTCTCATATATTATACATAAACTATAAGGGTAGGAAAAGACATTGGATATACTGGTAGCGTTGTTTACTTGTCTGCACTGCAGACTGCCGTCTAGTTTTTTTTCTTTATGACATTAGGTTTAGATGCTCATCTACTGTTCTTTTCTGTAATTTTTCATACTGTTGTGTTTTTAAAGGATCAGAGTGACTAATACTTTTGACACTACTGTTTCGGGTGTATTTTCATAGCAACTTTAAGCGTTGCTGTTACCCGTATTTTCATTGGGAGACATTGCATACAAGTAAAAGAGAGAAAACAACTGCCTCAAAGCTCCAGGCTGGCTCTGTGCTCTCAGTTTCTGAAGTCATGTATGCTAATAGAGAAGCTAGCCAGTGTGAATGTAGACACTTGCTTCTCAGATTGGATGGCTTCAAGCACTTGTATATTTAGGTGAATAATTAGGGAGAGGTTTGCTCATCTCCTTTAAGTATCTGGGGACTTGGTTTGGAGAGTCAAAGGAGAAATTAAACTTCCATTTGTTTTGCTGATGAGCATTATTTTTCTACTGCACCTCTTTTGTCAGTCCTGAGTTTGAACAGGTAAGGGAAGGATCATTTGGAAGGAACAAAAAGATCAATTTTTGAGGCTGGGTTGTTTCTCTAACCATTTTTTTTTAGCTGAATGATATGTGCATTTGAAGCATGAGCGTAAACTTCGTTGGAGAGTAAGTTGAGTTCCATCTCTAGTGTCAGTTGAATAACTTAGTGAAGTATAAACAAATAACTTCCTGTGTTCTGCATCATCTGTCACTGCACAGTATCCAGTTAGCTTAGGAATTTAAAATTGTGTGCCAGAAATGCTTTCTAGGCACTGCATCTGTTAATGTAGTACAGTCTGGTAAATTCTAGAAAGTTGGTAAGATCTTGTGCCTCAGTAAAGGAACTGAGGTTTTAGTAGAGAATACTGAGAACGTTAACTGTGCTAACCATAGTCCCCTAGCAAACTTAGTTGAAACCTACAAAAAGAGTGAGTTATATTTACAGATAGTAGCTCACTTCTGTTTTGAGAAAGCTCTGTCATGAAAGACATTTTTGTTCATGTAAGCTACCGAGTGTTGCTGTAATGACTGTGCTGAATGCACAATGCAATATATCCAATTCAGCAGTTCCAGTCAACTGTACCAAAATCTACCACAGTGAAAGTTGAGTACAGTTCACAAGACTGTTGAAAAGCAGCTTAAGATGGTTGAAGTCAAAACTGTATTTCTACTGCCTCACCTTCTGACTTAAACGTCTCACTGGGCTGGGGGGAGCCCAGAAGGGTAACAATTAATATCTTAAAAATAAATTATGCTAGCACAGATTGAGGAAGATAAAGAACAAGATGGGAATAAGGAGAAATCAGGCACCTGTAATTTAGCTGTCTTAAGCAAATATGGAACCATACACCTTAAATAACTATATGAAGTTAAAGGGGTGGGTACAAATGCCAGGCAATAACATCTAATTCTCACAATTACTGGCTGACCTGTTGATTGGAATGAAGAAATAGGAAACTGGGTGTAACTCTTATGTTCTGTGAAGTTACATATATAAATCTGAGTAATGAGAGACAAGAATTTTGCTTAGAGAATATCAAAGCCTGGTTCTGAGCTGCAGCACCTTGAAGTTCAACTGTTCACAGGTAGACCTTGAGTATAGCTTTTGGTTACAGATGTGTTTATGAGGAATTAGCCCAGAACTGCTGCATCATGCAACCTGAATAAGGAAGTACTGCCAACTGAAGTCTCCTCTGGTGTTTGCTGCCGCATAAGCTGCGGTGGAAAAAATGCTGTCCTGTGGCTTTATTGTGTTCTCAGATTTATGCTAAACTTTCTAGAGTTTGGTCAAACAAGTTAAATGTGCAAGTGCGGAAAAGCTGATGTTTCTAAATTATAGAATTACTGTTGTTAATCACTTTGCCCTTCTCATAACTCTTTATATTGTAATGACTTAAAAGAACAAACAGTGCTTAAGACTTCATCTGTATTTGCAGATCACCAGGAGAACCTCACTCTGAAAACATTGAAACTAGCCGAATGTAAGTACCTGAGTGGATGAGTTCAGTGTATCTTCTTTAGAAATGTTTTGAATGTTTGGACGTAGGAGTTACTTTTGTACCTAAGGCAGAAGCTGAGTGGAAATATGCAATCACATTACAAAATTTCAAACTAATGTGGAAAAATGGTTAGTCCTTGTAAATACTGTGATTTATTTATTTATTTATGCGTGGAGGTGAATGGGTTGAAGGTAAAGCTCAAGAGTTTATTTTAACATGAACCAGTAGATGGTAGCATAAGTGTCGAAAATCTGCCGACCTACACTCAGATGTGGCAGTGGGGTGTAATTTCTACTTGCTGCTCACTAATATTGTGTGGGATTAACGCAGTTCTGTACTAAGGCATGGTATCTGCTACTATCTATTGGGGCAGATCAATTGCTAGCGTAAGGGGAAAAAAAACTAGTCTGATTTGATTTGTCACATTCATATGCTAAGTACTCTTAAGAACAGCAAACTAACTTCACTAAACAATATTCATCTAGCATCTTGCTAGCAATTTAGAACCTTGTTTTGGTCTGTCTTCATTAGCCCAGAAGCCAAGATTAACTAGAAACAAGATTGTATTTGGCTGAAATGTTCATTTCAATTCCAAATTAAAAAGGTTGTGGGAATGAGAGAACCATTTTTAAAGATAAAAGTTACTTGAGGCTTCATTCTTCTGTGCATTAACAAAGATTCTTTTCTAGCTATTCAAACCATCCTGTGCTAAAATTCAAATAGGGAAACCACAAACATTGCTTTTCTGGCTTAGAACAGAACTTCTAAAATAATAGAGGGAGTGTAGCCCATTTGTTAGCATGCTGTCCTAGGCTTCAAAAGATTTGGGCTAATTTCACTTCTGCCACAAGTATTTTCTGTGGCCTTAAATCAACTGTCTCCTCCCCAGCCTCCCCTAAAGTAGTCAAGCATTCTACGCATCATGGGCTGGGTATCTTGCAGGTTGTGGACATAGTGTGAATAGCTGTCGATTCCCAACATACAGGGGGCAAAGCTGAGGCAGGCTACTTTACATTGCACTGCATTACCTAATGGGTGAAAAAGAAACCAAGAATGCTTTCCCCACACATTTTTAGATATTCACTGGGGGAAATTGTACAAAGAAGAGTATTTCTCCTTGGATGGCAAGTTTGGTTGCCTTCTCTCATGTGAACCCGTACCAGAAGTGCTGCCTATCTGCTTGCGTAGGAGTACAGGTTTTGTGAAGGTAACTGACAACTACTGTACAGACAGATGTCAGTCAGAGGTTGCAGGGCAAAGGCTCTGCCATAATGTCTTCTGCTAATGTAGCAGCCTATTTTAGTGTTCCTGAAGCAATTTGGGTTGTGTTTTTCTGGCCTAAACAACTGTGTGGTTGTAGCCTGGCTATAGTCTTCCCTGGACATTATCAGTTGATGAGGTGTTTTTTACCCACAGCAAAGACAGTTAAGTAAGGTAATGAGGACCTGGACGAATGTAAAAATGGGGGATAAATTGGAAAGAAGAGCCAATACAACTATATTTCTCTTCTAGCAATTTGACAAGGTGTTTTCCTCCTTAAAACTGAACCTGAAAAAATTGACATCTGCAGCTTTTCAGTAGAAGCTGAGGTGTTGGGTTTTTTTGTGCAGAATGATGATCAGACTTGCTCTGTCTACATAGGTATTAAGTGTCTAAAATACACACTAGCCAGTCAGGCTATGGGGATCCATGTATACCTAACACTCGTACGCAGCCTCAATACATAGTACACTTGTAAGTTTTTAGGATCACGTCATGATGTGATGTGTATGTCACCAATTACAGAGAATTTCTGCAGTCCTGCTGCATAGTTGCTCTTTGCATAAGGTGGAATGGCATGCTGAATAACTGTTTGCCCTGCAGGCATGCAGTGTTGCTAAAATAGTAACTATGTTATTTCTATGCCTATAATTTATTGGTAAGTGCAGGGATTTATGGAAGCATTTTATTTGCACAATGGCAAGTTGTTTTGCTCTGGTTGGCTGATATAATTGCTTTATTTGTTTGTGTTTTGCATTGCAAAGCTCCATACCAAGAGCATAGTCATGCATTTCATCACATTTGTTAATGAAAAGAAAATCCAAATCTTGCAGACTGATGCAGCAAATTCTTCCATGATTAAGAGTCAGACTTATCCCAAGCTTTTCAAGTTCTCCCTCTGTCTAATGAACATCCTGGTGTTAGCTCAGAGTCTATTTTTTTGTTTTATGTTTGGTTGTTTTTTTTCCTTAGCATCCATTCAAGTTCTTGCATTCTCATCAGCAGCACCTTCTGCAGCCTGCTCCTGCTACAGAACTGCAGTCATATCTGGCATTGATTAGTGCAACATTCTAAAAACCTGTTTAGAGATTAATTTTGGAATTTGTTCATTTACTTTGAGAACAACTTGACAGCTCCGAAGTTCATGTATTTTCACTCTGCCTGTCGTATGTTGTCATTTGTCATGGCCAAGGCTTGGTTATTCTGTTAAGGTAGTTGTCTGTGAATTCAGCTTTCGTTCTGGTCTTGTGGATGGTCTGCTTTAAAATGTCTGTTTGGTTTGGAAGCCGTCAGATATCACTGCCTCACTTAAAGTGTTGTTGGTTAGATGTGGTGCATAGTCATCTCACATTGGAGTTAGGTTTTGTAGCTGGTTCATTTCCCTGAAAAAATGGCAGAAGGAAAAATCTGCTGCAGCCTCCCAAAATGTGCCAGAAAAATGATTAATAGCCATTTCAAATATGAACTGTGACTGTATTAGTGTTTCATCATACCCGTGCTACCCTAGAGCCTTTTAGACATGGAATGCTTTAAATTATTTTCCTCATAGCTGAGAGCAGAGCTGGATTTGCGTAAGCTGAATCTTTGTAATCCATAGATGCTAGGCTGTTCTTAAAATGAGAACTAAAGTCCCATGTTATCTGCAGTCAGTATGTGCGTGACCATGGTCACTGTTTTAGGACAGTGTCAAATAGAATTCTTTTACTGAGTTCATTCTGCCATGGAAACCAAACTTACTAAAAACTCCAGAAAATTTTTAACTTGAAAACAGGATTGTGTGATGTTCCCTTTACTGTACTTGGCCTCTTTCTTTGGAGTTGTACAAGGAGAGTATGTGATGATAAGCAGTTGAGTCCCTTCTCTGTAGGTTAGATAAATGTCACAATGGTCAGTCTTCTAATATCTATATTTTTTTGTGTGAAGTAGTTTCTTGTTGATCAGATTTGCTACTAGAATGCAAGCAGTGGCTCAGAAGGAGGTGATTAGAATCAGCATCTCAGAAAATACTCTTTTAGTGAGTTGCAGTTGGAAGGGATGTGAAATACTGTTTAAATGTCATACTTTACACATTTAGGCTTTTACGGTACAACATGGAGTTTAATCTGGTTAACTACATTTGCTTGGAATGTCAGGATGTTTTTAACAGAGGGAAAATAACATAAAATGTAGTAAATAATGCATTTTGCTTAATATTTAATAAAGTTTTGTTTTCTTCTGAATATGAGACGGACTGAAGGGCTCCTGTGAGTATGATTATTGTTTCACTTCTTCCCATTAAAGACAGAGTTGATCTTTGCTTGGCCTTGCAGCTAGTACAAAATATTAGTATTTAGGACTCCTTACTTAATAACTTAAAGTCTGCAGAGCTACTGAAATGTTTTGTGCAGTTAAAATCATAAAACCTAATTAACACCTGATAATACCTCTGTACTTTCTACTTTTGTCTTCAGTAACAAATTTGTTCAAAGAGAGTAAGGCACTGTAAGCTTCTATTTAATCCTGAACTTAAGTTTATTCAGTAGTAATTCAAGTTACTTTTTCATTGTAGTTAAGTTCACTTCTGGGCTCTTTTATTAAGGTAGTATGTCTCAATCATCTTTTGCAAAGGCATTAATTCTGTAAACTCAAGCGCAGCATTTAAATCACAGTAAAGTATCATGTTTGTAGTTAGTCTCATTTACATATATTGATCGCTTACAATAATTGTCTAATAATTGATTTTGCAAGACAATTATTTAATGTCTTCAGATCTGAAGTGATTTACAGGGGGAAAAAAAAAACCAACAACTAAAACCAGAAATTTTTCCTGATATTGCTTGCATTGAAAAGCCGGAATGCAATTAACCCCTTATTAATCTCTAAATTTCTTGGCTAACTGAATAGCTGTCTCTGCACTGTTCCATATATCTAGGAGACTCTTCTGTTCTCAGGTTCATCTTTCTTGAGGAAGTGCTGTGACTCTTTCAGCACACAATTCCTGGAGACACATCAAATTCAGCATGTGTGGTGAAGTGGGTGCCCCACAGTAAGGGAGTCACAGGCACCCAGCTGTTGGGGTTCACTGCCTGAGAGGCACGTCATGCTGAAAGGATCAGGGTTGGGAAACGTGAGCTCCGTGTGTGTTTGCAGGCATACATTAGCTGGGATGGCTTTGGCCGGAGTGGGCAGAAGCTATTATAACATCACTGGAACCCAAGGGGTGGTGCTTAGTTCCAGCTCTAGGTGGAACTTCCAGCATTTTGATGTGCAGCCATGCTTTGTGGGCAGTGCTTTTACTGGAAACTTCTCTTCAAGCATTGCCATTATTACACTTAATTATCCAGAAGGAGGAAAACAGCAGGCGAAATTTAAAAGACACTCTCAGAAACCAGCATTCAGATTCACAAAGATGGCTGTCCATAACTACACTTCGGTATGTGAGATGTTTTTGACTGCTTTGGATCTGAAAGTGATCTTCTTTTCTTCGACCTATTAAGTCTCTATTTTCCTCTGTTGAAAAATGTGTGCTTTATTTAGCATTTCTCTGTATTTAGCTTAAGATATCTGAGAAATGCAGATTAGATTTGTTGGGTTGAAACTTTTGAAGCAGCACATTCAGTTCCTTGTTTTATATGTGTTTAGATATCCAGCAGAAGGAACTAGAAAGTGAGCTTTATGAGGAGTCTCTGAGGGAACTGTGGCTGTTTAGCTTGAAGAAGAGGCTGAGGGGAGACTCTTTACAGCTGCCTGAACAGACTGCAGCAAGGAGGAGGGTGTCAATCTCTTTTTGCAGGGACAAGTGCTAGGATGCAAGGAGACTTATTTGGGTTGTATGAGAAGTTTATACTGGATATCGGAAAGAAAATCTTCCCCGAGGGAGTTGGTCAAACGTTGGAACAGGCTGCCCAGAGAGACAGTGGAGGCTGTCCTTGGAGGTATTCATGAGACCTGCTGATGTGGCTTATGGACACATCTTAGTGATAGTACTTGGTACGCCAGGTTGGTGGCTGGACTTGATATTGAAGGACTTTCCCAGTCTAAATTATCCCATGCTTCAAAATATTATTTGACATCTCCAGGGAGGCAGAGGCTCAGCAGTACAAGTTTCTTGTGCTACCCTGCAGATTTGGCAGTGTTTCAATTACAAATGATAAGTACTTATCTGGCTTTTTATTAGTTAAAGAACAGTTTAACAAGTCTATAGGGATTCTTTTATTTTTTTTTAAGTATGGCATAAGTAAGTCAGCGAATATTAATTTTTAAAATAGAAAATATGCTTGTAGAATTATTGGGCTTTGGGGAAGGGGAAGTTATGTATATTACAGTAGGCTCTTGCCCTCACCAAAGTATAGTGTCTTGCTTAAGAAGGTTGTACAAAGGCCTGCTGTGTGGGCAGTTATCCTCAAGGCAGTCTGTAAAAATGTGTACAACTGTGCATGTGCAAGAGAGTTTTGAAATCAGATAGGCAACAACAGTGTGAGTCTTTACAAACACGCATCTAAGTCAGCCGCTGCAGTCTGAGCTATGATGTCTGCGTGCTAATGTACAGTAAGCTAGCCATGGAATTTGGAAGGGACTGCTTACTCTTTACTAGACCCCTGTGTAGGAGCTTAAAGGGTGCTGCAGTTTTCAATTTGTTGGTGGTTTTTTTGTTTGGCTGGTTGTTTTTTTACATAAAAATCAATAATTGACATGAGAAAATATGTTGTGGTTCTGCAGTAGCTTTTTTTTAGTTTTCATTAATGCCATTTCTGTGCTTTTTGTCTTCCATCATGATGGATATGGGAAGAAAAAGAGTTTCTTACATGTCAGCTGTTAGAGACGACTCTAATCTTAGTGCTGTGCCTTAGTATTTCAGATATTACCTGATTAAAACATAGTGTTTGATGTAATAAAATACTGTTAATATAATCAACGTTTATATACTGAAGTAGTTTAAGCGTTACACAAGCTAGAAAGGTGTGCATGCTTCTTCAGCAACTTACCCAGCTTGAAAATGTAAGACTTGTCTTGCTGGGAATTGGTCATCTTTTGACAGTGTATTTAGCGTGAGTAACAATTTTGGCTGCTCAGGGTGAAAATGTACGCCCACATTTAGAGAAGCCTAATGAGAAATAATCCTTGTAACTTTCATAGGTTTTTACACAGGTCAGAAAAAACATTGCTGCAAAGAGCTTGTGGCCTATGTGTCAACGGCAGTGAAGAAATAAAATGAAAGAAAAATGTGATGTAAAAACTGGAAAGGCTGTAACTCTATCTTCAGATCAGGGTATAGCTATTCTGTTCCCTCGTACAGTAGTGGCTTTGATGGTGTTGATGGTGCTGCTCTGCTTTTTTATAATCTTCCAACTCTGCCATGGGGCACCAGGGAAACATTCTATTCTTGGTCAGGTAGACATTTAAAGTAATGATTTTCTTCCCTTTTGCTCTTAGACATCTCATGATCCTAGGGAAGGATTAGAGGTATTACTGTTGAATAACATACACCTCAGTAGTTACTTTAAGAACTTGAGGACGCTTCCCCTTCCGGAGCCACTGCATTGAAACTCTAGTACTTGAGTACTAGTACTAGTACTCTAGTACCGTATTAATGGCTAGGCACAGCAAGTGCTAAGTAGTACCAGCAGGTCTGAGGCTTCAGTTCTCGTGTACTTGTTCTATGGAGAATCTGTGCATACATCAACTTCTGGAAAAAACAACTTTCATTGTCACAGTTTCTGGTTAATGTCTTGCTTCCTGTGTTCTAACCTTTAGACATGTAGTGTATCATTAAATTTGAATCCAAGACCTGTATATTAGACACTTCCATAATGTTAAAGATTTTGTTTCTATTTGATATCTTGCCTTCATATCTAGCTTTATTAAAAGAACAGGATTTTTTGTTTGTTTGTTTTGAAAATACAGTGAAATATGGTGTTCTTGGTGCTGCATGTAGCTCTTTCTGTCCTAATCAGCAGTAGCTTTCAGGTGTTTTACTTACCAATTGCCTGTTTCTATAAACGTGTAGCTTTAGTAACTGACCATTTAGGATGTTTTTTGTGCATATAGTACTAGGCACATTAAGTAATATAGAGAAACAGTTGTAATTCTTCAAAATACATGCTTGCCATGTGTTACTGTGGGAAAAAGAGGAGAATTTGGCAAATAGCTGTTGGAGAGACATCTGTGCATCAGAGAGTTGATTACCTGTAAATCCAGTTCTGTTCTATTTTCAGCCTTGCTTTGCATCTAAACTTTTTCTTATTACCATTTGAAATCGTGTCCACAATAACACTAGAATGTGAAGCTGATAACTGTGTGTAAACAAGATTTACCTTTTCTTTCCAGAGGACCCATAGATCAAATTGTGTTAAATACATTTTCATTTGTCAAGATGAGAGTCCTGCATTTAAAGAAATCAGTGTTCCCTCTGATTCAGAAATCTTGTGTTTCAGTGCCTGACTAATCTCTGCCTTGCTGATGCTTTGAATGAGCTTTGTATGTGAAAGCTCTACTAATCCTTGTACTTACTGTTTGAATGTTTGCTACAGGAAGCGAGCAGCTGCAAAGCATCTAATAGAGCGCTACTACCACCAGTTAACTGAGGGCTGTGGAAATGAAGCCTGCACGAATGAATTTTGTGCTTCCTGTCCAACTTTTCTCCGTATGGATAACAATGCAGCAGCCATTAAGGCCCTCGAGCTTTATAAGATTAATGCAAAACTCTGTGATCCTCATCCCTCCAAGAAAGGAACGAGCTCAGCTTACCTAGAAAACAACTCCAAGGGTGCCCATAACAATTCCTGCACTGACAGAAAAATGAACAAGAAGGAAATGCAAGGCCCAAGAGATGACTTTAAAGGTAAGATGATACTTTGGAATCCTTATAAAATAGAACACATTTAATATGCTCAAGTTTTCAGTGTGGTGTTGTTGTTCTGCTGACTTCTTAAGTAAAATAGAATGTTCAGCCTTCAAATATTTTACTACAGGTTGTGTGAAATATCTGGATGAATGCTGAATGCTGATTCTAAATCTGCATCTTCACTGCATCTCCAAAATTCATCAGTCTTAGATGAATTCATTCATTCGCCTTCTGAAATTGCTGCAAACATGGAGATTTTGTTTTAAGTGCTGTTGTATGCTTGCATTAGTTTGGTTACTTCAACCAGTTTTGTAATTGCTCGGTAGTAAATGAGATGTAAGAGTTGCACTTTAAATAATTCCAGTGTCTAAGTTAAGAAATATAACAAGCGAACAAAAATAAGACAACAAATGATTATCTTGTTCAGTGGCCTTTTTTTTTTCCTTGAAGTGGAAATAGGGCTAATAAAACCTTGAGACTGTCTTCCATAGATTTGTTTTGGAGTATTTACAGCTTTGGAACATACCCTTCTTGTGTTAACCTTTAGTGTGAAACTGTGTTTTTACTGAACACCAGACCTTCCGATTATGACTACTAGACAGGTTTTTTATTTGCAAATCAAGATATGAGAGCAGTGGAGAGAAAAGACTGCGATGTAAGCTGGCATCTTGATTGTTGCCTAAAAATAAGCATCCAGGAAAAAAAAATTCCATTTACCAAATGAAAAAATTATAAGCAAACAGCGTGAAACCATTTATAGCAAATAATTAGAAAGACTTGTAGAATCAGCAATGAAATACAACTGTTCTAAGAGACCTGAGATGCTCCAGTGAATATTAACACTATTTTCATCTTTAGCTGATGTGAGGATGTGCCCCCAAATTATTTATGATCTGTATAAGCAAACATTCAAACAGTAGGGAGGGGAAAAGGGAGCCAGTTAATGTTAGACTGGCAAAAGACATGTTAGGTCCATTTTGTGGCTTTCTTCTTAGTCTTGTGTGTTTGAATGGAGATGCTCACATACAGGATTTTCAGTTGTTTACCTCCACCCTCCCATCTCTCTGCAGCATAGGTAAGTAAGAGTCTTTGCAATCCATCCAAAGGCAGCCCATTTTCTAAAGCAGTGACTCAAACTTTGTGCATTGTAAAATCACAAATACTGACCTGTGTTTGTAGCTGTATGGATAGAGTAATCTAGCACTCTGGTTATTTTTTGAGGCCCTTCAACAACAGTTTCAGAGAAAACTGCATTTAAAGTTAAGAAAGCCAAGGAAAAGGATATGCGGCTTGCTTGACGCAGAGTTGGAAGTTTCAAATAATTTAGAAGAACTGCCTCTTGGAATTATTTAAGCTTTTCACACAGAAGGTGGTGACACACTAGAACATGTTGCCTAAGGAGGTTGTGGATGCCCCATCCCTGGAGGCATTCAAGGCCAGGCTGGATGTGGCTCTGGGCAGCCTGGTCTGGTGGTTGGTGACCCTGCACATAGCAGGGGGTTGAAACCAGATGAGCACTGTGGTCCTTTTCGACCCAGGCCGTTCTGTGATTCTTTTCTGTAATGATAAATGCTAGAATTATCATCTCTTAGGAGAGGTTTATCTGGAGACTGTAGTCAGCATCTCACTCGTCACTTAGATGACATTCTGAAAAGAGGAAGGAAAAAGCAAGGGAAATAACAAATTTGTTTTAAAAACAAGCATGGATTAGAAATGAAGACAAATATAAAAAGAGCCATTTCAAAGTTTGTGTTGTAATTACACTGGAAATGTCTTCAGCTCTGATTGCCAGTCCATTGAGTTGGGAACAGAAAGAATGGTGGACAGGCAGTGATGACGCAATCATAACAGAGCTTCCTTAAGAGATAATGAAAAGATGATTCATAAGTTTTGCTGATGAGGATGCATGTATAGATCACGGTGTTTTTCATGGTCAAAAAAGTACTTGGTGAGATTGGAAGATAACATCTGATTTTGGATCCCTGCTAAGATTTGACTTCGTGTATGGATTTGTCATGGATATCAATGAGAGCAAGGTTTAAGAGGAACTGTGTTTACATTGTTAGACGACTTAGTTGTAGTAGAATGTTGTGAGAGAAGGCACAAATAACTGCACATATTCAGATGTGTCAGCTAAAAGTCACTGGAACTAGGTGGAACCTTTCCTTATGTTGGATTTATTCTCTGGCCACTCAGTATCTGATATAGATGCATCAGATGCTGATCACTGCTATTACAGTAAAATTGGACAGACCCTTATACGGCAACTCAGTTGGAGCATGGTTGCAGGATATGACTTAAAGCTGCTGTGAAACTACTGGTGGTAACACTTTATGTTTTAACAAGAAGTAGCGCGTGGTTTTTTTCTTAAATATTAAAAGCATGTGAAAGAATGACGGGAAAAATACTGTTTACATTAAAATGTGTTACTATTAAATTATCATCTTTATTAGTAATTATTGAGCTATGAATAACTTCTGTGTTCTTGTCAGTGAACTCAAGGCTGCAGTCCTTGTTTCCAAGAATTATGGCACAGAACAACTTGAGGGGCAGAATTTATTTTACGCAAGTTTGATGCTTGGCACATGCACTATGGCAAATAACAATAGGAAGTGTACTAGGATTAAATCTTTTTGTAATATCTTCATTGCTGTTAATGTTCATTTCGAGTAGTTGTTAATGTAGGCAATCACATTTGAAAATACTTCCACATATACTGTGTATATAAAGGTGATAGGCTTACTATCTGTAGAGATGGTTATAAATTCGGTTTCATTCTGTGTATCAGTTTAGAAGAATCTGATTACTATAGAATGAAGACAGTCTTCATAATAGTATCTCTGCATATCTGAGTACATACTTCACATCCCTGTATCCATCTACAGCACCAATATTAACCTGTGTGATACAGCAGCTCTTGGAGATGCTGTTTGAGTAGTGATGAAAGCTGTAAGGCTTTCTGGGTCTTGTTACTAGATAGGAAGAAAGATTTGGGTTAGCAAGTGGACCTCCAACTGAGTACAGAGTGTGGGAGACAGGTATCACACTGTTGATGTGTAAACCACCGTGTCTATCTGAATAGCATGTTGATGAGTGTGTTCCAGATGCTATTCATACAAATTACCCACCTGCCCTACAGGTCATTTAGAAGGCAGCATAAATTTATAACCCTGTGTTTTGGGTTTTTTGAATGATTATAAAGTATGTATTATGTAAAAAAAACTCATAAAATTTCCTATTTACTTCTGATACTCATATTTCTAATATTCAACAAAATAAGTTACTGCATCTTTTAAAAATCTGTCTTTAAGTTAGATTATGTATGTGCTCAGTTGGAAAAAGTTGATAGTTCATGTAGCGCAATGACTTGTGTGTTGGCTGTACTGATTTACCAGAAGCACTGGTATTGTGTCACAGCCTTATGAAGGCTTTTAAGGTTTTAAGATCTTGCTGATTGCTCTAGTTACTTGTTTAGACAATCTAATACAATCAAACTAAATTTAGTCAATCAACTGCAAAGCAGATTTTCTATCACAGCATATTCTCTGATTGACATCCACAAATAAGATGGTATACAAAAGAACTGAGTATATGATTTATCATGCTAATGAAGGTGAGGTATGTCTTGAATTTATAGTGCTGACACTATTTTTTTAACGTGTGCTGATGTAATATGCACAGCTTTATTGTGTAAAGCACATGAGCAGTAATTTTCTTAATTTTTATCTGAATGCAATTAATAATAATATTTTCTCTTGCTATAGATGTGACTTTTCTAACGGAAGACAAGATATATGAAATTCTTGAACTATGTCGAGAGAAGGAGGATTATTCCCCTTTAATTCGAGTGATTGGGAGAGTATTTTCCAGTGCTGAAGCACTGGTACAGAGTTTCCGAAAAGCCAAACATCACACCAAGGAGGAGCTCAAGTCTCTTCAAGGAAAGGATGAAGACAAAGATGAAGATGAAAAGGAAAAAGCTGCCTGTTCGGCTGCTGCTATGGAAGAAGATTCAGGCGCATCATCATCTTCATCGTCAAGAATAGGTGACAGTACACAAGGAGATAATAACCTCCAAAAATTAGGCCCTGATGAGGTGTCTGTAGATATTGAAGCAGTCAGGCGGGTCTACGATAGATTACTTTCTAATGAAAAAATAGAAACTGCCTTTTTAAATGCACTTGTGTACTTGTCACCCAATGTGGAATGTGACTTGACTTACCATAATGTATACTCCCGGGATCCTAACTATCTGAATTTGTTTATTATCGTTATGGAGAACGGCAATCTTCATAGCCCAGAATATCTGGAAATGGCTCTGCCTTTGTTTTGCAAAGCAATGAGCAAGCTGCCCCTTGCAGCTCAAGCAAAACTGGTCAGATTGTGGTCTAAGTATAGAGCAGACCAAATTCGGAGAATGATGGAGACGTTTCAGCAGCTTATTACTTACAAAGTCATAAGCAACGAGTTCAACAGTCGTAACCTAGTGAATGATGACGACGCTGTTGTTGCTGCTTCCAAGTGCTTGAAAATGGTTTACTATGCAAATGTAGTAGGAGGGGATGTGGATACAGATCACAATGAAGAGGAAGATGAAGAACCCATCCCAGAATCAAGTGAACTAACTCTTCAAGAGCTGTTGGGTGAGGAAAGAAGAAATAAAAAAGGTCCTCGAGTGGACCCACTGGAAACTGAACTTGGTGTTAAAACTATAGATTGCAGAAAACCACTTATTCCCTTTGAAGAATTTATTAATGAACCACTGAACGATGTTCTAGAAATGGACAAAGACTACACTTTCTTCAAAGTAGAAACAGAAAATAAATTCTCTTTTATGACTTGTCCCTTCATATTGAATGCTGTTACTAAGAACCTGGGACTGTATTATGACAATAGGATCCGGATGTACAGTGAACGACGCATAACTGTGCTCTACAGTTTAGTTCAAGGACAGCAGCTCAACCCATATTTACGACTTAAAGTGAGACGTGATCACATCATAGATGATGCACTCGTGCGGGTAAGTCACGCAGCAGCATGGAACCTAGGTTTGTAGCATTTGACTGTCACAAAATGCACAGGCTTTGACTAACTGACAAAGGCTACATGTGAATTCAGTATGTTGTATGCTAGACTTCCTCAGCAAGAATCTCAAATGGCTTTGCTGTGTCAAGTTTGAAATTCTGAACATGCTGCTGGAGACTTAAATGTTCATCTCAGAGTAATTGCCATCATAGGTGTTTAAGTATCAGACAGTTCTTAACCCTCACAAACAGGTTTCATGCCATTACGTATCTTGATGCAGAGAGTGGCCAAATTCTTTTTTCTGCATCATCTTTTGATAATGGGGGTTTTCCAGATGGGTGTTTGAATTAAAGCCTTTGAGCTGTGTGCTATTCTTGAGGACTTATGATCTTCTAGGTACAAAGCATGTGTAGAGACTGACTGCTTGATAAGTAGAGCTTCTTGCTTTTCTAAGCCTTGTTGCTATTTGATGCAAATAACACGAATGAGAAAGGGGACCTGTTAGTGCTCGAGAACTGTGAGAGCAGCCTGTTTCTGAATTGTGCTGCCTTCTTAAAGTAAAACAAAGACAATTGATTGTGCATTTTTTGAAGGTGGGAGTTGTGCGGAACACAAACTACAAGGAATATTTGACAGCAAGCACTTTTCCGTAAACTTGCCCCTTAATTTAAGAACTTTTCCTCCGCTTAGTTTTTTGCTTAAAGCTGTTATTTTTCAGAAGTCCATTTTTTGTTTTCTGTTAAAAGCAAAATAGTCCTTGTAAATTTTTAAACTTAAACTTGCTTCTAAAGCATGTTGCTAACAAGTCTGACAGGGCGTGTATTTGGGAGAGCCTTCGGGAAAGATAGGACTTTCCTTCTGAATGCAACAGCTATTTCCATTTTGATTTTTCAGCTTCAACTGAAACGGTATAAGAGCTAGTTCTGGGGTGATGTTTTATTGGTATCAGGTCTAGCAGAGAAGAAGCAGACCTTCCTCATACTGAAGGTGGGGAAGAAATCTTTGTGGACAGTAAGTGTAACTTAGCTCATGGACAGCAACTAGTTGGTGAGTTCCTACAGCTCAGCTGGGCCACAGCAAACATCACTGCGCTGTTGGTGATTTAAATCAAACATACGCATTTGTGATGCAAGTGCAGCAGCCCTAGCACTGTCCAGCAGTCTACAAATACATGGCTGGGCAGTTGCCATGGATCCTGTAATGGTTGTTAATTCAAGCTGTCAAAGCATGTTGCATTATGGTGATCTGACTGTCAAAAACCTACGGATAGTAGAAATTTTAGACTCTTGATTCTGAGATGGAAAATAAAGGAGAAATTGAACACTTTTACAGTCAGACAGTGAGCTGAACTTATGGTGTCGGTCAACAAAAACAAGCATGGCCCAAGCACTTCTCAAAAGTGAAAAATTGATTATATTCAAGAAATGGTGATGATTGAAGATTCACACTGTTGTACAGACCATTGGTTTCAGACTGGAAGAATGGAGATTTAGATTGCATGTAAGGAATGGTTTCGTTGGTTTTGTGTTTGGTTTTTTCACAGTAAGGGTAGTGATACTGTGGAACAGATTGATCAGAGAAGTGGTGGATGCCCCATTCTTGGAGACATTCAGGGCCAGGCTGGATGGAGCTCTGAGCAGCTGGGGTAGCTGTAGGTGTCCCTGTTCACTGCAGGGGAGTTGGACTAGATGGCCTTTAGAGGTCCCTTCCAACTCAAACAGTTCAAGTGCCTTGTGCTTTACTCAGCAGCTATCTGATCTGTCAGTTTGAAAACTGGTGCTGTTGCTACAGGTGCTTCCCGTAACAAATTTGGAAGGTTTGTCACAATTTTCATGATTTGTTTCCAGTTCCTGACACTTCGGTGGCATGAAATAATTTGAGACAGAAGTCTTCATTATGTCCCAATCATAGAAGTGACTTGGTGTCTCTGACTGCTCTCTGAGTTGGAACTGCAGGTCAAAGACAGATTTGATGCCGTCAGTGTTAGCTTAGGAACACACGGTATGAAAGTGAAAGCTACACTGTATGGGTTTGTATCAGTGACAGCTGCAGCTTTGAGTGCGATATTGAACTTAGCAAGGATCTCATTGAAAACTATTAGATTTTGCCAAGTCTAGAGCTGAGAAAGCATAGTCTTAAATCTGTTCAGTGCTTAAATTACAGGTAAGTAATACCACCTCTGATATTTTACTCTTGCACTGCTGTTGTTTTTTCCTTTGTTTGTTTTACTTACAGGATTCATATTCAATGATCTGTTGATCTGAATACCTCCATTTAATTAAATGACAAGTAATTTTATCCTCATGTCAGTAGACCAGTGTTTTTACAGGGTATTTTCTACAGAATTTTTGACAATATGCATAATAACTGACCAATGTTATGATGAAGTCATTCTCAAGCATATTGTGATTATAAGGTGGGGTTGAGGTGATCTCAATCGTATTTTTAACAGTACTGGATGTTTTAAGAACAACGGTAGCAATCAGCTGTCATAATTCATTTGAGTCAGTGAACTTGATGACAGATCTCTGCTAATCAGTCAGGCTGGTTTTCTCTCAATATTTAAACTTGAATTCATCATGTGCGTCCTGCTTTTTGGACTTCATTAAAACGAATATGAACACCAGGGCTTTTAGTCGGATTTTTTCCTTATCCTGAGAATTTGAAGTAATACCCCTTAAATACTTACTTAAAGCTGCTTTCTATGAAGAGAACTGTAGTTGTCCCTGGACTAAATACATCTAAGCAAAATTTTCATTTCTAAATTCATGATTTAATTTCTTTGCTTGTGCGCCATTGAGCTTTATTTTTGTTTTCTATTGAAATTAGCTTAAGCATACAGTACAAAGTCAGTTTCATTACAGTATACTTATTTTTATGTACATTAGTCTGAAAATTCCTGAGAGGGGAAACGGTCAAGTGTTAGTCCTCACTTCTGTTACAGAACTTTCACACTTGGGAGTTGAGAGCTCAGTTTGCAGTCCTAGAAAGCAGTTGAGATGCTTTTTTTATTTGCGTATAATGCGTTTCTTCCAGGAGGTTAGCTCTAATGCAACTGCATCATGTTACATGGATGTGGTGGTAATGAAAAGCTTATCCTTAAATCCTCTCTTTTGCCTTTTAGTCTCCCAACAGTTACTTCTCTCATCCACTTCCTCCAGGTTTACTCTTTTTCTTTGCACAGATTCTATGTGGATTTACTTTCAGGTAGCAGTAGTTTGAGAGGTATGAGCTTTGAGGTGAGTTTTGCAGTGGTGGATTCCTCCAGCAAGCTCGTATCTCTAACTGGTACTTCCTTGCAGGGTAGAAATTCACTTGGACAGATCTTGTTGTGAATTCAGACAGCTGGAAGGCAGCGTGCCTCTTGTAAGTGACTCTGCCAGCTGGATCAATGAGCAAATACTGTGTGACTACTCAAAGCAGCTTGCAGATTCTCACACTGTTAGACACCAAATATTCCAGGAGCTTTATGGTGTCCTTGTAGACTTAAATTGGTTTTTGTGTGTTCAGTTGAAAATCTCAACCCTTATTCTGGCAGTACTGATGTATGCCAGCAACGTGGGCAAGCATGTATAAGGACCATGAAATACAGCTTAAGGTGATGCTTTCTGGGAAGTTGCTAGAAAGTGTTATAACATCGGATGTTTAGCTAAATGATCCCAGCAGAAAATGTTAGCTTCTAAAATTCACATGCACTCAGATTGGGTTGATCTGTGTTAGCATGACTGACGTCCTTTATGCTGGCATTCATACTTCCTCGCTATAGAAACATTACTGCAGTTATGCTAAAATTCAGGACCTCTCTGATTATGTCTGTTTTCTACCAAGTTCCATTTTTTTCTTGTTAAGCGTCAGTTGAGAGACATGGATGTTCAGAGGAGCAGCTAAATCCGTGACTTTCGGTTGAGCAGCTTAGCAACATTGTCCTGGTTATAAAATCTTCTTCAAGGAACATTAGACTTTGACTCAAAATACGGGTTTGTTTGTAATCCTTTATCTGACTTCCTCTCAGACATCCAGCACAGTGTTCCAATCTGCCCAGCCAGTGCTGTTCAACTAAGAGTGCTTCCTTTCCCTTTATTACTACTTTTATGTTGCTTGTTGCAGTCTAGTTCTCAGTCAGAGAACAGAAGGTAAATGCACTGCTTTTCTGACATGAGAGTCATTGTGCTATGGCAAGGGATTGCAGCCTCAACAAAAACGCTCATGCGATATTTGCTTTTTCAGAACTCATCAGAATTCATAAAACGTTCAAAATCTGGGTCTTCATGGCTAACCTCCATTTCTTTAACTGTGTTTTATAATCAGTGGAGCTACCCAATCTATAGGCCATATATCTATATAGGCCCTGTATCTGCCCCTCCTGATAGTAATTTTCAATACCTGTTGATGTGATGTTTTCCCCACATGCTTTTTTTTTGCATGAGGAGCTTCAAAGTCTTCATGCACCTCGAACTCTGTCACTTACCTGCCCTGATGTCTCAGTCACTGGTGTCACTTCCTTCTTTATCCTCTTTCTTCCTGCTTTCCTTTACCCTCCTATAGTAAAATTCTGGTGCATTAAGGTGTGTGTTAGTGGTTGTGGGGATAAGCTGGGGTAATGAAATAGAAATGCTAGAAATGCACGTTAAGAATGCATACTGGTAAATACAATTGGCTGTTACTGTCAGTAATATAGAGCTCTTCATAGAGGAATGTACAGGTTCACTTTGTTTAACTGTAACTGCTGTTGAATTTTCTTCTGCATGCTGGTATGTTTAATATAATACTGCACAAGTTCTGTATGTTTACACTTCAAACAGCATTATTTCTTGCCAGGTATAAAATCTCTAACTTGTAGTTTAATGAAAAGACAAATTTCTGTTGGAAAGTGTTACAGCCCTGTAACAGTTCGTATGTAGAAGTGAAACCCTTTCCTATAAAACATGACTTCTGTTTGACTTTATGCTTCCCAGGAAGAAGTGCAGTAGATGTGCTTAGGGCCACTGAAGACAAAAGAACATGAGACTTGAGATTTCTTCGCTTAGGGTCAGGAGGGAAGGAGATTCGTTTGGCTAACATTAGTGTCTTTATTTTTGTTACTCCCATCTCTACGCTGTTAGTGAGATGTGGCCACCTTATAAAGGCGTGTCTTCTGCTATAAGTTGTCACGTGAAGCTTCCCGAAAATATATCTGTGTATTCACAAAACGTGTAGTTGTCAGTTACGTAGATCGAACTGCAGTCTTTTGTTGTCAGATGAATTCAGTTATCACAGCGATACACCTTGTCTTCATATTTGTTTTTGTGATTTTTGTCCAACGTAATGCTAACTTTCTTGAAGTAAGTGTTTCAAAGAATGGCAATAGAGTGCTCTAGCAGACTGACTGGCTAACATCTCATCTTTGGTAAGTTTCCTGCTACAGAAATCCCCAAATTCTACTACACATTTAAGGTGATTTCTCATTAACATTAACATATGGTGTGCCCCCAGTGGCGCAGTGGTTTAAGCTGCTGCCTGCGGCACTGGAGGGCCCGGGTTCGAATCCCCCCTGTGGCGCAGGGGTAGAAGTGCCACTTCGCTACACAGAGGGCTCGAAACCCGGGAGTTGGACTCGATGATCTCTAAGGTCCCTTCCAACTCGCACGATACTATGATACTATGATATTGTAAGTTGTGATTTATACATGCGTTCTTCTCA
The DNA here is from genome assembly GCF_039878825.1 of Excalfactoria chinensis. Taxonomy (NCBI): domain Eukaryota; kingdom Metazoa; phylum Chordata; class Aves; order Galliformes; family Phasianidae; genus Excalfactoria; species Excalfactoria chinensis. Next base: position 124,768,503 of record NC_092825.1, read on the forward strand.
GATCTGGAGGGTGATTTTGCTTTAGTTACTTGATGTTCCACCGAAATGTACTAATGAAATAATTACATCTGTTCACTCAATAGCTAGAGATGATCGCCATGGAAAATCCTGCAGACTTGAAGAAACAATTGTATGTTGAATTTGAAGGAGAGCAAGGGGTAGATGAAGGAGGTGTTTCCAAAGAATTTTTTCAACTGGTTGTGGAAGAAATCTTCAATCCAGATATTGGTATGTTGTCTAATAACTTACTTAATACTCAGAAGTGAAGGTAATGGTAGTTCCTTTCTACTGCTTCTTTTCCCTGAAGCTCCACAGATTGGTTTCTTGGTGATTATGAGAGTACTTAACTCGTTGAGGGTTCAGCATTTTGCCATCAGTCACCCTTCTGAGAAGCAGTGATGAGAGGCACAACTGTGCAGTTTGTGAGAGCCATCATTGTTTGCTTAAATATGAATCAGTAGGACAGGGTTCCTTTGCAGGGTTCCTTTGTTTGTTCTCTCACCTTTCTCCTCGCTTTGCTTTGTGATTAGCTTCTAGAATTAGTAAGCAAACCAAAGAGGAAGAACTTCTGCAATAAAACCAGAGTTAGGACTATGGTGAGTTCTTGAGTTATTTGCTCCCCTCCCCTTCCCTCACCTTAAGAAAAATCTCATTCTAAAAAGTCTCAGTTCTTCTTATGGTTTGATGTAAAATGGCTACAGCATACCAGTAGTGTCAGATTTGCCTGTAGTTGATTAAGAACTACAAATAATTTGTTGTAGTCAGAGTATTTGTATTTGTGTTTTAACCACATTCACTGTTGTTTTTTTTTCCCCTTAACACTTCCATTTTTTGAAATGCAGCTATACTCTGCTTTTAATGTGCAGCTTGCTTGCAGCTTTTAAAGGATTAAAATTGTTTATTATTGTGAATACAACGTGTCAGTATAGAAATCAGGGCCTTTTACCTGGTTAAGGTGCTAACTTCATAATTTATTTAGAGTTTGATGGAACAGTTACAGTTCCTGTAATGTAATGTCCATTAAAGCTCTACAGCTTGTGGCTGGTAGGTAACTTGTGTTCATCAAACTGATGTAAAAGAATCTGGATCTTGGGACTTGCCCTTCAGCGCTTGCAAGCCAGATCTTGTCAAAAAGTGGCACAGATTCACAGACTAGTTTTACTCAGAAAACTGCTGTTGGGGAGAGTTAGAATCTAGGTTAGCAAGGCTAGTCAGAGTATTGCGGAGCATATGAAAGTATTAAGACTTGTGTCAGAATCAAAGTCTGGTTCTGCTAGTTGGTTAATATATGTACATTCCCTACATATAAAGATGTGTAATCCATTAGCTGTGCATGCATTGTTTAAATATTGCTGCTGTATTCAAGTACAAATAATTACATGCTTTTTTAATTTATATCAACTGTATTGACAAAAACTAACTTATCTGCTTATGCCATAGGTGTGTAGAAGCAGAAAATGTAGCTTGCCTTCACATTTTATTTTGCATCTATTAACATGCACTGTAGAATAACAGCTTAAGCACTGTGTATACCAGGTGTGACTTCTGATTTGTAAATGCTTTATTTAGCAGTAGAAATCCTTTGAAGATAATTAGCTGTGTTCTGATAGCTACACGGAATGATGTTTATTGTTATAGTAGTTCATTTGCACGTACGTTGTGAGTGTATTCATATTATAAACTGCCTTAAAGATTTTGTTCAAGGAATCAATAACACAGACAAAGTTGGGGATTTATTACTGGCAATCTTCGTGGCAAAAAAAGGTCTAATTTCATATAGTAATCCTGACTACACTGTGCAGTTGTTTTCCCTTTATTTCAGCTTCTCTTTTTTTCTTTATTTTCCTTTTTTTCCCTGGTGTTATATTGTGATTTTAGTGCACAGTACTCCTAATTTTGGTCGATAAATAAAACTGGATTTCATTTTAGAGCCTTTTCAGAGGTGAATCTGGGAAAAATGTTAGTCCTTTGTTTATTTAGACATTTGTTGTAAGCAGTGGATTTCATAGAGGGATTCATTTAAACAGTTTATAGCCTGTATAGAAGCTGGTTTGATGAGCAAGAGCTAATCTGGTGGCTTGCTGCAGCAAAAAGGGTAAGAGGCTCTTTGCCCTACTCTCATTCATATAGCCCTATCCCTTCCCTTCATCTTTCAGCATGTGCCAGTTCAACTGTTTAATGAAGCCTTCTATGAACTTGGCAAGAAATGAGTTACCTGAAACAGTATGTTAATGAAAAGAGGGGATATAGGGAAAAAGACAAAGCCACAACAGCAACATACTATTAAAATTGCAACCCTTCTATGAAACAGCAGTCTCATGTTGTGTTTTCTTGTCAAGTTAGAACGTGTGTGACAGCTGAAGCAATTCTGTCAAATATCAAAAATTGTTTATGTTTTTATATGCTTATATGTATATATGTGAGTGCATCTTGGGCATCTTAACTCGTTTTAAGTTCATTTGTAACTCTTATCACCAACTCATCACCGTAAGTTTCAGCTCATAGAATCTCAGAGGTTGGAAAAAAACTCTCCGATCTTTTAGTCCTTCAACTCATCCCCACCATGCCATGACCCTCAGTGCCACATCCACACAGTTCTTGAACACATCCCAGGATAATGACTCTGCCACTTCCCTTGGCAGTCCATTCCAGTGCCTCACAATCTCTTCTGTGAAAAAACTTTTCCTAATATCTGATATGAACATCCCCTGGCCATTACCTTAAGGTAATTACTAACCTGTCACTAGTTACCTGGGAGAAGAGGTCGACTCCCACCTCACCACAGCCTCCTTCCAGGTCATTGTAGACAGTGATGAGGTCCCTCCTGAGCCTCCTCTTCTCCAGACTGAACAATCCCAGCTCCCTCAACCATTTCCCATAAGACTTGTGCTCCAGGCCCCTGACAGCTTTATTGCCTTAATCTGGACACTTCAGGGCCTCAGTGTTTTTTTGGGCCTCTCAGTAGCGAGAGGCCCAAAACTGAATACAGTATTCAAGGTGCAGCCTCACCAGAGCTGTTTACAGAGGGATGATCACCTCCCTGCTCCTGCTGTCTGCACTGTTTTTGATACAAGCCGTAATGTCACTGGCCTTCTTGGCCAACTGGGCACACTGCTGGCTCCTGTTCAGATCCTTTCCTGCTGAATGGCTCTGTGGCGGAACTGCGTGTAGTCCTGTTTTTTAGCCAGAATCAGCATGGAAAAGCCTTTGAGGAAAGCCTGCCAGTTACAGTAACCAGAGTTCAATGTGGTTTTATCCACGTGATTTTTGATTACATTCTGCTCTTGCACCATTGGATTTATCAAAGTTAAAATCCACGTTGACAATGTGCTGCTTCTTCCTCAGTAATGAGAGGGATAGAAGCTTGTATATGTGCAGCTTCAGCAGATTCAGTAGGATTTAGTATCACAGGGCTCATGCATGCTTTTTGTGGTAACGTGAGTACTAGCATTTTGAGTAGCTTCTGTTACTCTAAAGGTAAGTAGCTTTTCTTTGCCGTTAAATTCAGTATAGTGCTAAATCTTTTCTAATATTAATTCTAATACACAGGGGTTCATGAAGGTATGTTTTACGTGTTGGGGCTGTTGTTTCTTTTTTTAAAATATAACCATGACTGTTTAAAACAATTTTTTTACAGGCATGTTCACGTATGATGAATCTACAAAACTGTTTTGGTTTAATCCGTCCTCTTTCGAAACTGAGGGTCAGTTTACACTGATTGGCATAGTACTGGGTCTCGCCATTTACAATAACTGTATACTGGATGTACATTTTCCCATGGTTGTCTACAGGAAGCTAATGGGCAAAAAAGGAACTTTCCGTGATCTGGCAGACTCTCATCCTGTAAGTTCATTATGTTCTTTGTGTTTATTACTGCGTTTTCTGTGTACTGCCTTAATCAAGATTTAAATACAATAGAACTGTCAGAATTGAAAGTAAATTGACCAGTGACTTGTGTGAAGAGTCTGTATCTGTTCAAATAAATCAATAGCAATGAAAACCTATATCTGACTCGGTGGAGGTTGTGAACAAAGAAGGCTGGATATTAATAGAGCTTTGTTCTATTTCTTGTTTTCTAGCAAACTACCAAAGTTGCTTATTATGTTGTATATTATTAACTAAGTATTATTGTTTATAAACATGGACTGTTGTTAATCGTTGCTTAATAGCTTCCCAAAGAGATTTCTAAAACAATAGCTAGAATTGCGTTGTATAGTTTTCTACAAAATATGTTACAGTGGCACTTGACCTGCAAAGGTTTGATGCTTGTATTGTGCTTCCTCTTGGTATTTTAATATAAATTAACTTAAGAGCTTTCACAAACCAAAGATGAAGTTCCAGGTAATCAAGCCACACAATACTTTCTCTAGTGATAAAGCATGGAGAAAATGGATAGGGGCTTCCTTACCTGGGTAAAACCAAGAGCTTCAAATCCAGTCGTTTCCAGTGCAAGGTATTATAAGAGATGCTGTGGAAGTGCTGAAAGAACATAGCTAGTAAAAGAGTGAGGCATTCATGTAAGCTTTCAGTAATTAAAACATAAAGAGGAAGCTTATTACTTCTACTTAACTACAAAAGTACATTTGCATTCATTTCCTCTTTTACGTTCAGTTTGTATTCAGTCTGTATTCAGTCTGAGTCCTACACCTCTGTCCTAGCGAAAGAATTGTTTCTTTTTTGCACAGGCTTCGGTTTCCAGAGAGCCTTAGTCTTTTCCTAAGGCACTGTAAGGAGAAAGACTGACCATTTCTTTCAGTGGAACTCACTGTCAAAAGTAATTTCAGATTGCACTTGTCCAATTCTGAGCTAAGCCGTACTTATTTCGTAAAGACCTTGGGATCTGTTAACTACTTTACTACTACTTCTTTATTTTTTTTGTACAGACACTTTCTTAATTTAATGACTGTCCTATCTGTGTTGCTTGCTTCTACATTACTTCCTAATTCACTTCTAAATCAAGATGTAGGGGATAAAAACCTGCTGTCCATTTTTTCTCTGACACAATAATTTCTTTGATTTTTTTTTAAAGCACAAATAGAACTTAGTGGTTTGAAGTGTTCTGGATGTAAATATGGGTTCAAGAGAGTTTAAAGTGAAAGTTAATCACTGGCCCATAACCCGCTGATCAGACCACAGTGCTTGACACCACCGCTGAGTAATAGTAGACTTTCTTCACGTCATTATTATTGTTGGTTGCCTTTTTTTCTCTTTGTCTTTCCTTAGCATCTGCTCTTTGTTGCTTTTACAAACACTGAGTGAGCTCGATGTTTGTTAGGAGTGAATGGGAATTAAGTAACTTGTCACAACTGTTTTCATGACAGATTATTTCGTGTCTTCTGGTACTGCCCTGTGAAATGTATTGAAACTTACTTATGACAGACCTGTATCTTAACCTCATAGGTTCTTTACCAGAGTTTGAGAGACTTGCTAGAGTATGAAGGAAGTGTGGAAGATGATATGATGATAACTTTTCAAATATCTCATACGGATCTCTTTGGCAATCCAATGATGCATGATTTAAAGGAAAATGGTGATAAAATTCCTATAACAAATGAAAATAGAAAGGTATGCTTTGTGCTCAAATAACTTCGTAAAAGTAATCAGTGTTTTTTGTGTGCTCTGTGGGGAATTACTTGGGGCTCTATAGAAATTTGGTCTCGCAGTGTAAGTGTTAAAGCATTTATTTACTTGTCCTTGTTTTGTTAAAGGGAGCATTGATACGTACATATATACAAAGCTTCTGGGGGTGTTTTGACCTGTTTGAGAAACATTTGAGACTTGTTCCTTAACATTACTGAGTTGAAGCTGAGCCCAGGTTATCTGGGCAGAGTTAAATGTATTGTGGAGTTTTACATTAATAGGAGATTCTTTGAGTGGAGTGTGTATCAAAATACTAAGGATTTCTTGGGGTTTGTTTCCTTACAGGAATTTGTCAATCTGTATGCTGACTATATACTCAATAAATCAGTAGAAAAGCAGTTCAAGGCCTTTCGGAGAGGATTCCACATGGTGACCAATGAATCTCCTTTGAAATATTTATTTAGACCAGAGGAAATTGAATTACTTATTTGTGGAAGTAGGGTAAGAGTCCTGAGTGTACATGAGAAAAAGTGGAGCTTTTTTGATATAATCAGTGGTCGTTCTTAAAAATGTCATCTTCTTACAGAATTTAGATTTTCAAGCACTAGAAGAAACGACAGAATATGATGGTGGCTATACAAGAGACTCTCTTATTATTAGGTAATTCTTTTTAATTTCTGAAGGATCACAAGCAGTTTACTTTCCTGTTTCTTCATAATGAATTTAATAGTGTAAGATTTTGTATTTTTGAGGCATTGGATTTAAGTCTTATCTGTAATTCCACTTGGCTCAAGTACTGTCGTTAGAGTGGGTACCATAAGTGATGCTTTGGCTTCCACTGAACTAATGTAAATCTTAAAAGTTTGTTTCTTTGGGACTTTGTCTTTCTCTTATATAAATTGGACAGTTTAAATAAATCAGCTTTGCTTTGGTTTTCTTTGGGAGGTTGAATTGTTTGAATAGATGCATTGTGCGAAGAACATTTCATTTCCCTGCTTAGAAATGAAGCAAACTCAACATTTTTAAGAGGGGAAATGTTTTTAGTGTGTTTATTCCTTTTCTGTCCCCTTTGACTGGAGAGCTCTGCGAAGGCAAGAGTCAGAGACACGTGTCTTTGGTCTTCTGGGTTTTACCATAAAGCTGTATTTCATGATGGGGCAGAACTCTTTGACGGCAGTTGCATTTGTTTATTGTGGTGTTTAAGAAAGCAGATGGTTCAGTTGAACCGTATAGTGGAACCTCTGGAGGGTGGAAGAATGGTAAGACAAAGAATGTTTGCATATCATTTATCAGCGGACTTAACCTTAAGAAATATTTAAACCACAATATTTTGGTAATATTTCTACATTTCTTGGCTCTCTCACTGGTTGGTTAATACGTTAATGATGGGTTTTCTTGAATGTAACTTGTGAATTGATAAGATCGGTTGGACTTCTAAAACGTCAAAGTTTAATTGCTTATGAAGGTCTCACACTGAAGACTGATGTCAATTCACTCATTTCTTTCTTCCTTGCTAGGGAATTCTGGGAGATAGTCCATTCATTTACAGATGAACAGAAAAGACTGTTCTTGCAGTTTACAACAGGCACAGACAGAGCCCCTGTGGGAGGACTTGGAAAGTTAAAGATGATCATAGCCAAAAACGGCCCGGATACAGAGAGGTAAAATTCAGTTTTGTTTGCTTGTTTATAAATGAAAATAAATTCTGTGCTTTTGTTTAGTTTATTAACTTAGTTAAATCTGAAAGTTGAATCTTGAAGCAAAGAGGATGCTCTTTGATTTCTCCTAAATGAGGAAATAGCAGTGTATTTTGTTGCACGTAGGCATGCTTACTTGTTCCTTGATCTCAATTATTCTCTCTCTTTTCCCCACAGGTTACCTACATCTCACACATGCTTTAATGTACTTTTGCTTCCGGAGTACTCAAGCAAAGAAAAGCTTAAAGAAAGATTATTGAAGGCCATCACATACGCCAAAGGATTTGGCATGCTGTAATAAATGTAACAAAAGGGATGAAAAAAAAAATGATGGTGGTGATGTCCCTGTCCAAAAAGGCCATAAGATAGTGAGCTACAGTAGTCACCTGTGTTTGTGCCTCCCTTCTTTACTGGGGACATTGGGCTGGAACAGCAGATTTCAGCTGCTTATATGAACAAAATCTTTATTTTTTCTTTTAGCGTGAAAGTGTTACATATTCTTTCACTTGTATGTACAGAGAGGTTTTCCTGAATATTTATTTTAAGGGTTAAATCACTTTTGCTTGTGTTTATTACTGCTTGAAGTTGAGCCTTTTTGAGTATTTACAAGAAAACAAACTGTACTCTCCCAAGGAAACTATTGCCATCATTTGTAGACTATGTAACCTTCAAGTATGTGCTATATTTTTGTCCCTGTATCTAATCAAATCAAGAACTGTACTTTTTGAAGAGTTTGCTTTTGAAACTTGAAGTCTTGGAAAACAGTGTGATGCAATTACTGCTGTTCTAGCCCCCAAAGAGTTTCTGTGCAAAACCTTAAGAATCAATAAAGATGGAAGGGAGAACTTGGAATGTTAAATTGCAGCCTTGAAAACTTTACTTTAGTCACAGCACAACAATTAAAATTCATTTCACTATATGTTGTCTTCACATGTCTTGTAATAAATTGTGGTTTTAATTAGAAAAAAAAACAAAACATTTCTTAGCATATGAAAGGGTAGAAATTTTAGTTACTTTTTCTAAAAAAAAAAGAAAAGTTTACTGGGGAAAAGTGCATTTTCAACTGAACAGCTTTAGAGTAGGGAGTGATGAAGTGTTTGGGGCCGGGGCGGGGGGGAAGATAGGAAGTTTTTGCTATATTATAAACAAAGCATGTGGAAGTGCACTTAAAATGAAGTTTTATTCTCAATTGCCTATTATGTTGACCTTTTAAATAGACAATCCAAAGTCTTCCCTACGTGTTATGTCATCGCCATTTATTTAATGAATCGTTATTCCTCCTTATCAAGGCACATGATCAGTGTTGCAACGTAATCTGAAGGGATGGCTGCTGTACGTTAATCACATCTAACGATAAGCAGAATTGAAGAATACGAAACCTAAAGGCCTATTTCACGTTGTACACTTCCGACCATTAAATAAACTGGTAGAAAGTAAGCAATGAGGTTACGTTCATCTGCTACAGAAAACATGCCGTAGGTTTTTAATTTAAGTCAACGAATCATATCGGAAATAAATCCTTTACCTTTTGCAGTCTGTGTTTAACGTTAATTTCTCCTGTTGCAATATATGACAAAGGGATAATGCATCTTTAAGCGGAGACATAACTGGCATATCTCTTTTATAATGCAAGCTACAGCTGACGTGCAGAGCTGAGCTTGTGCCTTGACAATTGCTATAACTGACTACTACAGATCAGATCAGCGGCTGTGTGGAATTGGCATTAAAAAAGGCATAGTTTTGAAATCATTGGAGAAAGAAAAGATGTCTTTCAGGATTATTTTAATAATCACTTTCTAGTAATAGAAACAGACAACTGCTGTGTAACTATGATGCTGAATAAAAAACAGTGACCTTTTTTTCACCATGTTTCAGTGAAATAGAAAACGATTTCCTTACTTTGATAAAACTGGATATTAAATTATTTCTTTAGAAAACATTGTAGTATAGCATAATTTGAGAGCTAAAGATGCGTAAAAGCTCTCCAGAAACGAACTTGTAGTGGTGTGGGGCCCGGCAATGGTCCGTTTTTGAGTCCCAGCTGATGCACGTCTGCCTTGCTGGGGAGGGAGGGATGCTCTTTGCCTTCTCATCTTTGACCTTCAGGTGGCACTTAAGGAACACCTTCAGCACTTCCACCTCTGAATGTGTCAGATTTAAGAGGAAAATGCAAGATGGTTTGATGGTGCTCATGGATTCATTTGGACGTAGGGCATTTTTCACTGTAGGCGGTGAGAAGAGACTGCTGAGTGCTGTGAGGTGTTTTGTAGCAGGTGTAAAGAACATCAGTAGCCTGATACCGTTCAGAGTACATCTGTGATGCGTTTTATTCTCGTGTAGCTATGGATGGTAAGCTCAAGATGGTTAAGCTCAAGGAAGAAAGGTTTAGATTGGATGTCGGGGAAGTTCTTTACTATGAGAGTGGTGAGGTGCTGGCACAGGCTGCCCAGAGAGGCTGTAGATGCTCCATCCCTGGAGGTGTTCAAGGCCAGGTTGGATGTGGCCCTGGGCAGCCTGGAGTAGTGCCAGGTAGGCAGCCCTGCCTGTGGTTATGGGGGTTGGAGCTTCATGATCTTTGGGGTGCCTTCCAACCCAAGCCGTTCTGTGATGGTGGTTGTGCCCAACTGATGGACATGTAGAAATCTTGGGGTTTCTTACAGTTTTTAGTGTGTCCAAAAGGTGGGCAAGTCACATAATTGCCTAGACATATAAAGCTCTCACTGAAGTGCTGTTATTGTAAATATGCTTTTCCTGTCATTCTTCAGCATTAAAATAACGCGTAATTGTGTCAGCCTTTAAAGCTGTAGGTTGTTTCTTGAGGAATCATTTTCAGGTAAGCTGTGAAAACTTTGCAACTGACAAGTTTTCCATGCAAATCTTTCCCAAAATGCCCTCTTATAGTGTTATAAATCTGAGCTAACCCTCCTGCAGCAGCTGCTACAGTTCCAGATGAGTAACTCTAACTCGTGAAGCGGTGCAGCTGCAAGCTGCTCTCCTGCTCTACAGGAGTTCCAGGCCGTCTTCTGTTTCCGGAAGGGCTCATCAAGGTACAGAACATGCTGTTTCAGTTCTCTTTTGCTGGGCTCTGGGAACAGCTCTGAATGTTTTTCACTGTCTTTCAGCCAAAGTATAGCAAAACTCTGGGTCTACAGAAGCGTCCTAAGCTTAGGTTTACTTAAGCTGTCACTGAAATATCTCAGATACTCGGAAGAGGACTGAAAGGATTGTTTCTTTTATAGTAGTGCTAGAATCCCAAGGGAACACGGTCATTTTAGGTGAAGGCTTTTGTTGATTGCTGAAAAGATTTCAGGGGAAGCCATCGGTGCGTGGGCAAAGATTGCTTAACTAAGGAACAGCGTGTTGTGGATTTCTGACTGGGCTTATCTACCCTTTGGCAGGCACAAGCGTGAGCCTGGACCAGGACAGCCAAGGAGAGCGCCTTCCATCCCCATGTCTTGAGAAGAGCTGACACTGAAGTGGGCTGGTATGAGCCGGGGTCTCCGTGAGTCACACTTCATCTAACGGCAGCCTTCACCACTGCAGTAGGAGCTTCGGACTGCAGTAATACCCCATTGCATGGGGATTAAAGACTAATGGTGGCTTTGGCTACCTTCATTCTGTGTCTGTCATAGAATCATTTAAGCTGGAGAAGACCTTTAAGATCAAGTCCAGCCATCAGCCCACCCCACCATACCCAACTAACCATGTCCCTAAAGTGCCACATCTACACGTTACTTGGAACACCTCCGGGACTGGTGCCTTCACCGCTTGTACCTGTGCACAGCTCCAACAATAATGGATGGGCCTCTCAGTGTTAACTGAGGCGACCAAACATGTTGAAGCCTAAGGTCAGTAGCAGGACCCAGGCCATGTGCACAATGGTCTGCCTGGTTTAGAATTGCAGGGATGTCCCCATTGCCCTCCATTGTGTGGAGCTCTGGAACAGTCAGCCCCAAGATTCACTCTAACTGGCCTAAATCCACGCATCATATGGAAATAGCGGGGATCTCTGGTGTTTGTTGGACGGATAATCTGAACTGCAGGGGAACTGACAGCTGGTTCTCTGAAAATGAGTGGATCTTTGCAGCACAGTTTGTTCAACTCATCAGCCCTGGAGGTAAGTGGTGCTAGAAAAAGATGTTTCAGTGCTTCTCCATCTCTTCTTGTTAAGTGCTGGAATAGTGCTTATTATTATCCCTCCCTGGGGAGGCGTTCGAGTTGCCATCCCTGGATGTGTTTAAAAGCTGTTTGGATGTGGTGCTCAGGGACATGATTTAGCGGAGGGTTGTTAGGGTAGGATGGTTGGGTTGTGGTTGGACTCGATGATCTTTAAGGTCTTTATCAATTCTATGAGCATGGAATGTGTCCAAAGAGGCAAAAAAGCTGAAGCATGAACTACACACAGGGCAGATTTATGTCAAAGCTGCATGATGTCCTGGGAGGATAGTTCTGGTGTGGGTGCGGTGGTAGAGCACTTGGAGAAAGTCTCAGAGCTGCTGCTGCTTCTGGAGCGAAGGTAATGGTTGTGCTCGCTCTGGGAGGTGAGGACAGCCCACCATCCGGTGCATGGGGCTGCAGGAGCCGGCGTCCTTGTGCACCCGGAGTCTGCCCTGCCTCTCCTTGTGCTGCAGACGTGGCTGTGCAATCTCCTCCTCTGCAGCAAAGCCCTGAGGGCTGCTGGCAGCTGCAAGCCTGGACATTTGGCTGGTGAGCCCAGTGAGTAAACTTGAGCTGGAAATGGTTGCAAAATCTGAATTTGGGGAACAAAAAGCCAAGCTGGCTGTAGACCTTCAGGGTGTTCCCTGGGATGTGTGTGTGCGTTGTTTCCTTCCACCTCAGAGCGGAAGGCAGTGGGGCTTCCCCGGCCTCCCAGCGGGCTCTGCTGCTCAGCATCCCCCTTTCATCTCTTTGCTGTAAATTTAGGGTGGAAATGGGGATTTCCAGACCGTCGTCTTCCCTCCGGGAAGCTGCCACAGCCCAAAGCCCGGCTTCAGCTGCCTGCACAGTTGCCAGACCCATCTAGTAAATAATTCATTTTGCTGTCAGGAACACACAAAGGGTTTTATGAACGCTGAATTATGTAAACATGGGTCTGATTCTTTTTGTCTGTTCCAGGATGGAAACGTTTATAGTGCCAGGGGACTCTGAAGCCAAGCACAAACACTGCCCTGTTGCCAGTCCATACATAAAGGCATGGAGCAGCTCTCCTGTGGTCAGCACTCGCTCCTGCTGTACTGCTGTGCCCAGCGTGTAAGAGGTTTGGATGATGAACTCTCTACTCATCCAGGCCAGCAATATGGGAGCAGATCTAAGCCTGCCAATGGATGGACCAGCTCAGAGAGACACTGGTGTGGGAGTGGAAAAAGAGCAGTTTGTTTCTTAATGTAAAGCAGAGCTCTCTGGTTAATAAATATTTGGCCAGAACAAAACTTGTAGGACCGATGTCTGAGAGAGTTAAGTGCAGGGCTTGTTCCTTAAGTCTTCCTGAGTAAGGTCTGCACAACCAGGCTGACCACAAACACTGGCTGTGTGAGGCTGTGTGTATGCAGGAGTGCTGGTTTGCTGTCACCACCCTTTACCATCGTTGCTCCCTCATCGTGGCCCTTCTGCACCCCTAGCAGATAGAACCCTTGGGTCTCAGCTTTGAGCAGCACTACCAGGCACAGTCCCCAGCTCCTCCCCAGATTCTGTCTGGTGCTAAGGTGTGAAGTGAGTACTGGGCCCACTGAACTGCTTGCCGTTTCAGGCTGTGTGTTTATGTGTTCCCTGACAGCTTTCACGTTCCTTGCTTTTGTGAACTCAGGTGGGCTCAAGGATCAGCCCAGCTCCTGCCAGGAGGGGAGCTCTGGGTAGCAGAAGGTTGTTAAGTGTGTATTTCTGCTGGATGAGGCCCCATCCCTGCTGTGTCTCTGGGCACAGAAGCAGGGTGCTGCCCCAGATGCCTTGCAGTAAGCACAGAATGCAGTGATCCCCACTTGGATTTCTGTCGCATCAGAGTCTTCTGGGCTATGTACTACTGGTAAAGTCTGTGATAAAACACTAAGAAAACGGGGTGAAGGATGAGAAAAAAACACAGTGCTACTCAAAATAATTTAATGTACACGCTGTATCCACATTAAGGGGAAACAAACTTCTTACAGAGATGGAAGATGGCAAAGGATGTGATTTCACAGTGCCAAAAGCTACACAGTTTTAAAGTGACCAAAGCCAATAATATCAGGAGTGCTCTTTTCTGGCATGTGATAAGCAGAGAGAAAGGAAAAGGGAACGGCAAACACTTTCCCTGATGGCTGAAGCTGTTGGAGCCATCTGGTGAACAAGTATTCTCACCTCTGGGGGTGTGGAGGGGCTTTGGCAAGTGCATGTTTGGTGTAAGTAATACTTGGGATGGCTCTACCTGTGTTAGTTGATGAAATAAAGAAAATACAGATCTAATGGCAGGAAAGACTGCAACAGGGTGTCCACAGCTTGTAGGAACCCTGTGGGGAGGGAAGGTCGGCAGGCAGACAGGGACAGCCTGTCCTGCAGCCCTAGCAGCTTACGGAATCATTTGAGTTGGAAGGGACCCTTAAAGGCCATCTATTCCAACTCCCCTGCAGTGAGCAGGGACACCTACATCAACATCAGGTTGCTCAGAGTCCTGTCCAGTCTGATCTTGAGTGTCTCCAGGTTCAGGGCTTCCATCACATCTCTGGGCAGCAAAGCTTCCTAGCAGTGTCCCTCCAGCACAGAGCAAACTCTATGTCTGGGAGCAGCTCTTTGTTCTTCCCAGGTTTTGTCAAGCTTTATTGCTATGCAGACATCTTCCATCAGTGAGCTTTTGGGGATTCCCTCTCAAGTGAGGGTTGTACACAGAGCTACACTGTGTAGGCCAGGTGTCTTCTCAGCCACAGTCCTACAGCTTGTGCAGATTGCTTCACTGTGAAAGAAGAAAGCTTCTGAGAAGCCAGGATGCGTATCCATGCATTTAATAGGCTAGAAAGGTAGACTGTGTACCCTATGAATATATTTTTTAAAAGCCTTAAAAAAAATTCATAATAATCCCTCTACTTTCCATATAATGCCGCCTTAACACAACGTGTGTGTGAAGAGACGGTGTGTCAAGACCTACGCATGCCATACACGCACTGGATGGTCTGAGCATAACTTAGAGGAAATCCACTCCCAGTACAAAAATGTACCCAAATGATGGACCAAATCTCCCCTACGAAGAAGGTGACATCATCCTATTTACAAGAAAATTCTGCTTCAGTTAAAAATGCTAAAAACCATTTTCACGTCCGTATAAAAATAATCGTGGCTATGTATGCGCACTCGTATTTATATACATTTATGGCTTTCACGCATTCCAACCTCCTCCATTAAGCGGTGAAATATAAATACTACATCAGTCCTTTTTCTGCTCCTCAGGTTTTTCAGGCTCTGCTTCTCCAACAGACAAGGTGCCACTACCATATTTTTTCACTCTGGTTTCTACTCTGGCGAGTCTCTGCTTAACTTTTTGTTGAGAAGAGCTGTACTCTGCCAACAGCCTCGCAAACCTCGTCTGCAGCGTATCCAGGGCTGTTTCAAGCCTGTCTATTTTTTCTTCCAAGTCTTTTGGGTCAGCTCCTGCTTTTGCCGCTTCCTCGTCTATTAAATTGTCTTTCATCAGAATTTGTCGGCCCTTCTCTTCCAGAGCCTTTTTGGCTTCTGGGTATTCTGTGAGGGCTTCCATTAAATCATCTTTAGACAAGCAGAACAAATCCGAATAACCGATACTCCTTATGTTGGCTGTCCTCCTGTTGCCAGATTTGCTGCCTTTGATGTTGAGGATGCTGATTTCACCAAAGTAGCTGCCGTCGCTCAGGACTACAAATTGGGTTATACCGTCATCTGCCACCACTGCCAGTTTTCCTTCCTTTATGATGTACATTTCCCTCCCAATATCTCCCTTCTTGCAAATGTAGTCCCCAGGACTGAAGACGGTCGGTTTCAGTTTCAGCACCAACTCGATGAGCAGCCCAGCTTCACAGTCCTGGAATATCCGCACTTTCTTCAGCGTGTCCAAATGGACGTTGATGGCAATTTCAGCCTTCAGCTTGTCGGGCAGATTTTTGAGAACTTCCTTTTCATCCACTGTTTTCTTATTGGTCCAGAGGTAATCAAACCACTTAATAACCCTGGCTTCCAAATCCTTCGTTACTTTTCGGAAATGCATGTACTGTTTAATGGAATCGACTTTGGCCTGGAATTCCGCCCTGGAGGCATTCATGTTGGAAATCATGGAGCCCACGTTACCGACGATGGTAGCGAAGATCAACACGCCCACCAGGAAGTCGATGACCACAAAGAGATACTCCTCGTCCTTCACAGGCGGAGGAGTTTCCCCAATGGTTGTTAGTGTCAGCGTTGACCAATACAGGCTGTAAATGTACTTTCTCGACAGGCGCCCATACTCTGGGATGGACACATTGGGGTAGACCCAAGAGTCAGTTCCGAAGCCAATTACCTTTGAAATTGCAAAGTATATACATGCGTTCCAGTGGATGATGATAAGAATGTACAAGACAAGGTTTCCAATACGAAACATGTTTGGATAATTTGTCCTGGTTTCTGTGCGGTCAAAGAATTCAAACAGGCGAGCAATTCTCAGCAGGCGGTTAAATCGCAGCTCGGGGTAGTTCAAACCCAGCTTCAGATACGCCAGGTCTGTCGGCAGAAGAGACAGCACATCCAGCTTGAACTGCGCTGTTTGGGTATAATGATCTCGTAACTTCTTTTCGTCCTTTACCAGCAAGCCTTGCTCAAGGAAGCCTTTAAAGAACAGAAATAGACATTCAGAATTACCACCAACGGTATGGAGCGACTCACTTACGTTTCAGACACCTGAGAACATGAAAGCTTGTACTGTTAAGCATATGGACAGGAACACGCCGTGACATCACATTTCATTCCATGTTTAGATACTTCAGTTAAGTAAATAGCAATGTAGCATATGCGTGTCCAACCTTCTGGCTCGCCTGGCCACACTGAGCGAAGAGGAATTGTCACAGGCCACGTATGAAATAATATATAATGCAGTTAATGTACATAAGCAACAAAACCTAGTTCTATTTTCGATTCAAACCAAAAAAAGAGGGCAACAAGAGCATGACACTACTGGGTTGTGCACATATGAGAGCAATGACTGCATTATTGACACAGCGCTCCCTGCAGTTTTCTGCCCAACTCTGGGACAGGAGGTTGGTCTGCCTCATATTTCATGAATCATTGGCATGACTCAGAAGGGAAGGTACGCATGTGCTAAGCAACTGTGCGTTAAAGTCAAAGTGGAATACTTTTAATAAATACTAAGTAGGTGAAATGGATTGACAGAGTGTTTTTCAGAAGAGTGCAGATACCCCCAAGACCATGACAGCCGTTTTCCCTTGGGCCATGCCTTTTCTATTGCACCTGTGTAAGAGCTGACGGGACGTTCCTTTTTACGGGGTGCTTTTGCTCTTTTTTTTTGTGCGTATTCTAGTGGGAGAACTACCAAGCAGAATCTTATACATTAGCATTACTTCATTCAAAAAACGCTGGAAAGTATTGGATTTTAAGAGCTATGGGAAGATGTAAACCACAGTGAGACCTTAAACTACACCTGTGTAAGAGTTGCTCGAAGGAACACTGCCTGAGCAGCACAGCTGCAGGACTGGATCTTACCTCTGAGAGCTCGCAGCATTAAATACATTGCACACTGCGAAACACTTGTATCCAAGTGTCTGCTAACTAGAGCAGGCAGGAGGAAAAGTGCACGGAGAGATTTCCTGTTTATCAGAGCGTGCCACATTTTGCTCCTCTTTTAGCAATCTCGCAGCAGCAACTATCGCAGAGAAGCATCTGCTGAAGGGGACCCAGCTGCACTTTGTTCTGCCCTGTGCAGCACTGCTGCATTTCTGGAATGTCTGCATACCTGCACATCTGCCTCATGTATGCGCGTGTCAGAACGTAGGTAGACGTAAACTGATGGTGAGTACAAAAAGAAGCAGTTCGTGTGCCACAAATGCGTCACCTCACAGGAAACTGCTGAAAGAGCTGCTCAAATATGTCGTTATTAGGGGCGCTATATGCTATACACCTAGACAGAAAGCTGGCCAGGCAACTGGATTTCTGACTCACCAGTATTAAAAATAGCTGTGAAAACACATCCCTTCTGAAGGTAGGCAACAGCTTCTCAGCTCTCATCTGTCCCTTCACATAACTGCATTCTATAGAAAAACCTCCTGAAAGCATCAAACCATGGTATGAACCAGAGATGACCAGTGAGAGGTGATGCTTTTCTGCCTCACTGTACGGAGTCATCGAGAGAAATACAGTGAAGCTGCCTCACACCACAGAGGAGCTGCCATGGATCACGGCAGCTGTGGGGCTGCCAGTGTGAAGTCAGTTCCTGCCCTGAGGCAGCAGGAGTCACACTGTTCCCCAGTGGCTTCCAGCACCTTGCAGAGTTACAGGAGAAGGCAGCAGACAAAGGTGGAGCCAGGAGAGGTTGCAAAGCGAGTTGTCAAAGACACCAGCACCTAAAAGGACCAACTCTCTCATGCGAGTGCCTCAAGTTGCAGCATACACTGCACCAAAGCTCTCAGGAGATTTCTGAGGCATTTCTGCAGTCCGACCCAGGCCTGCAGAACCAGCCTGCTCTGACAGCCACACAGTCATCACCAGGACAGCCTGTGGAAAGCTTATAGCTCACACTGCAGTTTCTGCTCAGTTAATTCCCAGCACAGTAACAGATACAACTGCAAAAGAGGAACTTAAGAGGGCAGAGTTGGCTTTTTAGCAGAACATAGCCTATACAAAGTAGTCCCCAAAATAGCAGTGTTGACATCTAGGCTCCAATCTGACAGACTTACTTCTCTGCTAAACAAGGTACCTGCTAGATTCTAGAATTCAGCTTCCTGCTGTAAGCTGTGTGCTTCTCAAACTGACAGCGTGTTTAGCCTCTGCCTTGTCATTATGTTTACAACTTGTCACAAGCCATAATTGGTGTAAAGCTGTCAGAATGGTTTAAAAAAAAAAAAGGAAGAAAATGTAATATTTGAAGATTTCAAAGAACTCTCATTTCTATAATGGTCAGTGCACTTTTGTACCTTTTCAAGGGACGCTTTGGGCTGTAGATGTACCAGTAAACAGAGAAACCAGGAAACATTTTCTGGCCCGGAGAGCAGCTACAGCAACAGCTCCTAAGTTCTCCCAGCCCCCTCCAAAAATAATAGCAGGAACAAGTCCCAGCCTCTGCTGTCCCCTAGCTGTGCTGGGATGCTGCTTGAAAGAGTGCTAGCTGGAACAGGGCAAAGTGCATCAAGGACTACTCTCGCAATTTAATGGTATGGACCGCTGTACAGCCTATATTATGAACATGTTTAGTTTCAAACAGATGATTTCTTTCAGGCTAGAATCAGTACCACTTGGGCACACGTAAATATGAAATCTCAGCCTGCCTGGACTACAGAAACAACATGAGGAAGCTGAAGATGAAACAAGTGAAGGGCAGGTGTTAGTAAGTTTAGCATTTTCCCAAAGCCTCCACTGCCGTTTGAGACAGAGCACCACACTGCTGGGTTTGTTTCTAGATTTGATATCCATGTTTGTATCAGAAAACTCTGTAAAATCACAGGAAAACTCACCTGTCCTGAATCTGACAAACATGTCAAAAACATAGATGATATCAGAGCAATAGTCCAGGAACAGCCATAATTTAATATGGTCGATTTGTAGCTCATCAAAGCAGGCTCTAAAGAAACCAAGATAGAAATAAAGAACATTAGACCAACTGTATAACCACAGTGTGCTAGTGTGGACTGGCAATGAAATTAAGGGCAGTATATCTCCATGCCTAGACATCTGCAAACTGAAGTAGGATCTTGCAGAATTCACATACACATCGCCATTAAGGTGATTCCCAACTAAAATACTTGCTCCTGAGTGGCCGACCATCTGCATCTCTCCCTGCCATTTGGCACAAGGTGAACGCTTTCCACAGTACTCCGTTAGTTGAACTGAAGTTGTTTCCCACGTCCCAAGCAGGAAAACAAACACTTGAGTAACATCTTCCCATCCTTCAAGCATCCATAAATGTCTCACATTAATTGAAGATGAGCCCTCATTGTCTGCAGCCTTCCCCACTGTTCTCTATTGGAGAATTTGCTGATGATGCAAAGCTGGGAGGATTGGCTGACACACTTGAAGGCTGTGCTGCCATTCAACAAGACCTGGACAGGCTGGAGATGGGAGGAGAGGAACCTGATGAGGTTCAACGAAGTCAAGTGCAGAGCCTTGCACCCAGGGAGGAAAAACTGCATCCATCAGTACAGGTTAGTGGCTGACCTGCTGGAAAGGAGCTCTGCACAAAAGGACCTGGGGGTCCTGGTGGGCAGTAGGTTGGCAGTGTGCCCTGGTGGCCAAGTAGGCCAATGGCATCCTGGAGTGCACTGAAAAAGTGCATGGCCAGCAGGTTGGGGGGAGCTGATCCTTCCCTGCTCCTCTGGCCCGGTGAGGCCACATCTGCAGCACTGTGTCCTGTTCTGGGCTCCTCAGTTCAAGAAAGACAGAACTTCTAGACAGAGTCCAACAGAGGGATGCAAAGAACGTGAGGGGCCTTGAGCATCTCCTTTGTGAGGAAAGTATGAGACCTGGGGCTGTTCAGCCTGGAGAAGAGAAAGCTGAGGGAGGATCCTTTCAATGCTTATAAATTTCTAATGGGCAGGGGCCAAATTGGTGGAGCCAGGTTCTTTTTGGTGGCTCCCAGCCACAAGACAAGGGGCAACAGGCACAAAACGGAGCACAGAAATATGAACATGAGGAAAAATGTCTTTACTGTGAGGGTGACAGAGCACTGGAAAAGGCTGCCTAGAGAGGTTAGAGAGACTCCTGGTGATAGTCAAAACCCGTCTGGATGCTTTCCTGTGCAACCTGCTGTAGGGAACTTGCTTTTGTAGGGGTTGGACTAGATGATCTCCAGAAGTCCCTTCCAACCCTCATGACTCTGTGGTTCTGCTATGACAAAGCTGCCAAGCTTGCAGTGGCCAAGGCACATCTCTGCATCCAGCCAGTAGATGGCACACCAAGGCCACAGCCGGCATTCACGGGGTTGCTCCTTCCACGTTACAGTTGGGTTTTTGAGGCAGATAAACGTTGACCATCTTTTCCCAATGGTACATATAAACACACATCAATCTTCTAGGTAAGCCACTCATAAAGAAACTACAGGGAGGTCAGAGGATGATTTATGTAGGAAACATAGAGACTTAAAGTTTGAATCCTAAAATTGTTATTAACTTAAATCCATACCTGCATATAAGCATACACCAGTTATAGAACACAGGTGCTGCAATTATGGTCAGCCAGTTGTAGTACATATTGCTTGAAGGATCAATCACAAAGATCTCTTTCTTCTGCCTGGAAAGCAAGATATGTACGTGTGTAGTGGAAATTTTACAGTAGCCTACTGGTAATCCTTCTTTTGGAGGGCAGTTATCTCATGGTTAATTCACATCTGCTTGAGAAAGTACTAGCAAAGAGTGCTGCTATCCTAAAACACCCCAATAGGAATAAAGTGATCTAGGACAGAAAACCAAATGACCAAAGGTAGATGAACGCCCTGTTACTGTACTGGGAAGCTGCTCATGACAAATGTAAACAACAGTATTAAAGACACAACAAGTTCGTTGAGCAGTTGCAGCTTTTCAAAAGCAAAAACGTATTAAAGGCTTGACATCCTGCAGCCTACAGATCAATAATTGTAGTAGAAGTTTCACAATTAAATACCATACCACGCTTTGGAGTGCAGGGGAGGTGTTGCAAGTACATTTGTTATACTTACTCTTCCTTCTTTTTGTCATCTTTTTTGTCATCTTTTTTATCATCTTTCTTTTCCTCTTTCTTTTCCTCCTTCTTTTCCTCCTTCTTTTCCTCTTTAACCTCTTTCTTTTCTTCCTTTTTGCTGTGCAACATATCGAAGTCTTAGAAATATTATCAATTTTCTAGCAGCTACAGGAGAGGGTGAGTAGTGAGGCACGGGAAACTACTGACCTGGATTCTGGATGGGGTAGGACAGGGTTTCTCAATGGTACCATTTATCCAACTGGTATAAATGGTTTACAGGTCGAGGCTTCTCAAACTAACACCACTACATTACACAACCAACTGGCTGATTCTGTGCATTAGTCATCCACGTTTTCTTGGCCTTTTCATACAGCAGTGTACCAGGCTGGTTTTAATTAAATGCTTCCAGTTTGTTCCACGTTTAGAATGTAAGCGCTTAAAAAGAAATCTATTTAATGATAATGGACCACAGAATGGCTTAACAAACTGTCAATATTCAGGATATATACAGAACCTCACATTGACCGTCTGAAGCTTTAATGATGATTACATGAAATGAGGCTGAACCTCTTTTCACAGTTCTTTTAAACCAGTGTAGCTGTAGTTAATTGATTACCTCTGGTTTCAGCAATCGCCTTGGAGAAGAATCCCTGTCAATGTTTGAACATGAGCAGCAAATGTAGAGAAACAAGGCATGTCTCATTTCATTTAATCTCAGACATCTACATACAAGGAAGTAATCTGATAAATGTTTTATTATCAACACATTTAATATGAGCTATTTTAGATCTCTCTAACAGGACAAGATGATGTGAGTGGAAGAAGATAGCACTTACCAACACAATAGGTCTATGAACAACTTCTACCTATCAGCAATGTGTACACGCTCTAATTCTTATCCTCAGACATTTCCAATTTGGAAAATCTCAGACTAATTTGCTGACAAAAAAACTCCTCCATGTCAAGAAAGTACCTATCGACTTATTCAACACCACCGAAACCTTTAAAATTACACACTACAAGGGGCATAACTGGAAAATTATTCACACAAGCTTCTCAACTCAAAGAAACAGTTTTTCATTCATCAAGGCTGACTTCTACACAGCAGCAGGAACCGCTACTCAAATGGATATTTCTCTGCATTGGTTCCTTGGACTTCTACTGCTTTTCTTCCAAATCCGGCCTGAAAACACCTTCCTATCTAGAAAACATGTCAGGATTTCACTGTGCACTGCTACACTTGATGTCTGATCTAAAGTCCATTAGAATAGGATAGGATAGGATAGGATAGGATAGGATAGGATAGGATAGGATAGGATAGGATAGGATAGGATAGGATAGGATAGGATAGGATAGGATAGGATAGGATAGGATAGGATAGGATAGGATAGGATAGAATAGAATAGAATAGAATAGAATAGAATAGAATAGAATAGAATAGAATAGAATAGAATAGAATAGAATAGAATAGAATAGAATAGAATAGAATAGAATCATAGAACAGAATTACCCAGGTTGGAAAAGACCTCAAAGATCATCAAGTCCAACCTCAGCCTAACCACAGTACCCCTAACTCTAACAGCCCACACTTATTCTCTGGCCAGAGATCTGTCAACCACCGATATCTTTTAGAAGTGAGACTCTTCCATTTCTGTGGCTGCTGTTCATCTCTTTCAAGGTAACTCCTTACCACAGTCCCAGCTACCTGTAGTCTGGCACTTGAAGCCACTTGGAAGAAAAGGCTGGCCATAATCAAAGTCTTGAAAGCACTACATATAGTTCCCCAACAGCAGGAACTCACAGGTCTTCCACACAAGGAAAAACACCTGCATCTCTTTTCCCTCATCAGTACTGCTGACTAAAGTGTAATCCAGTTAACAGCTGTTTGTGCCTGTCATCTTTGACAGTGATACAGTGGCATCTATTCAGTGTCTCCAGTACATTAAAAGAAGCATCTTCAGACGCAGAAGATGTCTTCATTATCTCCAAAGAAACCCTGTCACAGTCTCTGAATGAGCTGAATATTTGCATTTCTCAAGTGTCAACTACTTTGCAAATCAAGTAATTTTCAGACAGTCAGGCAGGTAGACAGACAGGTGTTGTCTTTATTTAGCAATAATGCAACACTTGAAGGATGTAAGTTGTGCCTGAGGTACGTCAGTCATTGTTAGAAACAGGCTAAGCAGCATTTCCATTCTAATCAGTCCTTTGGGCCCTGGCTAGCGTGCCAGGCTCCGGGCTTTTAGCACCTTTAATTTTCCCAATCTAAATAAAATGCTGCACATTTCTGTCACTCTTTGCTGCGTTTCCATCTCAGCTTTAACAAAATGTATGTGAGCAAAACCAAAACACTGCTTCAGAAGCAAGAAGATACGTTTAGATATGAGCACAAAACTTTCGCAGCATCACTTCTAAATGAAGTTTGCTGCTAGTCCGTGACATAAAAATCTACTGGTAGATGCCAGAGAGGAGGCATGTCTTCAAATAGCCGTAGTTTAATACATGCAACAAACATTAATGTTGAGTGATTTTGTATTACAGGAGTTCTTTACCTTTTCAAAAGATTTCTCTCTGGTCTGAAATTGTAACATATCCTTGTCAAAGAAATAAAACAGAACCACTTCTGTCAAAATCTCTGTTGCAACAGAAGCCTTATGTTGCCTATCACACTCTTTACACCTACAGCAACCATATCAGACTGAATTAAAATACACATTTCAGAAAGGTGGCTAGTGTTCATTCTGAATGCATACAGAAAGAGTTTCTTGGTACCATGCTCAGGATCCACATCTCACGTGACCACTTGAATTTTTTGGGGGCACCTGAGATTTCCAGAAGGAAATTGGGTACATTAGAAGAGGAGAAGGGCCATCAGAAAATGAATATCTTAATCTCATTTTAAAATTGAAGCACTGATAGAGCAATTGGTAATGCAGTGAAGTCAGCCAGTTGAATTAGAGGAGGTAGGGACTAAATGCTTAATTAATCTGATTTGTTCCTTGGAAGGTAAGGGTAACCAGGCAAAAGGGATCTTGAAGGATGCTTCCAATACTGAGAAAACTAGATCTTTCTTCATAATTAAAACCTTAGAAAGGCTTAAAGCCTTAGAAAGGGCTTAAGATGAGATAAAGGGTTCATACTACAAAAATGTTACTAGGCTGGAAAGGGAAAAAGAGGGGGAGCTAGTAGCAAGAAGGCGTATGGAAGTTGTCAGTACTTACTCTTCATTGGTGTTGTTGCTAAAGTTGACATTAAACCTGGCCAAGGGCCACGGACTGCAGTGATTGAAATAAAACGTGTTTGAGAGTGTAAAGTTTCTTGGCATTTCATACACGTGTTTACCAACATGACAGACTGACTTACTAGCCTCTCACATATACACTGATAAGATTAGGAAGGTCAACTTTGACTGCGGCGATAAGCCCCTTTGCATAACTATTTCAAGTCACCAGTTTCTATTTATCACGTGCTAGGCATGCACGTTTGTGACCACATCTGATGGCTGAAGCTTGTTCTCAGGCGCATTAGTGCATGGTAATATGCAACTCACTATTTTTAGCCCTGTAAGCATTTGGTTGCTATTTTAAACATTCTCCAGTCCTTCCAAGCCTTCTTCACAGATGCAGCGCCCTGGCTTCTGTGACAAGCATAGCTACCAGTGCTGCAAAATTAAGTTTTCACAGTAGAACAACTGAGAGTTACTGTAATACAGCCACAGCATAAACAGGAGAAGGCAAGGATGGATACTTCCAAACTCACTTCTTCTAATAGCCTTTTATAGAGGCTTGTTGGCCCAAGTTCAGTGTTCTCTCTAATGATTTGGAGCCTGTAACTGTTATTAATACAGGCATCTGAAACAAAATCTTGTCTGCTCATTTGAGCAAGTAGAGGACAGCAGTCTGGCTAATTCAACAAAATGTGCTTTTAAGTTGAATTTCTAAGGAGCAGATCAAGTGAAGATGATGAGGCTGTGCCCACTGATAACAAATCAGTGTCACCTATAATACCATGCAGAGTTCTTCAAAGTTCTTGCTTTAATATAAATTATTAGCTGAGATTTGAAACATATCAAGTGATTACCTGCTTACCTACCGATCTCTAATGGAGTAAAAAGCCATGGGAGTCTGTGCTCCATAGCATAATGCAAAGCAGAAGGCAAGCTTTTGTCTTTCAACTTCATTTTCCTCTCTTGGCTGGTGTTACATTTAGAACAGTAATTTACATATTCAGTCTTCCCCTAAAATGTAAGTACATCTTCTTACCTGTTTACTCCCCCAGGCTGTTCACGGATGCCCAGGAAGGAACGGATGTTACTCTGCCTGCTGGACACCTCTACAAACTCTGGCCCTCGGATACGCTCTAGGAAAGAATCAGGCCTTTGGTCTTCATGGTGCAAATGTCTTGTGGCCCACGACCTCAGAGATACAACAAATCGTGACAGCCTGTGCAGAACAGACACACAAAATTGAATGAACCACACAAGAATGTCAGACGGTTTAAGTCTTCCCCACATTATCAGTTCAAGAGGATTTTTCTCCACTTCTCCACCTGCCACAGAAATGAGGCTCGACAGATTAACAGTGTGAACTTAGATATTTTTCACAGTTTTATACATCATCTTCTGCAGTTGATCGGGGAAGTATCTCACACATCGCCACTGTAACAGCACTACAGAGGCAATAGAAATATTCTGATTAAAGATAAATTTGCCAGCTGGTCATGATGGGGACAATAAACTTCTGACCTTATGCGATAATGAGGGAATCCTGGACTGACAGGTCAGGAGATGTAAAATACTCACAAGAACACATACTCCGGGTACACACAGTAGAAAGAAATGCTGAATAGCTGGTGAAGAAGGATAGACTTTGAAAGAAGGAATAGTAAAATTTCAATCACTTTAGTCTGTCTGCAGATATATTTAATTGCACATAAACCTGCCTACTGCATAGACAGCACTATTTCCTCATCCTAAATTTCTAGCAGAGCAGTGAAATTGAATAAGCAAACCATCACGACAACAAAACTAATTTACCATTGTATTGTTGCGACTCATTTTATGTTTCCACTAATTGACTAAAGCACGTTACAAATTCTTATAATGTTATCCAAGTTCAAACAAAAACATGCTTCTGAGAAACTGAAAACACAGATGAGATATACAGAGAAGATTTTATTGACTACCCAAACAATATTCTTTATTCTTTTCCATTAGCAGACCAGTTTGCACAAAAGTAGTGTTACTTCAGGTTTCCCGTTCTTGTCCTTGAAAATAGCAGAATGAAATCCTCAACAACCTGTAACTTCTTACAGAAGCTCTGGGCTACTCCAGGAAAGCTCTTCACATTCCCTTCATGTTGGATAATATTACAATCTTACGATAAAGTACACCTGTCTTATTGCACTTCTCCAGGGCCTAACTATACCATCTCATAGATCTTGCCCAGGATTTCTCACCTTGAAATATAAAGACAAATAAAACAGGAACAAGCACATGTCAGAAATTAGAGAAGGACATTTTTAGCTCTTTATCCATATACAAAAAAGCATCCCATAAATCATCACCAATTTCCAACAATTAAGAGAATTCAAAATCTACCAGGAATGTAAAATTAAAACAAAGCTCCACATCGAAGTCTGAGATCAGCTAATAGGTTCCTAATTCATTTTAAAAGCACTGCATAACATTAAACCGTGATTTTTTTCCTCTCCATCTGAGCAGAACTCAGCTTTCAAGTAAGGAATGGTACGGAAAACCACTAACATAGACACTCTTACTTATATTAGAAATGAAGGCATTTTGAGAACTGTTAGTTAAGGAGCCAAACGTTCTACAAAATAAGACTGAAAACTTCTCTATTTGAACAAAGAAACAGCCTTTTCTGATTTCTGCCATACTGTTTTATTTTCACCTTTTTTGTCCTTTCCACCTCAAAGTACGATACCCTCAATGAAGCCCACCAGAGGCTGTTATCATAAGTCCTTGAGAATATGCATTTAATTGCCATGTTATATTACTATACTTAAACTGCTGAGCATTCATGTTTGTTTCAAAGGTTTCCTTGCAGATTCAGAGAGTAAGAAATTGAAGTTACACATGTGTGTTACTCAAACTATTCTGAAAAAGGGTATAGAATAATGTAAACTAATATTAAGAAGCTTTCAGTATTGATTTACATATATAAATGCTTTCAACATACACCTAAAAACATGTTTTCCACCTAAAACCAATGTATTGTGGACTCTGTAATGTACACACAGTGGTGTCATTCCCTGACTACCAAATAAGGCAATACAAGTTTCTTCTCTTCCACCCAAAAGTCTGAAATGTAAATTCTTTAGATGACTATAGCTTTACAGCAATAGTTTTCTTTGAAATACACTATGCTTAAACTCAGTATGCTCTGTAGCATGTATCACAATGGCATCAGGAGAGAGAGTGCTCTGCAGTCTCAACTGGAAATCTTCAAATGAGACACAAAAAGATTTTGAAGCTTGGTTTCAGGTTTATGTTTTAAGCCTAGGTAAAGTAAATGACTTAAGCAAATGGTTGACTTGAAATTTGCTGTCTCGTGCTCCCATTTCATTATAAACAAAACTGGACTCTAGAAATTCTTGCATTCAAAACACAAACACCCCATCTCCTCCTTTGCCAGAGATACCCATCAACAAGGGAACAATCGTTAGGCCATACCTGATAGGAAAATAACACTGCATCAGCTACCAGCCTGAACCACTTATCCGTTTACTCTACAGTCTTGAGTCATTCCTGCTGTCACTTCTTGCATTTCCTCAGCATTCAATATATTTTCAAATCAGGTCTTGTAAAAAAAACCCTTTTCTTTAATCAGACTAATTTGTATGAGCTCATCCAGCACCTCTTGGATCCTAAGGCTTTTATTACAAACAAGCAAGCAATGAGTTCAGAATCGAGGCCAAAAGAAGCCTCTGTCACATTTTATAGATGATCTTCAGCTGCACACCATCCATCTTCTTTGGAAAGTGATGGTCCTTCTCACTTTACCTTGAAATAGTGATCAGCCTCTTTCAAATATGCTAATATTAAAAATGGTGTTAATTAGCATGTTACCTTGCCATCGCTCCCCTGCCTGTGAACGGGCTCGTTTGCGATCCAGATAGATGTCTTCCCTCCATAGAAATGACTCTCTGCAGTTCGGAAGACGTATCTTCACACAGTGAATGGGTTCTGCAAAAGGAAATGTTTTTAAATTACATACAGCCTCCAGCAGATTTTCCTCCATCCAATTATTAACACCACTGCACCAGAAAACAATATTGCAAATTATCTTCCTTCTACTAATAAGGCGTACATTTGATAAATGTAAAGTGAAACCTATATTCCCACTTTTCTGGAGGCGTACAACATGAAGGTAGACAATGCTCTGCCATCTGCCCCAGCAAGCTCAGAAGCTGATTTCCTACTTGTCAATATCACTCTGGTGTGCAGATACACAATTAAGAGAAGAACATTTCATAGAAGCAAAGAATCATAGAATGGCCTGGGTCGAAAAGGACCACAATGATCATCCAATTTCAAACCCCCTGCTATGTGCAGGGTCGCCAACCACCAGACCAGGCTTCCCAGAGCCACATCCATCCTGGCCTTGAATGCCTCCAGGGATGGGGCATCCACAACCTCCTTGGGCATATTTGCTAGTCTAACACCTCCTGCACTTCATCAGCAGCTTTCCTTCAGCAGGGAGGAAAGCTCCATGCCCCCAGGAGGCTTCAAAGTGACTGTCCACTGCTTTTTCAGTATTGGTCTCTCAGACCTTATTTGGGTTTAGCAGTCTGATATTTCTACCGATGTGGTTCCATCTTATGACTCAAAGCAAATTCCTCTTTTTCCTTTTGCTCCTGTCTAACCTGAAAGGGAAAAACAGTGATTTTACAGTAGATAACACTGAGTAGCATCACTGCTGTTCTTAGTCGCCCCGTAAGTGCAACTCCACCTACTGTATGGCAAAATAGGCTTACAGATGTTCAGAGCTACGCTGGTGGTGATGAGACGAGGGGCCTCAGATTACTGACACACAGAAAACAATGCAGAACCTCAGCTACACACAGCTGCGGATAGTGATTATACTGTTAAGTTACATGCAGTGTCTGCCAGCTCACACGAGTTCCTGTAAGACTGCTTATTAACACAGAAATAAGTAGCACTGAAAAATAATAGATGAAGGTTTAGTCTTATCTTTCTGTGATGGGAGTTTTGGAACTGACTTCAATGGAACCAGGACTTCATCAAAGCTCACTGTGGATTTTTTTATGACTCCTGAGGCTTTCTCTGTGTTTTTCATTTTTTACAAGATTTCACCACATCAAGGATCACGTTTTTCTCCCTTCGTAATGCAAACGACCTCTCACACAGCTCTGCTGATCTGCATTGCCAGGAAAACACTGAATATGATGACATTTACACTAACTTAGTAAGAACTGGCAGCAGCATTTTGAGTGCCAGCAACAGGATAATGAGCCACACAGTTTTAAATGTACTCACAGCAGGGAAGCTGGCAGACAAAGAATTAAAACTTTATTGTATCTACACAAGTAACCACACAGCAAAAGATAGCGACTCCTGGGATTCACAGATTCTTAATTGTTTTCTTCTCCTCTTCTAATAAGACGCCAAGAGATGCAGGTTAGTATTGAACAAGTTTTACAACCCAGTTTACGTTGTGGGTGCTGTGACTGTTGGGGTTGTCAAAGTCAATCCATCTCCTAGGGGACAAAGAGCAAACTCACGGGACAGAAACCCATTATAGACTACTGGATACACAGAGCCCACATCCAGCTCAGAAATTCTGCTGAGCTGGATGCAAGTATCTGCAAGCATAGATACCTGGTTGGTCCTTCGTTCCCACTCCATTTCTCTTCCTGAAGCATCTGCCTGCACTCCTGCTGGGGATAGTAGGTTGGCAGCATCCTTTAGACTGAGCTGCTACGCCTGTTTTTACTACCTTATATTCCTCCTTACAATGTTCACCATGTTCACATAACACAAGAGGCCTCACTTGTCAGCTGGCTTTCTACCGATGCAGAAGGATGGTTACAGACTGGGCTTCTGATATATCACCTTCAATGGCCTAATTCTGACTTCATTTTTATGAACACAAACTCATTCCCATCCCAGACTCCATGAGTTTGGCTGGTATCTGCAGTGAAACAGTAAGGACTGCCATTATTGTCCCAGTCTGTTACATAGTTTGAAACCACCATGAGAAGAGACTACACAATGTTAAGAAATAGAAAGCAGGTTACAAAGTAGGAACACTAGATAACCGCGCCTCCTCAGCTTAATTTGAAACCCTGGATATAAATACAGACTAGAAGATGAGAGGCAGGAGAGCAGACCTTCAGAAAGGGATCTGGGGGTTCTTCACCAAAGTGTGGTCAGGACCCGGAACAGGCTCCCGTGGGGTCAAGGCACTGAGCCCACTGGAGTTCAAGAAGCATTTGGACACAACTCTCAGATGGTTTGAATTTGGGGTGGGGCTGTGGGGAGCCAGGAGTTGGATTTGATGATCCTCATAGGATGCTGCTTCCCACAACCTTCTCCTGGGGAAATCAGCTGCTCACAGCTTGAAGAGATATATGGTTGACTGGACTACAAACTGTCTGGATGGCCAGGCCCACAGGGTCATTATGAATGAGTTAAATCCACAGATGGTGTTCTCCAAGGCTCAGTACTTGGGCTAGTTTTATTTAAAATATTTATCAAGTTCGATGAAGGGATTGAGTGCACATTTGGTACATTAGCAGATGATGACACCATGGTGGGCAGGAGCGTTGATGTGTCAGTTGCTCTTCCCTTACCCACCAATGCTGTAACCCCATCACAGAAAGCCACTACACTTGGCAGGCACAATTTGCCCTTTGTGGAGCCATATTGTCTGTCACCAATCACCTCTTTGTCTTCCATGTTCCTTAGCACAGTCTCTACACCGACCAGCTCCATTATCTTGTTGGGTACAGAGGCAAGATGACTGGCCTGTAGTTGCCTGGATCTTCCTTTTTCCTCTTGTTTAAAAATGAAGGTTATGTTTCCCCTTTTCCAGTCAGTGATAACTTCATCAGACTGTCACGGCTTCTCAAATACAATGGATAGCAGCTTAGCAACTTCATCTGCCAGATGAACAAACTACAGTTTAAAGACCACCACCAGCTCTCTGTTAATTGTTTCAGTGAGTGCCTTTCTTTGAGAATACCACATTCCACAACAGAAAAGCACTTAAGCACATCTTAGCATTAAGCATAAAATTAACACCCACCGACTGGGAACTAAGTAATGTGCTTAATTGTTTTCTTGAACTATAGCCAACAGGACTTAAAGGAAGATAAGGAGCAGTCTCAGTAGTCTAAAACACCCATGGTTGGCTGGACAGATTGTCTGATTTTTTGTTTTCCCATGTCTACAGTTGTAACTTTTGCTAATATGAATTAAAATATATATATATATGTTGTCTTCTGTTACATAATAACCATATTCTTATAGATTCAATGGTCTAAAATGCATTTGTGTCCTGATGAACACAAGCACATTGAGTTTAGCCCATGTACATATAATTTTGTAGTTGTATTACGCAAGTATTATATAACCATTTTTTGGCAATCACTTCAGCATTAGAAAAACCTTAAATGTAAGATCTCTTTTATAGAGTGACCTTGTCATTTTTTTTACTCATCTATGAAATCCCGTAATTAATGCTGACCACGATGAACTTCATATTAAATTAATTAATATACTCTTATCATGAAGTGTAATTCGTATTTCTGCCCCTTTGTTTATCACGTCATTGCCTCTAAAGCTGCAATTTAATTCTACATTCAAACCTTTATAACTACACTTTCTCACCTCTGCTATTAAGTCAAGACTATTTTCTGAGCTGCCAACCACTGATACGTTCTACAAAAAGGGGGCATAAAATGAAGGCTCATTTCAATATGTGTTCTGCCTGTTTCTGAGGTACGGTTGTAAATGGAAACAAAGAGACATGATGCTTCCAGTCTCTCAAAGAAGAACATCAAGTAGTATTAACTAGACCAAGCAAGCCACACTGCAGAGAATAAAAGCAGTTTCATTTTCACTAGCGCAGGTACACCTACATATCAGAAGGTATCACATAAGCAAAGCAGAAACAGAAAATGATAATAATAATAATGTGAAGAGGACAAGGCTCACATCCACACTACATTTTAGTGGCATGTGATCCAAAATGATCATAATACAAGCAGTCCTAACAGGCTTTTGAGCACTTGGTCAATAAGAAACAGTCTGGCAAGGCCCCCATAGCTGAGGCAGTTAACCACAACAAACCAAAAGCTGGCAACTTTTTCCAGCCTGCATGGATGCTATGGATCATCAGACACTTTCTTGCAGTAGCATTTGCCCAGACCACAGAAATGACTGGGACTGCATAAAATATAAATGTACAGAGCACTGGCATATTTTATGCAGCCACTTAAAAGCTGAAAGAGAGAAAAGTGAATGAAAACAAGTACAGTTCCATTGTACAGTATGAAGCCCTGAAAAGCCAGTAAAAAAATGCTGGTATGCTTTACATACTACATATGTTTCCTAACACCAGAGCCAAACAGTTTGAAGAGGTTGCTTTTAAAAGATTTCCTAAGGCTTTTCATTGCATAGTACTGGCAAGATCCTTTTTCCTCCAAATCCCATACACACTCCAAGTGCAGGTTCTTGCAAGCTGATTCAAGAAAGATGCTTGTCCTTAAAGATATAATTCCCATCAATGGGAAAGCATGCTTTATTCCTCAGGTAATACAGTTTTTGGATCCAAAGCTGCAAACCATGATAACCTTCCCAACGCCATCTATTCTGTACTCTGTACTTTGGAAATACACCACTAGGTCATTTAAATACAAAGTGTCAATGGAGATGTGGTCACTTCCAAAATACAGATATAGAGAACTGCCTCCAATTGTAGCAATCTGATTGTGATGAAACAAACATATTACCTGATAAAGCCATTTTCAATCCTTTCAATATCTTCGTCAGTAGTTGTTACAGACAGCCCATGCATGCCAGGGTAGGAGTGCTGGGTGTTGATTTTCGCCATTTTGCTTTACATATCAACATCTAATTGACAGCTGAAACACAGGGGGAACAAAAAGCACTTAATGAAGGCACCAAAAGCAATGTAACAGTTCTTAAAAACAGTGATCTACTACAACAATAGGGCAGTAAAAAGCTAATCTAATCATTTTCATAGACAGCAATCTTTACACACATAGTATGGGAGCCGTTTATTTCTACCAGACAGAAGAAGCGCTCATGAAAGTGCAACAGTGAAAATGCAGTGTAACAAAGAAAATCCATCTGGACCAACAAAAAGGTTTACGTGACACTATGTTCTTTTTTGTCTCTGGGGTTCCTGAATACCAACAGTGTCAGACATATCATCCACAGAGAAACTGCACTTAAAATTTCATTCAGAGACTACAGTTAGAAAGCAAGGTGGTAACATGCTAGGACAACCTATTCCACTTCAAGTCAATCCTCTTGAACTAACCTGTTTCTATTTTATGATGAACTCTCTTACTCTGAAGTTGCATGCTAAGCAAACAGATCGTTAATTAAGCTTAATATACAACATCCGTTAATCATACATTATCTAAACATTATCATTTCTGCTGCCTTCTCTTAGATCATTCTTATGACAGTGCTTCAAGACAAGATCTGTTAAGATATTCAACCATCCCACCCCCCTAAGATTTAGGAAAGTTATCCAACTTCATTCCTTTCCAGATGTGCCCCTCAGTGCCTCACCAACATTAGCAGAACAGCTTTCGAGAGTCAACACAAGAGCTTTAAAAACGACAGTCTGAAAGACTTTCACTGAAAGTTCTGAATTTTGAATTTATTTATTTTTTTAATTATTGAAGCCCTACCTGGGAACCTTTTCCATCTGAGACATCACTAGAAGCAATTTCTCTTGGGATCTTACCACTGCTTCAGACCATCTAATGTCCTTTTCTCACCTGTAATCCACAGTCTTACAGCAGGGAGAAGGAGGTGATTGTCCCCCTCTAGTCAGCTCTTGTGAGGCCCCATCTGCAGTACTGCACCCAGGCCTGGGACCCACAGTACAGGAAGGACGTGGAGCTCTTGGAGCAGGTTCAGAGGAGAACCACTAAGATGATCTGAGAGCTGGAGCACCTCTCCTGTGAGGAAAGGTTGAGGGAACTGGGCTTGTTTAGCTTGGAGAAGGCTCCAGGAAGACCTCATTGTGACCTTCCAAGTATCTGAAGGGAGTCTATACAGGAGGGAGAATGACTGTTTACAAGTGAAGACAGTGATAGGACAAAGGAGGATGGTTTTAAACTAAGATAGGACATTTAGGTTAGATATGAGGAGGAAGTTTTTCACACAGAGAGTGGTGACGCACTGGAACAGGTTGCCCAAGGAGGCTGCGGATGCCCCAACCCTGGAGGCATTCAAGGCCAGGCTGGATGTGGCTCTGGGCAGCCTGGTCTGGTGGTTGGTGACCCTGCACATAGCAGGGGGCTTGAAACCAGGTGATTGTTGTGGTCCTTTTCAACCCAGGCCAATCTATGATTCTATGATTCCTTCAAAATTCAACCAGTTTTACGCTGTTGTTTAAATCAAAATAGAATTTAGAGGGAGGGATGATTCCTCACTGTTCCATTCAACACCATAACGCATCCACTATTGGACTTGCGTGTTATTCTACTTCAAAGCCTCAAAAGCTTGATAATGAGAAGAACAGAATGATTCATAAGCAACAGAGCACAAGATTTTTTCTAATGGTAGATTTCTGAAACAAAGTTAGTGCCAAGCTAAGATCATAGAATCATAGCATGGCTTGGGTTGGATGACACCTCTAGGATCAAGTTCCAACCCCTCTGCCACAGGCAGGGTCACCAGTCACTAGACTAAGTACTAGAAAAGACCACCCAGGACCCCATTCAACCTGGCCTTTACCAGTACCACCACCTAACGTAACAAAAATGTCACTAGTTCTGATGATTCACTAATTGATGTCTATCTACAGCAGCTCTTAAACAAAGGTCACCTGGCTTATAATGCCCAATAAAATGAATAACTCTGTACAAACAATAAAAGTGTGAGATAACAAAACCTAGGGGGGTAGGCATGATGGAGCTTATTTGCTGCCAACATGCAGCAACTCTCTAAAAAGAAACACTGGGAAAACTACATGGCATGATGCAAGAAATCCAGGAGACTCCAGGAGTGCACAGAGGATAACCTCCTGGTCCAGGCTGTAGATAAATCAACCAGAGATGAAGCATTAATGGACCTAGTGCTGACCTACACAGAGGAGATCATTAAAGAGGTTAGTATTGGAAGCAGCGATCATGGCTTGGTTGAGTTTGTGCAGGAGGAATACAGGCCTAGCAAAAAGCAAAGAACAGAACTTGGTGAGGGACATGAAATGTAACAAAAAGGGATTGTACAGGTACGTTTGTCTGAAGAGACAGGACGTCTGGTAAATGAGAAGGGAGAACTCACTACAACAGATGTCACATGGAGGCTGGCATTCCGAATGAGTTATTTGCCTCAGTCTTTACTGGAAATCAGCATGGCTTCACAAAGGGCAGATCGTGCCTGACCAACCTCATGGCCTTCAACAATCAGCGGACAAAGGAAGGGCAACTGATGTCATATACCTGGACTTGTGTAGCACCTTTGACATGCTCCTACACCACATCCTTATCTCTAAATTAGAGATTATTTTGGCCACCACCATTTTAGGTGGCCACAGTCAGAGGGTTATGGTCAATGGTTCTATGTCCAGGGTGGAGGCCAGTAACAATTAGTGTCCCTCAGGGTCCTGCTGTGGGAACAGTGTTTTTCCGTATCTTTATAAATGATATATATGATGGGATCAAGTGCAACCTCAGCAAGGTTGCAGATAACACCAAAATGAATGTTGCAGTTAATACGAAAGAAGGAAGGGACGCCATCCAAAGGAACCTCGATACACTTGAGAAGTGGGTTGACAGGAACCAAACGAGATTCAATAAGGCCAAAGTACATGGTGCTGCACTTGGATCAGGGCAATCCCAGACATGAGTACAGACTGGGAGAAGAACTAACTGAGAGCAGTCCTGTGGAGAAGGGTCTGGGGCTCCTGGTGGACAAAAAGTGGGACAAGAGCCAGCAGTGTGAACTTGCAGCACAGAAGGCCAGCAGTATCCTGGGCTGCATCAACAGAGGTGTGGCCAGCAGAGAGAGGGAGAGAACTGTTCCTCTCTACCCTGACCTTGTGAGGCCCCACCTGGAGTACTGCACCTAGATGTGGTACCCCCAGCACAAGAAGAATGCAGAGATGTTGGATAGGGTCCAGAGGAGACCATGAAGAAGATCACAGGGCTGGTATAAAGAAAGGCTGAGGTTAGGTGAGCTTATTCCGCCTAGATAAGAGAAAGATCTGTGGCGATCTCATTGTGGCCTTCCAGTACTTAAAAGAGAGCTTATAATCGGGATGGATACTAACTTTTTACACGGTCTGATAGTGACAGGACAAGGGAGAATGGCTTCAAGCTAAAAGAGGGAAGACTTAAATATTCAGGAGAATTCAGGGGGTGGTGGGGCACTGGCACAGGCTGCCCATAGAAGATGGTGCCCCATCCAGATTGAGCAGGGCCCTGAACAATCTGATCAGGTGGGAGGCAGCCCTGCTCCTAGCAGGGGGGTTGAAACTAGACAATATCGGAGGTCTTTTCCAGTCCAAGCTATTCCATGACTCTGTGCTTGCTTCTGAACCAGCTGAGCAGTGAATAAAGCTTCTCTATATTTTAAAAGCTGTACATGTAATATACGTGTTTCCAGTCTTCTAATTTCTCTATCAGTACATGGAAGTTTGGTTAAAAAACACTGAGTACGGTATTTCTTTAAGCTTGAAACTGGCATGGCTTCTCCAGCTGTTATTAATCTCCTGGAATTAGATACTACTAATCTGGAATTAGACACTACTAATAGATACTAGAACTGAATAGTCCTAATCTCCTGGAATGCTTTGAACATACCACTTGAGCAGTGAGTACAGAAAACAGTTACGTGCTTTATTTAGACATTCCAAAGCCAGGCTACTAAAGAAACCATACATCACACAGGATATAAAACCAAAGACTATTTTGGATGTAAAACTACTAGCCTAGAGAGAAAGCGAAAACAGGATTAAGCAGTTGACCTTCTGCACTGCAGAAGTTTAAGAGCAATACATCTCAGGTTTTCGTATGAAAATCTGTCACTAATGACACTGAAAAGAACAAGCAGTGAGACAACACCTCAGGCCAGCAAAAATTACTGCAGAAACAAAAGGGAACTCCAGTGACCCACACCAACTAGAGCAAGTTCACAACTTGATGGCAAGCGACATGCAGTGCAGGCAAATGCAAATCAATGGCTGCCGATGAAGAGCATGTAAAATACTACTTCATGTGATTCCAAAGTAATTATATGCTCTCAGAAAGAGAATCTGAGCATTATATATATACAGCTCAGTGAAATTCTCTGCTCAGAGCCAAGAAAGCTTGCTGACAAAAAAGCTCAAAAAGGTGGAAGGATCTATACGTGGTCAATGTTAAAAAAGCATATTAAAAGTGCTCCATGAAATGACAGTGTGGACCTCTCAGGAGTACTATTAGTCCATCCCTTAAACAACACACTGCAGAGCAAATGCATAGCAGGAACGATCATGAAAGGCAAGGAATCTCTTGATGTGTTTAAAAACCGTTTGGATGTGGTACTCAAGGACATGATTTAGCAGAGGGCTGTTAGAGTCAGGGTAGTATGGTTAGGTTGTGGTTGGACTCAGTGATCTTTAAATTGTGCCACGTGTTCAGCTGTGGTAGAGAAAGACTGAGCACAAGACTCACAGAAATCAGCAGTGCAGGAATTTGGGTACAGGGCAGCTGTTGGGACTTCCCAAAGCAACACGTTTACGTCTTGCATGAAGCACATACAAAACTGGCAAACCAGTGGTAATCTGATTAAGGAAAAACATTTGTTCCTTCTACACCTGAGTTCCTGAAGTATGTTGAAAAGCCAATGATGTCCTCCCCAGGCTGTTAAACTGCATCCAAACCTTGTTAGTGACCGTGTAGGGAGCAGTTCACAATAAGTAAGGAGCTATCAGAAGACAGGAAAGTGCTGAAGAGATGAGTAGCCCTTCACAAACCTTTTGCAGGGCACACAGAGACAGCTCCAGCTAGCTGGAGCACACGACCCTAAACCTTTACCAAAAGCAGACACTTACAAGACAGATTTAAGAACTAAACAGAGCTTGCCTTTCTATTTACAACCACAGCTGTTGGTTGGCTGCCAGCTGCTTTCCTACTTCACCTCCTCAGCAGTCCATGGGAGAAAATGAGCTGAAACATTTCATGTGTTGATAAAGATGGGGAGATACCAATTACTTTCACCAACCAAAAAGACTTGATTTGAGGAGAATTATTTGAATTGATGCCAAATAGAACAAAGTTGGATGATAGCAAAGACAAAGCCACCTTCTTCCCTCCATCTCACTCCTCTTTATCCTCAAGCTCAACTTCAGTCCTTCAGTCCCCACTGCTCCACCTCCTTGTCACCAAGTGGTGTGGGAAGCATGAGGTATGCAGGGTTGCAGTCAGTCCATAACATCTCCTCAGCACTGCTTCTCGCTATTTACTTTTACCTTCCTCCAACACGGGTACTTCCCTTGGCCTGTATTACTCCACAAGCTGCCCCAGCATGGCTCCTCCTCAGGCTGAAGTTCCTGTCAGGAAAGCCTGTTCCTGAATGGGCTCATCTCCAAGCTTCTGCAGCTTCCAACAGGAAATATCTCCACTGTAGGGTTCTCCACAGGCTACAGCACAGATAATTGCAGTTTCATGGTCCCTCTCCTAAGGATGGAAAGAACAGCAACTCCACCAAGGGCTTCTCCACAGTCTGCAGGGGAATCTCTACTCCAGCAACTGCAGCACCTCCTGCCCCTTTGCTCCCTGGAGCTGGCTCTAACCAGCTGCCCATAGGCTCCTCTCACAGCAGCAACCTCCCACTGCTTACACCTTGAATTTCCTAGAGCTCAGTGACTTGTATTTAATCACACTGAGCCAAGCTACAAAAAACAAAACTGTCTCAGGTTGTTTGGTATAAAAGATCCATTTTACTATGACAGTCAGACAAACGAGTTCAAGCAAGAAATAAAAATGTCATATTCATACAAGCATTTCCTAATTTTGAAAATTAGATCCTATTCATTTCTTTATAACTACAATATTAAAGACTTAGGACTAAAGGTAGAAAGACAGCAGGGTCTGACTTTTAGGAACTCTGTCACTTAGTGGTTTTGCCAAGTCAGTCATCCAGGTTTCCTAGAGAAAGCATGATGAAAATTAGTAACTCAAGACAAAACAATCAGAGAGCATCCAAAGAAGTGCAACAAAGATGGAATAGAGTCTGTAGAGCAAGCTGTGCGAGGAGTGGCTGAGGCCCCTCGTTGTGCTCAGCGCAGAGCAGAGGAGCTGATGGAGGCCTGATGGCGGCTGCAGCTCCTCACAGGGAGCGGAGGGGCAGCGCTGAGCTCTGCTCTGTGTGACAGCGACAGGGCCCGAGGGAACGGCATGGAGCTGTCAGGGGAGGGACAGCTGGGGGGCAGGGAAAGGGGCTGCACCACAGGGCGGTGGGCGTGGAACGGGATGCACAGGGCACTGGGAACGGCTGTGTGGAGCCAGGAGTTGGACTTGATCCTTGCAGATGCCTTCCAACTCAGAACACTATTTGCTCCTTTAAGGAAGCTACATATTCCAACCTGTAGTAAATGACTGAAGCTAAAGTAGGAGACTGTGAAAACAAGTAATAATCAAACTCCAGCTCAAAAAGTAGGTGGCTCACAACCCTAACTCCATCTCTCCCTTCCTGAAGTCTAATCAGCCATGGCCACCAAACTTCATTGTGCTTAGGACCTGCACCTCAAAAATGGCTTATTTGTTTAGATGCAAAGCACTACAAATAAATAACACAGCGGAAAGCAAAAACAGCTTTTCAAGGTGAAATATTTATCACCGCCACAGAGTAACAGGTGACTTTCCGTGTGATTATACAATGGATCTTATGTATATGTGTAGTTGGTAATATACTATTGCTCTTGAGGCTTTCGAAACTGTTTTACTTATTGCTAATGGAAGCAGTGATAAGCTGCATTGGATCACTTACATCATTTTAGTTAAGACACACTCCAAATCCTCACACAGCCTCTACAGGTTCAACCCTGATAAGCCTTTGGGATTTATTTTGGGCTTTGACCTCCACCTACATGATCCTTGTTACATCACTTGGTAAGAGTTGTAGTTCTGCCTCATGAGTGCTGTAGAGATTATGCATGGCAGCCAGCAGCTTGCAATGTATTAACCAGCACAGGCAGCATGTGAATTTCTGAGACTGCAGAAATTAAGCAAGTGCATGATTTGAAGGTGGTTCAACTGTTCCTTTCAGCAACTTGGAGGTTTCTAAATTAACCTGCAGGCTGGATGGTGGCAAATCAGCTCTGCATAAAGGCTACTGAAGCAAGCCCAAAGCAATGGTAAAATAACAAGCGGGCTGCACCACCACCATGCCCTCATCTACAGCTAACACCTTAGAAGACCAGCTCTTAAACCTTGTTAGCTCTTTCAAAAGAATGCTTTCCTAATGTTCTGACTGTCTGGTAAACCATATTGCGTTTTTGACAGTCTATGGGCACTGCTATCTCCTAAAAAACGCACGTTATTTGCATTCATCACCTCATGAACTCGGTACTGAAGATCTGCCAAAGACGCTTCTCCACACGGTACTCCAGGATGTGCATGTATTACACGCAACGCTGCGTATTCATGTCTGTATAATTGAGTTTCAGAACGAGATGCATACGATTATCCTTGATCCATTCAGCGGCTGTGTCCTTGATGGCCTGAAGCAGCAAAATAATCTTTTCAATAATAATCTTTTGAATTATTTGGCTTGGGTGTCCCTCTGCTTCTACAGTCTTTTTATTAACGATACCTGACAGATTTCTGATTAACTCCACTCTTTTTTGCAGAACGTTTTCTATGAACGTATTATTTTTTAGGCTGGAAGCTGTTCAGGAGAAAACAGCTGTGTAGATTGAATAGAGCGTTGTGAATTACAGCAGAGTAAGTTACAGATTACAGCTGGGTGGACATCCATGGCACACTGTGCTTTCTCTGTTGCCAGCATGGATTACCACACTGCAGGTATCCATGTTTATGTACAGAACACAAGCACCCTGCAAGGCTTCTAGCTAAAATCTGGCACTTCTTCCGACATTTCCGTCAGGGCGTTTATTTGCCAAAGAAACTGTTCAAAGCAAACATGACAAGGGTGTGAATACAGCCCGAGCACATCAGATTCACATTTCCATAAGGGTATTTATAAAAGGCAGTATGTGAGCATATGCATGCATGTGAATGTCGCCCTTCAAACCCGCTTCCCTGCCCACTCCATGCAAACTGCCCCAGCCATCCTGCCTGGCTGGGGAAGGAGAGCAGGAGAGGCGATTTGTGTCACGTTCACAGGAGGCAAAGAGACAGTGGGCAGAAGAGGATTTAAGAGAAGCTATTGAAAGAGATGGCAAGGCTGGAGAAGCCTGCAGGGGTAACGTGCTGAACTGAAATGACAGCGCTGAGTGCAAAGTGGATGACAAAGCCTGAGACGCACAGGGGTGCAGCCAAGACAGAGCAGAGATGTTGACATGGAAGGATGCTGTGCCATTTTTTGAGCTGATGCGCTCCATCTCCTGACACTAACCACTTGTTTGCCACCATTACCCGTGGCCAATCAGACATCCCGACAGCCCCACCAGCATACCAACTACTGTGCTGCTTTCTAATCGGATGGCTTGAGCTGCACTTCACATCATCTCTCCAGAGATCTAAAGCACCGTCCAAGTCACTCTTCCACACGAGTCACTCTTCCATACGTCCCTTTGGCTTTTTCCTTCCAGACAGCACTCAGGCGGCGCTTTCAGAGAGAGACACCGACCACAGCAATTAGTGGACGTCACACACCCGTAGGCACGATTTTACACTACACAAGCCGTGCAGAAGATGTCACGTTACCAGAAACAAAGCCCATCATGCACGGCAGCACCGGGAACAGCAAGAAGCAATTCGCTTTCGCAGCCCTCACAGCACTCGCTCCATTCGAACAGGACAGCCTCAGCTAGAGCCGCCGAGTGACGTTCCCACCGCAAACTTGCGAGTGACGGTCTCCCAGCCATGCAGGACGCGACACACGCTGCTTTCTCCCGTACTCACCCTCCACGCCTCCCTCGGCAGCATCCGGCTCCAAACTTTCTCGCTGCCCGCTCCCCGCAGCCGTGCGGCGGCGGTACCCCCGCGGGGGCGGCGGGGTGGGGCGAGGCGGGGCAGAGCAGCTCCCACCGCGGCCGCCCCTCAGCGCGGCGAGGGCGGATTACGAGCAAAACCCGCGCGCGTAAGCCGGGCTGACGGGGAAAAGCCGCTCGAAGGGCTTTGAGATCCTGTTAAGTGCTCGGAAAGGATCAACATGTCAAAGCTGAACGGCGGCCCCGGCACATTTCTCGCCACGACGAGCCGCCTCAACCCCTCTCGGCCCGGCGGGCTCCGGGGGGTCGCGGGTACCGCCGCCCTGCGCTCCGTGCTGAGGGGAAAGGGCGGGCGGCAGGTTCCGCGCCGTGCCCTCCAATCCCGACGCCTCGCACACGCCGCCTCCGCCGCCAGAGCCCGGCCCACCCGCCGGCGGCGGCCGTGCTGAGGGGGCGGCTCTGCTCGGGAGTGCTTCTGTCGGCTGGGGACCGGAGGGAGCGGGTTGGGCCGACAGGGCGCACGGTCTTCGCCCCGCCGTGCCGGCGGGTCCGGGCGGGCAGCGTGAGGGGGCGGCGTCTCACGGTGTCGGTTGGAGTTGTACTTTCTACGTAAGGGAAAGCGCTCTCCCCTCGCTGCACTACTGAATGAGTTTTTCCCCCAGTATTCTGCCCCTACACCGGCAGCGGGCAGCTGACTGGCACAGAATCGCTCCCGCTTTTTGCGTACTTACAAACAGCAATAAGATCATCTCTCAGTCTTCTCCAAGATAAACAGCCTTTCTTTGTAGGGGACATGCTCCAGGCCCCTCATCTTTGCTGTGCTCATCATGGAATCACCAAGGTTGGAAAAGACCTCCAATATCATCCAGTCCAACTGTCTGCCTATCACCACTATTTCCCGCTAAACCATGTCCCTCAGTACATCTAAATGCTTCTCAAACACCTCCAGGGACGGTGAATCCACCACAACCCTGGGCAGCCCATTCCAGTGTCTGATTTCTCTCTCAGAGAAGTATTTCCTAACATCCAACCTGAATCTCCTCTGGTGCAACTTGCGGCCATTCCCTCTAGTCCTATTGCTAGTTACATGGGAGAAGAGACTGACTCTTACCATATCTTAGATTCAAGTCATTGTAGAGAGCAACAAGGTCACCCTTTCAGATCCTTCTCTGCAGAGCTTCTCTCCAGCTCTCCAGCTCTCCAGCTAACCTGTACT
The DNA here is from genome assembly GCF_039878825.1 of Excalfactoria chinensis. Classification (NCBI taxonomy): domain Eukaryota; kingdom Metazoa; phylum Chordata; class Aves; order Galliformes; family Phasianidae; genus Excalfactoria; species Excalfactoria chinensis. The sequence goes on from NC_092825.1 coordinate 124,812,197, forward strand.
AATGCAGTTCTGCTCTTCCAGGTCTCTAGAGTAGAAGCCTCAATTAAAGACTAAAGTTCCTACAACAATATTCATTGTGTAGGTTAAAATGTATAACAAAGATATCAGCAATATTAAGCATTCTTCATTTAAGCTTGCCACCCTATTCCCAGCTTTCCCGTTGCATTAGGCTCACTGCATGTTTCTCCCTTGAAACAGGGTCACTCAAAGCAATGACTGTTGCTAACACAAGATACCTGGGACACGGTGCTCCATGGCACCCATCATGCAGGAAGGATGATAGCTGCTGCTGCAGAATATGTGATGAAACCATTTGATGTCTAAATAGCAAGTCATGCATCACTAAAGCAGCTCATTACAGGCCAGGTTACACAAAAGAACCCCTTTCCACCACTGATGCAAAGTATGTGCTTTGGAATACACACAAAGTGAGAAGAAACCAAAGGTAGGGGGCTACTTATCCAGCTGCCACTCCTTCTGGTCCTCTTGTGCCATTTACTTACGAGGCACAGGGGCTACCGTGAGCACAGTATCACTGCTCAGCACCATTGTTCTGAAAGTTACCTAAAAATGCTGGGGCATGCTATTCATTGACATACTTTTACCCAAAATCTTGTTTGCTGGATACTGCTTTTCTAAATATTGATGCCTGATCCAGACATTGGTATTAGGACTATCCCTATCCAAAGACTGCATCAGTGGCTGTGCCTAGTAATTATATCTGAAATTATGTCCAAAATGTAACACAAATAGTTGCAAAGTTCATGGATTTCATTCTGCTAAATAATTTCCAATGGGAATAATTTAACAGGAATCTGTGTAGAACCACATAGACAAAACATGGAGAAGCGTTGGTGTGAAACCGCTGATGCTCTAAAGACACTTGGCTAATAGCACTAAGTATCCACCTAAGTCCGGCCAGCCCTTTGTACAATCATCACAACAGCCCTCTGAGAGCCATCAACAAGCAGGTTCAATGTGCTGACAACTGCAAGGCATCAGGCATCAAAGCAGTCATGTTCAGCAAGGCATTGCTGATCGTTCAACTCACTGATCTGAAATTATTGGTCTATGATAACAGCAAATGTAACCGTGAATTACCGCGTCTGATTTCAACAAAGTATTTTGTAGCTTTATATGGAGAATAAATATTAATTCTGTTCCACACTGGCTGAAATTCAGCAAAGCATCACTGATAGCTCGCAGCTGGCAATTATAATCAAAAAGAAAGGGAACATCTGGAGTTCAGAATAAAAGAGAAAAAGAGAAAAGAAATATCAGCTCCTTATGCTACAGTCTTCCATGTCTTTTTCCTTGGCTAACTGTTATTAATTCTCTCTCATACCTTTTGTTCCCATTTTATTCTTTTCCATTTCTTTTCGCTCTTCAAAATTATATAGAGCTTCCCAGTGAAATTCCTCAGCTGTCAGTCCATTCTGAATTCTTCCTATTGTTTTATTTCATCTCTTGTGTTGCGAACCCTCAAGGCCCTGTTCAACTGCAGCCATCTACTTCTGTCTTTCATGTTTTCTTGTTTCGCTTTTGTGCCAGGAATTTTGTTTTATAGTGTTTTGATTCTGGCTTCACTAAACATAACTGCCAATGCCTATATTTCGGCTTTCATAGTTTATTTTGAAGTCCAGAAAAAATGATAATATTTTAGTGATATTAACAAACACCTTTCTGTCTAGAAACTTCAGAGAATCACAGAACCACAGCATGGTTGAGGCTGCCATGGACCTCTGGGTCCCTCTGGGCTAACTCCTATTCCAACCACCCAGAGTAGGGTGCCCAGGCCCATGTCCAGGTGACTTCAGGAGATCCCCAAGGTGGAGACCCCACAGCCTCTGGGCAGCCTGTGTTGCTGCTCCATCACACACATAGCATAAAAATGCTGCCTCATGTTCTGAGGAAACATCCTGTGGAGCAGTCTGTGCCTTTTGCCTATCATCCTGGCACCAGCCAACACTGAAAAGAGCCTGACTGTGTCCTGTTTGCACCTTTCCTTCAGGTATTTATAGGCACTGATGAGATTTACTTTGAGCTTCCTTTTCTCCAGGCTGAACAGTCCCGGCTCTCTTAGCCTCTCCTCATAGGAAAGATGCTCCAGGCCCTTCATCATCTTTATGGCCCTGTGCTGGACTCTTTCCAGTATGTCCAGGTCTCTTGTTCTGGAGGGCCCAGAACAGTGCTCCAGGTGCAGCCTCACCAATGCTGGGTAGAAAGGAAGGATCACCTTCACCAACCTGCTGGCAATCCCTCACCTGCAGGTAAAGAGAGGTGAACTTGTTGCGTTAGACACTAAGCTTCTGCCACTGATGCCTACTGCCACTCAGGATTTGCTTCCTAGGTAGTCTGGAGGAAAGAGTGACTTCTGAATAAGGAATCAGCTGGGATGTAGAAGGTCTGAATGCTGGCTCTTAGCTTTTTTACTAAGCTTTTTGTGCCTCGGTTGCCACTTTTCAAGGAAGAATAATTTTCCAGCTTACAAATATTAACCAGAATAGCTCAAGTAATGTCTATCGGTTGTTAGACGCAACACTTCAACTGTTGAGCGTAGGCAGAAACATGCAAGGTGCTCACTTTATTTCAGAGTCAAGTGACTCTAGTTTCTTCCTCTGTGACAAAATCCTTGGGACCTGAGGCAAATCACTGAGGTCTGTCTCCACAATGAAGCACATGAGCGTTAAGCTGCTGGGGAAATCAAATGCCTCCGTGATACCAAACTTTGTATATCCTGACGCACCTTAGTTGTTGATCGTTCTCCAGATCTGAGGCTTTGGTGATGAGGTTCTGCCATGAGAGGCATTAGCCAATACACCAGTAGATCTCCCAGGACCGCTGTGATTTGCAGTAAAGCACCACCAGGATGCTGACTGAAGAACAAGGCTGTTTAAAATCTCATTTTCTTCAAGTTCAGAAGTCATCGTTTCCTGTTTGCGCTGCAGTCGTTACCCATTTCTTCGGATTGTTCCGCTTCAAAGGAGTTAAATGAACAAAAATCTCTGCAATAATTGGACTGAATTGCAAACCTGAGGAGAGCTCATTTGGTTTCATTCCCAAGAGGAAAACTGATTAGCTCTGCCTTAAAAAGCTGCTGGCATTTAAACAGCCCAGCTACAAGAAACAAAAAGCTTCAAACGGTGCATGTGTAATAAGGTGTAGAAAGGGGGAGAGGGTAGGGCTGCGTGCAATGCTCACCTCAGCTGAATGAGCTTTTCCTTGGTTTGAATAAAAATCAATGCAGAATCCACAACAGTGGGCTCTGCGTCCCACTGAAGTCAGTGGATAGCATACTACAGAGCTTTGTATCCTTGATATATAAAGGAAAGCCCTTAGCCCCCAGGAGCCAGTCATTTTTACAGGCAAAATCGCAGTACATGACAAGCTAAACTTTCAGAGGAAGACTGTTTGATGTTAGTGCCAAGGCAATAGAGGTATTTGCATAAGAGTAGACCAAAGCCCAGATAGATAAGGACCTTGGCTGCCTGATGGCTTACTGAGCGCCCAGCTCTGAGGGATGGGAAACACACAGCTCAGGGTCTGGAAGCTGCCACTGCCTGCAGGCCTGCCTGGGAGCTTGTCTGTAGTCCTGTGCAGTCAGCATGGCCACAGACAGGGGTCAGAGAGCCGTGCAGTGTGCTACAGGTGTGTGGGGAGCTGGAGAGATGCTCCTGTGAATTCTTGTACAGTGCTGCTCAACCAAGCGTGATTTGCAAATGCATCCTTGTTAGTGTCTCCCAGGTGAGCAGCTCGGGATTGCTGGTGTGCACAAGTATGTTTAGATTTTATGTTGCTTCTCAAGACAGATCTCTCTCTTAGGGAAAATGAAATGATTCTGCTCTCTGCAAGGGAATTTCTGTGAAGTGAGTGTCAGGCCTGACTGGTCAGGATGCAGCCTGGCTCTTCCAAACAGGCATTTTCGGTCACATAATGGGGGCAGGGAAAGAAGATGCTGATGTAAAACTTACAGCAAGGCTTCAAAGCTGTTCTCATCATGCTTTGGGCAGGCAGCAGCTGTCACTGCCAGGTCTCACTAAGGAGCTGAGGAAGCTCAGGTGGCAGTCTGCAGTCAGATGTTGGTGATCAGACAGTGCAAACACCTCTTTCACAACTCATAAATATATGAGTTTGGATCTAACAAGGTAAGGGTGTCAATATGCCTCTGTTAACTTGGATCTAACAAGGTAAGGGTGTCAGTATGCCTCTGTTAACTTCACCTGTGTTTTGACTGAGCTCCTCCATGAGCTGTACACAAACTACAGAGAAGGGCCTCAATGTGCCATCAGTGCTGGGGGCACGTAGAACTGGCTCTGTGGAAAGCTTACACTGTCTGACCTGAAAAACCCGTTGTTAGCTCTGATCATTTCCCCTCTCCTTCAGTTTTCCTATGAGGTACCTTTGCTATATCGTCCACTTAATTGTATGTATTCATATTCTAAAGTAAGTAGGATTAGCAGCCTGCAAAGCGACTGCTGCTGATCTTCTGATGCCTCTTGAATAGTCAAATGAGAAATGGCAGCAAAGCTGCCACTGGGAAAAGGCATTTCCAAAGACTGTGCCTTTTTGCAGCACAGAGGAAACCCAGGGCAAACTTCGGGTGGTCAGTGAGTCTGATAGTTAAGGAAGGAGCTAGAGAGTTGCTGGAAATAGCTCTAGAGGCTGGCAGTGAGACAGAAGAACTCATGAGATTAATCCTGCTAAGATCCTGCACAGCTGATAAGAATTAACCCTGTTTGCACCTGCCTACACACAGAATAACAAATATTGGCTGAGTTGGTGCTGGTAACAACAGGAAGGAAAGGAATGTTTTGGCAGATAATATTCAGAAAGGTCATCTGCCCATTTATTCTCTTCTATATGGAGAACAGCGCTGAAGGACAAGATTCGTGTCCCTAGAAAATAGTATTTTCAACTTTATTCTTAAACTCTTTCCTTGCAAAGAGAGATGGGGATTCCTAGAAAGCAGTGTGTGCTAGAGGTTTTTCTGCCAAAGTAAGAAGGCTGAGCTTTGGATACTTCTGCTGTGCTACTGAGAGGCTGGGAAGAAGCAGACATCAGTTTCTTTCTGCAGCTTGCATTGCCATGCAGCTGTCTTTCAAGGAGAGGAACCTGTGAGTCCTTTGGGCTTTAGAGCTTCTTTTTTACTGTGGCAAACAATATGTTACTGTTGGGATGTTTTGTTTGCCTCAACTGCATCCCCAAAGCATGGCTCGATCTGATTACATGGCTGCACGAACAGCAGATGTATTGTGTGTTCCTATTATTCAGAGCTATGCAGCCCAGATATCTCCTTTAGCTGGAGATTCTGACTGTGAGAGCTCATTCACGTGTGCACTTTCAACGCAGGAGAGAAGATAACTGTCTGCTCCAAAATCTCTCAAATGGAAGTGATTGCCACCTACAACGAAACTCCACTGAACTTACTCAACGTCCAATAACAATGTAGTATTCTGAAAAAGAAAGGAAGAAAATCGACTTCACAGGTTGCTGTTTGCTAAGCTAAGGCTCCAGCACTCAGCAGCATCTAAGTGTGTGACCGGGTTAATTCTTCACACTGCAGGTATTTCCAAAAATAGGTCTCCTACGTATGGACTACTGCAAAGTGGCATTATTTTTCCAAAAGGTGGGTCAGGTGGCTACATCACTGCTCTGCTGTTTTACAAGAACCACCAAAAAACAGGGCAGCGCTCAAGAAATCACTGTTCCACACAGAAGTCTGTAGTTACTTTAATCCTTCTGCTTATGCATCATGTGCAGGAGTGAACAGCAGAGGGTGTCAGCCTAAAGGAAAACTGTAGTTCGTTCTATAGGGTATGTCAGGTTTGTCATAAATAGCAAAAAAGTCACTCCCCATGAAGCTGCAGCTCTGCATGGAGGACACCGAAGGACCCATCCAGTGTCTTTTCTTCAACAACAAAATAAGGAAATCAATTGCATACAAATCCCTTTTCCTCAACAAATTATATAACTTTGTGGTGCATCAGCCACTTAAATCAACCAGAATAAGTGGGTGGGCATTTCTGAATGTCCCCATAAGTTCCTGCCCCTTTAGGTACCCCAAGGGGCCATGCTTGCCTCTGAGCAATGCTATGGGAGCATCTGGCTCCTGGCAGGACTGAGATCCCAGCAAACAGCCCAGCGCTCTTATGTGAGGCAGTGACTTCCTTTCTCATTTGCTTTGCCAAGCTGACATGAGGAAAGAAAGCTGTGGGGTCTTCTTTCTTCTGCTAGTGTAGCAGAAGAACAAATACAGAGAGCAAATGTATCAGGTGAAAATGCGTGCCAGCAGAGAACAGCACTTGGAGAGTCTGAGGCCCCCAGTGCAGCTGAGCCCTACCACCCATGGGGTACAATCTGCTGCTGCTTCCTCAGGCAGGAAGCTGCTGTTTCTATTACCCAACTGAAAGACCTGGGTTGCCATCAGAAAGTGTCCAAATAATAGTTATGTTAATGTTTTCATGTCATTTATGACTATATTTCAGACTCGATTGGTTTTTCAGTGCACGTTGCAGAGCAGATAAGCGTTCCCTTGGTGACTTTCTGGGCAGCGGCTCATTCAGTGTTTTAGTGGCATCTTTTGTGGCATGCCTTGGCATCAGAAGGTATGTCTTTGTTTTCTAAGGACAAAATAATTTCTTCCACTCTTCTTCAAACGATCAAGCAGTCACTTTGGGGTATAATGGATATAAGCAGACAAATCCGAGATGTTCCTAAAGTATTCACCAGAAGAACAACTCCACCGACAGGGCTCAGAGCTCTTGGGGGTGCCAGGCATTATCTGTGGTTGTAGTATTTATGAGCATCATATCTACACCCCAAATCACTGGGTTTTCCTTCAGCTCAGTTCACTTGGGTACTAAATCTGGATCCTGGACACCCACCTTCCCCTCACCAGGGGGTACATTTAGGCCCCAGCTCTCAGAAGAAAACTCTAATGTTAAAACAGATGATGTTCTTTCACACATTTTAATACACAGAAGGACGCTGAGGTCACTAATGAGGCATGTTTTTCAAGTAACGTGTGGTGAAAAGTATTGAGTGAATATTATTGGAATTAATTGAAGTCACACACTTTGGTGTCTACAATGCCCGTAAACAAAAAAAATCCCTTAAAGTTATTTGGGGCCATGCTGAGAAGAGCAAAACCACAGTGCTATTGAGCACCTCTAACCCCAATCTTAACCCCTAATCCAAACCCCTAACCTTAACCCTAACCCTATGCATAGCCCTAATCCTAGCGATAAGCTAACCCTATGGATACCCTACTGCACAGTTCACTAGAAGGCCCAAACCCCTGTAGAAGTACCCATAAGCTAATCCAAAGAAAAAAAGGCAAAGCAGCAACATGCGCACATGTATAGGACGTAATATAAAAATATACAAGATATGATTAAAAGTATAATAAAGGGTCACTTTCTTTTTGCTTAGTTACTCCACCTTAGCTACTACTCAGCTATTCTCAGGTCTGTGTTTGCCAGTTTCCGTAGAGTGATTGGACCTGACCTCACCTTTTTTTCTGGCTTCCTTGAAGTTGGAAAGAGCTTGCCACAGCCCGCATAAAGCACATCCACACAAAAGCAAATATATACAAAAAGGAAAGTTTCAGTGTGAGACACGGCTAATGGTGAGAGATGAGGAATATCGGCATGCAAAAGGAAAGAAGCCTACCCATGGCTTCTGTGCTTGGGATGAGATGCAAAGCCATAGCACGTAGCTGCTGCATGACCACAGAAGCTAGCAGAGCTGCATGGGAGCAGCGAGCATGGCACCACTCATCCCAGCCAGTGCCAGCACTAAGTGCACTCAGACACCTATTTAATTAAGAGAACGAGCAGACTAAGTCCCAGCTGCCAGCACTTCAGGCCTATTCACAGTGCAATTGTAGGATGAGATATTTTTTATCCCAGGTAGTTAAATCGAAGAGCTTCTCTTGTTTGGTAAGGGAAAGTCTGGGATTCTTTTGTGCTGTAAAGGAACTGCATAAAAGAAAGGTTGCTGTTAAGTCTGGGTGGAAACCCTCTTACAAGAGACATTTTCTCCTCATAAAACTTACGCACATGAAAACTATAGCCTGACCTCATGTCAGCCTTCTTGAGATGAGTGAAAACCAGAAAGTAGGTACCTGAACCTGCATCTGCTTGGAAAAAATAAAAGGGGGGGATACTAAAATACTGAAAGATATAACACACTCTGCCTTGTTTTCTCATCTGCAGGCACACAATGAGTTAATTTACCCAACCCAATGTCACCTTGACTTCTTATGGATGTCTCATATTCAGCATCCATGATCTTCTACAACAGCAATCCTTACAAAATCTTGCCCAGCCTTTGTATTTTATACGATTATTTTTATATTTTCCAGGATTTTATACACATAGCAAGGGCAAAGCTCCTTCAATTCAAGGTGACTTTCATGTTAGGTCAATGGAAACAACAGGGAAGAACAAAGAGGCAGCACCTGCGGGTGGTAAATGAATGCAGTGTGTATGAAAAGGCTTTCAGAACAGAGCCAGGCTCTGAAGACAGGCAGAGAAGATGAAAAACGTGAAGAATAGTACAGAGAAAAACAAACATTTACAGCTATATTCCCCACCTGTACTCAACACGTTGCCCGAACTCATTCTCCACACGCATTTCTCTTGGTAAAAGGTTTGGTTTTCCCTTGGTAATTTTTCCATTTGGTAATTCCAGGAGTTGCTGGTAGTAGGTGAGGAGACTGTCCACCCACAGAAGCAGCTCTCTGCCTTCATAGAACAATGAAATCATAGAATCACAGAATGGTTTGGGTTGGAAGGGACCTCAAAGCCCACCCAGCCCCAACCCTTGCCATGGGCAAGGCTGCCCTCCACCAGCTCAGGTTGCCCAGGGCCCCATCCAACCTGGCCTATGGCAGCGCCTCACCACCTCTGGGTGAAGAATTTATTCCGAATATCTAATTGAAATCTTCCTTCTTTTAGTTTAAAACTCTTCTCCTTTCTTCTATTGTTATCAGACTGTGCAAAGAGTTGGTGTCTAACTTGTTTTATCAGCTCCCTTTAAGTTCCAAAAGGCTGCAGAGAGATCTCCTTGAAGACTTCTCCAGGCTGAACAAGCCTGCCTCCCTCAGCTTTTCTTGACAACAGAGGTGCTCCAGGCCCTTTAATCATCATGTTCCCAGCGAACAATCCCTCTCACCTCAAGCAGGCAGTCTGCCTCTGCAGCCCACAGCTTCCCAGAGCTGCAATGCCACAGAGCCTTGCCCTACGCCATCTTCCAGGACTGGGAGTTGTGGTGGCACCACACAGAGCCCCAGATGCAGCTTCAGAAAGATCCTAACAGGACAGGGTTATATGAGGAGGACACAAACATCAGTGATTTAACCCCAGGAGAATGCTGACCTTGTGAAGTCATCATCTGCAAGTATTTATGACTTACCTCTAACCAACATTTTGGTTTCAAGCCCCAGCAACCAAGATCTGCTTTAACTTTGAGCCTCCTTGTAGCACTCCAGCAGTGCAGATCGGACTCCCAAGATAATGCAGGCTGCTTATCACCAAGGCTGATCAATGCAAGCTCAGTGCTGCAACGGCCAACTACATGTGGATTCTGGTTGACCAACGAAGCAGAAGAAATCTGTCTGGAAATATTAAAAGAGTTGAGCAGGAGAGGAGGTATAAAAAACTACAACACATATGAAGGCAGATATACCATGTTGTGGATTCAAAATTCCAGGATGAGGGAAGGCTTGGCTGGATCTTGTCACTTCATAGAAACAAATGTTGTTTCATCAGTCTGATCTGCTTTGTATCTTTACAGTAAACCAGGGCAGATCTGCCAGACTGTTCAGGTTGGCCTTCAGCTTTCTGCTTGGGGCAGGGAATGATGCTGGAGGTGGAGAGGAAAGGTTCCTCCTTCCTAAACATGCTACAAGAGCAGGAGTAAGAGTAGCATGTGGAGCATCTTTCAGGAGAAGGGATGGCTCTGATATTTCTGAGCCCTTACCCAGCCCTTGGAGATGCTTTGAATACAAAATTCTGGGCACTACTGAGTACTCTGAGATGCATTTCTCTAGAAGCAGCATGGCCTTATAAGCTGACTTCATCTTGTGCCTTGGTTAGGGGCAGTTGCTTGATGCCACTGGCCTGTCTCCAAGTGTTGGGGTGCGAGGAGGTGAACAGGACAAGTAGCTGGAAAAGAGTCACAAAGACAAGGCCTGAGCATAGCCTTAGCCAGGCCCAAAGCTGGACAGGCAACCCAAATCCCACCACTGCCAACTCTGTGTGGGGCAGTATGAGGAACCAGCAACATGGGTGTTCTGGTTATGCTCTAGTGACACAACATGAAAGTAGGCTGTCCTGGTCAAGCTCAGCCATCTGGCAAATCGAATTGGAAAATCCGTCATGTTGACAGACTGCCATAATAACACTTGCCTCTTTAAAACAGATTGGTGGAAAGAAACAAGCACGTGAAAACATAACCTCCTGTACATCTGCAGCATAGTGTGGGACTCAGGACAGAGGTTGGGCTGTGCAAACAGACCAACCAGAGTGTTCAAATGAAAAAAATAAATCATCCTGACAATTCCCAGGTTTAATACGAAACAATGCAAGAAAACACTTAACCAAACATAGGCAGGAAAAAAGTCTCGTGGGCCCCAATAGGGAAAATTAATATATGTTGTCCCACAACAGGTTCTTCTTGAGGTTAGAGTGCATACCCAGAAAAGAAATGGATCCTTAATAATAAGTGAAAAAGGAACTCATCCATTACCTTCCATATTTCTGTAATAAATCAATATTTGCACATGGCTCCTACAACAAGCCAACAGTGATTTATCATCCCCTCTATGCAGAAGGACAATTCAGCATTCAGAGTTCTTGTGCTGGCCAGTTTTGATCCTGCACTTGGTAAGTAATCCCATCTATATACTTGACAAATGTATATTGCATCCAGCAGGACTTTAAGGTTAAGTTTCCTTCAGCCACGTTTACAAGGATATCCCAGTCTTCATCACTGTGGGTGACATACAATCCGTCTGCCACGCATATTTGAGCAGTATGCAATCACAAAATTGCCTCACCCTCCATTTTGTTCACGTCATTGGAGTTGCGCGGGTTCAGCATGGAGGAGACACAGATGAAACGATCACAGGCCCCAAAGCAGTCAGTGGTGAATTAGCCTGACTGAGGCACATTTTCAGCTAAAAATATGAGTTGTTGAATTTCAAAGTTCGTGTGATTGAAAGAAGTTTTGGAGGAAGAGCTCATTTTCTGTTCACTAAGATATCTTTTCTATCAACATTTCTATGACTTTTCCTTTTTCACCTCCAGTGACTCTCTGTGATGTGGGACTCTGTGTATGTGCCAGATTCATTCTCCAAGAGTAAGACACCCTGAAGCAGGTAAGGAGCTTGACCCACAGAACAGAAGTCATCACAACCTATTCAAATTCCAGCTTCCAGGACAGGCCATTTCATAACTGCAAGGGGTTTTTCAGGTTTGAGTCTACCCTGAATCACGCTAGGCAGAAATTTCAATGCTCTCTCAAGTATCCCATTAAAATGTTCTGGCTGCAAGGTCATTCTGGTTTACACCTCCAAAATTCTCTTTACTAAATAAAAACATCCGTATGCCTGCCTCTTTTTTTTTTTTCCCCACACTGGGACAGAAACAGGTATGAAAAACTCATTTTTTTCCCAAAACTGACAGCTCGTTTTTCTCCAGGGAAACGCTTATCTGCACAGACACTGCATAGAACTCTCCTGGTATAGAGTACACCCGAAAACATGAATATATACATTGACCTGGATATTGCATTGGTATCTGAAGTCAAACTTGCGAGAATTCTTAATGTTCATCTACACTGATATGCCAAACATAGTCAGAATCTGTCTTCTCCCTCTGAGCAGAAAGCCCTGGACAAACCTTAGCATGGTGCCACTGCATTCACACGTCATACTTCAGTTGAGGTGAGGATCTTTAGTGTCACACAAACAAGTCCCCCCTGCCATGTGCCATTTCAGATGTTATCTTGCAAAGTGAATTCCATGTTACCTTTGTTGGGTAGAGGCTCTAACTTTTAACTGATACTTTTCAGCAGCACAGCTGCACCTCTAGCATTTCCTCTTTCATATCTCCAAAGTAAGTCTGCAAAATGGTAAATATTTTAGCACAAACCAGTCAGTTTATTTTTGACTCAAGCAATGAAATTTCACAGCTGCATCTGCTAAAAATCTTTCCTGTCTGCATACTCATCCGTTCCTCGGTAGCTCCTTCATCGCACACTCTTATCGCAGCTTCCTTTGTTCTGTGCTGTGGTGCTGAGGCTGCAATGCCAATCCTTGCTGCTCCAGGTTTACTGCAGTAATGTTGATGGCGTTGCTTCTACTGGACACGGGAGACTTTCTGCAGAAGGACTGTACAAGCAGCAGGGATGCTCTGGAGAGCTTGAAGCAACAGACGGCAGCAGATCTTGACACCTTGATGAACACCAGGATGATGAAATGGAGAAAGAAGGTGCTAAGGGAGAACAGGTACTATTTAGTGAGAGAAAACAGTGACCCTCCATGAGCTCAGGTTTTATAGTCCAGCATTCCCACACACATGTGCACATACCCTGCAATTTATCACTGAACAAATGACTCCATGACTATGGCCACAGAGCAATAGTTCTTGACTTTTTTCTTTCATTCTCATAAGTTCAACCCAGTTTGCTCTTTAAGTATCATCATCTTCTAAGCCTGGAAATGGGGCATTTACATGCCAACTTTTGTTTCAACTCTTCCCTGGGAACCATCTCCTGGTCACTGCTGGGGAATGAATGAGTATCCAAAGTTTTAAATGATCATAAGAAACGCTTGTACAGCGGAAAATAAAGCTGGGAGGTAGCTGAAGAGCAAAGCTGTGGTATACACGGTGAGAAAGCAACAACACAGATGGAGTACACGGAGGACACAAGGTATGAGTATGATTAGTTTTAGAAATGTTGACTATGTTTACCACTGAAAAATCCCAAAGTAAAGAGCTTGATAATCACAGAATCATAGAATCACCAAGATTGGAAAAGACCTCCAAGATCATCTGATCAGAAGCGTGCCTTTGAAAGTCATCTCAGACATGCACAACATCAGCATTTAGATACACAAAAGGAACACTTGGATGCTTCTTGAGCAACCTTAGAGACAAAACTCTGAAGTTCACCTGTGGAAGGTTCAGGATATTTCTTGACCGTATCTGTACCCTGCAGTACAAAAACACTGCCGAACTAAAATACTGAAAGCTGCTGCTGCTGCCATACTACTACCTTAAATAAAACACAAAATGCATGCTGTTAAAAGAGTGCACCCCATCACACACCATTCACAAACCATTTATTTTCTTTGTCCAGTGCACAGGCTCCCTGTGTGCCTTCCCAAGATGCGGAGACAAACCCTTCTGGTCTTGCTAAATTGCCTTTCCTCTCCCACCTCACCAACACGTGCCAACGTCAATGGACCTGCACCTTCTTCCCTTCCACATCTGTATGCTTCCATCTTTATGGCAATGTAGCTGATTCCCGCTTTAGTACAGTTTCCTCTTTAGATGAACAGACAGCCTTGACAAGGAGAGTCACTGTGGGTAAGTTGTAACGCGCCATCAACAGAAAAACAAAAGCTAAATCTGATGGCTGCTGGGGAGCCCTTGACAACACACAGCTGCTCTAAGCAGCAGATGCAAGCATAGCTGGACTGATATCAACTGCTTATTAAACAAGCCATGACCAACAGATGGGAGCGCTGCTTTATAACGATAGCTCCAAATGGTGAATGAAGTATCTTCAAAATGAGACTGGAAAACAAGTGGGTGCTAAAAAATGTGAAATCCTGATGTGGGAAATGCAGCCAATCCCCCAGATTGCCAGGTGCCACAGCTCTTACACTTTCGAACTCAATTCAGCTGGACTGGATTTGCCTCAGGAAAGGATGGAAAATGATCATTTTGAGAGGTCTCCCACCCACCTCATACTGGCAGTTACAGTAATCATCAGTGTAATTGCTTCAAGTCACATCCCGTTATAAACTACACAGACAAAGGTCTCATCAGCTCTTTAAGAGTTAGCAGGAATTTGCCAGGGCTTCGGTCTCTTATAAACATACAGAACTAGCTAAATATACAGGAGCAGTAGGCATGCATATTAAAATAATAATAACATGTTGAATATTATAGTTCTGGAGGAAATAATGCAAAATTACACATCTGTGCAATAAGGAAGCCAGTATGCACTAAATACAATACAACTACTTCAACTTTATTAATTTCTATTAATGTTGTTTCCCTGAGTAGGTACAATAGGAAAGAACTATTGATTCCTCGGAAATATTCTAGCTCAGCACAAACCAAATCACGGTTCTAAATGCTCCATTAGTTCACCCAATAACCCCAGCTCTGCAGAAGCCCTTCATGGAAATGAAAGGCTTTATCAACCAACCACATAAGAACCGCGTTGCTGAACCCACATCATCTCTGTGAGCAGAAAAATCCATCTCTACAATGGGCAATGCTCACTCAAGTTCAGAAGTTACTTCCTCGCAGAACACAACAGAAATGTGCACATGAAGTGAGCTGAATTGTTTGTAGGAAGATGTGCTGATTAACAACATGGATAAGTTACCAAACACAGACCAAAGGTACGTTACCTTGTATACATATACATATATATAAACAGTTGAAACAGATTTGTGTATCACAGGTTCAGTTGCACATCTGATATAACTTACAAAACTACATACACAAAATGCTGTGAAATCATTAGCACAGTTTGAACATGGGACAAATATTTACACCCGGAGAGGATAAATACACAATCATACACATCACAACATTATAACAGGGAGTATCTGATAAAACTGTGAGGATGACCACACCCCGTTAACATCTTTATCGTCTCTTTGACCTTCTCCTTTCTATGGAAACACATGCAGATAGAAAGAAATTTAAGCAAAGAAAAAGAAAAGCCAACAGGATCTATGATGCGGTCAGTAGAGGATCCCCCTCAGCACATTCAACCTGCGTTCCACCTTGAAGTCCTGACAGAGTCTTGGTAGACTATTATGAAATTATTTGGTAAAGCTAGGCAGGATAAAAGGATTGAAGGCTCTCATTTCATCTTTCTCTTCAACCTGCTTAAAATCAGTAACAGGATTTTGCTGATCGTATCAGCATTTCATATTTACACTGCATCCACATCTCAAGACATCCAAGAGAGAGGAGTCTGGGATAACTGTGTATTTACAGAGTGATGAGGCACTGGGACAGGTTGCCCAGAGAGGTGATGGATGCTCTATCAGACTGGACAGGACTCTGAGCAAACTGATGTAGCTGTTTTTGTCCCTGTTCATTGCAGGGGGTCGGAATAGATGATCTTGAAAGGTCTCCTCCAGCTCAAATGATTCTGTGATTCTACGACTCAATAAAAAACCTGTTATCTTTCCACTGACAGTACTCCCATAAAAGGAAGAGCTGGCTGTAGCATGCTATGGTGTATCAGACTAGTCCAGGTCTCTACTGGGGGAGTGAAAGGCAATACAGATACTCTTGTCTTCTTTACCTGAGCTATCTCAGACACTAAAAGCGATTTAACCTTAGAAGCATTGAGCTCCATATGCAATAATGTAATATCTGAGGTAAAAAATGTACCTTTTATCTAACAAGTAACAAATTGCAGAAAGACCTCAGTTTACACTGTGCTTATTAGGAGGTACTAAGATTGATGCATCTTCACTGGTCCTATGAACATTTGGAAAATTAAGGTAGGATATGCCAGAACATGCTTTCTTCATTTATTCCCTTTGCTGTGGAAACAGGCAGAGGATGATCAGTGTGAAGAATGGTTTCCAAAGGAGGTGGATGAATGCCATCGCATAAGACAAGGGAAAGCAGATTGGTCTAACACCCAGAAATGACAATGGAGCCCAAGTTTATTTTGTGGGGATAAACTAAGGCCTATCACACCTGTTTAGTCTTTAATACTTAGAGTCTAATTCTTTACCTTCAAACTCTTCTTCTCTGCAAGGCACTGAACTTCTTCCTCTGTGTTTTACCTCCCTCCTGGAGACAAGAAAAAGATCAGAGTCCATCATTCTCCCCTTGGCATGTCTTTTGTCCTCTGCTCTCCTCTTTTTCTGTTTTCCCCTACTTCCTTTCACAGTACATTTCTCTGCTACTTCTCCTCCTTCATTTTCCAAAGGTGAGTGTAGATGGGGCTCTGGAGCCTCTTTGTCTGAGCTAGAAAGTTAGAGAAGGAAATACACTAAGCTCACATGGCATATACTATTTTAAATCTTTTTTAATATGACATATTTTACCCTCTCCCACATCTTACACTGCTGACAAGAGAAGGACTTACTGCACTCTTGAGCACTTAACAAGGTTGTAAGTACGTTATCATTCAACTTCCTTTCTAGTTGCAAAATATGGACAGAACAGCCTAAACCAGCATGCACCGTTTCTCTCTCTTTTCTGTAGATACGATATTCCTTGCTAACATATTACATACAGTTACTTATCTAAAAATACGCTGGACAATGTCCCTGTTGATCCAAATCCTAATACAGGTGAGCAAGAACTCATACCCTTCATAGCCCATTCCCACAACACTCTTGAACTTCCTAGAATCTGCAGAATAGTTGTGACACAAAATGTAGTTACAGATGTCTCCCTGGCTGCACTAAGCCCCACGTTATCAGAAGTGCTGCAGAACTGAAACAACATTTCAGGTTTACTTACATCAAATGAGAATGGTTCCTCAATTTCTGGCTTAAACCCCTACTTCTATCTACCTTATGACTGCAGAGGATTTGGGCAATGACTGTCTTTTATGATGGGGGCCCTGATGGTGTGGCGTTTTGTGTATGGAACTTGTTAGCTACATTTGCAGAGCCCACAGTTATTTCATTCTACTGTGATAGCAGAAAAACACTCCAAACAGACAGTGCCTGATGACATTAAAATAATGGGATATACATTAGTAGCTCTAAAGAGTAGTGAGTTAAACATGACTCCTAGTACACACATATAAACATCAAAAAGACAACCCGAAAGAACTCAGAGCTGAAGATTTGGACAAGCTATTTGGATTACAAGCACCACGTGCAACTGTGTGCTCTCTGTCAACAGGGAAGCATAGGCTTTCCATTTCACATTTTAGTTCCTTGCTTCTACAAGACTTAGCACAAAGGAACCATCTCGCTTTCAGCTTCTGATATCAGTATCGCCATTAAGCCTTTTGTTTCCATTCCGATTAAATTATGTTTTTGCTTTGTTTATTTCTAACAGCAACATCAGTGTGTTCTTATTAAATCTGTGCGTGTGGATCAGCAGTATGCTGCACCACTTCACTCTGGTCAGTATGACATGAGAGGTAGGCAACTCATTTAGAATATAAGGAGCAATAAATTCCAGCTGGATGCACACATCCATACTCACTGAGAATTGCAAACTCCAGCTCAATGTGAGCTGGAGCTCTGCCATAGCATTGCTAATATTAGCAACTGATTAATGTGTCACTAATGAAACATGGTTATTTATTGGCTTTGAACGTAAACCTCCTTTTAAAAGGAAAACAAACGTTCAACACAGCATGCTGGCTATGAAAGTAAACAAATACAAAGTAAACTCATGGCCAGTACTGGCTTTTTATGATGCAGCCACTGAGTTAATGTAGTCAGCACCCAGAAGAGGACAGTTTGTATGTCTGCATGGTACTACACTAACACATTAGCCAGCAACAAAGGAATGGGATTTCACTTCACAAGAATGTGGCTTTACAGAGAACTTGAATCCTAGCAAGCAAAAGAACATTTTGAATCACTAAGTGCACTGTCAGGGACTGTCTACATATAACTCGCAAAGCAATTCACTACAGAGACTGACAGCTCTAAGCAGTGGGAAATTCATAAGACTCAACTATAAAACTATACAGCCTCTATAGTACGAGGCTTCTATTGGTAATTCTTGAAAATGATAGAGAGAAATATATTGCAGGAGATGTTAAAGTTGGGAATGTGCAAAAGAAGGTGCTGTGATTCTGGCAGCAGAACTTTGGAATATTGTGGATCAGCATTAATCACTGAGGTTTTTATTGGGACTTTAACATACTTCACCTGAGTTCCTCAGGTTAGGTCTACCAACATTGACTGTATGCTAAAAATTACTGTCCATGTAGCATATCCAATGCCAAAAGACGACCCCGTGAATCCAAATGGCTCAGATATGCCAAGTTCAGGGCTGCAAGTAGCCATCTAAGGGAAGAGAGTCTCAGTTTTAGAAGCTCAGCTGTCTTCATCATTTCTCAGTTGCTGCCTTAAACTCTGCACTACAAACTGTGGCATTCAATATACATCCATAGAGTAAAGGCACCTCAGCTCCACTCTCATACCTGCAGGCACACAGGTATTACTGCTCTGAGTCCTACACTGTCCCTTTCTGTATCTGGGCCTCGTTGTCTTTAAAATGCAGCTGATCAGACGTAAGTAAAAACATTTGAAATAACATTGCTTGGAAGCACTTCTCATGTTTCTTTAATATGGGCAATTTGAGGACAATCTGAACAGTACTATCCTCAAAGACAGAGACACTTTACAGGCAATATTGTTTGAAACCTTTTATTTCCTCCACATTAATTTAACTTCAACTATCTGTTCTACAACCTGGCCAGTGAATATACAACCAAACCTGTGATCACAATCTGGATACATTATGTAGAAATTCACATGTTGGCAATCCTGCAGCTACTTCAAGCCATTACATATCTCCAATGTCTCCAAAATGAATACAGGGCAACAAATTGCCAGCATGTGCATGTGGGTTGGATCATTTGCTTACATATTGAGAGCAACCAGACCATGGCAACAGTAGAGGATTACCCATGGAAGTCTGAAAGCGTAGTTGAACCCAAAGTGCAACATTTGGCATTCACGTAAAGCAACTTTTATGTTTTTAGATTTGAGCATACTCACTCTGTAGAATCCACCCTCTGCACCATTCTTATATACTGACAGGAGAAGGCATATTTGGTTTGGCTGATTTTAATAAGGCAACTTCTTACGCAGTGTTCCTGCAGCAATACCATCAACAGTCATTGAATTGAGATCTGAAGCTCAGAAACAATGAAGAAGTATATGTATAAAAAAACCCCACTGGTTTAACGCAACTGTAACCAGCCTCTAAAGATAACATTTTCAAGTACAAAGTACACCTTCTTAGTATTGCACTGAGAAAATTATCATAATGGCTTATAAACAAACATAGTGAGATGAAATGAATATTGTAGCAACTGTTATGAAAACCCTGTATTTCTCATTAGCAGCACAAAGCTTGTGAAAGCCACTAAATGAACTATCCTACGGGATTTTGCATTTCATATTTACTACATAGGCTCTACACTGGGCCCCGAATTCTGATTTACTTTGGTTAACTGGAGACAGGAAATGGGGCAATGAGCTCATTAGCCTGGAAAATTACATCTGCCTCATCAAAAATGGAATGATGATAACACTATTGCCAAAGTAGTTTCATCTTCTAGGCATACTCACTTTCCTGTTGCTGAACATCAGAACTGTGTAGAGTTTAGCACCGATTCTCCCCACTTCTGGCGTTGCTATGACAATGGCAGGCACATAACAATAATTGTTCCCTGTCTGTGTCCCAGTTCTGGCAAATACATAGTCTCCCACCTACACACCAGGGAAGAACCACACAGCTTGTGAACAAGGCACAAAATTAAACATTAAGAAATATTTACATGAATCATCATTCTGATGTGTTCCAGCGCTTTAATAAGAATCTTAAAAAGAAAATGAATTTGGTCCTTTCATTTACTGATCACTCCTAATTTCCACCAAATCAGCAAGAAAACACAGGGGGAAAAAACAGTATCTCTCTAGATTTAACTGCGTTTAAATATGCTATCACTAAAGACTCTCCTATGATACACTATTGTTTTTTTCTGCGTGTTAACAAAGAGACAAAATCAAGAGTGTGTATTTGATGTCATAGAAAATGCAAACAATTATTCACCTGTAGATATGTACATGGCATGGCGCATCCCACAGGCACAATGAACTTCAGAGGTACAACCCAGCTCTCCCCATGGCTGAAGTCAACAAGTGCGCGGGTAGAACTGACCTTCTTTATTACAGTTCCTAAAAGAACAACACTATGAAATACTACAGTTACCTTTATCTCTTATCATCTGAAAAAAGAAACATCCTATAAGCTGTTAGAAATCACTGAGTTCAAATATATCTATACAATACATTCTTCATTCACATTTAGCCAGGATATTGTACCAAGACAAGAGAGAAAGTAGTTCCTAAAATAAAAAAGACTTAAAAAGCATCCTTAATAACACCATAAAACAAAGACAAAGTAGCCAAACATGATCTAAAGTAATGTTCTACCAGTAAATAATTAAAATGTGGACAAAAATATATACCTGGATAATAAAATCCTGTGATGTCTGATCTTGCAATCACTTTTTGATTCTTGAGAGTCACAAATAGTCTGCCTTCTCGTTGCTTTTTAGACTTCGACTTCACAGTTTCTTCTTCAGGTCTCTGCAATTTGATACAATTACTTTTCATTTATTTTTCCATAATAACCAGTCAGCCCAAACCTATGCTTTGGAATCAAGTAAAACTTAGACAATATAACGCAGTGAACTCTGTTATCAGTCACACAATAACTGTAAAAAGAACAGTCTATATTACCAGAAGCACTCATGGAAAGACTATCCATCAGTTTTCACTATTAAATCTCGTTTGATATGGTCACAATAATGCCTGTATTTTAAGTGTTCAGGCAGAAATTTACCTTGATGAATCATCGGCTCTGGCTGACATTTTTGTAGGAAAACGTTCACAAAGTTTGACAATTCATATTCAAGAGTGAGGCAAGGAAAAATCTACTTATCTTTATTTCCATGTAGGCGTGTCTTCACAGTAAACTTACCACTAAGTTTAAAAATAAACTTTTTTTTAACTTATTTTTTTAATTTATGTCTAAAAAGGTACATTTGATTTTGATACTTGGTTTGCCCTTTTGGCACTTGGTTTGCCCAAACAAGCCATAATGATGTAGGAGATAGGAAAAGCTTTGATTAATTCATTTGCCCTCTTGTTTTACTATAACCATCATAAAACTATCATATCTTTTTTTCCCCATCTCTCACAAACAAACAAACAAACAAACAAAAATCCCTCACAAAAGATCCTAAAAAAATTGCCCCAAATGAGCAGAACAGGTGCAAAGAAGAATACATTTTAAATGGGAGATGTATGGTTTCTTTCCAGTTTACTCTTTACCCTTACAGAATATTAATTACACCACCACTTCTGTTTTTCCTGCTCAGCCTAAAACGAAGTCCCTTCAGAGCACTTAACTTCTGCTTGAACCTGGCAAAGGCTGTTTTGACTGCAAAGACTTAAAACTCCACAGACACAACAAGGTCTTTGGGTAAGCCATTTACTTCATACCTTAGGCTCCAAAGGGACAGCTGGTGCTGAATATTTATTTTAAACTAATTTGTAATGCTTGACTAATAACTTGGGCAACCTCCAGCGGCCCTCATTAACTCAAATGCTAAAGAGTGCGTGAGCACCCACAGTGAAGGCTTCAAGCAGTGCCGAATCCAGGTGGCTCAGGAAATCTGAAGCTAAACCCATCCCTCTTAGTAGCACACTGCCTTTAGGTACCAGTGTGACTGACCCCAGCACTCCCAAAGTGCCTATTTCAAGAATATCACTGATCAGGACTGTTGTTGCAAAAATTCTCATCTGAATCACTGGGATTTCCACTCTGCTTAGTTCTGCCTGTGATGAAAGAAATGCATCAAACCACACGGGGTGAAGCCAGCTTTGTTTTCTATGGCCATAATCCGCTGTATTTTAAAATTCTCCATCAAAGATATTAGTTTTTGCACCTTCCTACTGTAGCTGAGAATGGATAGGAAGACTGTCCACAGGCTTTGTGTCTGAAACTTTGGCAATACACAAACTAAATACCTCCAGAACCAAAAAAAACACTGCTCTCTATATGATGCCAGTGGCAATGAGGCCGTTCTGTGTAGACCACTGTCCAGTTCCATGAAAGAGTCTTTTTGTAGCTACACTTTTTGTCTGCTCAACAGATTACTCCATCAATGACAATGGAAAACTT
The DNA here is from genome assembly GCF_039878825.1 of Excalfactoria chinensis. Lineage (NCBI taxonomy): Eukaryota > Metazoa > Chordata > Aves > Galliformes > Phasianidae > Excalfactoria > Excalfactoria chinensis. The sequence goes on from NC_092825.1 coordinate 124,834,372, forward strand.
GACCATACATTTCTAGGTAATCAGGAAAATTAGTTATAACTTCCTTGTTGCCATGCTACTTGGGATGCTCGCTGTGCCTCGTCTCCATAAAGAGGCATCAGAAGAAAGGCAAGAGATGCCAAGATGTTTAGGAAGCATATGAAATGTAAAAGAGGTAACAACAGATGGTGATTAGTGATCCTTAAACGGCATGGAAGAATGAAAAGTGTAAGAAATAGGACACCAGGAAATAAACTGCCAACTGAGAGACAGAACTTCCATCCTTGTAAACAGTCAAGTATCTACTATAAATATTTCACAAGGAATTAAATCAATCAGATCTGAAACACTTTTTTTTTCCAGAACGAATGGAATCAGTGAGCTGCTAGAGGTCCCTTTCCACCCAAATTAAACATGATTTACAGAACACATCGTGCTTATTAACCACTTCAAATTATTTTTATCACGTGGGTCACAAGCAAGCATCCGCCTTACAAATTCAAGCTTATCTTGTGGGAATCACAGTGGGAAGAATCACTTGTGGGAATCAAAGGTGTCTCCTTAGTTAGGGTGGATCCTTAGCAAGGAATTCAGCTCTGTTTGCCTGCAGAAACGGACGTCCATATGCAGAAACAGAAATATTTAGTACGAGGGGTACAAAGGTCAGATTATGCCACTTAGGGGCAGGAATACCTTCCATGAAATTGTGCTGGCCATTAACATGATGAACAAAACTGGCCTGGAAGCTATTTTTGAAGAATAGTAGTAGTGCCAGGACCACCACAGAAGTCCTGATGTGGTCTTATTGAGAAGCAGAGGACCCTAAATATGTATCTCACCAGGTGAAACAACATGCTATAAACAGCTCTATAATTCAGTGATAAAAACAATAGGAAACAGCAGCTGACTGTTATGCCTGGCGAGTTCAGAAGAGAAGCCAGATAACACATCAGACGTCAAAGCAGCTACTTACTGCAACATAGTAAATGATACATGCCTCATTTTTAAACAAAAGCAAAGTGCCGAATTGAATTGGAAGATTTTGGTCAACATACACGTTAATCTGTACATAAAGAAATATCTGTAAATAAAGAAATAAATACTGAGTAAACCAGGATACAGTCTACACTTAGCCCTCCAATCAGGCAATCGGCAATTTTCAGCATTTTCTATTTGGCTTGATACTAAGTGTGCTTATGACCCTGTGCAGATGGGTGTCAGCCTCTCCCAACAAAGCACTACAACAGCCTCCCTGTCACAGACAGAAACAAACAGAGCATCCTGAACACAGCCTCCTGCGAAGGTCAGAGCACAGTTAACCTGAACATTAATTCAGCTGAAGGCTTAAACAGAAAGCTCCCGTAGCAAGGACATCCAAAAAGGATTACTGGTTCTTTTAAGAACTTGTGAAGGTAATTAGGAACACTCAAAAGCTAAAAACTAAGGTGTTTTCAGCTTAGTTTAAAAAATAAAAATAAAAAAATAGCAATTTAGAAAGCTGCCTTGATGATAACTGTGGGTTTTTCTGCTCTCTCATAATGGCAGTTTTCACCGAGTGTCATATCTGCTATTTTGCCACAGTAATGCAACGTATTGCAGCTGGCAGATTACTTTCTATACCCATTTTTAGACAGAAATCACACTTGGAAAAGCTTTTGGCAGCATTTTAAAAAGGCTCCACAGTTTTTTTGCTATTTTTTTTAATTATTTTTTTTCTCCTCCACTTAAACAGAATCCTAATTACATCTGCATTTCTGCCTCTCACTCTTAAAGCTTTTCAGCTGCAGATTAGCAATGACTGAAGATGGAGCTCTGATTAAGCTCCTAAAGCAGGTTGACTCAGGATAAGCGATTGCACAATGTTAATCACATCATGTCTGAGAGCACACAGTGGTGTTTCAAGGCAACACTAAAAGTACAGAATCAACAAACAACAAATGAAAATATTTCTGCTACTTCTGTACTGGGGCATGATATGGCATAGATAAACCAACAATCAAAACAACTATACAGGCAACGTAATATTTTCAGATGAATGTGATATGAATCGTCTTCTGTTTATTGAGGATATTAAAACGTTTTCAAAATGTAAACTCTTAGTGGAACCAAAATGTCCAAAAACCAAATGCAATATCCTCTTTATTGTTTATTTTCATACATGGACTGTATTATTGCAATATGTTCTTGTCAATTTAATATAATTTTCTTAATAGCTTATCTTAGTGCATGTAAAAACTACAGCTCATCATGAAAACTACTGTTGATGTCAGTGAAAAGAAGGGCGAATTTCAGTTGAGAAATGTCAAATAAGAGATTGCTATTTTAAATACTGGCACTACATTTCTATGTATAACATACTATGCATGACCTACTAGGTAGCACATCGTGATACTTGGCATACTTCACAAGTATGTACATTCCAATTGTACGTACCTGTTCTCTGCTTAGAAGTCACACCATAGTTTGGTACTGTGCTCATTGCAAGTTCCCCTAACTTAAGTCTTCACATTGATGCATGTGTGTACAAACACATATATATATGTATGTGGATACATCTCCGTTCACACATATCAGGGCAATAAGGAACTATTATCATCATTTGATTATGATTTCCATATATAACCATGGGATTTTTTTCAGAATTCATTGTACCTATGCCAACCTTGCATTCAAGTTTCGTTAAAGAAAACACCCTCACTCACTAATATAAAACAATGAAAAAGAAAAGGAACGTATTAATAGGAGTTCTATGATGATTTCTCTATTTGTTTTTACTCATCTTCTTTAGAAGTTAAAACATTTGAGAGATTTTCTTCCTTAATAACTTCCCAGAGACCTTATTTTAATATTATCAGAGTACAACTCTACTCACATGGATGATCTGCAGAGTAGCAGCACTTCCAGTGAAGCTCTTTTTGATGGACGTTTTAGAGGTAAACTAAACTTGATACCAAGTAAGAGATGGTTTGAATTTTTCAGAAGTACTTTGAATTTTAAAGCATTGAGTGTACAAAAAATCTTACCTCTGGGGAATGGCAAACTGTTTCTTTAAACTTTAAGGGATGTTCATGACTCCCCTGAAAGTTCACTCACTCTCTAGTGAAGCCAAAACTCAGTGCAGAAGGTTGTGAATTACTCAAATCAAGAGTAAGGTTTTAAGAGTTCTCTGGGTTTTTAACAGCACACACCTAAATTCCTGTTTATAAAAGTTATTATGCAACATAATTTAAAGGTAAAACTGTTAATATGGAACCAATACATTATCAAAATTACTCTGAACATAATAACAGGAGAATCCAGCATTTTAATCTATGTTTTCTGAACATGTATTTCACAACAGAAAAGTCTAATTGAAAAGTACACTCAGCATACTTAGGCTGCACACTTCTCAGAGTGCAGAATATCTTAGTATTTGTTACTCCAAGAGTCTCCACAGGCATCTCAGTAAATCTATCAATAGCTTTCCAAATAAAATCTGAGGTTCCGCTGGTGGATGTATATACATAAGATTAATCAAACTCTCATCCCTTCTCTTTATCTTTCAAACTAAAGATACCACAGAAGATTACAATAAAGAGTTGATATCACAAGATCTTTTATCCCTGTTTATCTGACATTAATTCAACCACAAGCCATGTACCACAATTGCCCTTCATATATCTCTGTTGCCCTTGCAGAGGAGATAATGATGTTTTACTCAAAGACTCTTGATTTCCATGGCGCTTTCAGCTGCAGAACTCTCAATTTCCTGGTACTTCCAAAGAGTCATGAAAAGTTGCTCTTTTTACCTGCTTACCTGCTCTTCCTGTTTCATAGAACTGGGCCAAAACAGCCTGTAAAGCACTGACATTCCCTCTACCCATTTGTATAACGTCACACTGAACACCAAATGGATGAGGTATTAGCACAGAACTAAATTATTGCAGAAGTACATACTGAAAAGGAATATCTGAAAAAAAAAAAAAATACCCTTCCAATCTGTACCTTTTTACTTTTCCTGATGTGTGATTCTGAGCTCTTCTCAGTTTCCCTTTTGACAGCTTCCTGAAGATCAGAGGCTTGCTGCATGTATGTTAATGCCGCCAGTATCTCATCTTCTAACAGTATGACATCTTCATAGGAAATTGGCCATCCCAAATTCTCTAAAGCCTCCAACAAAGCTTCCTTATGCTGCATGTATTGAACCGGCCCATCCTCCTTAAATCTTAGTAAATAAATGAATGTATTAATAATTATCCATGAGATAAAATTTTATTTTGACAGTACTTTACAAACTGAATCCCAAAATTCAAACTTTAAATGCAGAATAAGACATGGAAGTAATGCAGCCTATATTCTGCATGCCACAGATTCTTGCATTTCATCCAGCTGAGTTTAGCCAAACAACTGCACCTGCCTTAATGATATCTCATAGAAAGACATCTACAGAGCAATACAAATGGCTGAGCATAGGTATTTGATGCCATCTTAGGTGCCCTAGAATGTCTGACACACCAAGAAGTAACTAAATGATATGATGCAGAAATCATGGAAATCCTTGTCCCTTGTTAGAGCAGCAGCTAGGATGAAGTAGCAAGCACTTAGTCTAAAATGGAACCAGATCCCTATTTAAGTCCTGACTTGTCACATCAGTCTTAACTGATGACATCAAAAGAGAGAGAATCTTCTACTACTTGTTCTTCTCAGTCCTGCTCTGCCCAGTTTTTACTCAGTGACCAGAAGTCTGCTTCCATCCAGACTTCAGGTAACATCGTTGCTCTCTACACTAAAGAGCCATATTGAACCTGCACACTTAAAGAACCTATACATGGAAATATGAAGCGGATACAGTCATTCTGTTGATAAACAAACAAACTAAACTTCCAAAACCCAGCACAGGTAGAATTCTTTGAATCTGTAATTGGAAGTTAAATACTTCCTTACAGTTTTGAAGTTATTAGAGTCAATATTCTGGCTCTTCTATACAGCTTTACCATCATTTAGAATGTGAAATCTAGATGTATTTATGCATCTGTCTTTTCAGCACATACAATCATGGTGATGTCTACTGCACTGCCCTACTCCTTCTCATTATTCATCTCTCTACTCCTCTAGGAAATTATTCATAATGAAATTATACTGGCTGGTATCGTTATTAGATTTTGTTCTCTACTAACTGAATCCTTTATTCATCTAGAATCAATGTCTAGTTAAATTACTGGACCTCCTGAACTGAATTCTCAAATATTTGGTACTCAATCACATTATTACTTCTCCAGCAAATACAAATTTCTCTGGTAGCATGTGATAACCTTTCAGTAACTGTGAGTGATCTAGGGAGCTCCTCAACCAATTCTTTGAGGACTCCCTTGACCAAGTTAGTACACCTTATCACCCCCTCCCCACAGTTTCCTATGAATTTTGGAAGGATTTTGTTATGCTTTTATCATTCATAAACACAATCGTTTAAATAAAGAGAAATAGATCAAGTATTTCAAATTTATTGTACCATTACCAAACTTACTATACTGCTCTAGCAACAGACTTCCCTTATTTCGTTATACCCATGATTGGTCACACCTTAACCACAATAAAATATTTTTTGCACCCACCTTGTCAACTATACACTGTTCGAATTAACAAACAGCTGTTCCCTCTTTTAGATTTAATGCTGTTCTTTTGTTTAATAGGCTTCATTTCCTCTCTGTACCAGATCGGGTTTTTTAGGAAAAATAGTTCTCATTGATGACAGAACTGTGTATTTTTGTTCATGAGCCCAAGTATTCTTTGAAGCTTTCTGGTGTTCATCCCCATTTTTCTGCCTGGTATATTTCCCACTCACTCCATTTTCATTATTTGATTTTCACTTTATTTTCTGAACTAAACAGATGCTACCTTCATTGATGTCAGTTCCGTTTTCACAGTCTTTGGTTTTCTAAATTAATATACAGGAACAAGCCAGATACCGTACTACAAATTGGCACTGTGATATACCACAGTGGACCACTTCTGTAAGGGTAGTAACTAAAAATGTAACTTACACACCAGCCACTGAGGTCCTGTGTATGGGAGATTGGTAATCACAGCCTGAACCTCTGATTAATCAGCTGAGGCAAGTATGGGGTCAGCTGTGGGAGCACAGGTGAGAGTGATGTAGCTGTGCTCCCAGAAGGGGTGGAGCTTGGCTCCATCCCCTCTGAGACCTCATTTAAGGGCTGACCACCACTAAGGCAGCATCTCTTAGAGGTTGCTCACCAGTGAGGACTGCCACAGCTTCTTCAGCCAAGGCACCACCACTGGTGAGTTTTCCTTTGCTTATTCCTTCTGTACATTTGCTACCATCTGTATATTAACAACCAATACAGTCCTGTTTACTGAATGAGAGAAGATCTAACTCAATGCCCTGCCACTCCACACTGATTAAGAATCCACCAGTTCAAAAGGTATGCAAGTTATTTCCTTTAAAAATAACCAGTGCTGCAAGAAGGAGACCCAGAATTTAATATCACAACACATCACATATATATTCCTGAAACTAAGGTACAGGCATGAAACATTTGAAGATAAAACAAGATGGTTACAGAAATAGTGATAAAAAGAAGTGTCAAATGTTTATGATCAGCCTTACGGAGGTAAGTTAGAAAACCCGAGGGTGACAGCTTACTTGTCTCTTTCCTCCTGAGATAGGGCTCTCCAGATAAGTAGATTTAGGCGCCTGTTAAAGAAAGCAAAGCAATTTTTTTTTTGAGGGAATGCAGTTCTTTGTGCATCTGATGGTGTGAAAACATCAAACAAATACAGTTTCTTAAATCATCTGCATAATTTGTATTCCAAGAGCGCTGTATCATCAAATTGTATACTTAGCACTCAGCTATGAAGTAATCAACTGAAAGAGATGGGAAGACAGCATATCCCATCAAGTAACAATGTGACTGTTTCAGGCTCATGGAAGGATTAGCAGCAGACACTATTGCATCCTGCCAGGATTCTGCATGGATGGTTCTATTCAGAGCCAGCAAGCCAAGTCAAATCATAGAACCGATTAAATGCTGGTTAAATTCCTCCAATTAAACAGTCTAAGAAAACTGTAGTCTACAGATGCATGGAGAGTAATGCTAATTGTATTTTTTCTGCTAAGATAACCCCTTAGTTGGGCCATTCATGTTTCTACTTCATTAAATTCTGGCTGCAGAAAAATTATTGACTGACAAACAGAAGTGATTATCCCAAAGCAACGGAGTATAGAAGCACCACCAAACCTTCTGCTTTTGCTTTTTCGACATAAATCATAAACTCTTATTAGACCATCTAGCTCACAGCTTTCTTTATTAACAGCTAAAACAATTAAGCCATCACTCAATTACTTCATTTTAAAGTACAGAAATAAAGCTCTACTGATGATCCTAATTGCTGTAATTACAGACAAACAAACTCCCTTTAGGAATAAAAGAACAGCCTCATTGTTAGAAAAAAATCAGATAACAGTCATTAGACTTTTTTACAAAAAACTTGCTGGTTTCACTGTTCCATGTGAAAAGGGCCATTAGCGCAAATTATGAATATGACTTTCTTGTTGGCTAATTGTATCTACTAGAAGCCAAACCCAAGCACTTTCAGAATGCAAATCAGTTAGCTTGTTCACAATCTGCAGTCTCAGCATGCTCCACTGACTATTTCATGCTCTTAAATGTGCACACTCATAACCACTTCATTTATAAAAGCCTCTGGCTATAAAAGGACCATGCATGTTTTGAAGCTCCCAGACTGTTTCATTTCCAGTACTAGATACTCCCTTTGTCAATGCATGAAACATCTGCCCCCGTCACTTTTCTACTGCTTTAATTGAAGCTAAGGTCAGTCTATGTATGGGAAAGATATTGTCGTGCTTGCTTCTGTTCTTGAAACCTGCATATTGTGTCAACTATAGGTGTCAGAATAAATTTGTGACTAATCATTATTCATAAAGCTGAACTGCAGCCTTTTTTAAGTTCAGTTACTGGAAAAGTAGTGTTGAATTTACAGAAAAGTGAGTTTGTCTGGGTTGCTGTTCCACATTTACCGTATTAGAAACATTTTTTATATTGCAAATGATATTTATTGTAAATACATCTGATTCATTGAGCTCCAAGGGTAAACACATAAACTGTACATTCAATCAGCAGACTTGAGGGAGACAGGGGACAGCACTGTGGAAATGCTCCTCAGGAAAAGATGAGCTGTGTTTAATCAGAAAACATACATTCTCAAAACTGAAGTCAACAAATATTAAATATTCAATAGCAGAGAACAGCAATGAAAATCTGAAAATTCTCCAGAAGTTCTTGTCCAAAATATATCACTTGCCCACCTTCCTGTCAAAGTGAGTATGAAATCCTGACTTCTCTGCATTCATCAGCCTGATGATAACAGCTGTGTCTGTTACAGGGCAACAACAGATTTTTCTGTGCTGAATGCCGTTAATATTAGACATAGAAAGAAGCATAACTCTCCATTTTTACTACAAAAAAAACCCACCCCATATACGTTTAGCAACCAGAAGCGCAAACGAAAAACAGGGGTATTGCATGCTTGGAAAGGAACTGGCACAATTATAGAGCTACAGAGAAAAGAAAAACTTAAAGCTTATCAGGAGAACTCAACAGACAATGGCTAAACACTTGACATCAAGGGGTTTTTTATATTATTAGAATAAGGCCTAAGAAGACATCTCATTTATTAAAACAATTACAATCAAAGCTCCTTACTTTATTGTATGTTGTGAAATGATATCAGTAGTCCAATAACCACATCACTTTAAAGAAACAAAACCAACAACAACAACAAAAAAACAAGTTAAATCAGAGAAAGATACAGCTTACAATGGATGGATGTGGCTTTTGTGCAACATGGTCTAGTGGAAGATGTCCCAACCTTTCTAATGTGAGCAGGAACTAGATGGTCATTAAAGCTCCTTCCAATCAAACCATTCTATGGTTCTGTGATCTCATATGTGCCTCAGTTATACTTTTGCAAGCCCAGCCAGATGCTGCTGGCAGCAAAAAGAAGGCCATTATCAGTCTACGTATTAAGAAGCTTAATTTCAGGTCACAGTCTTGCCAACACTGTGGTTTTAAAGGGGTGGGGTCCTTCTGGAAAAAAATACTTTCAGGTTTATTCCCAGATGTAAATATATATATATATATATATATATATATGTTAGTCATTAAACAATATGAACAATATATTATTATCTCTCTGTCCATTATATATTGTGGGTTTTTTTTAATATTCTTCATTTTGCCTAGAGAAAATAAACATTTCTCTTACATGCTAATGGTTAATGATAGTTTGACAACACATGGAATTACCAACTTCAAGAAAACAATGTGTATGCAAGTATCCACTACACAAGAAAAATAAGATTTTAGACTGTAAATAGGACGCACTTCTTATGAGTAGACTTGCCTTTCATAGGATTTAATTGCTTGTTCCAACTTCTCTTTATAGGCATCAAGATTCACTGCCTGAGGATTAATTAGTGTGATCTTCTTCTTGTCATTGCTCAAATGGGCCAACGACAGTATCTATGGTACAGTAAAAGACGTCATTTATCATACAACTTTTCCTCCATCAGAACAACAGAATGCCCATGAAGTCTAGGATCCAAGGTTGATTGAACATCAGGAAGAAATGCCTGAATTAACATATTTTCAATATGTTAACAAGATATTGTGAAATGAGACAGTCCTTTCACACAGAAGGTGCAAATCAATTATTGCCGGACAGGGCAAATCACAATTACTACTAGTTAATTCTGGCTAAATCAGTACTTTTAAAAAACTCACTTTAATAATGAAAGGGAAACAAGCACATCTATATTATGAGCATATTTCAGGTTGTACTGCTTTAAAACAACACTTCCTTATAGTTACTAGAATCTAATTCTAGCAGACATATATAATAGGTTATAGAATACCCATTTAAGTGTATTTAATACTCTTATCCTGGAAGACTGTATTTTCTAAGGAATTAAAAAATCAAAGCCAGACACTGATCACTAGTCACCAAAAAGAGAGCAAGGTGGATATCACTCACTGAAACTAGTCTTAATTGACCACAGTAAGGCTTAGGAATTAAATGAGCTTGGTCAGAACCAGCAACCTCCATCTCTCTCAAAGCTCATCCTCATAAGGCAAATTCACTACTTTAGTACATCTTAAAAAGACTGAGAAAAGGCTGGAGAAGGATGACATTAAAGGAAGAAAGATGCCTTCCCATCTCTCAGTTCAAAGTTCCATTATCTTTCGGCCTTTCTAATTACTCAGCAGTTCCAATAAGAAAAGCATTTATTTACCAGTGTTAGGATGATTATTTTAAAGAGAAACCATGTAAGGAAATAGAGAAGGCGGAGAATGTTGCTCTCCCCAAAACTGTCTTCAGTACATGTGGCTGAATGGTAAGCTTCTCCAAGTGCCTGTCTGAGATGTGGATGCAATGTCAAAAAGATGGATGACATTAAAGTTAAATAGAACTAAAAGCACTGTTAGGAGGGACAAGGCAAGCAATCAGAAAATAAAGCAATAACAAAACTGCTTTAAGCAGTAACAAAAAGCACTTTCAGTGCTTGTGTGTGCATATGTGCATGTTTGAATCATCTGGATTCCAAATAACGTCTGAAGAACCATTTTTTCCAGCTAGTGCGACTTCCATTCCCTGTTTGCAGCTGGTTGTTGAGCTGCAAATCTCTCTTCCAGAAGATGTCTGCTTTATAAATCTCTGTCATTTCACTGCCAGCCCACACCAGGGCTCCACATGGTGGATTAATTTTAAAATCGCTTAGAAGCTAAGATTAATGGGAACGTGCCAGTGGAGTAGACAGATGAGGCAAATCGCTGCCCACAGCTGTGAGCTATGCAGTCTGGCTACCTGCCATTTCCAGGTGAAGTTCAAAAGATGGAAGGCAAGGAACTGAAAAAAACAGCCTTATACTGCCCTGATTGTTGTTTGCTATCTTACTCCAACCAAGTTTACAAAAGTTCAGCAGGGATTCACTATGCAGAAGCCCTCCGTGCCATTCCCTTACAAATTCCCAGAGCTACTCCAAGTACAAAAAGCATTACTTACTTACATATTAAACACATCTTGGAAAAAGCTCCAAATAGATTGTGGAGGACCGACAAATCTAAACAGATTCTTATAATATTAAAGAATAAAACTGGAACAGAGTGTGTTCTTAGCAAATAGTAATCTGAAATACTAAGAGTACTTTCAGAGAATGGAAACTGTTCACAAACTCAACTGAAATTTGATGGCTTCAGATGAAAAAATAAAAGACAAGGAGGCTTTTTTAGTGCCAAAATGTTTTGTCATTTTCTAAGTGAAGTACTTTCATATCAAAAGAAGTCACTTGTTTCAGAACAGCTTTTGTTTCAAATCAGAGCATTTGAAATTCTAAAGACAAAACTAAAGCACAATAACTCTACATAGATATTTCTCAGTTTAGACTGATAAGAAGATTCCCTGTTCTGGTTGAATTTGAACGTGACTATTTTGGTTAAAGCACTGAGTCAAAAATTCATGACTTGAAAAGCTGCACTGAGGATGTCACAACCTGCAACAGAAACACAGGAGGTTCTGTAGCGAAGGTTTACTCCAGAACTACTATAGTGTAATTTAGATAAGTCTCCAAACTGATTTATTCTTTTCTGGATACGAATTCTATAGACACTTTATCCTCTCAATCCCTGAAAAATTTCAGGTGAAACTGAAAGGTCACATACAACTGAAAAAAGAGGTTTGCCTCTTGTTAATGAACTGTTGTCGTGGTAACCATTTCACTTTCTTCATCTCCAAGGTGAGAAAACTGCTCACAGGTAGTTCATCATCACTGCTAGCAAAGGCTGAGAATAAAAATTATATTATTCCCAGAAAATCAGTCAAGAATGTCTGCATTCCACACCAAGAACACTAAGATCTCAGAAGAATGAATGCAAAATTGTTCATACATTCATTATCCTCAATGAAGATTTCCAACTGGGATAACCAAGATAATTCTTGAACTGGCATAAATGACCTCCAGATGTCCCTTCCTAAACCACTGTGTGATTCTTAATCTATCAGTGTCTCCTGTTCAAGCTCTATGATTAATCTCAGAACCTGTTTTTTTGCTCTTCATGAGTCTTCAAGAAGAAAGGATTAAATGGCTCACAGGGTCTATTGGTTCCACCTTATTTGCAACCTCAGTTTGTTTGTTTGTTTTAAACTTCCTGTGTCCTGCTTCAGATCCAGAAATATTCATGTCTTTACATACAGAACAAATATTTTCCACTGTCAAAGAGACGGTATTTTCATTCATTTCATATTCATTCCAAAACCGTCAAAAATGATATATTTTTTGAGTTCCTATTCCAGAAGAAAGTTCATATTTCACTATCTAGATTCTGTACAGCAGCTGTTGATCCTAATAACACTGAAATTAATTCAGCCCTGAACCACAGAATCACCAAGGTTGGAAAAGAGCTCAAAGATCACCCAGTCCAACCATCTACCTACCACCAATATTTCCCCACAAAACCATGTCCCTCAGTACAACATCTAAACATTTATTAAACACCTACAGAGATGGTGACTCTACTTCTTACCTTAGCAGCCTGTTCCAGCACCCGACCACTCTTTTGGAAAGGAAATATTTCCTAACATCCAACCAGAACCTCTATTGGCTCAATTTGAGGCCATTCCCTCTAGCCCTCTCTCTAGTTACATGGGAGAAGATGTTGACCCCCACCTCACCACAACCTCCCTTCAGGTCACTGTAGAGAGCAATAAGGTCTCCCCTGAGTCTCCTCCAGACTGAACAATCACAGTTCCTGCAGTTGCTCCCCATAAAACTTGTGCTCCAGATCCCTCACAGCTTCTTGCTTTCCTCCGGAGAAGCTCCAGGCCCTCAATGTCTTTCCTTTAGTAAGGGACCCAAAACTGAACACAGTACTCGAGGTGCTGCCTCACCAGAGCTGAGTACAGAGGGACAGTCATTTCCTACTTCTGCTGGCAGCACTATTTCTGATACAACCCAGGATGCCATTGGCCTTCTTGGTCACCTGGGCACACTCCTGGCTCATGTTCAGCCAAGCATCAACCAGCACCCCCAGGTCCATTTCCTCCACACAGTCCTTCAGCCACTCTGCCCCAAGACTGTAGCACTGCAAACTGAACAGCTAAATTAGTCTAGCACAAACTCACATGAAGTGCCACTGTAAGAGTACCTGTAGCATAGTCCTTGCTGAAACACAGTTTTGAAGTAATTTCAAGATTATTATTTCCAAAGACCAGTTTTGCAAATAGCAGTTCAAATGCAGCTCAGGATTATTTGGAAGTATTCAAAGGAGTCTTCATTTAGAAAGGTGGAAGAAAGATCCCTACTTAGTAGCTGTATTCAGAAGATGGAGAAAGACGTGACTGCTCAGAAAACAGTCCTAAAAGTTATATGAAAGTCATACTGTCTTTTTTTTAATTTTACAGATTATTTTGTACAGTTTTTAAGCACTGAATACCTGATTTTTATTTTTATTTTTTAAATGGGAAAGGGCATATTTTTGAGTGTTTCCAATACAAAATCCACCTTCTTAACTGTATACCAAAAAAATCTTACACTTCAAAAAAACTCCTTGGAAAGACTGAGTTTGACTTAGTTTTACTGCAATTGAGGATCTGGTTTTGCTTCCACAGTGCACACACTGTTAGGAAACACATACCTGAATTCAAAAAAACAAATGCAACAGTTTTAAATTGTACGTACGTATGCACCTTGTAAATATTTTACTTAGCTGTACATCATACCCTGTTCCAACACATCTTGTGTACTTATAATCATTCAAATAAATGCTGTTCAGCTCTTTCTTCGAGTACTGTCTAAGAAGGAGCTTTTCTCATTGCTTAAAATGAGCTGCGATGTGTTCGTAGGACTAACATAGCATTCATAAGAATTGATTTAGAGAAACTTGACACAAAACGGATCCCTTAAAGGGAATGGCAACTACATTTTTGCAATACATGATTCATCATGAATTTTGCACCTCTAGAATTTCATAATTCTATACATATACCAACATTAGATTTTAATTACTGAATTCCAATTCTTTTTAAAACATCTTTAGGGTAGAATTGTAAAACTCTAAAAGCCACAAACCTACATTTGTAGGTTTTGTGTACCTGCACGTTATTCCAAGCAACTTTATGGAGCTAGAATACAGTACCCCAGTGAATTAATATGAACGAGAAGTGACTGTGACCTTCAAGAAATTGCTGAGCACCTGATGGCTGCACACTGCCATCCACTGGTAACTGAAAGAAAAATATGGAGCTCTAGAAGAGTACAGCCTGCATGAAATACTATTAAGCTTTTTGTTCTTCCTGGTAGATAAATGAACATTAAACCGAACATTTAGTGCACCTCAGCTATCTACAAGGAACACTAGACAATGTAATGAATTAATGAAATTTATGGAAGTGAGTTAAATATATATATATATATTATATAATATATTTAAAAGCAATACTAAGGTTTATTTTTGCTTTGAAACAACACAAAAGCTTTACCTCATCAAATACTTTTGAAAGTACATGCTTGTCCAGAACTGGGATGTACTTAGGGTCATGAGGGACAGCTGTAGGAGCTAAGGCATCCATGATGGTGAGCCGCCTAGCAACCAGGCCATGAGTCTTTAACCAAAGAGCTGAAGAGATATCTAGAGAACTAGAAACAAGAGACTATAAGACAAAGGTAGAAGTGCATCTGAGAAGTCTGAATTCTCTGGAGAGAAACATAAACTATAAATTTTGTCATGTGACTACACATGAGAACACATACCTTTTAGATGTCCTTTTCACCGTTTTCTGCTTTTCCACATCTGAAACAAAACATTTGCATTGCATTGTGCTACAGTACTTGAGCACGCAAAAGTATACATCCATATGCTAGCTCAGGAATAATCTGATTTATTTATTTGAGCCTACTCACAGTGTCATGAGGACTACATGGTAACATCTATTTCAGTTGCTAAATTAATCAATGAAAACAACGTTTCCTCTGCTTCTTGGTATTTGATCAATAGTAACAGCGTTACTATATGTCTCATATATCTTAATTAATTAATGAGAAATCCTATAAAGTAGATGGCGAATAATTTAATTCTAAAATAAGACTTGGAATGTTGTTATTCATTTCCTGTAACTCAAAAGAAAGACTGATGTCTATTCCGCAGTTCAAGATGTAGTGCAAAGTACTATCACTAAAGAAATGACCAGGAAAAGATAATATCATATATACTGCTATGAACAGCTGTATGTATATGTGAAGTACTAAAAATAAGACTTGAAGTAAGACAGTGAAACATAAAAAGTCAAACATCTTTAAGTGCTATAGTTGAGGCTATAGAACAACTTACAAGATCTACCATAAAGTTCAGAACTCCATGAATCACTGAGAGAAATGAAAAATACCTGGACATATATACAAGCCTGACTGGAAGTACCTTTAGTATATAATCATCATTCACAGAGACTTGCTTCTTGCTCAGATGCATTAACACAAGCTCAGTCTCCTTTTATATTGGTACCAAATTGTTACCACTGGTTGTTTTAGCTCCAAATATAGTACAAAACTAAGAATTACTGTATCACAACAATATATTAATGTGGCATGACAAGAGACTCTCAAGAACTATTTACCCCACTGATAAGAAGTCACTGCCATCTCCTTTCAGCAATCTAACATACAGTGGAATTATAGCTGACACATGTTGTGGACATAACTAAGATGCTGTAAACCTGCTTTGGCATTGGCAGGAGTATGACTGCAATGGTAAGGACCTTGTTACAATATCCTCCGGTGTGTCCAGCTCTCTGCATCTCTGTTGAGCTCTGGTCCTTCTCACTGTGGGTATACACAGCGTTTCCTCAAAAGAGGCACTATTCATTCCAAACTTATCAGGAGAAATGTTATCAGCTGACCTACCCAGAGCTTCCTGTTGTGTAAGCCTGCCTTTCAAAACAGCTGTGCACTTCACACTCTCTCTGACAGAAAAGCTCTTTTTTTCAGGAGATCCTCTTTCCTCTGGGCTTTTTTCCCTTGATTTCACTCCATGGCTCAGGATTCGTAGCAGACTCGTCTTTGTTTGCTCTGCATGTGTTGAAAAGGAAAGAAAGAAACAGCAGGCTTGTTTATCAAACACATGCTGGGGATTTCTGAGTTCCTTGTTGGTATCCAGTCCCAATTTTTAAAGAACTACACAAGACCTCAAACACAACATTACTTCAGTGGTAGTTTCTACTTTCCCAAGGGTGAATTGTTTCTCCACACCAAACCAAGAAAACCTAATTCAGACTGGCATACAAAAAATACATCAAAGAGAAACAGTGTTACAAGTGTAGCAAGGAGAAACATTACTACAAGAAATGTTGGCAATTAGTGAAAAATCTACCAGCTCCTTATTCTCACCAACAACGTGTTTACTTGGTATGAAAAGAATGAAGTGTTTAATATATTGAAGAACTGCTTACAGAGACTTCAAAATGTTCTGTCTGTGAAACATTAATAGACATTTGTCTGCATTAAGTACTTAAAAGGAACTTAGGAGGGAGGTCAGATAGCGATAGGACTAGTACTGGCACAGCTGCCCAAGGCAGCTGTGGTGCCCCATCCCTGGAGCTGCTCAAGGCCAGGTTGGATGGAGCCCTGGGCAGCTGAGCTGGTGGGGGGCAGCCCTGCCCATGGCAGGTGTTGGGGCTGGTTGGGCTGTGAGGTCCCTTCCAGCCCAAACCATTCTGTGATTCTATGATTCTATGAGTGAAAAGCAAAAATTAGCTAGAATTTCAGAAAGATAGCTATTCAAAGCTTCATCAAAGGCTTCATATGTTTCTCCAACAAGGGATGGTTTCTTCTATTATAAACAGACTATTTTCAAATTAGTGACTTAATTTTAACAAAAGCTACAGTTCATTTCAGTCATACCTGCAAATAACGCTTTCTTTCTTCGAACAGGACTCTCACCATTGGCTTGCAAGGCATATCCAGTACGCCGATGTGGACCCAGTGCTGGCTCTTGTAAAGTACAGCACAGCCTGCTGTGCTCTTCCACATGTTCAGTCTCTGAAGACAAAGTCTGTGTTGGCTTCCGATCACTGACAAAAAGAAGAAACAAGCAGTAAATGACCTCAAGCATAAGATATCACTGGTTTATAAAACACTTAAGTTGAAGACTTCAAAAAGTATAGATACACAAACATACAAATGTTTCCAACGGTGCAAAATATTTTCTCTGTTATCCTAGTTTGCATTTCAAAAGGGAGCTCAAAGGAAGTTAAAATGTTGTTGGTTTCTTGAGCTATTTAAAAGTTGTTCTTGAATCTACTGTAAAGATCTTTGCTACCTTTACCCTCACACACAGCTTTAATAAGGTCAGAATGTTCTGTAATAGCCACCTCAAATTTTGGGGGAAAGACCAGACTAATATCAGCAATGACAGTAACTGACATGTATACATATGTATATAGGTGTATAAATACACACACATACATCCCAGCAGTAGAAAAATGTGAAGTACAGAAATTCTGAAACATTTATGTTTTCATACTTAGAGCCTACCTTACCTTCTATACATATTACATCATTACACAGGACATTCCACTTCAGATTTACTTTACTTGACTTTTAATAACATTATTTTAGCATACTGCACTTAACAGATTCCTGTCTTAAAAATCTGATTACATACTTTTTGTCTTTGTACTGTTACTGCACAGATGAATGAGGCACCAGGCAAGCTCTTCCCTCCTTTTTATTAATGCTGCTCTCCTATAGAGACTATAATTAACTTCATGTTTGAATCTGTCTGTCTTTGCTCCCCAGACGGAAATCAGCTTAATCAGCCACGCTGAAAACTTTACCACAGTGGCCCAGGAGTCTGACTCCACTACACTGTAGAAGGACCTCTGTTTGAACCGTCATTCTTGGCACCATTAGACTTCCAACAAGTTCTTCATCTGACACTGAACAGCAAACTATTTTTAATGAGAAGATTCCTTATTTCTTGATGAAAAGCAGAGACAAATATGGCACAAACATACAGAAATGCAGTATAAGATCAAAAACATGACAAAGTAAGCTGAATTTTATCCATCGTGTTTGCCAACTTGCTCTTTTAAACAAATTCATTTGTAAGTAATTTCTGTTTCAGTTGCATATTCCAATGAGCAACATTCTAGTCATAAAGCACCAAGTCAGCTCTAGCCATGGACAATAATTTTTATCAGTTCTCTAGGTTGGAGGGAACATCTTTACCAGAAACAGTAAAATATTTTCATCTCGTTGCATCAATTATTCCATCCCAATATTTCAGTTATTCCATATTCTATTCAAGTTGCACCCAGTGATCCATAAGGGTCCTTTCCATCTCAGAATGATCTATGACCCTATAATTTGAAACTACCTACTATCTTATTACCATTTCAGGAATCACAGTTTTCATATATTTTTCCAAACTTTTCATTTCCATTAGTGTGACTATTTCTTTAAAAAAAATAATACAATCTTTTTCTTTAAAGAGGACAGTGTCAGAGGTTACTTAAGACAATGACAAAGAAGAAACTTAGAAGAGTCCCTATCTCCTGTTAGTATCATGGCAGTATGAAGACATACTTATTCTCTGTATTATTTTCTTCCTTATAACAGTCCATCATCAGACATTCAGCATGAAAAGTCTTCACTTTCTCTAGGTCTTTTTCTCCCTGTTCAATCTCTTGTTTTAACAGACATATATCTTCACTCTGTCAAAAAGAAAATCAAATTTTTATTACAATTTCTCCCAACAGGTTTCATTACTGAACTGAACTGAAACTATGCAAGCTTTGATAAAAATAATTTTAAATAATCATAGAATCATAGAGTGGCCTGGGTTGAAAAGGACCTCAAAGACCATCCAGCTTCAAACCCCCCTGCTATGTGCAGGGTCAGCAACCATCAGAACAAGCTGCCCAGAGCCACATCCAGCCTGGCCTTGAATGCCTCCAGGGATGGGACATCCACACCCTCCTTGGGCAACCTGTTCCAGTGTGTCACCAACCCTCTGTGTGTAGAACTTCTTCCTCCTAATATCTAATCTAAACCTACCGTCTGAGTTTAAAACTATTCCTCCTTGTCCTATCACTGTCCACCCTTGTAAGGAGGAAACAGGAAGGAAATTCCAAAGACGATGCCTGTACAACTCCCGCAGGGCCAAAAGGCCTGACACAGGTAACACAGTCTCTAGCTCTCATCTTTCCAGCACGCAGTGTCACATAGTCCACATCAGCAGCATCACTCAAATTGGCCAGTGCAGACTCTGCTGTCTCTCAAGACACGGAGTATTTTCACATCTTCCTTCTTTTAATTAGTGTCCGCAAAGTTCTGAACTGCCTGCTACTGTCTTTTGTTCTCATGGTTCTACTTCCATAATTTCTAAAATTGTGGAGATAATTAAGGGAGTTTTAACTTTTAGTTACAAAAAGATATGCTTTAAGTGGGCATACCTGCTAGTCCATTCAGAAATTTTCTAGTGGGGATTGTTAGATTGAACTCATTAGTTATACGTGATAGGTCATTACTACTCTGGGAATTTTACACATTATAGGTCTCTCCCTAGTGGCTATTGTAGAGCAAACGTTCAGCAGAACTCAATTCTGCAATCTCTCATTTACTTGGATGACAGCACAGTTTCATTTTAAACAGAAGTTTATTTCTGAGACAGGGATTAATTTGGTCTATGTGTTTGGGTTTGTTTTGTTTGTCAGTTTTGTTTTTGTCCCAGAGTATTGCTGTGGAATTGCAATATGTGCCCTGTAGTTTCTTCAACAGCATGGGGAAGTCTACAACCATCCCACCCTGATAATGCTTGATCTTGTCTGATCTCAGAAGCTAAACAGGGTCAGGCCTGGTTAATACTCAGATGGAACACCTCCTGGGAATAGCAGGTGCTGTAAGCTTTATTTTTTTAGGAGGGCCACTAAGATGATCAGAAGGCTGGAGCAGCTCCCCTAGGAAGAAAGGTCGAGGGAATTGGACTTTTTTAGCCTGGAACAGAGAAGACCTCAAGGAGACCTCACTTTGGCCTTCCAGGACTTGAAGGGAGAGCATGAACAGAAGCGGAAACAGCAGTTTATTAGGGTTGATAGTGATAGGACAAGGGGGAATTGTTTTAAACTCAGACAGGGGAGGTTTAGATTAGATATTAGGAGGAAGTTTTCACTCAGAGGGTGGTGATGCACTGGAACAGGTTGCCCAAGGAGGTTGTGGATGTCCCATCCCTGGAGGCATTCAAGGCCAGGCTGGATGTGGCTCTGGGCAGCCTGGTCTGGTGGTTGCTGACCCTGCACATAGCAGGGGGGTTGGAACCTGATGATCACGGTAGTCCTTTTCAACCCAGGCCATTCTGTGATTCTGTGACGAATCGAACATTTTTAACTACTCACATCACTAGACGTTGCAACACCAAGATCAGTTGAATAAACATTGTAATAATGAAACCGTCCCCCTGTTTCAGTAGAGAGTTCATGCAAAAATTTATTAGCTTCTGTATCATCACAGTTGAAGGATACAGTATGAATGGGAACTTTAGGATGAAGCTGCACTTGAGCCAAAATTGTCTGAGGGGGCTGAAAAACAAACAAACAAAAACGTATGAAACAGATGGCAACTAAAATGAATTTAACATTATAAGGAGAACTTGCATGAATTTAATCAGCCATACTGTTGCTTAGACACTGATAAGTACAGATGGTTAAAAATATGCATTTTGCATGAATTGACTATTTCATAATTTTATGAAATAAGCTAATTTAAAACTGAAATTGAAACAGTGACCATGCATTAGGGCACGGGATACTCTAATCAAACTAAAATTAAATTATAATCAGCACACATTGTTTCTTAAGTCCTAAAGTTTATTAAAGCAAAGAAAATCAAGCTACCACATTGGTATTTAGAATCACTACATGTATATCACTGGACAAAAATGGCTGATATTTTGATTAAACCTATTTATTTCAATGACAAGATGATTCAATACCAGAAAACAAAACAGAGGTGGAGAAATAATGAAAGCTTGTGTTCCTCCTCCAATAAAGATGTAAAACCTATGTGAGAAAGTATAAGATCGTCTATATACCATGTTGAAGGATCACCAACTTCTGATAATATTATGGCTCCTCATACACTGTCATAAATCTTGATATATTTGGCTTTTTCATGAGATTTCCAACATGTTTGTTTTCTGAACTTTAATAATGATGGCAATCCTGGTCATTTTGCACTTTCCCTCTAAAGAATTATGTCATAAAATCAACTATTACATAGGTTAAAAAAAGTATTAATTAATTACTGTCTTCAGAAAAATATTTACTGAGGAGTCTAGCTGTATGTTAAGCCTAATTGCTCATAAATAAAATATGAATATATGCTCCTAGCTTGCAGAAGTGCCAAACAATACAGATATTTCCAGTTACAAATTGATAAGTTTTAACACGTGACAGCCAATAACAACCAACCTGCCTGCAGAAAACATCAAAAAATAAACCTGGAATTAAAAACAACACTCAAAGATGTAAGTTAAAGTCTTTCATCTGTAAACTTAAATCAAGTTTATGTTTTGATATTCAAATCACTTGGAAGCCCTTCCCCCTGGGCTATCTTCCTTTTATCAAGAAAAGCAGAACAAGAAGAAATGCAAACATAGAACTGAATCATAGAATTGCTCAGGTTGGAAAACACCTGAAAAATCATCAAGGTATTATTTCTGCAATATGCTTCAGTAATTAATTTTATAAGCCTTCCAGCCCAGTTGTTTATCTAAATAAAGTCAGGATTTTGCTTCATATCTACTATTTAAACAAAGGTACACTTTCATTAGTAAAGAAAGTATTTTTGAAATTACTCTTTCTGCATGCTGGGTAGTTTTAATATTTAATTCCAGCCATAGAATAGGACGAACATTGTTATTTTTAATTTTTGATTCATGAGAGACCTGCCCTACACAAGTTTTAATATGAATCCTAAGTTCAGATGTTAAGATCCAACCTTCATGTTTCATCAATTAATGATCCTTAAATCAACTAGTTAGAAAGATCAATGTTACCATGCATCAAAGACTGGACCTTGGGAGGAGAGCTCTAACCAAAGCCCTACTCTAACAACACATATCTCAAATGCCATTTTGAATTACTATGACAACCTCCAAGAGACTCTGCTCTGAAGGTGCAACATTCATCTCATACAGTTTGCTTCAGTGTAGCACCACACCACTGCGTTTTCTGTTTTCTCATTTCAGAAATACCTGATCAGGTCTCCCATCAGTCAAGAGATAAATAGCCTGAGTGTCAGCATCAGCAAGAGCAATTTGGAGAGCTCTGAGTGTATTTGTGGAACTTCCAACCTAACAACCAAAGAGAAACAAATGAAGAAGCAGTTATAAATGCTACCAGCTCTTTTTCTCTGTTGTTAAATTCATGATGACAGCGTACTGATTCAAGGGGTATTCTGGAACTGAAATCAGCAAGAAAATGGTGAAAATTCTTACTTATCAAAGTAAGTGTCAACACAGCATAAATTGGTATCAAATTGGTATTCAGTAATTATGCAAAAATACAAAATGCTGAGCAACAGCGATATGAGCTGTAAAAGGAAATGTAATAACTAAAAATACAGGGTAAAGCAATAATGAGATACCTAAAATCTTTATGTTTTAGTAATTTCTGTCATTCTCTTATGCAGAGTTCATGATTCTTCTTTCTTTTTAGAGAAAATACAACTCTGCATTTACTGAAATGCATTTCATAGCTTAAAGGAACCAAGAAAACTACAACTCATATCTTCAGATTTCTACTTTTCAAACACTGAGTATACAAGCTTTCCAAATTTTGGGGAAAAATTAAGGCTCTGTAAGCATGGAAAACTGTTTCATTGAGTTACAGTCTTATTCTTTTAAAGCAAAATCCCTAAAAGGAAGTTTTATGCTATCATAACTATCATAACACTGAGCATCAGTCTTGATGCAGAGCAGTGAGGACTGTAGTGGTGTGAGAAGAGACCCAGGATCCACGTATTTGATGTGTTATAGAAGATAAATATAAACCACTAATATCATGCAGGTAAAATTATGTTCAGAGGTAAAATTATTTCTTTAGTCCTATTAATTGTGTTAAAATTACTCCCAGTTCATCCCTCCAGCAAAGTTTTACTAGAATGGGCAAAGAAGGCAAAGCAGATAAAATGAAATAGGAGGTACAATCTAGGAGGTTATTCTATGTCTACATGAGAATATATGTCCCAGGTGACATGACAGCTCAGATGCTTTATCATCCTGTTTACTAATCCATAGAAAAATCTTAACAGTAACTACCCACATGAAATACTTGATCTGAGCCATTTTCTCTATGTTAAATATACCCAATATTCCCAATATTTCAGCAAGCATTATAAAATTCAAGACACATGGCACCTGTAATTACGTGCAAATTGCCCATCCTGGCTATTCTTAATAATGGTAGATGGCTTGGAACTGATTTACAACATAACTATTTCTGCTATATCATGGGAAAGAACAGTGATGCTGAGAGAAAAGACTATGTACCTTATAATGAAAGCTGTTAGTTTTCTTAGTAACTACAGTTACAAATGCACACCGTCCATATCAGTGTTTTAAAAATCCAATGTGCTTCAATTGTATTTATAAACACCCTCCACATTTTAAATATTATTAATTCCAAAGGGATTGTTAAGTTTTTAAGTTTAACAGTTACTTCCTGTTTATAGCTCAGCTTCTTCATCCAATGTTCTGGAACCAAATTGTATTAAATAAGATTAAAGGATCTGCTCTGGTTAATATTCACAAATTTGGCCAGCAGTAGTGAGAAAAAGCTGTTCCCAAATGCATATAAAAGATGATATCATATTACACTAGTTCAAAGTCTTGCACAGTGCAGTGCTGTGGTATTCAGCTTCAACAGAGCCAACTTCTTAAGTCTGAAGGTAAGCAGTACAATGAAGTTTACTAAGCTTAGCTGTAAGTATTCAGCAACTACACAGAGAGGCCATACCAATACTTTCTCTTCTCCATGCATTTGTCCACTCACACTTTCTGAGAATACAACCTTTTTTTTTAACCTTGCTTTGCAGTCTCAGAGTTATTATGTAGCTTCCTCTGTTCCCTCATCCTCAGGAACTCCACTATTAAGTCTGAGGAAGGGCTATACATTATGTAAACACAAGTGTGTTAGAAAACTTAACATTGGATATATTTGTACTTCTCCCGGTCTGATTCTCAGTCCACTGCTAGAAACATCGCTGTCAACATTTGACACATTAAGTGGTCCTTGTGCTGCTGACGGATGCAGTCAGCCTGGTGCCTGACTGGGGCTGAATACAAGCATTTCAACTCTGTTTCAGGGAAAATTTCTCAGCTTTTGGCCAACGTCAGAAAAAGAGTATTGGGCAGATAGAGAGATGTTTGGTCTGAATATTGTTGTTCTCATGTTCCTCTACAGCTCAAAGTCAGCCGTCTGTCTTTGCACCAAAAGGGACTAGACATGTTCCTGCAGCTCACAAGCAGAACTGGCAGCCGCACTGTTTCCTGTATCAGCTCCCAGCTGTGAGTCCATCAGCTCCAGCCCTCATAGAGGCAGTATACCCACAGCAGGAGTGATAAGTTTAGAACCAGGATCTGAGCACTGTCATCATTCATGAAGAAACCAAATTTGCTGGTGTTGTAGCTATTAGATGTAGCAGGCTGTAAGTAGAAAATTAATATAATCTTAAAAACAAGCCCACTGTTAAAAGATAATACCTGACAGATGATAGCTTGTACTCAGATCTACAAAAGTCTATTCATCATCTTTATATTCTCAGCTTATTCACGTAAAATGCCTCGTGAATCCAAAATTACCCCAACCACACAGAAGACACAAATATAACTTTGTACAAACATGCTGCATGGTAATTAGCTTCCATGTTACCTCAAGCCCTTTTATCCAAAGCCAAGCATCTTGCAAATTCTCCTCATTAACTTCAGCAAGTTTCTCTCGCCATGCCACCGCTTGGGAACTAAATTTCACAAAATTAAATCTCTTTTTGTGTCTCAATTGTTCCTGCAAGAGACAAAATAATCTAAATTTTACTCAGTGCTGAAAGAAAGAATACTTGTATCTTGAAATACTGACCAGCAATACTTCTTTTAACTCATGTACAGCTGATTGCATCATTATAATAAATCATGATAATACTTAGTTGTGGCATATAGGCACAAAGAGACAGACAGAGAACAGATAATTTCTGCCTGCAATTATGAAGATAATTTGAACTTCTACGTTTAAGTCTCCATTTACTCATATTTCTCAACTATTTGAACTTCAAATGTCTAAGAAGGAAAGAGAGAGCAAGGAACACAGGTATGAACGTTGGTATAAGGAAAATATGACAGATTAACAAAGGAAAACAAGATCAGAATCAAAATAAGACATTATTTTGTGGAGGAGAACAAGAATCAAATGCAGAGGCCAGCAAGGGGAATGAGAACAGCAAGAGAGAATTAAGAGTTTGCTGAAGCTGCTTTTGGACAGAAGTTATAAGGAGTGAAGGTTGTGCAAGCTAGTACAAACTTCCTGAGCCTCAGATCTTTGACTCCTTTTTATCACCATTCCTGTACAGTTGCCTGTGAAACCTTCTGGTACAGTATCTCATCACTTTCTAGGTTGATCTGCCTAGAGGACTGTGTCATACTACATCCTGTTACTTACACCTAGCTCAAAACTTCTGTGTTACAGTTCTCACTTTTCTAGCTCTACTAATGATTGCCATCAGTGTTAGACTGATAGAATTTTTATTTTGAAATTTAAATTCTAATTGAAAAAAATTTTAATTTTTATCAGTTACTTCTTAAAGTTCTAAAAGAGTCAATCCTGTTTTAGCAGTTTCTCTCAGCAATTAGTGTAAACTCAAGCGACATCACTGTAGATTTCTAGAACATCCCACACTTTTCAGTACACACTGCTTCTAAGGTATTGCCACACCTTACAAGTCAATTTGCAAAGTTCTGAATGACTGTGTGTATGGGAGATTGGTAATCACAGCCTGAACCTCTGATTAATCAGCTGAGGCAAGTATGGGGTCAGCTGTGGGAGCACAGGTGAGAGTGATGTAGCTGTGCTCCCGGAAGGGGTGGAGCTCGACTCCATCCCCTCTGAGACCTCATTTAAGGGCTGACTCCCACTGAGGCAGCATCTCTTGGAGACTGCTCACCAGTGAGGACTGCCCCAGCTTCTTCAGCCAAGGCACCACCACTGGTGAGTTTTCCTTTGCTTATATTTACTTATACCTTCTGTACATTTGCTACCATCTGTATACTAATAACCAATACACTGTGAAAGATGCAAGCAAGCTCAAAATGCTCTTTGCTCTCTATCTTCGAAGTAGGAAATACATACCACAAATCACAACATGCCAGTGGAATTGAAAGACACTGCTTAAAACTGAAAATGAAAATTCCAGAAGGTCTTTCATTACATTGTTTTGCTGTTCTTTTATATATATATATATATATATAATTATTGTTTTTTGAGAGAAATGTGTAATATTTTCCTCCAGATTTCTTTCAAACATTTGTACAGATGGACAAGAATTTTAAAAAATGGACGTTAAAAATATTTTTTGAATGCCAATTCCAAAACATGATGAATAGGGTAACAGAAATGAAAAATAGGGTAACAGCCATCCAGAAAAGGTCACCCTACTCTAAAGGGCTCCTCAATCTTCAGAATCGTCACTTCATCAAACCTGTATGAGCTGAAATATTTTCTCCTTCACTAGTGGCAGCTTGTCCTTCATAGACCGGGATGTATCAATTAGAATATAGACATCATCTTCAAACACATTCCCAAAGAGACCTCTGCTTCCTTGTTGAAGCCACTTAATCCTGAGCAAGGAAGAAAAAGAGCAAAACATGGTACTGCTGTGCTTTCTATTCCTGTTCTTTATGCACTGTTACCAGTCCTTTTCATGAGTAATATATTGACTCTGATGTGCCAATAACCTGCTGCTATGTAATAATGCAAGACAAATCTGTTTTCTAATTTCAGTAGGAATTTAGAGACAAACAGAACACAGAACAGACAAAAAAGAAAAGCAACTCTATAATGTCAATTATCCAGTAGTTTGAGCTAGCAAATCCTATGAGAAAGTATTTATAACTATTGCCCCTGTAACTTATCCAGCTTGAACTCAAGAAATCATTTAAGCATATGCTAATAATGCCTCCCTTTTCAGAAAACCACTTGAGAACCTATTCTGTAAGGAACTCGACCACTTTAAAGAGTCTTAATGTAACACAGATGCTTCAATGCCTTGTTGACCTAGGGCCTTAAACACAGACTTCATTTTACATTTTAAATAGGATTTAAGCACGCCTGCCAGTTAAATGCATGCAAGCATGTGGTTGTGTACAAGAGCATTTCCTCAGTAATGGCTGCAACAGGTCCAAATCTAATTTCCCTTGAGAGTCATAAGCTACTTGACTACTCTGAAACACAGGCATTTTAGCAGATGGAATATAATGGCTCTGGGAAAAACACTGCTCATCTTCCACAGAGCTTTAAAAAAATGGCATCACAGAAACTTAAAGGAACCTATTACACTCATACATTCGTTACTGACAGGTATTATACCATTAGTCAGTGTTTGATAAAGTCTACCAAGACTTTTTAACAATGAAACGAACCATTCTAAACAACAAACCCATAATCTTGGCTTGGATTTCAAAAATGTAAGCACACCAAGGTGCTTTACCTCAGATTTTCTTTTCACAGTATGTTAACATTATCCCAAATATAGCAAGATGAAGATAAATGAAAATGGACAACAAAACTCTGTCTGATCCTGCTAAATATAACCACGCTATTATATTTTGCTGGAGAAGTGGCAGTAAAACAAAAGTTCACATCCTGTTTTAATCAGTGAGACGTCTCGTTGTCCTAATATACGAAACACGGTTGCAATATTTAGTGATACTTTTGGATCTACAACAACCATTTTGAACATTTTGATCTCTTTATGTAGACACAAAAGCTAGGAATGTAACCTATAATGGAGATACCCACGTTGAAATTAGACAGACTTCCTTTCCAAATAGAACAGAAATGGGTCACGACTCAATTCAACTTGACCTGGGGCATCTTCAGGTCAGATCAATCAGAATTTCTAACTGCTATTTATTTATTTATTTATTTTGTAGCCTTCCTATAGAACCTCAGAGTATATCTTGTACAGCAAACTATGGAGCTAGCTTGAGCACTGAACTCCTGATTAGACATGTTACTTCATAGCTTGCTCATGTCCTAGGCTGTTCAAACTTGTTGCCTTCAACACAAGATTGCAAAAGAGGCATTATTAGTAAGGACACAGACAAATCTGTTCTACTTGGTGCCAGAGATATCACAAGGGATTCCTAGGTATGCAGTATGAATGATTCTGGAAGTTCTCTGCTTTGTTCCAACGTACCATAAGTTCCAATGCTTTTTGCCTCTTTCAGCAGCATTTCTACAGTGCACTTACTGACTTTCATCTTTGTATTTCAGAAAGAGAATAGAAGATACAGCTTATCAGTTTTCTTTACATAGCTTCTAAGAAATCTTACACACAAACGAATTTCTGGCTTAATATTGCTACTGGCAGTTTACCAGCTACATCAGCTTATTACAATAGTAAAAGTCAAAATTTTAACACCGATGTAAAATAACAGAAAATGCTTTATGTGACAGAACACTAACCTTCCTTCCACTTGTCTGAGAGCAGTCCTCATTTTCTCTTCATACTGCTTATACTTTTCTGTAGTAACATATACATGAACTACAGATCCATCTTTCCAGAAGGTATGTACAAACTTGTCACAGTATTTAGCATGAATTACCTTCTTCTTTGTCTCCTAAAGCCAACAAAAACAGGTTTCATGTTCCAAGCCACATTTTTTTGCCGTGTCCTACAATATTTAGTAAACAGACTTCAAAGGTACATGCAGATCACAAATGATCAAGTGAGGAAATGGACACAATAGTGTGGTCACGGAATTTGCTTCGAGAACAAGTCAGCAGAAACCAGCAGAAACTCCTGTAGCCCTTTGAAACAATTTATGACTATCTTTGTCTCATTCCACTAATAAACTGACTTTAGTAAAAAAGCACGTAACAAGAGTTCATACATTTTATCATAAATTCAGCTATCAATAGACATTTCAAGTTTTAAAACAAAACAAAAAAAAACCTAACAATTCACAGGCTGTGAAGGAAAACTAATGCTACTCACAGCATCAGTTTGTGAAGATTCATCCTCTGGTTTAGTTTTGATGTCAACAATTCCATCTGCATGGCGAAATGTACAATCAGCGAGTGCATCATACACTGTGAGCTTCTGAGCTTTCAAGCCGTACTTCTGCAACCACTTCTCAGAATTCAAATATTTGTCACACTTATGCTCTTCTAATGGGTGATCAGCTTTGGTTCCTAACAAAGGAAAATCATGAAAAAACTCTCATGTGTAGTAGGGTTCATTTGAGATATGCAATTTTTAACAGGCTATGATATTGGAGTCAAAACCATCAAATTTGTCTCCTAAATTCCTTGATAGGCACCTAAGCAGTTTCAATTTTGTACACAACCATGAACACATAGTTTTGAAATCAACGAAAATGATTATGCCATTGATTTAATTGTCTGAATATGGACTTAGTTGTCTAGGCAATCATTTCTAATTCTGACAGCAAAACTAATTTGAAGAACTTGGAAAAATGATCCAAATCAGTTCTGAGTAAAATACAAAATTAAATAGTAATAAAAGCCCAGATATTCCTCAAACTTAAAATCCAGAATTATAGACTGCATAAGAAGATGCTATTAGAAATGCCTACTATATTATCAGCTGTAACTATCCGTTTCCACTTTTTTTCCCCTTTCTGACTGTGCACTAAAACTTTCTGTGTCACAGATTTACCTGAGGTTGGTTGTTAGATTAATGGAGGAGAAAAACAGAGAGAGCGTGGTTAACTAGAAGAATTCAGATGTTTGTCAAAAGATGAAGGAAGACACAATTTTGTCACACAGACAATATTCCATACTTGGTCTGTTCAGAAGTTTTCACATCTTCAAGATTCGGAGCAGATATTTTATTTTTGGCAGTCACCTATAGCAGAACTGTGCTCCTCTGACATCCCTATCATCTAATTTTTGTCAAGTTTAAACTGATATGATCAGCAGAGACTTGCTAAGGTTTGGCAGCTAAATTCCCTGAAGGTTACACATTGCTCTGAACTTCTTCCATTTGCACTGTCTGCTCTAGGGTTAGTGGATATTTCTGACTCATCTTTATTACTTACTTTGTTGTGTTTATAGTATTTGCTGTTTATGTTGTTGAAAAAGATGCTGAAGAACCCAATCCTAAGACCGGGTTCCACCTAGACATAGAGCAGTGGACCACCACCCTTTGGCTATGACCGTTCAAACAATTCCTTATCTACCAAACAGTCCAGCCTTCAAAACAGTGCCTTTCCAATTTAGAGATAAGGCTGTGACATGGCACCATGACAAAGGCCTTATACAAATCCAGGCAGATTATATCAGTTGTCCTTCTTTTATCCACTGACAGTATCACTCCACAGTAGAAGGCCACCAGACTGGTTAGGCATGATCTGCCCTTGGTGAAGCCATGCTCACTGTCTCAGATCACTTCTTCTTGCACGTGCTTTAACATCTCTTCCAGGAGGATCCACTG
This sequence comes from Excalfactoria chinensis, assembly GCF_039878825.1. Classification (NCBI taxonomy): domain Eukaryota; kingdom Metazoa; phylum Chordata; class Aves; order Galliformes; family Phasianidae; genus Excalfactoria; species Excalfactoria chinensis. The sequence goes on from NC_092825.1 coordinate 124,865,144, forward strand.
CATGATCTTCCTGGCACAGAGGTGAGGCTCACCTGCCTGTAATTCGCAGAGTCTTCCTTCATCCCCTACTTGAACACAAGAGTGATATTTTCCTTTTTGCAGTCACTGGGAACTTCACCTGACAGCCACTTTTCAAATATGACAGAGAGTGGCTTGGCAACCAACTCAGTCAGCTCCTACAGAACCCTGGGACGCAATTCATCTGGCCCCATTGACTTGTACATATTCAGCCTCGTGAGGTGATCTTGGACTTGCTCCACTTATAGACTTGGAGGGATTTTGCTCCCCCATCCCTCACTAAGAAGTTCACAGACCCAAGTGGCTTGAGAAGCCTGACTGGCCATGAAGACAGAGGACTCATTAAGTAACTCAGCCTTTTCCACGTCTGAGGAGGCCAGCTCTCCCTTTTTCACTTATCAGAGAGGGAAGAGGATAAAGGACTCTGCATCACTAGCTTGATAAAATACACCTAAACCAAATAACTCATAGATAGGACTTACAGTAGGGTGAATGTATTTTCTCACGCATTGATGTCAGTGATCAAGGCAGTATAAACAGTTTATTTAGATGCAGCTAGTGACAATCATATTGAGATCCTGAGCCTGTAGACAAACCTATATAGACAGATATTAATTTAAACAAAAAAAAACCTACAGAGATCAGACGGCATCAGTCCAGGTGCAAGGGCAGAGACTATTCATGTGGAAACATTTGCTTTCTCATTGCCTGTCGTTCTTAACACAGCAAGCTCAGCAACTGTCACAAATGCACTCACCCCATTTTAAAAAGGATATAGTTATTTTCTTTCTTTCACATGCTTTACATAAAAAGTCATATCTCAGTTCGGGCAACTAGAGCATTATCAAGATAGTAAGCAGAAAAGTTGCCTCTTTTTCTCTTTTTCCTCTCCTGCAGAACACCACAATCATTATCATGATCTGTTCTGCATCTGAGCATTTTAAAAAGGGAACAAGAGGACAAAAACAGGAAGAAATACAGACAAGCAGGTACTGCAGTTATTTGGATCAATGGGCAACAGTCAAGTTGAAGAACGCTGAACAACTGCCAAAATAAATCACACTGTTACTTTGTTTCTTCTAAGTCAGTTTATGAAGTTATTATGTATGAAGGCATACACTACAAGAACATTAAAGCTGTATAGTCAAACACACTTAAGTAAACACTGAAATTAGGGCTGCCTTTGCAGCTTTATTGTGGTCCTTTTGTTCATATGCGTTATGATAGAACAGTTTAACTACATAAGGAAAGCCCTGCTAATCCAGAAGATGCTATTATCAGTACAAAGAAGTGTATTATGCCTTTGCAGAAGAATTTATGCAGACTAAGTCCTGCAGATTTATGTAGCTGTCAGATGTTCAAACCCAGTTCAGGCAGAGAAAACTCTCAGCTTCTAATCTTCACCATCACAACCACAACATACCAAGAGCTCAGGAGACTGATCATCCAGCTGCACAAATTGTTCCTCAATAGGTAGTCCAGAAAAGGGTGCCCGACCCCAGCCTCCACCCAGTCAAAGTAAAAGCAATTACACTACATAAACTATATTGGAGCTACACAAAATCACTGATGAGATGTGATAATTCAGCCTGAACTTTATATCAACTTACTAAAAAATACCACCAGTCATCAAGTAAATATTCTAAAGCCAGGGGCTAATGCAGAAGATGACAATTGCTGATAGCCACAACTCTGATCCTGACAAACCAGTCACTCAGTTACTATTCAACACTGAAGCTTTCTGGACTTCATGGATTCCCAGGCTTTCAGTATTATAAACTTGCCAGTGAATTGCTGAATGATAAAATCACCAAGGTTGGAAAAGGCCTCCAAGATAATCTAGTCCAACTGTCCACCTATCACCATTATTTCACCACTAAACCTTGTCCCTCAGTACAATATCTAAATGTTTCTTGAACACCTACAGGGATGGTGACTCAACAGCCTCCTTGGGTAGCCTGTTCTAGTGCTTGACCACTTCAGAGAAGAAATGCTTCTTAACACCCAACCTGAACCTCCCCTGGCACAACTTGAGGCCGTTCTCTCTAGTCTTATCACAGTGTCACTGTTCTGCAGAGCATGCTCAGAGCACCTCCATCTATCAGGGCTGAGTAGTTTCTCCATTCCAGGGATTTGGAAACCAGCCACACTTGGTCCTCACTAAGGTTCACTCCAAGTGGAACATATACCAGGCCAAACATAATGGTGGAAACTATTAGTTTAACAAACAGATGTGGATTTTCTTCCATGTTGCTCAGTGCAGTGGTTGTCAGAGCACTCATCCAGTATCAGCTTCAGTCCTCTGACTTCAACTATAAGAAACCAAAATTACACTCCTTTCAGCAAAATAAACTAGCTATCAAGCTCGAGGCTACCCACAGAAGATCATGATGGGGTTTTTCCCCAGCACAGTTAAGAACAAAATCAAAGACTTACCAGCCCAGGCAAAGAGAGAAAGCACACATACACACAAAAAAAAGAAGCTTCAGTATCTTGAAATCTAGATAATTACTAAAGTTAGTCATTGATGAATTTAAAATGAAAGTTTTAGCCTTACCTGCTAAAATTTAGCAATTTTTAAGCAGTAGTAAACAGGGGTTAACAATGCAGGGTTTTAAGTATCTCTATGTTTGGTTGCTAAGCGTAAATACAACCTACATATAGTTATTTCAGAGAAAGTTGTCCTCAAATCAACATGTAATCAAAACTATTCATAAATAAAAGAAATTGATCATGGATACAATAACTGTTAAAAGAAAAATAAATGATACGACCTGCAGAATCCGGCTGATGAGATTCAGATAAAATTCTCTGAACTTGTCTCAGCGTACTCCTAGCTTCCTCCAACTCTTTCCAGATCAAAAATACATCTTCACGAACACCAGCTACTGCAAAAGGAACAACAGATAGAACTTGACATTTTGTACCAATTTCTGCTTTTTGTAACTTCTGTATTATCATGGAGTCATCCAGGTATAACTGCATCACCTTGTTCAGAGGGTTCCACTGAAATGCCAAGTGCTGTTTGTAGATGGAATTCAAAAATGGGCTCAAAGCTATCAGAATATGAGAGGTGTTTAGCCTGCTAGAATGAACCTACATAGCTGGCCTCAGACTGTTCCCACAATGGGAGGAAATCCTTTTTAACGTTTGCAAATAATAAGAAAATTCCACAAAGAAATTCACATGTTGTTCTCTGGACTTCATTGCAAAACCAAGCTCCAAATATTAGATCTAACTCTGAAAATCTAAAGAGAAGACATTTGCAACACATCCAATCTCCTACAGTATATAGATACCTTTAAAATTTGATCTCTCTTTCCCATATGAGTATGTAATATAATTTTGGTAAGATACGTTGATTTTCATCTTAACAAATCTCAACAGATAGCCACGATTAAATGCTAACAAACAAACAAACAACAAGGCTGGAGTTGACACAAGATTTCCTTAATCCCAGTAGATTTGCTTCCCTTGATTAAAAGATTAAAACATGTATTTATTTAGTAGAGTACAATTATTGAAACACCATGTACACCCAAATAACATACTACTAAAAATGTGTCAAGACTGAGTTTAAATTTCAGTCTAGGACTATGTAGAAAAAAACTGTGTTGTGTATTACAGTAAGTAGATATATATACATATATATATATACAAAAGGAACTGAATCATGAGCTATCCTAACCACAAATGCAGACTACAAGCCATTGCAGAGCATAGCCTACTACTGAATTGCACGTGAAGATGCTGAACAAGGCAAACTTTATCTTAGCATCTAGTGGTCCAGTTAATATTCATTGGTACTCCCCTCTGCAGAAGATAAGACATGCAAACTCGTGTGTTAAAGCAGGCTACCAGTAAACAAACAAACCTGATCATTTTGTTCTTTGATAAACTTCCCTGAAATAATAATTAGAATGTTCTACTAAATAAGAACTCAATTTTAATTGTGAAACGCTTTTAATTTCCAAGAACTATTTTGAAATGTGTTGTTGTACACTGCCATCTCCTGGGACCTCCCTGTACTTCATAATAAACCTGTTTCTGTTGCAACAAAGACTGGCATCTCCTGCATCACAGAAGCCATGAGAAACGCAGATCATTCCACAACATAAAAGGCGGAAAAATAAATATCAAAGTCTGTTATTAATTTACAAATTCAATGAACGTAGTTAATTTTATGAAGGTTTTTATCATTATGTTCGAAAATACTGAAATCAAGAAGAAATTTTCAACTATGTTTAGAATAATATTGGTGATTTTATTGTGTTTCTGCATTTCCTCTTAAGCTCATGCTATGGACTACTCAGATTTACAGGACTATTGGCACTGTCTCTGATAAGATATGTGTATTACACAAGAAAGTATCTTATTCCTTATTAATCCCATGGCCAGTAAAATAAAACTGCATGCACTTTCAAAGCAAATATGTTTAATGGAGCATATTGTACAGGACAAATGCAGGCATTAACAGCTGCACACTGCAAACAGCAAGTTGCCTAGAAAACCCTTTATCTGGCAACAACTTTTTGTGGGCTCAGCTGGAAGAGCAGGCTGTAAGCAGTGGCAAGCAAAGTTACTTTCTCTACAATGGAGGCTCACCTCCACCTCCATCTTTGTTCCCATCTCTACCTGCACCTTTTCCTCCACATCTGAGGAGAAGTGGGAGAAAAAAGTCATGCCTTTTCAAACAGCCCCAAACCCAACACACAAACACACACACAGCAGGTCACACCCTCCAGCTGTGCCTTTCACCCCATAGCCTGTCCCTGAAAGAAGAAAGCACAAACCTTTCTTTGAACATTACGTTCCCTGAACTCACACCTCAATGCTGTGCTATTTTGGGGGTCACCAACTGAAAAGCAGACAGAAGCCACCACTGTGGAGGGGCAGTCTCCAGATGTTCCAGGCCTCCTGGCACACCTTTAGATGCCCACACTTCATGAAAGACCTCTTAAATCATCATGTTATCCCCAAAGGAGAAGGGCCCACCACCTGGCTATGCTGGCTAGAGGTTTAACAGCCAGCAGGTTCCAATTCAAAAGCCACAAAGCAGTGATGGCAGCAGGGTGACCCAGGGGACACGCATGAAGGAAGCAGCCTTAACACTCCTCTGCCTTCCCCAGCCTGCATGAAACATCAGCTAGCTCAGTTGGCTCCCACTGTCACTGCTGAGGTGAAACATGGCCTGCTTTGCTACAGGACACCCTGCCCCAGAGAACAGAGGCCATGGAAACAAGGAAGAAGATGGGGACAGGAGGCAGGAGAGCCTGAGATAAAGGGCAGGAGCACTGTGCTGACTTGTGTGAGCTGAAGCAAAACGGTGCATCCAAGTGAAAAGGCATGGGCAATTACACACATACACAGAAACTCAGAACCGTCTTCATTTCCATTTCCCAGTTATTTGATACCATCAGGTGATATTAAAGCAAGAAGCTTTTCCACACCTACCTCCCCAGCAGACAAACTTTTCCGGTTTGATGAGTCACTATAACCCATTTCATTTCATATTCAAGGTACAAAACCTGCTTAGTAAAAAAGCCCATGCGAAAAGAAGCCTGTGAAACTGACAGGGCCTTTGAAATGTCAAGGAAATACCAGCACAGATGCAAATCATGAAGAAAAGAAGTCTTTCTTATTACTCTGATGATCTGACTGAGGCTGTGGAAGCAAAACCCAGATGTAATGGAGTGAGATATGTTGTAAACTTTGCCTGCCTGCAAGGCAGGAGCAATTTTTTCACTGCTGGTCCCTTCCTCAGCCTCTACGTGGCAGCAGAAGACAGCAGTGTTCTTCCAAGAACCGGCTGTCAAAATGCACTTTTGGAGGGGGAAGCCTGCAGAGGAGCACAGAAGGACAGCTGCCTGAGCACCTACAAAGGCAGGCAGCAGACACCCTGTCCCCATCTTGCCCTCCTTCCTCTGGGCAAACGGACAAAGCAAATGAACTTTGTATCCTGTGTGGTATTGCAGAGCAGCTATCTGCATCACTCTTTACACATTAGCAAAGAGAGTTGCCAGGCCAAGGTTAGGTTGCTAAGACTGGACAAAGCACAAGTGAGGAAAATGCAGAGGCAATTATCTTTGCTTCAGCTCATAGGCAAAGTAGCTACTACACAGTCATTATCCTGGCTTTCTGAAACCTCAAAGCTAATCAAGAAGATTAGTCTACACAGTCTGGAACGGTATGCTGTTCCAAGAGACTGGTCATACCAAAATACGTCTCTTTTTGGATATGTCTAATAACTCAAATCCTGACTTCAGTCCACTGGCATTTTCTTTACACATACAGTTCATCTACTTCACCACACAGAGAAATACTGACCAGAGATGTACTATTGTTTGCACTTCAGGAGCCATTGTACGTTTCAGGATCAAGATCAAAACGCCGCTGCTTTTCAAGCCCTCTTTAGCATCTACCTCCTCTTAATCCAACCCTGTAACACAACTGTGGCCCTTCTCAAGGAGAACCTTCTTCACCACAGCTTCCACCATCTCTCTAGGACATCAAGCTCCAACTGAAACATCATCTCCCTTCCACTTATAATTCCAGCTACACAACAACATTGCTTAATTCTGCAGCAAACGAAGAAGCTACACGAAGAAGAACATAGGCAGAAGTGATAATAGGAAAATCACTGCTGAATAACATTGGTCCAAATTAGGCTTTGTGTAAGAGTATTTCTTCTGCATTAAGTAGGACTGAGTCTGCCACTATAAGCACCTTAATTATTTACTGGCTTATACCTGATTTGATCTCAAGCACTCATTCAATGAGATATGTATGTCCTATTTGGCAGTTTCTCACGCTTCCTTTCTAAATGACTGCTCAAGATGCAAAACAGGGGAGAATTTAACTCTTATCTGAGATTTTAAATAGCTCTCTTCCGACTTGCTTTGTTTAAGTAGATGAAAAAGAGTGAGCATGAAGATTACCTGTATTTGCAAAACAGTGTTATTCAGTGGATACCCAGAAAACTATCAGATTTCCTTAAAACGTTGTTTTTGGGGTTTTTTTTCTAGCCCATAAAACATAATGATGAGTTTCAATTTCCAGCTGTTGCATTTGCAGCACAAAAAGAAACGGAATCAGAATATTCCTGTGCCACCCTTTGTTTTCCAAGAAACATCACATTTAGAAGATTAGATCTCTGGTTCATTTTCTATTCATTTCCTTGTATAGTTTATGCCACACACCCCAGAACCAGTTTCAGAACACATCAGTGAGTAATCAACAATTTTATTATTATCATCTTCTGCACCCTTGAAAGAGTCTCTAAAATACGAGACATCAGGCACGGGCCACAATAATGTCTCCTGTACATTTTCTTTTCTGAAAAGATTTCAGATTCTGCATACGATCCAAAGGCTCTGATTGGCTGCCAGTGATGTCACAAGTGTGGTTATAATACCCAGTAAATGCAGAAAGCTAATTGTGTTCCTTTTTAATGTGTAAATTCTACTCCATAATAGCAATAGGACAAAACAGACAATGCACTTCAAGGAGATTACTGCCCTTTTGAGCGATTAAAGCTATTCAGCTTTCAACTTCAGAAACAGTGATGAGGAAGTAATTCCAGTCATACAGGAGCTCTAGGCCCATCTATTGAAACAGGCTGGTGCCTGGGGGAAGAGGAAGCCAGCTTCCCCCACACACTCAAATGGGGTCTGAAAAAGAAGCACTTGGAGCAGACTGAAGGAGATTATTACAGCACTCTGAATTAGTATGAAGTGAGAGGAAGGGCCCTGAAGTACACTCTGCTTTTGGCTCCTAAACACTTTTGCTTTCTTACTTCTGCCCCCCGAACTCTCCCATTATGTTTCTTTCATACTGAATAACCACGGTCATGCTGAAGGACAGGTTAGTACACAAGGAACTGCAACCCAGAAAATATGGGACAGTTAGTCCAAGATTTAAAAACAGCGAGTCACTAAGTTCACCTTATGTCATAGGTTCCCTAGCAGTAAAAAGAGGCTAACAGGAAAGTAACACTAACGCCCCTCAGTATAATGGGGATGTGTTGTATTAGGCATCAGCGAGATCTCGTGCTGTAACGCGATAGGTCTTCCCATGCTCAGTAATGCATATGTATTAGATGAAATAGGAGCCCTATATAAGGGACTCACGAGGTTAATTAAACGCCATTTTACCACCCACCACATTGGTGTAAGCAGTGCGTAACTTGGCCACGGGGCCGTCGGAAGCACATTACAAAGGACGTGATTCCTTAAGGTTACTTGATTAAGGTAACATTTGGTGCCCTCTCTGAGGCACGTCCTGGGGGTAGTGTGCGACGGCTAACTGCGTGGCGGACGCAAGTCCTACGGTTAGATCCCGTAGAAGCGCCTCGGTGGGCGGAAATTGAAGCAGCTGATGTTCTACCTGCGGTTCGGTCGTAAGAAAACGAGGACCGTGGAAGACTGCGGGACTACAGGTCTCGAGTATATACAAAGGGTGCAAGGACGTACGGTGTCGCGCACCAGAAAAAACAATGGATTCCGTCATTAAGGTAGTATCACGAGTTTGTAAAACTCACTGCGTTAGAAATGTTCCTTCTAAGAAGGATATAGCTGCCGTCATCTCCTGTTTGGAGGTGGCGCAGATTTTACCCTCCCCTAGTAATCTGCTCGATTCGGAGCGGTGGGATTCTTTCACCGCTGCCATGCTCCATAGAGCAATGCACGAGTATAAAGCGGAGGAGTTAAAAACCTGGGGTTTGGTCCTGGGTGCTCTTAAAGCCGCTAAGGAGGAGAAACAAGTCCAGGCCATCGCGACTGGGGTTTTTGGTCTGGATACTGGGACGTCCGGGGTCCCGGGGGGTGCGGAGGAATCGCTTTCTGGCGGCGACTCTGCACCCAAAATGGCGCCGGCCACGCCGGCCGTTTTCACAATGGCCATGGCCGCGCCCGAAACAACTCCGGAAGAGAAGGCGGAAGTTGTGTCATCTGGGGAGGCGCCACCATATTATCCCCGCCTATACCCCTCTTTGCAAAGCTTTTACTCGCCTGAGGGGGATGGAATTTGTCCGAGGGAGGGAGAGTCGTGTGGGGAGGCGCGCCGTGGAGGCGTTGAGCCACCCCCAGACCCACCTCCGGAGGAGGGATCTCGTCCCGAGAAGGGTGAGAAAAAAGCGGAGGAAAGAAAATTGCCTATCCCCACCCCGTTTGTCTTATCTCCCGAGGAGGGGGAGGAGAGAGGGGTGGAGAGAAAGGAATTGCCTGCCCCCACCCTGCCGGTCCCGTTTCCCCAGAAGGGGGAGGAGAGAGGGACGGAAAGAAAGGAAATGCCTACCCCTGCCCTGTCGGTCCCGCCTCCCCAGAAGGGGGAGGAAAAAGAGGAGGAACGAAAGGTTCCGCCTACCCCCACCCAATTGGTCGCGTCTCCCCGGAGGAGGGAGGAGCGAGAGGATTCTCGCAAGCCCACCGATTGGTCGGATATCCGTGAATCAATGAGAGGGTTGGGGCTTAAGGAACGGGACTGGGCGGTGTTTCCGATAGTCGTCCAGAAGAAAGGACCAGTTTGGGTGCCTTTGGAAGCGAAAGCAGTGACTCGGTTTATAGAGGCAATTGAGAAAAAGGGCTTGAGGTCCCCGATGACTATGAGTACCTTTGAGGCTCTTATGGCCCCGGGTCCCCTACTGCCATATGATATTGAAAGCCTTATGAGAGTTGTCCTTGAACCAGTACAGTTTACTGTGTGGAAGGAGGAGTGGACGGTACAACTTAAGGCTGTTGTAGCACAGACTGCTTGTGATCCGAACCACCCAGCGAATGGGAAGGAGGGAGATCCGAAAACTAGTTTAATGAGGCTTTTAGGAACGGATGCAGATCTGGCTGGATCTGCAGAGAAGCAGCTTAGGCTCCTCCGTCCGGGAGAATTACTTGCCTCCACGGGGGCGGCTTCTACTGCTTTTAGAAACTTTGTAAGAAAAGCAGAACCTGTTTCCCCGTGGTCAGAGATAAAGCAGGGTCCCTCAGAAACATTCTCTGAATTTGCCAATCGATTGATACAGGCAGTAGAAGGATCAGAACTACCTAAGGAAGCATTATCTTCCGTTATAAAAGATTGTCTTAAGCAAAAGTCTCATCAGAATATTAGAGATATCATTCGGGCGGCTCCTGATGATCTGGAGACTCCGGGTGAAATTATTAAGTATGTGCTGGACAAACAACAAGCAACACCATTGCCCAGTGATGGCCTGACAAAGGCATGGCTTTCGGTTATGACCGCACAAAATAATCAATCTAAGAACCCCTGCTTTAAATGTGGCCAGATAGGTCATTACAAGAACCAGTGTACAGCTCCAGAGAGACGGTATAAGGTTAGAGAAAAATGCCAAGCCTGCGGGAAGCTGGACTTTCCTTTCAGGCATGGTTGATGGGAACCCGCCAGCCGCAACCGCGAAGTGACTCTTCAGGAAAGAAGAAAGGAACAGATAAAGAACCACTGCTTGTACCTACGAGAAGGACATTTGTTGTATCGCTTGTTGTGTGTTTTTATGTATTTGTGTTTGTTACAGGGGGAGAGGGTGCTCATCTCATGTCACAACCAGAAAATATTTGGGTCACATGGTCTAATCGAACTGGGCAGAAAGATTTCTGCCTGAGTTTACAGTCAGCCTCATCACCGTTTAGTACATGCCTTATTGGTGTACCCAGGTGGGACCCAGAGGAGTTTAACGGATATGTGCGAAAGAACAAATGCGAGAAAGATGCAGTGAGCACAGTTTTCTTTATGAAGGCGTTTGAGTCTAACTTCACTCATTGGGCCAGAATGTCTGCATGCCTTATTAGATCTTTGAATACCTCCCTACCATGGGATCCACCAGAGTTGCAGCTGCTTGGATCCCAATCAGTCGGTAATGTAACATGGAATAAGAAAACTCAGAAGTGGGAACGTCCAGTTAGATGTCTATATTTTTCGGGTTTTAAGACACCGGGTCAATTGTCTAATCATAAGGTATGGCAGGGCCTGCTTGGGAATAGGACACCATTACAGAGAAGAATTGGATCCGAAACTTTCACTTTAGTTAACCCCATTCGATATGACACATATAGGTTGTCAGGGGCATATTGTGGTTTTTCTGCTGAAAGGGTGGAGGGATTCTCTCGTCCTTGTTCCGGGGATGGCTCCGAGAATGCATTTGCAGACCATTGCATAAAGGAGGGTGGGAATTGGCTCTCTTACAATCAGAAGCATGTGGTACGTCATCCTAACGGGTCCAACTATAATATCTCATGCTATTGGGGTCCTGACAATCTAGCATGCTCTGGTTGTTGTGCTCGGAAGGAACCTTTGACTGGGGAAGGATTATGGAGCAATGGTACAGCCAAAGCTCTTCCTAAGGGTATATTCTTGATATGTGGGGATAGAGCTTGGCAAGGGATACCAAAGAATCCAGTTGGGGGTCCGTGTTATTTGGGAAAATTGACACTGTTGGCTCCCAATCATTCTGCGGTGATTAATGTTATGAAAAGCATGGTTCGAGTGCAACGCCAGAAACGATCAATAAAAAATCTGGATCGGGATTGTGGGGATGAGGTTCAGTTGTGGGGTCCCACAGCCAGAATCTTTGCGTCAATCTTAGCCCCAGGAGTAGCTGCAGCCCAGGCGCTGAGAGAAATTGAGAGATTGGCTTGTTGGTCTGCGAAAGAAGCTAATGTCACCACAATGGTCTTGTCGGAACTCCTGATGGACATTAATAACATCAGACATGCTGTTCTCCAGAACAGAGCTGCGATAGACTTTCTGCTACTGGCCCAAGGGCACGGATGCAAGGACTTTGAAGGGATGTGCTGCTTCAATCTGAGCGACCACAGTGATTCAATTCATAAGAAGTTGGAGTGGATGCAAGAGCATACCAAGAAAATTGCAATTGATGATGCATTCGGCAGCTGGCTGGATGGACTATTTGGTAATATTGGCCCATGGCTTAAACAGTTTCTTAAAGTATTAATTATAGGGATTTTAGTTTTCTTAGCTTTAATGATTTGCCTACCTTGTGTGTTTCAATGTATCCAGGGTTGTTTACAGCGTATGATAGAAAGAATATTTAATGACAAAATGGAGTGCCAACGGATATATGATAAGCTTTAAGAAGAAGAAGGAACTGTATAAACCCAAGATGCCTTGGATATAATAATTAGAAAACCACTAATATTATTAGACATTGCACTACCTACCTCTGCATGAATTGTAGCTTGTCTACCTCACTTTTTAGATAACTTATATATTTTAGATTTATATGGAGACTAACATTTTTATATATTAGGTTTAGGACTAGCGTTCGCGTTGTAACGGGACATGACTTTATTGAGCATGGGGAGGGGGAAATGTTGTATTAGGCATCAGCGAGATCTCGTGCTGTAACGCGATAGGTCTTCCCATGCTCAGTAATGCATATGTATTAGATGAAATAGGAGCCCTATATAAGGGACTCACGAGGTTAATTAAACGCCATTTTACCACCCACCACATTGGTGTAAGCAGTGCGTAACTTGGCCACGGGGCCGTCGGAAGCACATTACAAAGGACGTGATTCCTTAAGGTTACTTGATTAAGGTAACAGGGATGTGAGCCAGGAGATAAAAGAGGCCTTACATCTGCTGATACTTAAGAAAAAACATTTTTTTCAACTGAAAAAGCCTGCTGATAAAGATATCAGACTTGACATACACAGACTCACTTCACACTGGTTCAGTCCTACTGAATAGTAAGGCTGACTTTTCCCAGTGTAAGTAGCACTGTGACTAAGAAGAACCATGCTGAGAGCTTTCTGTCCAGCTCCACTCACAGTAAAATGGAGGTTCTGCTTCTCCTCTGCTTCTTTCTGTTTCTTCATCTCACATTTTTTTCATCTTTTCCCTCTCACTTTGCGCCTTCTCTCTAGTTCTTTTTACTGTGCTCTCTGCCTGCCTGTCTTTGTGATAAATTCAAAGCTTGAGAGGAGGAAGTCAACCATATGTGGGTTTAATTCTTTGGTATTAGCCATGAACTAGGTCTCCTTGATGTGGCTGTTGTGTCAGATGCCATTCGTATCTCTTTCATCTCCCTTTCTGCCATTACTTTCTACAGTACCACCAGGACATTAGCTCTGCTGTGTTTATCTTTATTCTCTGAAATAAATGTTCTTGCTCCTAATTCTTTTTTCACTTGTCTTTCATTCTCACATGCACATCCTCTACTCACCTCACTTCTCTCTTTTCCTTTCCCTCTCCTTCCCGCTGACAGCATTTCCACCTTACAAACTTTGTTCCCACCCCGCCCATGCCTACAGAAGGTTTATTTTGATTTAACACTAAGCAAATTCCTACATTACATCGTTACCTTGAAATTTCACTGAAAAATACAATTTGGTTTTAAAATGATCTACCTAGCGGCATTCTCCCTTTCCATTTTCTGGAATTCCGGGCAATTAGACCTTTCCCATCTTCTTCGCATTTTAGTGCAGGTCCAGTAGCATCTCTATAGTAATTCTTCTCAACAAAAGCATGGAATCTGTAAAAAAAATGGGGTTTCATCAGTCTGTAAACTTTGCAAACACTTTTCTAGCTTAAATGTGAATGTCACATACGCAAGATCGTAGCAACACACAACACTGGAATTATTTCCTTATCTGTCCAAGATAATCAAATGTTCAATTACAACAATATTATGAATGTTACCAAACTTTTATATACATGTATGTACTTTTTAATGTTTCTACCTGAAGCACGTATTTTCATTTTGGTATCACTTACTCTGAGGCACATTCCTTTTCAATCATCTGGAAATTTGTTTTTAATTAATGCTCCTAACAGCTGAGCAAGCATGTCATTCGAGATATCTGAGAGGATACTAACACCTTTTAATTAGATTATCCTTCCAGTTCAAAGCCCAACAGGAACATTTATTTCACTATCGACACACAATCAGGAAGTCAAGCAGACTTCATTTACCCTCATTCTCAAAACAGACAAGCTCCCAGAGCAGGAAAAAGATGCCTTTCCAAAACAGAACCACACCAGAATCAGGCTTAAATCAAGAAAAACCCATGAACTTAACAATTCCCATGAGGAAGCTGACAATCTTTTAGACACTTACTGGCAAATATCCACCAGCAAGATATTTGTGGCCTCTGCACCAAAGCTATACTATTATTAGTGCAAAAAAAATAGGGAAGATAGCGGGAATCATATAAGGAAAAACAATTCCTTAGAGCTCCTTGTCACAACTCTTCTTGCCTCTTTTTCTGCCATGAAAGAAACATTTATTTTCCTCTTATAAAGGAGGGAAAAACACTGCCAAATGAAAGGTGGTGACCAATAATGTATGTGGTATCATGGAGCTACCACAGTTCATTTAAACACATATCAGAATAAACACAATTTCCTGCAGTCTTGGCTTTTGGCAGACACTCCACCTCTTAAAAGCTACTTCTAAACACAGACGGCTATGAAAGAGCTAACCAGCTGCCATCTTACCAATTGCTCTGCTGTCATTTGGGAGATTTCTACTGTTGGAGACCTTCCCACTCTTCACAAACAACAGTGAAACAAAGCTACAGCAGGCATTTCACAGCTCTGTAACTGTATAGTGACTTCTGTTAAGCAGAAAAACACCTTATCAGCTCCTATTGGCCTCTTGCTGTTCAGCCAGAGTTAGGTAGTGTGGCTCTTTTTGTTTATTCATTTGTTTTCCTTATTTTGATATTAGGATCAAGATTAAAGTTGTATTATCCCTTTCTAATGAAGGCTGACTCTCTCCACACAGCTGGTTCCCAGGATAAAGTAGCCAACAACCATATGGAATATATCAATTTCCACCAACCACACTGAAAAAGCAGGGTGTAGAACTGCAGTTTCACACAAGGCCTAATGGATAACACTACTTCAATTTCCTGTTGATCCAGGCAGTGCCTATTTAGGACAGGCATTACCTTTCAAGTACATGTTTGCATGACACTTGATCCAAAAAAACTCTACATCCTTTGCTGGTGGCTGTGGATATTACCAAAGTACAGAGCAATATGACGAAAACTTTATGTTGCCACTCATTCTCCTAAACAATTTTCAGACTTTCAAAGAGGAGGAGATGACAGATGATTCAGGATATAACTAAGGAATGGACCTTCTTCAAGCCAGTAAGCACATAGATGGAGAGAGAAGGTCTGTTTGAGTAGATGCTGTACTTCAGTTATAGCTCTTAGATTATTTCCGTTGTTTATCCAGACCACTTACTGAGCTGGTTTGTCTCATTTTCCTCATGAGAAAAACAGGGATAATATTCAGGTATCTTCAGATAGAATTCCTAGCAGCAGAACAGAAGTGCTGAAATCTTAAACTGCTCCTTCTTCGTCATACCTGCCAGAGGCCAAGTGGCTCAGCTCCTTCAGAAAAACAACAGTTTCGTCTTCCCTGGCATTAAAAGATACAGTGTTGACTGGACAGGGGCAACCAGAAACCTTCTCAAGGAGTAGCTTCTTTGTGTCCGCTGGAACGTCACCCACCACAAAGTAATAAACAGCTTCAATCTGTCATAAAACAAAACCAAAACAAAATAAGGAATTGGGAAGTCTGTTTTACGTAGATTCATTCAAAGCCCTGTGCTGTGCTAAGCACCAATATGAAACTTAGGTAGAATCAATACATTGCTTGAGTTACCAAATGTGCAGATTTTCAGTTCTCCTTCTCACTTATCATAGCAATTCAGAGGAAGTCTACAAAAAATTCCTAAAGTGAGAAGAGAACGTGGCCCACAGCTCACAAGCCTGACTCTGCCCAGAACAAGCCCCTTCCCACAGAAGATAACTGAAACCAGAGAGAGGTGCGAAGAAGGGCAACTGTGTTAATAGCCAAGAAAAGGCTCTGTGCTACATTCCACTTGGGGGGAAGAAGGGCACAATCTTGATGCCTTTCCAGGGCTGAAAAGCAACATGTACATTAATACCAGACATGCTTTCATTGGCAACATATATTTTGAGAAGGAAAGATGCATCATTCTTTGAATGCTACCACAGGTATTTGCAGATAATTCATATTTTTTTATACTTCTGAGGCAGAGGGAACTTGACAGGTTTGTTATGAACACACACACTTATGTTATGAAAACATTATTGCAAGAAGACAGAGAAGTTGAAGAAATGCCCTTTGCTTTTTGCTTGCATATTACGTTATGGTGGATTTAATATTGCCTGCACATAACCATGCAAAATGAATAACTAGTAAATACGCTCCTTGAATTTTCACCAACATTAACAACAAAAGTAACCAACACTTAACCCACGACAATGTTCAAGACAGTAAGAATAGTGTATTGACTCTAAGGCATACCCACAGTACATATCTATTGACAAATAGAGACCAGTAGCTGTTTAACAGGAAATCTGCATTCAGGAATGGTGAGGAGTATTCTGGCTACTGGTCAGCTCTGGAAAGACATTTCCTCCAAGCAAGAACCTCACAAATTGACACAGCAGCACCTTGGGTTTTCCCAGGTCTCATACAGGGGGCTGGGCATCCCATGTGGAAGTCAGGGCCCATACTAAAGGACCATGCTTGCATGGGAGCAAGCAGCTCTGTTGTCAGCCAGGTATCCTGGCATCACTGACAGACAAATGCTAAAGTTAAATAAAAGAATGAACATCTTTCATTAAAGCGCAAAGTTAACACAACACTTATCAGCTTTATAAGCAGGTGCACAGAATCAAAATAAATCAAGACTTGCACACATCTGTGCTTTGGTTCAGTTCTGGAAGGTTCCCTCTGTGTTTCATCCAGCTAAATAGTTGTCAGAGCATGCATGCAGCTCTTCCAGCTGAGACCCAGGCCTTGGACAACACCCTTGTCCTGTTAGTTCCTTTTGATGAAGAGGCTCCTGACCTGGGGGAACATATGCAGATTGCACGACCACTTTTCTTTGACTTCCCTTAGATTCACATCTTCTCCCCTTCCCTCCTAAGGTTGCCAATAATTCATAAATTCAGTATTTAATAAGGGTATTAATTTTCACACTTCCTTCAAGTGCCTGCCTCTGCGGCTTCTAAAATGCTGAAGTTTCTTAGGAATAGCTGATGCAGAACCAGTTCCTCAAGAAAATAAACAGAATGTCTAATTCACTCCACTTAAACATAGCAATACCATACCGTGAAGGAAGTGTTCCTTACAGAACAGCAGGGAAAGGTTCAGACTTTTCCATTTATTCCTCCATGTAATTTATGCAGCAATCCATACACAACAGAAAGCTCCTCACAACCTTTACCTGGGAGGGGAGGTACATTAGGAGGGGTGACCCACATTTTGCAGAGTGGCACCTGTGTAGAACTGGAAGTTAGAGACCATGGATGCATCTGCAGCAAGAAGAGCCCAAAGGACTGCGGCCTTACAGCATGGCGATCTTGAGCCTGGCACTGACAGGTCATGAGAAAAGGAAATCTAGGGACTTGCCACACGTGGAAGAAAAACTCAACTTAATGGAATGACAGGAAGAGCCAAGTCTAGGGAAAAAAGGAGCTATTGTTTTGGAGAAATTTCTGTTGACAGAAGCAGTTCTGAGAAATGAGTCATTTATGACTGTTCAGTGAGTACGCAGGTCTTGCCTAGGACTGAAAGGGGTCTCCTCCAGCCAGCAGTACAGCCTGCGCTCAAACTGAACTGTCAGTTATAAATGATAATGGCTGTATTTAGGAGTAATTAAAGTCTGTCTTACACGGATCACCTGCCAAAACAGGCTCCCCCAGATTACCCATTAGCCCACCAATGTCTAGAAAAAATAACAGATGCCTCACTGTTGGAAGAATTTTAATCTCTGTGTGTCTGTGTTCAGACTCAGGTCCAACAAGCCTTTTCTTCATCCAGACAGTATTGAAATCCAAAGATCATCTTTTTGTTTCTCACCAGAAAATCTGTAATACACTGCAAATTGAAAATGCTAGCATAATTTATGAAGGGGACATTTTAAATAGCGGTCATAAAAAAATGTCACTGTTGCACAATTTTCTCCTCACTCAGTTCCTCTCTAATATCACTTTCAAAACATGAAGGTTCATCCAGCTGAGAATTCATCTGCACGGGGAGCAAGAAGGAAACTCAAGCAAAATCCACCTTCTCTTTCAAAAAGCGTCTCACAATGAAATTTACAAGGGAGTTAGGACTGGATCTGTGCACAGGCGTGGACTCTAATGGCAGTGCAAACTAATGATCCTAACCCACACGATTTTCCATTGAATCTGGCTGCCAGGAACTGAATTTATATTGGAAGCCAATTTCATAAAATCTTTCTTTTACAGTACAATTTTTAACTGACTAGCTCATGTGATGGCACATATCTTTTACGTTTTGTCACTTCTGCTCTAAATGAATAATGCAATACGGTACTCTGAAAAATAGTCAGAATTCAATTGTAACAATAGCTGCATATGCTTTGTCTTTTTTGCCCTGAAATAAATTATAGCTGTAACCTGGGTGATGAAAAAAAACTATTTCAAGACTCCTGCTGTCAACAAATGCATAAAGAAATCTCTGTACTTAATATTTTGGATTTTAAGTACAATTATTTTTTCAAAAGCATTTTGGATACAGTACAAAATGAAAATGCTTTCCTTGTCTTCAATAATCTTGACACTAGGAATATTTTCAAGAACTTGGAACCCTGAAAAACACATATGGCAAAGAAAGTGGAAGTCAGGGTATTTTTCCTTTAATGACTGTATATTTTTCTATGTGCTCCAAAAAAAGAAAACACAAGATTTTGCCTTCACGATACAGTAAATTTACAGAAGCAAGCCATCAGTAAAAGTAGCATGCAGTTACTGTTGGGGAAAAAGAAAAAAGAAGAAACAAACAAACAAAAAAAACAACAACACAAAAAGACCACAGAAAAAGCCTTCCAAATCCTCCCACTAATATTTATCTTTCACATTTCATCGGGGCAAATCACAGTAGCCAGTTTGGCACCGAATACTCTTGGATTTACTTGAGGCTACTGAAAAGATGTATGAGCTTACCGTCCCATCACTCATGGCTTCCACCAGGGCTCCAGCAGAGGTGGTACTGCTGGCAGCTGTTGTGTGGTCCAGCTTCCAGAGCCACTTAACAGCAGATTTTATAGTATATTCAGACACAGGAGCAGATTTCTCTTGCCACTTCATAAGATCCTCAGCAGCCCTGCAAGTGACATTAACTATAAATCAAAAGTAGCGAGAAAAGTTCTGACAAAGCAAAACGTCGGAGCTTTTCTACTCTCAGTATTCTTATGGATTGTTAAGTAATAATAACAATAAACCATATATATTAAATCTACACTTGCAATAAAAGTAGAGGTAAAATGAAACTCTTAGAAAAAGAACTATTGTTTAAGCCAGTTGTTGAAAGCACATCCAAGAGGGCTACAGTACTTTACAGCTCCTGATTCATGTTTGTCCTTTTGGTTATTTATCACCCATTTATTATAAAAGCACATATATATATCTATTTTTAATAGGTGTACAAAAGCAATCTGGCTTCTCTTTCCAAGACTTGGCCCTCAGATCATTTCAACCTACTTCTGCTTCTTTTTTAAAAAAGAGCTGATCTTCATTTGCCCATCCAAGTAAGACTCAAGAAGCAAGCTTTTAAGTATTTAATTGGTCAAATGCCCTTTGTCTTTGGCATTACAGAGGTACAAAGCATATTTGCATGTATACCTCCTTATGCACATATGAAGAGACAAAAGATAAGTATAAAACAATAACAGATTCCAATAAAATAACTGATTCCAGGATCTGTGACATTCCGCCAAGCACCACTCTGAATATTTCCTTGTAAACCTAAAGAGAAGTACATTTTCTCAGATTCTTTGTGAATAGCTTGTGAGCTATTCGTCCTTTGTCTCCCTCCTGCAACAAACAGGAAAATCGATGAACACATCTATTGTGCCTCAATTTTGACTTAGCTTAGCACATCATCATTGAAGAAATTATTTCATGTGCTTCTTGAAAGCTAGGGAAATCATCTCCTATTATTTAAGTCGAGTGTACCTTAAGGTAGAGAATTAAGACAGGGAAACACAATCAGATCTATAGGGTAAAGCATGCATAAAATATTAAGAATCATAGTGGGGTTGAAAGTAATCTTTATGGAACCTATTCCATATTTGTATGGCCCAATTTGTGCATCATTTTTTCCATAGTCTCAAAATTCCATTCATATACATAAACCCAAGCTTATGACTTCAAACACTTAACATAAAAATGAGAATTTGTGCAAAGATGCATAAATTTGAATAGCTGCTTCTATTTTTCAACTTGTAACTAAGCCCAGATTCATTTACTCATGTTAAAGAACAAGCGTTTGTCTTTTGTTATGGAAATCCAGTATTGTTTCCTAGACCTACTACTTATTTCTGTGACCATGGAAATCTATAGAAATACAAATGACTATGCCTGTGTCTATGGTACGTGGGGGAGTGTATGTTCAGCTGTAAGGCAGAAACTGTACTGCCTGAAGACACAAAAATACCCAGGCAGTCAGGTGGGACCTCACTGTTTCTCTTTATAATACTTGAGACACATTACTGAAGCGAATTACTGCTGTTGCAAAGCATCCCTTGTCTTTCTGGTTTCCTACATGTGCTACGTTTGTGAAAGGCTTGTATCACCATTTGGTTTCTGTTAGCCTTTATCCTCTCCTCAGGGTAACAATGGTTTTTTGTTAAATGGAAGCGGCAAACTCAGCGTTACTCCGGGTTAAACTTGGTGGAAATTCTATACGAATTGCCATGACACAAATCACATTATCCAAACACATAACTGTATGATGTAAGACTCTTGCTCTCCAACAGCAGGCAGACGTGGACTCCTTTTCTTCTTACCGAATGAGGTTGAATTTGGCAATTTGTGTCACTTGTTCCACAAGAACCATAGAAAGTGCATCACGGCATAGATCAAACTCGGTTGGAGCTGCAGTGCCAAAATCCAAAACAATGACAATGTGCCGTTCTTGAATCACTCCAAAGATCAGCCGGCTTTCAGTGGTTAACCATTCCATTCGTTGCTGATACAGCTCAATAGCTCCCATTAGACATTCCACAAAATGAAGAATCGGCTCTTTTTTGGCTGTCAGCTTTATTTAAATAAGGGAGAGAGAGGAACTGAACATTAAAACAACACAAATGAAGCCCCAAGCCTAGCACAGCTGCAGTAACTGGTTTGCAAGTGCCAGATATGCCGGCCAAGGTAGCACTGAAAACAACCCATTTTTCTCCCGCTATTTCAGAAGCAAATACTTGACAAACGTATCTAAGCCATAACAGAAAAGACGCTGCATTTCGTCCTAATTGCCTTTCATAATCTTTTTATACAGGCATGGGACACTGCCAGTGGGTTGTCTGCCTTGTCTGTCTCAAGACCGGAGCAATTAGAGTAAGCTGAACAGGAGCGAGGATGGAGAAAGGGCTGCAGAACAGATGGATGAACAAACAGGAACACAGACACTTTGTACCTTCTTAGATCAGAATTTTGACTGGCTCTTAAAACGCTGCACAGCCATACAAGGGAGTGAACAGTTTGCTGCTGGGGCACTTCAACCTCCACCTTGTCTTTAGCATTTGAAAGGAAATGTAAAAGGCTTCCTATTTGCGCTATTATTTCACTAACAATGCCCAACATCACAGCTTAACTATTTAAGGGAAGGGGCTTAGGCAAATGCAGTCGACAACTAAAACTTCTCGTGTCATAATAATAAATTAAGAAAAACGTTGATTCAGCACAAAAAACAGGAGACCCTCCCTATGTACTTATCTATGAATGTTCGCTGTGCAAAAAGATCTGCAGGCTTAAAAACTCACCGCAGATTCCGGTAAAAATGTATCCCCAGTATCTCTGACCTATTTAAGTTAATTTACCTACCACCTTCTGCCTTCAACTGGCTTTCCAGGACTAATTCAAAACCTTGGAGCTACAAATGTTTGTAAACAAGAATATTTCTCAGTGAGAAATCAGTCTGCAAACTCCTTCCTCTGCTCTGTGTTTTTCACTGCTCTTTATTGTAAGCTAGGGCACTGTAAAATGCCTCCCAGACATACAGCGGGCTGTCTGCAGGGGAACGGAGGCCTGGGAAAAGAGAGCTCAGAAGGTCCGGTTTCCTATCGCTGCCAGACTCACAAAACAGCATCCTGCACTGCACCGATCAAATTCCATCTTAAAATAAAGCACTTTTCTTGCCCCACCCTTTTGCTTCTAATTGGCCAGTTCAGATTCCCATTTCTCTGAGGGGTTGGAAAACTTCTGGCCGTCCACTCTACGTTTATTCATGGCAGTTCACATCCATTTATTCTTAGACTAGCATGACTTTGAGCATAGAAAATAGTAGCTCTTCTTGGTGCCTGCAATCTGCCTTTCTGGAAGCGTCTAAGTGCATTAGGTCTACCATTTTTCAGTCTTCTTAGGTCTTAACTAAATACATCAACCAAGACCTCTTACAAGATCAGCACTCCCTTGCCAACCATCCTACTAGCTCTTCCAGGTACCTACTCCAATTGGAATTGCTTCTTACCCTGTGGTAACTGCACATAATATCATGCACCATATTCTAAATGAGATCTAACCAGATGTTGTATAATAGCACTGCTACTTTAAGACTACCACGGATGTCTTTTCCCCTGCTCCATATACGCCCCATGATTAAAATACGTTATGTAGATATTTCATATGGGATTAATGCAATAAAAAATGAGGGATGAAGGATCCTTGAGATAGTTCTTTTCCCATTTTCACACCTGGTGCCTCAGAAAAGATTCAAGCTACCAGGAGGAAAAAAAAATGACAAGCTATTCGTTTTTGTAAAATCCTTTATGAATTAACTCTCTCCCCTTCTAGCTCACATGAGTATCTTTTCAGTCCAATCCATCCTCTCAACAATGGGACAGCCAGCAGCTGTTACTAAGACATTCCTTAGAACATGAGGCCGGGCAGAGATCCAGCTAGCTCTCTATAGACCGGGCAGAGCCTTTTGCGACCCACTGGCACTGAGCAAAGCAGCATTTTGCATTGGCAATGGCAGTACATTATGTTGTCTAATTTCAGCATCCCCGTTTGTTTTATTGACTGCAAGTACTTCAAAAAAAAAAAATCCAAAAAAAAAGAAAAAACAAAACCCTCAGCTGAGCATCTTCTTTTTAAGTGCTCTTTCTTTCAAAACAGAGTAAATGTTGCTTAGAAACAGCAGCCTTCTTATATGGAAAGATTTACTGCAGTGCTGCACCAAGACAAGAGTGTGAGACTCCACAAGGAAAAACACAAAAAGATATCTAGCTTCTTTACTGCTATCAGTAATATTTCAGAAAACAGGGGAAAAAAAATAGATCAAAAGATAAAGTTGTCACACAACAAATGTATGTATTTAGTGTCATAGGGAGACATTATAGTCATATCATCCTGCTTACAGTGATAAGAAGTTCTAAGTGCACAGGGAAGCTACCACAAGTCAGTTCCACTTACATTATACACGCTGCCATCGTGTGCTCTCGTGTATTGAGGAAACAGACCATCTGCATACCGAGAAGCCACAAGTTTCCCCAAAGTGGTCACATAATCTACAGTAAAGGTTACAAAAGAACAAGTTATTAATCATCAGGATTACTTTCACAATGTTCTGTTCTTCTAAGGCACATGCAGTCCAAAGGAGAGTAATTCTTGCTCTTGTTGTCGTGTACTTCGCTTAATATCTTTCTACAGAACTGTAAAATCAGAATTGAGGGAAATCTTTTTAAAGGAATGAGGATTCTTTAGATATATCAGGCTTTGAATGAGAAGGAGCTTCTCCCATAGCAAAGTACATGTGTCCTTCGGGTCTTCTTCAGAATGGCATGCATAGTATTCATTCATGAAGCACATGCATCCATACTGATCTCTGGACATTTCAGAAATTCAAGAGAAATTCAAGTGACATCAAATTACGATTTTTTTCTGCCTATGTTTATGTTGGGGTCCTGAGGGCACCAACAGGCCTCGGTTATCCTGATCAGCCTTGCCTGGGGCTTCTACCCACTAACAGTGCTTAGGCCTAGGCACCCAGTCTTTGCTTGTTTGGCAAGATGTGCCTGCTTCATGTTCTGGTGGTGCAGGACTCCTGATTGGCATCTCTCAGCTCTGTACTACAGCCTTGTCTCCAGGCTTGTCTCTGGCTCCATCTCCTGTTCCTGGCTGCACTCCCTAGCTGGACCCTAGAGCTAGTTTGTCACCTCACCTCACCTGGGAGTGTCACTGGATGCTGTTACCAGCACCCTGCTCTGCCTGCTGTGCTCATACACTGCAGGACTTCATCCTGCCTGGGCTGTGGTTGCTTCTGCCTCCTGGTTCACTTTCTCCTCCTAAAGCTGCCCCGCTCTTGCCTCTGCCTATCAGTTTAGTGAGAAGTGTGGGCAAAAGCACACTGAACTATTTACAGGCAAAAAATAATCCATGTGACTTTAATAAAAGAAAGGTTTAGGCAATTAAACTTCTGTATTATCCACTTACCTCACAACAGGACTTGCAAATATTTGTTCATCAAACAAAATACAAAACCAGGGACAGATAATGCTGTTCTCTTACACAACTAAATGGGTGCAGAAATGGGTGCAACTAAGGAAAAGGCTGCACTCTGCTCTCTTTCAGTAGCTAGAAATCTTCTGCAGTAGTTCCACTCACAGGAAAACATGGGGGGGAGGGAATATTTAACGTCACAAAGCAGCTATTCTGTACAGCATGCTGCCCTGCTAAGTTAGTACGTTCTGCTCCTAAAATTACACTGAAACAGCATTAACCCCGCGTAGCAGCTTCTTCTTCATCTACAGCACACAGGATTCCAGGATCTGCACGGCTGGTTTTTGAATGTCCCATGGCCACGAGCCAGCTGAAATCTTAAATTATGCAACCTAGAACAATTGCAATACATTACAACTCCCACTTCTCAGGCGGTAAGCTCTTCAAAGAAAAGAATATTTTACCATGCCTTGCAAAGCACTATTATGGCAGTGATTAATAATTATTAGCAAACTCTTCCCCTCCAGCTGTCAGATAGCTGCAAAGGAACATTTTTCTATAGCCCGATTTTGCACAAAAAGCGGCCTGTATTCTAATCAAATTTAACTGCTTTCTTGAAGCTGGTTTCCTGGAAATAATATTCCTGAACAAGTTGGCGAGCCTGGATGATTAGTAGATTTCAGATTATGGCACTGCGTATATTACATCTGCCATCTAAAGATGGGCAGTCTCGTGGGGTATTATATATGCAGGCAAAAGACTAAGAGCCTCAGTATTGCACGTTCTTTCCCAGCTATAGCTAAACTTACGGAGGACTTGAACTGGAGCCTGAAGTAAAGAAAGCAACTACACAATTCAGTAAGAAAAGCCATTTGGGTACTGAGTCCTCAGATCAAAAGGAGATGGGGTTCCACAGTTCTCCAAACTGGCAACAGCAGAAACAAGGGATACAGCTTCCCTTTCTGCCACTGTTGTAAGATAAGAGACAACATGACACAGTGGACACAAGGGTTCAAAATGAGCAATACACTACAGAAAAAATTACTTTAATTGCTTGTTTGCTTTGTCCAATACCTTTCCTGTGCTGGAATCCGATTTGTGACAAAATCTGGGACAAGGTCAATTTGTTTCTCTTGAGTCCATGAAGCTGAAGCCATTCAGAAGATGAAATGAGGGGCTGTACATCCATGTCCCACTGACTGTCTGCCCAACTCCTTTTCTTTTCTTCTGATTTCTTCTTGTGGTCCTCATGGAAACTTAAATTCTCATGGCCTTGTCTGTACTTTGAATCAAAGGCATCTGTTGTAAAGAGAAATGAAGGGATAACATGCTTAAAGAAAAAAAAAGATTCACTTCAATCATTTGCTTTCTTTCCCATATAGCACAGTACTCTCTATGCATATAGCTCAGTTCTTGTTTTCCTTTGTTATACTGGGCAACAGTCTTAATCTGGAAGGCAGCTCTCAGTTCTACACATATACTTACTGCTATGGTTGAGGTTTTTTCCCCTCTGGTATGTATTCACCTTTAATTCATTAAAGAAAACATCTCTCGTGCTGAAATCCAAGCCCAAACAAAACTAAGTCCAGTTTGCCAACTGGCATTTCTTCCAGCTTCTATGACATCTCTCCTAAATCTTGGGAATGAGAGTTTGTAGGAGGCATCCAAAGAGTGTCAGAGAATCACAACATACACACTAGAAGCATTATGCAATAAACGAGGATCCCGTAACAATATGTTCAACATCTATCATAAGCAATAGCACTGCTAGCAGCAGATCCTGATCATACTGAGAAGCTGGTGAAACTCCCTCATTTCACATCATTTATCACAATTGTAAACAATGGCACTAGCAGCACCTGCTCCAGGCTGCAATGGATCATGTGCACACACAGAATTCCTTGGGCACCAAAGTCCATTTTTATATGAAGTTCTGCAGAACAACAAATGTATCTCAGCACTGATTTACAGTTGGCTGGGATATCTCCACTTGAAAAGGGAGCAGAGGCAGATCAGAGCCTAGAGTGGCTGAGGCAAAAATGGAAGTGACAACAGTAATTCTCTTGCTCCTCAGCACAGAGAAGGAGGACTTTGGTATTTCCTGTTCATTCCCAAAATACTCTGCTCAATTAAAATACCCTTGCTGTATCTAAGTTTATTTTCTGTGGACATATGATGTTTCTGGCCATTTTCCCCAGCAACAACATGACCTGGAATATCCAAGCCCTCCACTTCCCATTTACCATAAGCCAGATGAAATGTAAATATACTGTGCTTCAAAACATAAAGAAGGGTACTCCTATCCTTAATGACTAAAAATAACCCTCGGTCTGGTACAGAATACCATGGAGAACCCACCACTGAAATCAGATACTACAACAACTGACCTGGTTACAAAGGTTCATTAGACAGAATTTGTTCCTCAGTTAATCACACATAGAGGAAATGAAAACGTATTCCCAGAAATCATCCTTCAGTGAGAGCCTTCTGCATGCGGTATGCTGGCACCAGCTCCTTCCCAGTCAGCAGTGCTACCAGCAGGGTGCTGGGTTGGCATGCCTGCAGAGGCTGCTGGCACCTTACCAGCCCTCCTCTCAGTACAGAAGCAGTAACGACAGATGTTAACTCTAAAGAGACACAGGTGAAGGTTTGCAGCTGCTCAGGCTTTGTATATAGTCAGGCACTGTTTATAGTCATTTGAGCAGTTGTTCCCAGTTTCCTCCTCAGAAAAAAAGGCCAGCACAGCACCCTATAAAGAACATGGGTGAGACTGGCACAGCTTCAGAATGCTAGCAACACAGCTAGCAACGTGCACACCACAGTTTAGCAAAGAAAACTACATCACCCAGGAAAACACACAGTGTGTGTAAAAGCAGTCCTGAAACACTCACAGCCACTCCAGGCAAGTGTCTTAAACGAGTTGCCAGTCATGATGGACCTGTTGATTGATAGCTCCTCTTTGCTTCCTTCTTAAGAACCTGAGGAACTGTTATTAAAAAATAAAATAAAAATCTAAAATATTGTCCTTAACAGGTCAATATGATCTGGACCCAGCTGCACACAAGCCCAGGCAATAATAAACTGCAGATGATTAAAGTAAAGATTCTCCTCAAGGAAAATAATAGCATGAAGTAAAAAAGAAAAGCTACCTCTCATATAGCAAAGGCAGATTTGACAGGAGCACGCTTATACTCTGAAATGGGAATGTGGGTACTGGTAATATGGTTTCTCTGCCTTCCCTTTAAGTGATCATTAATTGTAAATTGTATTATATTCTATTATTGCTTTGTATTATACCTTGCTTTTTCTAAAATCCCATTTACGAGTAATCCTGGCACTATCTGAGATGCAGTTTTGTGAAGAGATTCATAACTTTGCCTGTAAGACCACGAGATTATTCACAAAGGAAAAGAATTATGCCTGTGTACCTGTGGTATAAGGCCTGACTGTGACTGAAAGACAACATATGAATAGAAAATAAAATGCCAGAGGAAGCAAGGTAGCATATATTTGCTGCGTGCGCTGCTTTCAGACATAGCATTTTGGTTCTTGTTTTAATAAACAAGATGAAAGGATGAAGGACATTTATGAAGCACTAACAGGCCAGCTGCTAGCTACTGTCATGCAGTAGTTCTTCCTATGGGAAAGGCCAAAATGGGATAAAGTGACTGCATAACCTCCTCCCTCTTTTTTTTTTTTATTTTTATTTTATTTATTTTTATATTTTTTGTAGAAGTGAATGTGCTTTTTATTCCTCTTGCAGATATATTTATTTCTCTCATGCGGGTTAAAATACCCATACAGAAATACATAAACCATTCCAGACTTTCTCCTCCTCCCATGTAAGGACATTAATAGTAAGAAAGGCAGGGAGGAAGTTAAAAAGCCAGGAGTTAGAGCGCATCCTAACACCCGAGCACTCAGCAGATGCCTGCTAGCACAAGAACACCCGGGTGGCAGGAACTTGGCATTCCACCACTAAAAAGGAACATTTACCATAGAGGAGCTGAGGCAGACGGTGCCGGCAGCGAGGCTCATGCCGTTCCTTATGCAGCGCAGAAGCAGCACCGCTGCGCCCTGATGGTAACTGCTGACACACACTTCAGGTGGAGAACAGATCCCAGACACCGTCTCGTTTTGCATACGCCCAGAGGTGTGGTAACAGATTTTCCTATGCTTTGGATGCCCAGCGCTGCTTCCTGGCCACTTTAACCACCACCTGTGTGTGAAGTGCTGGCACTGCATGAAAAAGAGCACTGGAAAGGCCATGGAGCGGCCTCAGTGGAAAACAGCAAATCTACCTCTGGGAAAAGCACACAAGTTGAGAAATGACGACAACCAGGAAAACCACCAACCCAGATTCTCAACCAAAGCACACTATTTTCAAAAGGTGAACATGAGTTCATCCAAGCATAATTCACACCCATCATGCGCTGCAGACTTTTCACAGAAGTGGCTGTGCTTGCTGAGCCCATACACTCATAGATCCACAGACTGCTTTGGGTTGGAAGGGACCTCACAGCCC
Source organism: Excalfactoria chinensis (assembly GCF_039878825.1). Classification (NCBI taxonomy): domain Eukaryota; kingdom Metazoa; phylum Chordata; class Aves; order Galliformes; family Phasianidae; genus Excalfactoria; species Excalfactoria chinensis. Next base: position 124,894,168 of record NC_092825.1, read on the forward strand.
ACCCAGCCCCAACCCCTGCCATGGGCAAGGCTGCCCCCCACCAGCTCAGGCTGCCCAGAGCCCCATCCAACCTGGCCTTGAGCTCCTCCAGGGATGGGGCACCACAGCCACCACAGGCTGCGCCCCCCGGGCCCGGCCCTCACCTGCTTCCGGCAGTGCCATGGCGGCCGTCTCCGCCTCCCTGCTGTTGACCTGGAGACGGTCCGGTTGCTACGGACCGGCCACCCCGCCCCCTCGGGGCCTGCATGCCGGGTATTGTGCCGGTGTCGCGTTCGTTTCCCCGCGGAGAAACCGCACTGAGGTTTCTGGTACTGCAAGCCTTCAGGCCCCGAACCTTGAGTATGTGGTGTTTGCTTATTAGTCTTTGTTAATGTATTTATTTCTCTTGCCCCTCTGTTAAGGGTACAGACTTGGGTGTACAGAAGGGCTGCGAGAGGGAAATGCGAATAAATTCATTGCCAGCAGATGGTACGGACTGAGTGCATTTGGTGCTGCAGGGACCAAAATGACATATGCCATATATATGGCAGGAGAGTCACAAATGTCTGGATTTAGGAGGTCAGAGCTTTGTGTTCTTGTTAATTCTTAGCTTAGAGTAAGCGATTGGCAGTATTTGTATTCAGGTTGGATATTAGGAAAAGCTTCCCCAAAGGAGAGGTGCTGCAGTGGCACAGGCTGCCCAGGGAGGTGGTGGAGTCACCGTTCCTGGAGGTGCTCAAGAACCGTGTGGATGTGTGCTGAGATTTCAGCTGAGGTGGGGTTGTTTTCTTCAGTGTCTGCTGTGGTGCAGTGTTTTGGTTCTAGGAGAAAAACAACGCTGATAACACAACGATGTTGATAGTTGCTGCTGGGCAGTGTTGTACACGGCCAAGGCCATTCTTAGCAAAGGGCTCAGTGAGCTGGGAGGGGATAGAATTAGGACAGCTAACTTGAACTGGCCAAGTTGATATTCCACACCATATTCATGCAGAGTGTTTTAAGGGAGTTGGAGCTCACCTCTCTTCTCTTTTTTGTTGCTTGGGCATCAGCTGGGGGTTGGTGAGCAATTGCTTGTGCATCACTTGCTGTATACATTCATATGTATATAGATATACACACACAGACATAGCCATAACTATTACCCTTCTCCCTATCTTAGTAAATAATGTTATCTCAACCCACAAGTTGCTTTTCTTTTCTTTTTTTTCTTTTTTTTTCTTCCAATTCTCACCCCCATCCCACTGGGAAGTGGGGGAGTAAATGAATGACTGTGTGGTCCTTAGCCACTTGCAGGGCAAAACAACACTGTGGCACCGAGGACCACGGGTTAGTGAGCAATACTGATGATAGGTGAATGGTTTACTAAATGATCTTAGAGGTCTTTTCCAACCTTAATGATTCTGGGATTCTAAAAACAGCTGTGTGTCCTTTGTTCCAGTCAGCAGCACAGCAGATGTAGCATGCTGCTGGAGAAGCCTGGCTGAAAATCATTCCAGTGGAGTGCAAAAAAAAAAAATGCATGCTATAAACCCAAACTCAATATTAAAGAGCTCCTGCTCCTGTCAGAAAGCCAGAAACACAGAACAGGTTTGTTTAGGCAGTACTTGGGCTGCAGATGTTTTCATTTGTCAGCGTAACTTCCATCCAAGCAACAAACACTACAGATCTGCAAAAGTTCTCCTTTGTTTAACTTTATTTATGCAAACATAAAGCAATAAAAGATGGGTTACTTTTGTAGGATCGACTAATCATTCTTACCTACCTACCCGTGTTCAGGCGGAAACCCCAACCCAAGCACATGGCCCAGCTACTCCACACGTGCCCCACTGTTGGCTGCAGCTTTGTGAGACGGCATCATAAACAGAGATAGGACAGAAAAGTGCCTTATAAGGCCAATGTCTCAGTTACCAGCACCTCTTTCTGTCTGGAAGCTGAGTTCCAGCTTCTCCTGCAGTTGGAAGCAAAGGTTTGAGGATGAGCCAGGACTCGACAAATGGTTCTTGATTGCACAACTATTCCCCTGAGGTATAGAAAAGACATTTATTTCTCCGCCAGGAAACAGTTTCCCATTAGGTCATTAAAAATAGTAGGTACTGAGTGTTCTCAGGGTCCTCTCAGACAGGAGCTGCTTTACAGACCTGGATGTTAAGGAGGCTACTTTGAAAGTTTCCCTTGAAAGTTAAAGTGCAATGGGTTTACAAGTAGGCGCCCCCAAATTAATCAAATACATGTCCTGATTTGTTTCCATTTCTTCCAGCAATGTAAGTTCTTTATCACACACCTAAGATGATTGGTTGGGTAGCTTTTTCTGCATTATACGGAATAAGCCTATCTATCTTCATGCCTAAATGTCTGTAAAGGTATTAATCATGGATTAAAAGAAAAGCAATTATGTGTGCTGTGACTGCCTATGCAGAGTCTGCCAAAAACCTTCACTCTGGGCTTGGCTGCCTTGAGCACATGTTGCAAGAAAACATTCCTTACAACAACTGGAGCTACAGCACTTCTGAGCTGACACAGAGCCTGATACAGCCCGGGGCAAAGGCTGGCAAGTGACTTGGAGCTCCCGCCAGTTTCCTGATCACCTGCTGTTGTTTTGTAGGCAGTGAGCTTCCCAGGGCAGATGACAAGATGCTCCCAGCACATCAGATACACGTAGCTCTCTGTTGGTGTGGAAGCCCCGCCTGGCCGCTGCTCACCGTTCATCTCACACTGAAGAGAGGAATGAGTTCTCCAGATGCCGCCACGGGATGAGGCAAGGCCGGGTAATAAAGGAGGCAGGGATCCAAGTGACTGCGGAGCAGGACCTCACCCCGTGTACTGAGGCTATAAAAAGAGCCATGGAGCTGTGCTGTCATCTGACCTTTAGGCTGAATGATGCAGTGATACAGACGGTGGAAAGCATGCTGTTGTTATGTCATTCACAAGTGACCGCATCATGAAGCAAAGTACTAGGATTGCATTGGCAAGCATAACGTTGTCCTGGAATTGCATTGGCAAGCATAATGTTGTCCTGACTTGAGAATATTTCACCTATCAATAAAAGCGTTTCATCATTTTCTTTTCCCATGGCTGAAAATCGACACTGTCAGCATTTCCTCTGTGTTCCTGCTTACAGCATGAAACTGTTCCCTTAGTTTTTACAATGCCTTTTTTTCAACCAAAATCTAAAGACGATCCATTCTCTGTTTTCCAGCTTCAGCATTTTCCCTTCTTCTTTTAGAAAATTAGATCAACGCTTCATACAGACGTGCAGGTGTTCCTTATGCGTGCAGAGCACTACATGTGCAGCACCTAGTGTAACTGCTGTTGTATGAATAAAAAGAGTCTCCCGTGCTGGGTTAGTCAGATTGCTCATGGCACTGGCCAGGGTACTACTAGGAATGATGCTTCACCAGGAAGCTTGGGGCTGTCCCACATCCTGCCCCACAGTGTCACACTTCCTGTTGACTCCCTCTCGAGGAGGCAGGAATCAGTTGCAAGGGATAAGGAAGACAACAAAAGCTGAGTTCATGCTGTCCTGGTTTTACGCATCTTATAGTGACCGGCTACAGAAAGTGCATAGGCCAAAAATTCAGTATATCAGCATAAGCAGAATGTAAGAATTAGCAAGCCAAAGACATGCTGTATTTTAAAAACCGCTTTAAGGTGTATGGGTGTGTGTTGTTCTCACCCTTCAAGCACCTCCTTGAGAAAAAGCAGCAGAGGATATGGTTGAGAAGTGGCATGCAATAAAAAAATAGGGGCTATCTGGTGAGAAAGGAGGCATGGGAAATGGCAAAAGGGAATAAACTAAAACTTCAGGGGACAAAGCTAGAGGCAGAAGAAGGGCTCAGGGGCATGTGGCTGATGTGCAGTGTCAGGGAGAAGGGAGAATTCAAGCAGCAGAAGTGATATCTTTGTTAAGGACAGCGCACAACAGATTGATGAGAAATAAAAAGCAAGCAAGCAAACAAACAAATAAAAACAACGACTAAATATAGCAGTGCTCCATGACCTTTGTATTTCAAGTTTCAAGTGTTGCACATCTGGGTTTGCCACTCTCTGCTACCTACAGAGTGTTTGTGTCTTCTGGAATAGAGGATGAAAGATACGAGCGCTGCTGACTCCTCATTGCCGCAGGGTGATCTTGCCTCAGTTGTACTGCCTGCATTTCTTCCCAAGTGGCTGCTTGCACAAGCACAGAAGTATGCTGGCAGGCACTGTGCCCATCCTGGTGAGGCTGTACTGGAAGGAGGACCATGGGTGTAAGCAGCATGGAAGTGCTTCCTGCCTTCCTCAACAGACAAAGAGGGAGTGGGTCAGTTTGCATCCGAGGGGAAATTTTCAGCGGAGGAGTTGAAATAAAAGCAAAGAAGACATTTGTTAATGTCTACTTTGGGTTCAAATGCCCCTTTTACACCATTTTACACTTTCTACAATGCTGAACATAGAGAGGCATTTGGGACATTGTTCACATGCACTTACGGGCAGAAGTTCAAACTGAAGTGATTTGAATTGAGTCCCAGAAGAGCTCAAAACTCGAACATTCTGCACAAATGTTCAAAAGCTAGCAAATAAATGAGCAAACTGAGTATACTAGGATGAGCCCAAGTTAAAAGTTCATTATGTAGCAGGCAGATAGCAAATGAACTGTTTCCTCCAGTAAGGGAAGGTTTGGCTCTTCTGAAGCTCTGAGAGAAAGCAGCAGTCACAAAGTGGTTAATGGAAACTGATTCAGCGCAGGGCACTTGTAAAGAACTGTGTAAATGAGGTGAATGCCACCAAAAAAACTGAGATCTATGCACGTGGTATCTAATGTGAAAGCTCTGGGAGCGCTGGTGTGCAACAAAGCCTCAGGATACCTCAGAATCCCTGGGATTCCAGCCAGCTTGGAGGCAATTTTTTGATAGGATCTCAAGACTGAATCCAACTGAAAGGACATCCATTTATAATGAAAACAGCCAGGTTTTATTTATGAATACCCCAAGCCATACGACATTCATTGCAATCTAGCTGTGTCCCGGCCCTGCCATTCATGCTCAGATCACACCATCAACACACACGCAAGGAATGATGTTACTACATTTTATTTTTTAAGTGCACACCGGGGTTCCATATATTTCTGTCACATTGTCTGCCTTCTGTAATGTGCATTCCCTAAAAATCCCTGCTACCATGACTAAAACTATGAAAGAGGGGAACGCTGAAAACAAATGAACAAAGCCACCGAATGTTAAAAACAAATACTCTATTTCAAAGTTGCCCATCTTGCAGAGCAGATAACAGTGAACCAGGCATGTTAAGACTTCCAATCAAGCCTAGACTTGAGGTATTCTACTATTAGACCCCTGCCAAAAGTACAGCCCAGGTGGTGTAAGGAGGCACCAGCCCCCAAAGCCACTGCAGCTGCAGGTGGGGGCAAGCAGGAGGCAGCTGTGGAGGAAAGAAAGCACAGTTCTGCAAGGTGCGTAGCATCATGGAGCAGCAAATTCAGCACTACAGACCTATAAATGAAGCTGCTCCCAGGTTGGACAGGCTGGGAATTTTAGTATGATCATAGAATCATTTGTGTTGGGAGGGACCCCTAAAGGTTGTCTGGTCCAACTCCCCTGCAAAAAACAGGGACACCTACAGCTGCATCAGATTGCTTAGAAGATCACATTTTGGACAGCAGTAAAATCAGCTTTATCCAGTTTAGATAAAGTCAATCAGAACTCATCTAGTCCTCAACCAGTAAACAGACAGCGAACAGCTTGAAAAAATATTTAAGCTAAATTACTTGCTTTCATCTAGGGCATAATGTCATGGCATTATCAAAAAGTCTTGACTGGAGGTGAGGCTTGCAGGAGTCCTGCTGCTGGGCATTGGGCCCCTCTCGCAGGATGTGATTAGCCTCAGGTGACTCCATCATCGATGAAACAGGATTAGTCACGGCTCCTCACCTGATCCCATGCAAAGTCAGCAGGGAGAGTAAGGCAGACACTTCTCCAGACATGTGCACACTCTGCCTACCTAGACAGCGTGCACCCTTAACAGGCAGGAAAAGCTGGCAGTTCTGCCAATCTGAAATGGTTGTGAATGAATGACTGGCCAGTCAGGCTACCAACATTTATTCTGAGTTGCTTTCTGACCAGGCCTGTCTTTTGTGCAGTAGATTAATTTCATGATAGGAGTTATTTGGACAAATACATGTATCATGGATGATAACTCTTTACCCAGGAGGATGTATGTTGGACATTTATTTCACATATTAAAAAATATCTAGTTTACATATGTCTGGTATATATGGAGCTGCGTGAGGGGAGGGTTGGATATCAGAAGGTTCTTCACCAGAGTCTGGCCAGGCACTGGTACAGGCTCATCAGGGATGTGGTCACAGAACTGAGTTTGCTGGAGTTCAAGAAGCATCTGGACAGTACTCTCACACATATGGTCTGATTTTTGGGCAGAGCTGTATGGAGTCAGGAGTTGGACTCAGTGATCCTTATGGGTCCCTTTCAAATCACGATCTTCTATGATTCTACAATAATCTGTAAAATGTAAGACTATATATAAGGGTTGGCTTTCTCTTCATTGGCAGACACACAGCCCCTTCAGACCTCATGGGTCACATCAGATTCTTCAGGAAACATTAAAACTATTAATGTTACATTTTAGAACATACTGAGTTATAACAATAGATTTGGTGTTGGTAAAATCCAACATGCCGTTTTGATAGAACAAGAAAACAAGTGCGTTAAGAGCTTGAGACAGTTTTTTCACCTCTTTGCATATTTATCTGTGCTACATTTTTGAAGGAAGTGTTGCTCAGCATATTTTTAGGCAGGACCTCATGTCTAAATAAAATCAGTTCTCACCTCCTGTAGCATTTTTAAAACTGTTGCTGCCACTGAGCTCATTCAGAAGAGGTCAGAGGCTTCAGGGTATTGTAATTATTTTTCCAGTCTGAGCACAATTAGAATAACCCTCAATTACTCTTCACAACATATTATATGCTACCTACTCCTGTACGTATTAAAGTTTCGAAATAATTCAAAGATAACAGCTTCCATGAAGTACCTGCTGACATGCTGATCTTAAGCTGCCTCTGCCAGCAGGACATATGTGTCTCTCAGAGACAGCCAGCACAACTGGGATGCTGCTGGGGTGATGGATTATGTAGGCTGTGCCCCTCCTCAGATTGCCACATAGGGTTTGACCTGTCTTGACAAGGACATGCGTCACTCTGCAATGACCACCAATGGGACAATGCTGTCCTATGAATAAGGGTTCTCAGCACACACAGACGAAGAAGTTTTATATCCCCTTGTAAGGGCTGGCAAGAGGTGCTGGGACCAACTGGTGCCCTGCTTTTGGGAATGGGGTGCAGGAGTGTAATTAAGTAAATCAGAGGAGCAATGGCCCCTCCCATTTTTCCCATTGTTTCCAGCTGCAGTACTTCTATCGTAATTATGTCACATTAGTCTTAATTTTCTGTAATATTCCACAGTCTGTGTGTGTCTTCATAACTCAGGGCCCATTTTACAGATGAGTCACGTAATAGCCGAAGTTATTAACTTGTTACACGGCTGCCTACAATCCCAGATTTTACAGTGTTCCAACATTGCTCACAGACTTAAAATCAAGAGCCACTCATATTACTCATTACTCGAGCAAAATAATGGGAAGAGCTGGCATGACTCTTATTTTACAGGGCCCCGGGCTGTGTTGTGTGCTGGCCAGTCAGTGGAGCCTCTTGTTCTATGGGGGTGGCTGGGAGCACCCTGCAGGCCTGCACCTGAGCCAGGCACTACCTGCCTCATGAGCAGCCCCACAGGACCCTATGGAGCACTCTGAGGTGCACCTGAGTCAGGGCACCAGTCTGTTACCCTCAGGTGCTAATTAAAGTCCACACACGGGAATAGACTTCCAATTAACATGGTAGGCCTGGAATGCGCTGTGGGATGTGGAGAGGAGCAGAGGCTGCTTCAGAAAAAAGAAGTAATTGGAGTGTTTAAACGACAGGGCCCTTGTGATTAGTCCATGTTGTCCCATGAATTATCACACAGTCAACTGGTTCCAGGTTCCAAAGAAGATGCTCTTGGGAAGGTTTTTCCAGGGCTTCCAAGAGCTGGGATTCTCAGCAGTTTGAACATCTGAGGAAATCAGGCTCTTGTCAGTTCTCTTGCTCCTGGCTTTCCCACGTCAGAGCATGGGAAAGAGCCAGAGCTCTGGGCAGCTTAAAGGCCTTAAGGAAAAATTTGCAAGGAACAAAACAGATAACGTCATCCAGAATGTTACCATGGAAGAAAAAAAGGCCAAAAAATCTCCTTCCATGGGAAATCTCAGGGCTGGGTTTTGGTTGTTTTTCTTTTTTCTTTTTCTTTTGAATGACTTCTCGTTTTGGAATTTAACTTGGAATGGAGATTCTAAGAGTCTGCCAATTCGAGTCAGTTGTGATTCAGCTGTTACTCATCCATAAAATGAATAACTTCGTGTCCTGTTTCTTAATTCATAGAAGTTTAGGATCAATTTATCATTACGAAAATACCACATGAAGCACCATTCAGGAGAGAAATAAGGAGAGAATCTGTCTAAAAGACTGTGAAAGCTCAAGAGGCTTATTTTTCTACACAAAGACAATATATTTTGCTTTTTATTCTGCTTTGCTTAAGGAAGCACTGTAACAATACCTTCCACCATTTCACACCTCAAAACTGTGCATCCTGTACTAAAGACTTTGTTCCACCAAGGCTGCCCAGAGTGCTCAGTATAACGCATCTGCAAATAGCAATCACACCGCTATTGCATTTCCTGCAGGTATCTAGCTGGGCTTCAGATGCGGTTAAACTTAGTCTAGAGGTGGCACTGCAAAGGAATACCTAAATAAAGCTGTGGTTGCATGCTGTGTTCACAGTTACTGGCCTGTGCTGATAAAATAAAGGGTCTCAACCCCAAAGAAGTTGCTGGTTTAGTCATAAAAGAAAAAGCACCAAAGCCAGTTTGATATGTAGCCAGCTAGCAAAAATCCTGCTGGATCTTACAGTTTGTATTCTTTCTGCTAAGTTATTTCCAAGCTTTTGAGGTGACACGGGGCGACACAACTACAATTGAGTAGTTTAATATTTCTGATATTGTTATGACAACAATAAACATAGAAAATGCTATTGCATTTATTGCATCTATTCAAGAGCAAATAAGGAACTCTCTGGGTGAGCTGCTGTAGAAAGCCCTGCTCTCCCTGCACTGATTACCCTACTCAAGAGTCTTCCCAGATTCTCCCTCAGTCTTTTCATTTTCAGTCTTCCCAGAGTGGGTTCAGTGAAAAAGAAGCAGCTGCAGAATCTTGCCAAGAAGTATCTAGTTTGGAAAAATATTGCCAGCACCCTGGAAACCAGGAGCCAGGATGCCCAATATCTTACCTCAGTTAAGGAAACTAGGCTGAGTGATTGCTGCTGATGAGCTGAACGTGGACACTCCGAAAGTCCAGATCAAGACACAAACACATTTCACCCCCACTGCATCCAGCATGCCTCAGTGAACCTGCATGTGTAGCAAGTGAAGCAAAATTATTCTTGTATTGCTCCGACAGTCTTCTCTTTTGCTTATTTTTATTCTACTTTTGCCTTGTTTTGCCTTGCCCTGTAATTTCCATCAATCTGAAGATATTCATACTTGGAATTCATAAGTACATCACAGGAATTTTCTGGGAAAGAAAGAGGTTTAGGTGACTGGCAAGGGAAGACTAATGCTTTTGACAGACAGAAAAACACAGAAGCCAGCACAGCCTATTAGCACCTTCAGGCTTTTCACCATTCTGATTCAGGAAAAGCAGGCACACTTTATATCTTCCCTCTGTTTTTACTTACTGCTCAGTAAAACACACATTCAATAACAAAAGAAGTCACTGCAATTCCATAAGCGAATTCTAGTTAGCCTGAAAACTATCTACAGTGACAATGCATGTTTCTCAGATATTCTCCACTGTACTTTTCACGCTCTGTTCCTGTTGGAGTTAAACACCGGTGTCCCGTCTACACCACAAAAGTAAATGTTTAACTGATTCATATATACCGGTGGTAAACGATCAACTCTGTAAAGCAGTTGGTAATAAAAGAGGAAAGTTGAGCCTTTCATTTCTCCTGCTTTACTTCTTGGGGTTCAGCAATTAACTGTGAGCGCTCATTCCAGGTACGCAGAAAAGACCCAAACTTTCACTGGAAGAGCGTGTTATTTTTCTGGTTGAAGATTAACTCATAAGCACATTCTTTCCTGAGAGGAATAGCTTTCAGATATTTGAGAACATGCAAAGTGAAGACCAGCAGCTATTCTGCTACACAAACACCTGTTTTACTTCTCTTGAAGCGAAAGAATATTGTGTCCTGTAAGAAGGAAATACTCTTTGTTTTCACAGCCAGAGATATTACAGCATTTAAATAATTCTGGTTTACTTGACTGCTCACATCAAACTAAGAAACTGGTCATCTACCTTGCATGTTAAATACATAATTGTGGTGAAGTTTAACATGCAATAGAAAAAAAAGAGGCCGCTGCTTCATACTTCTGCATATATAAAAATAACATTCTATGCATGGCCTGGTGTATGGCCTGGCTGGTGCTAACGTTCAGCAAAAAATAGCACGCTGACAAGCACGTGACGTACGTGCAGGTGCAATTCAGACATTATTTTTCACTTCATTGTTGTCGACTTCACATAGGAAGGAAAGGAATGTGTGTCGGGACATTTCTATTTCTATGCAGATCACCCAGCCCCTCTTTGTTTCTGCTTCCCTCTCATTACTAATGGTAATGAAACATGCTGACATTCATCTCAGACTGATGTCACAGTTCCCTTAGTTAATAGTTGCAAAGCACAGTAAGATGGAGCATGCTGGACCAGGGAACTACTGAGTATTCCTGGTTTTATTCATTCATTCCCACATCGGCAGCAGATTTTTTGAAAACTATGTTAATTAATTAAAAAAACTAATTAAAAATGTTAATTAATTCTAATTAATTACAGTTGTATAGACCTTCACATTGTCTTTCGCTTGGAGTATTTCTGTAGAAAACTGCAACCAACGTATCTGATTTCTTATTATTTCCTTTTCCGTTGGGAAGATGTTAATGGTTTTCTAATGTCATCGCTCTCTCTCATCTTCATGCACTCAGTAAAACTAACACAAAAATGCCCAGCTCTGGGACTTACTGCTTGCATAGAGCCTCCATAAAAACACTTCTCAGACAAAACCTTAAGGAGTGTAGCGATAGCTTCATTTAGCACAGTTCTGCGGAACTTTGCAAATGCCATTATTAAGACGTTACTATATTTCTAAGCTAGCTAAAAATTTCTTGTGTGCTCTTTGCTGCTGTCCCTTTTGATATCTGTGTGCATTTTTGATGCACGTTCAATCTTTCAGATGCACAGGAGGGGCAGAAAAGACTTCAAAGAGGTTACCATGTGAAATGAAGAACTTAACTAATTATTGCAAATACAAAGAGCACATTTTCTAATTCCTGAGAGCTTGCCTCGTTGATCATTCTGCTGAAGAACATGAGGAAATGGGAAGAGGAGTAACTGTGAACATGGAGTATCACCTATGAGATATAGGAGTCTGCTTTGAAGCACGGCAGTGTGTGGGTAAGGTTATTCTCGGTTTAGTTTAGGGAAGGGAGTTAGGTCCACAGCCCGCTTCACACCATTGTCATCTGCAGTTGGCTCCTTTTCATTCTTTAGAGAGGGTCTGCGCAATCAGTTTCATGAATGCTGGGCTGTAAGAATTGCATTCATTTCTAAGACGTGCTGCTGAGGGAAAGAGATAACAAGGGCTGACGGGAATGGCTGGAGAAAATGGCTGAGAGGGAGCGATTTAAAAGATTCTGTATAAAAGATCACACAGTATTCATGAACGCCAGCTCCTGGCAATTACTGAAAGCATGGTGATTATATGAGGTGATTACAGCTCTGCTGCAGTGGAGGTCTTCCCTTCTCACTGCTCCCAGGTCACCATTCAGCATTTCCACATATCTGCAGTGCTGTGCATATTACCATTCTTCACTAGGAAATCCCTTCAATTTGCATCAAATTAGGCCATTGCCCATTACCTTTTCCACAAGCATGTGTTCTGAAAAGAACAACAACAACAAACAAAATCAAAAAGATGCCTTCCTGTTTCCTAAAGAAGCATTATCAGGCAAACAAAATGCAAGAGGAAGGAGCTGACGCGCTTCTCAATGCACCCATCTCTGACTGCAGACCCTACTCCTTTCCTCAGTGGCAAAATTCACACTGAAGATTGTGAATGCCAGCCAGCACTTTTGTCTGAGTCCTTTCAATCCAACACCGATGGAGATCTAGCATTTAAGGATTACTTTACTGCCAGTAAGAGCCTGTTGCTTGCTGTGTGGTGGTTTCCATCTCAGACTGTACCACAGAAATCTGGCTGCCTAGTATTTTATTTATGCAACTACTGACAGCTGTGCTCACCAGCTTCACAAAGCAGAACAAGGCATTTCCCAGCTACTGTCTGCCATGCAAACAAAGCCAAGCACCAGCAAGGTGGTGAGGTGCTGGAGGCTGGGTAACCCACCCCAGAGAACCAGAGCTGGGCGTGTGTGTCATTACTGTCACACATTTAATTAATGTTTATATTGTGATGGCTCCCACTGGCTCCTAGTCCTAGTGCCCTTCTTAGATTGGGATCTGGTTTTGGAGAAGGGAAAATCATCCAATACACACAAAACAGTTTCTTAGACTTTTAATGTAACTGCTGTTTTACACGTGCCTGCCTCGAGCTGTGAAGCAGCAGCTGTGCACTCACAGCAGAAGAGGGACTGGAAAATGCTTCATGGGAAGATGAGATTGCCTCAAGAGGGTTCTCCCACACAGAACAGGATGCCATTGAGGAAAGTGTTATGGAGCTGTAGGGGGAAAAAGGAGAGAATAAGGAATAACCACAGAAATCGTTGATAAAAGGTCTGCAGGAAGTGTAAGTTACTGAAATTAAACCTTAATCTCCCTGAAAGTAGTTTGCCTACAAAGATTGCTTTTCAGTTCAAAAACAGTCAGCAAGGTCTTTTTAACAGCACCGATGGTAGCTGTAGCTGAAGCAGGAAATCACAGAATGACAGAATTGCAGGGGTTGGAAGGGACTTCTGGAGATCAAATGGCTGCAAGTTGTATCGGGTGAGGTTTAGGTTAGACATAAGAAGGAACTCTTTGTCTCAGAGAGTGGTCAGGCACTGGAATGGCTGCCCAGGGAGGTGGTGGAGTCGCCATCCCTGGCAGTGCTCAAGAGGTGTCTGGATAAGGAGCTAGGAGATACGGTTTAGGGGCTTTCTGTAGGTATGGTAAAGGGAGGACAGTTGGACTAGATGATCTTATAGGTCCTTTCCAACCTTGTGATTCTATGATTCTATGATCATCAAATCCACGTCCTTTGGAAAAAAAACCTTTGAAGTTTACTTGTGATGCCACCTTCAGCAAACCGTGCAGTGGCTGTGCACCACACAACAGTTAGGGCAGTTGAAATGATTTCTTGAAATGACTCTGTGTGATTGTGTTCTCCACTAAACTTGTTTTTCACACCGCGTCCTCCCGCTGGCTTATTAATCTAATTGTATTGTCACCAACATCGCATTTCTCTCGGTGTGTTCTCAGCCTGTGCTGCGCAAACTGCTCAGCTGTCATAAATGACAGGGCTGCAGCTGATGAAGACAGCAGCGATAACATCAGGCTCTGAACACTGAGGCCTATTTTTAAGTTTTTGCTGTGTTGAGAGGGGAGGGTGTTTCCAGCAAGTATAATTGAGAGGTGGCTGGGTGCATGCTGCAAATAATTTCTCATGCAAATACCGCACAAAGATGCGCTTTAGGTTCTCTCTTAACTTTGAATGGAGAAAATAAAGTCATCCATACAGGGATGAGCATTCATTTTATTTTTTTTTTTTTAATAAAAAGAAGGAAGTGTGATATGCCATCTTCATGTCAGAAAGGATAAAATAACTTTCTGTGGTGAAAGAGGCACACGAAAATAATGTGCTGATTGCGGTTTGTGCAACATGGTTCTCATGCAAACTATAGGAACTTGGGGAATCTCCCCATAGACATTGGCACACGTCAGGCACTGAACAGCACTGAGCCCTGAGCAGCAGCTAGCAAGAACCTGAACCCTGATCCTGCTTGCCTATGGCTGGAGAACAAAGCATTGTAGTTCACTATAGCCCAGCAAGGCTTGTGTTTCAGAGTCCTGAAGTGAGCTTCCAAACGCCTTATTATGCCACTCAAGAAGCAGTGGGAAATCATACTCCAAAATAATGTTTAACTCCATCATTGCATCATTCTGATGCGTGCAGTAAGCACAGCCATTCATTAATTATTTCAAAACTGGATTAAAATGTGCCCACCTGAAATCAAAACAAGCCTTTTAAGCTCATCTCAGCAATAAACAGTCCAATCATTTCTTTCAGGTCTGAAGCTTTATGTACTGACATTAAATAAATTCTTGTAAAAGTTAATTAGCTCAGCACTGTTAATTGATGTGTCCTGTATAGTCCTCAGCATATAAATTCTGTGATTTTTTGACATAAATTAAATAAAATTAAGGAGCGCGTTTTAATTCTTAGCCCCATTAAACATGCATGGTATTTTAGGCATTAGGGAGCCCGAAATTCACAGCAGACATTTAATGAATAATCAGATCTGGACGATATAATTTGTCATAGCCACAAAAAGAGAGTGGTAAAAACCAAGCCTGACAAGTTAATGAAAAAAGTCTGAATATATTGCATGGAAAGATTATTTTCTAACACTTATATAATTCTACTTTTTCTTTTTTTTCCTTTAACATTGATTTTGGCAGCTAGGAAAAAAGGGAAATAAATAAGAAATTCTACAACATACAGAGTTACAAACCTTGTCCAAAACCATGTTTAAGTATTTAATGCTTAAAGGATGCCATTTTTTTATGCTCTTCACACAACATTTCTTCCTCAGAAAACTCAGCCAGTATTTAAGAGCACGTTGTCATAAGTGGCCCGGCCTTACAACACGGCAACCAAATGAGTCACCTGAGATCACGCTAAAGTTTACTCATGAAGAAGAATGCAATTTTTGGATCCTGAGCTTCTGACCTCACAGAGCATGACGCAAACTTTGCTTCCACAAGTGAGAAAATGGAGTGCAGGCAAAAGCCTTTGACATATCGAATTGCTGGGACCTTGTGCTGGAAGAAATGGAGCTCCAAGGTAGCCTGTGCCTTTTTGGGACACCTGCCTCCGCATGAAAAGCTGCCCACATGGAACAAGTGACTGCAACAACCCTACGTGCACAGTCTCAAAGCAGACAGATCTTATTGGCACCATCTCGATTCTTCTTCAAACTGTCTGTGTATCTTCAAACACTCATGAGACTGGCTTAGAAATTATCATAGAATCATAGAATGATTCAGGTTGGAAGGAACGTTTAAGATCATCTAGCTCCAACCCCCTGCTGTAGGCGGGGACACCTCCCTCTAAACCAGGTGGCTCACAGCCCCATCCAGCCTGGCCTTGAGTGCTTCTAGGGAGGAAGCATCCACAGCCTTGTGGGGCGACCTTTTCCAGTGTCTCGCCACCCTCACAGTAAAGAATTCCTTCCTAATATCTAGTCTAAATCTACCCTCTTCCAGTTTAAAGCCATTTCCCCTCATCCTGTTGCAACATGCCCTTATAAGAAGTCCCTCCCCAGCCTTCCTGTAGGCCCCCTTCAGGTACTGCAAAACCACTATAAGGGGCCACAGAGCCTTTTCTTCTGCAAGCTCTGACTCTTTCAGCCCATCCTAATCAGGGAGGTGTTCCAGCCCTCTGATCATCTTTGTGGCCTTCCTCTGAATCAGCTCCAACAGCTCCATGTCCTTCTTGTGTTGGGAGCTCCAGAACAGCAGAGTAGAAAAGTAGACTAAATCTTAAGTCTTTCTCTTTCCTTCCCCTCCTTCCCTCCATACATACAACCTGGAAGCACCCTTACGTACCATGTGTAGATATACCCATGGGTGTATGCATGTATATGTATATACACATACCAGATGGGTTTGTTTGCTTTTTTATTTTTCAGACTTCGGGAAGCCAATGGTTTTAAATACCTCCATGATGGCTACCAACACAGTCATTTGAAAGGAGAAGAAGGGCAAGAGTGGAAAATGTCATAAATCTCTTGATTCAAGGAAAAAAACTTGTGAGCACTGGCAGTGAACCAAGCCCAGGACAGGAGTCAGCAAAGTTTCCATTGTTTCCCACTTTGAATTTTAATACTTTGAGGTCCGTGTTTTACTACTGCCAAAAAGCAGCTTTTAAGAATCTTGGGCTTTCTGCACTGTTAAGAAGAACTCATCATTTGAGTATTACTGATCTTTGCGAGCAGTAACTGACCTCCAACTATTTCACCAAAGATAATATTTTGGTGCAGTTCTAGGTAAAGGTTTGATCCGTAGCTGGTTGCTTGTTGTCATACAGCAGACAACACGTTTTGTAGCTGTCCCAGCCACGTGGCCACGAAGCCTTCCTGCAGCTTCTCTCAGATAGAGTGAAACAGAAGATGTATTGCAGCCTGGACCTCTTTTCTACAGATAATTTCTCTATTGAGTTCAAAGAGGACTCCATTCGTTTTTGTGCTCTTTCCATGTCCCTGACCACAAACAAAGGCTCTCCTGCCTAATCAGAAGTGAGGCCAAGATGCTGGGGCAGCGAATGTATGTTACCAAGACCAGGTGCTAAACCCCACCATTCCACCATGTAATGATTTGGGCCTGCACCACTAAACGAAAGAGATTAAGCATCCTGCTCAAAGCCATCATTTTTAGTTATGGTGCAAAACCACTAGTGACAGCATACTAATATTTTTTTCCAGCTAAATAGATCTATAAACCTTTAATGATTTTTTTTTTCTTTCCTTTTTCAGCACTCACTATTTCCATCTGGGCTACTATGCCACAAATTCTGTCTCACTATTGCAAGCAGAATTGGCACAGGGAGCAAAGCAACTCTTCTGCGCAGCATCTGGCTGGCCGCAGAGCAGAAAGGCACAACATGCACCAGGTACCTTGTTTCCTGGATAAAGCTAGACAAAATGGAATTGTTTCTGTGGCTTTATAAAACACCTCAAAAAGATCTCTTAGGGAAGCTCTGTTCATACAACTTGAAATGCCAGCTGAGGGCACTGCTGCTAGCAAGGAATAACCATGACTCCCTGTTCCTTCTCTCAGAACCTGGTTACAAAACAGAATGCTGAACCTGCTGTGGCTTCCCACAGTTGATCCTAGGATCTAGATATACGGCATACCTTCAGTTGCTGATATAACTGTTTTCACCCATGTATGCTGTAGAATCTCATAAACTACATCACTGCCAGCATGCAGCATTCTGGTCATTATCCATCTATCATATCTGCAAAACCACGTGTTCTTAGCTGAAGAAGTCCTTACTGACATTTCTGTACACTTCTCTCTAGAAATCTTCCTGGAAATACTCTTCAGTTCTTCAAGAAGTACAGATTCTATTTGCTCATCCGAAACAGCTTTGATTTTTCTGGACTTCACATGGAACCAGCAACTGTCATGCCAAGAGGTGGTTGGTGGGATGTATGATGATTCTGGCTTAATATTTAGGGAATTTCCAGCACATGACTATATATATATTTTCTTCTAAATCAAAGAGTGAAACATCACCATACATTCAAGGTTGCCCTACACTTTGGTATATATGACCCTCTGTCCGCAAACAAAAAACAGCACTGAAGGGCTCATTTTTGGCCAGATCTGCGTTATGGCCTCCCAGGATAGATAGCACACAACACTTGGAATTTACACTGGGATCTTCCAATATCTTTTTCTGAGGTTTCTAAAAGCTTGACATGTCTCCAATATTCTCTGTAGTCTTTGAAAATTATTTACAGATGACAGGAAGGGGTCTGGTAGCCTTCCCTGTTTGTCTTAAGATGTTTCCAATTAGAGAATCCAGGCAGCGTGAAAACCTCAGCTGTAGCTGCTTATCCAAAAGAAGATCACACCCAAAATTTGTTCAGCAGTCAACCGGGACAATGGAGGTGTGGAAAATCATCGGAGGAAGATGAGTGGAAAGCAAAACTTTGTTTTCCAACTTCTACCTGGGAAAAGACCGACGGTGTGGTTGATAATGCTCCTCACTAATGCTGACACAGTTGGATATCAGCAGAGATTTCTCAGTAGAGCAGCCAGAAAAGGCTGATCTCCTTGTTGTAGCTAACTATCCTTCCTACCATTTCACATAGCTGTGTTTGAGTGATCTCTTTAAACATTTTAAAACATAGGTGTCTTTTTTTTTTCTTTCATTCCTGTTTTCATAATAGTGGAACAGAAGAACTGAAAAATGCATAGATCAGTTTTTCAGCAGCATGAAGCATTTTGCAGCATACTGGTTTTATATGGCACGCCTTGAAGAAGTGTCTAGAAGTTGGTAGGATGAGTAAGAGGAACAATGACTGAGCTGTCAATCACTTTAGAAAATAAGTGCATTTATAGTTTGGTCTTTTTTTTTCCCCTTATATAACCTTGTAGGTTCCTCTTTCATCTGAGAATTGTATTGATAAGAAAAAGTTTTCAGTACGCAAGGTTACCAGAAGACACACAGAGTGCCAGGAGTGAAGGCAGAAGGGCTGGAGGCTGCCAATGTATCGTCTCCCACCTCTGCAAAAGGAAAACCCTGGATGCACACAGTACTGTGGCCCCAGAGGAATGGCAGATGGCCATGCACATCTCAGATAGCTTTGGCAGTGGGGGATTGGTAATTGTCATGCTTGGAATGATGGAAAATCTCACTCTAAACTGAGAAAGAAATGAAGCAAATTAGCCTTCCTTCAGGAGGAAACAAGCACTGAGAAGGAGTCTCAGCCACGCATAGAACATTTCTACTCCTGAGTCAAGAAGGCCCTGCTTACTAAGCAATATCCCCTTCAGAGAAAGGAAGAAGACAGACATAAATGAATAAAAAAACTTATGTTCCTCCTATAAATCTGAGATTGCAAGTCACTGGTCTCAGTCTTTTGCCTTAAATTTTATTTTATTACAGTGGTAGATACAGACCATAAATAAAATGAAGTAAAATATTCATTTGCTTGATAACCAGAACAGATTTCTCTACCTATCAATATACTCCTCGAAGTATGACTAAATGTGGACTGATGTCAAGTGAGTCACAGGAATGATAAAATAATGTTGTTTGTCTTTGTGTGTCAGCTGTTGGGCTGTACAAAAGTCGTTCTACGGTTACAGAGCTTGTAAAGCTAAATGAGACAATAAGAAATTATTCTAGGTTTTCTTTGCCATTAGAAGGTCAATAAAGAGGAAAAAAGTCATTGCATACAATTTTGATGTTCTGATTCTGATTCTTCCTAAGTTTATCTATTATACTGGAGATAAAGTTTAAATAACTGTTTTATTGCAGAGGGATTGGTAACCCACCTGAACTGGTGCCTTAGATTACACTCCTAATCTCTGACCACAAGGCAACCATAAACCAGATCGGCAGAGGTATGAGTCAGTGTTCTCTCATGATGACGGTGAGGACAAAGTGGTTTGGCAAACGGCCTTGGTTGCTGTTTGCTTAACAAGGAGAGTATTTTAGCAACAAGCTTGGTCACCTAAAAGCATAACTTTTCGGGTCCAGGTCCCAGCCCAAGAGCCAGATTCAGACTCAGAAGTCATGTGAGTCTCTTGTCATTGCTTTGGCTCTAATGAGGGCTTCCTCTGCACAAAAGCTCTGCGTGGCTTTAATGCTACCTCTATCTTCCATAGCTGCTCAATTTCACCCAGTGGCCTCCAGCCCTCTCCAGATGGGCAAGAGAAAAAGTAGTTTAAAATCATTAGCACAGAGAGCACTTCCTCCAAAAGGTACTGCCTTTCCACAGCTGCCTTTTTCTACTCTTTAATCATGGCAGCAGCCTCAAAATAGAAACAGCATTTTTCCTAAGATATCTGTATTCCACAAGAAGGAGAACTTTCTGTCACTAAGCTATTGTTCTCTGAGAGTAAAGGGACAGCAGGACAGCATCTTGACAATGCTTGTGGATGGCAAGGCAAAGTATTTTGCCTTGAATTTTTGCATGCAGGCTGTGTACTTACAAAGCACTTGAAGTGCAGGAAGGAAAAAAGTGGAAATCCAGCTCCTTGGAAATGCCAAATGAACAGCACACTCAAAAGCAGGGTAGCCTCTACGTAGATACTTATTTGCATTGAGGAAGCTTTTGCTGGGGGTTTCCCTAAATGTCCCAGGTCAGAAGATGGTTTAAGTGAAGTAGACCTTACTCTGCCAAATTCAGAGGGAGTAATATGCAGAGAAGATGTACCCAGGGGGAGGCCAGAAGAAAGTCTAGTATTACCATTTACTTAGATAAGGTTTAGCAAAGGCAACTTGTAGTTGTCAGCCAATACAAATAACGTAACCGGTAATGCAGTGGGCAAGCTATGGAATGAGCTGTAAACAGAGTCAGAAATATGAAGGTATCAGCTGTGAATTCCCAGCCTCAGGGTGAATCATTTAGACCAGATGCAGCATTTCAAGGAATCATTTCTAGTGAAGTGACTAAAGCTTTGGAAGAAGCCCAAATGCAACATATTCATAGGCATCCATGAATCCCATGGGTCAGTTGAAAGGAATAATTTATTTAGGGGGTCCTAAGCCAGATGGGACTTTTGCAGATGACGATGAGACAAAAGCCAAAGGAGGTGGAGTGGCCCGAATGGAGGGAAGCCTCATGCAGGAAACCAAGAGCTACAGAGTTGTTGGCACACTGCCATCAATGAATGGAGTCATACAGTCAGAATAACCCAGTTGGAAGGAACCCACAAGGATCATGAAGTCCAACTCCTGGCTCCACAAAGCGCCACCTCAAATTTAAACCCTATGCTTGAGAGTGTTGTCCAAATGCTCCTTGAACTCCAACAGCTTGGGGCTGTGACCACTGCCCTGGGCAGCCTGTTCCATGCCCTGGTGATGAACCTTTTCATAATCCCCAACCTGACCCTCCCCTGACACACCTCCATGACATTCCCTCGGGCCCTATCACTGTCACCAAAGAGAGTGCTCAGCACTGCCCCTCTGCTCCCCTCCTGATGAAATGTGTGTCACAATGAGGCCCTCCCTCAGCCTCCACTGCTCTGGGCTGAACACAACAAGGGACCTTGGCTCCTCATATGTCTCACCCTTTACCATCTTCATAGCCCTTCTCTGGATATTCTCTAATAGTTTTACGTGTTTAAGATGCGTTCTTCATGTGAAAGAACAGACATGAAAGCTGGCACATACTATGCTCTGCTGAAGTGAATAGCTGAAAAGGCAAGGTGCCGTTGGGCTGTGATTTGGTAAAACCTTGATCCATGGAAAATGCTTAACAGAGGAAGGGAAAGAAAACATACTTCAAGAAAAGCACTGGGAAGCATTAATGATTGCTTGACACTGAAAGAAAATCATCTCCCTTTAAACCTCTAGTCTGTGGAAGTTTGTCAGATCATATTGTGATTAGTATTTCTACTGCTACTGTAGCGAGAGTTGCCTTCATGTAAGGGCCCAGAAGGGGTTGTGGGATACTTGACAGAATAAATGTACTCTGGAACAGCATTGAAGCCCCCCACTGGAAGCTGGCAGGAAGAGAGATGGCTTCGGGGAGTTCTCTAGGCTTCAGATGTTTCTAGAATGAGTACAGAGTGGCAAAGATGAATTACTCCCTCTGCTAGCTCTGAAGTAGGTCATTGTGCAATACTACTCCTAAGTGGATCTGCTGGAGGATTTGAAACTACAGCTGCGCAGTCAGGTTCTCTCCTAGTCAATATACTGCCTCACGAGGCACAAGAAAATGAGTTCTAAGAACAACAACAATAAAACAAGAGATTAACATTTCCAGACCATAAGGACAGTAGCCAAATGATCCTGGCAAAAGCATGTCCTGGCAAAAAAAAAGTGTGGAACATCTCACCTTGTATAAGGTGAAGGGAAACATTCACAGGGACAAAAAGTATAAGCTGAAGTTCTAATAGATGCCATTTTCATTAAATTTGCAAGAATTTGAGCACTGCAAACAGTTATAATATTGGGTGTCACATCACAGCGTGCCCTTGCATTTTTTCCTTGTCTTAGTGGATAACTGTGAGGGATTACATTGGGTGGTAGAAAGGGGCCTGGCCACATCTGCATCGTCTTGAATTTCCTGCAGTGCAACTATGAAGGAAAAGGAAAACAAACCAAAAACCCTCCATGACTTCTCCAAGAAATGAGTCAACGCTTTGCAATAACTACAAGAAATGCAATTCAAAATAGTGACCCACTTTACTATAGTCAAAAGCAAAATATCTTCATTGGTTCTGATTTGGAGCCCAGGTCATCCAATTTCAGTGACGTTGACAAATTAAGGCAAAGCACAAATGACCGCAAATTCTGCAGAGCAACTTTCATATTCATGATATCCCAGAAACATTTCAGAGGATGATAAATTATCTAACTCAAGATATGAAAACTGGAGACACTTAAGAAAACCCACAGGAGAAAGATCCAGCCCAAGCCCAAGGAACTCTGAAGCTTTTTTAGAAGGTTGGTTTAGAAGGTTTAAACTTGTTGAGGATGTCATTGGCTTCTGCACAGAAGATTTCAAGACACAAATTGCACATAACGGATGGGTCTGGCCAGCACAAGCATTTTAATCTCCCTGATAGACAGAATAAGAATGTATGATATCCCCTAGACTTGAGCAGGCAGTCCTACACTGGAGCCTGCAAAGACTGGTGGTCTTCCTGGAGCCATGGAGATCACAGCAATGATCGCACTGCTTGTGCTTTTAACTTTTTGCTAAACAAAGTAGGGAAAAGTTGTACCAGGAGTACAGAGAGCACCCAGAGGTGATATTGTAAGGTTTTTTTCAGTAGGACATCTCTGTGTTTGTATTATATTATGCTTTGGTATAAGGAAGTTGGGCCAAAACCTTTACTGAGAGTGTTCCTAGAAGTCTTAATCTTCTACGTGGTGTAAGGCCACTTTTCATAAATAAAACTACAGCTATCATATAGTTTTCATTCCCAAGATATTTGCCTTATTCTCATTCTGATCCCATCTGACTGAGGAGAGAAACAACAATAGTTTCACTCTACCCAGGCTCTCTTTTCAAGAACGGCCCTGTAAACTATAGGGTGTGCAAGGATTGTATTTTATAATCTTGTAACTACACAGACCTAATATATATATATATAATAAAAACAGATATTAATTGACACATTTATGTGAATAAAAAATAAGCACCTGGGGACAAGGCCTTGTCTGTCACCACCTGTTCACATGGTGAGCAGAGCCATGGTGAACAGAGAGCACAGCTGGTCTCCAGTCCTGTAGCTCCCTGGCTGAACAGGGTTAAGGAGTGCGGAGGAGGTGGTGCCTAGAAGGAAGGGAGTGCCTGGCATTAGTCACCAACACTAGGGTCTGAATCAGTTCACTGAGTACTGATTCAGCAAATTAAACACATATGAGAAACAGGAGATGTGGCCTCAACAGTGCACTGAAGCAGAAGACAGCTGGGAAGCCTCAGGTGATGCCAGAGATGTGGCTCTGAAGTCCTTGCATGATGCAGACTTAGTAGGACATGCCCAGATCTCTGTGGGATTGGATGGAAGTGTGCAGGACGGAGGTCATCCTATCTTTTAGAGGAGCCATGACTACTGGACATGCAGGAGGTGGCCTGGTAAGCATGTGGCCACCTTCAGAGTTTGCTTTTCCCAGTCTATTTTTGCTCACCCATAGCAGAGGATGTAAATGCTTATACTTAGGCATACTGTGCCTGAGAGCGGTTGCCCACAGTTACACAAAGCAAATGTGCACTTGGGGAATGCCACATCATCAGTCCTCTGAGGGTGCATGGAGAATGAGTGCCAACACAGTATGATGTTTGCATAAGAGCATTTGATCTGTGCTTCGTAGTGTGATTCACAGGGCTCTGCCCTGCTGGGATAGCTAGAGGTTAATTCCTGTGCTTTTATACCTCATGCTAGTATTCTGCTCTCCACAGCAAATGCATCAGTAACAGTAAAATTGCAGCAGGCATTACAGCCCAAGTTTAACACGGATATTTTTAATTCATGTTTTCATTTTTCCACACATTCTTTCTAACCATACTTTTGAGCTTACGTGCTGGGTTTTCCACTGCAAACCCTGCTTTATTTAGGTGCAAACCAGAATGTTAACATTTAGAAATGCAAAGTTGCCGGCGCTGTTTAAACATCCTCCTTAAAAGACGTAGTTTTGCAAAAATGAAAGTGGTGCCTGTGTGTTTTGGAGAGCTAAAAATGACACCGTATTCAAAGATATGAAGCATGAGAAGAAATGACACATTAAACTATGAATAATTCAGGTTTCACTTGTTCTCCAGAAACTTACACTGCTTTTCTATATAAGCAGCCACTGGAGCACCAACGCCAGTCATCAAACAAGTTTGAAAACTTCACAGGATTTCACTGTAGGACTTTAATAGGTGCAGTATTTTCAACAATATGCTTTCTCATATCTTCATTTATAAAAGCACAGGTCTTCTATATAAACAGCATTGTTCAAAGCAATGGTGTTCCCTCTTCCTTCCTTTCTGTCAGCACAACCATTCTGTATCTCAGTTTCCTGACTCTAAATGGATCACAAGACTTAGGAACGCAAGAATTTGCTGAAGTTCTGTGTGCCATTGTTTTCAAGTGTTTTTTGCATTCTGCATATTTTAGGAAAAAATAAGCAGGTAAACCAGAAGGGATGAAAAATAATTGGGTTTTTTGGATGGATCCACAGATTAGTATCTGCAAGTTCTGGACATAGCAGAACCAGCAGGGCTCGGACTCTTGATTATGCTACTGAATGACCTCTGCTTTCTATCATAGAATTATAAAATCACCAAGGTTGCAAAAGACCTCCAAGATCATCCAGTGCAACCGCCACCTGCCACTAACATTTCCCCACTAAACCATATCCCTCAGTACAACATCTAAATGTTTCTCAGACACCTCCAGGGACAGTGATTTAACCACATCCCTGGGCAGTCCACTCCAGCTCCTGACCATCTTGTATGGCTAGCACTATGCAAACGCAAGGGAACAAACATTTCATGCAGCTATATTGCTAAAGAACTGGTTATCACAGCAAGCATGTACTTTGGCAGCTAATTTGGTGTCTTGGTTTGTTCTTTTTTCTCTTGTAGATTTATTTGTTTGTTTCCTTTTAAGCGTGGCGTGGCTTTCTGAATAGTTCCAATACAAGCAGACTTTGCTGAAGGGAGAAACTGGACTGCCTGGATCCATCTGTCATTGTTTGCCCAAATGGTCCTCTGGGGATGTTTCCGCTCCTTCTGTTCCTATGAAAGCAGGCTGATGGCCAGCTGCATGATCCCCAGCCAGGAAGTCCACTTGGCCACTTTTCATGTACTGTCTTCCTTCTGCCACAGCCATCTCTGGTGGTCTGAGAGGCATCAAGCTTCTTAACGAAGTGTCATTGAATTCTCTTGAAACACTCACAATTGCGCTGTGTCAAAGTACACTACAACGCAAAGGAATGTTGGCAACAAAAAATTACTTGTAAGCTATGATTAAGACACTAGCAGAACCATTTATAACCCTGTTTTATATGACAGCAACCAAGATCAGAGGTTTCGTCTCTTATTTCCCTATGAAAACCTTATCTGAATGAAGCTGAGTCATATCACTCTACAGATTTGCAGCAGGACTCCCTCCTACAGGGGTTTTTCAAGAACTTGCTGGCGTGCTTTATTCAGCTCAGCCCGCTATGACCATCTCCTCCCCATTCACCACCTAAATCACTGCTGCACAAGCAAGCTTGGATTTTGTTATTGTTTGTTTTGGAGCCACAAGAAACCCATTCATCTTTGAAAAGCTTAATTTCATTTCAAAGTGATTTTAAATAAATAATAGCTTAGAGCTGTTCTAGTTTTCTTTTTTATTTTTTCCCCTTGAGTTTCAGTATGTTCTCATTTTTATGTTTTAATTGAACTTAAATTATAAATGAAACCAAGGATACCAAGGATGTCACTGTTACAAGAGTTGTGAGAATGACTGCCCATTTGTTCTTAGCCACGTACAACTGCCACAGAAGCCACTGTGATACCTGCCTACTGTAAGTCACTAGACAGAAATGCAAGTGAGGATAAAGTGTCTGTGTGGAGCACTGCATGCAGCTGCTTGTGGTCTGAGCTGGCTGGATGCAAGCCAGACTGGTCTGGATATTAGGTAGCTGCATTGACTAGAAAGCTAAGAACTGTGTTGATAAGCCCTGCTGAGAGAGTACTTACGGTAAATATAAGCACAGTGGTTTCAGTTTTCATATCAGAGTTGGCCTGTGTCCTGGTAGCTCAGAGTGTAAGAGTAGACAAGCAACTATCCACATTAATTCATGTAGATATATCCCTAAAGGAATGTATAGGGTCCTTTCATCTTCAAAGAGGGCATCAGTGCCAAAATGTTCCGTCTTTTTTTGAACCCAAAATGTTTTGAGTTCTCCACTCTACCCCATTCTTTTTGTTGAACAAAATGTCACCTCCATCCTGATGCATGTTAAGGTACCCATGTCTCAGTTTGGATAGGGAAGGCTGACAGCTCTTCTTCTGCTGGTGGGAGAGCAGCACCTGGATGAAGAGCAGCTGACTCTTATTGAGAACAAGCTTCTTCAAGAAGATCAACCACTTATTCGGGAGCCTCAGTTCAGGCTTCTTTGGCACACTAACCCAGCACAGCTCTTCATCCAAGTGAGTGCTTTGTCTTTTGAATCTTTCTGTACTCTCCTGTACAGTAAAAGATTGGGACGTCTCACACTCAAACACATCTCAGTTTATGCAGGTCTGAGATTTGGTAGGCACTGGATACAATTTTGCAGGACTGGATTACATGTTAATTCAATTCGGATGAGCCAGAGGTGGGAACTGCAGCCAGATCCCAAACTGCCTGCTACAACCTGTTTGAAGACAGCTCAACCCCACACTGCAAATGCAGCCTCTTGTAAGAGCTGTATTGTTCTAGACAAGCTGGTGCCATTTCTCCTTTACCTGCCCTGAAAGGCCTGGCATCTCCTCTGAAAGGTGAAATAGAGGAGACAACCCTCCTATCTACATCAGTTCTGCAGACTCCACTTTCTCCCACAGTTTACAGCACAAAAGGGGCAGCACGGTATGTTTTAAAAGAACACGAAGAGGCTGCAAATAATGCACATCTTAGGGAACACAGCCTCGAATGATAGTATTTGGTGTAGTCTATAGACCTTGGAACTAACCCTCACCCATAAATATCCCCACGTTGTTCCTTGAGAGCCTTTGTTCCCCAGTGTGAGAGAGGAAATCATAAGCACTTAGAGACAAGTTAAAACAACATCTATCAGTCCATTGCAATGAAATATCAGTGAAGGTCTTTTCAAGGCTACAGAGCTGCACCATGAGAGTCTACTCTACTTTTGGTCTCATGGTTTGGTGGCTTTTTTTTTTTTTCCTATTTTAACATGCAGAACTGAAAGAGATGCTTACCCACAGCAGGAAAAGGGAAGTCAGCCAACAGCAAAGAACCATAATTTATATAATCCAGCTCGGAAAGAGAAATGAAAGACACAACATAAGACCAAAAAAGAAGAAGTGCACACCCAAAGTCTATACCGAGAATGACATTTTCAATGATAATATGAGTTACCTGAAAGGGCAGGAAAATCCAGACATTCACCTACTCAGTCTTCATATCATGTAGCATATGACTCAGTTCAGATGGAGAAAATATCTAGAGCTGTCTGAAGGGCAAAGAGAAGAATGTCATCATCAAACTCTTCAGGCTCCTCTAGAAGAGACTCTAAAAAGCTGGAGAAGAAACATCAAAAGCATAGAAGGAAGGAACAAGCAGACAGATCTGCTTCCAAATTTTAAGGCATTTAAACAGATTATACCATAAAAATTTCATCCTACCTCTTCCCACAAGTTAATCTCCATGCACGGATGTCTCTGGCTTTGGTTTCTTTCTTTGAGGATAAGTGGCCCAGATAGTGATCAGAACACACAGGTGACACTGCCTCTGACGTATTGCTCCATTCAGCTCATGAACTGAAATCAACAGCACCTCACAAAAATGCCCACCTACTCCATAGGGATATCTGGGTTCTATGTGCATTGTCAGCTAGTATGAAAGTAAAGAAAATTGGTCCAAGAGCCTCAAATGCAGGTGTCTATAGCCAAACTTTAGAATCTGAATGGAGACAACTGGGTAAATGATCAAGCATGCTGATCATTTACAGATTTCCATTAAAATCACCTGCATTTTCCAAGCCTGAATAGCTAACTAACATCTTTTCATGTGGGCATATATACCCTATGACAGGAGGATATCAGTGCAGTGATGTCGGACGTGCTCACCAGAAAAGGCACACAGTCAGGTATATCACCACTTTGGTGAGATCCCATTTAACCCCAAAATCAGAACTTTCAACATTCAGGAAAGCTTTAGGAACTTAGGAATATAGCTTACGTATCTTTAGACTGAATAAGGCAGTTGGTTAGTCAGCCCTCAGATTAAGCCTAGTCTTTTTCTGTTTCTTCCTCTTTGCTCTACCCTATTGCATCACTAGACTGTTTCTGCATGCAAAGGTTGCTTTTTGCACAAGATACCTCCTATTCCAACAGAAAAAAATCAACATGTAGAATTTAGAACATTAATCGCCTATCCATGATTCTGTGGGTACAACACTGTGATACCATGTCAACAGCCTTGACTTTCTGCTCTGCAGGTCTACAAGGAACCACACCAGACATGATAGTAGTGTCATGCTACAAAGTTCTAGCATTCCTAAATCAGTGGAGTGTATGAGAGAAATAAATATTGCATGCCTTGCTGTCACAATGAAACGTATCTTGGCTACACCATCATTTAAGGAATTCTGCCAGGTTGCCAATCATTATCAAGGCCATACAATTGTGCTTGCAGCTAAAATAGGCTGCAATAGTCCACCCTTGGGAACAAAATATGGCAAGTCTGGACCATACTAGCAAGAGATCTATTGAATACATGGTCACATGTGAGCAATTCACTTCATCAGTGCTGCTCTTAAGCACAGAGCTAATCTGATGTTGAGGTCTTCCATTAGGCTGGGCTTTGTGTCAGGACTGAACCCTTTTTGCCTTATCTTCCAGCTTCACTATGTCGCACTGCATAGCACTGCATTGGATGGTTAGGGTAAAAGAATACTGATAACAATTTAGACTGAGCAAAAGTGATATGCACAGTCACTCCACATGGAGAATTCATGTCACTGTACTACGGCTGGCTACAAGCTAGACTCCTTGAGGTGCCTTCGTCTTTTACATATCAAACCAATATGGGTCATCCCATATCAGACCAACCAAGACTCTTGGTGCTGGAATCATAAGTCATGGCACAGATCAAGCAGCAGAAAAACATGAATTAGTGATGTATTAATGAGACAAATGTCTATTGCGTGTAACTTTCCAAATATGTATAGAATCAAAATCATAGAATGCTTTGGGTTGAATGGGACTTTAAAAACCATACAAATTCAACCCCCTGCTGTGGTCAAGGACACCTTCTATTGAATCAGGTTTCCCAAAGCACCATCCAGCCTGGACTTGAACACTTCCAGGGATGAGACATTCACAGCTTCTCTTGGCAATCCACTCCAGCACCTTACCATTGTGAAAAATGTTTTAGTAGCATCTAATCTAAATATCCCCTCTTGTAGTTTAAAGCCATTACCAGTTGTCCTATCACTTTATGCCATTGTAAAGAATCCCACTCCAATTCTTCTATAGCTCCCTGTAGCTGGAACACCTAAGGTCTCCTTTGGAGCCTTCTCCGGGTGAAATAACCCCAATTCTCTCAGCCTGTCTCCTTAAGAGAGGTGCTCCAGCTCTCTGATCATCCTCATGGTTTCCTCTGGACTCAGTTCAACTGGAGATCCCAGAACAGAATGCAGTATTGTAGATGGGGTCTCACAAGAATGGAACAGATGAGTAACAACCATCTCCCTCTCTCTGCTCACCACTCCTTTTCTGATGCTGCCCGGGATGACTTTATTGACTGCAAGCATGTGTTGCCAGCTCTTATTGAGTTTTTCATCCACCAGCATCCCCGAGCCTTTCTTTGCAGGGCTGATCTCTATCCACTCAGCACCTAGTCTGTGTTTGTGCTTGGGACTGTTGTGACCCAGATGAATGACCCTGCAATCAGCCTTGTTGAACTTCATGAGGTTTGCCCACCTCTTGAGCCTGTCAGGGTTCTCTGGTCAGCACCCCTTCACTCCTGTGTGCTGTATCTACAACAACGGTTCACATCACAATTCACCATAGTGCTATTACAACTTGTACTATTGTGGTCAAAATACTGTGTCATTACTTTTATATGAGGAATCTAGTAAGCCAGAATCACACACTGTCACAGCTCTTATCATGGTAATGCTGAAAGGAGGTTCTCAGCACAAATAGGTGTCATAAATGTCAAGACTGATAAGAAGTTGATCATCCCCTTAACCAAGGAAGTAAACCTGGCTTATTACATTTAGGTCACAGAATGTAAAATTCTTAAAGAACTAAAGGGTATTTTCTTTCAGTGGTTCAACAAAAATTATGACGTATCTTGGAATTTTATATTAGGTGTATGATCACCTGAGTGATTAACTGAACAGAAAATAAAAATGAAACAAAGAATAAAATATTTACAACTGCCTATCTGAAGAATAAGGAAGTAAAAGGTAACAAGGGTTCATTGAAAATAAATCTTGCAGAAAATCTTGAATATATATTATAATTCCTTTGCTTTTTTTCAGAGTACCAGTTTCACAACGCCACAAATAAATATTGGAAACAAAGCTCTCCAGTGACTTTCATCTGGCATGGATAATAAAGCAGAGGGAGTCCTGAGCTACCTGTCTT
Organism: Excalfactoria chinensis; assembly: GCF_039878825.1. NCBI lineage: Eukaryota > Metazoa > Chordata > Aves > Galliformes > Phasianidae > Excalfactoria > Excalfactoria chinensis. Next base: position 124,925,056 of record NC_092825.1, read on the forward strand.
CAGCTGAAGGGTTTGACTTTAGCTGACAAATCCAGTGGAGTACCCAGGGCTGCAGAGTATTGACAAGTGAAAGATAAGCCACAGACTCACAGAGCAGTAAGCTCAGCTTTGGGGTGCCTGGTACTAGTTCAAAAATACAGCCAAGTGATGCAAAACATTTAAGTGACACAAACTCATTTTGGCAGCTTGAGCTTACTGAAACATTTCTGAAAGGACAACTTTTTCCTAGCAGATGGAATGCTGGTATGTGCAACGTTTCTCTGCAATCCATCATAATGTCAAGGCAAATGAGGCAATTTAAGGAACAGTGGCAAGAATTATCCGGAAGAGCTGTTTTATAGAAAAAGGTTAAAAGAGCTAAATACATCTAGTTTTGTTAACGGAGAGGTAGATGGAGGCATATATTCAGTCAGCAAACACTTAGGTAATATAAACCTTGAAGATGGGGAGAAAATACTTGAGCTTTTATATATGGGAGTAAGTAGGAGTAAAGGAAAAGAGGATGGAGTGAGACTGAATATCAGAAAATCCTCTTGGCAGTGAAGAGCAAGACTTGTGCATACTTTGCAGAGGAAGTAATAGTATATATATGTATATTTTTTTAATAAAATCATTTTAAAATGAACATGAAATAATAAGCAAGCTACCAGGAGTAAGTTTGTACTGACAGAAGAATAACTGCATGGCCCAACTGCTTTCTCTCTCTCTTTATTTTTTTTTTCTTGGTTAATTTTCAAACAGTTTATGATTTTCAATATCTGCCAAAAGCAAAAGAAGTTAATCAACAGTACATTCACAACAGAAATCTCAACGATAATTTAGCAGTTTGCATTTCCCACTGTGACTTTTCATCCTCACAGGTGAACCTGTGGAAAGGACCCCACAAACAGTGCAGTGTCACCTGGACTTGATCAGAGTGCCTCTGCAGGAGGGACAGGCAGTTCAAACATCTGATTATCACTGTAGGAGTCTGATAGATAACCTCTTATGAATACCAGCAGCCATCGAGGTTCTGGCTGCTAACTGAGCGCTCCACCACTCTCCCAGAACCTCCTGACTTCTGGGTGTTCAGAGGAGAAATATTTTAAACTACTCTAGGTCTGTAAATACTGCAGTCTTCAAATACACAGTCCTTCACTTAGGGTAGACAATGCTGAATCACAGAATGATAGAATGGCCTGGGTTGAAGAGGACCTCAAAGATCATATAGTTTCAACTCCCCTGCTATGTGCAGGGTTGCCAACCACCAGACCGGACTGCCAGAGCCACATCCAGCCTGGCCTTGAATGCCTCTGGGGATGAAGGTAGACCAATCATACACCTTCTGGTGTTCAGTCTACTATTTCTTACCAATCATACTAAAAACACTGACAACAACTACAGAGTTATGGCTGCCCAATACGATGCCTTTCTGACACGTTCTGCAATGGAATTGTGCATTTCTTCATCTGATTAGTCAGTTGTCAAACTTCAATGTCTCAGAATTCACAGTTTGTTTATTTACAGAAGTACAGCTCAAAAAGAACCATATTTTACATTCCATAATATTTTCTTATGTTATTTTCTAAGTAAGAGACTTGTATTAAGAAAAATGAATAAAGTTCAACAGGCTCACATAATACTGTGATATCCAAACGTTAGTATTTGTATGCCCAGCACACATCAACCAAGCAGCTCGGAGAGCCTCAATCTTGTATGAAATAATATAAACCAGATTAATTCAGAAATAAATTAACAGAATGCCTTTTGCTATATCATTTACAGACACTGAACCATATTGTATTGTGGTTTGTTTTTTTTTTCCACACAGAACTCTTGACTGAAAACAGTAGGAGTTCTGGATAAAGATGAAAGGAAGAATATGCACTGTGAGCTGTTTGTTTCCTAAATATCTAAATATCTTTTGAGAAAGACATTCTCTGTATAGAACAATTAAAACTGCCTTTATTTTTATGCTTTAAGATTCTTACATACCATAATGGCAGGGCTCACAGTTGTTCTTTACTTTGCAGACCCACTGTTTTTTGTTTTGTTTTGTTTTGTTTTGTTTTTTTAGTAACACAGTCAGTATTTCCATTTTGACACGGAAGCAGATTTTACCATCCTTACATCTTAGTTTCATTAGAGTTCCCATTTATTTTAGGGGCGGAATGCTCTGCAGCATGAATTAGAATGAGAAAGCCTGTCTGCTCTGTTGTGCAACATTGAGTTTAAAATAGAGTAGAAAAAAGCTGACTTATTTTCCCAGAAAAGTAATGTGTATACAGTAGAAGCCTTGTTAATAAAGTGAAATAGTGATTATTCACAGACTGTTGTTTGCCTTTCTAAGTTCTTAGTGTGATTTATGTTTCTTGATTCGCATACCTGTTCCCCACAGAAGTCCACATGTGGCTCCCGCTCACAGCATTGATCTGGCTTCATATTTACTGTGGTTTGAGTGGTTCTGAGAAATGTTAAGAGGGACTCATGAGCTTTCAAGTCTCTCACTCACATATGTGCTGCTTCAACGCAGTGGTTAAAAAAAAAAGCAGTGTGAGACATTAGTATTTACACTCAGGCCTTTAATTCAAAGCAGTGTCTTCTGGAAATGACCACTGTTAACTGTGACAAACTTTTAACCGATGCCATTAATTTTCCATTTTCTCCTCAAAAATAAACTTACCTGACGCTATGGCCGTAGCTGAAGAAAACAACAACGTACGCAATTTCAATGTGCCTTTGGGGTGTTCTGACAGTAAAGAACAGCCTATACTACAACTGGGCAAGAGCCATAACAAATGTAACTATCTTTATTTACTCTGTACAACAGCTAGTCCCTTTGAGACTCTGGATCTACCATACTATCCAAATCTATTATGTTGCTATGGCAGCTGAAATAGGACCTCATCTTCAAGAACTTTGAACCCAATCTAAGATGTTGACCTTGTAGAGAAGTGAACGACTGAAGAACATGGGTGCATGCAATACCCCTGGAGTCATGGCTCCTGCTGGCACTGCTGCAAAGCATCCAATGTTGCCTCCATTTGATGGATAAGCACCCTTGTATATGTAACAACACTGACCCTCATGCACTTCCTCAGGTTGTGGTGCAGATGGGTTTATTGGGAGGGATCCCCAAAAGTTACCCATGTGGGGGCAGGAACAGCCTCCCATAGACCAGGCTGTCCAAGGCACCATCCAAGCACCGTGTTCAGTGCTGAGCCTCTCACTACACGAAAGACACTGAGGCCCTGAAGTGCATCCAAAGAAGGGAAATAAAGCACTTTGAGCACAAGTCTTATGGGGGGGGCAGCTGAGGAAACTGGGATCGTTCAGTCTGGAGAAGGCTGAGGGGAGACCTTTATCGCATTCTACAATGACCTGAAAGGAGGTTCTGGTGAGGTGGGCATCGGTCACAGCAACTGAATGAGACATTTAACACGTTAAGCCGGGCCAGGAGGGGTTTAGGTTATATATTAAGAGTAATTTCAGCCCGTAAAGGGCTCGCTGGTGCCAGGGGGGTTGGGTTGAGCCCTGCTCGCTGGCGCCGCAGGAAAGAGCGCATGCGCAGTCTAACTGCCTTCATTTTGAGAGCGGGCAGGGAAAACCTCGGAGCGGTCTGTGGGGAAACAATGAGAGTGGCCCTTGAGTTCTCAGAGGGACGGGATAGCGATAAAGGGGCGAGGTTACCAACGCTGCGGACAGGCTCGAGCGTGCACAAAAACACAGAATCGCAGCAAGAATAACAACAATGAGGAGGGAAATATATATATATCACCCAAGAAAAATGAAACCAAATGCGACTCGCAAAGGAAGGAACGCGTTGCCCACACTTAAAATGGCGCCTCCCTCCCCCCGTTGTTCCCGCCCCTCGGGGTCGCGCGCATGCGCGTCCCCGCGCTGCGCTCCTCCCGCCTCCCGCCCCGCCTCTCCGCGCCCCTCCCCTCCCCGAGCTCCTCCGCGCGCGCGCCGCGGCCCGGCCGGAGACGCGGCGGACCCGCACCGGCTGCGGCAGCGCGATGACGGCGCGGCGGGAGGCGGCGGCCGGCTCCCCCTTCCCTCAATGCGGCGGCTGGGGGACGGCCGCGCTGCGCCTCGTCCTGGCGGTGCTCCTGCACGCGGCCCGGGCCGAGAAGGAAGGTGAGCCCCCTCGTTTCCCGTCTTTTCTTCTTCTCGCCGCGTCCTCTTCCTTCTGCCGCGGCGGTTGCGGCTGTTGGCCGTGGGGCGGATGAAGGAGCCCCCCGGGGCCTCGCGCCGCGCTCCGTATGCGCGGGGAAAGGGAGAGCCGGAATATAGTCGGCCTCGCTGACAGCGTCGGGGATGGGGCCGGGGCCGCCCTTTAAAGAGGAGAGAGGGGAGGAGAGAACAGAAAAAGCGTCGAGTTGGCTGCCCCGCGGCCGGCTTCCAGCGCAGCCCGGGCCGAGGCGAACAGGCGGCAGCGCTGCCTGGGCAGGGGGAGCCCCGCGGCCCCGCTCTCGGGGCCCGCCCCGAACTAAGTCTAAAGTCAAGTGGGGACCGCCGGAGGAACCCCGGGGGTCGCCGTCTGGGCACGGCGTGTCTTGCGCCGTGGTGCGGGGAGGGGAAGAGCCCCGAGCGGAACGGCACGGCGTTGCTGAGGGTGGCTTCTTCCTGCGCTGCCGAGGTGCAGACTCACGGCTCGCTTTGAAGCTGTGCGGCGGGGGAGCGCGGGGCGCTGGCGGGTGGGAGGCACGGGGCTGCTTTCCGAGCGCGGTGCTGCACTGCGGGGGGCGTAGTGAGAATGAGAGGTACCGGAGGGGGGGCGTCAGAGAGAGCGAAGCAGAGTTGGGATAAAGAAGAGGAAAGACATCGTGTGGGAGCTCGGCAAGGAGACGGTGAGCGTGTCTCCAGAGCAGACCTGGGGGAAGAAACGGGTTGTGACCATGCAGGTATCATAATAAAGGTCGATAAGCAGCCTTCCTTCTCCTGAAGTACTCGATTGGAGTAATTGCTTACCGACTTGTTACAAATACGATGGTGTCAGCATTAAGGTGATAATAAAAAAAAATCAATTTTGAGTCACAACCGCTCTTATTCATTTGGCTGTTTGCTGTGAATTCACCATTTAGAAAGCAGTGTGAAGAAGGTTCAGCGTTCTTAGAGTGATGGGGATCTGTAAGTCAGTCTGTGGTGTCTGGAGGCACTTGGAATCATTCAAATACTTCAGAACCATCTATTTTTAACTCTGACTTTGATTGCATTCCTTCACATGTATGTGTGAGTATACAAGATTTGTCAGTGATGCCGTACGTTGATGTGATGGGACTGATGCATGCACTGGGAGTTGTGACAGCTTAGGTTGTGACATGGCTTTGTTGATTTGTGGAGGAGCTGCTGCTTATTCTCTACAGCCTCTCTTGGCACTCCTGGGTAAACAAAGGCAGTGCTAGATTCAGAGCTCAAATGGTTATGGTTGAGGTCCTTTGAGAAAGTGGCAGAGTTTGCACTGATTTCTTTCGGTTCATACAACCTATTATTTAAAACTCATCCCTTGGGTGTAGACTCTTAAATAGTATGCTTAAACTTAAGTCATGGTTTCGTGTTCTGGATTTTTTTCTTCGGTTCATCTTTCATGGATTCCTTAGGGTTTCTTGATGGGGGGTACATTTATGGGGCACCACTGAAAACTTGTCTTGAGTGTTTTCTCCAGTGCGATGTGTATGTGTAGCTCCAGGAAGAAGAGGAAAAGGAAAATAGTCCGGTGGATTTTTAAAGCACAACTTTTCAGGCAGTGGCTTGTGAGATCCAGTCCCGCTGATCTTAACAGAGTAGCATTCTGCAAAGTGCAGTCATTGAGCATGGAAGAGGAAGGACCAGTCTGTACAGTGGGTAGGAGCTTGAAAGGAAACGGTAGTTTGTGAGAAGGGAAGGGAGAGGAAGGTGTTTCAGCCTTTGTTCAGCACCTTTCTTACTAGGTTATGAGACGTCAAACATAGGAAGACACAGTTAAAAACAAAAAAGACAGGGGTTGGGGGTGGGGCGGGTTGGACCTAGCCAAAAACAGGAAGTAAGAAAATAGGAATATCATCTCAATCCCTCAGATGTGGACATGCATGTCTCACTAGAGCTGCAGGAAGGAAGTTGTGGAGAGGGAGTAGAACTGAGGCAGTGAATTCTTGCTCCTGTCCTATTTCTGCTGAGCTCAGGTGAAGGTGACTGTATGAAGACACTCAGTGCATGCGGTACGAATTCCAGAGGAGATGCTACAGAACAAAAGGTAATAGGAGCAGGTGCTCAGATGGATGACAGAAATGAGAGAAGAACAAATCAGAATATCATAAAAGGAAGATAAAGATGAAGATGGAGAACTCTTTTCCTTCCATCTTGCATGTCTGTGGGGCAAAGGGTAGGAAAAGATGGAGGCAGCGCACAGAAGAGTGATAATTCCTTCATGTGTCTCAAGTAGGAGTTGTCACAAGTGAGAGGAATCACGATGCTGATGGATCCCAGGTTGACGTGTCTGCTTCAGGTCCCCAATTTTAGTTAAGGAGTTTGAGGTTAAAAGTGGAGAATATAAACAGCTTTGCCAATTGTCTAACAATGAAAAACAAAACTCAAATCTTTTGTGTATACAGACTGTGAATCAAACTCATGGGGGACAAAGTGATATTGCTCTACATGCTCTCTGCTCTAGAGAAGTGTGAACATGTTGAAAGTACGTGGGGGAAACAGAGCAAACTGTATGTAGGCTGGCCGGAAAGCTTAAACATCAGTTTCAGACCAAATAGTGATGTGCTACTTCTTATTTTGCAGCCTAGCTGGGCACTTAGTGCCTGTATGTCACTGAGGAATGAGTAAGACTGAGTAGAAAGTTAAAGTTGTTTTGTTTGTTTTCGTCATTTGGTAAATCTGTGAACCCATAGCAAAAGAATGACAAGAAGAAAATGGTGTAGTTAGTCCCCGAGATCCTCATGCTATCTGGGAGGAGCAAAAATATAACATAAGAGTTTCTTTTGCGAGTACGTTTTCAGGCTTTTTGTAGTACACTCTTCCTTTTCTTGTGTAATTACCACATTCTGTGTTGCCACATGGTTTGAGGACAACTTTCAGTTTTTATTTGAGCATGCAGTTTTTGTTGTTTTAATTGGTGGAGAGGAGTGTACAATATCCTTCTGGGTGTCAGGTAAAGGAAGCCATAATAATACTCTAAACCCCGTGGTCACTATTCTGTTTTGAAGACAAATGTCTTCCATGAGTGTGCTGTTAAACCTGAGGATTCTTTTGCATTTGTTCCTATTCCATTTGTAACTATCTGAAAAAGTACTGGTCTTACACTACAGCACCTTTAAAAACTTGTGCTGCTTTTTATTTGGGCAGCTGGGTGAAGGTGTGCTGATGCTATTTGTATAGCTCTTTTATCTACTCGCCTGCTTTTACAATCACTATGGGTAGAGAACCCAAGCGAGGCTGATGTCTTGGTGATTCCTGAGGCTGTAGTGAGGTGGAGGTCAAGTCTTCCAGGTAAATAGTGGTAGACTGAGAGGTAATGGCCTGGAGTCAGGCCAGGGGAGGTTCAGGTTGGATGTTAGCAAATATTTTGTCTCGCAAGGGGTGGTGCTGCAGTGACACAGGCTGCCCAGGGAGGTGGTGCAGTCACTGTCCCTGGAGGTGTTCCAGAACCATGTGGATGTGGCACTGAGGGATGTTGGCAGTGGGCTGATGGTTGGACTGGGTGATCTTAGACGTCTTTTCTAACCTTGACAGTTTTGATTGACATTTGGACTAGATTTAATCTCTAGCTGTAGTTTTTAAAGTTTATATCTTAGTGCAGAATCTGAGGGGGGGGGGGGGGAAATCAATTTAAACATCCAAGATTTGATACCAGCTAAACTAGTGTAAATGGTGAATCTTTATTTTTTTATTTATTTTTTACCAAAGCTTGACATATTCTCTACTAATGGCCTGGAAACTAAGATAACTATTGAGTATAAGTGGTGTAAATGGTAGCTGGTGCAGTAAGGAAAGATCTGAATGGAGATTTTAAACCACACGCTTGGTTGCTGGGCTTTTTGTTCTGGTTTAGTCATTGTCTTATCTCAGACGAGTAGCTTTTTCTTTTGCTGATATCTAAAATGGCAACCCAGGATATTTCATGCGAGTATGAAAAGTAAGCTAATGCTGGAAGTTGATGTGGGAGAAAGCTTACATGCTTACAGTAAGGTAACAAACTCTTCCCATACACTATTTGTTTCTCATATTTTACTGTCAGAACTAATATAAGCATGCAGCTATTGATGTTAATACTCTGTTTTGACCCTGACATAAATCAAAGTGTGATTCAGAAAGACTGACCTCAGTCAAACTGCGAACACTGTGGTAGATGGAGTAGTAGCATGTTAAGCATGAGGAAAGCTCAGTGAGGATAAAAATTGGCCATACTGTCTCACTGTGTTTTTGAAACTCGAAGTATAGGAGAGTTGCTCAGACTTGTGCTATGTCTTTGCTTTCTTGAATGATAAATATTAACCATTTGCTTGGATTGAAAGATCTCATGCTCATCTGCAAAATTTTTAGGCTAAATTAAATACAAGCAAGCATCGTAATTCAGTGAACAGGAAGCTGAGACCTCGTATTCTCCATGGTGTTTTGTTATCTTGAAATAATTGGTTTTCCTCCTCTGCACCTCTTTATCCTTTATTGGTGTCTGGTTTCATTGCTTGCATGAGGCAGGTTGAGGTGTCCTAATGGAACGTACTGTTATTTGTATGGTGCCCGGTGTGACGAAGCCCCTCCAGACTTCATAGCAGTCCGTAGGCATTGATGCAGAAGTCATTTAAACACTGATCAGCTTAAAGCTTTTGGAGTGATTTTTGTGATTGATTGCCAGCATTACAATATAAGTTACTTTGAGTTATTTGCTAATGTTTCTGCATTCTAAAATTGCAACTGCTTGCAATGAAGCTTGCCCATTTTCTGTATATCGCTTCATATCAAAACCTAGCCAGTTTAGTTCTGCTTCAGGCTATGCGTACTGTGATTCCATGTGTGAGGTTACAAGGGTAAGGAATCTTTCAAACTGTACACTTGGAAAATCTGCTGGGATTTGCTGGTAAATCACCCTTCAGTAAATGGTGGCTGTTGTGGTTCATGCATAACCAGCAGTAAAAGTCCTGTGATTGAAACACAGCCTAGAACCAGTTTGGTTTGTTCCTGTGTTTGTGGGCTTGGCAAGAATAAAAAGCAATGGAAATGCTTTATTTCTCCTGCTAGTGACTGCTATCCAGCCTGGTCCCTCTGGCTTCTGCCTGCATGCAGTAGGAGCATCCCTGGTTGTAGCATAGCGTGCAAGAGGGTCTCTTTCCCCCACCATTTAAAAGACAGCTTTGGAAGTAAGCCTGTATTCTTCATGGTAATAAGTGTGGGTAATTTTCATGGTAGTAAGTGTGGGACTGCAGTGCCTCCAACAACCTGTTCTCACTGGGCCTGCTTTGAGCAGGAGGTTGGACTTGATGGCCTCTAGAGTCACATCCAGCCTGCCTGGGACTGCGACTCCAGAAGGTGAGCACACTGCATACTTGTTTCAGAAGCAATTGATGCCGTTCATCAGTGGTAGTCACCAAATATGAGCTTAACCTACAGTTATTTTAAAAACAGTTAATAAAAATATAAATGTTAAAATGCTACCATTTTTCATGACTGATACCAAAATTCATGTTTTCCTTTTTGTCAACTTTGTAACTAAAAATGAGAGTGCTCCATTAAGGAACCCAAAGAGTTGGATGAACTGGCTTGCATAGCTTGGACTAAACGAGCTAATTCTGGAGCTGCCCCTCCATCATTGGATGTCATGGCGAAATTGCAATGAGCTGAAGGATTATAGTAATTTTTATTGAATTTTTTTAGTTCTCCAAGGGTTTCCTGCTGAACTTACCATGTCTGACTTCTAACTAGGATTACCAGAGAGGCATTTTTAATCTCTCTTTTTGCCTGGGATGTGTAAAGTAGAGAATTATCAGAGAGCAACTTGTGTTTTATGGTAAACACTGAACTAGTTTTAAGGGTTCCTGAATGAAATGGAATGTAGAGGAAATGAAACTATGAAATTGTTCCTTCTGCCTAGCTACTGTATGGAGTTACAAGTTGAATGTATAGATCTATGTTGGACTGTACCTATCTGGTGTAATAGAATGTGGGTGGACTTTTTAAAGGTTATTTGAACTTAGCACCAAACCTCAAAGCCCCTACCTTCATTTTAATACACTTTCAAGTCATTTAAGTGAGGAAGAACAGTTAATCGTGATGTTAAACAGAATCAGTCATCTTTCTTGAAAATGAGGATGAAGGACAAAGTTGTAGCCAAGCATGATTCTTATGTGTACAGAGCATTTGACAAACAAAACTACTTGTTGGATAAAGAACTCAAATAGTTGTGCTCAGCAGTTCAGTGTCCAGATGGAGTTTAGTGGCAAATGGTGTTCCTCAGGGGTTAGTACTGGGGCTGGTATTATTTTGTGTCTTTGTTCCTTGCATGGGCAATGGGATTGCATGAATCTTGGTAATACCAAGCTGAGTGGTGCAAATGATGTGCTGAATGGAAGGGTTTTGCTGTTCAGAGGGACCTTGACAGTCTTGAGGCATGGGGCCATGTGAACCTCGTACTGTTCAAGAAGTGCGAGAAAGTAGGTTTAAATTAGATATTAGTAAGAAGTTCTTCCCAGGGAGAGTAGTGAGGCACTGGAACAGGTTGCCCAAAGAATGTGGATGACCCATCCTTAGAGGTGTACAAGACCAGGTTGGATGGGGGCCTGGACAATCTTGTCTACATCAGAAGGGTTGGAATTAGGTGTTCATTAAGGTCCCTTCCAGCCCAACTTGTTCTATGGTTTAAATAATTTCAAATGCTTCTGCTTAAGTTCCTTATGTGCTCACTGTTCATCAGCTTTTCTTTTTATATCCATAGGATGGGTCCTGATTGAGGAGGGTTGTAGTGAAGGAAAAAAAATGGCTGAGAAAAGCTGTCAAAAAGGAAGTTTTTAAAGAAGGATACGTTAGCTTTCAGAAGCTGAAGTATTTCCGTACAGGCGTGCTTTGTTGGAAACATCTCAAGATAGTTTCTTCCTCAGAATGAAATTGGATCGATTCAGCATAGTCTGATATGAATGGCTTATATGATTTCTTTATTTTTTTTCTGCAGTAGATAAGCTGTGGGCTGAAAATTCTGGCTCAGACTGAAGTTAATAGAAGATATCTAATGATACTGAGACAGAGTAAAGAAATTGGCTGTCTTTTATGGCAGCTGCTTCTTATAGAGGAATTTTGGGTCCCTCCGTTTGAGACGTTGGTGTGGTATGTTTAGTGGATTTAAAAGCTGGTTATCCAAAGCTTATAAATATGAAATCATCCTACAATAAAGAAATAGTGAATCGGTGATTTGCACCACTTTTCAAATAACAGCAGGTAGAATCTTCAGATACTGACAAAAACAAAAAATATCAAACCAAAACAACAACAACAACAACAACAACAACAAAGCATCCTAGCAACTTGGTAAAGTGCATGGTGTTTGGTTTGGGCTTATTCCCTGCAGTGGTTTATGCTCTGCCTTGGAGGGTAGTTAAAGGAGTTCCAAGGGACTTGTCTTGCTTAACATCTTTGTCATTTGATCTGGAGGTGGAAGCGTACTGAATCTGGGGAGCAGTCAGTCTGCTCAAGGGCAGGGCTGCATTTCAGAGGGGACTAAACAGGATGGGGAAATGAGCTGACAGGACCGTCATGAAATTCATCAAGGACAAATGGAAAGTCCTTTGTCTGGGGCAGTATAACCATTTGCAGAGGGTACAAGCTGGAAGCGCTAAGCGTGAATCAGCAGTGTAATCTGGCAACATACAGTAGTCATGAGATGGAACTGTGATTATTCCCATTTACTCAGCATTTAGTAGACCACGCCTTAAACATTGCATCAAGTTTTGCTGCCCCCTGGAAGGCTGAGAAAATGATGCATGAGCTGCACGAGACCTGAAGCTTCATGGGATAAGTCTTCAGGGAGACCAAGGAGCAGTCTGTTGATATCTAAGCAGAAAAATACCAAGCAAATGGAACCAGCCTCTTGAGATGTATGACAGGAAGGGACAGCGGTTGTAAATTGAAATAGGGTAAGTTTGTTTTACACTAGAATGTGCTGGTGTGCAATGACCCAAGTAAGAAAGGTACTAAGACTCTGTAAAATACAACTGAAAATGCTATTTGTTAGAAGTAACACTATAAAGATAGATAATCTTACACTGCTTCAGATTATGGGAACCCTGAGTTAATGCAGCATCAAACAGACTTTCAGTTCATATGGGACATATGTGCAAACCCAGTCCATAGAAAAGATTTTTCCATTTGAGCTATTATAGGATTTCCTTTCAAGAAAACAACTCTATTCATAATTCCTACTGTGACTCTATTCATAATTTTCTACTGTCAAACAAAGGATGCTCACACGAGGACCTGTTGTTATACTCATAGATAAAGACAAGGCCACACATAATCTCCTGAACCAAGTGAGAGCTGCTTCAGGTTCCTGAGCTGGCTGAAGTTGTCCTGCCAGGGGTATGTGCAGCACAGCACCAGCTTTAAGGCCCACCTGTATGTGCAACACAGGCTTTTGCCTGCTCAGGTTACCTCTAACGTGAATTGTTGATTCCTTGTGATGATCTGGGTCACTATGATGTTCTGGCCTTAGGTTTTTGGCCTAAGGAGAATGTTTCATTGTCTATTACAGTGAAACAGACTTCCCTGCAGGGGCTGGAGAATCTCTGACTTTGTAGGTTTTGAAGACCAAGCTGAACAAAAGCCTGAGCTTTAGTCCAAATTCAGTATTTGATGTTCTTTCTACAGGAGATTAACCTAGATGTTATCTTAAGGTCCATTCCAGCCTTTTATATTCTCTCTGGATTTTCCTCATTACTTTCAAAACTTGGTTGGAAGTCATGCATGCAGTCATGCAATATCCTGAGTTGGAAGGGACCCACAAGAATTATTGAGTCCAACTCCTGGTTCCACACAGGACCATCCAAAATCCAAACTCTGTGTCTGAGAGTGCTGTCTAAATGCTCCCTGTACTCTGGCACTCAGGGCCGTGCCCACTGCCCTGTGCATCCCGTTCCATGCCCACCGCTCTCTGGTGCACACCCTTTCCCTGATCCCCAGCTGCCCCTCCCCTGACAGCTCCATGCAATTCCCCAGGGCCCTGTTACCAGTGTGGTACCTTTGTCACAACTGATAGGAATATCTGTAAGACAGAGGAAATCTGGGTGCTGGTAAAATCAATGCTGTGGCAGTGGTGATTTGTATGTGGTTTAGGTGGAAATGAATCTGTAGATAGATCCAGAAAGTTTCACATGTCACTGTATCACTTAAAGAAGTCGATCAGGATTTAAAAAAGAAAAGGCCATTTTGTCATTACTTGTTTCAGCATTTGTTCACAATATTGGCTTTATTTGTTCCCCAGTTTTCTTTCTTATATTTATATCATGTCTTTAATGTGAAGGGCCCTATAGCCATGAAGTTTTACATCTTTGCCAGCTGCTGTTAATTTGACAATAAATTGGATTGTGGTTGGCATGTTAATGTACAAGAGGTGTTAAAGTAATTCTTAACAAATGTTGTAATAAATGTTGAGCTTATGTATCTGAGGAAATACCGAGAAGCCTGAATATTGGATGTTAAATGTTTGGCAGTTCCATTCTTGCAGAAGGAGGTGTGAAGTAGTGGTTTCTTACTGGAATCCCATTTCCTTATCACATGTTTGCATTGGTGTGTAATCTCAGATGCAGAGGCAGACTACGGGTACCAGAAATTACCATGATCTGGTGATGCCTTTGCCTCTTGCTGTCTGTATGCTTAATTCTGTCAGAGGTGACAAAAAGCACTCAGACTCTCTTGCTTGTAAACGTAAGGTTGGAAGGAGAGTGTGCATGTGGAACATCTGTGTTACGGTATAGCTGCTTTTATGTTATCATACAGTAATAAGGAGGAACCTGGAAAGAGGTTGGCAGTTGCCTTGTAGGTAGCTTAACCTGATCATGACCTGCCCAGAGAGCTTTGGCGAGATGTTATCTTTCAAACTGATGAAATGATAAGTTGCTTAGTTTGGGGGGTAACTGGTTACATCTAGTGCAGAAAGAGAGGTCATTTTTATTGATGGAGATGGAAGCTTCAGAGGTGAAGTTGTGCTACACACTGGTACTACTGAATATCATTGTCTGATGGAGAAAAGCCTGAAACAAAATTCCATTTTATCAAGGAAAATTTGATCAGAGTTCTGGTACTTGATGAGTCCCATGAGTCCTTCCTTTGATTAAACGGAATTTCTCCAGGGAAAGAGACACGAGAATAGTGTACTAAAGAACAAAATACATTTAGCATGATTTATTTTTTTTAGCATGATACCAAGCATGACTTTTGTTATACTTCTAAAGTACCTACTTGAGGGGAAAGATTCCATTACTGAAGGATCATTAATCTAGCATATTTAGTTTGAGAGTAGGTGCTAGAGACATCAAAGTAGAAAAAAGAGAGATTTTTGAGAGAAGATAACTAACTGTTATCTTAGTGAAGGGGCACTCTAGTGATGTGGGGAATTCTGTGGTATTTGCCATCTTTGAAGTAGAATTAGATGTCTCTTTAGAATACATCGTGCAACTGAGCCTGGGGCTTGGGAATTGTTGGCTACAGTCATGATCTGTGTTACGTGGGGTGTCAGCCGAGATCATCGTAGCAGTTTCTGAGAGATTTTGAACAGAAGAGATTGATTATTTTCTCCTGAGGGATAACTGCTTCCCATGCTTTTCTCATTAGCAGCTTGGGATTTATTTTTTTCTCCCAAGACTGGAGTTTTATTTCACTTCATGCTTCTTGTCTGTGTTTTATCTTCTCACAGAACTTGTTGCAGCTGTTCTTCTCCACCCAGTTTTTTTTTTTTTTTCCTGGCTTTATCAAACACTGCAGCCAGTTTTTCCCTGGGCCTGTGTTCCCACGTTGCAAGTCAACAAAATGCTTTGCTAAACAATCGATAGGTACTGTCAGTGCTACCTCATTAGCACTAGAGGTCTAACGTTAAGGCTTTTGCTACCTTTTCCTGACCTTTGATTGTTGTATTTATAGGCTTTGCATAGTGGCTGATTAAGCTTTATCTTGCTGCTCTTTCCATTGTCCTCCAGGCTTAATAGCTGTTTCCAGTGGACACTTGAGTAACAGTTGCCTCATGAGCACAAAGAGGGTGGAGATATTGCCTTCTTCCCTCACAAGGATTTTCCCCTCCAGTTGTAGTTTACTCTTAAAGAAGTTGCAAGTCTTAATGAGCAAAAAGTAGCTTAATAATTTCCAAGTTCCGTAGTTGTTCTATGAATGTATGCAGTTCCACCCTGATAAGTGATTAGGCGGAAAAAAGAGGGAGGGTCAGAAGAGGAGAGCAGAGCTGTGTCACTCAGTAGGCTGCTGTTCCTCTGCAGTGCTATTGCTTGAGGTTAGCGATACAGAGCAAAGCTGTGGCTTTTAGCTCATTGCATTCCCATCTCCAGCTGACATTCAGACATTGGTATCAGTGTGGTATCTGCATTGTTGTTTAACCATGAAAATCTCATCCTCCTTTTCTACAGAGTAAAGAACAAATCTTGTTTGCTGCACAGGTTTGTTTATTGAGGTTGTTAATCAACTTGTATGCATCTCCTGTGCAGGTCTTTGTACTGTGTTGGCACAACCCATTGTTGAGTTTCATTGGTCTGTTCAATAGTGGCTCGTTTCATAGAAGCGCATGTTTGGAAAGATGGTGGGAAGGGCAAACAATTACTGTCAGTTAATATTAAATGATTAATATTTAATGTTTTTGTATGCTCATAGAATTCCAGTAGGTCCAAATTCTCTGTGCAGTGTTACATGAATAGTGAAATTACTTGCTACGGTTATAAGTTTCTGCCTAAAATTTGAGAATTAAGGTAAGTTAGATAATGTGCAAATGTTCTTAACAGGCATTTTAAAGCATCCTTTGTAATGCTTGAGTTTTATTATTTTTCTTGCAATGATCTGAAGTTGACTGCTGTGGTTGATGGAGAGAACAGCCTTTTACAAACTTCTACCAAAAAGGTCAGGTTAAACTAAATAATTGCTGTAGCTGAGTTGGATAAAGGGGGAATTCTGCAAGGTGGGATTATAATCTGGGTATAGAATAAGCATCTGAGGAAGGTACTTGAGTACCCCATTGTTTCTAGAATCATAGACTATCCTGTACCGGAAAGACCCACGGGATCATCAAGTCCAGCTCCTGGCTCCACACAGGACCACCCCAAATTCAAACCCTGGGTCTGAATGCTCCATATTTCTTTCAATTAAATAAAAGTAGCTTGTTAGGTATAGTATATGGTCTTAGTTAGCCTATTGCCCCCCACCCCCGGATATGATTCTATAGTTTTCTTGTCAGGATTTTAGACTACGCTTCTGGTCAGTGCAAGCTCCCACTTTCTTTTTAGGAGAAACCTTCAAACAGTTGCATCATCCCTTAAAAAGTGAAACAAATGTGGCAATCGAATGTGTGAACTGCGTTCAGGAGGGGCAACCACTTTCTTCCTTTCTCAGACTAAGTTGCAGCTACATTGTCTGTGATCTGTATTAGAGTTAGTTACACAGTTACAGCCGTGTTGTCACTTTCTGATTTGTGGCTGATTTTTAAAACTGGATTGACAACGGAGTTACTAAAAATATGCGTCTGTCTGAAGTGAAGGGGAAAGAGATAAGTGGATGAACGTAATGTGATAGCTATCTTTCCTAGGAAGGAGCTTTGCTGTATAAAGGAAACCAGCCTGCAGCTTATTCTGTACCTAAAGTCAGAGCAGAGACACAAACAAATTAGCAGAAGATTACACCCAACTAAGTCTGTACAAATGGATTCAAATTTGTGCTCTTGCGTGCAGTAGAATTTCAACTATTTGCCCCTCACCCCTGTAGAATAGAGATGTTGCAGTCTAAGTGATTTGCTGTTTCTTTCTATTGTTTTAACTTGGGCATAGGTTTGCGCCTAAGAACATACTGGAGTATGTGTTGTCTAAAGCCATAGGAATTAATGTTGATAGTTAGTACCAAATGATGCTCTTAATGAATATTCTTTCTTTGTTTTGCTTAGCTTAATGTGTTGCTTTTGGTTTCATATGATGAAGTACGTTATCTAGAAGTGTTTTTGATTTCAGCTAATGTGTCAACAGTAAATAAAAATATAGCAAGCTGCCTTTTTTTTAAGGAATGGTAATTAAGATTGTTAATGAAGAATGAATATATTGTTAAGTAAAATGAATTCAAAGTGATTCCAACACGTATGATCCTGTGATTCCTGTGATGTTCTTTACTATTGTGTGTATATTCACTGTCTTGGCTGTGATGGATCTTCCTGAGGTCTGTTAGAAAAATTATCCATTTCTCTTCTTCAACTAGAAAAGAAACAAAGGAATTGGCTCGAGAACTGCAAGGGGATTTATCTGGAAAGGAAGTGTGCTGACTGGCAGTTCTGTTTCTGAGCTGCTTGCCTGACTGACGTTCACTGGCTCATGAGAGAATGATCTCTTGCTTTTCCAGAGAACCTGCTAGGACGTAGGCAGAAGTTCAAGCTGGTATGTACTGGCTTTCCCATCTGGGAGTGCCGGTGCTGGTTTTTTTTAACCAGCTTTTATTTTTTTTTGTGTGTGTGTTCTGAACTGAGGTGTGTTTCTGGAGGCTCACCAGACTTTTATAATCTCATTGCTAATAAAAATGGTTGTAGAACACAGTTTGTCTGTGTGTATTTAATTTTTACCATGTGCTTTTCCTTTCATCATAATGTTTTGTCATCATACACCCAACTGCCTGTACTTCATATGCTGCTTATTTTTCCATTGCTTGGGACAATCGAAATGGTGTGATCGTGCATTAGCAGTTAATTCATAGTCAGAGCTTTGAAACTGACTTGTCCAGTTCTAGTTGTGCTGTTTAACTGGTGGTAGTACAAATGCTGTAATTACAGTTACGTAGACAGAAGTGCATGACACTTAGCACACTGTAATTATTGGCTCATGTGGTTATAGTTCATTTGAAATGAGCTTAGTCATTGAGACAAAGGGCTAGAAACTGGACTTCTGAAAACAAGACGAAGATCTAGTGTTAGTTAGGAGAGATTTGTATAGTCACATCCTACTCTAATGAGTTTGGGCAGTATTTCCTGATCTGGGAGAAAATTCACAGAGTAGATGATATCAGATTCTATAAATACAGTTTATAAAAGGTCAGGAAATGGGTTAAGAAGAGAATTAATGGAGAAAATGCTGCTTAAAAGCATGTAAGAGCACAGATGATGGTAATTAACATAAAAAGAAATGAAGGCGCAGTGTGGAGAAACTGTTACAGAACCAAGCAGTGTTTCAGAATACTGGTTTTTTACAAATCTATGTGCCAGAATGTAGGAATTCCTTCCTATTGGAACAAGGTGGTTGTCAGTGTCCAAAAGAAAGGACAAAAATTTGCAAAACCACCTTAAAAAATCAGATCTGAGCCAGACGCTGGCCTCATAACCTCTGAACCATGGAGAATGTTTTTTATCGTTACGCACCGAGAGTCTTGGCATATTCAGTGGTCTCGCATTACATGCAAATTTATTCTCTCGCATGTAGTTCAGGCCTGCCTAAAGATTGATGGGGACTAACGTGATTTCAGTACGATGTTCCAGATTACTTTGGAGGAGTGTGGGATTTAAAGTTTCTCTTGTTACTTGATGCTTTAAAGGCTTGTGCTTTTCTTATTTAAAGCTGAAATACAAAATGCACAAACCAGAAACAATTAAAATGTGTCTTTAAGGAAAACGTGTCTGCTAGCTACTTGGATATTAACTTGTGAGAAGATGGCATTTAAGCTTTGAAGCACTTTAATTCGCTATCTGTTTTGGCTTAGGTGATGTTTCCTATTCTCCTACGTTTGGTATTTGTGTAGCCCCAAATACTGTACATTGTTGAAAAGAGCAAAATGTGGAAATGTACTGGTAATAACGTCTGTATAGTGTGTGCTTTTATTGAAGAAAGCTGTGGTTTGGAGGGGGGGAGGAGGGTTAGGATTACAGCTGTGTTGTGTTCTGCCTTTTATATATATATATATATATATATAAATTTTTTTACGGAGTTATGGAAGGCTTAAAAATGCCCTGCATTTCAAGGTGGTACAGTGAAAGCAGAAAATCAAACCCAGTATTTTTAGCATTTGCTGTTGCTTACATCACTTCTGTCAGTACTGACATATTGTTTGAAAAGAAGAAAATGGAATATGCAGACTGGAAGCTGAATGAATTTGACCCTGCAATCGTGTAATATCCTAGTAGTGAGGGTGACTGATAGTGTAGGGAATATGCATGAATCTGGCAAACTGGCTTCTTTGGGGTGCTTGGAAGGATAAAGGCTGTCTGTTGGGAATGATCTGCATCCAAGTAGAAGAAAATATTTTGGGAAGAAAAGGAGAAGATGATGATTCTTTTGGCCTTGAAATCCGTGGATTTGAATCTTCATCCTTTTCCTCTGTGGACCCTACACGTTAGTAACACTTGAAGTTTGACTAATAGCTATTATAAGCAGGCTGCAGGGCTTCGCTTGCCTGTAGGCTCAGGAAGAAATAATTTTCCTGATGTGTAATTTGGCTTCTTGGCTGCTGATTTGTGCAGTGGTCGATCACGCTGGGACAGCTGAAATGCTTCCTACCCTGAAAGTTATGTTGTGCCAGTCTCAGAGCAGCTGCCAGGCAAGTGGTGGGGGTGAGTGAAATGGCACAGCCAGCAGCTCTTCATCCGCTGCAGGTCGTTGTTCCAGAGTATGGAAGTGTGTTTGCTGATGTGTTAGAGACTGGCTACAGTATGAGGCTGATTATGGAGTGTAATGGTATTGGTGCAAGCTTTAAGAAGGAGTTGTTCCAGATGAAATTGTCAGGGACTTCGCAGAAGCAATCATCTTCCTCTGTAGCATGGGGGGAATGGTTCACCAAATAAAGCATGCCCAAGTGATCTCACACTTAATTGCTTACAGAGTCTTTTGGCATTGGTAATAGCCTCCATTGGTGACACACATGACTTGTATAGAAGGACAGAGAAGATTATTTTTGGACTTACACTGCAGAAGCTTGTGCACTTGCTTAGCTTAGGTACTGCAAGTGCGATAGTGAGCAACTGCTTCTAATTCTGGAATGGGTGAATACTGAGAAGGAAGCGGTGCCTGCATTTCACTTTGAAGGAGCCTTTGTCCTCTCTCTGGGCTGTATCAGGCAGTTTGAGAGCTACACACGTATAGGAATTTGGGTGATTTCTTACAACTTCCCAGTGGAGCTTTTATAAAATAATATCATTTTGCTTCATTTGAATGAGGCGACTTGTTGCTTCATCCTGAGTTGAGAGTCTGAGGAGTCGGTTGCAAAAACAAGCTTTCATCTTGTCAAGTTGGGGTATTCACTTGTCGTTTCCTTGCTTTGATGAAATCACTGATAAGATACAGAGGTTTGAAAGACAGCCTAAAACAAAGGAAAAGGTATAACCACAGAAACATCTTCATGATCTGGTTTCAGAAGCAACTGCTGTGAAATGGCTAGCAGCCAAGCTTTGCAGTACGTCTGACTTCACCTGGCACTGTCACCTGCTCTCTGAAAACATTTTCTAAATGATCCAATGATGAATGGCGCTTCTATTTAACTGTGTCACCCGCTCAGAATGTTCTGTAACATCTGTTGCTTTGTTCATAAGGTAAACCAAAGATGAAGTAACTGTGAAGTGACTGAGGAAGTGTTTGGGGTTTGCAGAAAGGCTGCTTGAACTCAGGCTGCGCGAGCATCAGACTTGGACTAGATCTGTGAGCTTCTGTATGTGTTATCATTGCAGAAGAACTGATGCTTCTCTGCTCTTTGTGTGTATCATATTTAAACTGGAGGGTAGGGGAAGAGGGGAAACTGCAAGAAAATATAAAGAATTTGATGCAGCAGTGTCCATTTGAAAAAGTGCCTTTTTGGATTTCACTGGTTGTTGATAGATTATGGATATAAAAAGCTGTTTTCTGGTGGTAGCTAAAAAAAAAACAACCTATGAGAGTGCCAAAAAGCTCAGCCTCAGAAGTACAGTGCCTTTTCTTTATTAGGAAAGAAATGCTCCCGTAGGTGAATTGTTTTATGGAACTGTTGTTAAGCTTTATTTCAGTGAAATGCACTAGTAAACATCATTTCATTCTGGATTTCTCTCTAGTTAAAAGATGAGATTTCTTTCCTCTGAATCACTTAGTTCATAGCTTGGGTTTTTTGCACTGAGGGTAGGCATGGCATTTTTCTGAAGCTTTGATTACCTACTGCGCTTCAGTTCTTAACATGTCAGAGCTTCGTTTTCTTTCTTCTTGTACTGCAATTCTCATACAGATTCTGAGTGTTTTTAAGGCAAAATTAAACGAGTTAAATGCCTTGTCCCTTCAACTGACAGTATGTAATACAAGAATCCCCTTGTTCTTTGTGTCTAGGGTTAATCTTTAAACTGACAGATTTGCTATAGTAATTTAGGTTTTCAAAGCCCAGACCTTGTTGAATTCTGGGACATGATACTGTAACAGCTATTAAAATATTTTGTTCCCATGGCTTTTTTTTTGGTTTTGCTTGTGTCCAATATTCTAAGTCTTCCGTGTAAAAGGTTGCCAGAACCCCTGTTCTTAGCTTGAGGATGCCTTTTGTTTGTTCTGAAACTCATTAAGGTAATAACACATGCAAAATTGTAAGCTATTGCTGATGTGATGACTAGTACTGCTCATGCCGTGGTCAGTGTGCAGCAGAACATGCATCTCCTTCACAGCCTGAGCCTCCTTCCCTCTCAACTGTGATGAGCTGGTCTGCATCCTCAGCCCTGTGGCACTGAACTTAAGAGTTCTGAAGCACAGTGGCCTGAAAAGTAAATGCATAATGTGTGATGTTTTTTGGAGCAGAGTGGGGTTTTGTTTAGCTTTAGAGAAGAACAGAGATGACACCGGCAGTCTTTGTTTTAGGTTAACTTCAGTTTTGATAGTAAGAAGGCAAAACATAGGAATGGTGTGTCTTTCAGGAGAGTCTATCTGAAAGTGGGGGAAGATAGATGAAATGGATGTGCAAACACAGCTATGTTAGGTAGCATTTGAAAGTAATGCGTGTTCCTTTGATTTTTAAAACATCTGAGGGAAGTGGCATTGTTTGTGACCTTAAAATAATTGTATTTATTGGAACGCTGACCTTCAAACTGGAAGATAAAGATTCAAATCCCCCTTTTTGGGCTGAAATACAACTTCTGTCTTCCAGAAGCACACAGTATGTTTCTGTGAGCTGGAAAACTTTTAACGTCTTTTCATTGAAGTTGTCCCTCCTTTCAGAGAGAGATGCGTATTTACATTGTAAACTTTATCAAGCAGAATGATAAACACAGTCACAGGGAAAAAAAAGTGGTAGGGATCAGTTGTTGATACCACACTATGGAGGTTTGGTGTTGTTTCAGTTTTCTGGTTTGAGGTTATAGCTGTGTTTTGTCTCAAAGACTTGTGTTTCTGTGTATCCTATTTGTGACTGAGGAATGAGCTTCTCATTGACTTTAACCATATGGAACGTCTCAATCCAAACATTTCTAAGTTGTTTCAAATTCTGTGATGTTAAGATCAAGTTGGAGAGTCACGATGAGGATTAGAAAACAGTGTGAACAAGATTTTCCAGATGAAATTGAAATTCCATTTGTAAGCGTCAGAATTTTTCATGGGCTTCAGTGCATTGAGCTTGTTTAGCTATCCAGTAATTCATACAGTTAAAATACGGACTTAGCTTGGTACAACCAGTCTTTTGGGGGAACCTACAATAGATTGTGAGCTTTCATGCCGGAAGATTAATCTGCAAAGTATGTTGCTTGTCAGTATGAACATCTAGGAGCTCTGAGGGTGATTAGCTTCACAAACTTGTGTTTGCTGTTTTGTTAAACTCTGAATTATTACTTTGGGTAGTCATGGCTCTATTGATAAGACAAGGTACTGCAAAGTTTAGATGTACATCGCTCTTATTAATAACAAGGTGTTTTGCTGTTAAGTGACTTTAATTTTTTGTCTTTCTCCACAGCTTTCATCCAGTCGGATGGCATAATAGAAATGCTACGTTTTGATGAAGGAGACCTATTGCAGGTATGTACTCAGAGTAAACTATCTGAATTAACAGTGTTGCATCATTTCATTTTTGATAGCTACTTTCTGAAACTCACCACAAGTAGTTTTCAGTGATGGCAAAACCTTTTTGGCCTTCCAGATTTATTTTCAGCAGCCTACTTTGGTGTGTTCTGAGGCTCTTGTCCCCCGGTCTTTTGTGCCAGGAAACTGGTGGAGCTTACAACCAGTTCTGTCGGGCCTGTTTGTTCAGATTTTGTTTTCCTTCTCAGAAGAACTGGAGGCTTTTTTGTGCTCAAGATTCGTCTTGAATATGGAGCTGAGAGGCACAGCTAGAGGATTGAGAAGTGTTAGAGGATTCCTTGGTGTAGAGATAGCCTTGGGACCAATTTACTGCTGGTTTTAAAGAAAACTCAAGTTAGTGCAGTGAGGAGATAGTTGGAAGTACTATTTTGTTTGTTTGTCTTATGCCAAAAGAAAGCTGGCATGAATGGCAACATAGTAACTGGAAAATATATAACATTAAAAGAATATGTGCTGAAATGTAGATGTTGGAATGAAAGCCATGGCGATATAGTCATTGCTGAGTTCAGTAGTTGTATTGACTAGAATTTCATACGTGTGCACTATGCATCTATGTAGAGAGAATCTTTTGTTAAAATTAGTGGATGTTGTTAGCTGTGGTAGGTGAGAGGAGAAAAAAGCAAATAATTGTTTAAACAGTTAGAACACTTGTCAGGTGACTGTTCAGCTTTGTTAGTTACCAGTGCAGTGTTTGCTTTACAATTTCTTTCTCATGTTTAGTCTGGTAGAGTCTACAGATGTGAAGGGTATCTAGTTCTGGGTTCACTGTACAATTATTTGTTTTAGATATATGAAGGTTTCCCCCACCTCTGCCTACCTTCCTAAGTTGTTTCTTCTTGATCTTTAACATAAGAATTATGTTACAAGTTTTAAAGTTATACTCTACAAGGATAAGTTCCCTCACAATGGTCTAAATAATTGAAAAGGTTGCAGTTAAAAAACAAACAAACACAAAGAAACACAAAAGCAAACAAACAAAAACACCAAAAAGCACATTTCTAGTTAAACGGTTGTCATGTATTAAACACATTCCCATATTAGATACGTATGTAGCTTATTTATTGACATACAGACTGAAACAGTGGAAGCTTTCCAAATACTGGCTGTGCTCTCAATTATTCTGTGTTTGACTCAGTTCTTCAACTTGCCAGGAAAAAAATAAAATAAATAAAATAAAATAAAAGATTAGGTTTAGCTTTTCTGTTGCATTCTCAGAATATATTTTGCTTGATAAGAAGTGTTTAATACAAATGACTGACCAAATCAATTGAGCCAAGATATTGGCACAGTTTTTGAGATGGAAAGGATGTGGATGAGTTCAGATATCTACGTTTTAGGACTCCTTTTAACTAATTAGAACCAATATTACTGATTTTAAAGCTATTCATTTACTTTAGCACTCAACTTCTGTAGCTCTCAGGAATAGGAAATAATGGTACTACTGTGAGACACCTCAATAATTGATAAAAAAGGAGCAGGGGAAAAAAAACACTCCACAAATTGGTTGTTAATCATTCTGATGTTGTTACAAGATGTGACAGTGAAAAAATAGTTTAAACATGATGGTGGGACATAGCCAAACACTCCTGGATGTTGCTCTGTAATCTTTGGATTGTGTTTGGCTGCTTCTTTTCTTAATATATTGCTGAGTTATTAAAATTTTTTGTCTCTGTATTTTAAAAATAATTGGTTTATTTGTTGGATATTATCATATTAAGAACTTTTCACTCTTAGGATAAGAATACATAATTGAAGCCAGTTCCTTCTAATCAGAGTGATACAGCATGTTTACTCTAGCTTACAATTTATTTACTATCTGTCGATTTTTATATGGTGACCTCTTGTGACTACTCAGTGCAATTAAAAAACAAAACAACAGAGCAGATACATTGTTGCAAAAACAAATTTGTATCTTGTGAAAGAGCACAAATCCTTACATATGTAAGTAAATGAATTGCAAAATAAAATCACAGTGGGAATGTCATTAATTGATGCTAGTAGATAACTGTAGTAAGGACTCTATTTCTAGATGTAGGCCTTGTGGGTTCTAACCCAGTGTGTGGGTTAGAAAGTGCTCCACATGGAATTACAGAATCACTTAGGTTGGAAAAGACCTTTAAGACCACCGAGTTCAACCACTGACGTGACCTACTGAGTTCTGTTACTAAACCATACCGCCATGACTCCATCACTTGCCTGGGCAGCCCATTCCAACAGCTAACCACCCTTACTGTTAAAAAATTCTTTCTGATACCCAATCTAAACCTTCCCTGGCACAACTTGAGGTGGTTTCCTCACATCTACCACTTGTCACCTGAGAAAAGAGACTGACACCCTCCTCTCAACAACCTCCTTTCAAGTAGTTAAAGAAAGCAACAAGAAGTCAGCCTCCCCTTCTCCAGACTAACCAGCCCCAGTTCTACCCTCAGTTGCTCTTCATCTATTTTGCCTTCTAGTCTTCTTTGCCAGCTTTCTTGTTCTCCTCTGGATGTGTTCCAGCAACTCCATGTCCTTCTTGTAATGAGGTGTCCAAAACTGAACATTTGAAGTGAACATGATACTTCACCATATAACTTTCCCTCTGTGTTAACAGAGCAAGTGAGAAATTTATTCCTTAGCATATATGCTTAAATTAAAGGTTTATATCTGAATATATCTGTTACTTTAGCCTATGGATTTAAACTCTGTTTCACAGTTTTATATTTGAGCTGCAGAATTTCACCTTGTCAGTCTCAGGCCCACTTCTCAGTGCCTCATCCAGACCTGACAGGTGCTGCCAGCCCCTCTGACAATGATTTTATTTGTAAATATTAGGAGTGCTGAAACAATTATTAAAAGCAACAATTGTAGCTTATACTTCAGCATTAAGCCAGCTCACTCTCACTTTTTGAGGATTTCATTTTGAAAAGTAGACAGCAAAGTAAAACCAGTGTTTCAGAATAGTTTTCATTTGCTTTTGTTTCACTGTTTCCCAGGTCAGCCTATTTATCATGAGAGCTCTTGCCATAAACATCTCATGTTTCCAGCGCAATACAGTTGGTGATCTTCCATTCAGACTAAGTGTTTGGGAAGTACTTCTTCTGATGTACTAGTATTCCTTAAGTAGCCTAGTCCTACGGATTTCAGTCAAATTTTCTAATGTGAAATACTTTAATCGTTATGTTTTCTCATGTGGTGTTAATCTTAAGTGTGAGAAGTGCTTTTCTACAGGTTAACATCTAGTTTGTTTGCTTTTTTTACTGCTATTTATTGCTGCTGAAGAAACATTGGAATAGATATAGCAGACTGTGAGTTGGAATATAGGTAATTTGTATTTGCTGTCTTTGGGAAACTACTGTAAACTGTTAGTCACAGATGCTGGTAAGTAGAAATATAACCATCCTTAAAATCAAACAAGGGGAGCTTAAAGCCACTTACAGTGGCTTTACAGTGAGAAAGCTGAATGCGAAGGGATTGTGTTACATGCATGGAAATAAGCATTGCTATCTCTAGCTGAAGGAATTTTAGTATTATCTGCATGATCTGTACTTCATTCTTTATGGCATGGTAAATTTAGGAGTAATTTTACAGAAGCGTCAACTGTAACTTGTTTCAGGGCATGAAGTTGAGAAGTGTTTTCTGTTACCTCAAATTTTTGTATTGTTTGTTGACTTAGAAATGGTTTTGACATGATCTGTAGCGATATTCATATTTCATGTATTTATAGCTATTAATATTCATGTTATAAACTGCTAAGATACAATCCACTTAAGTGGATAGAAAAGCATGTGGAAAATTGCCTGAGCCATTGACCCGTACGGGTGTAATCTACAGTACAAAGTTCACCTGGCAATCAGCTACATGTGATATTAAGGTCAATATGGCCTTATGTCTTCCTCAGTCTGGATGACGGGGAGGAGAGCACTCTCACTGAGTTTGTAGGTGCTGCCAAATTGGACAAAGTAGTTGGGAAGGGCAAGGATTCTGCTGAAAAGAACTTGCACTTGGGACAGAGTGACTCCATGCAACGTGGCTGCCTGGGCATTGGCTGGCTAGAAAGCAGCACAGCAGAAAATATCTGGGGGGGTCTTGGTAGACAACAAACTGAAGAGAAAGATGTTGACCTTGTGCCCTGTTAGTGAAGAAGGCCAACTACCTACTGATCAGTATGAACAAAAGTGAGGCCAGATAAAGGATATGATTTCCCTTGCTCTTTTTCACAAGGGCAGTATTCAGTTGATGGAATAGACTTTACACTATGCACTGTGGAAGGTTGAGAGGCACTGGATGCAGATTGCAGCATGGGAAACTGCAGAATAATGTGAGGAAAAATAACCTGTGGGTAATCAAACACTGAATCAGGTTACTTATAAAAGCTGGAGAACTGCTGTCTTTGGAGATGTTTAGTGCTTAGTAGCACAAAGTTGTGAGTGACTCGCACGAACTGGAGCTCTGAACAGGGGTTTGGTCTAGTTTGCCTCTAGAACTCCTTCGCAGTGTGTAAGGTATTATCTCACTTCTTTGCTATTCCTATGAGCTGCTCAAGTCCCTCTGCTCCTTAAAAGCTGAAGTTGCATCTTGTGCAGGAAGAATTGCCACCCCCAGGGTTTGGAATCATTAATTGATGCCCAGGAGTAGGTGACTGTTGCAAAGCCAGAGTCCACAGCGTATGTTGCATCAGCTGAAGTCAACTGATGTTTTTGTTTCCTTATGTGAGTTTGTGTCATGAAAGTGTGTAGCAAGAATGACTCAGTTCACTTTCAGCTACCTCCCAGATTACAGCAGGCTTTTTTTTTCATTACCTCAAGCAAGGTATTAATCATTAATTTTGCTTATTTTAATTATCCTCCATCTTAACATAGAGTTGAAGATGAATGTAGCAGTGAAGACTGAAGTAGACATCTATATATCTATTTTGTAACTCTCTCAACATCTTGTTGCTAACGGCGCATAGCTTTTCTACAAGTGGGGAACTCGCTGCAGTATAAAATAATATTTAGAATGTTTATAGGAGGTGACAACCAGAAGAGTGTAGGAATAAAGTTTTGGTTGTTGAGAATTTCAGTAATGTTTGAGAAATGTACTTGGTGCCAAGAAACCTCATGTCTTGATTAAGAGTTTTTTTCTGTTCCTTCCCCCCCCCCCCAGCCCCTTTCACCCTTTTTTAACCCTGTTTAAGACATTAGGGCTTTAACTGAGTTGTCTGGACATGAGTATCCAGTGCTTTTTGAGAAGCCCTGGACTATCAAGGACATCTCTGTGGACCTGGCAGATGTGGCACGGGACAGAGGAGAGACAGTTTGCAAGCAGTCACGTTGCCATAGAGCGTTGATCTCAAGTGGCATCAGAGACCTATGTTTAGATAACTGAATGCAGTGTTAGGTAATGTGACCTCTTACCAAAAAATAAAGACTAGGTGTTATAACAAACTGATGAGATATTAAGATTAAGGTGTTGGTTGGGATTTTTTTGTTGTTGTTTTTTTATTCCTGGCTGATGTTTACATGCAACATGCAGAGTGTAAGGCCTGGGGTTTTTGATTAGCTTTTCTTGTCCACGATCATTCCAAAATTGTTGCTAAGATAGTGGGGGTTACTTTCAAGTACAGATTGTCTATGTGAAATCTTTCTCGAGGGCACAAACCCCCCGGAGCAGGTTTTAAGTATTGAAACCAGTGCAGAATGCTTTTGTATTTTTTCTGAAGTATCTCTAAGACTTGAATACAAGCATTTGGGTAGGAGGATTTCTAAGTCCATGGTACTGATAGAAAGGGTGATCTTTCCCTCTCTTGCTTCATTATCCCTCTCAGTTGTGCATTTCTACTACTTTTCTAATGCTGAACTTATATTTTGTTGCTGCCAGGCAGTTAGTTGAATCATAAAACTGTTCCAATCAAAAATTTCCCCCTGTAATTTAGCTTATAATTCTTGAAATACTAACAGTGTTCACATGCAGCCTTTTCCTGATCTGTATCAATCTTGCAATTGCAAGGTAGTATGTTGTTATCTGTAGTATCTCTGTACAGAAAAGTTGTAATGAAGTTTTCCTGTGAGTCCTGTCTTTCTAATATTGCTGTATTACAGATGTATACTCTCTCTATATAACCTGTATTTATTAAAAAGCTTAATTTGTAGTTCTCTTTGCCTGATAAATCATTGATATTCATCAAAACCCGCATTTTATACTGCAGATTGATTAGTATACACTTTTTAGTGCTTGGTGTTCAATTGATAATTGGAAAAGGGATGTGGTCACACCGGAAAACACTGTAAGACTATAATCCTCCTGCTTGATGGTCAAGTAAAAGTAATTTAAAACATGTAACTGAACACATTTAAGTGTCTTTGTTTACTGTGAGACTATGAAGGCTGACATGTAATAAAAAATGAGCGATAATTATAGAAACTGCCACATGAGATTTATTTTTGGTTTAGTTCCATGATGCTATGGCTGAGCTAATGAGCTGCTGAAGTTCCTATGCCGTCTCCTTGCTCTTGATTGACCCTGATTTCAAACCTTCCAAAGGTCATTTGATTTGTCATTTTGCTTTGTATTTAACAGATACCTGTAACCACAAACAGGCTTTTCTTCATAAGCAAGTGTTTTTTTACTTTGTTTTTAGAATTTACCAAAGTGGTTTGTGATTTTAAACTCAACATACAGACGTGAGACTAATATTTTCACTGCAACAGAATGCAGGAGAGTAAACTTATGTGTAGGATCACCCAGAGAATTTGAACCCCAACAGCTCTAGTTGTGCAGTAGTTCAGCTATGGTTAAGTGACGTGTATTTCTGTTTGTTTCTGTATTTTCTGGAGTTGAGTCTGATCTCTACTGCTTTCTGTTTAAGTTGGTCTAAGTAGGGTCTTACACCAAAGCTAATATTGGGGCATGTTGACTGCTAGTCACGGTGTTTAAAAGAGTAGATAACAAACAACTTTTTCTACCAAATAGCTTAAAATGTGCTAATGTGCTCTCTTGCTAGAGCCAATGCCAGTTGTCAAGGATGAAACAGTGTTGGTAGCAACTATTTTGATTGCCTTGTCATAGGATTCGAACCTGTTGGCTCTGTCATTTGTCAGGTAACTGCTGGTAATGTAATGATGTGTCTTAGTTATGATTCTCTAAAGAAAAAATCAGTTACTGAAAGGAAGATTGTATTTGATTGTAGTGGATGTTGTACTGTCAGGGGCAGGGGTAAGGAACTCAGAGTGATTTATATAACTTCAGGTACAAGTTTGACTGTATGACAGTATTTCTGATGAACTTTGTCTCGGCAGAAAGTGGTCGTCTCTTTCCAGTAGGTCACTGGTACCAATGCAGAGTGTGGAAGAATGGAACTAGCAAAATTGGGAGAAGAATAGTTTTAAATGACTGTACAGTATTAACTTGCATCTTAATGGAAATGGAAAATGATGAGTGACAGAAAAAACTTAAGAAGTTGAACTCGAAGCTTATCAGTATATGAGTAGTATAGGGGGAAAAAAAAAAGCAAGCTGAAATATTTTACTTAATAAAAGCCCCAACAACAAAAAGAAATGTGCTGGTTTTCTAATTATGGTACAAATGTTGGCTTAAATGAAGCTTAGATTAAAGCTTCCCAACTTGTTGATTTTTAAATTATAATAAAATTGGCAATGCAGATCAGCTTACATTGTCTTTTAGAATTCTGTTTAGTGAGGGGAAAAACTGCCCTGATTATGCTGTGCTGCAAAGCATAATTTCTTGTGAACTCCTTCCTCCTGCTGTGTCCCGGCTAGGCAGTCTGCCTGTTTCTCCCAGAGACTTTAAAAGAAGAAAGCTAATTGATTCTCTGTCTGCCTGGTCATAAATTAAAATCAAATCCTCAGGTTATCTTGGTTTTTAAATTCTAAGTAAACTCACTTCCAGCTTTCTTTAGGTTGATATCAATTCTAGGGTCATTAAACCATGTAATCTGATCTTAAACTTGAA
Organism: Excalfactoria chinensis; assembly: GCF_039878825.1. Lineage (NCBI taxonomy): Eukaryota > Metazoa > Chordata > Aves > Galliformes > Phasianidae > Excalfactoria > Excalfactoria chinensis. The sequence goes on from NC_092825.1 coordinate 124,956,180, forward strand.
ATATTACGTACGTTTCCAGTTCAGAATTGAACCTTGTTGTGAGCTGAACATTTTATTAATGAAAATAATTACAAAAATTTCAACAAACTGTCTTCAAAAATATGTACTTAACTTGTAGAGATTTTCACATCTGAAGTTTATTTTTTCCTTAACACAAGAAAACGTTATTTTTTTTTCCTTAACAAAACCTTTTTTGTCATAGCGAAGGACAGAAAATGTAAGTTGTAGTTAGAAGTTAGCGAAATGCCCAGCCAAGGGAGTTGATTTTTAGTTCTCAAATGCAAAATGACAAATTTACATTCAACCTGTTAAGGATCTTCATTTTATTAGAGTTATGAATGGTGTCATCTGAGTCAATATATATACATACATACCATGGACTTTATCAGAACTGCAGCCTTCCTTTCCTGTTGTAGATGATGAAAATTCTTGATCTTGGTCTTGAGATGCTTTTAAGAGAAGAACTGAAATCCTAAATCTGATCCTCAAATCCAAGATCAGAACAGGATTTCAAAAAATGCATATGTCTGAATGCGTAAGAGCACATTCTATGCAGAGCCTTATCGACTGGGACTTCTTAAGAGCAAACTACTTTGAATTTCTTGGGCAGCCTTATCTCCTTCTTTTCATATCATATCATAGTATCATAGTATCGTGCGAGTTGGAAGGGACCTTAGAGATCATCGAGTCCAACTCCCGGGATTCGAGCCCTCCAGTGTAGCAGAGCAGCACTTCTACCACTTGCGCCACAGGGGGGATTTGAACTCGGGCCTCCAGTGTTGCAAGCGGCGGTTCTAACACCGTGATGATTAACTGTAATGTCCAGAAGAGGGGTAGTAAATGTCTGAATATAACAGAGGCTCGGAGATCGTTAGCAGACAAGGAGATGAAGTTTTCTAATTAAATAGAAGTTATGATGTTCTTTGTTTTCTGGTTTGTTGAATAACACCAGTCAGATTATTGCTTGACTGATACTTGTTCTACGTGCTTTTCTTTGTAAATTCTTTCTTATGTCTCTGGTAGTTTTTTTTCTGTTGTTCCCTACAATATTACCTTCTCTTCACAGCTTTAAGTTACTGCTTGTCTCACAGTTTGCAGCAGTCCCTACCACTTCAACTGTCTTCATTTCTTATTTGGAGCCAAGTGGACTTTGGGTAGAAGCTGATGGCTTAAATTGTTCAAGTAATTAATTGTAAAAAAAGACTGATACACGTTTTCTCCCCTGAATAAGAACTTCCTCTTTTGTTGTTCAAAATGTGATCAGTAGCTTGTTACAGATGTTGACTTTTTTGCCCTCACAGGAAATACAGTGCTGTCAGTCTCTTCAATTTCTTTCTTTATTTGTTTTGCAGACTGAGACAACTATAGGCCTCAGTTCATATCAACAGAAAAGGTAAGCAGTTTTCTAAAGGTTTAATATCCTATTGTGAGATTGTTAATACTTTTAGCAAGAATAAAAAAGTTCGGTTTAAGGAAAATAAAGTGTTGTTGATTTTTGAGTGTTGTTATTGTAGAGAAAAAATAAAATGTAAAATGTGTTCTAGTTTTGATTTTTAAACTTCTATAAATAGAAAATTATTTTGCTTAGTTATATCATTTTTATATTCCTTGAATGTGTGAGAAAAGGACAACAAGCTTTTTACAAATATGAAATGATTCACCTGATTTATGCAGATTTGATAACAATTTTCTGCTAACAAACAAAAGCCTTGACTATTACACTAAAAACACCCACTGTAATTGTGCAAATAGTAGTGATGTGAATATTGTGTAGGCTTGGACAACTGAATCACTTAGCAGAAGAGAGAAATTAAAGAATCCATCAAGTTAATTCCTTAATCCGCTTAGTTGTATATACTACAGAATAATTCTGTGCAAGTAAAGAGGGAATAAACTGCAACTCTGATTGTAGAGTTTTGTATTGTTTCACTGAAGTTTTAAATGTTTTATTGAGAAAGGAGTGGATTTGTTTACTTGCTGCAAAAAGTCCTTTTGAAGAACAGCTTTATGATCTTGCTTTCAATAGTTTTCCTTTGGTTTTTGCTTTTTGACTTATTTTTTTCTCCCTCGCATGGAACTGTGTATTGTATGAGAAGCAAAATGTGTCCTTTTTCTTCCTAATCCCTGATTCTTTCCCTGATGCCTCCTTAGATAGTCCTTTGTCTTTAATGGAATGCACAGATCAGCATATGTGTATGCTCATGCTACCTAAATGTGAGCTTAAGAGCATCTCTTTGCAAGAAGTTTTGAAAAAATCTCTCTGGTGAGAAACGAAGAAATTCTTTTCATTTTGTACTTAAAAAGGCTTCATTCCTCTCAGTATCACCTGCTGCCCATCTCTGTTGCCTCCTGATTAGATACTTACATAAATCTTGTGACGTAAATCTCCTAAATTATTTGGAAATGCCATATGTTTTGGCTTACCTAGTAGTAAGTTTCTGAAACTCAATGAACAGGTTAATAAGGGCAAGGAGTGAACATGAAAATGCTCAAGAATACGTGAGGATGTAGCAGGATTTTCATGTCGGGTGAAACTAAATCCATTTTATCTTTGATAATGTAAACAAGAAGAGTTAATATTATATATTGAAATAAGGCAATTACTGCATAGTTTAATATGAAGCTTGAGCCAGTTTGTATATTATGGTAATGTAAATTTTGTCAAACTTGTGCTCTACCACCTTTCATTTGCTTTTTAATTAAGGAAGCGTAGCCTAGTCATGCTGTGTAAAACTTGAAAACTTTTGTTACTTCCCCTCCCCTGCTTCTTCTCCTCACCCACCCCACCTCCTCCTCAGCACTGAACACTTTTCTCTGCCATTCATGACTTCTGCCTGTTTATTTCTTACCTGTGAAGGCTCTGAACTTTCCACTTCGTGCTGTACATGTATGTGCTGCAGCGTGTCAGTCAAACTGCAAGTGTGCAAATATGGATTTAGGAATAATGATGGAACTTCAGAGGCCCAATTTTGTCTCGTGTTGAATCAGACTTCTTGGAGATTGTTGAAATGGAATAATGTATTCTTTAAATAATTGTCTCAATGGCAAAAAGGAAGAGCTTCTTTTATTGGGATATGTGGATCATGTGTGACTTCTTTGTCCCCTAGAAAACACTGAAATTTTATGGCCCCAGAGAGTGAGGCTCAGACCATGAATTAGTTCTAAAAGGTTTTTTGTTTTAATTTCTCATCTGAGAAAATTTCTTTCTGTGTTGGAAATTTGTGTTTTAGAGTGTATTCTAGTAAAAATTACAGGCTTACAGTTATGAAAAGTCCTAATTTGAAAGAAATTTAAAGAAATACTAGAGAGCATTCAAAGGACATCTGTGAAGACTTCATCTCAGAAGGGCGAGACCTATGAGGAGCAGTTGAGTGAGGCCCCTCGTTGTGCTCAGCGCAGAGCAGAGGAGCTGATGGAGGCCTGATGGCGGCTGCAGCTCCTCACAGGGAGCGGAGGGGCAGCGCTGAGCTCTGCTCTGTGTGACAGCGACAGGGCCCGAGGGAACGGCATGGAGCTGTCAGGGGAGGGGCAGCTGGGGGGCAGGGAAAGGGGCTGCACCACAGGGCGGTGGGCATCGAACGGGATGCACAGGGCTGTGGGCACGGCCCCCAGTGCTGGAGTTAAGGGACATTTGACCATCGCTGTCAGACACAGGGCTTGATTTTGTGGTAGTCTTGTGTGGAGCCAGGATTCAATTATTCTTGTTGCATTCCTTCTTCTGACTTATGGTATTCTATGAAATATACAGCACGTTCTACTTCATATCAGTGGCTATCAGTAAAACATAAGGACCTGCACTCAAGGTCCTCAAACAGCTTGTTTGCTGGCAGATGTCAGTAGGTCTTTCTCATTCAGTTGCATGTTTTCCTTTTCATGTTCTTCACCTTGATCATTAGAAAACTTGAAGAGGCAGAGAAAGGGAAAGAAAAATGTATAAGTTCTGATGCAAGTCTGGAAAGCCTAGAGCTCTATATGCATGTATAATTATTAACTTAAATGTCATTACGATGTAAAGTTGCCCTACCCATGGGTGTATCCAGCCTCCTGTGAGCTAGTGTCCAGCAAAGCAGGCGTTGTGATCATTCTACAAGTCTGCTGCGAATTGGGCCTTCCAGTAGGCAATGTTCTAGATTTCAGAATTGCTCGTTCCTTATTCCATATGTTACTGTTGTTATAGTTGATGTTTGTTATAATGGAGCTGTCTTAACCAAACTCTAATCTTTTAAAAAAATCTGTGCTAAATCAAGTGATACTTGAACTTTTCAAGTATGTGAAGAGTTGTTTATATCCTGATTGTCACAAGTTAGGTGAATTGACTCTTTAATGCATTTTGTAGTAAAGATCTTCACTATCATTTCTATAAATGCCATAAATATTTCAGATAACTTTTAAAAAGTTATTTCCTTTTACATAAAAGGAGTGGTTATGTTCTTTTTCCAATAAAAACAGAAATGCTACATAGCTCACCTTTCAAGGGTTTGAAACTGGAAGCAATTACAGTGTATTATAGAAAGAACTGTTTTAACAATCACCTGAGAAGAAAAGTAAGTATTTCCAGTTCAGTATTACAATTATCTTGACAATAGAGGTGTGTGGGCTTTGCCATTTTTAGTTAAAAAATGTGCTACATTTTTTTTTTTAATTATTTTAAATTGGACAATAAGCTTTGAAGAAGGGAGGTGATCACTTTGAAGATGGGTTTAGAACTTGTTTTATCCCATCAAAATTTCACTACTATGATGATCTTCCAACTTAATTGTCTGTAACACTGGTTTTGCAGAGCACATGTTGTGTGAGGTTTGGCTTTAGCTCGTATCTGACTGCTCCAGTGAGGCGCAGCAGCACAATAGTAGCAAGAATTTTTGCTTTCTGTAGCCTTGAATTCAGTTCTTCCTACCATTGGGACTTGGGATCTTTACTGTTTTCAGATTTGTGTGTGTGACCAAAGTAGCCTGTATGACACATGATCTTGGAATAAGACAATCTTTAATGGCTAAGCTCTAAGTAGTATTGAAGATGCTTCAACATCTAGATGTGTAGAGCTGTAAATCAGCTCAGAACGTGAATAGGTCTCTTACACATGCATTGTACTTGAAGTGGACAGATGTAGAGTAATGGAGTGAATAACTAGGAGTTTTTGGTTTGTTTGTGTTTGTTTTTTTTTAATATAATAGGCTGTAAATTTGTTAAAGTGTTGTTGTTGCCTGATTTTAGGCTATTAGGGAGTACATTGATTTCATGCTCCATTTTTCAAGTTTTAATCCTGTAAATAGCTTCCTTGTTGAAATGGTTCTGCAATTCAGAAAGGCATCTATGTTTGATCGGCAGTTATTTTTCTGGAAAGTGTGCTAGACAGATTGGTCAAGTTCAAGGCCTCAGCTGCAAAAGGCCAGCCATGGGTGCCTCTCTGAGCTTTGCTTTTTGTTGTTGTTGTTTGTTTATTTATTTATTTATTTATTTATTTTTACCTTTTACTAAAGTAGATTGGGTAGTTCTGCCCCATTGACCACTGGAGCATCCCTCTTTAGCCAGGGTACCTGGTTATGTTTTGGTCTTTGGGAGTCTGAAATTGATACCAAGTCAGAAAACAGGATCTGAAAGAAGAGTGCTATTTTACTATTGGTATTTAAAGAAAAAAGAAAGCCATTGATCTAGTGCCATTGTTTAGCCTTTCCTTCCATTACTATCTCCCTGCTTTGTGTTCATTGTATGACTATGAATTTTACTCAGCCCGAGATGAAGTGCAGCTGACATACAGAGATGTGAGTGCAGACATAATCATTTCATTCTGAACAAGAAAATGTTTCAGTCAATTAGTTTGCTTTGTATTCTTTGTTCTAACTTACGTTGTGGGTTATTGATTCTGCTCTCTGACTGTGGCAGTTTGGGTTAAAAATAAAAATAAACAAACATTACCAGAGGGTGGTTTCTGTTACCTTGTGGTTTTTACCACTGGATGGTTTGAGTGGTCTTTCAGCCTTTGTCTACTAGTACTCTCTGTTACCAGCAGGAGGTTAGTACAGGTGAGAATGTTTCTATGCCAAAGTTACTGTATTTTGGGGATTAAGAGAATTCTAACAGCAAAAATGTGGGCTAGATTCTCCCATGTGGCATCAGTATCAGCAAATGGGATCAGGATGGTTGTGCACTACTACAGTTGTAGCGAGAGAAACTCATGATGTGTACTGTCATGTATTTGTCAGGTCTTCTGAGAGAATGTTTGGATACTGCTATGAAAGATGATACAAACTTACGTAGCTTACTGCAACACATACTTTTCTTCTAATTATTGATGATGAGTTTCAATTGTGTCTGCTTCCAATATTTGTAATTCTGCGTAGACTTTCTTGGATAACTGCTAAAACTGTGGACAAGTTTGTTAAGCTGTTTCTTCCGCTGGATTAGGTATGCTGTTATTTGTGTTAATGGATAGGGTAATTCAAGATGAAAGGAGGCAAAAAATATATCTTTTACAGAATTGTAATTTTTCTTGCAGTGTATCCCTATATCGGGGAAATTGCCGACCTCTGCGGTTCGAGCCACCAATGCTGGATTTCCATGAACAGTAAGTTGATAAGTCTTCTAATAAGTTCACTTAAATCTGAAGAGCTTTGAAAAGCAAAGGACAGCTTGGTGTACAGAGAGAAGCTTCAGTGCCTGACTCATACTTCAGGACAATGTAAACTGAAGTGATGACATTTCAAACATTCTTGTTAGCAGTTCAACAGAGGAGAAAAAACAGTCCAAGTATGCCTTAGTGCAGCAATGCTTGTGAGGAACTTCCCCCATCTTCATCCAGAGCTGTTGCTGGGTGAAAGTCTGTTTCATTTACGGGGGATCCATGGACTATGAACGATATTTCCTACTCCTTGTTCGTAGGAAAGGCTAAACATAGGGGTAGTAATTACAGATGTGCAAGGTGAGACCTGTGTATTGATACACAGTATACTTGTTTCTGAAACAGGAGGAGATGTAATTGTGTACTGGTTACTAAGAATGGCTTTCTAGAAATAGCCTTTATCCAAAAAAAGAAAGTTGGTGTCACTATGTGGTGAAGTTATCTGGAGATACCTCATTTTACAGAATGTGTCAGTCTGCCTAAATATAATCTAGTATAGGAACTCTTTATTTTTTGGTTGTAGTAAAGATGTAACAAATCACTCTCAGCTCTTCATTATTCTTTCAAAATATCAAATATTTGTTTGCTTCTGTCCGTAATTGGTCATAGATAAGAGGATAACAAAGTTCTAAGCTGAGAAGTAAAATATAGAATGGTAAGTCTGCCTCCACTGCATCCCTAACAAACATTATTGTGTTGTAGTTAACAAGTTATAATGTTGAGTGTGGTACAAACATAGAAACTTGTACAGCAGTTTGCACTTCACAGAATCATAGGATCACAGAACTACACAGGTTGGAAAAGACCTTAAAGATCATCAAGTCCAACCACAACCTAACCATGATACCCTAACTAACGACCCTCTGCTACATCATGTCCCTGAGCACCACATCCATACAGTTTTTAAACACATCCAGGGATGGTGACTCAACCACATCCATGGGGAGCCTATTGCGGTGCTTCCAGTTCCTTCAGTCTCTCCTCATAGGGCATATTCTCCAAGCCCTTCACCAGCCTTGTTGCGCTTTTTTGGACCTGCTCCAGCACCTCAGTGCCCATTCTTTATTGTCAACTAGAGTTCCTGTAAAAATGTTTTTGATTTAATTTTAAGTGAATTTGTTAAAACCAAGTAAATGTTGTATTGATAGTAATTCCAGAATTGGACAATGAAAATATATTTTTAGTAGTTTTTTGATTCTCATTGTCTATAAATGAAATGCTCTATTGATGTAGTTCGAAGTCTGCTAATTTTACAAGTCACCTGTATATTCCAGACTTACCTGAAGAGGCTGTATGTGCTACTTTTTTGTGGATTTCCAATCTACTTTTCTTTTTAATAAATGAACTAAAAGTACTTCATAAACTGACATGAATACTTCAAGCTGTTCTCCATTACACTTTTGTTCTTTATGTAAGCTGAAAGCACCAAAATAGTATAGATCTGATGTACTATTAAAATAGTGCAAATCAATTACTTACAAAGAAGCACAAGGGATTTTGTACAATAAATATAGATCTCAGGGATTGATGGCTTTTATTTGTTAATACAGGGAACCTGTGTGCATGTGTCAGAACTTGGATCATTGTGGGTTGTTACTTTTTTTGTAATTTTAATCTAAAAGTCTGTTATCCTTAATTTAGCTGTTGTAATTTAGATAATATCCTCAGGCAGAAATAATCTAATTTATTAAGACTTAGAGTAAGATGTGAAAAACAGCTTTAGAAAAGGTTTTGATATGGAGCCCGAGTGTTAGGTTTAAAAATCTACCCTTAGGCATTTAAATAGAGGTGAACAGACTTGGAGAAGTGATGAGCAACTCAACTTTATGATCTGAATAAACTGCATATACCATGCACCTTTGGAAGTAAAGCAATTCATACTTAATCTTTTGTCTTTTAAACTGGGCACTTTTTTGGTATTCACTTTCTTTTCTTTTCGAGTTAATAATAGATAATAGAAAAGTTCTAAAATACGTATTTAGTTTCTGAATATGAGTTGTACCTAAGGTGTTTTGTTAATAGGTAGCATTTAGTAGAGCAAGCTTGTTCAAAGGTCATATTGATGCAGAGCCATCAACATGTATCATTGCTAGGCTGAAGGAAGTTGCAATATTTAATTTCAGTCATAAGGTAACCCATTCTTCATGTGGTATTTTTAGTCTGCAACTGCTGTTTGGATTTAATCAGATCTTTCAAAATCATGCCAAGTTAAATATCTATGATAATAGTGGAAGTCTATTCTACCTAGGGATCCTATAAAATCAGAACTGGGATTCAGTTGCTAATAAGTCCTACAGACACACTTCATTGTGCTCTACCTGCAGATGAGATTACAGTGGTTGCAAGATTCTATTATAGAAGAGTTGATTTTGTAATGCTGCTTTAATATAAAATAATACGGTATTCTACCACTTTGAAGACGGTCCAAATAATCTCAGACTTATCACAAGAAATGTGTGCTCTATGTTAGGATATGCAAATCTTTGCTTCAAAAGATCTAAAATGTTCTTGGTATACTTTAAGCCTCTGGGAATGGGGTGGGACCAGGGCAGGTTCTTTCAGATCAGTGATCCAAGAAACTGCCTAGACTAAATGGATTATCGCTCATTTTTTTTAATATGGGAACCTTCTCTTTTTTTATTTTTAATGTTAAAGCAGTAATCATTGGGTAGTCTTCTGTAACTTTGAAAGGTGATTGCCCAGAAGTTGTTTGGCAGGATGGTCACTGTCTGTAAAGCTTCCCATGTTTGAGATGCATCTTCATATTTGAGCTGTTGCAGGTGGTCCGTCTAGATGGAGATGCACTATGCAGATGCATTATGATGCAGTGTAGTTTTCATTCTCTTCTTGTTTCTGCTTTTCATTAATATATTTATTAAGGGTGCTGGGACTTATAAGATACCTACAAGGTACCTACAACGTACAGCCAAGCATTTATACTGCATGTTTTATAAACTTCAAATGCATGAGGTTGAGATTGTGGGATTTTTTTTTTTTTTAATGTTACAAAATGAAGTGTTCACTGCTATTGGAGTTTAAACATAAGAAACAGTTGACGGTAAGTTAGCATTTAGTCCAGATGTACCTCTGTTTTTGTTTGCTTATGAAAGTGCCACCAAAGCAAATAATCTTTTATTGTACTTCTAAGTTCATTCACATTACAGCTGGTGACACTATTGGTTGAGTCTGTGCTAGTACTGTTTTGTACACAGGGTTTTGCTAACTGTTTAGAAGAAATATGAAGTGTCTTGCAGGATCTGATTCCTAACATAAAATGTGACATTTGCTGTGTTTTTCAAGTTATGTGGGCACAAACTTTTTGTTAGGTTTAATATGTAAACATTCTTGATTTAAGAACAAACAAAAATAATGAATAACAAACAAGAAAAAAAACACACTGAAATCTGGAAGCAGCTAAACAATTGGCTGATAGGCTTGTGTCTGGATCCCTTCTGGTTTTTGTTTGTTTTGCTTTTCCTGGTTAGTGAGACAAGTTTGCATTCTGAAACTTCTGGTTTCAGTTACTTCAGTTAGTGAAGTATCTCACTTGGGTCACTCAGCCTGCAGTGCTTATAGTTGCATGTGAAACAGGAGAATGTTCTAGTCACTGATTCTGTACTCTTGAATATCAGGAACTTCCTTCATAGAATCACAGAATCACCAAGGTTGGAAAAGACCTCCAAGATCTGTCTGCCTATCACCATTATTTCCCACTATTTCCCACTAAACCATGTCACTCAGTACAACATCTAAATGCTTCTTGAGTGCCTTCAGGGTCAGTGACTCCATCTCTTCCCTGGGCAGCCCATTCCAACACCTGAATGCTCTTTTGGAAAAAAAAATTTCCTCATGTTTAACCTGAGTTCATGTGAGGAGCTTGTATTTTTTCTAAGAATGGGTTACAGAAGGCAATCCTGTAGGTAACTCCCACTATTTGCTAATATAAGTGGAAAGCTGTTGGGTGATTTCTGTACTCTCTCCAGTCTTGCTGAAGGGAACAGGAGGTGGAGGAATAATTCATCTGCTGAGTTTACATTCTTGGGCTTTTACTTATATACTGGCATCATTTTTATAAATCAAGCCATCTTTTTTTTTTTTTTTTTCCTAAATGAAAGCATCTCAACTATATGCAGCAAGAAAAAAAAAAAGTAATTATTCTTTTAAAAGGACAGTTTCTCAATCTGTGTTTGCTTTGTAGTGAGTACTTTAAGTACTTCAATAAATTTGTGAGTTTGCGCCAATAGCTCGAGGATTTGTTTCCCTGACTCCTTGCAGAAACTGCTTTCCTTTAGTTAAGAGTATGCCTCTTTATCTCTAGAGCTGAAACAAACTCCATTACAAACATGTGCTTACGATGTACTGGAGATGGTAACTCAGATCTGGAAAGAGTTGAGTTGTAACAGTAAAAATGATGCATCAACACAGGCTTATTTACCCACTGGAACAGGCACATCGCCCTTGTTAATTACTATCTCCTCATCCACACATTAGTATCTGCTTTTTATCAGTGAAGGTGGACCTAGCATTTTTGCAGAGAAAAAAGATCAGGAGCAAGATCTGGCATGTTTTGACAATTCCTGTTTGCCTGAAAGTGTGAATCTATGCCATCGTATTGCAGAGGGGAATATTAGTTGTGACTGCTTCACTGTACAATTTGGCACCAGTAAGCACTGTACTTGTGCAGATTACTGTGGCTAGATAAGTCACAGCCTGGAGAGTATCTCCTAGTTGGTTGTTGCCTGGGATGTATGTTTGTTAAAGGTGTCTGGTACACACTGTTTTACTTGAATTTTACCATGTCTCAAAAGAGAGGAAAAGAAAGGTAAAATTTGTCTTATTTCCCTAATTTTGGCTAACATCAGGGTTAGTGTGCACAAGGAAAGCAGTAGCTGAGCAATGCAAAATATTAGACTTGCTGTTAGGAAATCAAAATGGTCTACGAAGTCATAAAATAAATAGGTAGCCCTAGCAATAGAATTCCTTTTTAGTGACTTCTTTTATCACATGTAATGTGTTTGTCTGCAATTTGAAGTTTGAAGGACTGTGATGTCTGTCATGACTATTTCCCTACTGTTGTTTGTTTTTTAGTAGTCTTTAGCCTCACAGACATACTGACTTAAATTTGCCTCTTTTCAGTACAGGAAAATTGTTCTTGCCTTAAAATGTTGCTGTTGTTTGGAACATTTCCTGTGACAGTGTATTATACTTCCAAGCTACCGTCCTGGTGTGGGAACAAGATAGCACTTCAGTCTTAGCAAATCATTCAAGATAATTTCTTGGCTTTCCGCTTTTTCACACATTAAAGATCATAACAAAGTGGTACTTTAATCAACTCTGATCCTAGTTTTCAGTACAGAGTTGGTTCTCTCCAGAGACCACAAGCAATATGCTAGTCATGTCGGTTGCTCATAAGCAATACAGTGCTTAAAGTCTGCTTGTATTCTATTACTTCCTGCTGCTGTGGTTGGCTGGAATTATTCTGCTTGATTCTTGGCTTTGGCTGTTAAATTCCTCTTACAAAGATTAATTAGAGTGAAGAAGATTGTTTCACCTTCTTGGAGAGCTGCTGAACATGGTCAGGGAAGAGAACTGTCAAGAAACCATTCTGTGACAGGCAATAGGGTGCTGCTGGGAGCTTGTCTTCAGCTGGAGAATGTGAGAAGTTGCTGTGAGAACAGAAGAACAACAGCTGATCCTCAAGAAAGCCTGAATGAGCTTTTTTTTTGTGTTGGAGGAGTTGGAGATATATATATATATATATATATATATATATAAAAAACATTTGTTTGTCAGTAGGATCATGAAATGCTTGTTCAAGGCATGGAGACTTGCTCTAAGTAATGAATTCACTGTTAAATGAGCTTCTATAAGGCAGCAATTTATGTTCAGTTACCAAGCAGATAAAATACTCAAGTCCATATATACTGATGTCATTGAAGGAGAGTTTGAAAGAAGAGGATTACTCAAATGTTCTAGCATTAGACCATTTTACTACTTCTGATTGTGAAAATAGCGTATCTTTCTTGTTAGGTACCGAGTTAAAGGATAATGCAATGTTAAGTAAGCCTTCATAAGAAGTAATAAATAAACAAATATCAAGGAAAAAAAATGTAAAGTTTGCCTTTATTTAAGGTAGAGTTTATATATATATATATTACTTAAACATTTAAGCAAAGTTATATTGTCAGTGTTTCAGATGCTATATGTGCCTATTTAGTTAAGGGGACAAAACCTGTTGTTCTGTTTGCTAGAAATCTTAACAGTATAAAATGTTTTCTTCCCTTTTCCACAGGCCAGTTGGAATGCCAAAAATGGAGAAAGTTTACCTACATAACCCTAGCTCAGAAGAAACAATTACACTAGTATCAATATCTGCTACAACATCGCATTTTCATGCCTCATTTTTTCAAAATAGGGTAAGTTATTCTGTTTTCTCAAAGTGAGCTTTTTCTTTGCTTTCTGTATGTGAGCTTGATTCCTGCCCAACCCTGCTTCCTTAAGTGAGCTATTTATTTATAATTATATACCTAAAAATATTAAGATACCTCAGTTCTTGATCTCAAATCAGCTACCAAAAAATTTGAACTGAGTATGGAGTCATATGCAAACCCTACTAGAAAAGAAGCAGCTAAATATTTCTTAGTTCTAACTAGGGTGTAAGTATATGCTGTCACTAGCAGCAGGTAGCTTTGCTCTTGTGACCATTAAGTGTTCTGTACTTCAGAGCCTATGCACAAGTATGATTTTGTTCTTAGAGTCCTGTGAAAACAGTAGATTCAATTAAGAGGTATTAGTCTGAAGCAGTCACTTCAATCCAGTGTAACTATTGCAGTCATATCGTAAGAACTTGTAAGCTGAAAAGCAAGGTGTCAGTAGGTTTAACTCTTAACCAAGTTACCGTCAGATATAGTCTTCTAGTTTCAGTTTTGTGCATAGGATGTGTGGTTTAGCAGGGTCCAACAAACATTAAAAAGCCCTTGCTTCAGAAAAGCTGACTATAATGCAGCCTTTCTCACTTTTCAAAGTTCTGTGGTAATTACCTTTCTCCTGTGTTCAGTGAGCTCAGTCCAAGGTATTTCTACATAATGGTGAATTCTGAATTTACAGTTTAGCCTAAAAATATGGTTGAATATAATTTTGCAATATACGGTAGCTGTAAAATAATGTTTTATCTTATTACACATCTGCATGCATTTCTCCAAGTCTATTGTAGACTTTCTAACTTCAGTGTTCCATAAAGCACAAATGAACATCTGTAGCACAGAAAATGTTTATCTGCAATGTGCAATGACCTCAATAAACCAGCTTTTTCTTCTGCTTGCCTTTCTTTTCCCCCAGAAAATTCTTCCAGGAGGCAATACATCCTTTGATGTAGTTTTCCTCGCAAGAGTAGTGGGAAATGTAGAGAACACTTTATTTATTAACACTTCCAACCATGGGGTATTTACTTATCAGGTAAGATAAGTGGAGAACAATCTGAAAAAGTTGTAAAATGTGAATCAGCCTTTTGGCTGTATCTATTACTATGTGTATAACCACACAAGAGTGTTTTTCCAGACAAGTTAAAGAACCTTCCAACCAAGCTGCTTGTTGTAATGCAGTTATATCAACGTAAATATCTATAGGCCAGTAATGTAAGCCAGATCACTGGAAATTATATGGGGTTTTCTGTGTGTGTTAATGTCTCATTGCAATGATCCAACTTTCTCATCTGAATCAGTGATAAGACAATTTCATTCATTATACTGGCAAAAAGAAAAAAAAAAAAAAAAAGTCCATTTACTTGAGATTCAAAAAGATAAACTGTGCAGGTGAGAGAAGCTGAAAAATGAGAGCATTATAAAGTCCTTAAAGTTGGAAGGGGCCTCTGAAGACCAGACCATCTTACCCAACTCCCATGCCATGAACAGGGACACCACAGCTAGATCGGGTTGCCCAGGGCCTGATCCAGCCTCGCCTTGAAAGTCTCCAGGGACAGGGTATCAACCACATCCCTAGGCAACCTGTTCCAGTGCCACACCACCCTCACTGTAACAGACTTTTCCCTTGTATCTGACCCAAATCTACTCTCGTGAGCTTAAAGCCATTTCCCCATGTTCTATCACCACAGTCCCCTTCTTTCCTGTAGCACCCTTGTACCGGAGGGTCACTGTCAGGAAATCCTCATGTTAAGGGAATCTCGCTCTTACATTTCAACATTTTGAAAACCACAAAAGCCTTTCCTGTGTAGATGCTTTGTTCCATGAGCTTATTAAAGGATTTAATACCTTTTTAACCTTTAGTTAGTATTTTGTATTTCAAGGTATCAGAATAAAGATATTATTTTGATGTCCTGTGATATAAACACGTCAGTGTAATCAAGTAGTGGCTATTGGAAATACTTGTTTTCTGTAAAGGAAACCAATTTTCAGTGCTTTAGCATGATGTTAATTTTAAATGCTCAGTGAGAAATAGATTAAATAATTAATTAAAAAGAATATTTGGGAGACTGTTTAAAAACTGCATGTATATTAAATGCTTCAGCAATTATATACAGCTGCTTAGGCTTGTTTTTTTTTCCTTCTTTTGTCCTAGGTGTTTGGCATTGGAGTATCGAACCCCTATCGTTTGCGCCCCTTTATTGGGGCACGAGTTCCTGTAAATAGCAGTTTTTCTCCTATAATAAATATACATAACCCTCACAGTGAACCTTTGCAGGTGAGTCTAAGAGCATTAAATGCTCGTTCATTTATGAGATTAGTCTGAAATTTTATTGATTTTGATATTTCATAAATCTGTTTGAACTGTAAATCTATGTGACGCCGAGCTTTGTGTTATATAGTTGCATTTCTGTTTAAATGCTGATCAGTTGTTCAAGAAATTATAGATTACATTCACAAATCTCTTTAGTTTGCTGAATTGAGGTTTTACTATGGATTTTCCATTTTTAAAATGTCATAATTACTGCAAGATGGAGAACTACACCTCACTGGTAATCAAGGAAAGTAATGAAGCCTATGAAGTAATATAGATTTTGCATTTTTAATCCAGGCATGTCTTTTAGCTTCCTTCTGCTCATTTTGCAATTTTGTGTTGTTGTTGTTGTCAACCAAATATTTCATGAGGTAATCTGATTTTAATTAGTGATGAACTTCATTATTGATCAACAGTGAGGAAAGAAGAATGCTCCCTTGATCCTATAAACACAGCCAGAAAAGTCCACCAGTGAAATGTGAATAAAATATGATCAACGTCTCTCTAGGCTGTATTTAGAATATAGTAGTAGTATTATTTCTCACTATCAGCAGTGCCTTTACTGTGAACCTTTATATGTAACGGTGGTGCAGTGTTCTTGTATCAAGGCAGGATTAATGAATGAAGTGATACCTGAACATAACCAAACTAGTAAATCAGTAGCCCAGTAGAGAAATGGTAAATGGTTAATGATTCATAAACTGAAATTCCACAGAAAACACAATGCACTAGCCAATAGTTTTATCATAATTAGAAGTGAATTTATTAAGAGACTGCAGTGGTCTAATAGTTGCTGATCCCTTACATTGCGCATTATATTTTCTGATAACTGAAAGGGACTCCCCTTAATGATATGTTAATGTTTTCCCTTTGTCTGCTCCAGGTAGTAGAAATGTATTCCAGTGGAGGTGATCTCCATTTAGAGCTTCCAACAGGTCAGCAAGGAGGTACAAAGAAGCTATGGGTGAGTAGTAATATCTTGCAGCATCTGCTGTAGATGTTTAGAGAATTTTTATTCTGATACGATTTTAGGATTGTGTTCGTTTGTTTGTTTAACCAAATGTTTGTCTTGCAATCAGTGAAAAGAAGCCCATATAAACTGAAACAATAACAGGATCTATTAGCTGTATGATAATAAAAATTGAAAGAAGACCTTAATTTCAAGAAGCCATCACCATTTAACTGTTCTTTTTTGAGATGAGAAAATGAATTGCACCCACTTGAGCATACAGGACAGTGTAGTCCTTCTTATGACTTGCAAGCTGGATTCAGCCTATGAGAGGATCATAAAACAAAACTTTTTTTTTTTTTTTTAACTGAGCAAGTCCTTCCTGCAAATCACTGCGAGTGTTTATGTGAGTTGAAAAAGCAGCTGAATGAACTTAGGAAAGAACAAATTGAGAACTATAAAACAGCAGTGTGTCCAGCAGTAGTAGATCTCTGGATCATGATTCAAGAGTGGCTAGAAATGGCTCTGGAAAGTATGCATGCCCTGCACCACATATCTTAAGCCAGTGACAGAATAATGGGTTACACAGACACTTGGTCTGGCCTATTAAATCTGATTTGTAGTGTTCTTTGTGACACATACTGGTATCTTCACGGGAAATAAGTTTTAGATGCATTCAGAAGATGAAGCACGGGCTTTGTGCTGTAAATTGCACTCGTAGTAATGTCCAACTAGATACCAAAATTGTTTTCCTCTGTGATGGATATTACTGCTTTTTTTTTAATATATGTTTTTGTCTGGGAGAGACTTAAAAGTCACTGGGATTCAAAATTTCTCACTCCAAATATCCTTACAGCCATTGTCTGTTGTATCTGTTGCAATGAATAAAGCCACAATATTTCCAAGCCAACAAGGAAAATCACAACAATTAATTTCTGGCTTTTCTGGAGAAAGTCTGTGAGAATGGCTGTAACTTTGTTTTAGGTACACATATTGCAATGGAGCAGAAGTACAACTCACAAGCATTTTAAACATCAGAGGAAAGGGCAAACATAGTGGGAACCGGAAATAAGGAATAAAATCAGATTTAAAAGAAGAAATGAAGGTTCTAATATTTTGACACAGCTTTACTCAGATGGCATTGCTTCTAAAGATACCCCCTTTCTCATGAGCAAAAGAAAGCGTAAGGGCACTGTTGAATTCTGTAATCATTAGTAGGTATATAAACAACTTACCTGTTTGATGTGGTTAGAATCACCAACAAAACCATAAAAGATTTTTAAATGTCTACCTCAGATCTAGTTCTGTTTCTTCAGCTAATAGCTATTCAGCTTCCCAAAGACAGGTTGCCAGTTAAAGCCTTGATGACAAGCATGCAAAAGTTACACAGAAGGGCAGTTAGGTTAATACTATTTAGCATT
Organism: Excalfactoria chinensis; assembly: GCF_039878825.1. Classification (NCBI taxonomy): domain Eukaryota; kingdom Metazoa; phylum Chordata; class Aves; order Galliformes; family Phasianidae; genus Excalfactoria; species Excalfactoria chinensis. Next base: position 124,973,902 of record NC_092825.1, read on the forward strand.
AATCTCCGTGTATTTCAAAGCAACCACTGGCATTTCAAATCAGTAAGACAACTAGAAGTGAAACCAGTAGGTGGAGGCACACAGATTTAGCAGAAGAGAAAGCAGAAGAAATGATCTGAAACATGGTTATGATACTTGAATGTATTCTGTCAAATTGTTTGTTGTTGTCTCGAGTGGTATTGATGTCAAATGTTTTGATGATTGGATGAAGCAGTCCACGGACGCAGGAGCATTTTTGTGATCACTATTTTATGGTACTTCAGGGATCCAGACAAACTTTGGGTGATCTCTGATTATTCATATGGAGGAGTCAAACTGCATCCCTGGAAACAATGAAGCAGTTTGTTTGTGTTAGGTTTGTGAATAAGTGAGAGCAGAATTTGCTTCTCTGTATATTTTTTAAATCAGAGACTCTCCAAATGTAGTTACTGTGACTACCAGCAATTCTGTACTGTTTTAATTTGTGTTTAGCTAGACGGGTTTGACGTTTGTGTATGTGTGTGAAACTGTATGTGCTTTGTGTCTACTTTGGAGGAAAAACAATTAGTATATATAAAAATAGCATTTGATGTTACTGAACTCAATAACGTTTTTATCATTAATCTCTGATCCTTTTACCACAGTTTTAAGAAATAAAACTGAAGAGGGTAATGAAAGCCCTCTTCTATATACCTGGTTTTAATCAGTGTCATATTTGTTGGGAAAAACTATCCAAATGAAATTTAATGGTAACTTTAAAAACATGCAGGCTGTGTCTTGCTTCCATTGCTTCTTTTTCTCTTATCATACAATTATGCTCGATACTTCTATTGTAGCTTTTGCTGTAGCTGCTCTTCTTATAATTACTACAATCTCACAGATGTTCTTTTAATGTTCTGTTAGGAAATACCTCCCTACGAAACAAAAGGAGTGATGAGAGCCAGCTTTTCTTCAAGAGAAGCAGATAATCATACAGCATTCATTAGAATAAAAACAAATGCCTCAGACAACACAGAATTTATCATTCTTCCCGTCGAGGTAGAAGTTACAACAGGTTTGTAGAAAAGCATTTTTGATATTATTTAGCTTAATGAACTTGTACAGTAAGAAAATGGTAATGTTTCTTTTTCTTCCCTTAAAGCACCAGGAATCTATTCATCAACAGAAATGCTAGATTTTGGTACGCTACGAACACAAGGTAAAGCTGTGCTTCAGATCTCAAAGTATTTGTAAGGGGCGAGAGTGGTTATCTTCGTGCTATTCCTGGTAGATTGTGAGATTATGATTTTGTTTTTTCTTGAAGAGCCAGAGTTTCAAAAATAGGAAAACAGAGCATTGCTGCTATGCACAAATGTGTTTGCCTTCCAGTAAACTTGGGATGTGTACGAGCAAACAGTAGTTTCCACATCTAGTTATAAGTCAAGTCCTGACAGGAGTCTTAAAACTTAGTTGCATGTAGCTTAGCCTGAAAACCGCTGTTGGTTTACTTCATTGTTTTTAGGGAAAGATTGCTTTATAGCTACAAAGCTTTAATATCTTTCATACATAAGAAGTAGAAGGAGTATGCAAACTTGGTTAAGTTGTTTATAATTTCTTCTTTTTTAAAAGATTATTTATACATTTGTGCCATATGTTTTGCATTATAAATTAGTATTGCGTGGTGAGATCAAAAAGATTATTTATGCTTGACAGAAGGTAATAAAACTGAAGGTATCTTTTCAAACTGTAAAAGGACTTAACAGTATTAACGAATCAGTCCATATATATCATCTTTAAACCAACAAAGAAAAAAAAACTCAAGAAAAATAGCTTCTAAGTACTTTTCCATGCAACATAGCTAACACATAAGATTACCAAATAAGATTGTCTCTGCTAGTCCAACTGGCTAAAATAATGCATTTTACTATTGTTAGCTGGTGCATTTCTTAATGTGTTACAAATAAATGTTGTTAACTGATGCATGTAATATTTACTGCTATACAAAAATGAAGTTTAAAATGTCATGTTCCAGCTACTTTGGCTGTACTACCAAGTTAATGCAGCTCTTTAAAGCTAAACAACAGTGGATTTATGTGAAACTAGCCAGCCCAGATAACTTTGTATAAGGTTTTCATATTAATGTAGCCTAATAGTCAGGTGTGTTTTTTGTTCTTTAACAGATCTGCCAAAAATTTTAAATCTGCATTTATTAAATTCAGGAACAAAAGATGTGCCAATTACAGTAAGTTTTATTTCCTTTCAATTTGAAACTTTCTACCTGGATTTACTTCATTACATGATAATTTATCATTTCCAGCTTCACCGTGCAGTGTTCAGAAATAGAAGCTAGATGACAGATGACTTAAAATATGACTTACTATTAAGAAATCATGTATATGCATGGTAAAATTAATGTGCTTCACAGCCTCCTTTCACCAGATATATTGAAATATCTATATTATGTCTACAATATCTTAGGGTCCCTAAGCTTTTCAGGGAGGCCAGAAACCTCCCGTGGAGCAGAAGGGCAAAAGCTCGCTTGATCTTGATTGGACAGGCTGAGGGAGTTGGGTTTGTTCAGCCTGGAGAAGAGAAGGTTGCGGGGTGACCTCATTGCAGCCTTTCAATACCTGAAGGGAACTTACTCCCAGGAGGGGAGCAAACTCTTCGAAAGGGCTGATAATAGCAGGACTAGGGGAAATGGTTTTAAGTTAAAAGAGGGAAGATTTAGGTTGGATGTTAGAGTGAAGTTCTTTACTAGGAGAGTGGTTAGGTCCTGGAACAGGCTGCCCAGGGAGGTTGTGGATGCCCCGTCCTTGGAGGTGTTCAAGACCAGGTTGGACGGGGCTCTGGGCAACCTGATCTAGTAAAGACGTATGTTTGGTGGCCCTGCTAGGCAGGGGGGTTGGAACTACATGATCCTTGAGGTCCCTTCCAACCCGGGTCATTCTGTGATTCTGTGATTCTACTTATAATTCCAGTTTGGCATACGAGAGATAAAGGTTCTGTGGGATTGTTTGTCTACATCAGAGTCCTTTAAAGCATACGAAGTAATGTTCCAATGTAGTCTTATGAGATGAGCAGAGAGTAGCTTTTAGAAACAGACTGTAAAGTGGCCCTTGTTTTCTTGAGTCTGTCTCATCTGTATCTTGAATAAGAAAAAGGCCTGAGAACACTCAAGAGTCCTTTCCTGTGAGATTGCTACAGCTGCAAATAGTGTAGACAGTTTCAGAATTTGAGTTTTAGGATTTTCTGTTTTTATTTCAGATTTTTTGCTGTATTCCTGTGGTTCATGCATACCTCTTTCCTGTGTAATTTCTCACAGGATTTTTCTTTGCTCAATATTTTTCTCACTTCTTCCTTCTCTTCCTTATGTCTTCCTTGTTTTCCACATTTGTGTGTATTGGTAGCTATATATTGTCCAAGTGCATTTTAAAAAGTGTTGGAGTGTTGAAAAGAAACCAAAGGGGCTAGAGGTGTGACTGAAGGACTGGCAAAGGTTTCTTACTGAGCTCTCGGAAAGCATTATTTTGTTGTTAAAGCTTTAACTGTGGAGAATGATATTTTAAGAGTAGAGGTTTAATAAGAACATAAGACAGGATACTGGATGCTGAGGCTAGACAAACTTATGGTAGAAACAGGGTACCTATTTAGTAATGAGAATAGCTTTCCACTGTAGCAATAGTCCGTTGCAATTTCTGCTAAGTTATTATTCATGGATAATTGTCAAGTCAAGACAAGTTAATAGTATAGTATAAGATAATTTAATTTGTGGCAGATGATTTTAAGGTCCCTTGTGGCCTTGTATGCTAGAAAACACACCATGGAGTGTGGTAATATGTTCTAACTGAAAAGTTTTTCTCTCCACCCTCTCTAAAAAGACCTGTATATAATTCTTACAATTAGAGAATCTGTAAATTTACTAGTTATTTTTCAACTGTCTGCCTTCATGTCATGTCCATATTCTTACGCTTGCCAGGTTTTCTGTAAGGTGTGTGACATACTTCACGAGTGCAATGCAAATAACTTTATGTTCAAACTGCCAGAATCAAATCTAGTATCAGATTAATTAACACCTAATTCATACTTCTCCAGAAAAAAAAATAATCTTCCCTTTTTTAAAAGCTATTGTCGCTGTGTTTCTGACTGTAGGCCATAGACCACAGACTACTCCAAATGAATTATTCTTTTATAATGTATCAAAGCAATGAATTTAGGTGTCTTGGAGGGCTCTGGAACTTACATTCATGGTAAAGTTACTTCATTTAAGCCTAAATGTGATATATTTTTCAGTGTCACTTATAGCATGTCTGAGTCAAGTGCTCGTATTAAAGCACAATTTGTGAAGTTTGTGAGTTGTATAACCTTACTAGTGTTTCAAACACTGTGGATTTCTGCAGCTATGCCAATTTTAAGGTGGTAAACAAGAGTAAAGATTTCAGCGAAGAATCTAGTGATTAGTATATTTCTAAGGAAGCTGAAGAAATGGATTTCTGGTCCTCTAGAACTAGAGTTTAAAAGCAGTGAGGCAGAACTCTGCCATAACTTTAATCTTAATGTCAGAAGTAAAGGCCAGGGCTATATTTAGCATGTATTTAAGTTGGCTGCTGGAAGAACTAAATATCTTCAGGTCATCTGTGTATGACAAACTGCTAACACTGCTGCCAGAGCTGTAGTTGTGCCTTTAAGTTCTTAGTCGTTCTGTGGTCCAGCAGTTTGGTTAAGGAACATAAGAATGAGTCACTTGACTTTCTTTTTTGAGTTTTAAGAGGCTTTATAAAAACTTCCTTATTTACATTTTTATAGGGTTTTTTACGTCATTAGGGAGCATCATGTTTATTTTGTGACTAGATGAACTGTTGTGCTGCAACAATTAAACCATGTTGTCAAAAGTCTAATAAAGTCAGATGGTTCTTTAATTTTCCCTTCTCTAGAAAGAAAATAAAATGATTCTCTAAGGCAGGTTGAGTCCATTTCATCACTAACAGCAAAGTCACAATTTTAAGTTTCCGGCCCTGGTCATATACTATGCATAAAGAACAAGAAACTTGAGGATACCTATGTATTGTATCTAGGCCTATCCATTTGATGAGAAGTGTATGAGAAAGTGCTTACATTCGTCAGTTCAATTACTTCACTGATTTTTGCTCTTATCGACCTGAGTAGTAGATCACTTTTGAGTTATGTTCTCAATTTGAGTGCATGCATCTCTCAAAATAATGAAAGTTGCCTCAAATATTTAGGTCCACTAGTAGTTTATCACACACCTTCTTCATCTGATTAGAATAGTCTGTGAGTCCTTAAACCATATACTACAAGATCTTGAAGCTTGGCTGAGGCACTTCCATAGAAAATTCATATGTAAATAAAATGCATTATTTGAAATTCCTCCTTTCCGCAGAAGTTGCTGACAGGGATTTTTCTGAGAAAATTGGTGGTGTTAGATTCTCAGTGGAACTCGTTTTGCATGTGGCTTCTTATGACTTGCTGTTGAGGGGCCCATATTTGGTGATTCATAAGGCACATCTCAGGAAACAAGTTTTGCTTGGGCTTTATATGAAATGGGTTAAAATTGGAGGAAAACGAGGTTAAAAGAATTCCTAAGGAATTTTGTTTCCAGTAGTCATCTTAATGTTATATTTCCTTTTATAGCAACCAATCAAGCAGAGAGAAATGTGACTGATATAGTTTAACATTGATTTGTTGTTTGTTTTTTAAAATTCCTTATTTAACTAAATTTAGATGTTTTTAACAAATCTACATGGATTTGTTCCACTTGTGGGTTTAAGTCATTCACCTCTGAAAGCTGCATTTTTCTGACACCAGGTTGTCCTTTTGAATATTTTCTGTTGATGACCTGAATGAAATCAGCATCATTTCAAACTCTTTATAACTCAAAACCATCTTTTTATGTGGAAAGAGCTGCTAGAAATGATTCTTTTCTACCATGCAGAAGTTATGAGCTTAACTGTAGCTTTTGTTCTGCCTGCTTTAAGGGACTTTTAAAAGTTACCTTGAGATCTCAGTTTTGTGATATGGATTCCATTAGAAAGAGATTGTGATATTTATAAATCAACTCACGAGGAAAGGTATCAAATATCTGCACCATGTGTATGCAGGTGTTTGACAAAGGTCAGTGCTGTAAGTCCAATATCAAGAATCTTCCAGTTGAGCTAACAGATTATTCATTAGTTACATGAGCAATGCTGCTTGTTTCCTTTGAGGATTGTACATTAGTTATGTAACTTTGCAGAACTTAGTTATGTATGCAGAATTTTAAGGCTTTCATTTACAATCAAGAACAGCTTAGCTTTGAAGAATTGTTAACTGGTTTGTAGCACTGTCTGCCTGCCTTATTCCACTCTGATGAAGAAAGTCTCAACTGCTTATGAAGCAGGTGCTAAACCTCTGTGGCCTAGCATAAGGTAAACCAGCACTCATTTCAGTATTCTTTATGCAGTGTCTTGTAATTTACAGCAGCTTAGCAGCTGCTATATGAGCAGCTGAGCTGTTTTTACAGCAGAAGACAGCTGGGGAGGAGGAATCATGGCAGCCATCCCAATTTTAAGCAAAATAAGAACAAGAGCATTTAAGTGCTCCAAGCCCTGTTTCTGTACATGAAACTTAAATAGTTTGTGCTAGCAGTCGCTGACACTTCAGGTATTGATACTTGCCGTCTGTAATTCTGCTGCATAACAGTGGATTTATCTTCAAATTGCCCGTGGCTAACAACTGGCAGAATTGCTATTCTGGTAACATCCAAGTTACCTTTTCTGTGTAATTAGAAACAGTAACTGTCAGATCAAAAAGGTGATACTATAAAATGTCACTACAAAATGACTGTCATCTCAGATTTACAGACCTGTTCTTTAAACTGATTTTTCTTTTCTTTTTTTTTTAATTCCTCTGGCAGTTTTGCAGACTTAACATGAGATCAGAGACAAGGTGGATGTGTGTGTTGCCGTTAATTACACAAGTCATCTAAACAGCTTTGTCAATAAGTGAACCAGAAACAAATAGGCTATAGCTATTGTAATCTTGTGACATAAAGAATAAAATTAATTCTTAATGTACAAAAAAAATAATAATAATTGCTTTCTGTTTCTTTTACGTGTTCTTGGCTATGCTGTCTCTTCTCTCTGTTTTCAAGGGAAACTCCCTATTGTCTGCTTTGCTGTGTATTGAGTAGTTTGCAGGACTTGAAAAATGTTGTGAAGTCCCTTGTAATAGGGAAGATAGATCTGTACAAACTCAGTGACAATTAGTTGCAGCTGTATTACTTTGAAAGATGTTTGAAGACTGCGCAGTGTGTTAACAATGATGAACTTACAAGTGCTTTATATTTTGATTCTGTTTGCAGAGTGTGAGACCGACACCACAGAATGAAGCAATAACAGTACATTTTAAACCAGTTACGTTGAAAGCCTCTGAAAGTAAATATACCAAAGTTGCAAGTATTAGCTTTGATGGTAAGTACATCACATCTCTCCTTAAAACTTGTCCAGTGTGTCATAACACTTGCTGAATCTTCATGAATTGTTTTCTAAGAAGTCTCTTAACAAACTGATTCTTGACGCTTTGAGGAGGGAGTGGAATTACTTGGAAGGAAGGGCCTTATATTTCTGCTGAGTTCAGTGTATTTCAGAAGGGTCTTTTCTAGTGTCACAACTTGCCAGTGACTTGAACTGAAACACTAATAGTGAGAAGAAAAGGGATTCTTGAGCAATCTTATGTGTGTAAATATAAAAACTGAACATCAGATTCTATTGTAAACATAAGTGGCATTTTGAGTCATTGGTTAAAAGGTACTATTAGCCTAAAAAGGTGTTTGCTTTTGGGAAATCCTTAGCAAACCAGGGCATGTTCATCACAATGATGTAAGTTAGAGTATATCCCTTGGGAATACCCTTTGGGCTTTCTGAAGTTTAAAGAAGACTCTATTTTTCCCCCAAAATATTTTGTGTTGGAATACCCACTGAAATACGGCTCTGTCTTGCACTTGAGAATCTTAGTGTGAATCTCTTGCTTGTTTTCTTTTATCTTGATTTCATATTATAGAGAATGGCAAGTGAGAGTTGCAAAGCTTTCACTGTAATCTTTCCTATGAACATACATTATGTGTGCTCATACTGACTTTCATTTATATCTTTATGAAAGAAGTGCTGGTTCATTTTCTTCCTACATAGTGTGACTGTAAATATAATGCCGACCTTTTATAGAAATGTTACCTCCATTTGTATTAGATTCTAATTAGCTATCGGACTGCTGTTGACCTATTCAAATCTTACTGCTTTATGATACTAGTTGGTACTGTAAGTCTCTCATCTTGAATTGCTTAAAGATGGAGGCTTGTAGATTCAGTATTTTTTATTTCAGGTAGTCATAATTTTACAGTTTGTATGGATAGAGATGAAAGGATTTTGTTCGCTGATTAGCATTTTAGACTTTGTATAGCGTGCAGTTCAATATGAGTAAAATATGTCTTAGCTCATAAATATTAAATTCTAAAATAGCTGTACTCTGTCAACCTGAGGTAAAAGGTCCAGATTTTGAAGCTGGAAGAAATTGTTGTATGAGAATGTCTAGACTGACACGTGGCCCTTGTTTAGCTTTGGATCTTTCATGGATTCTGATTCTATTTCAGTGTTTTTGGCCCAGAGTCCCTCTTGAGTGGTAGTTATAAATAAGGAGCCTAACACACTCAAACTTCTGTTCTGTTAGTGTAGAACAGTGAGGAATTCAGATGCTTACCCAGCATCTTAATTATCTCCTGGACATGTTTAAATCATTTATTTGACAACTGGGCTTTCCTAGAGTACTTAACCATATCAATTAACTGACATGGAGGGGAGGAACTTGTATATCTTCTAAGACTTGTTCTATGTCACTGGTGTATTGAAGGTTCAGTAAGATCCATTTTCTTCTTCCACGATATTGTCTCTGGTCTAGCTCTGTTTGCACTACTCACACTAATCTAACCTCATGGATTTTTGTGTTTGTCTGCTTGAACAAGCTACTTATTTTCTTTTATAGCATCAAAAGCAAAAAAAGCATCACAGTCTTCTGGGAAAATAACTGTTAAAGCAAAAGAGAAGAGCTACTCCAAACTTGAAATTCCCTATCAAGCGGAAGTATTGGATGGGTAAGTGTGTTGTTGAACGTTTAGAAAAAAAAATGCTGAAAATAAGCTCGTGTGGAAGGTAACTCTAGCCCTTTTGGTGAGGGAAGGGATATAAAGAGGTGGTACCTGTGTTTTCTTAATCTAGATCATTTAGAACTACAATCATTGGTAAAAGCTTTTTGGTTTTATGCTTATGAGGTAGTCTCAATAACGCACAAGCCAGATTCAAAGTTACCTGCATGAATCACTTCTCAGAGCAGCTGAAGACTACAGATGAGACACTGGAAAGAATATCCAGTTCTGTCACCCACTATATGAAGCAAGAGTAGAGGGAAATATTTTTGGTTTTAAGCAAAATTTTGGAAGACATCATGTCAGTACTTCTTTTTTTCATTCATTCACAAGATTTGGCTAAGTTGACATTGGATTGTTATTGGAATGTGTTGCCTTATCAACTGAATTGGCAGTATGCTAAAGGCAGTTAAATTAAACATTACCCATCAGAACTCTGGAGCTGGAAACTCCTAATTTAGATAGGAAGGAATGTGCATGATTTGCAGGCTGTCTTAATACATGGACATTTCATTTGAGTCCTCCTAGTATGCTGAGTTATGTGTTATCTTATTTCATTTGAATTAGTGAGTAATCGATGTTCCTGTAGTACAGTTATTACAGTGTTAGCATGCAATGTGCTGTGTACATTTCTGGCTGATGGATTAAATGAATTCTAGTACACACACGTGTGTGTATATATATGTATAAACTAAATATACATATATATGTATAATGTATGTGTAATATATGATTAGATAAGTAAAGTCTTCATTTTTTTCATACTGTTTTCTTTTCATAGGTATTTAGGGTTTGATCATGCTGCTACACTTTTTCACATCCGTGATGGTGCTTCTGATTCTGTGGAAAGACCAATCTATCTAACAAACACGTTCAATTTTGCAGTCCTTATACATGATGTTGTGTTACCAGAAGAAGCAAAACCAATGTTTAAAGTAAGCCTCAGTTCAGTGGAATATTTTTACCTATTAGAAAATGTTTAAGTATGTTGCATTTCATTAAATCGTAACTTTGATCTTCATTCTTCACTGATCTAGGTCCAGAACTTCAGCAAACCTGTCTTAATTCCACCCAATGAATCCAGATATATTTTTACACTTTATTTTATGCCTTCCACATCATCTGTCCATATAGATAACAATATTCTACTAATCACCAATGCTTCTAAATTTCACCTACCTGTTCGAGCATACACGGGATTTTTAGATGTAAGTATTTCCCTTTTTTAGCTATTCCAGTCTACTTAGAGGCAGATTTCATAGGACTCTCTTCATTCTGATGCTATGGAAGCATAGCTTTCTTAATTTCAACAGTCTTACGGATAATGTCACCTACTTCACCAGCTCTTTTCTTAAACAGGTGTTGTTACTGCTGGAAAATTCTTTTTTGCTCCCATTAGTTGTATGTAGAATACAGTTAGATTGTTGAGATTATCTCAGTACTGCTGCACTTGACTTATTTGTTAATAGTTTAAAGTTTGAGTATATTTTATATTTAATTATGCTAAAATACCTCTATTAATCTTTCTAGTACTTTGTGCTTTCTCCAAAAACGGAGGAACGATTTATAGATTTTGGCATACTGAGTGCAGCAGAAGCTAGCAGCATTTTATTTGCCATCATCAACAGCAATCCGATAGAGGTAAGGATGGATTTATTTTTAGTTTGCTTTTTAAAAATCTTACATCAGTCTTGTTACTGAAATAGTTTTTGTGTGTTTTTGTTTTTTTTTTTTTTGTTCTTTTTAAGCTGGCTATAAAAAGTTGGCATATTATAGGGGATGGTTTGGCCATAGAACTCCTAACAACTGAAAAGGGAAATAGAACAACAATAATTGCAAACCATCACGAACTACAAAGTGCCAGTGCATCTGATCAGTCTTCAGTAAGTAACCCTTTGAATCTATTGCTTAAAGCTAAATGTAGGAGGGGGAAAAAGACAAATATGTGTATTTTTTATAGTTCAATTTTAGCATGGGGGAGGGAGAATAAAAATTGACAATGATTGTCAAAAAGGTATACGTGCTCTTATTTTTTAGTTCTATTCTGAGTAGTAGTATAGCTTTCCAGTTGTTTAGATTTCGAAAGGGGAAGTTCATACGCACTGATGTCCAAGAAATATTTAATCTTAGTTTACATACATTTGAATTTTTTACTTTTACCATTCATTTGCTTCAGATAGCTTATCATAGAATCACAGAATGGGTTGGGCTGAAAAGGACCTTAAAGATCATCTAGTTTCAGCTCCCCTGCTGTGAGAAGGGTTTCCAACCACTAGGCTAGGCTGCCCAGAGCCACATCCAGCCTGGCTTTGAATGCCTTTAGGGATTTTAAGGGAATATAGACTTGTTTAGTGTATTTCTTTGTGGAATTTATTTTCTGTTTTTAATGGAATACAATTTCCTATCACTTACAGGTGATACTAACATCAGGATATTATGCTGTGTTTAGAGTAAAACTAATAGCAAAAGAACTTGAAGGAATTCATGATGGAGCTGTGCAAATCACAACAGACTATGAGGTATATTTATTTTATATTCATACGTGTTGTCCAAGTGGAGTGTTTTTCTGATTTTTAACTGTGAAATCTGAAGCGGACAGATTGCAGTGTCACTGAGAAGAAGCTGAGGTTGAAAAGGTAGAGGTCAAATTAACTCTGCAGGGAGTGGCAGTAATGCTACTTGTGTCGTATCTTCTCTTAGAGAATGAAGAATTACTTTCATTATGGTTTTCATCTGCTTTTCAGAATCTTCTGTTCATATCTGACCTGATGCTCTGAGCTATTATTTTTTGACACACTCTCAAAGCATCAATGCAAAAATCTTTTGGCATTATATGCTCACAGTTAGCAGCTTTTTGGTACGTTGTTGGTTATTGAAATTGAGGTATAATTTTGGAACAGTTTTGTCAAAATACAACGTGACAATTGCTTTGGGGAAATTGCAGTTTGCTGACAAATGTTGAAACAGATCTTGCACCAAAGTTAGTAATGGAGAGAACAACCAATTCTCAACTTCATATGCCTTTCCTGTTATAAATTATTTTGTGGAAGAGTGATATTATAATATTTAATACAATCCATGTTTAATATTTTTGTATTATAACTTTCACTTTGAATGATTCACATAGAAGAAAATATGATGTCTATGAAGTTGGGAAATTATAGAGCTTATTTTATTGTGTGGTTCTGGTGCAGAAAATAGGAAACTCTTAATTTCTGACAGGTAACTGCAATCTTAAGCTTTTTAATATGTCCATACATGTAAGTAACTCTCTCATTTTACAACTGGAAGCCTTTTGTTTTCTTCCTTTTTTTTTTTTTCCCCTACAAGTTACTGCACTTCTATTGTTACTGAGCTAACAATGGTCAGAACACCACAGACAGTAAGGATTATTGCTATCCCTTATCCACTTCTTCCAAGTGTACTGTTGTTTCAAGGTCTCATCATGACTGATGTCTTTTGGGAACTTTGGTATATCATCTTCCCTATTAGTAATTAGTAGTAAACTTAAATATGTTATCCTCCTGCATTCTAAGAGAGCGAATCTTTCTCAGGTGAGACCTGTATAATGCCCCATTGCAAAGCTTTTATTTTAACTTTGCTTTTGTATTCCATGTAGAAAGAAGCTAAGTGTGACAGTAGGGAGTGACTGAGTATGATGACATGTTGAAATCTTAATTCATGGTTGCATATTTTAAATGTGTATATAAGACATTAATTGGCTACATTAATCGTGGAATTTCAGGTTTTTATTAATCTATGCAAATAAAAGCAGAAGATATGTTTGAAAGCTGGAAATAATATTTTTTCCTTAACTCTCTTGTTCTTTCTTTCAGATTTTAACTATACCAGTGAAGGCAGTGATTGCTGTAGGCTCACTGACTTGCTCCCCAAAACATGTATTTCTTCCTCCTTCTTTTCCGGTAAGATAGCTAGGTCACAGCATTAAACCTTTTTGTGCTGTTTTTATTCATCCATCCATCATGTTCAAGAGAAACTTTTGCCTTAAATTGTGATGTAGTAATTTTGATGTTGGAGATGGAAAGATCATTTCTTTGTGTTATTTCATTTGTCACCTTTTTTCCTCATGTGTCCCAAGCATGGCTTATCTTTATTTATCCTCTGCTGCCCACTTACATGGGATCTTTGAAAACTGATGTGATGATCCTAAACATGATTATTTGCAGCTGCATTGTAATGTAACTGCATATTCATAGTAATTACCAATTCGCACACATTAGCACCAGGAGTAAGGCAGATGTCATTGCATAAATGTATTTTTCAAATTTTTAATGTGTAAAGCCAAAGATGGCAAAGTCAGCTAATGAACTGAAGCTTCGGTATAAAAGGTTTTTGATCTCTATGAAGCAATGTTGTATTATTTCCACATTGAAAGCAGATCATCTTTGAGGGTATATGATGGAGTACAAGAACAGGAAAGCAAGAAAGTTGTGGGAGTGGGAGTCAGCAGCTCCCTGCAAAAATATGCTAAGGTTGTTTTCTTTCCTACTTCTGCAGTAGCATTTATTCAGTGACGGGAGAAGGCAGCTTCTTTGCTCAGTTGTGCGCCAATCTGCTAACTGGATGATGCTTTTATTTTCTTACCTAACATTCAGTGTGACCATGGAAGCATGGGCAGTCAAGGCATATTGACTTTGTAATTGGTTTTTTGTCAAAGTCTGAGATTTGTGTGACTCTGAGTGTGGAACATAATGGAAGATCATCAAGAGAGAAATGGCAGACGGAAAGAAAAAAGGGTAGAAAAAGAGAGACGAAGATGACAGGATAGAAATACTACTATGGCAGTTTTCTGAAAAGATAGTTTTTATCTTCTATGTATTTTGAAAAAGCTGCTGTCCAGAAAGGGAGCAGTTTTCCAGTGTTTTTACTAGTGATTACTGTGCAAGTTTGGGAAAAGTTTTAAGAAATACTTGACTTGAGTGTGTGTTATGGTAGAATAAAAAGATAGTGTCCTTCCTAGAGATGGATGTTCTGGATCTGAGTGCTTTATGTATCTGAATTGTCTTTGTAACTCCTTCCAGTAAACTGTCACTGGTGGGTTGTTTTTTACAGGTTTGTTTGCCATCAGTGTCTTATTAATAAAAACAAAAAACACCTTCCTGAACAGACTGGGAACATCTTTGCTGTACAAATACTTGAGGCAATGTGTGGCTTGGTGCTTATTTGACAGGCATCTCTTGTCGCTTACATGACCTGTGTACGTGAACATGTTCTGTTTTGTGCTTAGTTTAGCTTAGACACAGTATTTCAGAGCTGCCTTCTGTCTCTAACCACTCTGTCACAGCATTGTACTTGGTAGCCAAGTTTTTTTCTTTTCTAACTTCAGTTAGTAGGATAAGGGTCTGGATTTCTTCTGGCCCACTTTTTAATTCTTTGGGGACCTGAGTGTTTTTCCATCATTGAATTTTTACTTTATTGTTTATTATTACTGTTTCTTTTCTCTGATGTTAATTACTCTTGTCTTCCTTCCTCCTGCTAGGAAGTTACTCTAGGACTGTAGTTATGATGGCTGCAAGTATTTCTACATTTTTCAGTCCACAGTTATTCCTTGTAACTTTCATGTTATGCATGTTGGTGGAAATGATTTTATTTCCTTATCTGTCTAGTCTTAACATGTTGTGGGATCAATAGCCATATATACAGACCATCATCCTCTCTGCCTGCTTTGCCTTTCCAAACAGGGAGGATTGAGCCCTTAAAATAAAGTTCTGACTAGATCCTAAATTCACAATCTTAACTTGGCTGTTAATGAGTTCAGACTATTTTCTCTACTGAAGGTCAATCTGTATGGCATATTGCTTGTTCGTTTCCTTTTCTTTTGCTTAAGTATAAAGCAATTTCTGTTCTGTATCCTAGTTTATATCTCCTATTTCCTGTCATGGTCATTGTTCCTCTTGAATACCTCAGTAATACCTCAGTTTGTTAAATTTTGGGCCATAAAGGAGCAATTTTTAAAACTCAACTATTCTTCTAACTAATATCTAAGCTTCTGGGTGCATCTTGAAATAGTCCTGCATTCTTCATCATCTTGATTTTATTTTGTTTGTGTTTTCTTTGTTTTGGAAGATGTTATTGTTAGCACCTGCGTTTCTCAACTCCTAAGAGGTCCATCATTTTCCTTCATCCTGAGACTGCTGTAGTTTTTAGTGGCTTCATGTTCTTCTTGAGTAATTTTTTTTCACATGTTAATTAATTCAGGAGACTCTTGAGCTACTGTATCTTAATTGGGAGTATATCTTTTTTCTTAATGAGTGGTAGTCTTCTTCCATTTATCTACTCTTCAGTATTTTAAAGCTACATAGGGATCTTACCAAAATACTTTTCATTTGTTTTGCAGAGTTTAGTGAACCTTTATTTTGCCCAAATGATGAAGGTTGGTTAATCAGCTTTCTGTAGGTGAAGCAGAGATGGTCGTTTCTACTTCCTGTTCAGTTTAACAGTACTGTTCTATTTACAGAATTACTCTTGCAGTTTCTGTCAGAGACTGTTTTGCTAAGTGACTGTTTCCCGAGGCTGTAGTTACATTTTAAGCCTGCAAAGTTCATCTCTCCACTTGTGATTTTTTTCTTTTTTATTTTAAAAAAAAATAAATAAATAAAGTATTGATTTAAGGGTAACATTAAAACCTGTTTGTTAGAAGATAGTCCTAGGCATTTAAATTTGCTTGCATTTATCTCTTACATAGGTCTGAAATCTTGTCACTAATCCTGTCTGGCCTTTCACTTCTTTTCATTTATTGTTTGCCATATCCTTATCAGGCCTGGGTGTTGAAATAAGGATGAAAGGCATGCCTACAGAATCATTGCTTTATAAGCAAGATCAAACTGGGTTGAGCTTTAAAAGGGGGGCTGCAGGGGAGAGGGAGGGCTTCAGTACTGCAGCCATTTTGGTTGTTGCACATAATTAAACCGTATGTTCTTTACATAAAAGATGAAATGCAAAGGTGTGATGGGGGGGAAGGAAGCGCACTGGTTTCTTTTCAACTTAGCATTTTCTTCATAGTCTTTACAAGGTAGTTTGATTGCCTGGTGCCTTCATTTCATGGGGAAGGGAAGATTATACTTGCATTGTAAAAAGTTCTCTGTCACCTGGTGTGTTGATTATCTGCAGCTTCACTCAAGGGCTCCTTTAAGATAATTTCTAAACAGTTGTAACTGTTTTCTGAGTTTGTTACAAAAGATTGTTTCTTTTCTATTTGGAGGCTGATAAAAACAAAGCTTTCTCTTGCCTTTCCTCCTCTGGCTCTCTTAAAACATTATTTGATTAAGCAGAAATGTCTAAGCTCTCCAAAAACCTTAAAGTGTGTTTCTTTTGAAAGAGAGACAAACCATGTTTAGAAACGGATGGAGGAAGAAATCAAATTCATGGAAACCTACTTTGAAGTGTAGTAAAAAAGAAAAGTTTAATAAAAGGCATTTATTAAGAGAGCATTATTAAAATCTCTATTTAATATTTCAGTTCTGCTGTAGCCTTTTTGCCAGTCTGCATAAGTAAATAAATACACATGGCAGGGGAAATGCATACATACTGTGCACCATTTTTCACCATTTTTTTTTTTTCCTTAGGGGAAAGTGGTTCACCAGAGCCTGAACATTATGAACTCCTTTTCTCAGAAAGTGAAAATACAGCACATACGTTCCCTAACTGAAGATGTAAGGTTTTATTATAAGAGACTGAGAAGTAATAAAGAAGATCTGGAGTCAGGAAAAAAATCAAAGGTTTGCTTTTGCCTACTTCTATAAGTTGTCATGTTCTTTCCATTTTATTGCATATCTGAGTCTGGTCATCAAAAGTCTTCTTTCTTTGGTCATTGCATTTACTGTGCAATTTCTCATTTGGTCTGCTCTTACTGTTTTGCAGATTGCAAATATTTATTTTGATCCTGGTTTACAATGTGGGGATCATTGTTATGTAGGATTGCCTTTTCTATCTAAATGTAAGTAACTATCTCTTTTTAATGAAAATTATAAGTAATTGTTTTCTCCTTAACGAATGATTTAAAAATACGTTATGTTTTTAAAGCGGAACCTAAAGTTCAGCACAGTATAGCAATGCAGGAAGATATGTGGGATTCTGACTGGGATTTGCATGAAAACTTATTCAAAGCGTGGACAGAAATAAAAGAGAACTCAAGCCATAGGTAAGTGTTCCATGCCTGTTACTTCTTCAGCCTATGAATGTGGTATGATAAAGTACAGGCTTTTTTGGGTATGTTGTAGTGCTTTTTGAGAGAGAGCAAAAAAAAAAAAACAGCTACTCGATGCTCTTTGCAAAACCTTGAAAGAGAAAATTTAATAAGCTAAAAATACTACCACTAATAACAAATTCTTCAAGTCAGCTGCAACCTTAGTAATTACAATTGACTGGAGCATAGTTCAGTTCCATAAAGGATGGAAAGTGCAGGACAGTCTCTGTTCTGCAAATCTTTTCTAAAGCAGGTTATACTGTACACAGTATCCCTGCTTAATCTCTTAACATAGTAAGCTTAATATCCCTTTAGGTTTTCATACGTTTTTCTGTTGCTGCAATTCTGAATTTATTGTATTTTAGTGAATAATCAAGTTATCTGATACTTCTCCTTGAGTAATGCTAACTAGTAAGTGATTAATCATTGCTATCTAATATTTAGAGGTTTCTGCATACCTTTTTAAACATCGTTTTTCACATATGTAAATTGATTAAGCTTCAAGAGGCTTAACAGTAAGTGATGTGTCTTGCCCCAGCAATACTGGGGAATGTCTGATGTTTCTTAAAATCAACCAGTTAGCCAAGGTAGCATTTGGCAAAGGGGACCCTACTCCTGAATAGGTTCTGACTTGGATATTTAGATTTGGATGCCCTCCAAAATACATCTGTGAGTTTTAATCTTAACATTTGGTTTGCTTTGCTGACTGGAGAACTCAGTAGCTAGTCATGTTTTGCCTTGCGGTGGAGAGCTTGGGGAGTAACCAAGGAATCAAGTCTGTTGTACAGTTTGGCTAATAGCGAAGAACTTCATTCACTTATGGAAGTAATAATGTGACCTAATTTCAGATTTCATTTAGATTTATTATTGTGAGTATAGGAACATACTCCACTGTATGCATCACACCTAATACGCATCAGATTTTAAATATATTGCTTGTACAGTACAGTTTGATGGATGCACAATATGTTTTTGGTATAGTGGCTGTCTGGATGTTGTATTAGAAATGGACTGTAGTAGGAGTGATGGTTTTCCTTTTTACTGTTCATACTAATGCAAATTGTTGTAACTAATAAAAATCACAATAATCTCAGAATTGCAGCATTACGTAATCTCTCTCTGACTTTTAAAATATTTGTGAGGTTGTTTTTGTTTAATGATCTGAATCTTGATCAGATTCTCAAAATTTGTTTCTGCAAGAATAAGAGGTAGGCACTTTCTATCAAAGCAGCAGAAGTTGTCTCAGTGTCCCAAGAATACTGCTTTTAATAGACATACTGAAAGACTGGCGATACAGTACAAAAGTCCTATTGTATTTTATGATCAGCTTATCCTTAAATACCCTCTAACAGAATTTAGAGAATGGATGGATGTTGATGACAATATTTAAGTAGTGAATTCTTTTTGAAGTTTTCAGTTGGTCTCCTGGAGCATGTTTTGGGGGGTTTCTGTTGCATTTTCTATTAGTGGTAAATAGAGACAGATCTTCATGGTGGTAGGTGGTATTGTTTAAATAAATTAACATAACATACATCTTTTCAACCTAATGCTGTTTTTCAAGGTGCTTCTAAGCACTCTGCATTTTGCAGGATTGTTTTTATCCAGGCTTTTGGCACTTGGCTCCTGTAAAGTAAGATTTATAATTATTTTTTTACAGGCTGAATGCAATATTTGAAGTGGACACAGATCTACAGAAGGATGTTCAGTTGACAGTTACTGCAGAAATGGCCTGGCCTTCCATACTTAGCTCACAACGCCAGTTGAGCTTCCCACTCACCAATACTAACAGTTCATCGGTGAGTTATTTTGTTGATAACATCAATTTTTCAGAGACTGTATATTTAATAGCTTTTTCTACTTAAAATTAACCAAACGTGAACTTTGCAAACATTGTGTCTCTGATTAGGAAGAAGAAATTTTTCTGGAAAATCCAGCTGATGTTCCCGTGTATGTTCAGTTCCTTCCTGTAGCCCTGTATTCTAACCCATCCACATTTGCTGATAAACTGCTAGAACGGTAGGTGTTGTTTTAGAGTATGTTGGGCATTTTCATTCTCTAGCAAAATGCATTTTACAAAAATTACACATTGTCTTGGTAGTTATCGTTGTCCATTTCTAGAACTTGAATCATTAGCCCAGCTGGGAACTGAATCTAAACTAGTTAGCGTTGAACATACAATTGAATTTATGCTGAATTTATACTTCTTTTGTCCTAAACTTGAAGTAATGAGGAAAAAAATTATGAGGAAAGGAAAGTGATCCACTCAGCTGTGTGCTGTTTGAGTCCTTCTCTAAGTTCTTGATTTGTGCTAAAGTCTGCAATAAGTGCAGATAGGTTGTTTTCATCATGAATGGAGGGGAAAAAAAACATTCTGTGTTTATTCCAGGTTTAATTTGAGTAAGCCAACGGATTTCAATCTGAGTACTTTAGAATTCCAGGTCTTCAGAAATTGTGTAAGTATTCCATTGCATTCTTTAGATACAGTTTTAATATTAAAGAAGAGTTCAGTCATGCATGTATTACGTTTTAAGGGATAGGGGTCAAAAAATATGATGCTTCTGTTGGATAATACTGGGGAAGTAGGAAAGTATTTTAAATTTCAACAGTTACATTATAATTTTTCACTGTAGGTTTATGTTACAATAGAAATGCACAAGTTGCAGAAAACCTGTATTGATGCAGTTTTATTCATTCTCTTGCTGATACTGAGGATTGCTTTATCAGTGTTGTGGTTTGTAGCTCTAAAGTTAGCAAAGTACTGAATTTTCCATTGCTTTGATCTTTATTTAAAACCTTTTTGGTAAGTTTTGTGTGCAGGCTTAACTATGCATGTTTTCAGATAGAGCATATCACATTCTGATCAATTCCTTTTCACATCCAATATATGTACTCTTTCCCTCCATTTACAATTAGTTTTAGATTAGCAATTTGATGCTTGCATTGCATCTAAAAGGAAACTAGACAAAATGCACTTTTCTTCAGTAGGCCTTCTATCTTAATTTGTTTTTTTTCTTCCCCCTTTTTCCTTTTTTACTCTGGAAAACCAGTGTATATATGTTTCTGTAGGAGTAGAAAAAGCTGCATAATGACTTAATGCTAATTTAGTGTTAAAGATATACATTTAAAAACTTCAGAATTTCTTTTTGTATTAGAGCTTTATAAGTCCACATGTGTATAGCTTAGCTTTGTTCCGTCTTGCTGTGTTTCTTCTGCTTGTCAGATAATTAACTTATAAATAGGGAATTTATTGTGCTAGAAGACTGTTTCTGGCTAAAACAACCCAATGAAACATGCTGTTAATTTGTTCTTGTAGAAGCTTTTCTACAATGCAAGCAGTTTGCCAGTTTCTGTTCTATGTAATATATGTTAAAAATTGCTATTTTTGAAAGTATTGCTTTGTTTTCTTTGTTCTGTTAAGGTCCAACCACTGCAGAGCACTGTTGGACTTACCAAAAGCCTGGCTCGTCATTCAGTTCTAAGCCTAATGTTAAAACCTGGGGAAAGAAAGTCAGTCAAAGTAAAATTCTCTCCAGTTCTTAACAAAACTGTTTCATCGTTAATTGTTATCAGGTATGGAAGATATTTCTGCAATGAGTTTGAATTGCTGATGTATCTCTATTTATGTATATGGTTATGCTTGCTGTCTGTCAGAAACTCACTTTTACAAGGGTAATTACAGAATCATGTGTCAGAAGAAACCACAATTAACTTTTAAGATAAATCTGTTTTCCAGTACTTAAGCAGTATTCGGTACATATTTGCTAATATAAACATATAATCCTTATACTTGGACTTATTTCCTTAAATACACACTGTACTGCTTTGAATGTAGGGTATCTAGTTACGGATACCATTTCTAAGATAAAGCTGCTATTTCAGTCATGCCTGTAAAGAGCTCTGTATGCATAAATATTTACTTTTTCTGTCATGTGATACATTAATATGATGATGAAATATAAACTATATCTAGTTCATCCTTATTACTGGCATGCTCTGTTGAGCTTTCTTAGGCTTTAGTCTTGTAAGCATTCTGTCTATGACAACTGGTGCTACTTCCTTCTGTACTTTGGAATTATCTGGGCTGGTATATAACTTCATATTCTGTAGATAAGCTTGCGGGAACAATAAACTGCATAATCCTTTCATGAATATTCCCAAACCACTCTCTTCTATTTTTTTAATACAGAAATAATTTGACTGTAATAGATGCCATAATGGTACAAGGACAGGGAACGACTGAGAGCTTGAAGGTTGCAGGCAAACCTCCTGGTCTTGGAAGTTCTTTACGCTTTAAAATCACAGAAGCACTATTAAAAGACTGTTCAGAAAGTGAGTACTTTGTGAACTGCTGTTCTGAAGAGAAAATAAGGGACATTTTAAGCATACAACTTAAAACATGTATGGGGGGGAAACATTTTTTCCCTATTCTAGTGTGTCAGAGTTTTTTTGTTTGTTTAAATGTATTAATGTTGCGTATTAATTTAGGCAGAAAAGGATATATTTAATCTTTAAATTTTAATATGAAAATTAGGAAAACTGGAAGGTTCCTTGTCCAGTAGAATTCAAGATCTTGGAGGTGAAAATTTGAGCAATGTACTGGAATGAAGTATAATTCCTGAATGTAAGGGAAAAAAAAGGCATTGTGGTTTTGTAGTTTTGTGTTCTATTTTGTCCCCTGACACTCAAAATCTGCACAAGGCTAGGGGAAGAACAAAGGATATGTTCTTTGGAAAGTAAGCACAGGCAAATTCTATTCCGGGGTCAGAGGCTTTCTGCTCCTTGCCGCAGGCTTGTTCTGAGAGGAGGGCGAGAGGATAGCTGTATTTCTAAAAGGACTGGCAAAAGCAATTTAGTTTTTATCTGGTATTAAAATTTGCATTATGAATTAGCAGATTTCCATATGCACTGCATTATTTACTGAGTGTTTTTGGTTGTCTTTTTTTCAGGAATGAGTAAGAAAATTTCAAATAAAGCTTAGTCATTACCTCGTTATATGTTGTGATTTAGCATTTGGGGTCTTTTTTTTTTTGCTAATGAAGCTTAACAATAGACCTTACCTTAAGGCACAAAAAGATAACTTTTCATTTTTCAAGTGCTGGGACTTGTAACTGAATACCACTGCGCCAAGTGGTGCATCACAGAACCTACATCTGAGATGATTTTTGTTAGGCAGTAGTGCTGTCAGACTTTGGGCTTTTCATTTCTTTCCCTGATGAGTTGGAGTGCTTTAGAACTGTGCAAGTGTACAACAGACTGAGAGCAGAAACCTGTTCCTGCAGGTTTTGTGAGGTTTCTGTGGGCCTTGTCAGCTCTTTTTCCTGATGTGTGATACTGACAGAGCTCCCTTCTGCTGTAGAAGATGTACGTAGCGAAGAGCATCATTTTAGCACAGCACTAATTAATTTCCTCTGTTTCCAGAAATGAAATACAAAGAACCAAATTTCACACTCAGAAGAACGTTTAAAGTGGAAAACACGGGGCAGCTGCAGATTAATGTGAAAACTATGGAAATCAGTGGCTATACATGCGAAGGATATGGATTTAAAGTAGTTAACTGTCAAGAGTTTGCACTAAGTGTCAATGCCTCTAAAGACATAGTCATATTGTAAGTGTTGTTTTTCTTTTATCTGAATAGAGCTGGACATCAGGAATTTGGTATAAATGATGGTATTTTCAGAGGCAGTGAATACTGGTTGAATTTTGAGGGTTTTTAATTAAGCTTTGAGGGTTTTTTTAAATACAGCCTAAAGCATAAAACTTCTCTCTTCTTGCAAACATTATTCTTTAAAAAAAAAAAGGTCTTTAAGTTTCTGTGACGAACTATAGTGTTATTTTTGTTACTGTCCAGTAAATGCAACTTAATGGATTGGTATAATGTTACAACACGGTTTTATATCCATTTCCTTCATTTGGTTTATGAATGCACATGAGATCTAGACTTATGTATATTTTTGGTGCATTGCAGTACATGCTAAAGAGCCCTTGGTGTAAGGATTAAAATCATAAAGAACAGCATTTTGGTCTTGAATATTTCGTCTGTTGCTTAAATGACAGCAATGGTTAAATTCTGCCCATTTTTATTGTAGGAGATCTCTGCACCAAAAATTACTCTTTGATGCTGCTTGGTTTAAACTCGGGTATTTGGAATACAGTATCTAAATAGTTCAGAAGGCGCTACTGTTATGCAAGAGGAT
Organism: Excalfactoria chinensis; assembly: GCF_039878825.1. Lineage (NCBI taxonomy): Eukaryota > Metazoa > Chordata > Aves > Galliformes > Phasianidae > Excalfactoria > Excalfactoria chinensis. The sequence goes on from NC_092825.1 coordinate 124,997,453, forward strand.
GTACAAGACACTGCAGGCAGTGAAACTTCACTAGCATTTTTTTTTTGCAACAATCTCAGTTTGTGATGAAACAAATGTAGTGATGTTTTCAAAAAGCATGGCATTTTCACTTAAATGTAGCTCACATAAATGATCAGTTCCATTTCTTAGGTATAGCTGCTGTTTTCTTGCATGTGTGCGTGTGTATATCTACATGCTTTACTTTGTTTTCAGGTTTACACCAGATTTCACTGCTTCCAGAGTAATTCGTGAATTAAAACTCATCACAGCAGGAGGCTCTGAATTCATATTTATCTTGAATGCATCCCTTCCATATCATATGCTAGCAACATGTGCAGAAGCGTTACCCAGGCCCAACTGGGAATTGGCACTGTACATCCTTACCTCAGGAATAATGAGGTAATGTGTATTTTTTTTCTTATCAGTATATGTGTGTGAGGTACCTTTTCTTAAATATAGATTATAGAAAAAAGGCATGTTTACTCAATGCATGTTATATTTAGTGTAGTATGTGGTGTGGCAAAAGAACAGTTAATAAAAGCTGCTGGGGATTTAATGTGAACAGCTTTAGGCTGAAAAGTACTGGCTTTCTGCTTTAAATGAGGGCAGAATAGGGACTGTTAGGCAAGATCCTGTTAGCTCTGATAGTATGTGGATTTTTGACAATTGATTAAGTCAAACTTGAGTTAGGTATTAGCACTGTTAGCAGTGAATTCCTGTAGAGGTTGAAGCAGTGCTGCTTCTGCAGTGCTGTGCTTTAGAAAGATATGAGGCAGTGACTGAATGAGCTGAACAAATGCCTTAGATGAATTTAACTTGCTGCCACTTGTACATGGCAGACAACTGGTGATACTAATAATGGAATTTCTGAGAACCTGAAGGGCATTGTCTGTTACATTGAGCGCTCTGAGGTTATGTCGGAGTATATTGGTGCTGTTTTTTTTCCTCAAAGGGACTGGTTGAAATCTGAGTTGAAAGTTCCATTGTGTTTTCCTAGTCTAACCTGGGTATAGATCTATCTGTATTTTTTTGAAACCAGAGGTTATAAACAGTGCTTCCCTGCTCATCTCCTTGGGTGTAAGATGCTTTTCCTCACTACATTTATCTAGAGAAAACAATAGTATTAATGCTTAATCAGTAACAACAGATGTTTTACTTCTTGTGGTGGTGTGAAGCCTGTATTGCAGTGTGAGATGGATTGCTGCTGTAGATGCCTGTTATGGAAAAAGTGGCCTTCCTCTGCACTGCACATCTAAAGCATTATCCACTACATTCATAGCAAATGAAGCCTTGCATTTTTTTTTTGTTCTTTTTTCATATTCAGGTGCTGGCTTTTTGATTTTGCTTTACTGCATTGCATAAGTATTTAGTCAGGCTGTCTTTCTTTGTCAAGGGATTGATTAAAGAAATAGAGAAGTTTGCTTCTTTTTCTTTGGTTCTTTAGGATTTTGCTATGAATGCAGTATTTTGATCTTATTTTGTATTTCTTCTATATATCTACAAGAAATGTGCAAACTTAATTTCTTCTCTGTCTGTTGACAGAGTGAATAACAGTTCTAAGCTCATGTGTATCTTGCCTGAGTAACATTACATGTACTGTATCTGTTGATTGGACTTCACAAAACAACACCAATGCTAATCATTTCACTTCTTTTTTTTCTGCAAGTTGAAAACACTTCTCAGCAGCAAATTAGAGGAGTCCTAATGTGACCACCTCATTATATTCCAAGGACCAGGCACACAGACAGCCTCTAGCTTTCAGGGTATGCTAATATGGAGGTTTGCTTGTTGCCACCAACACACAGAATCACAGAATGACCTGGGTTGGAAGGGACCTCAAGGATCATGTAGTTCCAACCCCCCTGCCTAGCAGGGCCACCAAACATACGCCTTTACTAGATCAGGTTGCCCAGGGCCCCGTCCAACCTGGCCTTGAGCACCTCCAAGGACGGGGCATCCACAACCTCCCTGGGCGACCTGTTCCAGGGCCTAACCACTCTCCTAGTAAAGAACAGTTTGCTTTGGTAAAATGAGTATGGTTCTTCTGAGTGTGGCAGAGGAGAAGCCCTTGAGGTGACCATTTGTTGCATCTACTCCTGTGTCACATCAGTGGCACCAAAACTCTGTGTGTCCCCATCTCGAGTTTGTACAGCACTATAGAGATGCAGTAATCTTGTTGGTATCAATGTTACGATATTTTCAGATGTTGCTAATATAATTCCTAGTACTGATGGTGACACCTCATTCTTCACATCCCCAAAGCAGCTATATATCTGAGGGCCTAGTGCTCAAGGCAGGTGTTGTTCTCTTGACTAGGAGTTTGTGAAAGCTTGCCTGAAAACTTATCCTTTCTTTAACTTTTTTATTTCTTGTTAGCACCTCAGATGAAATTTATTTTGCCTACTTCCTGCTGTCTGATTATGAATCTGCTATCCGTTTTAATCCCTGGAAAGGGAAAAACTAGTGATAAGCAGCTAAAATCAGCTGAATTGGTCTCCAGAGCTGCTTGGATTTTTGCTGACAGTTAAAATATAAAAGATGATATCTAGACCAAATTCTTCTAGACAGCTTGAATTCAGCAAGTGGTATCTCATCATTTTCTGTGAAGATTTGGCTTATAAAAACCAGCAGTTGGATCTGGGAGGAAAACAGAAACTGAAATTGCTAATACAAAGTTAATTTTGCACAAACTTTCTATGGTAATAGGCAAGGCAGTCTTTAACCATCGATGTTATATCTCCTTCCCCTTGATTTCCCACCCGTGAAAAGATGAGAGCCATAGCACTATGCCGAATGTCTCTGCAGCGATTTTATTGCTTAATCAGAAATATAGTTCACTGCAGTGCATTATGTAAGTGGAGAACTCCTAAACACCACTGCAGATGCAATTGTAAAACTTGAAATAGCACTCCTTAATTTTAGTTCTCTGAACTGCAGTACAATTTGCTGTGGAGGATCTTTGGTTTTTGTATGGAACTGTACCAAGTCTGTGAGAGCTGGCGGCCTCCTGGATGCCTTTAAAGTATTTCAGTTCTATCTTCATTTTTTCATTTGGATTAAAATCAAGGACTTGGGGCCAGACCTGCTTCTCCAGCTTTGCTTCTCAGTTTTATTGCTCTGTATGTTATGTTAGATTTAGGTATTTTATGTTTCTTTTAGATAGAAATGTGAGTTGGGTGCAGTTTTCAGCTTTTCTGTATAAGATAAAAACTTTTTGTCGTGGATGATTGTATTCGTAAGCCTTAAAATGCTCAAATGTAGCAATATTTAACTGAGTGTCTCTCTTCTGTGCAGTGTACTCTTTCTCTTGGTAATTGGAACAGCCTATCTAGAAGCTCAAGGAATCTGGGAGCCATTTAGAAGACGCTTGTCTTTTGAGGCCTCAGGCCCACCCTTCGATATGGGAAGGCCACTTGATCTCAGGAGAATAGTTGGAATTTCATCTGATGGAAAGTATGTATGGGTTTGAGTTTGGTTTTTGTTTTCCCCTACCCCTCGCTTCCCCCTTTAGTTATAAGGCCAGTTAAAAAGTAATAGACTCTTTAGTGAATGAATAGATGTTCTCCCATGGATGAAAGATAATGAACTACAAAAACCAAACTTTGTGGTTGTGAGGAATATTTGTATTGTCAAAACAAACCCTGCTCATGTGTACAGAGAGCAAGTGTACAGGAAATAGTAAAAGCTTGTCAACAACAAACAAGTTTTAGGTATTTTTTTTAATTTATATGCCAAGAATATTGTAATTAAAGGTTTCCGTTGGATATAGTGTTTCTTTTCTTCAAGGAGAAGAGCTAAAACATTGCAAAGTATGTTTAAACACTCCTTGTTCTTCCAGCTTGAATGCACTTGGGTCAGATTCTAATCATGGTTCCTCCAGAGGGATCTATGGAGCAGGCAGTTCATCTTCACGATCCAGCGCAGCAAATCATAAACAATGCAGTGCAACAGCACACCTTCACAGCAATAGAAATGCACCTGATGTTGAAAACATCAAGTCCAAAAACAGTTCAAACATGCCTAATAATAGGACTTCAGCACAAGCAACTTCTGTGCAGTCAGTGAACAGAGCAAGCCCCTTTACCTTGGATTCAGGTGCCACAGCTCAGACACATGCCACAAGCAAAAGAACCAAGGGCACAAGGCAGAACCAGCAGACAACACAGCAGCAGACGACAGCTTTGGCAGAGCAGCCCCTCCAGCATCCCTCAGGATCCGGATCCCAGCAGCAAGAGCAACAGACTGAAAGCGCTTTGCCACAGCTACCACTTCTCAGCCCACCTCATGCCGAGTGTGCCAGCAGCAGGAGGCACAGCTCAGAGGATTCAGATCTCACTGGACTCATAGAAACCATGGAAAAAGACTTTGACCACCCAGAAACCCCTTCCCCGGATGTGTTTACAGAGCAACCCCCATCTCCACTAGCGAAAAATAAAGGTAATAAAATTCTGTTTTGTTTTTTTTTTTTTTAATGGATGATTCATTGTGTAAGCTGCACAACAAGATCTAATCAACTGTAAAGGTCATGTTTTCATAGTGTGGAAAGGGGTAGCTTCACAACTGTTTCCTACTCTTCTGTATCTGCTTGCATCTTGAACACGTTCTTTCTTTTATGGCAGTCAAATTCTCCATGCAGTGCCAGGTTATGATTCTTCCTGTGAAATCTTTGGAACATTTTGATGAAAGCAAATCTGAATATTTAGACTTCTTGCTCTCCAAAGAATTATTTTGATTGCAACTCTTTTGCCTTTGGATTAGCATCATTCACTCTGTCTTTTGTACTTGGAGCTGGGGGCTGAGAAAGGGAAGTTGTCCTAGTATATCATGAAATCTGAGAGAGGAAGAATTGTTTCGGAATGGAATTCTTCATGCTTACGCTTGAAGTTATTTTAGAAAATACTTTATGTCAGGTGGTCATCAAATTAGTATAAGTTGCCTTCATCTTTGTGTGAGGCTGGAGTTGAGTTTAAATTCCTTATGCATCTTTTCAGTTGATTAATGCTTTAAATAATTAATTGAGTTTCACACACTATGTGCATTCATTATGTCATTTACTTTCATTACTATGAAATCTTTGTTGGAGTAGAACTTGCTGATGATACAAAGCTGGGAGGACTGGCTGACACACTTAAAGGCTGTGCTGCCATTGAGTGAGACCTGGACAGACAGGAGAGCTGGGCAGAGAGGAATCTCATGAGGTTTGACAAAGTCAATTGCAGAGCATTGCACCTGGAGAGGAATAACTGCACGCACCAGTACAGGTTAGGGGCTGACTTGCTGGAAAGGAGCTCTCTAGAGAAGGATCTGGATGTCCTGCTGGGCAGTAGGTTGGCTCTGAGCTATCAGTGTGCCCATGTGGCCAAGGTCAGTGCGAAATCCTGGATGCGTTACAAAGAGCGTGACCATCAGGTTGGGGGAGGTTATCCTCCTCCTCTGTTCTGCCCTGGTGAGGCCACATCCGAAGAACTGTGTCCCATTCTGGGCTCCTCAGTTCAAGAAGAGTGGGGACCTTCTCGAGAGTCTAGAAGAAGCCTGTGAGGAAGATGAGTGGCTGGGAACATCTCCTTTGTGAGGAAAGGTTTAGAGACCTGGGGCTGTGGAGAAGAGAGGACAGAGAGAGGGACTCTTATCAATTGTTATAGATATGTAATGAGCAGGTGTTGAGAGCATGGCATCATGGTTCAGTGATCCTGGACAACAAGACAAGAGGCAATGAGCACAAACAGGGCTGTATGAAATTCCATCTGAACGTGAGGAAAAAAATATTTAAGGGTGACAAAGCACTGGAACAGGCTTGCCCAGAGAAGGAGTCTCCTTTGGAGACATTCAAGACCTACTTCTGCCTTTCCTGTGTGACTTGCTTTAGGGAACCTACAGTAGCAGTGGTTGGACTTGATCTCCAGAGGTCCCCTCCAGTGTTGATGATGCTGTGAGTCTGGGAGCTTCTTACCATGCTTTTTGTATTCACAACCTCAGTTGCATCCTACTTTCGTTCTTACAAATTTAATCTTGATGTGTTTATTTCTAAATGAATATTCACTTTTCCCTAGCAATGCTGTACAGAAACAGTACTGATACTGTTTTGCTTATTAGAGATGAAGTTAAGAAAAAGGTGGGAAGTAAGTTAATCATGAAATACCTGCATGATCATACATAGCAACAGAGGAAAGTTTCACAGTATTCAGTAATGAGCAGAAGACTTAAATGACTTGAGAATGGACGTGTTGTTGCATTTGGACTTTGAAATGATAGACTGAAGCCCCAATTTCTGGGGATCCTGTAAAAACATGCTACTTTATTTCTAGCTTCTGTTTATTTACTTATTTGGGCTGCTGATGGTAGTTTCCTTTTTCTTTTCCATTTATGCAGGGGGATGTGGTAGGAGGAGTTAATATTAAAGAATTAGAACCAGCTTGTTGGTATCAATTTCATAAAGGCGAAATGGCACTTCAGCAAATGACACATAACTGTATGTGGGTTCCATACTCAGTGTCTACATAAGTGAACAGTGTGGCACTGGAGCTCTGTATAGCAACATGGCTGGTCATGAGGATGCATCATCTCCATGGGGCAATTCTGAGAGGATTTACAGTGGGCTGATGTAGGCTGTGTACTTGAATGCCTGAGTAAGTTGGGAGTGCTTCTGGAGTGCATCTTTTGTAGTTCAGTCTGCAGAGGAAGTGATTCTTGCACTCCGAGACTGCTCTATGGTGTAGCTGCTGCACACTATGTGGGGATGGTGGAGTTTTGTTTCAGAAGCATATTTCTGATCAGATAATACGGTGTATCTATGTTAACCTTTTTGCTCCTATGGCAGTTTCTAGCAGCCTTTGTATTGGGATCTCATCTCAGCAAACAGCAGCTCCTAAGTGTTTGATAGACCCTGAAATACATTTGTCAGCCGTAATTAAATACATCTTCAGATCTGCACTTTCGTTATTTGTCTATCAGTTTGGTAGAGTTGATGAAAATAGGATAAAATACTTCAGTCTTTATCACTTATGTGGGTTCACTTTTTGATATGGCTTCCTGTTTTTTTTCCAACTTCTTGTTTGCAAATGCATTCAGATAGTTCACTTTTTTTCTTATTGTTAAAGAGACTTTGCATCATTAGTGGTTTGGTGTGGTGGTATCATGAATATTTAAATGCATTATTTATTGCACAGCATATAACGAATATTTTATTTTACTTTGCAGTCCAGATAGTTTTCTTGACTAATTTGCCTTCTCAGAGCAGATAATCATAAAGCTATTAATGTAGGCTTCTCTTTGGATCAGCTTTGTATAACTACAAGCATTATCTGTAATCTATAACTTGACTTTCAAAAGCTCAGGATATCAAGTAAAACTTGCCCATTTCCATTCACACTCTTTTAAATGTAAAACTTAAGAGGAAGTTCCATTATCTGTCCAGATCTGCACATGCACACTGATCTTTGTCTTTAGATAAACAGCTAGAGCTCTTTGCAGACACTTGCGAGAACAGTAGCTTCTGAATTAAAATTCTATGTCAGAATGTCTTCTGCCAGATTTCAGCCCTCGGTCTTCTTGTTTCATGTTCTTAATACTTAGTTCTTAGCAGAGTACTGCAGAGGCTACATTAGATCTATGTTAAACAGCTGCTTTGAGTTATATTTGTGTTTTAGGACAGCATGTTAAAGTCTCTTACAGTGGGGGTGGTGAGGTGCTGGTACAGGTTGAGGTGGTGGGTGCCCCATCCCTGGAGACCTCCAAGGTCAGGCTGGACAGGGCTCTAAGCACTTTGATTTACATGTAGGTGTCCCTGTTAATTGCAGGGGGCTTGGACTAGATGGCCTTTAAGGGTCTCCTACACCATTAGGTGTACAATCATACATACATTCTATGATTTTAGAGAAAATTTTCTAATGCTGAGCACTAAGCTGTTCAGCAGTCCTGAATGTAGACTAAAGGTGATGCAAATATTGGCATGAGGCCTTCTGAGGCAAAAATAGAACACCTCAGTAAGTGTGAGGCTGACCCCTAGAAAATTTATGTGCAGAGCTACTTGTATTTATGCTTGCATTTGCATTCGTGTTAAAAACAAACATTATATCTGCAGTGTTTTTGTTACTGTTACTGAAAACATCTGAAAGAAGCAAAATGTGAAGATGCTGCCCTTTGAAGCATATCTGGTATTTGCCAAAATACTGGCGGCAAATCTCTGTTTTGGTACAAACTTTCCCTGAGGGATAAATTGTCAAATTAAACAGAGCAGCCATCGTTGTTCTTCTACCAAACTGAATTCTGATGTGAGCTGGTTCAAATCCCAGTTTTTGATTTCACTTATTCAACGCAGTACAGCTGAGTCTTTGACTGTGTTCTGGAAGCAGGAGGGGCAGGCACTGCGTGGCGTGTTAAGGAAGGTACTTAGTCTGAGTGACGGTATTTAAGGAAGATCTGATAAGGCACATGTCATGTCTACCAAAAGGCACAGTAGGAGTACTTTGAATGCATTTATCCTGTGCAACAACAGCAAGAGACAGTGGTGAGATGATGATTCCACATATGCACGCAGCTTCTCTGTATTAATACTGTTCTCACTGTTATTTTCCCCAGGTTTCTACTTTATAGTCTTCTATTTTGCAAGCCAAGGACCTCTGGCTTTGTTTTGAAGGTTCTTAAACCTCTGCATTTTGAGCTTATCCTCTGCTCTATTTGTTAGCCTATAGAAAATATAAGAAAAATATGATTGATCATTTGACTAGCACTATTTATTAATATGTGGATTGCTTCAAGAGAGGTGATTAAAAGCTTTCTGAAGTGTTCAGTGCACTATTTCCATTCATTGAGATGCAGTAGCACTTAAGTATGTCAAGCCAAATAATTCTAGTCAGTTAGCCATGGCTCTTAATATACAGTGCACTTTGAAAAAGTAAAATATGTTGAGAAAAGTCACTTCATTTGGGTGTGAGATTTCTAGAGAGAGAGACACACACGTTATTGCCAAACTAACCATATTATAGTGAATCTTCTCATCTTCTCTAGTCTTATTCTGAGGCTTTGCTTTGCTTTTGAACTGACAAGGATGCTAAGCCTTTCAGTTCTTCCTTTGTTAGAATGATAAAACTTGTACCAATTTCTGAAGTTTGTGTTTAAATGTACTTTTATGTGGTGGTAGTCAATTTGAGTTATAAGGCGTTCAAAAGGAGCACTGGGAATGTAGCGGAGAAGCACTCTGTGCAACGAGGTGCCTACATCTGCAGAGAGGCAATGGAATTAGGCCTCAGGAGCAAAGCAGGCAAACTTCAGAGGTTTTATCATGTGGGTTAGCCTCTGAAATGAACAAGCCCATCACAGTGTACTGCTGATGGGAATCTGGAATGTCCTTATCTCCTCAGGGAAAGGGAAGGCACTTCAGCGGAAGGCGAAGCCACAAAAGAAACGGGAAGAAAAGGACAGAAGAGGAAAAGGGAAACAACAGGAAGATGAACTGAAGGATTCCTTGGCAGATGATGACAGTTCTTCAACCACAACTGAAACCTCCAACCCAGATACAGAACCACTTCTCAAAGAGGTACAGCACTGCTCATAGAAGGAGACTTCTGTGGATCTCCTAACAGGAGATTACCTGTTAGAGGAGCATGGCATTTAGGAATAGGGTCTCTTTTTTCCCCCCCACTTTCATATGCTGCAATAGCTAGCAGCAGCAGAAGGTTAATTATAAAAACTCCCTTTCACAGTCCTTGCTTCCACTGCTCTGTTTCCTCTTTACAAAAGGGCGGTGTCAACATGTTTGAATCATGTCTTCTCAGGACTGAAAATGCCTGAGTGACTGTGGTGGGAATGAGCTATTGGTTGTCAGCAGTACTGTAGTAGTTGTCTCTGTGCATGCTCCTAGCCTATTGGGTTTGCTGAATAAAGCGCATACACATTTGATCAATATAGACATCCCATTATAATGTCTTTTTTAGGAACCTGAAAAACAAAAGGGAAAAGTTACACCAGAAAAACCTGAAAATGAAATGGTGCAAATAAAGCAGAAAAGTAAAAAACTGCTAACAAGTATCAAGAAAGAAATCCCTGTAGATGTGAAAACCAGGTAAGCACAACAAAGCAGGAAGGCATCATGGAAGATGGATCGATAACCATTTGTGTTGTGGCTGCCAGACTGGATAATGACAACAGCACATATAGCTCCAGGCAGCTTCTGCATCCTTCATGGTATTGGAACATCTGAAGCTTGTAAATGATTATTTGATGTAAAGTCAATTAATAATATGAGGACTAAATCCAGAGAAGAAAATGGGGTTAAGTGATGGCAAGTTTTTTGTAATAACAGATACAGTATAGAGCGAATATTTCTACAGGAGTTTCTGTGCAGTGGCAGCACTGTAACATGAATACCTTTAGTTACTGTAGTTACTTGAGCTGAAGTTACAGCTAGCAGCATCTTGGGTATGTTGTTAAAAGAGACACTTGCTGCCAGTGCCATTCCAATCCTGACAGATTGCAGATGATAGACAATGGAAAAATGAACCTCAGCCTTGCTATAGACAGTTATTTTGAAATCTCATTCTGAATTTCTTAAACAAAATGAATACTGGAGAGCCACAAAAGTAAACTTTGCCAGACTGAGGTGTGGTATGTTGGATTGTTTTTGGCCTCTTGATGTAGTTATATGTGACAGTATTCAGAGGCCCAAATTGAGTTGGAGTTTTTCTCCAAGACATGAATACAACAGCTCTCCTTAGAAAATGTATAGCATCTGGGACAAAATCAAACAGCTGGAGAAACAGAACAGTATACAGACAGATAAATTTGATGGGTTGAAATAGTTTTGTGATCAGTCATCCTGTGTGTCTGGGGCAATAGCGTATCAGAAGCATGCGACTGGCAACAGAGAGGAAAAACTGCAATTGCCATCTCTTGGTTATCCCTGTGTAATTGAGCAGGCTTTCTACTCCTGGAAGGTGAGCGAGCTGGAATGCCCATGTGAGAAGGAGATAAGCTGAGGTTAGGAAGGGTGAAAGGGTGGAGTTGTATGTAGGAGAAATAGAAGAGATCACAGCAAAACTGTGCTTCTGAATCACTTTGAAGGTGAGCATAAGCTGTATAGGGGAAAGCACAGGAGAGCAGTCCTTTGTAAAGCCTGTGTGGTAAATGTGTATGTATGTCCTGCAGCACTTCTGAAGTCTGAAAAATAAATGGATCTCTGTTTTCATTTAGTTCCTTGGAATTACCTTATACTCCCCCACTGGAAAATAAACAGCGCAAAACCTTTCCATCCAAGGTATCCACACAGCACCTGTTGACGAATGTGTCCAAATCAAGAAACCTCCCAAAAACAAGAGGTAGTGTGAGCCTATTTTTCACATATCACAAATTTCTTGGGACTTTCTATCTGCTTGCTTGTAAACCTTTTGAATGCTCAATCTGAAGTTTAATGTTAAGAAAGCTAATTGTTTTATTATCCACTGATTTCTTTTGTTGTTGTTGGTTTTTCTTTGTTTTTTGCTTGTTTTGTTAATAGGTCCAAACAAGTTAATAGAGAGCAGGCCATCAGTATTATCAAAGTTTCTCCCCGGTGGGTCTGGACAGGAGCTAGGAAACACCAGCAGCTCAGAAGGCGAAAAGGATTCTCCACCACCTGAGTGGGACTCTGTGCCGCTTCACAAAGCTGGCAGCTGTGAGTAATCACTGGAGGATGACAGAATTAGTCTCCTGCAATGCATATCTGTAGGCAGGCTTGATCTGTTTTTAGCCTAGCTTTTATTCCCTGCGTATCTATGCTCCCATTATCTGCAGTAAGCCTAATATCTGTAGCATCCAGTACAGTTTGGGAGATTTGAACACCACATGGGCAGAACATTGCTCATTCCATCACTTTTCAGAAACTGCTGAGGAATTGAGAATTACTGCTTGAAAACAAAATTTATTTCCTACAGCTAATTGAGGTTTTCTCCCTCATCTTTCTGCAGCCAAAGTTGAAATTAAATAAATGATCCCTCCTCGAGAGGAAACACTGAAAGCATCTTATTGCAATGGGTAGGGTAGAGCACTGTTACAAGTTTTTTTGTTTGCACTGTAAGGCCTTGATGAAAAACAAGTCATTTTCTTCTTGGCTGCATGTGATCATAAAGTTTGCCCTCCTCACAGCTCTTGCTTAGAAGTTGCATTCTTTTTCTTCCATACAAATCAGTTCATGCTTTCATTGAAGTAGTCTCACAGTAGTCAGTAAACCTGAATAGTAGTAAGTGAATGTAAGGAAGGAGCTGCTGCTTTTAATGACTGGGAACAGTCTTTTAAATAGTTCTTCAAACAGAATTCATTGCAGAGTATGAGTAGCCATCATCTTAAAGTAATACTACATGAGAGTCTTCTGTGTTTCTTTATATAGCTACAGACAACCTTTATAAACTCTCTCTACAAACCATGAACGCAGATGCTTTCCTGAAACAGCGACAGCCCTCACCTACGCCTGCCTCTCCATCTCCTCCTCCTCCTCCTGCATCCTTAGCTTTTGGGCCACGAGGAGGTACCTACAGCAGCATTGTGAACAGCAGCTGCAGCAAGTGAGTTCAGATCTGTACCTCCTACTAATTTCACAAGCACAGAATGCTTGAGGAACCAGTGTGCTTTGATATGGCACATCTCTCTTTTCTCGTACCCATTTCCTCTTCCTCTGGAAACTGCTTTTTTGCAGATATTGTGCATAGTGTAGAGTGCTATTTATGTTTTGGGGAAGTTCACTACAACTTGCTAGATTACAGAAATGTGCATCTACATAAACTGCTGAACTACTGCTAGTGTTTTTATGAATAAAGGATTAAATTGTTGCTTGTTTATCAAAGTACTGAAGTCTAAAACGATAAACTTTTTTTTTTCCTCACTTTTTTCCTCCCCTTTAAGTGAAACAAGAAGCAAGCAGCCCAGTGGTACCAAACACAAGCTGGCAAAGGCAGCTTCTCTTCCAGGAAGGAATGGAAACCCAACTTTTGCTGCTGTTGCTGCAGGTTATGACAAGAGCCCAGGTACTGTACCAGCCTGGCTTAATAAATACCTCTGAGTATTTGAGCTCTGCTGAGAGGGACCTGGGTGTCCTGGTGGACAACAGATTGGCCATGAGCCAACAGTGTGCCCTCGTGGCCAAAAAGGCCAATGGCATCCTGGGGCTCATTAAAAAGACTGTGGCCAGCAGGTCGAGGGAGGTGATCCTCCCCCTCTACTCTGCCCTGGTAAGGCCTCATCTGTAGTACTGTGTCCAGTTCTGGGCTCCCCAGTACAAAAAAGACAGGGATCTCTTGGAAAGAGTCTAGCAGAGGGCCACAAAGATGGTGAAGGGCCTGGAGCGTCTCCCCTGTGAAGAAAGGCTAAGTGAACTGGGTCTGTTTAGCCTTGAGGAAAGAAGACTGAGAGGAAGGGAACTGATCCAGGTCGATAAATATTTGAGGTGTGGGGGGCAAAGTGGAGAGGCCAGACTCTTTTCATCAGTGTGTGGAGACAGGACAAGGGGAAACGGCCAGAAACTGGAGCATAGGAAGTTACGCATGAATGTGCACAAGAACTTCTTTATGGTGAGGGTGACGGAGCACTGGAACAGGCTGCCCAGGGGGGTTGTGGAGTCTCCTTCTCTGGAGATATTCAAGACCCACTTGGATGCCTACCTGTGTGACCTGGTGTGGGGAGTCTGCTTTGGCAGGGGGGGTTGGACTCAATGATCTCTGGAGGTCTCTTCCAACCCCTACGATTCTGTGATTCCAGAATATTTGGTCAGGCTGGTCAGTTGTTTTACTTCTGCCTCATTTTAGATTTATTGTTGCAGGTGGCAGTGGCTTACCAAAGGTTCTCCCAGCAAAGACAGACGTTTCCAGCAATGTCAGCATTTCCCACACAGTTGTTGACAGTGATGGCTCTGACAGGTAAATTTTTATACCTCTTGGAAATACCTGCGCTCTTAGAAAAGAGCCTGTAAGGAAAGAGTGGCATTTTGAAGGCAGTGAATGGAGTTTATTCTGTTTATGAGTTCTGAATGTTGATTTTTTGTGAATCTCTCAGAAGGAGAGAGAGTGACATTCTGGGTATGATCAGGACTCCCACTCTCATTCCTAGTACCACAACAATCTTGGGTCCTCTGGGCATCCAAAGAAGGAGACCTCAGCTTGGCTCTTTCATTATTTAGGAGTCTGTACCAAGGTGACTCAAAATAATTCACAGGCAGCATTTTGCACTGTACAGCAATACCTGTCACTCTGTTTTAACTCTGAAACCAGGACAACTGCAGGACTTCAAGTTCTGAGTAGAAGTAGCCATGCTCAGTTGTATTCCTCAGTACAGTGGGGATTTCTGCTTTTTTCTGATCACGCTGCCTTTTTTGTTAGATTTTGGCTGTATGTGTCTCTTAAGAGTGGCTTTTTGTAGCTTTTCTGAAGTAGGGCTGAGATTTGAAATCGAGTTCCAGGATACAAAGGAACTGCTTTTCTGTGCAAGATTTGTGGGTCAGTTCTTGGATTGTTTTTGTAACTATTTAACACCAGTTCCAGTTAACCAATCTGTATTTTCAAGAAACTTATCCACAAGCTAGAATGTGAGCATTTGTATGCCTTCTCAGCAGTTCTAAGCTTGCTCTGCTTGTCAAAAAGCTGTGCTGCATCCTGGAGCCTGCGAGGCTTCTGAAAAACAGAGCTTCTATTTGTTGAAGCTCAGAATACAGACCAAGAGCATCGTATCTAGAGCAGAGTGTTCTATGTACGGGATAATGGTGTTTCCCTGTCATCATTTTTGAAACAAAGATAAGCTAATTTACCAAGCCTTGGGCACCACTTTATATTTCTGTACATCTGTCTGTCTATATATATAGTGTGTGTGCATGCATACGTGCACATCTGTACATATTTCTGTTTGGACCAGTGCAGCGTTACTGTTGGTGAGACTGTGTTAATGCATATTTCTTTCCTATTACTCTTATTATTTAGTTCGGGTTTGTGGAGTCCTATCAGCAACCCCAGCAGTCCAGACTTCACACCTCTCAATTCATTCTCTGCATTTGGACATTCTTTTAATTTAACTGGAGGTGAGTGTATTTTTTTCAAATATTTTTGGTACTGTACAGGTAAATACAGGTAAAGAAATGGTGTATTTCCATTCCACTCTTCTAAGCACAGGTTCTGTTCCCACACGTATCCCCCAAAAGGATCGCTGTATAGGAAAACACTTCATAGTTTGGTGGTATACTCTGTGTTTCAGCCCAGAGTGTTGGTGGAAAGTCTTAGATGTTGTTTTGCTGGAAACAACTGGTTTAGAAGTTTCTCGGTTTCAGAAGAATATCTTTATATTTCTTTTCTCACTGTCTGTTCTCACTATTTTCCTCCCCTTCATCCTGCCCCTGAAGCTTTGCAGTAGGTCTCAGAAGTGTGCTATGAAACCTGTGGTTTCCTGAACACCTCATGCTTACATAAACCCATTGCTATATGCGTGATGCAATGGCCCATCCTTCATGTTGCTTTCCTCTTGTGTTTTTGTCTAGTGTTTGTGTAGCTGTATAATGAACTGATGCATATTAACCATTCATTAATTCCTATATTTAGATAGGTCAACTTTCTGTAAGTGGCTATTGAGCTGAGGCCTTGATGCAGGCAGGTTATATTATGGGACACAGATGCTCTGCATAGTTGAGGTGGATTCTCGTACTATGATTGAGGATGCATGGCATTTTTTAAGGTGTCTGCAAAAGATCAGTAAACAAAACAAGCTTCATGTGGCATCTGCGTGCCATCGGATTGGGTGTCTACTGAAAAATATCTGGGGTCTACTTTCACTTCGTCTGCAACACTTGACTCCAGTGACTCTGAGGGGTGGCTGTAAGGTGCCTGGGATCAGTTCTGTGTGCGGGCAACATGTGAACCATGAGCACAGGTGCTGTCCTTCCTTCGCTTAGTTGAGACAGGGCTAGCCTGCCTAGTCTGGGCACAGCTGGTACCACATCCCCTGTCAGGAGTCACCTGGGAAGGGAGTGCTGCACTCCTGAGAGGCTGCTTCAGCACAATCACCTCCTGCAACCACAGTGAACTTGCTATGCTGAACTAGCAGGAGTTGCAGTATTGCTGTGTTTCTGCCAGATTCTTTATTTGCCTTTGCATAAATGGTTTCTGAGATACTTCATTCAGTATCAACCTGTGGAATTATTTGTACGTGTAGAACTTTGCTTCTCACTGTAATCATGATTCTAAATTTGTAGCCACTTCCCCATACAGGGCAAGTGAGCTGAGATCTGTATTTGTGCCTGACCTTTTCTAATCTGTTCTCCTTGTGCAGCAGGACCTGACAGAAAAACATGGGAAGGGACAGTGGACTATGCAAGTCTGCTGATGTTCATGAACAAGGAGAAACAGTAACGTGCTCAGATTGATTTCATTGTATTTTTCAGAGGTTTTTAGCAAGCTTGGTTTAGCTCGACCTGCTTATGGGCAGGATGTTCAGAGAAACTGGAGTGAGTTCAATCATGTTCCGTCATCCATTTGGGACCCTTCAGCTACAGATTCCATACCCTCTTGGCCAACAAGCTCAAGTTCACCAACTCATACAACTGCAGTGAGTATTTTGGTGCAAATACTTTGTCTTGTTTCTGTTACTAACCTGTTCACTATCTGCTGTATCATTTTATTTAGAGATTTTTTAAAATTTAAACAAAAAAGTTAAGCTGAGTGCTAATAGTTCCATGAATTTAAGTTGCAGTGGCTTTTGGACAATGAGCTGTTAGTCTGCTTGCCTGCAGGTGATGATGATGAAATTTGTGATGAGAGCACTTACAGCCACATGTTCTATTTCTACATGCTTAAGGCATTCTGCTCCTGTGTTGCTGCTGTCACTTCTAGTTTGATGGACAGTGGCAAAATAACCAGTGTGATAACTTTCCTATTTTGATTCTTCTTGCTGAATCCAGCCTGGCACCTCTTTGTAAATTAACATTGAAATCCAAAAGAACTCAAGTGTATTCTTTTCAGCTTAGAAATAATACCAGATGACTGAGCTTAAGTAGAAGCATTTAAACTGACTGCTAATTTTGATGGAGGCCTTGATGAAAGGGGAGAAAGAAACAACAGGAACGCCAAACACATTTAGACTGTAGCATTGTTCAGTCATCCTTATACCTTTGCATCAGAAGAAAACTTGCAGCATAGTAGTTGTTTTCACTGCAAGGGGAAATCATTCTTCATCTTTCCTTCTGAAATGTTTCTGTGGTAAGAGGTGCTGTCTACATCACCCAGTTGCATTTGCTGACCCTTCTCTTGCCTTGTGTTTAAAACTACAGTTGTAACGTTACATAGTGTGCATCATTAGTAACATCACTAGATATAAAAAGGAGAGACAGCTGCTTTTACATGCATAGAGGGCAGATTTCTCATATGATAGAAGGAAGAGCTGGGGACAACCAGAACAGTCTTTCTAGCTCACAGCTTGTGTCCTAGCCACTTACAAAAGCTACCTGGAATTGTGCTTCAGGTAGCACTGAGACAGAAGCTGAGTAAATGATATAGAAGAATTTTTAGTCTCTGCTTTTAAATGATTCTGAGGGGGAGAAAGAAAAAAGGCATTTTTGAATTGATTCAAGAAGGTCACAAGAAGCAGCCAACAGATGGAAATGTTCAAGGCCTTTTTAATGACAGTGTTTTCTCAATGCTTGTGGTGAGTCAGAATAGGAAACCTTGGCTATTCCTGCAAGTGAAGCTAAATACAAGATAAGAAGGCAGGTACCAGACCAGGGCTTGTGCATTTCCTCTTTCTGGTACAAGAGCCAAATCTTTTCCTGCAAACAGTAGTTGTATAGTGGCTCCTAGACTACCTTCTTTTCTAGGAAGGATTCTGGGGAAGTTGACTTTATCATCCTCAGTCCTCTTGCTTTCCCATTTTATGCACAATTCTTTGTTTCTGTACTAAATAGCATTTGACTTCTGCATCTCATCTCCCCTTGAGCCGTGCTGCATTGGTACTCCTCCTCCTCAGATTTCTTTCTCACGACAGCCTCTCCATTTTCCTACACGTAGTTCTGTCTGTGGGCCACTTTGTGCCACAAGCTGTAGCTGTCTGTCAGATACTGCTCTGCCAATCCTTTTCTTGTTGCTGCTGCCACTTCATGAGCAATTGCCACTCTCCTAAGTGCTTTTTGGGATACACTGGAATAGTTCCTGGCTCTTTTGCCCATAGCAAGAAATAGAGTGGATTTAGTGTGTTAGAGATGCTCTCTGAGCAGCAGACGAGTGTTTCTTGCTGTAGGCTTAGCAGTCTAATGCTTGTATAGCTTAAATGTGACCATTAGTTATGTAACAGTTGGAAACTGTCACCCTGGTTTAGGTCCACATCCCAGTGACACTGGACAGTCAGAATGATGCTGGCTCATAGTATGCTCAAAATTCCTATCCACCTCTTTGCATGAAGTTCTTCGAGGGGGTCTTTGCTAATGTAGTATTGTCTAGCCAGTTTCAGATAAGGTTGAAGGTGTCTTTTCCATTCCAAGGGAGAAAAAAATAAAAACCTAAAATGAAGACATCTTCAGAGTTCACCCTATTTGCTTTCTAAAGAGATTTCTATTTTAACTGTCAGGTGCACAGCATACTGACAGCAGTTAACCTTTACTGTTTATCTAAACTGGGCTTTGTTCAATTCTGCATGGGATCTTCTGAGCTTGTCATTCCTGTCCATCCATCCCAAACTCATGTGTTACGGCACAGTGCAGATCCCGCTGCTCTGCAACACCATTTGTCTGAGAGACTTGTAGAGCCAGGGCAGTCACTGCTACTGCTGAATGGCTCTTGTACCACTCCTTCTCTCTTTCACTGGACAGCTTAAGGATAGGAAAAAAATGTATATACTGGGAATATGGGGAGATACTGTGGGCTTGAACACGTGAAGGTTCAGACAGACTGTGTGATCCTTTCTTTATTTTTTAACAGGTAAGTGTATGAGGAGATAGGTTTGCAAGTTGTCAAAAAGGATCAAAGATCGCTGCTACTTTCCATTACAGCTTGAATTTTGTCTTTATTTATCCATCTTGCTCAAACTAGCTTAACGTGGCTGATGCTTTTTGACCCTTGAATACCAGTACTATTTAAATTAGTAATAGCGTGGGGATGTATAAGCCCAAATGAAAACAGCTTAAAAGCCTGTAATGTAATTGCACTCTGTAGCCCATTCAGTTCGTAGACACATTTGGTGATCGTTAGCGTGATTCCTCTGGGCAAGGTCTAGTAAAGGTAGTTCAAAACTGTGTGTCACAGCAGAGGGCTGGAAGGGCTTCTACAGCAGGCTTGTTTTTTTTCTAGATACTTTACTGTCAAAGGGGCTGTAATAATAACAGTAATAAAGAAAAAGCTGACAGCAAAGGTTACCTGGCAGCTACTCATGCAGCTCTGTCTTTACCGCAGTCAATCCTTGGCAACCCGAGCGGCCTGTGGTCCACCACTCCATTCAGCAGTTCCATCTGGTCAAGTAATCTCAACAGTGGCCTTCCCTTCACCACTCCAACAAATGCCTTGTCAGGTATTGATCTCATGGGTAATGAAAACTCCTCGCCGCCTCCTCCTCCACCCACTGCTGCCGCCGTTGCCAATCCCGCTGAAGACATGGGACAGACCTACAATCCTTGGAGAATTTGGAGCCCAACAATTGGAAGAAGAAGTTCAGATCCGTGGTCTAATTCACACTATCCTCACGAAAACTGAAACCCAAAGCTAAGCGAAAGAAAAGAACTTTAATCCAGGTGGTGATACGATTCTGAATGCAAATTTTTGACCCATCGTTTTCAGGCATTTGTTGGTCATGGCTATTTTTTCCCCTCTCTCTTTCCCTCCCCCCCGGTCACACTTTCATCACTTGCTCCTTTTTAAAGTCTATCCCGCAATATGGTAGTGTGAGATTACAGATAAGCTTGGAAAAGTCTGGGTGTGGCCGTAAATCCAACCTACAGCCAAAGCCTGTCAATCTGGACAATGTCACTGCTTCCTATTTCACCATCTGCCATTTCTACGTAAGAGGCAGTTAGAACTCCAGGATGGTCCCGGCATGCAATACTTTTATGGAAGCACCGGTTTTGATTTTTAAACTCTTTTTTTTTTTTTCCAGTATTACCCTCCAGGTTCTAATTTAAAAACAAAAAAAGAGAAAAAAAAAAAAGGCACTTTGTGCTAAAATGCAGAGTATTTTTTTAAACATAAGGCTGTCTTTGTTAACACAGGTTCTAAGAATGTTAAAAGAAAAAAAAGAGAAAAAAAAGAAAAAAAAAAAAAACCAGAAAAAAAACAGAAAAATTCCACAGCAGAAGCAACACAGAACCTTAACAGCAAAATGGGTGAATGTAAGAGCATCCTGGTAAGACTGTAATACACTTTCTGTGCTCTTTGTACATTTGTAAACCTGAATGAATGCATTTTTAAGTTGAAGTGAAATGCACACAGCCAAGACTTGTGGAACAAAACAAGATACCCCGTGCATTTCTTACGGCTACAACTTTGGGTTGTACTTTAAAATAAATACTGCTTTTTTCAAGAGCTGCCTTACTGCAGTTTTGTCTTCCCTGTGTTATCGAAACTTGCAGATGCGCTCGGTGGTGGGAACCTTCAGGCCAAAATCTACTGCGCTCAAAGCCTGTATGAACAGAAACTTCCCTGCCGATTAAAACCGGCATCCTCAACTGTGTGAGTTTGTATAGCATCTGATATGTTGTCTTCAGGGTAACGTAGCGCATTGATGCCACCTACTTGAAGACTTGCTGGATAGCAAAGTGCTGTAAAACATCTCTGCTGTTTGAGTTTGTAAGAATGAAGCATAGCAGTTGTTGTTTGTGCTGCGCCCCTACCTTCATAACCTTTGGTCCTGTATGCATCTAAAGCACTTCGCTCTCTTTTGGACTGAGTTTCTTACCCTTCAGTGTGTCTGTTTCTCTGCACTACCAGTAAGGCAAGTCTCGGTGACTGAATACATTCATCCGTGCTAATGCTGAGTGAAAATGGAGTCCTTTGGTTACAAGAAAGCAGCAGTACTGTTAGTGAGACAAACTTACTTGTTGTTCAGTGGCACTAAGCCGGATTTACAGCAGATTTTTATCAGAATCCATTCTTTTAAAGAGAGCGTTTAGTTTTGCTATAAGGAATTCTATATGCAGGAAAATACAAGGGTTGACCAATTGAGACTCGTCATTTTTCCATCTAGCATTGAGTGAACCAAATCTCCCCGTGTGCCAGGTTGCTGTTCTCTTGCTGTCTCCAGCAGCTGCAGAAGGTATGGATCTCTGAAGTGGGCCTTTGTAAGAACTCCTTTGTTCTTAAAATGTGGGTATTTCTAGAACCATGCGAGATAATGAAGTGCTCAGTGTGGGTTTATATGGAATTTCCTTTTGAGTGACTGGGCAAACAAGTCTCTTCCTGCGTGCAAAATAAGAGTTAGTTAAGCTAGTGGCATGCCAGGGCCTGCTGTGCTGCGGGACGGAGCTGGGGGAGATAACAGAGCAGTAAGTTCAAGCCGAAAGCTGCTGCTGAAGTTAATGTAATGTACAGCCCTATTTCCCCAGCAGCTCTTTATAAAGGATTTGATTCCAATGGAAGATATAAGCAAAAATGAATTCTAGCGCTTCTATTCATTGGCTTGAGCAGTTGTGAAGAAAGAAAACAACTTCTGCTTTGAAAATCTCCCTTTGAACAAGACAAGGCAATGGATCTAATTGAGATTTTTGCCCCCTCCCATGTGAGCCATTCCCTTGTGTTAATGCAAATAACCTTTGCTGCCTTCACAATACTCTCAGTCCTTGCTTTTGAAAAGCTTCTTTCTTTATTATTTCTGGTCCAGGGGCAAAACAACCCAAAAGTTTGAGATCTTCAACAGGTCATTTTCAGTTTCATAGGAGAAACAGCACGGAGTCATTCACCACTTAAAGCCTTAGGCCAAAAGCTTCCTTTCCTGAGTATCTGCTCTTCCTTTTCACCACACAAAGTTTGCTTTGGAGAGCGCTTTCACTTTGTTCTACCTGGTTAAAGCAATTAAGAGAACTACCTCTTAAAAAAGCAAACAAATACATTAACCCTAAATAAGGTACTGAACATAAGGCAAATGAAATCAGTCAGAAGTCAGGGGTTTCTAAAGAGACCTGAGTATGGGATGTGTATAAAACAGAGACCTCAGGAAGGAAACAGCAAAGTTGATTTGCTCTGGCTTTAAGGTACAGTCAGTTTTCATGGGCATATCAGTTTAGTTGGCATTAGAATCATAGACTCACCACAGTGGGGAAAGACCTCTAAGATCATCCAGTCCATCCATCCACCTACCGCCACCATTTCCCACTAAACCATGTCCCTCAGTACATCTAAGCTTTCCTTGGACACCTCCAGGGACGGTGATTCCCCCACCTCCATGGGCAGTCTGTTCTGGTACCTGACCACTCTCTTGGAGAAGTATTTCTGACATCCAATCTGAGTCTCCCCTGGTGTGACTGGAGCCATTCCCTCTAGTCCTATCACTAGTTACATGGGAGAAGAGGCCGACCCCCACCTCACAGCCTTCATGTCTTCATAGAGAGTGATAAGGTCTCCCCTGAACCTTGCAGACTCCCAGTTCCCTCAGCTGCTCATCAGTAAAGATATTGAAGAAGACAGACCCAAGTTGAGCTCAGTTTGAAAGGCTTTGGAGATTCTGGTTAAGCATAACATCATATCAGAAAAGGCTATAAGTGAAATGACAGCACAGTTACATTTTATTTCCCATCTATGAAAACTTAGGATGAACCAGTGTAACAGCAGATGGGTCTGGATAGAGCCCTGATGTGGGACTTCCAGAGTAAGTACCAGAGCCTGGCAAATACTCTGTGACAGAAGAACCAAGCAGAGCTGCTTCGCAGCAGTGAAGTGGCACAGTCAAATGATAGTGAAGTTTCCCTGCACAGCCACACAGCAGCTGCCACACCTGAGGGGTGAAATCAAAAGTACATGAGCACTGACTTGCAAAGGGAAAGAAACTGGCTTTCACTGAAAGGATTTCACTCAGTGATGCTTTATGCTGAGTATAACTCTGACTTGGCCTGGTCTGGTTTGCCACCCTGTAATTTGGAGCAAGTTTTCTCAGCTTCAGTATGTGGGCTTTCTGAGCCAGTGAGTCACAGAACAAAGAGCTGCTGAGGCTGGGAATGGCCCAGCTTCTGTGGTGTGCTCGCCACTAACTGTAGGCCCTTCACTAATCCCATTTAAACAGGTTTTTCTTCAAAGTGGTTTTGCCCAGTGCCTGCTTTCAGCCACGACCAGTCGAGGGCTGACTTGATGTTCAGCTGCTTTACTGGCACGAATACTGAAGCTATCTGCAGAATGCCTGGATCAGCATGCCCTTCAGCAGCCCAAGCAGTGGGCCTTCAGGAAGGACTGCACAGCCCAGGCCTGACTTCACTCTATTGGTCTACAGTGAAGCAGATGTGTGAGTCAGTGTCTCCAGGGGGGGGCACGCTCCATCTCTCCTTTTCCTAGCACTGCTGATAAAAGGATTCTACAGGGGAAATACGCCAGAGGGCTTGTAGAGAAGTGAAACAAGTAGAGGTGGAACAGTCTTAGAAGCTGTGAGAAACTGCAGTTGAATTACTCGCCTTAGACAAGCCAAGGGGTCTGAAGTCTGTTGTCCTACAGGAGACCGAAGATGTTGGCTGGGAGTAGGGGGTGGGAGGTGCCTCTAAGAGATACAGGCTGTCCATTTCTAATTCTGGGGCTAATAAAATATTCCTGGGGGAAAGAATAAAAAATAAGAAGATATTCTGTAATGTTTTCTTGGGCTTTTTTGGTATGGAGCTGCAGCTGGGTGAAGTCACTTGTGGTTATTTTGGCTTAGTTACAAGGCAGTTGCTGGGAAGCACGTGTCCACCAAGGGGACAAGTATCAGAACAGTTTCTGCTCCAGCCGGTGTCATTCGCTGACCCATTCCCAGAGTTATTTTCAGGGAAGAAAATAGTCACCAGGCTCAGAGGCACCAACCTTTTCTGTGGCAATGCAGGAGGGCAACAGGAGGCAGGGGGATGGCTCCCTCTCTCAAAAGGGGAATGCCTGGAAGATGGAACAGGACAAAAGAAGACTGGAACACCCCCTGGCAGGCTGCTCCATTGGCTGCTGTTGGCTTTCCAGAAGCTGGAAGGACTTTTAGCCATACCTTGCCAGTCCACCTGGCACGTCTCATCCTTTAGCTGTAAGACCATGAGCCAAACTCTGCCAAGATTAGAGTCTAGAAATCAAGAATGAAGTCCTAAAAACCACGCAGTGCATTGAATGGGTCTGACTGAGCTTACAGTTCTTGGAGTAACTCCTGTTGTGCTGGATGTGCTGTGAATCTATCAGGACGACAGTATCTTCAAGGGGTGTTCACTTACATCTCACTCCTAACCAACAATACCAACGTTTCTTCCTGTGAGTTTCTGACACAGCAGCCGGATCCTACTCACATTTGTCTTCCAGTCCAGTCTCTTTTGTGGCTGAGGAATCGGCCTCCAATTCTTTGGGAGCAGCGTGGCGTGGAAATTGATGGAGCTTAAGAAAACAGCAGCAGAAAAAAAACAACCCTTAAGCTTCAGTTTAGAGGGCTGGATGGAGCACCTCCCCTACAAAGACAGGCAGACTGAAGGAGCTGGGCTTGTTCAGCTCGGAGAAGTGAAGGCTGTTGGGTGAGCTCATTGCAGCCTTTCAGTACCTAGCGGGAGCCTATAAACAGGAGAGCCAACTCTTTTCAGTGGTAGATAATAGCAGGAGAAGGGGAAACGGTTTTAAGTTGAAGGATGGAAGATTTAGGTTGGATGTCAGGGGGAAGTTCCTTACTATGAGAGTGGTGAGGAGCTGGCACAGTTTGTACAGAGAGGCTGTGGATGTCCCATCCTTGGAGGTGTTCATGGCCAGGTTGCATGGGGCCCTGGGCAGCCTGGTGTAGTGTTAAATGGGGAGACCGCGTGTGAAAAACACACAGATGTGATCAATAGAGTCACATTAACCCACAGGGGAAAAAAAATCCCTGTAGATTTTGGGGAATTCTGGTTAGAGTAGCACGTTTTTTTCCTAGCACGATGCACCTGAATGAAGCAATCCTCTCTGCTCGGTCCTAATACTCAGCTAAACAGCGCCGCTGTGTGGCTCCGGGAGAGCACAGCAGTGAGCTGCTCAGGTGGCCCACAGGTGTTACGGAATGAACCAGCCCTGCACCGCTCACAGTTTAGACAAGCAGAGGTTCCACGCTAAGTGACAGAATCACAGCACTGCAGGGGTTGGAAGGGACCTCTGGGGATCACTGTGTGCAGCCCCAGCTAAAGCAGGCACCCTGCAGCAGGTCACACAGGTTGGTGTCCAGATGGGGTTTGAATATCTCCAGGGGAGGAGTTCCCACAAGCTCTCTGGGCAGCCTGTACCTGTGCTCTGTCACCCTCACTGTAAATACGTTTTTCCTCACGTTCATACGGAACTCCTATGTTCCAGCTTGTGTCTGTTGGTCCTTGTCATGTTGCTGGGCACCGCTGAAAAGAGCCTGACCTAAAAGAGCCTTGCCCCATCCACTTGACACCCGCCCATTAGATATTTATAAGCACTGATAACACCCCCCTCCTCAGTCTCCTCTTTTCCAGGCTGAACAGCCCCAGGTCTCTTGGCCTTTCCTCATACAGGAGATATTCCAGGCCTCTAATCATCTTTGCAGCCCTAAAACAACAGACGTGTTCACTAAGCTGCCTGATTTTGTCCTCTGACGACAGCTGAGGGAGTAAGAGATGGGTAAGAGAAAAAACAGCAACTCAGCTTCCAGCATCCCAGTCAACCAGCTCGTGCAGCAGAGCTGAAACAATGATCCAGAGTAGAAGAGCGATGTACCAAAGGGCAGAGGGGGCAGGCAGCAAAGGAGACCTTGTCCACACACTGTGTCAAACAGCTCAAACTGGAGCAGCACCTGCAGGGATGGGAGTACCAAATGCTGCCTCCTTCCCTGCCCTGGCAGTGGGAGAAAGAAGCCCAGGCCATGCTGCCCCAACAGCAACTCATCAGCAAACCTCAATACAGAAATCACAGAGTCATTAAGGTTGCGCGCTGTAGTCACCTACCTCCAGAGACCATTCCCACACAGATGTCGCAGTCTTATCTTCATCCAGAAAGTGCAGGAAAAGATCTAGAAGTTGCATGAAACTCCTCCAAATGCAGGCAAGAAATAGAGACAAATCCAAGATACTCACGTAGTATCCACAGCCCAAAGGCCATGAAGGTGTGAACAGCGTCACAGCGCTTAAAGAAGCGCATTGCTATTTCTCATATTTTGCTTTGTGTCCTCTTGGCGTTGCGCCTATTGAAACGTCCCCTCCAATGTCAGAGTACATCTCAAGCTGTAAGAATCTACATTTACATCAGGTCAGCCTTTCTGAAGCAGTGAGCACCCTTTGGTGGGAGGCTGTGCCAGAGCATCAAGCCTTGAAGGCTGTGGCTGGAGCAGCGAGAGACCGGAGAGCAGTCAGTGCTGCCAGCAGCCCCTCGAAGCAAGGGGACAACCTCAGGACGTGCCCATGCTCCTCCTTAGAGCTGGAGGTATGCAGCCTGCCTGAATTCTGAGTCGCTTTGGGTTGTCTCCATGGGCACACGTACATCAGCTGTAGTGAGAGACCAGACAAACATCCAACACTTATTCTAAAGGAATCTTTCTTCCACAAGAAAGAAACCGACTGTTTTCCTATCTGTAAGGAGCCCTTCCACTTGGGCATTACTCTGCATTGTATGCTCAGCAGCATCTGAAGA
This sequence comes from Excalfactoria chinensis, assembly GCF_039878825.1. NCBI lineage: Eukaryota > Metazoa > Chordata > Aves > Galliformes > Phasianidae > Excalfactoria > Excalfactoria chinensis. The sequence continues at coordinate 125,024,182 of NC_092825.1, forward strand.
CGTGTCCTTGTGTGGTTGCATTGGTGGTCGCACGGTGTAGCTGCACGCGGGCTGGGTGGTTTGTGGATCAAGACCAACTTATCCTTACTGAACAGCAGCAACCAGCAGTGCTGTAGGCATGAGCTGATTGAAGGGCAGACAAAGCACACCAAGCCCAGCAACCTGAAAGTGCTGATTAGTTTACCCAGGAAAGCAACAGAAGTAAGCCACCTCGTTACTCTTGTCAGTTCTTTATTGGTATTCATCCTAAAGACTAGCACATGTACAGCATACATGGATTGGATGAACTAGGATATATAAAACAGTAGCCATATGTTTATGATATATTAATACTGCCCAAAACCAAATAAATAAAAATATTTCAATGCACAAAGCTTGGCAAATACAACCGTGTTGGGACAAAACAGTGTCGTATTATACAATAATTTTACATGTATAAATGAAACAAAAGGCAACTGTGCTGTAAATACTTTCACAGAACATACACAGAACATACTCGGCAACTCAGGTTCCTTCGTCTTTTTACCTTGGTATGTTTTATGGTTTAAAAAACGTACTCGAAAAAGAACATTAGACAGAACTTCATTTTACAGTAATCCTTAAGTTTTCGTCTCTCCTGTGCAACAGAAAAGCTTACTTCAGCCTTGTGAAGTGTCCTCTGTGGGTTTCAAGTTTCACAGTTTGTCTTTGTTGATGGACTGCTCAACACCTCCCCGCTCGCTCCGCCCAATAGAAGCCATTGGTGTGCATTGCGCCGACAGCGCTGTACCTGCAACACGGCGGCTGGACAACGATGCTCTGCATGGAAGTAGGCTAAAATATCCTACTGCTTTAAAGAGGTGAGCAAAAACCACGCGCACACAACGCTGGGGAACTTCCCATTCTATCTGGTGTATCTTTGTACAAAAACAAGTAGAGGATCACTAAGCTCTAGAGCAGACCTAATGACCGCGGGCCACCATCTAAGAGAGTGGCTCCGTTAACTGCAACCATAGACCTCTTGTTTTCTTGTGAAGCTGAACACCAGAAGACTTTTAGTGTAACCATATAGGACTTGAACTATTAACTGTGTCTGAAATATACAAAATAAAACTATCAACTCATAAAAACCAAGGGATATCGAGACTATCGTTCATACAAAAATAAACGCAGCTTTTAATAACGGGCCAGGGGCTGAAGGTGGAGCAGAACTAACAGAATAGCGTCTAAAGAAATCTCACTGCAATGGCTTTCACCAAGCATTTGTTTGTATATTAAAAAAGAACAAAAAGCAACACAACTTTTAAGTGGAGGACGAGGTTTGCAGCTTCCCAAGGGCCCGTCCTACTGCAGAAGGAGCTTAGAACTGGGAAAGGAACTACAAATGCATTGAGTTTGCACAGCATTTCCCCCCCTCCTCCTAGAATGACTGCAGTAACGCTAATGCCCTGGTTGAGCAGAACTCTCTTGGCTGGCTTTGTGACACGCTGCTCAGTGTCAGGCTGCTAAAAGCAAAATGCAAAAGCTGCTGGACTTAAAAACCCCCAAACCTACGTGGGAGCAGAATGAACATGGCTGATAGAGCAGTGACAGCACAGACAAACATCAGTGGGAGGGAGAAAGAAACCGGAAAACAGCCATATACTTACCTGGCTGTTGCTACTTTCACAAGAACAAATGACCAGCTTCTCTATTCTACAGCTCATAGGCCTCAGAAACAAGAGGGGTAGGGCACAGTGGGCTGAATGAAGCCAGCCAGGAATGCTTTAATCCTGTTCAGATGCAGAACTTAACACTTAGCTGCTTTTTAAGAACGTATCCTCTACCTTCAAGGCGTCCTTTCGGAGATGACTTCCAAGGAGTTGTACTGAACCTTTATGAAATGCTATTGAAGTGACAGCCTATCAGGCCTTAGCCTTAAGCTAGAACACACCTGAGGTTCTCATGCATTGGCACATGAGTTACGTTCCATCACAATGAGCAAAACTTAACAAATGTAACGTTTTTGTTAGGCAGTAAGGGGGATGTTGGGTACTTTAAGCATTTTTAAGTTGACAGGTACTGATAAAAAACAAACACCCATTTAAAAAATGCAATGCCCCGACATCCTAATGCTTACAATCCAGAAGCAATATAAAAAGCCATGGATAAAGGAGCACACTGATTGATATACACTACCATGGAACACAATGAACACGTCGTAGAGGGGAAGGGCTGGAAGAACTGTCGCTGCCATTAATTGATTAACATCATTATGTTTTGAAACGCTTTCTAAATTGGTTAACATTTGCTCAAGTCCTTTTGTGCTAAAAATGACCAGAATTTGTCTTTATCTGGACAGAACTACAAACTGGACCTCATAGGCCCGGCCTTTTTATTTATTATTCTTTTCATATTTCAAGATGGCATCCTATATACAGTGAAATAACTTATACTCCTGGCTGCTATTGTGCCGATTATTTTTAGGAGTTAAACATCTGTTTCTTGACTGCAATACTGCATCCTGCTGTTATTAGACTGCCTACGGTCCGGTCCCTTTTTATTTACAAAGGTTGGGTTTTACTCTCGGTTTGATAAAGTGACGAAAAGTTCGGTCTGAAGTCAGCTCAGTGTAGAAAGATGTAGGTGAAGCAGCTGCCTCAATGCCATTCGCAAAGTCCTTGCCCATCCAGGAGGTACCCGGCTATTTGCATGTAGGTAATTATTAAGTAGCACAATATCTGCTCATCTTACATACACTGAAGGCTATTTAAATGGGCAGAGTCACCACACTATTCTCAAGCTAAGGTGTCAGAATAACTGTTACTATAGACTCCAATTTGGTAAGTAACATGCTCCATATAGCCTAGTGAAACGTACAGAAAGGTTATTGATCTGGTCTGGAGGACAGAATCATGTATTTAGTCTAGAGTGCAGCCACACGTCTTAATGGTACAGCAATTAAAGGACATAAGATGCTTATGTTTCAACTTTTCCATAAGTTCCTTCTGGAGGCCTGTAATACTTTGGGAAAGCCTTCAGTTGCAGGGAATTAAACGCATACTTGCGACATCCAACATTCTTCATTGTATTTTCTCGCCGACACCCCTCACTGGGGAAAAAAAACAAGCACAAAAAAATGACAGCAGTAAAACGGAAAAAAAGAAAAAGAAAAAAAAAAAAAAGAAAAAAAAGAAAAGAAAAAGAAGACTTAAACTAAGATGAAATGAACTGGTTATTTCATAGCATTAACAAAAAGTTGGTTATATTTAATGAGCGCTTAATTAATTTGCCACTGCAAATATTAAAGATGATGACTCCTCATACAATGCTAGTAAGAAGCACACAGAATGGACACATGCTATGTCTGATTGCTAGTTTTGCATTTCTAAAAAGCAGCAGTGCATCTACTGAGAAAGTTCTTTTACAAAGGTTTCATGTATTTCAGGGTACGCTGTTGCGGTGTTCACGTGCCTCTTCATTGCACAGGGGATCCCAAAAGATCGCTTAAATGCAGTTCTGCTAATTCATTAGTATGTTATGCTGAAATAGAAAGACTGTCCATCTCTCAACAGGAGCTTTATTTTATTGTTCCCTGTACGACAGAGCTAACAGAACTTACTTAAGAATTAGAGCTGATATAAAAATAATGGCTTTCCAGTTATCTTCACATGCATAAATTGACTTGAAAACCAACACACTCTAAAATAAACAACCACCAGGAAATGGCAGCTTTGTATTGGCTGCATTGACAGCCATCACCCCAATGGAACAAAGCTGTGCAGAATCTGGGAGTCCAGCTTCTACCCAATGCTTTGGTGCAAGCGCCCCATATTACAAAGAGGTTCTGTGCTACAATAAAAAATGATTCCACTTATAAGGCTTCATTACGATTGTAAATCTACTTCAATTCCAAAACAGACGTACAAAGAGGAAGCACTGTGTTTTAAATATATATGATAAATCAATTTAGTCTCATGTCAGAACGTGTTCTGATAGAGAACAGAAACCTAAACATTGATTTAATAGTAAAAGTTCATGGCAAAGTGTACAGTACACAATCTTACAGTGGGAATGTCCCACTAACCCTGTCCTGGAGATGGCTGCAGCAGGTACCAGCTAAACAGAGCCCATCTGACTCACAAGGAGGGTTTGGATTCTGCTTCAGTTTGTCAGCTCCCTGCCGTTTCTGATCTCACTGTTCCTCCAATTTGGGTTAATCACATTGACCGTAGCCCTGCTACTTACCAACCACCTAGTTTAACTTCATAGAACACTGAACGCCTTCACTGCAGTTAACAGCGTATGTTTGAAATCTGTCTCTCAGTATATTCTGTGGCTGTCCTACAGAATGGGCTGTACCTTGTGACACTGTTTCTGTGACACTGTTTAGTGTCAGATCCCCCAAAGACTGCTGCGAATCGATCCGTCCAGGATTGGCAGAAAATATGTTTCAGAGTAGTAATGAAAACATCAGATTTGAATAAAAAAATACAGGATGCCAGCTGAGAATTTTGAATTGCAAGTGAATAATTCTGCTCATTTCTCACCCCGCTGCCTACATTACCCATGTCCCTCTATGGCACAGATGGCCTACAGTCACAGTGATAAAGATGAACTTCCCCTCTTTTGCATGCTGCGGAGCTTCTGGAGGCACATGAGCTGTAAGCACTGTGTCATTTTAAATCTGAGTCCCAGAATGAAAGCACAGACTGAGCTACAGAAGAAACAATGAAAACTTGCCCCAAGCAAAGGGTAAGAAAAAACCCATCTCGTTGTCTTCAAAAGGTCTCAGCTTTCACTGTATATTAATTTAAAGGTGGTCTTGTTTCACGCCTAATCTTGGACAACAACAGTAAACAAGCAAAAGTTTATACTACATTTAAAACAGACTTAATAACATCAGGGAGCTCAGTGGAGACACCCCTACTAAAGTTACTTTCACATCTTGGTAGACTGAACCCAGGACACTCACCGGCAAGGCTGCAGTGAACCTAATCACCTTTTACTGCATAAAAAGTCAACTTTGGTACTCATAGCAAACAAAACAACCTTCATCAGAAAGAAGAAATGATTTGCACTGAGATGCAGCGGAACTGGATGGCAGCACAGGATGTGGAAACGTCCAATACCATCACACCATGATTTTAAAACCCATGAGCAGTAAGGCTTTGCTGCCATTCATTACGATTCAAAACAAACAGGATAAATGCTTAAACATACACATACACTGTCTGTGGGCTTTCTTTACTTTTGAAAACAAAGTTGGAAGAATAGTGAGAAGAATATCAGGTGATAATGTACTGTACAGTCTTCTTTCACGAAGACACAGGAACAACCATGTACTTTGTTTAGTTAGAATAGTTACCAAATTTAGGATTTTAGCCTTTTTATTTATTTATTTAAACTATGCTTTTCTCTTTTTTAAGCGTACCTCCTTCAGGAGCTTTCAAAATACATTACAATTGATCATATAAGCTATAGCTATCTATGTTTTCTCAGCAAGTAAATAATAGTAGAAATTAGAAATCACAGTACTAGCGGAGTTCTCCTTGGTCATCGAGCTCAACATTCTGTCATCTTAGGCACCAAGCAAACTAAATCCCTTTACGAGTTTAGCAAACTATGTTACATGAGGTTAGTTTCTCAATGAACTATTGCTATTGACAAGCACTTCCAGACTACCACATCAACAGAATCCACCACTTTGATCAGGCCTACCCCAGTCAGATGTTAGATACAGATGGCGTCCACCAAATTTCTTCCACAATTGTTCTGCATGACTAAACTAGGCAAATTTCTTCAGTATCGCCATGTTGATAAATACCATCACGTGTTTACCTCTTAAGTCACTGTCTATCATCGTCATAATTTATTAAAGCTCTCCAACACTCAAAAATTGAAATAACAGTAATATTTAGTCTAGTGCCATTAACACAAAGCCTAATGGAAAACCTCAAGCCCACCTAAATAATGGAGCTAATTACTGCCTTCCTTTCTTGCCTGAAATATTCTAGACTAACTTCAATAGGATGATACTGACCCTGTTTCAGAATAAGTTATAGAACAAAGCACCTGAAACAGACAGTGGATCATTAGTAGGCTCTGCCAATTACATCATCTCGCTAACCAGAAATCATTACCTTTTTGTCTTTAATATATTACAAAATGCAGACCTATAAATATAGTGAAATAATCCTGCATGCAGCACACTCCAAGTTGTTTTTCAGTGGATACACTAGTCTACTGGAACATACGTAACCACGAGAAAGGAACAAGACTATGGTTCTACAAACTGCATAATAAGAGTTTGGATATTATGCTTTGAAATAAAGGTACAAATTTGTTTACTTCTTTAAATAAATTTCTTATAATTTCTTATAAACCCCACCCATATATATATATACTTTTTAATTTTTCTCTTCATAGCTTGTAAAAACGAAAGGCAAGATTAGCATACACCCTGAATATATAAAAGATACAAATTCTTTTCGGAGTTCCTTTCTCTGGAATACATGAAACAAGTAACACAAAACTATATTTGGTAAGAGATCTTCAGGCCGGCCAAAGTAACGAGGTAACAGGCCAAATGTCAGACTATGTTACAAGCACTGAAAGCAGAACAGTAATTTAAAGTTTCAATACAATTCCTCTTGATAAAATAATTTGATGTATATTTACAGTTTCGTACAATAGAAACGTAAAATTGTAAGGCATAATAATAATTCTTGGCAGACAATGTTATGACACATTCTTTTGTCCAGCAGGTACCAAGTGGCAATACACGTTCAAGCAATTTTTGTTTTTGTTTTTAACCTTATCTTCACTTGCAACGTAATCTGGCCACCAGGTACGCTATGCTCAGAAACAGCCACACAATCAGTAAATTGGGGCTGAGAGCTAGTAAAGGAATAGAGTAGAGGAGGCTGGGATCTAGTCTGAAATCTCGGATGGGCACCAAGCCACTCAAGTTCTTCTGGGTGACTACCTCCCGTGTTCCAATGCTGTGAAAAGGAAGAAGGTTGGGAGGAGGGAAAATAAAACAGAAAAGAAGGTGGACATGCAAATGAATGCATAAAAAGAGATGGCAACGCAGAGTGGGCAAGAAGATGAAAGAAACATGGAAGAAGCCACAACGAAACCAGAATATGAAGTAAAGAAAAACAGGGAAAACATCTCAAAAATATATATCAGCACAATTACAGATAAAAGGAGAGGGAAAGAGAATAAAAGAGAAAAATAAGAAAGAAGTACTGTAGTCTACTGAAAATAAACACATGTAGGTTGAACATTAATGGTTTTCCATGTTCATTCTTTCAGATTACCGAGCAATATCCCATGCAGCTCTGCCATGCTTCTGCGTGCTGCAAAAAAGTGGAGCTCTGAAAAGCAAGCTGAACATGAATAACCATTGTAGTATTTGACCCTTTCAAACATCTTTCCACGTGAGCTGCAGTGAAATACTTCAACCTCTTAACTAAATGCTCAATATGTAAACTAAAAAAAACCAACACAAACAAAAAAAAACCCAACCCAAACCAGCCACTTGATTTTCTACTTCAAAATGAATTCAAGTGTGTATTGATACACTTTTCAAAGCGTGTGTTTCTGAAGCACCTCAGTGTACACATGTGAAGGGAAGATGCTGCACAGCCCACCTCGCTGTGCCCCTGATGCTTACATTGCTTTGAGCACAGGCCTATTTGCTTACTCATGTCCAATTCTGTTTTTGGATTACAGAATCTGTCCTCAGAGCTCCCACTGTGCCAGGGAAAAACTTCATACCCCTGATGCACTGACAGTATGTTTAAACAAATTAAAACCCAGCAGTGCTATGGATATTTCCCAAGGCTCAGGAACAGTCCTGTATTTTTGCTCAACTGAAAATATGTTTTATCAAAAACAAAGCATGAGTCCTGCACCATTTCTTGAGATGTTTGTATTCCAGATCGAACCAAGCCTTACTTTTTTAGTACAATTACATACATCGAGTGAGATCCAGATTAAATGAAAAAAGGTATTTTTTCCAAAGCTCTAGAAGTAATCTGTAAATCTTCTACCTCCTACATAAGACATCTAGGTCAAGTCATCCTGTCCAGGTCAAAACGGTTTTGGGTGGAGTCGGGCTTCTATATATTGAGCCTAGAGACTCAATGACCCTTGTGGGTCCCCCTTCCAACTTGCAATATTCTATATTTGTTCCATAACCCTGTCCCTCCATTTAAGCTTTTTTTTAATTCTTGGCCATTGTTCTCAAATAGAATTGGAGAATATATTTAAACAAACAAACAAGCAACCTACCCTAAAAAGCAATGAGACGTGAGGAAGAAACAGCAATCAGCTTGATGAAAACCCACCTAGTCTTAGTATTCCATCAGGATTAGTCAGCATTTGTTCTGTATAATTCCTCTTATTTAACAGAAGAAGAGCAAGCCACAGCTTTCATCTGTTAAAGCAAGTTCCTGACATTGCTGGAACATGCTAGCCAAAGGCTTTGATTAAACTGGCCCACTTTCAATACCTGATGTAGGACAACATGAAGCAATGTGTTTCTTGTGTCAATGTTTTATCTGATAGGGTATTAAATTAAACTGATGGTATAGAGGCCCAACACAATGTTGTTATTAATCTCTGTCTGTACTGTGACCCTGACTGCATCAAAAATATTAACTTGTTAACTAACATAAAGAAAATTACGAGATCCCTACTGTTATACTTGTCCAGTTTTTATTCTTACTAAATAAGTAACTTGGTTAAAACTGCACAACCAAGTTTTTTTCTTTCAGATGTTTATGTCAACAAGTTGCACAGTTTAAACAAGGTATTTGAGAGTCACTCAGCTCTGTTTTAAAGTCAATAACTTCTCCCTCACCAGCTATGCTGAGCTGCCTTTGCTTCAAATGTCAACTTTTAACCAATCTCTGGATGCACAGTTTTCATATACGCTATTAATTTTGTAACAGTCCAACAAAAAGTGAACATAAAAAGGCCCAGTGATGTCCAGTTAGACATTGGAATGAAAAACAAGTTTTTAGTATAAGAGGCTGCGAGCGCTAATTATATGAGACATTTTCTTTCTAAGTACCCAAAGAGTAAGAAAGGGTCAAACAGCAAAAACATACAGAAAGGATAAGAGAATTGAACACTCTAGAGAATTTGGTGAGAAGACACACAGTACAGTACATTCAGTAAGAGTGAATGTTGAAAAACAGGACTGAACAGCATTGTTGAACTACATAAATAAAGACTAAAGCTAGATTTCTTATCCTTTCTTTTGGTATGTGAGTTACGGAGTTTTCCAGCAGTGCTTGAAACAAGGCATTGAACAACAGTAAACAGATTTGTTTTTAGTACAGTATTGAATTCTGCAAACATCTCTGCTGCTTCAGAATACAGAACATCATTATACTGGTACGACAATAGCACACTGACACACGCTGTGATGAAATTGGATTGCTGCACTGTGAAACACCCATACTGACGTTTTGCCCGGTGAGCAAAGTGTTTCACTGCTGAAGAATACATGTGTCAAACCAGTGCAAACTGCAGGAGTCTGTGTTTCAAAGAACAGTATGCATCTCTGAGAAATCAGTCAGCTGATGCCTGATCTAGAACTAAGAAACCCAGTGCAATGACATCAGCAATGTCATCATCAAACAACTTTCAAAGAAGCACCAGCATCCAGTTCTGTAAAGCTCAGCATTAACTGCAAACTTGTTTTCATATGCTTCTCTGAAAACTTCCAGTTCACTACTGAAAACTAAAACCCACCTGACGCAAACCTGGTAAGGACTAGCTTCACCAGTGTAACTCCCTAAGACGTGCAAGCAAGGGATGAATCCTAACAACTGGTCTTGCAGATTTTTTGGCTTTGTTTTACTGCTTGTTTCTTTTGATAGAAACAGAGACCAGCTCTCCTCTGCAGTTTGCATGGTTCCTTATTTAGGACTAAGTGACACAGTAAAACTCTTACCTCCTCATACACTCGAGAGCCTGGGTGAAGACCTGTGGAGCCATTCCGTGTTCATGCTGTAGGATCAAACACTGCTCCAGGGTGACCGACATAGCAGTCCTATCCTTGGCGCTTTTACAGCTTGTAAACCGAACCCCATTTAGTCTGCGGCATATCTAGAAACAGGATACACAATCGATCATTCTTTCCTCAAGCATAACCTTCTCCCAGAGAACACAGCACACCTGCATTTCTCCTCTTTAAAGAGATATAAATCCTGTGCAGGACTCTGATGCCAAAAACTGTCCTCTGTGGTACAGCAGTACTTTGTTACTTGAGTTGTAAAGAAAATAATGATGTGCAAAAAAAATCCTTTTCCTTACTTCCCCGTGGCTGAATTCCAAAGGAGGTTCAACCAGACATTTCCAAGCTAACGCACACAAGTGAAGAAATCTGATTATATCAGTAATAAAAGTATAAACTATGCACGTATACTGAAAATCAACTGAACTATAGAGAAATACTCAGATTACTAAATACCTCAGCAGCTTGCCAAAGGATATCAACATTCTTATTTTTCCTTGCGTGTACATTTTGTCCCAGAAACCTTAACAGTTCAGGCAGGCACGTCTGACTACGAGATCGAGGTAGACCTAGAATACAAACAAAACCAACACCACTTTCTTTTTTAGCTGTATTCAACACTTTCACAAAGATCAGTTGCATGAGAAATGCTCCTATATGCCCACTGGAAATACAGTCGTGTTTTCTTCAAACCATCAAAGCTCACAACTAACTCGATACTTAATTACAAAGTACCTCCAAAAACCAAAATTCATGTTTAATAAAACTCTACTGGAAATATATTTTCGTGTCGTCTAAAACTTCAGGGGTTCAGAATGTGATACGGCAACACAGTAACAGAGGGAATGAAGGGAATAAGACTGGTATAGTATCTTGTTTTATGTCTCCCAGATGTACTTGCATTGATGCGTATTCAGAACTACACAGAAACATGGCACTGCCCCCCTCAGAGGTGATGGGACTTCATGTTCAGGGAAAATCTTTCATGATGCATTGTTCTGGAAGGGAACACCTACGAGATGCCAGCAGATACGTCACTAAGTCACTCTGCCACCTGCCCCCAGAAGGATCTGTTTGTATGTTTGTTTCAGTTTTTCACAGAGCATCTCTAACCCACCTCTAACACACCTCTAACCCACCTCTAACCCACCTCTAACACACCTCTAACCCACCTCTAACCCACCTCTAACCCACCTCTAACCCACCTCTAACCCACCTCTAACACATCTGCTGGGACACTTGCGTGAGTTTTTTTTCCAAACTTCTACTCAAAACTTATTCTTAATATTTATAACCACAAAATATTTGTCCTAGCTGGACTGGAAGATCAGGTACAGCATGTCCGCATTTACTCAAGAAAAACAGTGAAGCAGAACAAAGTTTTGGCAGAGGGCAGATTTTCCCTCTCAGAGGTATTCACCTCACGTGGCAGGGAGCAGCTCAGTGTTACAACAGGCAGCTGGAGTGAAGGTGGGTGGACACAGAACCGTTCTGCTTTGTTTTGCTGTTAAGGTGCATGTTAATGCCACCCGTCCGACACTGAACATTAATGTTATTCAGAACTTCAAGTGACTTGAAGCAAATCTCTGTTATGAGAAGTGAGTGTTGGTGAAGCTTGAAGTTTTGAAGCCAGTGCTCTTTAAAAGTAAGGGAAAGTAAATATAATGATGTCACAGAGTTAACCATGATAAATGACAAAACAGAGCTCAGAAACATGAAAAAAGAACAAATGATAGGACAGAAAACATACTGCAGGATTAAAGAAAAAAAGGCAAAAGCTAACAGATGGCTACCATCAACATATGCAGTTTGGGAATGAGGGAGAGAAATAAAGGCACGAGATAAGGAAGACTATGGACAGAAAGGAACAGGGAGAAAAGTTGAACAAAAATCAACATAAATCAATCTATTTCTGCAGTTTACAAGACTATCTGATATGGGACCACCTTACAATAAAACACAGCTTGAAATTTTGCAGCTAAAACTTCAGAGAAACTATTATGCTCAATTGCGTGTGACTGGAAAGATGGGGGTGGGGGCTCCCAGGTGCATCAAATACAATGCAGTGTGCCTGGAAGTGTTATAAACTACTTTAGCAAATAGCATTCTAACCATCCCACTGCATGTTGCTGCATTTCTGTTTCTGCAATAAAACTGCTATTTGGGGAACAAGAAATTAGTTCATAAGACGTTTGGTATTAAGAATAACAAATCACTTAATTCTCACAGCTTCTGGGGGGCACCTGTACCAATGTCTCCTAAAAAAAAACAACCATAATAAGCAAGAATTTTCCTTATAGTACCAGTAACATTCAATCTTGCAGCTACTGTCTCTCTTCCAGGTGCTCGACTTCTCTGTCGTTGGCTGCAGATGTGACAATTACAAGCACAAAAGATAGGCAGAGAGGACGTGTTTAAGAGGTCCTCAAAAAAAGGCACTTGCTCTCTGAACAGATCATAAAGAGAACACAACCAAAAACTGCACACAGCAGCGCTGCCGCTATGACCCATCAAACGCACGGCTCCCCCCCTCACAGCAACCTTGCTATGCGGTTCTACATTTATAACATATACAGTGCCACTTAGAAAAAGGTTCAAAAGAAAATTAAGAAAAGTTGTTCAGATTGAACTTTGAAACACTTGAATCCACTCTGCCTGCAAACTAAAACAAAATTCTTACATAGTAAAACGGACTTGTATCGTTTATTTGGAGGTTCGTGACATACAATACTTAAAGAACTAACTTGAAGCAAACAAGCAAGAAAATCGGCCTTATAAGTTCAACTACATTTGCCATTAATTATCAAATACTTACAATCATCGGGCAAAACTTCTTTGAACTGCTCAAAGTACGAATTTAACCGCACTAAGCTTTCCATGTTTATTACTTCTTGCAGTGAGGTGTCTCCAAACCTTTAAAAGGTGAAGAAGGGAAGTTAAGTAAACTTAAGGTAATTTTTCTCCTTTTCTTCAGGACAACTTCACTCGGCAGTATGACAAGAAAACTGTTTAAAGATTCATCCCAAGAAAATGCTAACACTCAAATACAGAGTAAAGCATAGCAGGAAAGAGTTGCAGTGATTCACTCCAGAGAAAGAGAATATACAAGTGTGAGGGGAAATGTGGGAAGGAAGGTAGAAAACATTGTAGAAAATAAAATTTTAACTTTTGTATCCTGCTTTTGAAACTACAAACCCATGTGGTAAATAATTCTGCCAAAATTCAAACTCTGAGTTCAAAAATAATAGCCATGGCAACAGGAGACAGGATCAAGAACTTTGATTTAAGATGTGAATGAGAAATATGGATCCAGGAGTGATAAAATGTGAGAGTAATAAACATCACTGCTGTGATCCACCTCACCTAACTCTATACATATATTTATGTGATGTACATACATATATATACACATACACATCAATATGAACACACACTGTATTGGCATCTACAACTATGGAGTCAACTTGGGCTCCCTTTGTAGGCAACAGCTGGAATGGCTTAGTCTGATGTTTTCTAGTTGTCTACCATCGTACAGCACCACAACATGCCTGTATATGACTTCACTGAGCACTCCATTAAAACAGCAATTGTTAACATACTCCTTAAAAATGCAGCTACAACTGAGGAAACTCTGGTGGCTCCTCCAGAACAGTTTCCCCTAACAATAACTATTACACAGTGACATTTTTCAGCATTATGAGAGCAGTGTTGTGCTATATAAGTAATGCAACAATACATTAAAACAAAGGTCCAGCTAGGTCAAGACCCTGAATTTTGACAGCTTTCCTCCAGAAGAGGAAGCCTAGGGAAGAATACTAAACCACCAGGGCAAATACACAATGATACTCTGAGTAATCTCATCCTCTAATGACACAGAAGTCTTGGGTCAGGAGCAGCACCTCTGCATTAAATATATCTCCTCTTTTGAAACACAAAGCTGTACTAGAAACAAAGCCATGAGGTAAGGACCTTCACAGCTATATGCCACATGAAGAAGTAACTCCTTTAGTTTGTCATCTTTGTTCCACGTTCCCTCGTCTGTGTATTGGAGAAGAAAATGAATTACTGTTAGCAATGCAACAGCGTAACTCCACAGAGACACTCTATCATCAGAATAGGAGACTGCTGAACTGCCATCAAGGCTGAGCTGCAGAAACAAATACCTACTTCTCCGCTAGGGTTTGCTGCTCATTGATCCCCACGTTGAAGAGCACAGGCTGAACCCTCAGTAACATGCCACTTTGAATCTCTCGCGGCAGCAAATCAAACAAGGCGCTTGGCAAAGGGATCCTCACGTTAAATCCATCACTGTGAACAAAGAAAGAAATATTAGATAAAGATTCAAAAGCATCACTCTGAGAATGTGTTATTTCTATGAAGAGGGCTAACCTCCACAAGGCAATCCAATTATTAGGGAAAGTAGTATCAGTCCAAACTGAGGACTTGAAAGAACAGCTACAGCTCGCTCCTAGTTACAAAAAAGCTCTTCTGTTTCAAATACAAACCAGCAACAACCTGCAACATTAATTTTATGTTCTCATGGACATTTCACTCCAATCTGTCAATTTTTTGACTGACGCTGATTTTGCTCTTCTCATTAACACCGCTGCTCTAACAGGACATGGGGAGAAAAAAGCCCAATTTTGACATGACACCATCTTGAGTAAATCAAGATTTGATTTTAAAGTGATAATGGCTGGTGATGATGCATATGCAGAGAAAGATTTCTTTTTAGACACAGTAAACATTGCTGACATTTCAGAGTCGAAGGGCAGAGGCAATGACAGGAGCAACCAGAGCATAAAACAAAGAGAGAGATAAGAAGAACACTGATATGGAACATCACACAGGTTTACAAGCCAGCAGGTTTACCTTGGGCCTACTGAGCCAAGGCAAAGAGCACTGAGTGCTTTACATCTTGGTAAATGTGAGGTAATACCCATAACATCAATGCATACCACCTTAGATCTGCTACAGGCTGACATACGGTTAAAGATGTTACAGGTTGCTAGGACAAAAGTCACTCTGATCTGAGTGCTGTGCTTTAATCTAGCACCAGCAGGATCTTAAGTTCAAGTCATTATAGTTCAACTTTCCTATGATATTTTTTTCTGCTCACAAGACACTGCCATCACATATACTCAAGTACAGCAAAAGAGCTCTTGCAAGTACTTAGAGCAATCAAAATTGGTACGTCCCACATTTACGCTGGATAGAAGTACAAATCACGTGCTGTGACAGAAAGTAAAAAGCCTGTTCTCATTTCTAAATGCAAAGCTCCCAACCGTTTGCACCAAAATAAATAAGTATGGTTTCCTCTTCTCATTCCAAGGTAAAATCTCTACAGCAAAGCTATCAGCCCCAAGTGTAGTGAAGGCTGTTTTTCTCTTGATTTATGTCCTATGGTTGACAGTAGGTTTTAACTAAAGATTTTCTTAGAGAGGGATTTTCTGTCAGCTCTCAGCCATTCCCAAAGGCCTCCGCAAATCTTGTCATGTACATGATTGCACTGCAGCCCTCCTTCAGCTAGCACATTTTTCACTGCATGTGAATCTGAACTTAATTCAATTCCTCTACAGACCCTTATTTTCAAGGGTTCTAGCTGAATTTAGAAAATTCTAAAAAAAAAAATTCTAGCGGACAAAGTTGTGCAAATCTTCAGTGGAACTGGGTATGCCACACTGACCAAGAAAGCCTTTTCTCCTCCAGCAATCAGATCTGAAACTAAAAGACTCTAAAGACTCCTAAATACAGAAACATTTAAACACTGACGTCTGTGAGCCCTCTGTCCTTCCACCCACTCATTCTACCTGTGAACTGGCTCCCTCTGGGCAGGAGCTCTACTGCACGAGCACAGAATCAGAAGCCAGTGGATAAATTGCTTTTAAGCTCAAACCTGAAAACATCTCATTTTAGACAAGTGGCCAAAATGAGAAGCAGTCCAACATTTTGCAAGCAACTGTAAGTTAAATTCAGTTTGTCCCTGGTAGTTAAGAAATGGATCAAAGATACACAGCAGCCACCAGCTGCCTGATGCTAATGGTCAATGGCAGATGGTAGGTAAAGCACTGTCAAACTCATCAACATCAGTGAATTTCAGACAAGGAGATCAGCATCAAAAATCAGTCTGAAATGTACAGACAGCACAAGTGCATAAGAGAAGATTGAACAGTGCTGACTTGTGATTATGGAAGGCTAGATTGGGATAACATTTGCTCGTAAAAACACTGCAGCAGTTTGAGCTTTGCTATATATTCCTTTTCAGCTTAACCCTCTGTAAAATTAAACATAGGCAAAAAAATGAGTTAGTCAGCTACCTAATAATTCTCTAAACTTCAGAGAGGAAAAAGCAGCACAGTACAGAAGCTCATAATTCACCTGAATTTTAAGTGCAGCATCATCGCTTCTCCATTATCCCACACCACTTCCTGCTCTCCTCCCTTTTACTCACCGATTTCCAGTGATGACTGGCAGCATGTCAGTAGATGTATTTGATGTTGCCTGAGTTACTTTAAAGGTTACATTCCTCAAGTCCATGATTCCCAAACTCATGTCCTCCAGCATTGCCAGCTCCTCACCTAAACCAAGGAGGAAAAAGTGAACTGTAAACATTACCAGCTATGCACAACTTCCCTTTGATTTGATTAGGGCATCAACCTCATGAAGATGCAAGGCAGCCCAGACCACCTGAGCCTACAGATTGCAGCCAACATCATGATCAACTTTATCAGTTTAGCAATATCAGAAAATACTGATCATCCAGCACAGTCCTGACTACTGGATTTCATGTAGACTGTACTCTCATTTTCCAATTTAGATGATGTTAGTAAGTACTTCTCTGCATTGTCATGGATATGTGCCAAAAAACTGTTTTTGGCATATCATACTGCAGAATCTTATAACATATTCCAGATTCCTTCAGTACAGTATTCCCTAGCTGGCATCCAGATGACTACTCTGACACAAGAACGATACTAGCGAAGGTTTTTCCCTTTTTGTATTCTCTCTCCAATCTCACTTTGTCCTGTAGGATTATGAGAGGTGAAGAAAATTGAAGGGGTGTATTTCAGGCATAGTTTCTCTCAACTTACTGCAATTTTACTCCATTTCTTTGTTGAAAAAGCAAACATAAAAATCTTTTTGAAGAAACAAAGAAAAATCAAAGTGATTGCTTTTCTTTAAGGCTTTATTATTTCCAGGCTGGATGGGGCTTTGAGCAAACTGGCCTAGAGGAAAGTGTCCCTGCTTATAGCAGGGGGTTGGAATGAGATGATCTTAAAGGTCCCTTCCTATTCTATGTTTCTGTTATATCACAAGGCAAGTTTATTAGTATGTTTACAGAAGTAATTCAATTTAAAGTGAATTCAGAGTTGTTAGTGAATTAAGCACTCCGTATATAATCTGGTTTTCGTTTTCAGTTTTGGAAAACATACTGCAGCTGAGTTGTAGACTGTACCAAACACATGTGGTCTGCTGCAGCCAATTTAAAGCAGAGTTTGTGATTCAACAGCTCCTGTCTCCTGTGTGCCTCGTGCTTTTACCGTAAGTGCTCAGCAGGCTCTCAAACTGCGCCAGCAAGCCAATGGTGTAGAGCTGTCTTAGAAATCCATCATCATGCAGGCAGTTCCTCAGCTTGATAATGAAACCACATATGAGAGCTGTCAGCTGTGGGAGAGAAAACACAAAAACAAAAGGCTCCTCAGCTCCAAATGGAAACAACAGAGCACGTAAGGCAGAGGTGCTATAAAATCTGTTAGACTGATACTCTTTGCCTTTGAGTCACTTTTGTTGTTGTTTTTTACTTGCAGATAGACAGCCAACCAGCACAACTCCAAACACTCCTAACATCTGATTTAGAGCATAAGGCCTTCATCTCACAAGCTCACCCAAGGCAGACTGCCATTGATCTTGTATCTATCTGCTTTTCTTGACGTGACCACTGCAGTCAGAATCTACAGCTTACAAATTGTTTTAGTTACAGATGGAAAAGCAACACTACTAGTTCCAAGCTATGAATTTTGATAGCATGAATAATTGATTTTTTTTAATCATATTTTTAAAAAGCTTAAAAATGCAGCATCTGCATTATGCAAAGATTCAAAATCCTTCAGAGTTGTGAGATATTCTGGACAAGACCCCAGTGCTGGCCTCATCCTAAAACTGGTATTAAGCTCTCAGACTAGTACCAGCTTTTCTGTCAACAAAGGAACTTCCAGGGTGAGTGTCAGATACTAGGAATACAGGTGTATGACTTACAGAGCTAAACAGAAGGGATGAGTCTAAAGTTCTATTTATGATGGGTAAACATATTCAAAGCATCAAGTAAAAACACCTGCTGCATTATGAAATTTGGTATGTGGAAAAAAACACTCTGAATGTCTCTCTTTGAAATATTACGTTATGAGACAACAACAACGCTAACTAATAACATCCAGGAGATAAGCTTTGCTGAAACAAAGGAAAGAGATACTAATTGCACAGGGATAGCATGCATCCTATGAAGGTGCAGTGGGCAGAAGGGATGTAGAAAGTTTGTGTGCGGACACCTGCTAGTCAATGGTTGACTCAAAAGAGACTTCAGCAGGCCCAGAAACAGAACTTCTAGCAAAACCTCAGCACTCACTCAGCACATCACTCTCCTGATGTGGCTGGGCTTCTCTCCCTGAGTGATATCTGACTTCTTGGTTTTCTCTATGCTAAGTATAACTATTGTCACTATCTCTGGTACAATTTGTTTTGAAATCAGAAATGCACACGCCAGGAAACATTTAATTTTTATCTTGCTGAGTGCATGAAGTGACCAATAAGAACAGCACAGCACAGCCCATGAGAGGAGATCACAATGTTAAACCTGAGCAGCAGATCTGCAAAACTCTGAAAAAAGCCATCTGTCATACTTCACAAAAACCCAATGCACGTCCCAGCGTAATGAAACCCTGCAAATTTGCTTGCTTACAGTTTGGCAGAAGACAACATCCCTGCGATACTGAAGACTCAGACACAGCCCTATCGTTGGGGCGCTGTCCTGCATTAACAAGAAGACCATGGCTTTCTTGGCCTTGTCACTCATCATGGCCACGCAGTCTGTGAGAGTCGTCAGCAGAGGATAAAGAGCTTCGCTCCATTCGCCTGGTTGAAAGAAATAATTAACAACAGTTTAAGTAAGTACTTTATCTGAAACAAACAAGCGTATGTTAAGGAGCGACTTACTGTAGCAAGTTAAAGCTGTTGATAATCCACATGCAGGGCTTGTTTCATTTTGGCTGGCCAGTTACTCCCTGCTTGTTATCAATTCAGTAATACACAGTGGATATCACATGAGGAAAACATGGGGAATTTGACTGTCTGAGGCTGTTAAGACTTTCCCAGCCATGTAATAGCTCCCCATATTGTGCCACAGAGCAGCTCATACAATGGCTGATTTAGAAAGCCTTAACAGAAAGACGAGCACACACTTGTGTACGTAAGTGTGTGTACACATTCAAACACACCCTTTCACAGTGCATACAGAGACAGTCAATATGGAGCCCACTGCAGAACTAGATGCACAGAAAACTTCTGTTTAGCCATTTCTGTGAATGAGATTTCTCCCAGACATCTCTGCCTTTTGTGGAATCAGGTGTATCATTCAATGCCTCACCATCTTAAAAACATTTATCCTCAGTTAGGTAAGACCATGCTTTTTTCTCCTTTGCAGGAGTCAAAAAGCAAAGAGGTGAAGGTATTCCTTCACACGTTCCTGTCTGCTAGGTAGCTTTGAAGGTCTGCATCAAGCTAGCAAGAAACACTAAGTCTAGCAATGTAGATGAGAGCTAGCCAAACCCTTGGAGCTATTTAGGAGTCTGACTTTGTAACATACGAACTACATCCCAAAGTGACACTGCTCAAGTTCCTACACAGGAAGTCAAGAAATGTAATTTGATTGCCAGAGTCCTAGTTTAGTACCCCAAACACTGTATCATTCTTTCTGCCTAAAGAAATCACTTTATTTTAACTTATCCCATAGGCTCAGTGTCTTTTCTCTCCTTCTTTCATCTTTTTTCTCACCAGTTTTTAAAAGCCATTTCCAGGACTGTATGAAATATTACTCAGATCCTGTACAAAAATCTGTTCTCTCTGCAATGTTAGGAGAAAACATAACAGAAAAAAATTCACTCTCTTTAATGTACAGAATGTTGAAAGAGGAGAAAAACTTCTCTTTTTACAGGGAAAGACTGTAGCTAAAAAGAGCTACAGCCACAAGATGTGTGACCCCAGACTGGCTGGCTGTACAGTCATGGATGGCAACACAGAGATCAAAGCTCACTTGAACGGAGTCGGTTCGAGCCTCTGAAAGGAAACTGTCTGATTTTGACTCAACTGCAGGACTAAAGAGCTAGCAACAATAAATGCTTCTTCCATAATCAGTCACATAGGGAACTTTGGAACTCTGATACAAGAAACTTAACTGACAAGATTAACAGAAGTATCCTTTGTTCCATGTGGTAGATGGATAATCTATAAACTTCACAAAGGGGAAGTTATTTAGCTCCGTTCCATTGCCACAGAGAATATAAGGAACATCAGAAGACACAGAATCACAGCTTTTCTTCTACATCCCATGAAGTATTTTTCTCTCAGAATTAAACTGCTACCTAAACACAGGTCCATAAACAACCTAAAAGCAAAATACAGATGAAAGCAACAGAGCACTTAACACATTTAAGAGTTTTTCCATCAATGAGTAAGAATGACAGAAAGAATTGAGGATAATTTCTAGCACACCAGTATATCATATACATATACAAATGCAGTTATTAACTCAGTAGAGACTGCAGTGTGCCTGGCAGTACCTCATTTGGAAGATAAATGATCTCTGGCAATCACAAAGCACACTGGTGGTACACCAGCATGCCTGAAGATAAATCAGTCTTTAGGCGCTTTCTTCTCCCAGCACTCACACACAATGCAACAACTCATCTAGGCTAACAAGCAAAAATCCTCTGTGCTGTGTGTCTTCTTGGCTTTAGACACTGGCCAGGAAAGAGTGAGCCCCTTCACAGTGAGCAAAATTGTAAATATTTTTCACTACCTGCTTCCCTGACATGTGCTGCTTTTAACTGTTAGATCAGTGGCTGTTGTCCTTAAAAGCAAATAAGAGCAAAAGGAATGACAGGTTCAAATGAGGCCAAAATATTACACTGACAGAGTCTAAATAAAGTTGAAAGTGTTCACCTGGACTTTTCCACCCTTCTTCTGTCTACCACTCATAATTTACCTAACAGAATCTTAATTCTTCGAGAATATCTTCTATCCAATCAATCAATGGCACCTTTACACACCACGAGGCAGTAATTTTTATGTGAAATCCACTCTGAGCACAGCTTTTACATTCCGTGAGATGACCAGAGCATTTTAAAACTAGTTATGTACTACACTGTGCAAATCCAGAAGGAGAATGATTTGGCAAAGGGCCTGAGACAACGAAGATTCAGTGAGTCGCTATATGTTTAAAATCGTGACTTAGCCCAAGCTAGCCATTGACATACATTAGACACAAATCCCACTTGCTAATCAGAGGCCTCTGTTTCACGATAGAAAGTTACTCTGTCTAAAGACTGACACTGAATAAACTTACAGGAAGCTTGCCATCTGCTTTAGCTGTTCTGCACTGTACATTAGACACTGATGTCTACTTAAGTGCTTCGCTGCACTGCTGTCTCAGCCACTTCTGCTCCAGATGCAGTTGGGGTATATCTGGGTACCTAGCTGGGGTAAACTCATTGCTTTTAAATACTCTAATCTTAAAATTAACTAAAACAATATTCATTCATGTATCACATTCATAGTTTGCAAGAACTAAAGAGTTGCTCCAGCAACTCCAACTTTGTGCAAAATGAATTTTTATTCATTAAAAGGCCTTTCCTGGTGACAAAAGGAAACAAGGAGGAGAGCTGGGAAGAACACCCATCTCTGAAGACGTAAATCCTACTTGCAAGGGGGCTCTACTTTCCACGTATTTCACTAAACCCAGGAGCCCACAGTGCAACAGGACCAAGAACGAGCCTCCACAGAGATGAGATTAACCTGCTCTCAAATGGATGAGACTACAGCCATCCGGGTGGGAGACCTTCGGAAGATAACACCAGAGTGTAGAGGTACAAGGGAAGAGAAAAGAAGACTAACAGCATGAGGATAGTCTTCCAAATTCTGTATTCTGAGACATCAGATTTGCAGGGCCCAGTACTGTATACACCCAACATAAATTTTCCACCAGCCTTGCTGACTGCTCCATGTTCTGTTTGAGATCTCATTCAGAAAGACGAGCTCCACTGCACATGTGAAAGGATATGACTGAAAGGTCACGAAAATCAGATTCCTATAGACTTCAGTGCTATTTGGAAAGCTACTGTCACCTACACTAGTCAGTGGTCGCTTTGGTTTCTCCAAACCAAACAAGCGCTTTCCCATACCTGAGAAGTCACCAGATACATGCTTGAACTATTACATAGGAAATAACTTCTCAATATGTTTAGGTATGCCATGTGGTATCACAGAACATTGCCATTTGAAAACAGTCGGCCTGAACAGCAAAGCATTTGTTCAGTTGTTAACTACAAACAAAAAACTTGGAATTTTCATAAGAAGCAGAAGCCATGAATGCACATACCTGGGGCAGATTCTTCCGGAGCAGGGCTGCAATCTGCACAGAAATGGAGGGGCAACATGCATGATTAAGGAGCAGCAACATAGTCAAAACAGGCAACTCAAATGCTCAACACCAGGGTTCTCAAACTCTTTCAACTGAGTGAACAGGAGCTCAGCAGAGAGACTCCTTTGCCTGCAGGCACCAATGGCACAAGCTGCCTTCTTCACTCACTGTTTCAGATCAGGGAGACACAAGGACAGGGATCTGGAGCCAGCACCCACCAGCTCAGGGGCTCTCTGTGGATCACCAGCGAGTGCGCTGCCAATTCCAGAGATTCACAGGGCACCATTTGAGAACCACCAGTCCAGTACAATTACAGAATAAGCTGGCTGAAAGGCTGCTACTCAGAATAGCAAAAGACAAGCAGTAAATTCAATGCACTTAATAGAAAATTAAGGCACCCATTCTGCAAGTGCAATCTTAACTCTCCCTTCCTTTATTTCAGGCAGTATTTTCTTCTACGAGCATCCAGTTCTAGAGAGATGCTCTCAAGTGTTTCAGTAACATTCTGCTTTCTCACCAGTTCTGGAACTATCTTCAACTGTCATTTTTTGCTTCCCCCCACCCCCCCAGAAAATTATATATATATGTATATGTATTGTCTGTCCTCTGCTCAGTGTCATTTATTCAGAGCTCAGATTAAGTAACAGAAAAATTGTTAGTTCTATGAGCGTGTGAAAAAGAAAAGCATTAAAATGAATTACGAACTTAGAGAAAGTATTTTGTCTCTCTCAGCTATTCCCATGATCAGCTGTGGAAAGTGACACAGAAAGGGAATTATAGGCCAGGTTTGGTGTGGAGTCAACAAAAAAAATCTTTTCAATAAGAACACACTTCCTGATAGTACTGAACAACCTGTTAGTCTGTCAAAATTACCACTAAGGAAGAATAAAATTGGATGACAAGGTGATCAAGCACTTGGCCTGACCTGGCTTACAGTGAACTGCTCAAGTGCTATTTAATTTAAACTGTTCTTTAAGACCAGACACTTAAGGAACGAGGTTCTCTTTCCAGCATTATGTAACACTTATCCAGCTCTGGCTGACAGTTAGAATTCAGATTTAACCCTTACATTGGGAAATGGCAGCAAGTCCCTTGGCTTTAAAGCTTGCCACACTTACTGATTTGTCTGTGCCACGTTCTGTGGATTTAATGGGAAGAGTTCTTTACCCCCATTTAGTGAGGCACAGCAGTGAAAGGTTCTGTAAATTCTGACAGAAACAAAACCTTTGGCAGGTAGATACAATCAATTCCATCTTCACATTGCATAGATATCAGTATTTTCAGCAGATGTAAAAAGATATCTGAAAATACTGGGTAAATGGAAAGAAAATGATTGTTCTAAGATGCTTTCAGCATAGAATTGCTTTGGGGAAAGATTCTGTTATCACCCATAACAGATTTTTCCTATTTATTTTTTCTTACATGAACAACATAATACTTGTAATATGTGAAGTTTACTGATAAAACGTTCAAGTAAACACTACATAAACTAGCCAGAAAATAATGACATTTTAAGGCACCAAAATGGCAGAACATTTAGTCAAAAATTAATAGAAAACATATTCTGAATCAAGACCCAGCTCGCCCATTATAGTATCCTTTATAACACACACAAATGTCAGTCTAATTTAGAAAAATATGGTTACTTAAGATACTAAGCAAATCAAATGCAACAAGAGCTTTACAAATAAACTTCTTTCTTTTTTTCCCCTGTTTTCTTTTTCTTAAAGGCACTGTCTTCCAATTACTGTAACATTACCAATGGAATGGACATGAAGTCACAGATGCACAAAAGGCCATCGAACGGTTAAGACAGAACAGGACAAAAGGAAATGGAAACAAAATCTCACTTTTTCTAGTGCTTAATTTGGTATACCTGGTCTATTAAACAGTTAGACCACAATGGTCACAAATAACTAAAATGAAGTCAGATAAGTACATAGATAGATAGTATATATCTATAAATATAGATAAATAAAACAATTTTGAAACTTAATTCAAGGTTGCATTAAACTGATTTGGATCTCTCATCCCCATCTTCATGGCATTACGTAACTGCATTCAATTCAGCACCTATTTTTTATAGGATTACTCCACTGAGAGCTCACACTGCCAACTCCTACCTTCCAGCTATGTGAAGTCTAACTAATTGAGTCCTTCAGCTCCACAGCTTTTGAAAGTTTGGGTTAAAATCTGCTTTTTAAACTCCCATAGGTTCACTATTCCAAGCTGAGCTCAGTCTAACGGGACTACTTGGTTTCCCTCCTACACTTTGGCAGCCCAGTTGGGATCAATAGCAATGCACTTCTCTCGTGTTTTATTTAATCTTTTACAGAGGCTCACTGTAATAAGCATTGATAGCTGCAAAGAAGATAAAGCAAAGAGGAAATCTACCAGAGGTGATTTTGGACATATGCTAACCTAAACACCTACTAGCTTAAAATACCCAGCAGGAACACCAAAAGCCATTGCCATTAATGAGAGATTTAACAATGATTTCAGTGAGGTTAAGATTTTAAAGTTATGGTCCTTGCAGCTCCCAGTACACCACCAGCCCTGTCTGCCTGACACCAGGGTGTAGCACCAGCACTGAACTAAAGACACATGGAAGGATGTCATGGAGGCTTAGGAATGATGCCAGCGCACAGCGAAAGAGCAGTAGTGAAAAGCGGTGACTGGCATACGCACTTGTCTTTCTGAGAGAATGGCATGCACAGGATGGGGTGGATGATGGTGGAGGTGAGGATGATGGTGGTGAGGAAGATGAAGTCTCATTTACATCTTCTGGATTTATCCAGTAGGCACGGGTGTCCCGATTACCTTTCTTACTAGTACAGCTGATGTCACACTGGAAAACATCTTCACAGCTGTCACTTTGCAGGCGCTCCTTCTGGAGAAGTTTGTCCACTCTCTGTATAATGCACTCCAGACTTTTGTCAACATTCAACCAAACTTTCTCCTTAAAAGAAAACATTCCTTTCTCAACTTAAAAAGAAAAAAAGATATTAGGTAACAAATCCCTCCAATTTTCTCCTATGATTTCAGTCCCGATTCTTCTGCAAAGTTTCTGTGCACTCAGAGTTATCACATTAGCACACACACAGACTCTCTACAAATAATGTATGCTGCCATGTCAGCAATACGTAGCAAAGTCAGTGCGTGGTAAATTGTAAAGTTAATTTCAAAGTACATTTGCTGAACAATTTTAAGTGCCTCTTCTTTCACTACTATTCACAATTACGGTTGGCACTACTTATTATTTTAGGCTCTAATGTTCAACAAGGAAATGCTTTGCCAGTTTTGCTGATAAACATACACTTTTCTCCCTTAAAGTTTCATCTCCTTAAAGCTCAAAGCAACTAAAATTAAATGACAGTCTTCCCTCCCACTTTAGAAGGGCAGCAGGAAACCATATTCTTCATTCTTTTCAAAGCTAGGAAAAGAGGAAAAAAGAACTGGCACTCCCATGCGTGTGTGGCTGAACCCAAATGCAAACTAAATGCAGAAAATAATTTTGAATAATTTTATAAATTTGGTGTAAGAGAGGAATATCTCCATTTAGTCAGAGAGAAGCTAATCTCACTTTATTTTTAAAAGTGACTATTTCTGTAAATGCAAATGCTATTTTCATAGAAGCTGGATAAGGAATTGGTCTTATTGATGTACTGATTTTCTACTGCAGATGAACTTATTTAACAATACAATTAACTTGAATAATAGTAAATAAATCTTTTTTACTTATGTAACTCAGAGTAATAGATAAAATTAGCATATTATATTTGCATCTTATTAAATTAACTGGCCCTATTATCTTGTTATTATTTTGAGCCTGAGCCTTGGTCAAAGCATGCCAAAACAAAATTAACAAGGATCCATTTCCAAAATGGACTGGATCTCATTTCTAAGTTTGAACAGTGAATCACAGCTTTAACTTATCTTAATCATTTCTGAGATTCGATTTACTTCAATTTATACTACAAAATGACAGAATTTAATGGATCAATTTTTATGTCAACTGGCAATTTTTGTACAAACACAAAATCAGATAAAAGTTTGGAATGCTGAACTTTATAGCTACCATGCACAAAATAGCATCATTTTGGAGAAGTGTAAGAGCCCTCTGTAGTATGGCCAGTTTACTTTAAAAGCTGTTTATTTGCCCTTGGAAGTGACTTAAATAAATGCACCAATTGTGGTGATCTGTGCTGCTTAGGAGAACCAGAATTATTTATTAAAGCCAGATTATAGCTCTGTGCCAAGCAGTAAGTGCACACAGGGTGGACAGAATGTCTTTGCTAGTTGACCAGTTTCTCCAGTAGATGAGTAAGATGCATACAAATGTACTCCAAAATACTAATCCTAACCATATCTCATGAGCAGATACAGATATTACAAATAAAAGGACAGCACACAAAAGAAACTCCATCATCACCCCACAGAGCAAACGTACCCATTCCTCTTCATGCCAGTCTACTTGCAGTGAGGATCGGCTGTTTCGTCCCGTCCATCTAGCCACCAGTGTATCTTGATCATTCCTCAGCATCACTTGTTCCCCTTCTCCAGAGGTTGGAGATGCCTTTGAAGCTATATAATCTGGCCTCGCGGCATTTAGTCCATGTATTGAATTTGCCAACAACTTGCAGTCACAGACTGTGACAAGTTGCCGGGTCTGAAAAGCAATAATCGCCCCCAACATTTTAATCACCTTCACATTGTACACAATCTTTACTATATTCTTTTACAGAAAGAATAAAAAACATGCACTAGTATTCTGTAAAGAAAACAACTGCTTTGGGGTATCTGAGATGCCCTTAAAAGCATTGTATGGCATGGCCTTCAAAAGCTATATAGGGTACTAGAACAGAAAGGGTAGGTTTCCAAAGTCTTGAAGTCACTGAAAACAGCACTGATAAATGTGCAATTCCTAACACCTCTATCTGCACTTCACCTTCTATTTGAAGAAACCTTCAAACAATGTCCAGACATTTTTATACTCCATCTATCCGTCTCAAATAATAGCAAGCAAGACTTCAGAGAAAAGCTGAAGATATAACTACTGATCAATACAACCTGTTTCCTTACTTAGTAATCTTGTATTAAGGGATAAGTTATGTGAACATGAAAAAACCTTGACTTGTTATTCTATTAAATAAGCGAAAGCCCTCACTGTATGTATATGCTGTATGTATACTTTGTCCAGCTGTAGAAAATCCTGTGGATTAATTATACATGCTGCAGTGCCATTTAGAGTGAATATTATTACTAACACATTTGCATATGGTCACATTATCTTTTGTGGTTTACAAAGGTGTACACACATAAGCCCTCAACTGGGACAATTCATGGCTAACTGACTCAGCATATGCCCACTGCCACTGTGCCATTTACAACCCTGATCTACTTCAGTGACAGAAGCAGTCACTAAAACTGTAGGTGGTTTTCGTCCCTGTAAATGACTGTCTTCAGTTAAAAGAAGTCTGTCTGTCTTCTGTTAACAAACATGAATTAGTTATTTCTTGACATCACTAACTCAAGCAAAGACTGTGTCACCATTATTCCTTATTTTACCAGTGAAGTTCTACAGAAGAGTTTCATTCATGTAAGCTTTGCCCAGTAGCTGCTGCTTGTCATATGACTCAGAGGGGCATTAAAAGAAACAATATGGTTATAGAGAAAAAGAGTATAAAAGAAAATGAAGAAACGTTCATTTCTGGATTACAGTGAATCAACAGAGGCAACCAGAAGACACTGTTCTCCACTCTCAAGGCAAGGAAGTGTGAAGAACAGGAGAAAAAAACAAAAAGTACAGCAAATAGTGACACTGTGAAATTCCAAAGCAGGTCCAATTTTTATTGCTTTTAAAAAGCATGTTATAATACACTACCAGACAAAGTAAACAAAAGAAAGGGAGGGAAAAAAAAAGAGTTTCTCAGTGTGAAGATGTATTTTTCTCCTACCTTATCTGCCAGGATGGCAAGCGTTCTTTCAAGGCCATTAGCTGATCTATCCTTGGCAGCTCGTGAGAGCCTTTCTGCATAATAGCTGACTTGAGTTTTCAGGGTGTTGATCTGTGCAATGATTTCCTTTGCTCTAACAATGTCCTGCGGGATGTATATTATTGACTGGGAACCTGTTGAAGTGCTGAAAAAGAAAGATGGACTTTAGGGGTAAAATTGCTCTAGAGGTACACGTTTTACAATAACATGCTTGGCAATTAATGGCAGACAACAATAATTTACCTAGCAATCAACAGTGAAAGGCCAGTTGGCAATTGCACAGCAGGAGCATGATCTTAGAGCCTTCTCTGCCTTACTGAAAGTGTTTGGATACAGATTTACTAATCCCTTATGCCAAGTGTCTGCGAGCAGAGCTTGTATACCAGAGGGACAATTTTGCTGAGGAGAACGTATGAGATAGATTTTGCCATCAGAGACAGAACCAGCATTTGCAGCGACAGCTTGCCCCATTCTCTCCTTACAACACAGACATTTCACCGAGATGTGGTGTGTAAAACAGTGCTCTCACCCTAGCATTGAGAAAAGGAAATTCACATTCTTTCCAATACAGAAATGGCACCCAGATTCTCAATGAAGAGTGTGATATTAACAAAACTTTCTTCAGCTAGTAAATCCTGCTAGAGTATCTTTTTCTCAATTGCAGGGCTGACTAAAGTTACTCCTGCAAAAGCAATCGAACAAGACAAAAAGCAAATTATATATCAGGCTAACCCAAAGACTCTGCCCTTGTTAGCACACACTGTGTTGAACTATGGCTGTGGTATAACAGTCTCCACTGTAGACATGGGTCTAACTGCATAAAGCTATACCAAACTAACCTTTTCCACCTAGAAATGGAAATAAATTATACAAGTAAAGCACATCTTTATATTGGTACGCTGCAGCTCCACTAAGACTATTTACTTGGCAGTGGAGAAGGTGGGTGTTCACATGCTCAGTTTAGACATCTACAGAAACTGATTTTGTAGTCAGAATCCATGTTGGACACTTATCTGTAACAGATGAAGGGACTGCAGCACTTCTGAAGGGTTAGCTAATCCTAACTGAAAAAAAAAATTCACAAAAACATCTTTTTAGCTTTGGAACTTCATTTAACCCAAAACTTCCCCATTGCCAGGCCATATCTTCTTTTTCTGATCTCCCAATGAGAAATCTACACAGAGATCAGGCCTTTACTTCAGCTCCTACAGTCACAAGCATGATGCCCGTTCACGATGTGGCAACAAGCACTGAGATGCCATCCATTCAATATTATCATAATCTTACTCTTTTTCTCTACTCACAAATTGCATCAGTGTAGTATGATACAGAACCTACTGTAAAACTTGAGCTCAGCAGTGCCTGAAGAGAGAAGAGCTGCTGAAACTGCATGGAGAAGAGCTTCCTTTCCAGGCACAGATGCCTCAGGTCACTATATCTAGGAAGTGTGAATTCCTTTGCTATTCCTAGAGCAACACTGTTAATTTCTGCAGCGTGTCTGTGAGGTAACACATGAGAGTTGCATGGGACGTGCCTTAAAATCATTGCAACAAACACCAGTTCTTGACCCTCAAGAGACATTAAGGCAAGAGAGGACCTTAATCTCGTATCTGCCTGAGTTCCATTACAAAAGATGGGAGATTCGTTTTCAAAAGATGAAGTGCAGAAGTGAGTCTTGAAAGAGAGATTTCTTACTTGTGTCCCTCTGGTCAGCCACTCCAATGGAGCAGAGAACAACTGCTCCCCAGTACTGCTACATTATACAGCAAATTAATTGTAGCTCTTAGGACTTTCACTGCACACACGATTTGTGCTCTGTATTGATGAGTGAACTTAGTGACAATTCCTCTGAGCCATTTCTTTCTACGACAGTGTGGTCAACATGCATAAAGACATATTGGGCAGGAAAGGCCATGCAGCAAACTGAGATCTGATTTAGAATTGTTACATTTTTAATCACAAAGACTGCTGGGATGATTGGAGGAACATTTTATGGCATAAGGTTCACATAAATCCACTTTCCAACCTGCAATCGCTTTTTCAAATGAACAGCTCCCACTGCACTGTATCAGCAAGCAAAACACAGGCTTGCTCTGCTTAAAATCTCAGTTTAAGGGGTTCAGCCTTCAAAAATATAAACCATGCCCAACCTACAGCTACAAAGGTTCAAGGACCACTGGCAGAAGATTTGGTTGGCAACCCTGCACATAGCAGGGGGGTTGAAACTGGATGATCATTATGGTCCTTTTCAACCCAGGCCATTCTATGAATCTGTGATTTCTCTAAGTGATTTTCACTGGAAATAACAGAGGCAAAGGTACAAAATTCTAATGTTCTGCTCTTGGCTTTCTAATATGTTTAGAGAGAGCCAGGAAGCTGTTCATTATAAGCAAACATTGCAGGTGAAAGGAAGTTCCTTCACATATGTTCTACAAAGCAGCTACGATTATTCAGAGCACAACTAGGGATGCCATGATGCATGACATTAAAAAAGCCCTGCACACATTAAAACACACCACACCTTTGCCAAAGAAAAGAAAACAACCCAAAGAACAGAAGCCCTCTCTACAGAACTCTCAGAAACAGAAAACTCACCAACACTCCTCATAACTGCTAAAAAAAACAAAACAAAAAAACCAAAATAAAATTAGCAGATTGTTAGCAAATACCAGAAGCAGAAAACAAAACAAACGTTTGTGGGGAATAACATATTTGTGTCATCTTTTCAACAATGCGGGTACATACAATTAAACTCGTAAGCAAAAAACACAGATTGCCAGATGACTGTGTGCTGTTCTGGAGAAATGTTGTGGATGCAGTATGTGCAATTTGCCAAAGAAAGAAAGAAAGAACTGAACAATATCTATGTTACAATGAAACTGAGGAGATGGAACTTAATTCTACTATACTGGATTTTATGATAAAATAGAAGAACCACCTTACCAGGGAGATCTTAAAACCCTATTTTACTTTAACATCTATGAAGAAATGCATTTCCTCAAAGTAGTACTTCAAGCTCATCTTATGAAGGAGGTGAAATTCTGGTAGCCCACAGGAGTGGTTTTATACTCTAAGCCCATGAAAGGAGGTTTCACTTATAGAGCACAATGTCTTTCACAATGCATTTCTGTTAGTCTCAAACATCAGCTTACTTTTTTGTTAGCCTTCTACATTCCTAAATAGCACATATTTCTGCATTCCCTTGTAGCAAATGCTCCAAGCCTGCTTGAACTGACTGGATGAAATGTAACGCCTGATTCTCTTTTCCACTGCATCAAAAGCCTATTCTTGGGATAGCTATGTCATTTGGGCCTCCTTACTTTTAAGATAAATAGGAATAAATCGCTATACAACTGTTAATTGTCTCTTAAATGACTGTTGGAGGAGGAAAAGTTCCCCCCAAAGTGACACCACAGGGTAGCAGGGTGACAACACAACAAGTACAAACAGAAAGAAGATTTTTCAGAAAACAATTGTGATTTCAAAAGAACAGGAAAAGCAACAGTTTTTTCCAGGTTTACATTTTCCTTAGTCCCATCCTAGTCTAAATTGGGAATATTTGCAGCATGCCTGCTTTTGCTCTTTTCTTACCAGCACCCAACTGATGTTCACAGGATGCTGCTATTTATTACTTACTGTCAAAACTGATTCTGTAGTTAGCAGATCAGATCCAAACCGTATAAATCCTTTCTTCAAAATGACATTAGTAAAGTCTCCTTTCCCTGCCCACAATGACTCATGTGACTCTCACTGCTCCTTAAATTCTCCTTATTGCAGCAAAAGTAATGCAGACCCAAACTGTACTATCCTTTCCTTGGTACCAGTAGGATAGAACACCATTAGCTTTATTTGCTGCAAGGGCACATTGATAGCTCTCCCTATACCGTATGTGACCTTCCCATTTTCTGCTCTTTTTATAGAGTATACGTGGATTTATTTCCAGAGAGGTCACTGAACAGTCCCTGAAGACAGGATTGAGAAGGTTTAGTATCCAGCCTGCACAGCAGAGTGAGGCCAGATTCAGAAGCATGAAGTACATATAAATCTTGAGGCAATATGTATAGGCCTCCAGCAATATACTCATAAGTAAAAGCAAGTTGCCTATCAGGTAAACCTGTTTGGTACTAAAGAGTGTTCAGCAACAGGACCTTAAAACTATGAGAGGGGCAGAAAGTCTGAAATTCATGTGTTCAAAGCATGATGTAGGGCAGCTGAAGAGTTTCTAAAGGCACATTTTCCAGACTGCAATTTGGTAGAACTCAAACCCCACACCTGAAGCAGTTAAACTAAATGAATTGACAAATATTAAAGAAAATTGAAGAGTTCACTGAGAGAACTACTAGAAAAGCGCTATCACTAAAGAAATAAATACAATAATGTACAAGGGAAATAATCTCTCCTCCTTTGGAAGAAAACACAGAATAATCTTCACAGTGTATAGTAGAACCACTGAATGAGGTGTAAGAAAAACAAAGAATGGAATGTTTGTTTTTTTCAAATCACCGAGCACAGACTGTCAGGAAAGGGCGTGACATCAGCTGACACAACAACATTTCTACTTACTGCTTCTTTGCTTCTTCAAATTTATGCAGCTTTTTCCTCAAGCCACCTGATTTGAAGCCTTGGCAATGAGCTGCTGGTGCTCCTATGGTGACTATGTCGTAGTTCTGATCTGGGATGGACAAAAAGGACTTACAAATGAAAGCTCGTGATTGTGTAAATTCCAGAACTATTCTGAAAGCAATTACATTAAGCTTCATGGCAGTGTTTTGAAGGATACATAAAATCTGTAACATTTTGTAGGCTCTGGAAATTCATCAGGTATTTCTGAGTTGAAAGAACCCTACTTGAATGCAGGTCCTCCATTTCTTAATCTACAAGTCTGTCTGACTGAGCCATTGAGTTGGCCTTTACACCATAACTGCCACTACTGGAATCCCATACAGTGATACATAGAACAAGTGTGTGTCCATAGTTAGTGCGAATTACTGCCAAAAGAAGAAATAACTTAGGTTATTTACTAAGCAAAAAGGTTGATGTGAACAAACTGGTATGACTTTGCATTACCCTTCGTGATGGCTCCTGAGAAAAAACTCACAAACTTTAAATAAACAAACAGTACCTCTACTATTCTGACATAAACCAAGGGACAAAGCTGCTAATTCCAATATATTCCCTAGCAGAAAGGCTGACTTCTGTCACCTCAGGTACAGTTAACTATAATATCTAGTTTTGACACCTGTAGAACAAGGATAACTATATCAATACCTCTTTCACTAACCGATCTGGAATTCAAAGTAGAAGGTGCTATAAAAATGCCACGTAGTATTAATAACACAGAGCAGCAGTTTGTGGAAACTTGGCTATGAAAAATGAAACAAGAAACAGAACAAAGTGAAGAAAGAAAGAAAAAAAGCAAGTACCTGATCCTCCATCATCCTGGACTCTCATTCTTTGTATATGTAAATTTGTAGGAACAAATTCCAATTTTTTGTCAGCTTTTAAGCTACTGGCTTTAAATGAAGGACCTAAGAAATCACAAAAAAAAAGACGGTATAAAAACTCTACATCTGTTTAAGCGAAACGGTTCAAGGGGTTTCATTCATCATTTGCTACATGCTAAAAGAAAAGCAGAGAAACAACATACAGAAAGATGGGTCTTTCTGTTACAGTTCATAATTTTACTACACATTTAGGTATAAGAAGATAACAGAGTAGACAAGTATTCCTAGATGATTATCAACCTCATACCTAATGTTAAGAAATAAATATAATCTAAAAACAGTAATTTTTTTTACTCACTAAAAAGTGCAACGGGAGGTA
This sequence comes from Excalfactoria chinensis, assembly GCF_039878825.1. NCBI lineage: Eukaryota > Metazoa > Chordata > Aves > Galliformes > Phasianidae > Excalfactoria > Excalfactoria chinensis. The sequence goes on from NC_092825.1 coordinate 125,058,686, forward strand.
TAATTTTATAACAAGAAATAAATCTTGCTGACCTTTGTATTGATGCAGGTCAGTTAGATTTTCCTGATAAGTTAAAATAATTGTTTGGTACTGAGTAACTATTTGTCGCCGAAGGCTTTCCCAACAAGGAGATAATTCTCCCAGTTCTTCTAGTTCACAAACCCTAGGGAAAGAAGAAAAAAAAGAGAGGTTGAGCTCTACTGTCTGCTTGACTAAGCTTCACATTATAGCAACATAGCACCATTCTCAGCTAATGCATTCTGAACTCACTCCTGTCTAGCCTAGTCACCAGACTAGGAAAACATTTCCAAACATGTCCCAAAGCACAGCTGTGGTGTTCTCTCTCCCAGGGAATTGAGGTTCTTTGCAGGCAGAACACAGCATACCCCAAGAGCTCCATGTTTTAGTCAAAACCAAAGCTTTCCACCTTCGGCAGGAGCCCTCAGACTATTCAATGATTTGCAAACGGTGGGCACTACCATTGTGTCCGGTGACTTGTGACAATGAAGATCCACTCCACAGAACTTTGGTGGCTCTCTAACTAAATCACAGCTGTGACAGACTTTAGCTGGGAGACCAGCGCCCAACACTACAAGGGAAATCTGTGCTAGCTGGGTTATCTACAGGACAGTTTATAGGGCCAGGCAGGGAAGGCTTAAGAAGTGAAACCATCAATAAGGTTTTGGAAACACAGAAGGTCACCCAACAAAGTCTTCACCTGCAGTTTCACTTTAGGTGGAATACAGGATGAATACCCCCAGATCTGAGCAGAAAAGCTCCTGGACAGAATTCGACAGAACACCACTGAAGAAAAGCTGGAACAATCATCTGTCACAAAAATTTAGCAGATTTTTTGCCGCCGATTCTCAATATCCCTAATCCATAACTTAAACCATTTGTCTTTATACAATCTGAGGTAACATCTGGCAGAACAATTTCTACTCTACAGTAGTTAGTACAGAATTAACATGACAGAAACTTCCAGGAAAAGCTTCAGATTGATTTTCCAACATGCAACAATGTACGTATGAATGACTTGGAAAAAGACACTTCTTGTTTCATCTTGTAAACTGTTTCTGCATAAGATGCTACTGTGACCACTTAGTCAAGTGCCATCCTCAAAGCACACAGGGCACTTGAGCCAAGGTCTTCCTGAAGCAAATTCACAGCTTAAAACTTTGTTTCCTTGTTTATTCCATGTGACTAAGACAGCAAGGAACGTGCACATCATAAACAGTTAGGTAGTCAAAACATCCCCCTGGTAAGATGTTCCCTTTCATAGAGTTCCGGACCAGAGCAGCTTTATGTAAGAGACAACAGCTGTGATTAATCCAAAGGCATCTGACAAGTTACCATATCGTTAAGACAGAAGCAGCTGTGCCTGTGTAAGCTGTTCAGCATTCCTCTGGGCTACAGCACAGAGATAGGAGAAAAGTCTGAGATATTGGGCTGAACACAAACTATGTGCCACTTCACACTCTATATCATAACAGGGTATGAAATAGGTATACTATTTCAGCACTAAGATGACAGTAACACATCTTAAAAGAAAAATAATTATTCATTATAAACATAAAAGCACTGGCAGAAAAGAGTTCTGCTTGTCACTGTGGTTTACCTCAGCTGAACCAAGAGAAGGAAATCTTTCTTGCAGATTAAACAGATGTGGAGTTTACCTTTCAGCCATGCAACTCAGAGCATACAGAGTCATATTAGCCATCACATGGGCTGTTACTAACCTGGAATTGCATGCAGTATGCATACACTGATCTCTGTATGACTTTAGCAAGAGCCACTGATCAGTCACTTTTTATGGTTAAGGCTTTTAGGAACTTCACTGCCCACATTCTCAAGTAACATCTTTTTTCCCCATTCATCCTAAATTTTCCTTTTATTATCTTCAAGATCTTAAATCACGTTTATCCCAGATGGCACCTACTGGATAAGCTTGGCAAATGTTTATGTTATCTTAGCTGTATGTCATAATGAGTAGGAGATTCTGAATGTACTGTGAGGAAGAGCTGTAGAGAACCACAGATATAAAACAAACAATGAGTAACTCATATCTAAACATGTAATGGTGCATCCCAAGGCCCCTCCACCGCAAGTGTAGCAAGACAGTTATGAAAGATAGATCATTCTTTCCTTACAAGTCTTAGGTCTTATAGGCTCTAACACAACTGACTTTACATGTTAGCAAGTACACATTTCTAAAAAACAAAACAGCATATAAAATCCCCGTGAACTTTAGAAACTCTGTCGTCATGCAGGATTTATTTCCACAGATAACAACTTTCACTGCCACCTTCTTGTAAAGTCATCAGTTTTGCAAAACATAAAAATGCTTGCCACCATTGTAGACTACTTCTGCCTGTTCATATGGATTAACATTTGATTTTCTCTCACAGTATCCCGAAGGACAGAAATGTGTTAATATAGGATACTGATAGCACTACATAGCTTTATTTTTAGTTAAAATCAGGCTCAATTAGGCCTCTAAGTGGGGCATTCAAACACAGCTAAAATAAAAACCAAGTACTCAAAAATAAGGCTAAAATTCTTTTACCATCCCAAGGGAAATTCTGTTTTTGTTTTTAAAGAACACATAAACCACTCCATATGACCCACTGCAAACCACAGCCTAAAACTGTAGGGAAGTAAAACAAATAAATGAGTATGCTGCCTTGAAGAGTGATGAATGCTTCAAAAAGAACAGATAACTGCTATATACAGATAAGTCCACTATGATCCTAATTGTTCAATCTGCCAACAGTTCTCTTCCATCAGCACATCTGCACACTCATGTTATCTCATAGTGAAGCCCAGCCCCCACACTCTGACATAAAATCTTGTTCACTGTGACAGCTCAATCAGCAAGGAGCTGCTTGTTCTATTTTTTTTCTTCAGTGCCTCTGTTCTTTAGCACAGTTACCTTAGTTATACATATTCCTTGGTAACTCAGTACCAGCTACATCCCTGATGTGTAACTGCCTATGCAAACCACCATGTGCTCACCTTGCTGCATCTTCTTCTAGAAGAAGCTTCACGAATTGCCTAGGTATGTGCAATGACAGCACGCTCTCAGCCATTTGCTCCAAGATTCTCAGGTGGTTTCCATCAGTGGTGGGGAAGCGATACATCCGGCAAATAGCACCGCCAAACACTGAGGAATTATAGCCATGTTATTTATGCTTAGGTTTTAAGACAAAAGTGTACAAAATCTATAAATCTAGTCTGTATATACATATACATACATATATATACATATACATATAAGTGAGTGGATTTGATTCACTAACATGCTGTAACACACTGATATACAGATCTGGCTTAACAAGGCATCGACCTAGCTTTTCCAAGGATTCACGTTCTTCAGTGACCCCTCTTCTAGCATTCACATGAAAAGCATCCAAATGATTTAAACACCATTAAGGAAATACCACAGACTTTCAACTTCTGAACTCCTTTTATTACGTACTGTGCATTTTCTTCTCATGCAATCATTTGCTGGAAAACTCATCTTTCTTCAAGAAAAAAATATCTTTTAAAAACTGTTTTCCTCTCTTTCCCTCTTCCCCTCCCTCAAAAAGCTAAACCAACCCTGCTTATGAATAGCGAATTACATAGAAAACTCTATGGCACAGTCAACCTAATGAGAAAAGTTTGCTTCTGCTGCTTTTACTACAGAAAATGATAATGAAGATGATAAAATAATTTGTTCTTGCACAATCCCTAAAATGGCTGCTCAATGAGCACCCTGTTCCTATTCCAACAAAACATCTGCTCAAATGCCCTGGGGCCAAAAGCAGAGAGCAAGAAGGTTAGCTTTTACGGACACTGAAATCCTACTCATTACAGCCCATTGCTTACCAGATTTCAGTAGTGCATCCTTCCGTAATGAAGCATATTTGGATCTGATTCCTAAAGATTCTGTTAAACTTTCATCCACTGGTAACACAGTCTAAACAAAAACAAAACACAGAAAGAAAGGAAGAAAGAAAAAGAAAAACTCAGTGCCAGGGTAACATGCAGTGATGACTCTTCTAGATAGACTTAAAGGGAACATTCAACACAATGTTTAAAATATATGTCTAGAAAAATATTACACATACATTTTCTGTGGACAAAATCTATCATTGGTTGAAATAATAAACCCACTTAATCACTCCAGTACAAGTATTCTTATTTAATTCTACTGCACAGTTTGAAATGTAGTAGTAAATTCTATCCAGTCCTTCAATTACATAATGTTAGCGTAGCTCACAGCCTTCAAAGCTGCTCCAGCAATATATACTCCAGTATATGCCCACTACAGGTTTGGCCTGATACAAACTGATCCTAATACACATTGTGACTGTGGTACATGGGTATGGCTGCAATTATCACCAGCATCTTCTGCACACAAGATTTACAGACTTAAGCATATATCTAGGTTGAGAAATCCCTACACCTGCACTCAGCCTTATTGATCAGATCACACACAAAAAAGTCAATGTTAAAGTAACCTGTACAGTTCAACTAAAATCCTTTAAGATACTTCTTTTAAATAAAGTTCCCTGTGAAACTGTTTATGGCTTCACCGATGTGGCAGGTATGTAAACAGTGCTACAAACCTATTCTGATGAAAGCTATAAATGCTTGAAGTTAAAGCTCAATCATGGTAAACTAAATTTCTTCCCAAGATTTTAACCCCAAACATGAGCAAAAAGAGCCCCATTAGGCTGCTCTTCACAGTACTTTGAAATTGGAAAACACTAATAAATAACAAAATGGACAGGAAAGCTGACAGCAGATCTCAACACGGTTTATTTCAATGCAGGCAATAAATGTGTATGTTTCTGAAGCTGCTATAATGGTTATACTCACCCTTCCATTAATTGTATCAGGTGACCTTGTCACTGGAGGCCTTTGGTCAGTTTTTTCCTCCATTTGCCATCCAATAACTGTAATGTTACCTACACGGTCACTTTCAGCAGACCTGCAACAAATACTCTGCGTTGAAATTTTTTTGGAGGTGGACCTGTTTATCAACAAGGGAACACTTATAAAAGACTATTAATCTTTGAATTTCATAAGCATTTTCAACAGGAATCTCTGCAACTGAACTTTACATGATCTTACAATAAGCTATTCAAATAAGAAAACGCTATCCTCATTGCTTAGGGATATATTGTACAGGTCTCCTAATAGAATGCAAGCTAAACTATGTGTACGCCTCCATACTTCCATAAAACTAGAATAAGGTCAGATTTTACAATTAGTCTGTCATAGTAAAATATATATATATATATATATTGTGGACATCCTGGAGTGTGTCAGACACAGCACTGCTAGCTGGTCAACAAGGTTAAGATCCTCAATGGAAGAAAGAACAATGAAGTGGGAGATGATTCCACACATCAGGGAGTTATATGGAAGCAAATGCCAAGAACGCCCAGGGACCTTGGCCACTAACAGCCAAGCAGCTGCACAGCAAGAACTGACACAACTTTGTTCCTGACCTTTGCAGGTCAGCAGCAATCTCGCTACTGGGAACAGATGTTGAGTCCATAGGAACGTATGTCTGAGGAGGAAGGGGAGTGGGAGGGTGCATGAGAATACAGTATAGCAGAAGTTCTAACCCCGCCGGGTCTTAAAAAAACAAAACAAAACAAAAAACACAACAATACCAGATCTACCACTACTTCCACTTATGCTGTCACTGCCATTTATTCTGTCTCACTCATGACACAGAATAATTTTGGCAAAGATTCATATTATTAATTGAAGACACATTCTGAATGGTATATTAAGATTGTTTATGTTTTAAAATATGCTGTGAAAACCAAGATGAAAAAAATAATAACACCCTGGAAAAGACAACACTGGAGAGATAAATGAAATAAACACACAAGACTACAATAAAAGGTCTAAATATCTAGCTCCAGTGTGTTTACAGACATTGCTTAGAAATCAGCTAATACATGTGAACGATAATGCAACAAATGAAGAGACATGTATGCATCACAGATGACATTGGGTCTGATATCAAAACAAGCATTTATGAAAGCCCATTTTCAACTTAGTCATGAAAGAATAAATCTAACAAAATAAGCACATTTATCACATAGACATGAAACTTCTGCCCTCACATTCTTCCTCTTTTTCACCCTCATCTGCACAGTTAACGATAAATTAAACTATTTCACACATGGTACCACTGGTATCTATTCTGACTCACTTCCTTCACCTGCTCCCCTTTATATTATGCTAATTTTCTCTTTACAACACATTGCAGAAAAAGCCCTGAACTTTATTCATCTGTCCTCTAAGCTTTGTTCATGTTCGTGTTTTGGTTAGCTGTGTCCGGGTTAAGTAGTTCTAGTGCTGATAACATTTACACTACAAGTGCTGTCTTCTTCAGTCCCTCTTATGATGCTTCTTGATGATTTTTCCTTGTCTTCTGTGACAAGGATTCCTGTTCTGCTTTTAACACACTTTACTACAATGCACTTCTACACATCAGGACTCTCAATGTCATTTTGCTTTCCTCATTCTTCTCCAAGTCTCCACTTCATCCCACACTGGATTTCATGTATTCCCTTTTGGACAGCTTTTCAGACTCCCACTCCCTCTTTTCCATTCCCTCCTGAGACCTGTTCTTTCCACAAAAGCTTCCAATATTAATAACGTGACAAAAATAAAGCACATACATATACTGAGCTGGTAGGACAACATGAAAAAACAATGAAACTGGCCTTAATAATATTTCTGACTTGTAGAAATAGAACCAATATCAAACACAATTCATCATATTTGAAAAACTCCTGTCCCACAAGTTTTAACTATCATGCAATACAAAATCTTTTTTTTCCCCCCCTTAATAGTAGCCTACAACTTAAAAAGAAGAAAATAAAAACAAGACACAGACAAGTTTGACTACATCTTAATCACGGGTTCAAAGTGATAATTTCTAAACAGAGGAAAACATTACAAACCTTAGTGTTAAGTGCAACCTGTGATTCTTCTCTTGTAGAAGTTCTTTTACCGTGAACATCCCAGAACCCAACAGATACATCTGGAAAGGAGATGATTACCAGAGCTGTAATTATTTACTTTGCAACAAACAAAGCCTTTGTGCACAGCACTGAAGACCAAAATAAAATTACTAGGCACAAAAGTCGTCAGAGATTCAACAAGGTCAAATGCAAGGTGTTGCACTTGGATCAGGGTAATCCCCAGATGTGTACAGACTGGGAGAAGAACCCAGTGAGAGCAGCTCTGTGGAGAAGGAGTTGGAGCTCCTGGTGGACAGAAAGCTGGTCATGGACCAGCAGTATGCACACGGTCCCTCCTTGATCCAAACTTCACTCCCTGAAAAGAACACACCTCTTCAGGAGGTATTCTTTTTTCCTCAGATCCTCCCCATGAAGCACAATACAGAGGAAGACAGCCCTTCTGCTTCTGAGGAAGCATGAGAAAGCAAGCACATTGGGTCTGAATTAATATTCTGGGCAACTGCCTGAGCATAAGTGACCTGAATTGCCCACTGACCCAAGGAGTTACAAGGGAGACCTGGCACTTGAATATTTTTTTCTATAAGGCAGCAAATCTTACCTCTGAACAGAATGACCAAGAGATAAGGGCAGGGGAATTATTAAGAGCAATGCAAAAATATTTTTGCTCTCGTTATCTGCATTGCCAGCTTCCAGATGAAAATGACTACAATTACATTAAGGGCAATCTTGCTGCAGACAAGACTTCTTTGAGAAAATCACATAGGTTGCTCTGACAGTAATGCCACTTCTTTATTTCCATGGAAACAACAATAGATACAAAGAGCACAATTACAACACTTGATTGAGTGAATTCTCAGCTACAAAACATTCTTTTCCAACATAATCACTACCATTAGCTATGCACTTACACCAACAATGAACAAGTGCCTGCATGCTGTGCTCACAAAAACCACACGAGCAGAAGTGATCCACTGTCTGCATTGCCACTGCTGAAATTCAACACCCACTGCCTTGCAGTGCTCATAGCCACTGTTTGGTCACCATCAGCACTCAGCAAGTGTCAAACATCAATGGGTGTCATTTTTTCCACACGGAGGAATTCAGCGAGGCACTTTGCTTCATACCCACTTCAATGTCAGACACCATTGTGTCTGACTGCCCCTCTGCTGCCATCCATTGCACAGCAATAAAACATAAAGGAATATTGCTGGAAAAGTTCAATCTCTACTGCCATACCACCAACATTCACCACTGACATAGTGAGCCAAGACAATAAAATAGGATGCATTACTTTTGGAGCAGTCCCCACAGAAACATTCCCCATTCAGTCCATCCTGCAGCATTCATTCCTCCTCCCGTATCCATCTTATTTTCTCCAGGATCAATGCAGCTAGCTCTTTCTTTCTGCCAAAAAACTCACTAATTTTATCTCATTGCTTCTCATTTTCTTGCTCTGCACTCACTGGGGAGGCAACAGAATGAAGAATACTTACTGTTCCCTGAGATCTGTCTTTGACGTCATACACAGAGAGTTTGATTTGTGTCATTTGATTGATAAGAGAGTCTTGGAAAAAGGCAATGCTGCTTAGGAAGATAGGATTACTTGTTCCCTGTAATCATAAACAAACAAAAAACAAGCAGAAAATAACGCAAGGTGGTATTTGTTAGGAGGAAATGCTTCTAGTGTTAGCTTCAATTTTAAATTCAATACCTTACCACCTACCTCAATAATTTCTGTCTGTGCATGCTTTGTCCAGAATGCCTGAGGAGGTGTAGTTACACTCACTGCTACAAAACTATTTGGTTTTCGATCTAGTGATGGCGTTAACAGCTCACTGCAAGCTGTAAGTAACGGAGAAACACATTTAGATTCACAGTCTTTTTCATGCTGCTGTTAAGACTTTACATTTTTTAAAGCATGTAACAGACTTTGAGCTTAGTGTTCAGTTTATCAATACACTATAAAGGCAGACATCACTCACCTCTGTGCAAGAAAAGAGAAAACATACAACCTGAACACTTTCACTCCAAGCTGTAAAACTAACTTAAAGTTGTTCTCCTCAAACACCTGCACATCCATCCCTCCGGCACAGTTCATTAGAGCAGCCTACATGCAGAGATGTTCCACTGGGAATATCATGAGTATGGCTGCAATCAATCTGAAGTTACACTCCATTAAACCCATTACCAAATGGTATTTTGTCATCGAGAGCCAAAAGGAATCCTTGAACGTTGATCAAGAAGCACTACTATGCATAGAACTAGCTTGCAATTGCAAAAGATTTATCTCTAACATGATACTGAGATTTTAACTGCTGGGAAGGTAAAGATTATTATTCATAACACAATTACACACATCCGAGACATATATACATATCTTTGAATGTTCATTTCAAACATATTGGTAGGAGCAGAAACCTCCAAACATCCAAACACAATCAGGCCAAGAAAATCATGCTGCAGTTAAAAATGTGGATAGAATTTTAATGAGGAAAATGTTTCTCACTTATTCTTCAAGTGAGGCAAGCCAACGCACAAGTTCCTTGCCCTTGTTTAAGCACCTCTGAAATTAGGTCACTGCTGAATCTCACATTATCGCGTGACAAAAAAGACCCCAGAAAAGAAGGTACTAGCAATAGTAACGCTCATTTAAAAAATAACATCAACATAGTAAAGATCTAAAATTATATATAATAGATGTCATAACTAAAGACTTTTAAAAGCATCACGAACCATTGGCTATCTATCAAAAGCTACTGTATAAGCAGCAAGAAAGCTGTACCAAACTTCTCCGTGAGAATCACAGCAAAGTTTGCATTCTCACTAAATGAAAGGCACTTCAAAACAAAAATAAATAAATAACATATAAACAAATCCAGACATAATCAACAGCCCATATAAAAGTCAGCATAATTCTAAGTAATCATAAAATAAACCACACTAAACCCACCTAAACTGAACTCTAAAATTGGCTCATCTGGATCCTGAATATTTCCTATAAACCAGAAAAATAAACACAAGGTTAGTGAAGCATTGCTTTGAACCTGTCCCAGAAGTTACAGTCACAGAGGAAAAAATTAAATCTGATGGAAAATGTTCATCTTTTTCATTTAATCATCCATGAATATTTAATACATTCATTAGCTAATCTTTGGTCCTTAAAAATGATTTTAAATACTTGAAATTATCTAATTCAACAAAATATGCTCAGACAATGACTAAAACATGCAAAACTACACAAGATTATATGGAACATGAGAATACAAAATACCAAATCTCGGTGGAAAACAAAAGGATTGCAGCCATTCAGCATCCGAGCCACTATTAGCTCCAAATTATTAAATCAGATACATCTCCTCTGTGATCAGTGAACGAGGAGAAGTTGGAAAAGACCTGCCTCGCTCACTAATCAAATGAAGTCTCCAGGGATTACAGTGCTAATTTACTCAACATAAAAAAAAAAAAAAAAATGGAGATAAATTTCTATTTCCTGAACTCTCTTGAAAATTTTATACAATGTCAAACTAGGAGGTTGCCAAGACTCTTCCTAGATAACCTTGACATTCTTTTGTTTTTTTCTCTTATCTTCCACGATAAATATAACTATACAAAATATAGTTGGTTTTTTTCCTTCCCTATTCAATTTTAGTACTCTGTCTGCTTTAAAAATGGCTATTTTAAGATCGTATTTTCAATACAAATCCTTTTTCCCATTCATTCCAGGCAAATCTAAATTTTCTAACAATGGAAACTAAGAAACCCAGTAATGTTAGAAGAAGGTAGATTCTGAAAGGGTAATAAACAATAGCTGACACGAAAGTACTTACCTGCTAGAGAAAGGCCTAGCATGTCTGAGCTGACATCAATGGTGGAGGCCCGTTGCATGGTGCGGGATTTTGCACCATGGCGGGGACTGTGTTCTCTTGCTGTCATTTTGTCATGAAGAAGCCTTTTCTTGCTGCTTGGCTTTACTGATGTTTGTTTTATGGAGTAGGAGAGTGCAGCAGGTCGTCTCCAACTGCTATTCCTCTATCATTACCCACACTAAGCAATAAAGAGAGCAAAAACATACACAAGGATTTTAGGCTACTATCAGTTACTGCTCTTTTTAACACCAGCAAACTTACAGCCATAAAACTGCCTCAAGCCACCCAAACAAAACGCTCAGGGCAGACCCAGTGCTCTATAACTCAATGTGTATAAACCATATATCTGCAGCATTTTACAGCAAACTGTTGAAGACTGTGCCACATGTAAGAAAGGCTTCTCTGTCAGAAAACGGGGACTGAGAGATCCGTTAACAGACCAGCTGCTCTTCTCCTTTGTGTAAGTTATTAAATCATCCTTAACGAAGTTTCCTGGTTTTCATAATCCCTGGAAAGCACAAGTAAATTCATCAGATGGGGCCCCTGTCTGCAGAGGTAGGATAAGGGATTAGGACAAAGGAACAATGCTTCGGCAGAACATGGAACAAAAGGGCAGGAAATGTTATTAGTGTCAGCAAACTGTCTTTTTCTAGGCCCTACAGCCACTAGAGAGGGACACTGAAAACTATAAATAAAACCTTCCAGAGTGAATTACTGGGATGATATAAAGAAAAAGCAAAAGAAGATGATTGCTGATGTGGCACACAGCAGTGCCGTGCTTGCCTCTAGAGTTCTGGGAGATTCCACAGCCTCTCTTGGTAACTTGGTTGTTCCAGCGTTTGATCACTCACAGTAAAAAAGTTTTTTGTCTTTTCTTTATCTTTCAGTGTTTAAGTGGTAAAGTAGCTAGAAAACCATTGGCATTTCCGATTTAGCACTGAACGTCCTAAGATCTGGTCAAACAAAACTTCCATCAGTTTCAAAGTTCTTCCATTCTCCTATTCTTTTTCCTTCTTTTAGCAATATGTCTTCTTTGTTTTGTTCTTTATGCAATTTGATATTTAATGGCTTGTAAGTTCATTAAACCTAAGCATCTAATGAAATGACAGCTATAAAACATGCTGGAAGAGATTCAGGCAGGATGCCACAGCCCCTTTTCCCAAATCCTATAAATACCTTATTAAGAGAATAATTGCCATGTTCTCATAGCTACTGGTCAGACAGCAGTTAGGTACAAGAGTCTCATTTTTCAGCCAGAATCTCTATAGTTGATGACATCCTTTAAAAGGCTCAACATTTAAGAAGTTAGAAGAGGAGGAAAATACTTCTTTTCCTGAGATGACTTCTATCTAAATATTATTGAGTGCAATACTTTTCCAAGCCTAAATCCTCAACTGTTCCTTTAAGTTGCATTACTGATTTATCACCTAATGATACGTTCTTAAATTACCAGCAATAGCTTATATTGACCATACTTACAAGAGGGCTCTTTTCTTCATGTGTGGATGGATTTTGCATGTCATAGCATTGATTAAGTCCACTCCTAAAGAAGAACAAAATAATCAGTATGAATAAACAATCTTTTATACAGTGTAAACCACTGTCAACAGAAAATTACCTTTAATTAAATATTCCAGTTCTGATTACTAACACATACATTAAAGTTTACTGTAAACTAAGAGCAACAATACTGGCAAATACAGAAGCTCATCATTCTCCGATGAATATGATACAGTCAGATTCTTACAGTCTTAAAGTCACAATAATAACCTGTGAGAGCAGGAACACAGAGAAATAAAAGCTATGCTGGTAAAGGACAGACTTCAGGTCAGTATTTGGTGAGTGGGTGGAACAGACGTAAGAAACATAAGTAAAAATGTTTACAGAATAGCCCAGTGCTACTAAGGAAAAGAAATGTATGTAATAGGTTGAGAATGAGATAGCACTTGTTACTACACTAACTTTGCTACTGCTAAACTTCCAAATTTCCACCATCATGAGGACAGATCATGCAAAGCAGACAAAACCAGAAATTCAAAAGACGAGGATGTAGGGCTACTTTTCCATTGAGTGAAGTTACAGTGCAAGGTAGGCTTCTATGAACAGCCAGTAATAAGCATACAGGAAAAGTGAATTACTTACAAATATCTACTGCAGGCTAACTGAAGATATGCACTTGCTAGTGGAATCATATAATTCAAGTACACTTGCATTAACAGGGTAAGTCTTTCAATGTGGCATAACACAACAAAAGAGACAAAGTAGTCTAGTCTGACATTTGGATTTCATTGCCAGCCATATCAATAACCTAAGATTGCTTAAGAGCACTTACGGAAAGTGTTTATCTCACCTAACTTAATCTGCGTAGGAGGCAGGTATTTGATCTCACCTCATTGCCCAGGTTCTATGCGTAGATGACAATGACACATATACACTTCCAGAGAATGATTCACCATTTTCCAGGGAAGATGGGATGAATCACCTCACAAAGATAGCTCTCACTCTCGTTTTAAAAAGAATTCAGATGACTTGTTTAGGTCTGATGCTGCACCTGGGTAAAATGAATCCCTCTTGCTGTTGTGCTAACCCAAGCATAGATGATTTCCAGTCAACTGTATGGACTGACAGATCCAAATAATAGGTGCTCTTGAATTACACTCACCTCAATTCTTACAACTGCACGACCATGTTCTCAGTATAAGTCAATGGAGGCAAGATTCCTTTCAAATTAAAGGTATCACAAACACAGATGACAGTTTCCTAAGATGGTACCTATGACAGATACCACCCTTTGAAGTCTGAACCAAAGGGTGATATCATTCAGTCATCACATCCAAGCAAATCCCATCTTAAACATGGCATAACGCACCTATACGTAGCCTTTGACTTTGCTCTTACTAAGCTGCAAATGGAGGATGCTGACAGCATACGTTGTTTTGCTTTGCATTCTTTGCAAGCACAGTTTTCAATTTCAGCATCAACGGAAGCGTGAAAAGCTGTTGTTGATTCTGGTACCAGAAATTTATTATTTCCAAGCCTCCCTACTGTCATATGAATTTTTACTTGGCCTCTAATTTTTGCACAAATGTACAGGACCAGAGGAAAAGATCTTCACTCAGGACACTTCTGCCCTGCTACCTTAAGTCCTGGCTTTGGTGGTGAGATGCAAATGCCACTCTGCTCAGCTGCAAGGCCCCACATCCTGTGGGCTGGATACTTGCAAACATTAGGTCTTACTGACTGTTTGTGAGGTGTCAAACATAAGTGATTATCATTTCTGGGAAGCAAAATCATCCCTTGATTTTTACAAGCACAAGCACACCAGTGGTCGGAGCACGTGCAGCGCGCTCTCTCCAACAGTTTCAGGCAAAAGAAGCACTACTCATTTGCTACAAGTTATGAACAAAAAGGCGGCAACAGAGACAACTAAGATTCACTTTGGAAATGCACTCCTAATCTGAAATGAGCTGCATTTCAGATGTAGATGCAGCCATAAGATCAATTATGTCTCACTTATTTGTCCTAAACTCCTGAGTTACAAAAACTCCAGTCATTGCTGGTGGCCAAATCCATGGGTTAACACCCACTTCCCCTCACTAGTTCCGTGACTCTGAACACCATGGTAAATATGCCACCTGGGAGGGTAAAAGAAAGCAAGTGGTGACAGCACCTACAGGCCCTTTGTTTCTCACTGAAATTACTTCCCCATCAAGAATATACTTAGCAGGTGCACTAGTCCGTCACCCCCACAAAGAAGTCCTACCTCTCAACCTGCCCTTTAAATCTAGATTCTCCTCATCAGATGATTCAATTTTTCCCTCTTCCATCGATCAGAAACTTAATCATCAAGAATAGAGAAAAAGTTTGCCCTGAACCATCTCTTGTGCCCTCCTGGTGCCCTCCTGACCAAGGATGCGACCTCAGCAAGTTACAAGGAATGCATCTGTGCAGCATGCAAATCCCTAAAGGTGACCTTTCAGTGATATTTAGATAAAAAGCCATTTTAGCAGCAGGAAGTAGCTTGCTTTCTCTTTCCTTTCCACCCTTTCACACTTACTTATGCATAAACCTAAGTCACACTCTTTATTCTTCATCCTTCTATGAAGTTTCACTATGAAGTCATGAGAAGCTTCAGCAAACTCAATCTAAAAACCTAATTTTCTCTCTAAAAAATATCTGCATACTTTTAATAGAAAAGTGTAATTTAGGCTACACCTTTCTTTTTGGAAATTATGACTATCTGTCTATATTCACAACTGAAATACAATATCATCTTAGCTTAATGAGGTAGTGTTTTAATTTCACACATGATCACAACACTTCTGTTTCTTCAGTACTCCCTTCTATGAGCACCAAATTATGCACGCCCACACGTGAAAGCAAGCACTAAGTGTAAAACACAGGTTTGCTAACTAAAAAAGAAAACGTTCAGCTCTGTTTTGCTTTGTAGAAGAGCTTTTATCATGGTGAGCACAGCACAATGCCACAGAGATGATGAGCCCTGCTACCTAGCAGTCTGAAGTCCAGCTCCCTTGGCCTCCTCTACTGTTTCTCCAGCAGAAATTGTAGCAGCTTACAGATAATCTTTTCTCTAAATTAACTTTTATGCACTTCACAAAAAACATACAGATTTGTTATGGTGAAGTTTCCCGCACGTGGGAAGACTTCTTTCCACATCACCAGGGGTTCTCACACTACCTACACACACCCACGAGAATAAGGAACAACATAGTTGCCGCTGAGGAATTTAGACTGCAAACATACTTCTGAATTTAATGGTCCTTTGGACATCTTCCTGAAGCCTCCTGATTCTAAAGCTGTCTTTCATCACAACTGTGATGCTCCGGGTGCAGAAACTGCATTGCTCTAACTGGAAGAACAAACAGCATAACCGCTTTGAGCTCTTCCTGCTGTAGGAGAGTGATGGGGGAGAAGGGAAGAACAGCAGAAAAACAAACAACAAAACCCAGCAGGTTATGACTAGAAGTGAAAGTTAACTAGATGCATCTTTATATGTGCTGAAGACTCGCTTCTGCCGTTAATTAAAGATGGAAAGCTCTCTTCTCTGACAAGATGGGTGCCAGCAAAATATCCCCCATCACACAGGCAACGAGCAACTATGGGGCAGAAAACAGAGGAATAAAAGTACTGAAGCTCCACATGCAATAAGTTTTAATCAAACTCTGCTTGCAAGAAAAAGTCTAGTGATATGTCTGAGCCACCTCGGGAATCACAAGATGAACCAGTTAGCATTGTTCTCTATGTGGGTGATCAGATCTGACGTTCTGCTCTGAAACCACTGGGTTACACTGAGCTTCAGCTGTGCAACAGGGCTGTGCTCTGGGGTCACAGACTAAATGTCAGTTTATTTTCCTGACATTGCTTTTCCTCAGTCAGACAAAAGTGCTTCACCCAAAGGTCACAGGCTCACAGGAAACCACCCAAGCACTCTTAATTTTTATGTAGTATTCCTCTGACATGCTGTGACTCCTACACTCACTGTTTGAAACATGTATATAAATTAAAAATACATAGTAGCAGCAGGGGGCAACCCAGAAATCTATGAATTTAGTCTAACACACGTGTTTTCAATTGGACATAATTGACACAGGACATGACACAGCATCATATATTTAGAAAATCTGAAATAAATTTTCACGTGGGAGCCACATTCCATAAAGGTTATTACAGGATTGATGCAGCATAGCAAAACTGGAAACTGATGTGACTAACACAAATGTGTTGATGCACAATTCTCCATCAACATTTGTTCTGTACTTTAAACTGTGGTTTGTGCATGAATTTCTGATACACCTTTTTTTTCTTATACTGTGCATGCCTAGACAGTAACTAATGGCAACAATTTTGTATGCCTTTTCTAATGAAATAATTCTTGTTTGCTTCCAGATATCTATTTCCTTTGTGCTGCTTTCATTTATTTTTCCTGAAGAATGAAATGATTTGTTTGTTTACCCCAACCTTCCCCAATCAGTGTGGGAGAGGACAAGATGCTGACTGCAAGGCTCTTCCCCGGGTTTGTTTCTGCAGTCATATAAACAGCTCCTTCTTCCAAGTGGTGCGATGATGGCAGCTTGAACACATAACCATCCAGCTCCACATGCTCCAACAATAGGCTGTACTTCCCACCACAGTTCTCACTTCAATGCCTCGCTGGGACAGCTGTCACAGTGATAGGAATTCTTTTTCACTACGCTGTGGGTTAGCAGTGAGATGAACCTCTAAGACATAATAGAGGAAGGGGTGTGTGTGCAACGGCTGCTTTGGTGTCCTGCCAGTTTTTTGTCATACTTTCCTTGACAATCTATTCAGACAGCATGCAGAGACCTCTAATTTGCTGGCACTAACAGAGAGTTCAAATCCATCCAGAAAATCCTGTCCAGATTCCTAGGAGTTGGGCCAAAGACCCCCAAAATTTGGTTTGCTTTCTCATCTAAATTGTGAGGAGAAGCCACAGAGAAGGCAGTCAGCATGTCTGCCTCAGTTTCTGCTTGAGGAGCTGAGGAAAGCTACGCAGAGGTGAAATCCAAGCACAGCATGGGCCTGCTGTGGGATTAACATGAAACATGAACAATATGAAAAAAACTGCAGCAGTTCTCCCAGTCATTTTCCTTTCCATGACAAAAACAAAAACAACAACACACAAGAGAAGCAAACCAGAAGTGAAAATACAACAGACCCTATTGTACTCCTCTGACTCCTGGCTGAGCTACATACTTTCAGGCCTCCAGAAGGGAATCAGAAACTCCTGGTATATCCTGCTTCTGTCTGGGAAGGGGACTACAGCAAACAAAGGAACTCTGAAAGAAACTGCAGGATCCTCCACCAGCCAGATCAAGGCAAATGTAAGCTCAGGAGATGGCAGCCAACATGAAGGACAGCTCTGAAGGATGGTGAAAAGCTGAGCTGTTTGTTTCTCAGCAACTTGTAGGACTTGGGATTACATGGAGAAAAACAGCTCCATGAACCTATTTCTAAGCTGGCCTTGAGCAAGATACAGCTGTTACACATTCAAAACTGATCCAGGAGCATAGGCACAGGGGAATGAGCATGAGAAGGCTCAGGGACATCTAAAGGGACAGTGCTCTCCTCCATCTACAGGGCCCAATACAGCAGGTGTGCTCTGGGTCAGACGATGCAGATGTATGACCCTATTCCTCCCCACACACATCCCCCTATCCTTCATTGCATCATTATACCAGCTGCATTCTCATCAAGAGTAATGAGAAGAGGAAGAGCAAAAGGAAGTGGCAGGGTTGGAGGTACAGTAATTTGTCCACTCTTTTCTGCTATGTAGGCACAAAACAGCTGCAGACATCTCTCTTTCACGAAAGGAAGTTTCATTTTCCATCAAAGCCAGAAGCAACTTTTCAGAGGTCATAGAATGTCAGCACCTGTCTGCTTCGGGTCACGGGCAAGGGCACCAACCAATGATTTTCAGAAAACCCCACCAGGTTAAAACTGAAATTTCCAAGAAACAAATACTTCTGTACTTCAACAACAATAGTTTCATTTCAGTAATCATGTTGGTAGGAGTTGTCAGCAGTAAAAAGAAGCACTAATAGTTAGCAATGTAAGAAAAAGGTAACAGGAAGACGTAAGCAAGGCCCAGTGAAATCGTTCATAGAAATCAGGAACATATTTAAATTTGCTGATCAGCTTATTTGCTTATATATTTTTAACGCAGAAGTAGCTGCATACCAATGTGGAGAGAAGGTATGTTCTTCCACATTTGCAAAAACCGAAGTCTATGTCAAACATGAGCTCACCTGTTGCCACCAGGACCCAACCATAGTTCACTAAATGGATTCTTAACTTCTAGCAGAGCTACTGAAAAACAACCCTGTGGAAAAGACGTATACTGACAGACATAAGCCATTTTTAAAACATACTGGAAAAATATTTGGAATATACCAAAACCTGCCATATTTGACTGATGAACTAAAGAGGCCTAAATGAGTAACATGAACTAGACTAAAGCATGTGTCCTTGAACCAGCCTTATAAAATTCAGATCAAATATCTTTGAAATATTTCTATGGATTTGATTATAAATAACTTTCCAATGTAAGATCAGCAGCTTTCCACTAGAATACCAGACTTCAGCTATTGTCCTCCCAGTTGTGAAAATTTCTAGGACGCTTTCTGGCTTTGAACATCAGCCTTCCTGAAATAATATACTCTCCGTTGAGGCATGATGAGCTGTTATAGAAAATAAATATCTTACAGTAGACATTATGTTGCTACTTCTAAGAGAGAAAAGACAAAGTTTGAAAAGACTATCACTACTATTCCAATTGTTTTACTGTGTAAAATCAGCAAACATCTGAAAGCCTGTGAACTAATAAAACTAACTTACAAATAAATTTAATTGCTTAGAAGATGCATATCTACTCGTTCCAATGCAGTACAGAGTAAAGCAGGCTGTTCAACAAGAGAGGATAGCAAATACTTGTGTAGCTGCAGCATGTGCTGTGTAACACCTTTTTCTGCTCTGTTGTAATGGCATTCTTCTCTTTCCCTCCCATCCACTGACAGACCAAACATAATAAACATTTCAGATCAAAACGTGGAGAAAAAAATAGGCCTCCTACACTCTGTAGCCATGGATTTCACATTTCTGGTGCACGGGGTCTTCAAAAACGATTCTCAAATAACTGTAACCTCCACTGACTGGTATGTTTTCAGCAGCTGCTAATGAACATTTTCTAGAACTGATGTGATATAAAGGGCAGTAAACTGAAGTTTACTTTAAAAAAGAAATAATGACTGCAGCAGGGATGCTAGCAACAGCCACATAAAGACACAAATTATACGTGGGGACAAAGGGCAAATATTCTTGCAGCATTCAGTACTTGAAAATAGGAGCTTAAATGTCATCGTTTTGTCAATTCTCCGAGC
Source organism: Excalfactoria chinensis (assembly GCF_039878825.1). Taxonomy (NCBI): domain Eukaryota; kingdom Metazoa; phylum Chordata; class Aves; order Galliformes; family Phasianidae; genus Excalfactoria; species Excalfactoria chinensis. The sequence goes on from NC_092825.1 coordinate 125,078,468, forward strand.
ATTAACATGCCTTACAAAACTGACATGTTACTACAGGCCAAGTTGATCAGAATCTTACTTTTTCTGGGACAAGCTTCTCACAAATTCAGAAAAGCCTGGGAATGTAAAGGATGCATTCCAAATTGTTTACTTCTCTTTAAGTTAACAAATAAGTCACTCTCATGACTATTTTTTTATGCTGAAAGCTAGAAACAGTGATGCCAGCTTCTCCCGCTCACTGCAGGTGACTCAGAATTACTGTCTTCCTCTCCCCACACCTTCTCAGAAATTCATAAGCATGTTGCCAAGCTCAGCAGTCAACTCTCTAAGGCAAGGGAGCAGGGATGATGCTTCTGCCCACAGTTCCCTGCCTTGCTCTTCTGACACAGATGAGCACTGGTATCTGTATTTCAGCTACACTAGCTCATGGTCCTCCATCTAATGAAAACTGCTTTCAGCAACAGGTTACGAGACTGGAGAGGCAATGCCCTCTGGCTAAAGAGCAGGACCAAAAGATGAGTACAAAGACTGGCTGGGAGCAAAAGGTTAATTAAACCCACAGTCCCCTCTGAGACTAGGAAGTGAAAAAGACTGAGAAAAACAATATAATGAGCAGGTTCATTTTCCCGGACTCAGGAGACAAGAAATGTAGGAGTGCTCTGATTACACCTTGACCTCCACACTGCACACTCACCAGTAACAAGACATCTTCTGCAACATCACAGCTCATCCCTGGCACTTACAGTGCTGTCATCTTGCAGTCCAATGACAGCGCACTTCCAGCTCTAGCAAGTATCTATTATCTTTGTGAGGGGCTGCAAGGTCTAAGGATGTGGACTTCTAAGGCTTGCTTTGTCTGAACTGTTCTTGACTCACCTGCAACTTTAAGTTGGCACAGCTCTCACAACACTTTCACTAATTGCCCAGATGTCTGTAATTGACTGCTTTTACTTCTGTTTATCTTTGCATGGTACCATCATGATTTTACAACTCTGAAACTATGATGCTGTGTAGAAAAGTACAGGTCTGGTACGATAACAGATGTCTTGAGAAGTACAGGCAGGGTGGGCACTAAAGAAGGAAAAAGAGGTAGGCACAGTGTCTGTTCAACCATTTTAACTCTATTAAGCATTTATATGAATATTATCTGAAAAAATAACGATTCCTGGATTAGAAGATTTTGTTTATATCAACAAGAAGAGCTTTTTGGCTTTAGATATAAGTGCACTTAATCTTTGCCCGTATAAAGGATTTGGGTATAAAGAGCTGACACAGAATTTAATGCCATTCTTCACACTTTACCTGCACCAACAGATGCTGTTGACTTCTTGTATTTTTGTAGAGAAATCTTTTATTTTTGGAGATAAATTTTTGGAGCGCTAATTTTACTGAGTTTCCAGCTTTTTAAGTTACGCAGATCTTATCTCTGCGGCTTCAATTAGAGAGTCCTTAAGGACTAACTATGAAAAAAAATGAGAGCTAGACATAACACTGTCAGGACAGTTTGTGATTGCTGGGATAACAGCTATGCTCCAGACACAATCCACTTGCTGCCACTGAAAACACAAAATGATTGCCCACTCACAGTGATACCACTATGAATTCTAATGCATCACATCATAAAACTGCAACTTTTTAATTGGGTTACTGTTTGACTTAAAATAAAAATTGGGTAATGATTGGCTGTTGTAAACAGTCAAAAATTCTCTGTCTAAATAAAAGGTTAACTTTTGTGAGAAGTGAAATCAGCTTGTAGTAATACAAAGTGAAATGGGACATCATTAAATTCTTCTATCAATAGTTCTCAATCATTTCTGATTTGAAAACTTCTTGAAAATCATAGAATTTATCAGGTTGGAAATGATCAAGATATCAAAGTCCAATAGCAACCTAACCATACTACCCCAACTCTAACAATCCTCCACTAAATCATGTCCCTGAACACCACTTCCAAACAGTTTTTAAACACATCCAGGGATGGTGACTCAACCACCTTCCTGGGGAGCCTATTCCAGTGCATAACAACCCTTTCTGTAAAGAAGCTTTTCCTGATATCCAACCTAAACATACCCTGGCAAAACTTGAGGCCATTCCCCCTCCTCCTGTCACCAGCAAGAAAAGAGCAACCCCGCTCTCACTGTAAGCACTCTTCAGGTACTAGAAGAGAGCAATAAGGTCTCCCCTCAGCCTCCTCTCCCCCAGACTAAACAGCCCCAGTTCCTTCAGTTGTTTCACCTCTCATTGTGCCAAAGCACATCTACACAGTGAGCAGGAAGGCTGAAAGCTGGCCAGGTTTTTTGGAGGTCAGTTTTAGAGCAGATCATTTCTCTCATTTAGTTTACCACTGGATCAACACTGCCTGGGTGACCAAATGCTTGGCAAGAGAGGATCTGAGTGAAAGAGAAGAGGAATGAAGAGGTGAAACGATAAGACGGGTTTCTTAACCCTCCTTTGGATACTCTACAATAGTTTAACATCTTTCTTATATTTTTCATTTAAATACAAATTATGAAACAGAAAACAAATGAATCAAGTCATAAAAATGATTGTAGTAAAGCTTTTAAAAATGAAGTTATTAACATACTGTTATTAAATATGTGAAAATACAGTAAAGCATAGAAAATGTATTCACATCATCCAATACGGTCACTTTTATAGATCCATTGATCTTGTGAATAAACAGAAATGGAGGAGGAGAAAAAAAAAAGCGTTCTGATGGTTTTGTTTGGAAAATTTTCCAGTCAAACAGTTCTTCAGTATCAGCTGATATAAAGCTACTGACTGTAAGTTTACTTTCCTTAATCACTTTTCATGAACTTATTTGCACAGTTGACTGACAGTGTAAAACCACCTCCTTACACATTGTAAGAACCAGATGACTATGATTTCCAAGACTGTAATTTTTTCATCTTACGTTGTTTCCATACGCTCAGAACTACACAAATTATTCAGTTAACATGCTGAATTTTTCCATGTTTGTTCTCAATTTAGAAGTAAATTTATATTTGGAAAGTGTGAGCAAAACCTTTGTGGGCATTTTCCAGTTCTGAAAAGGGAAAGTCTAATAATAACTGCTTAATTCAATTAAGAAAAAAACAAAATGTCATCTTTTCAAGCAAAGAAAATACAAAGTGCAACTAAAATCCCACATGATAAATAGTTCTTAGTGAGGTATGAAAACAATAATAATAGTTTACTAACAACAATGAAAGCAGGTTAAAAAACAAAGCAGAGTCTGGCATCACCTGTGATGAGTGAAGCCAGGCACCTCTGGCTGAAACACTACCACTTCACCTGAGCCCAGCAGGTCTTTTAATACTGAATCGATAACAGTATCAAATTCCTGTGGAAATTCAGGCTACTATGGATGATGCAGAAACATCAATATCAGCATGCATTTAACAAATTTGAGCACTCATTAAGTCTTGCATCCTGAAAAGCCCACAAGAGTTTAAGGACGACTTAAGCTACAGAATCACACTACTGCCTTATAAGTGAAATGATCAGAGTGCTTTATGACCTTCGGTATGGAACCTCCCTCCATTCACAGTAAAGCCACCAAAATGTTGCTCTTCGTGCTTCTGTTGAACTATAAATTTTTTAAATGACCTAAAGCCCAGCTGTGTAGCTAATTAAAATGACTGATACTGTGAACCCCAAACTTATAAATGAAGCAGTGCTTTTAAAGACCTAGAAGGGATGAGAAAGTACAAAAGTCTGACTGCATTGTTAAGTTGATCTGAACATTAAGATATCTACTAACATTTCAGTTTTTAAACTAGTACCACCACTACACAAATGGACAGCTCTGCTTGCAGTTAACCAAATGTAACAGGAAACAGAATGAAACTCCGTCTGCCTTTTCTACCTGGGAGTGGGCAGTGGTTCTGCCAAGATAACGTATGTAAAGCATATTCTATTTTCCTTCGCAGTGACACCCACAAGTCACTCTTGCGTAAGCAACACAAGTTTGCTCAGATTTAGCTAAGTGGATTTTCCCAATCTAACCTGTCATATAAGAAAAGAATTTTTTATTCAGCCAAGATAACAAATCAGACTGCAGGAGTCAAAAGTTTACAATCTACTATGACTTTCTTCCCAGTCCTGGGCAAGATGACTGTGTGCTAAATGTCGCGTCTGTTTTTCAGGCACCTTCACAACAACAAACGGTTTGGCTCCCACGCTGAGATTTTCCTTTTTGATCACTAACATGGAAAACAACCTCAGAACAGAAGATAGCATGCCTTTTGTGTGAAATGATTTCAGAGCTGAAACATTAAGTTACAATATGTCGATATTGTCTCTACTTACAGATGCAGCTGGGCATAGACTATTCTGTGACGCTTCTATTTAGTAGACTTATTTTGTCTAATCTAATAAAAGATGTCTTGTTATGGTTGCCAAGTACTTACTGGTACTTACTGGTGCTTCTGGGGAAGGAGAAAAGCAGTTTTTAAACAAGACCAACTAGAGAAGCTGCAAGCTGCTTTAAGATTGTAAAGACTTGAAGAAAAGTCATCAAAAATGTTTTGTCTGTGTTGTCTCTTCCCTTTACAACAAGATATCCAGGCTGTCAATTGCAGGTAATCTGGAGTACCACCATGCACATTTCTCCAAAAAGCATAAAAAATACCAACAAACTTTCACGGTAAAACACAGTCTCATGTGCTCACTCAATCTTTAGCTCTGGGTGGCTGTTTTGCCCATCAGGTTCCATAACCACTGCTCCCAATGGTGTCTTCTTGAAAAATCAGTCCTCCAGAAGTGTTGCTTTCCATTTCTCCCCCCTTTGACACCAAATACTATCTAAAAGCCTTTCTTCTTCTACTTTCCTTCTAAAAGAAATAAAAGATGGCATGGCAATGTTATTTGACTTTAGGACAACTCACCGAGACAAATGGGTTAACACATATAACCCATTGTTTGTCTCAGGACAAATGCACCAACAGGCACCATGCAAAACAAAGCTTTGTCATACTTACGAATCCAAAAGAGAAAAGGCTTTTCTTCCCATTATAGCATATGGGTTTCGAAGTTGATTCATAGAGAAAATCCAAAGAAACAAATAAACTCTAAAACATTAAAAGTTTGCAATCCAGAGATGAAATGCTACCTCTCATCTGAAATATTTATGAAAGATATTGCTTTAGAATTCCTCCTTGACAGTCATTTTCAGATTACTGTTATTTCACCCTTGAATTAGCAAAGAACTCGTTTGTTTGAGATATATATATATATATTGCATTATTTCCTACCCCTAAGCTCTAAATTCTCTTTTCCTTAGTTCTTATTTCTATAGCCTATAAAATATGAAATGGTAACAAACAAAAGAATTGGTAATGTTTTTTCGCTAGCAATGAAAATATCAAAATCACTCATAATGCTGACCACTGCAATTCTTTGCCATGCTTAAACCACCATATACAGGGATGCGAAAACACTCACATCTTCTGCTAAAATACTCAAAAACATCCAAGAAATTACAATCGGATACAAACTAAACTACTTACACAGGTACATTATCAGAAAGTACTCTTCTCCCAGTGGGTAACTGTTGCCGTGACTCGGATACCCCCAATTTCCCAGCTTCTTGCGAAACCTCTGCCAGAGCCAAAAGACCACCGTGACTCATCAAGAAACATGGCAAAATGGCGTTTATTAGGAGTAATCAATACCTTATATACCTTACTACTTCGTCTACGCCCCCTAGGGCACGTTTGAAATGCGCGCCAATGTGATTCACAGGGCTTGAGACGGAAGAGGCTGGATTACTATCACCGTCACATCCCGAAAAAGCCCCGCTACCGCCTATATGCTTGTACTACAAGGTTCAGCCTCGTTAGCATCTACAACAGGTAACATTACATAAAAAATTGGCCGGTGCTGCAGAATATGGTACCAGGCCTAAATGAATCTAAATGAAAGTCTGACTGCTTACTATCTTCTCTGCATTCTTCTTATTATAAAGAGATTATTACCATGATACCATGGTCATTATCATGGTCTCTTCTCACTGGTGATAGATGACAGGATGAGGGAAATGGCCTCAAGTTGTGCCAGAGTAAGTTTAGGTTGGATATCAGGACAAACTTCTTTACAGAAAGAATTGTTACGTACTAGAATAGGCTCCCCAGGGAGGTGGTTGAGTCACCATCGCTGGATGTATTTAAATACCGTTTGGATGTGGTGCTCAGGGACATGGTTTAGTGGAAGGTTATTACACTTGGGGTAGTATGGTTAGGCTGCTGTTGGACTTCATGACCTTGAAGGTCCTTTCCAACCTGAGTAATTCTATGATTCTACGATATCTGAATCATTAACTTGCCACAATTTCAACTTTGTTTTTACCACTCTTCTTTCCTAAAAGATGTTATTTTATTTTATTTCTGTAAGGAAAGACTTCCACACCCTGAAGTGGAATGCTCTTTTTTCCTGGATGAAGCTCCCAAGTGAAGCAGTGGAAACCCCATTATAAGAGGTGTTTACAGGACAATCTACCAAACCTGTAGATTTACACAGCTGAACTTTACACAAACAGCTCCCTCTCCCTCTGTATCTCTACGCTGAATGTTTGAAAATACTTAGCAGCTTGTCATGGTTTTGCAATTTTGTAGTTTTGCTCTCAGTATTCCACATCATAACATCATGTTAAGCATAGATAATTTTGACAAATCTGCTGCTCGCAAAAGACGACTGAATGTCCCAGGGAACACCACAGTCAGTCATATGACCAGGACTATATAATCTCACTTCAGTGCTGGACTCACGCTCTTGGATCCTGCCAGCCATGGGGGAGTGTGTGGGAGCATTACAGCCGTTTCGCCTAGAGTTACAGTAGGCCTCTCGGTTTCAGGACTCACTCTCTCTTATTTTACTTGATTCGTTAGCCTTAATTCCAATTATATTGTATTATATTGTGTTATTCTGTATTCCGATATAGTATTTAGTAAAATAGTGTGCCTCCTTAGATCGTTGCCGCTGTATTTATTTTCTCTTTCCCTGTTTTCTTTTCCTTTTGGGATAGCGGCCCTGCAGGCCGTCTATACCCCTGTCATGGGTGCCGGTAGATTTTAGGGTAACCTATGACACAGCTGCCTGGGACAGCTCCATAAATCCTTACCAAAATCACAGCACATCTGACTAAAGGAAAGTTCAGCCACCAAAGTGAACATGTACAATCACAGTGAAAACGCTTCCTCGCAGAAACTTGAGATCAGACTTCAAATGTTCCACTCAACATAGCTTGGTGGTAACAGCTGAGTAGTGCTTTTTGATTCTTTGTCTTTGTTTGCTCATGTCAAAATGGGCAAAAAAAAAGTCAACACGGAAGTACAAATTCAGACAATGCACTTCTAAAATTCTTTCAGTTCACAGGGGCTCTGCTTAATTATATGAGCATATTTCAGTTTTTATTCATGGTTAAGAGTCTGTGTGAACAGGCCATCTGGACAGTGTTTACTGTGACTAAACACCCCATGAAAAGGTTAAGCACGGTGCATACTCTGTGGATGGGATACATCTCACTGAACTGTACCAACGTTAAGCAAAACAGACAGCCAGTTAAAACTGCATAGAGGAACACAAACCTTCAGAAGGGACTTCTTTTCTGATTTTTAAATATCTACCATTACAGAGTATGAAATGGGATTAAACTGGTCTTCCAACATCTCTTGTTTAATAGTGATCTACAGAAGTTTTTTGGCTGACCTGGGAAGTATTCCAAACCTGACAAGACTTCTGTTTTTATCTGTTTCTGTCAGCCAACCTCCCCATCTCACACCAAATAAAAACATCACTACAACAAGAAACAAAACCTACAAACAACCTAATTGTGATGGGAAAGAAAGGTTTACTGCAAATTCCTCTCTCTCACTCTTCAACAGGAATGTGAGAAGCCCATTTCCTGAAACTTAAAAGCAGATCTTTCTCATGATCATATAATGATTATATGATAATATTTTCCTCCTCCAGAAACATTCAAGTGATGCTCTTCCTATTTATCTGGAAATCCTATAAGTGACAGCCATGCAAGTCTGAGATGGTCCAAGTGTCAGCACTCAGGGAAAGGCTAGGAGAGATCTTCAAATTAGAACTGGAACGTTTAATAGCCAGCAAAACACGTCTCAGAGCTAAATTAAACCCAGAATAGAGAAAAAAAGGTCACACCCAAAGTGGGACATAGATTCTAAATCTAAGGGAGTTGGGCTCAACTCTAATAAAACAGGAACTCTGAAAAAGAACTCCCATTTTCAGGCTTGTCTTCTTAGACCTCTCTCTTTGCTTTCTACACTCTTGGATCACCATTCCAAGCTCTGTGTTTCCAGCAGAACACCCCCCTTCTAAACTATTAACAATGCAGTCCATAAACTGCTTTTTCTTTACTGTGGCAATTCTCCAAGTAAGGACTGTGAGATCATCACACAATTGTTTCTTCCACGGAACAATAACTGCTCAGTACCAGTATGTAATAATTAATTAGGAAACAGAAAAAATATGAGGAGTTGCACTATTCTCTCCTGACATTCTTCTAGGCACTTAAAAGCCACAAAAACACAAGCTAAGCACTTATTAATAAACAAGTAACTGGAGAACTAAACACAGTGTTGCCAGAAGTACATTTAAAAGGCTTCTTGCTGTGGCACTTCTCTCCCGCAATCTTATAGATAATCCTGCTTAAGAATGACTGGATCGATGTCCTAATTGCTGATCAATCCATGCCGAATAGCTCAGTATTTGCAACAGCAGAAAGTACACCACTCAGCCCTTACTCAAAGAATTCAGCTCCGTTTTGAACCCGGTGCTGAGACAAACTAGTATCTAAGCAACAAGCAATTATCCACCAGCAGACAGTCGTAAATTTAAGAATTTGTCAGACTAAGGAGGTATCTGGGGCAGCAGCTGTCACTGACTTTAAGTACTGCACCCATCATTTGTCACTACAGACACATCAGTTCAACCACAATTTTTACTTCAGAGCAAGTTCTTCTACTGGTCATGACTGCCCAACAATCTACCTTTGTATGCATCTTTACCACAGGCTAAACTTGCATACCTTTGTCCAGCTCTACAGGTTTTCTTGATGTCCACTTATCACACAGGCTTCCCCGTGCACAACAGGTAAACTGCCAGGGCAACACAGAGAGCAGTAAGTCTCTATATATTAATGATCAAAAGCACAAGCTACCAAACAGCCTAAATCCAAAGAAGCCAAGTAAAAAATTGTCTTTCATAAATCTTCAAGCTCCTCCTTAAATACAAATCAAGAATTCTCCAACTGACTACTGTATGATATTATGGGATTATCAACACACATATCTGCACTGGTTAAATATCCAAATGCAGTTCACATTTCCTCTAAAGCATGTATTTGGACACTTCTGTTTCTGCATTACTGACTTTCTACAATTCAGTGCTGTTACACAGAACGTCACCTGTCCTCCGGTGGACTACAGACATCTTGCTTGTTATCACCTAGCTGATGTTAGTCACAATCCCAAGCTCCTCATTATTCCAGCTACACAGCTGGAGCAATTAAAATTCACATTTTCCTATCCTTCCTGACATTTCCAACACAGCTGTTTCAGACTCCTCTTGTATCATCATTCTTTTGATCAACCCTGTAGCCCTCCTCCACATCCATTACATAATGAGCTCAAGTTTTTGGACTGCAGTAAGTGTCCCAGCCCAGATGCACCCAGCTGAGGTGCTCTCCTCTCAACTGAATATACCTCTCCTGACACTTCCCTGGATCCTCTCCATCATTTTCACATTGGTGTCACGCTGACAGCCCAGATGTAAACCCTAACCCATTTACCCTCACGCAGACCTTTCTCCTTCAAAGTCCTCAGCTGCTGAACTTCCTGTTCATAGGAAAATGTCTTGCATTACTTTCTAGGCTGAAGCTGTAGCACCATCCGATTTCAGGCATTCAGCACAAATGCCAGAGTCAGGTGCCTGTTAACAGTCAAGAGAGAAAAACTGGAGTGCCTAATTAAAAATCTGTCTCTTTCCACTGATTATATAAGAGCTTAGATTGCTAATTTTGACACCAAGGTTACACTCAGTAAAGTGAATTCCTGTCAGTGTACGGCCTGACACTTTGCTGTGTTGCTTTCCATCCCTTTAGTACTACGAATTGTCAAACTAATTCTTCCTGTACGATCATTTCAACTAAAGTAGTGTAATGGAAATAAATGTCCTCCTCCCATCCACAGGTTTCAACAGCCTGCTTTCAATATATAGCATCGTAACAACATCAATTAAGAAAGAAAAAAGAAAAGTTTTGAGAAAACTATGTCAACTAACTTCATTTTATAACTAATTCATTTTACACAACCACCTCCAGTTGCCTCCCCTTTTCTTTGAGCCGCATCTTTACTCGAGTTCACAACTTTTACACTCAACTTCTCCTCCTCCACCTTAAGCAATTATTTCAAAACTGCACCATACCAAATATCTCAGTAGAATCCATTGAGACCAGATCTAGCACAGTTTTCTTTTTCAAGAAAATCTATCTTCTTAATAAAAAAGGTATTAGGTCAGTCTGACATGACCTATCTCAGGAAATTAGATTGTGTTTCATCGTCTTTCTATTCACTTTCCATGTCTTTAATTATTAATTACTTCAATTCTTCTCTAAGTTTATTAAGGTCAAGTTAAGAACTCTGAAGTTGCCTAGATCATGCTTTCAGTTTCCTTACAGCTATATATTATATTCAGTACTATAAAGTTATAAAAGTTCTTAAAAAAAAATCTTAGTAGCTGAGCTATATTTTAATTACCCATTAAACAGGTTCCTTTAAGAAATCCCTGACTACATGGCATCTTTGCAAGTCACTGTGACAGCCAGAAAGTCTGAATGCTTTCAAAACAGACAAGATTCAAAAACATCTGCTTCTGCTGAGATTAGAAAGAGTTATGTAAAGTTATAAGAGAAATATCCAAGACTTTTTGAAATCTCTTGAGACCCCAAGTGAGAAGAAGGAAAGCAAAATATAGCTACAGCCCTTATCTGACTTGCTATGCAAAAACCCAGTGCAAATCTGTGCTATCCAAGCCACTTTATAGGATGAAAAGTACCAAAAACTTCAACCACTCAGGGCAATTTCTTACATTCGCAAACTGTTAAATGCATTCATGTAGACTTCTTGATTCACCGGGTGTCTCAAGCACCTTAGATCTGGATACATTGTAATCTAAACACTGTAATAACTTTATAATTAAAGTGCAAACAAAGGGATAAAATGAGTACGTTATTGAACTGAATGTAAACTGGGAAAGAATAATGTTCCAAACATTTTTATTGCCTGGATATAATGGTAGCATTTAATTCCAGATGGCCTCTAATTTATTTCATGCTTGCAAAGAACATGTTCTAGGTTAAATACTCGTAAAAAGACACAGAAGTTCCCCTAATAAAGAAACAAAGTAACAACCCACAGATTATGGTATTCTTCAGATACTTAAAATACTTGAAATTAAGCTGCTTCTCCCAAAGTCTCTGCCCTCTGCAGATGTTCTCATTAGCTATGTATCTTCTTGTCCTCTAACCCTTTTTTTCATCTTTCTCCCTGCTTTCAGGCTCTACTCAATCTGATTATGCCTTCATCTAGTGCATTATTCAGGCCCAGGCCTTTGTCCCTGCCTGCACTGCTAGTCATGATTAATTCTTCAGACTAGAATCAACAGTCAGATAGAAAAACACTTAATGCAATGTAGAACATTATTAAAAGGCCAAGTGCCTTGTATTATGTAATAACTGCATGCATAGTTACTGCAATTATACATACCAATTCGTCACCACATACTGAATTGACTTATCCCTAACAAGAGGATGATGATCATGATGACCCACGAAACATGATCACTGTGTGTTTAACACACTCGTATTCACATAAGGCTGCTGCTCTGCATTTCAATGTGCTTTACAAACTGGCAAGAAGGAAAAAGTAGGAGAGGAACCAACAAACTAATGAATACCAGTTTCTGTTAGAAAAAGAAAACACAGCAAAAGCAGAGAGTAACTGCAGTAAAAACTAACAATATCGTAACTTGCACAGCAAGCTTCTTGACAATTATCTCTCCCCAGCCAGTCACTCATGCAGTTTGTCTGCTAGTCACATAGGCCCGTATGTGCATTACCAGGGCACATCTTCAGTAGCTGTCACTCAGACACTGACTGAAGAGAAAGCAAAGACTGCTACTTAACAAGGGTGCCACTGGAAATAATTTCTGTCTCATGTGAGCATGTTAAGGAGGCACAACCAAAAGAACTATGTGGAGCATGATATACACAACAATGAGTTTGACTCTTAATGAAGAAGCCACTGAATCCAAATTAATTCAAAGAAAACATGTACCAAACATCAAGCAAGCAGGCAAACAGAAGCAGGTGACATTCTTTTCTTTTTTCCATATTTTTTTCTTTGGATCTAATTTAACACAAAGCTTCAAATGAGTTGTGGGATCTGTCTACATGGAATTAATTGCACTGCCAGGGCCATTTTTGAGAAACACTTAATTAGGATGATACGCTGTCCCTGAAGGGGAGCCCTAAATGCTGTTTTTTTTCTGCTATTGTCATAGATTTCTTTGAGAGCATGAAGACAGAACCCACAGGGGACAAGGCATAGTTGTCTTGGGGAAGAATGAAAACGCTGTAAGAAGCAGTGCTGAACAGGATGGAGATGCAGGACTGCCCCAGGCGTATCTTCCCCCATGCAGACAATGACTCATAGAAGAAATAAAGATGGCATGAATGACTGGTATTACTGCAATTCCTTTTAAGTCTCAGTAAAGCTAGCTCCAGGGTCTAGCAATGCTAATTTGCTGCTGGCGATTTCATCCCTGATGTCTTAGGATCCAACGCATGCCAGATTCCCAAGCTATTCTTAACTGAAGTGTTCAGCATGGTATAAAGAAAAATTAAGTCCCCACATAAACCCCAAAGCGTTATGTTATGTACTGCATTCCATACTGCCCCAGTGAAACAACCCAGGCCAGAGCTTGCTTCAGTCCCAGATTTAGGTACAATTCTGGTAATAAACCCGTCCAGACTTCTCTGTAACTGATGTCAGTCTGCACTGAGACATCTGATACAAGAAAGGCAACTACTACGTGAGATAATTGTGTTTACTGGCTCTGCTCAAGATTTCAAATGAGATTGTTCGTCCTTAGCAGGACTGGGACAAATGCCTCTGAGAAGTAACAACTGTTCTCTAAAGCAACACTCACTGTGCTCAACTCTAAAATGTCACTGGGGGCACTATATCAGAGATGAGGAGACTGAGGGTTCCTTCCCAACTTCTGCACATGACTAGCCACAAGACCACAAGTATGACGTTTCATCTCTCACTGCCTCCTATTCCCACACCAGCGGAACTTCCAGCCTCTATTTGCCTGGCTGCCTGCTTGGATTGCCTTGCAGTTAAGGCCATGTTTTACACATCATCAGTACACATGCCACCATTTCTCTTATTCTCTGAAATCCCAGATGTCAGGTGCAGCTGGTCACCACACAGCCCACTAGAAGCTGCTCTGGCCTGCTGGAAGGAAGAGGAGCCCCAGAACTGAACTCTGAGAATGAGGGGAAAAGAGCATCGACTCACAAGAGTCTACTGCCAACAGGAGCTCCATCAGGACATCACTCTCCTCACAGCCTAGTCATGCAGCATTAACCTCTGCACACCCCCACATCACAGGACCTAAAGCAGTTCTCTCATTGTGAAGAAGGAAACACTTGACAAACTTAGACAAAGGTTAGGGCCCAACAAGATTCCGATCGCGACCACAAAAGCAGATCTGCTTTCCTCCCTTTACACTGACTCAGAGTGTTCAAGGGAGAAAAACTAAAGAACCACCAATTCACTCTTATATTAGAAGCAGGTTACGAACATTGGCCTTTCAAACATGGCCATGTTTTAATCTCACAAACTTTCAGAAGTGTATCAAATGTTCAAAGGTGTGTTCAGTTTACACTGTCACCAGTTAACAGCCTGCTTGAGCTTCTGTGGACAACACAGCCAAAGACAGCAAAAAATCTCTGATGAATACAATAAGGCATCCACAGTACAAAAAATAGCACAAGCATACCACCAATATCAGGTGCAGGACCCTGCCAGCACTTTCTTACTTGTAAGAAAGAACTTACTTTTGCTCTGTCACCATTAACATTTCCATTTTTGAACTTTTGCATTCAGTGCCCATAGATCATCACACACTATAGTATTAATCACTAAAGCCGTTATTACCTTTCTGCAGCTTTCAGAGATGGAATTCAGCCTGGGCATCCAGCTCTTTTTTAATGGAGCCTAAAAGACAAAAAAGGACAAAGTGTTTCTGACTGAATGGATCCAAAACAAAGAGGCAAGTATTGCAGGGAGAAAAAAAAAACAATACTCCAAAGCAACAATTGTAAAAGCAAGTGAAAATAAATAAATAAATAATATCACTAAATTCATTAAAATTGTAGTGTTGACTTTTTAGAATGTAGCTTCTCCACCGCTGGAAACAGAAGCTGGACTGTGAATCAGTTCTGAGAACAAAGAACCAGGTACTGTTGTTGTACCTTTCTATGCTTAATGACAGTGATGTTAATCTTCCTTCAACGACATGAGAACATGCATTTAACTAAAGAAACTTTTCTATTAAGTTTGTAGAAGACCCACTGCAGTTACAGTACATGAAGGTTAATAAAGCAGCTACTTCATGCTGCAGCAACAATCTTGCTCTCCCAGCACAGCTTCTCAGTTCTTTTTAACGTCTGCCTGCCCCTTCCAGCTGCAGTCAGTGCCAGGCCACCACATGGCATCACAAAGCCATCCCTAAGAGGCTTCTCCAGGCAACGGGAATGCAAACAACCAAACTGAGAACCTACTTTGTTCCGTAGTGGCCCCCAAGCAATTTTCGTGCCCTTCAGACCCAGACTGAATCTGAATTCCATGTCACCAATGGAGAGGTTCAAAAGTTTCACCTCTTATTTCCAAAACTCTCTGTGACAAAGAACATACTGTCTTTGGCCACATCAAGATCACTTGCCACACCTAAGCAACAGGCACCTTAACATTCTTTTTCCCCTTCAAGAAGTACAATGAAGACATCTCCTACCACAAAAATGTGGAATGGGATAAAATATCCCATAAATCAATCAGCCCAGAATCCTAGCCAAGTTTACTGTAAAATAGATACAAAGCACACAGCCATCACACAGCATCTAACATTTCACCCCTGCTCTCTTCTCAGACCCTATCTCAGGACACATTCATTATTCCATGGGGAGGACTGGTCCAGGTTTTTAGGTTTCCACTTTCTGAAACGAAGCAGGAGCACCCTGCTGAAAAGTGCTTTACAATGGTAAACAAGGAGCAGGAGTCTCATACTCTGGCACAAGGGTAGATGTGGCATTTGATAGTGCAAAACCTATTAGGATGGAGAATGGTGTAAGATACGTAGACAAAACCTGGCTCAACACTTCTTCCTATACAGAGAACAGCTCATAGAGTGAATGATGACTCCAACTCACTCATTCTAGAAGTAAACCCTGGAACAAAACGTTGTACAAAAAAGTAGGGGATCAGCATGAACAAACAAGCTGGAGATAAAAATATGGATGAACTGATGGAAAGGAGCAGTGACACAGGACAGAACAGGCCAGCAAACAGCTGAGCACTCTGGATCTCCTCTGGATCAGCCTCGTGAAGGCAACAGCCAAACTTCCTCTAATGCAGTCCTACTTAAGTTGTGTCTCTTGCTATAGCCCAGATGTGACCATCTGAGATCTAACCCATATTTTCCCTGCTTTTCTTTATTTTAATGGCATGAAAAATCTGGGAACTTTACCTTGTCAGAATCAAACAGAATCTGCCTGAACCATTGCTGGTCACAATCACCCCTTTGCAATGTCCAAGCATATTGCAAATCCAGACATCATGGAAGAAAAGCCCAACCCCAAAAAGCAACTTCAATGCATCCAGAATGTTCTGCCCACTTACTTTCCACTGCTCAACTCTTTCCAAGAGGGAACCCAGTCCTCAGCAAGAGGCTCTGACTTCCCAGTCAGACGCCATTGGGAGGCCCCTAGACCAACCTGCTCACAACAAGGCCAGCCCTTAAGTCTGAACTTGCGCAGGACCTAAAACATCCCTTGGTAAACTGTTTGACTGCTAGACAAGCTGTTATATACGTCCAGTGCTGCTAGAACCAAGCAGGCAAGGCAACTAGTTCCTGTGGAAAGAAGCTACTTCTCCAGTAAAATATCCAAGAGGGACAAATATATAAATATAAACAAGATTAAGAAAGCTATAACTTTAGTTCACAGGAAAATATACTGATGAGTCACAAACAGAACGCTCCTTAAAATGCTAAATTCAAGGGGGATTAATAAAGCAGTGTTCAGACTTGTCACACAGTTGTTAAGATTATGTTGTCAGCTTACAGTGGTGCTTGCGAACACTCAAATCAAACTATTAAAGATACCCAAGCACTGAAATAAAAGAAACCAGACAGAGCTAGGAAACACTAAGAAACCACATAGACTAAAAAGAATTTCTGATTTAAATTGGGATTCTAACAGTTGAGAAAAAATGAAGAAGAAAGACCTCAATGCCAGACAACGCGCCCACAATAAAGTAGATATCCTGTTGGGGTTTAACAGCTAATGAGACTGAGTCAGGAATACTGACTGCTGCAGACTGAACGCTTACCAGTCTGTAACCTGTGCACAAAAAGACTTATGAGGGCAACAGTGAGGCAGCCTCAGCAGAGCAATCCAAATAATGACTGCGAAACTCAGCAACATGGAAGCTGAGATGACTTATAGTTTCGTCTCCAGAAATACCACAACAAACACCAGAAGGGTGAACAGAGTTAACATCATGTTTATCTTAATTCTGTTAACTGGAATAACAGCAACCAAGAAAGCTAACTTAGTCAAGGTAAAATTTGGTATCTATATAAGAGAAAAAGGAAACTATCCAGTCCCATGCTTCTATGCACTTGTCAGCAAAGCATGTAAGATCTCTTACAAGAATAAACCTCTTCAAAGAAGCGGTCTATAAGCAGCTCAAGTTTCCTTCTCTTTTCATGGTCCAAGGTGAAGGCAAAACAAATTTGAGGTTCGTTTCTCATCTGTACTGATAGTCATAGAAGCTACAAAGCATTTTACTTTGGCTGCTGGAGAGTTCCTCAATGAGGACAGAGACATACGATACTATGTGGAGCTTTGTTCAAGGTTAAATGCAATATGCAAGGCAAAGTCATTTACTATTTTTAATCATTGGCATTTGGTAAATTCAGTGCAAGCACAGAAAGCTCCTATTTGGTATCTTTTATAAGTTATTTATGACTTATAAATGCATTTATTTAGTATAGTTATTTTTTCTTTTTCCGTTCTAAAAGCAGGACATATACTGTGAAAGCTCCTGGGCACTGCATAAGCTACTCACAAAGCAAGTCACAGCCAGCCACGGTCACAAGGTTAAGGGCTGACACAACAGACCTGCTACTATAGTTATAATCCCGCAATGTGTTTTACCACCACTCACCTTCAGGGTATTTAATAGAAACACAGTAAGTCATTTCACTTAAAACGAAGATATGAAAATGGAATGATAATGAATCTAAAAATCTTATATAAATGCTATGACTAAAAATGGCTAGTTCAGTGGCCATAAGCAAATCATAGTGCATCTCCTGTACTACTTGTGAGATGTCCCTACTGATATCCTACCAGAGCATCATCTCTTGCAGGTACCTTTCTCCTGTATACTGCACTCTACCACAGCTCCATTTCACTGAATTGTTAGTCTGCCCATGAGCTCTCAGCTTTGAGGCAATCACTGGTATTTTTTAATTGCACTGCAGTTGTGTTTTGGCACCTGCTTTAGAACCACTGAAGTGCTTGCTTTCACTGCAACAACTGAGTTGAACATCAGTGGTACGTGCCCAGGTAGTGAGACCAAAGAGGCCATTCTCACTTGCTTATGAAAGAGTGCAGATTCAAACTCCTTTGTTATAACCTCCACTGCACATTTCTTAAATTACATGGCCCTGCAGTAGCATCAAGACCATGGCTGGGTGTAGTAATGCACTACTGCCACATCAGAGCACCAGTTTCTTGGCATGTTCTGTCTCTGGTTTTCCTCATTAAGAAATGATGATGAGAAGGAAAAGATTCTTCAAATACTGCAGTGTATTTTTGCTTAATTAAAACTAAGCAGAAATTGTTTTGCAACTGATTGATGACGGCATTTCAAACCCCAGCGCTGGCAGCCAGATAATAAAAGCCATTCAGATCCTTCACTCAAAGGAAACAATATGTAATTGGCCATTTTCACCCCAGTACTCTGCACTTGCAATCAGGATTGCTGTGCAAACTGATAAGAACATCAGTTCTCAGTTAAACGTGCTGTACCTTTATTCCTGTTTACTGCAGAGTGTGAAGCATGTGACACTATTCCCTACAGAGAAACTACCTGAAAATTTGATACAAAACAAACACAGAAAGGACTGGAACTACGTGCTCCTACTGGAAATCCCTCACTTCCTCTCTATGCTTCTTCCCTCTTCCTCACTCATTAGAGAGCAGCTAAACCACTCAAGAGAGGAATGAACAACTACCCTTTTCCCTTTTGAATTAAATGTGCTGCCAACATCTTTGAAGGGTACTTGAATCATGACACCAAGTGTGGTTTTATCCATTAGTCAAGCACAGAAAAACAATGCTACTTTGATAGAAGCTAGCTCTTATCCTGACTCAGATGGGAGCTGAGCTGATACAAGTTACTGCCTCCTGTTGCTTGTCCTCATTTCTCTTCACCTCATCTGACAGCATAACTGTACCTCAGTAACACACAAAGGCGTTGTTTTGTTTGTTTGTTTTTTAAATCTAAAATACTTTGACAAAAGCATAAAACAAAACAGCTTGTGACAGTAATAATTTAAACCAAGTCCCTTTAACAGAACTAAGTTGGGGAATGACTGTCAGCTTTTTGTGCTTTTTAGGCAAATTTGAGGAGCAGGAACCTCTGCAAAGGACAAGCAACTGCAGATGAACCATGTGACAGTAAAGCTGCAAAGAAATGCTCATTCAAAGCAAGTTGTCAGTCTCAATGTAGATCAGAAGACATTTCCTGTAAACATATTTTAAAGGCTCCAGCCTCCAGTAATCAGCCCCCAAACCCTGGCAACATATTCTTTTTTGAGGTCAAGACAATTATGAACCTTGCTACAAACTTCAGTTGGACAGAAGGCAGAATACTCTATGTGTCTTGCTCTGTTCTGTTTGTGTCTTTTGTCTTGTAGTGTCGTGGTTCAAAATCATAGCACATGCTGATACCTCTTATGGTCAAACAAACATGGAGACAGAGCCTACAGCATTCCCCAGTATCAGGCCTGTTTCTCAAACTCAACACATAACCATCTCCACGAGTCAGTCTAGCTAATGAGCGCTATCCTACAAAAACAGGAAGTGAAGAAAACAAGATTACAAAATACAGCCTTTAGGTCAAATTGGTTTACATGAGCGCATCCTGTATTTCACATTCCATTTGAAATTTTATGGAGAAGTCCCAGCTTGCTATTACACGTATGACCAACCCAACTGTTTGCTCTGTGCTTGTACAAAGGAGATGAAGTACATGGAGGACACTAAGAACAGCAGTTAACAACTTTAACACTTTTGTTATATTGTTGACAATAAAACATATGGTGGTTGGTACTAAAATTCTCCCTTCTTTCATTTTTTATATCTGTGTCACAATAAGACATTTTTCTTAGCTACTGAATGTCTATATGTCTGTCTTTCTTACCACAGGAAACTATGCCTTCAGGCTACATAGTATTCCATGGAAAGCCAACCATTCAAGTAGTAATGAGTAGAAATTCTTCTTTCAGCAGTGTAACCAACTTATAATCTTCCAAGGATGTTCAATGCTATGAAAATCCCTAGAAGGATGACATTAAGAACAGTTTTCTTTCTAGAGTAATTCATGACACTGATCTTGTCATACACACAGATATTATGGATCCCCAAATGCAACCTGCGGAAAGTTTCAGGCTGCATTATTATTGACATAAAAGTTACGTTTACTGTGAAGGCATTGCTCTTTTGTGTCCCAGAAACATGAACCAAAGAGGAATGGGGAGAAAAAGCGTGCATCATGTAAGTTGGGGAAATTATATTGTACTTTCAACAAATAAACACTGCCAGATATTACAGACTCCATCAGCTGCCACAACCCTCCCAAACATCTGTATACCCCCCCTTATTTCACTTAGAAGCCTTTTAGAGACCTGGAAACGTTACTGGTGACATATTAGACATGTACTAGGAAGGAATCACTCTACTCACTTATCCTGGGTGCCCTGCTTATGACAGAAAGCTTTATCAATTCACCAGTCTAATCGAGAGTCAAGTTACCAATGAATTCCTGCCTGCTGCTCATCACAAATACAACAGCTAAGTAGATCTTTAAATGGATAAATGACTGCTCTGCCTTGCATTTCTCTCTTTTTGCTGAATTTATATGAAATCAGTATTTAGAGGCATCTCCAGTTTTTAAAGAAACTATTGGTACACATGCCAAACTGTGCCTAGCCCCAAGTAAAATCTTACCAGTGGATCCTTCTCATATTTTTTTTTATTTCCCACTGAATAAAAGACTGGGAACATATTCTGAAACATAAATCCTACTAACAAGCACAGAAAAGAATGTTCAGTTCATTTTGAGCAAATACGAAACCCTTGGAACCCACCATAAAAAAGTATTTAGAAGATAGCCAAAATTCAGACAGGCTGATGTTGAAAGCATGCATCCTTCCTTCATCAGTTCATGCAATCACACATTGGCAATCTCCTGAGGTTTGCAGAAAAGCAGATGCTTCCTTCAAATGCTCCATGTGCAAACAGAAGTTTGTCCTTCCAGATGCCCAAGCAGGTCCCTTTCTGTTGCCCTCCACATTCTGAAGAAGCTCGGCCCTTTCCGTCACTCCCGTGCACCAAAATAACTTGATGTTTTCAAAGGATTCTGTATGAGTGGGCTGAGAGACCGGTGCTGCTTCAGCATGACAACACACAAAGATGCTGCATGTTCCACCAGCCTGCAGACACCTGTGCCCCTCACAAAGCAGCCAGCCTCACGGGCAGCAAAGCCACCTAGTCCCACCCGGCCTACAGGAACTCACTGTTGAGTGCCATTTGTATCTTCACTGATCAGGAGCCCCCAGATAACTGACTCAGTCTCACTATGACTGTATTAGCTGAAAGGACAGTAATACATACATTCAGTTGCAAAAGATAATGGTAGAAAGGATGTAGTAATAAAAGATGTATAATCACCACATAGCTATAAATGTGATAATTTAAGGTCATAATGTGGGAGATGCATCTGATTGTATTTCACCCCTATCCTTACTGGTGTGACTTCCTGGAGTTCGCCAAAATAAGTCTCCTGAACACTGTCAACAACAGTGCTGGTGGCTTCACTCCAGAGACCACAGGCCTTCATCACTGGAGCATGGATTAAACGGTGTCTCTTACTATAACCAATAGTTATTATCCCCACCCTTACAGCTACCTACCATTCACCTGGTATTCAGTGAAACAGCAGCAAATAAACTGATTGTAGAAACCCTCAGTGAATATTTAGTACAGATCACAAAGCCCTCTAGGGTCTCACAGTATCAATACCTACTGCTGGGAGAAAGCAAATTACAAAACATTGTAAGTAGTTATACCATAAATACTCTCTCAATTTCCTTTATGAGATACTATCACATGCAATTTCTCTGAAATTCAGAAAATTTGGACCAAATTTGTCCCACTGCCCTTCTATTCCCCAGCTGAACTGGACAGACATCACAGAAGCTCAGCTAAGAACACCAATTTCTTCTCATTTCTTTTCAGAAAGAGCGGTGCTGCAGTGGCACAGGCTGCCCAGGGAGGTGGTGCAGTCACCGTCCCTTGAGGTGTTCAAGAACTGTGTGGATGTGGCACTGAGGGATGTGGTCAGTGGGCATGGTGGGGGTGTCTTGGGCTGGGTGATTTTAGAGGTCTTTTCAAAACTTAATGATTCTCTGGTAACTCCTCGTTTTTCTTCTCACTATCCATTTCTGGTAGCTGGTTTCCAAGTCTGCCTCACTGCACATATGCTGGCAAAACAGTACTCAGTTTTTCACACAACTTTTCTGTGTAAAGTCACTGTCCTGTAGAAGTATTGTTGTTTTTAATACCATGTTCTTATCAAAGACCCTACAAAGGTATGGGACAATTACTATCTATCTTTCTTCTGTGGGCAAAACCAGAAAGGCCACGTTCTACCTATTACTCACTACCTCCTGTTTACTGAAATGCCTTTGAAAGTCATCCACTTATCTCAGGAAGAGTATAATTTAATGAATTTTTTCC
This sequence comes from Excalfactoria chinensis, assembly GCF_039878825.1. Taxonomy (NCBI): domain Eukaryota; kingdom Metazoa; phylum Chordata; class Aves; order Galliformes; family Phasianidae; genus Excalfactoria; species Excalfactoria chinensis. Next base: position 125,100,849 of record NC_092825.1, read on the forward strand.
AGGCACTAACATGTGAGAGAGAATTTAAATCAGAAAGACCTCACTCCAGCCAGCTCAACTGCAAGCACGTTTATGTCACATATTCATAGCCACAATACTAATATTTACCAGTAGCAGCATTCAGGATGTAATTCTTTCTATGTAAACCCTCTACAATATTGCACAGAGCGGCTTATTAGTGTAACAGAATACTGCAGCCTCTTCCTGTTTTGTATTTTCAAAATCAGATTTACCGCCCAAACAGCCTGCAGAAAAAGCACATACTTCACCATTCACCTCTGTCTGTAATAGCTCTGCCATCTGGCAGTGCGTCACATTTTGCTAAAAAATTAATCTGAAGTAAGGATCATGAATCCATTTCTTTTTAATTGTGCTTTACCTAGACACGGGGGGTCACTTTACAGTGATGTAGAACACCCTACCTACTGTTGTTTATTCAAGCTGTGGAAGTACTTTGCTGCTTTAAAAGATGCAGCACAAACCAAAAGCTGAACTAATCCCAGATTTCTGCATCTCTATAAAATACAAGGAGAATTCAGTACAGAAATAACACACCATCGTAATCCAGGCCATAATCTTATTTACCCAGGGTGAAATGAACTATACTTACCCCCATGCTGGCTCTGTTTCCAGAGCTGGGGGCAAAGGACAGGCAAAAAGAACTGGGCAGGTGGAAACTCAGGCCTTGAAGGCAAATAAAAAGATATTGATATAGTCACGGTATGGGCAACATCTTTTACCCTCTATTCAAACTTGCACATGCTCAAGAATACATAGAAGTTTCAACAGACAAAAACTGAAAGGGATATCAAACCTCAAACAATGCAGCACAGCAGGAGTCCCTCCAGCAACCCAGGCCTTCAGGGCAAATTTGTGCCCAAACCTCCCTCTATGTCTCCGCTTCAACTGCTCCAGGATTAAGTGAAGAGCTTTTCATGACACAGCACACACAGACTTTACAGTTATTTTCCTCTCCCCTATAAAAGAGCTGTTAAAATCTAATACCAACAAGACAACTTACTCAGAAAACAGAAGCTACAGGGACAAATCAGATGCCCTGCGTATGTATACATACATACAATTAAAAGACTACCAAAACAACTCACATAAAAACCTCAATAAAGTAAAAACAAAGCTGGAGTTCTCCAACATACAAGATGGATCAGTGCAATTCATCCCGTGAGGATTTGTTCCAATACAAACTCCTTCCCAGAGGCTGGCTTCTAACATGCAAAAAAAGAAACAAAAAAGCTGTAACAGGGCCAACTCAAACAAACTTCTTCCCCCCCCTCCTTTCCAAATTTTGCATTGGAAATACAATCGCTGTGCTGTTTTGTGACACAAAGACATACGAAATAAAGAGCAATATATTGTTTCTTTCTCATGTACTGCAGCGTCCTCTTTCAAGAAGTGTAATGTCATTAGGTAATCACTTTATGAAACATGACAACTGTTTTCGTGATATAAATCCTTATTGCATGCACAGACCATGTTCTACTCTGTTGTAAACTCAGCATCTAATTCAGCAAGTGCTTCACAACTGTTTGACCATTAGGTAAAACTGTAAAATGCAATTAAAAAAACAAGACACCTCATATTAAATGTTTCACATAAATTCACTTTAATACTGAGACTGGATCTCCTGAAAGTTTTTAATCAGACCTTTAGCAAAGTCAGCTCAAACAACTGCTGATAGAGCTCTTGTGTGAAGCAACAGAATGGGTGCTTCCTCCAACACAAGGTCTCAAACGTCAGCAAAATGCTCTGTTTTCCACCTTGCCCCTCATCTCTCCACAGAAAGAGATGAGTCCCTTTTCTCACACCACAGGAGGCAGTGGTAGAAAGGCATCAAGATGACACCAGTTCCCATTGCAAAACATCTGCTCAAGGCCTGAGGAAGAACCATAGAAGAGATCCAAGATAAATCAGCAATATGGCTTTGTATGTGCCAGGGAATCAGTCTCAGGGCTCAAAATATATAAGTAGGTCAGAGCCATAGTGGAAGCTACAGAAATAAGCAGAAGGCTGGACCAAGCAGGAAATAAATAAAAGAGCAGCTGAACACTGCACCTGTTGTTCACAACATGAGTGGCACAGGAGTGAAAGGGAAGCATGGAATCACACGACCTTAACAGCTTTAACCTTTTATGGCTTGCCCACGCAGAAAATCTACCAAGGAGAGAGATTCGTTAAACTGGTTAAAGCAGAGCAACTGAAGTGCAGATGGAAAACAAGAGCTAAAGCTCCACCAGGAAGTCCAGAGAAACTTCAGCTAAGAGCAGAGTTAACAAAACCCTATGGGCAGTGCTAACAAAAAAGGCTCAAGTCAGCCCAGGAGAACCTCATGAGATTCAACAAAGCCAAGTGCAAGGTCTTGCACTTGGGTTGAGGCAACCCCCACTATCAGTACAGTCTGGGGGACTTGAGCATGGAGTACAGTCCTGCTGAAAAGGACATGGGGTTACTGGTGGATGGCAAACTGGACAAAAGCCAGCAATGTGCCCCCACAGCCCAGAAAACCAACCATATCCTGGGCTGCATCAAAAGAAGTGTGGCCAGCAGGGCAAGGGAGGTGAGTCTGTCCCCCTACTCAGTGCAGGTGAGACCTCACCTGGAGTACTGCATCCTGATGTGGATGCTCTGTTTTCATGGCCTAATACAAAGCCAACTTGAAGCAACAAAAACTGTTAGGGTGATTGGAGAAAGAGTCAATGTAACTGCTTCCTTTGCATGTAACAAAGTTATAAGAACTCCTCTGCACAAACTTCTCCTGCCTTGGTTGCTTCCACTTTAGCTATGACTTGTTAATAAAGGATGGCATGTAATCATCAAGATAGCATAATAATAAATCAACATTAAACCTGCTCTAGCTCTTCCCAGGTGGTTTTCTTCTACACAAAGCAAACCATCAAGCTATCTTGCCAGGTTGGGCTTTTTGTTCTTGTTGAGCAGACTCTTGCTTTCATTCAGCACTACTCCAGCAGCAGGCAGGGCACAGGGAACAGCATGAGACCTTGATGAACCTAACGTAGCTCTCTTTGGTGGTCACTGCTTCCACAAATGGACAGCTGGGATGGGGAGTCAGTGTTCAGGGGCTAACCCTCATCTGGTGTTTTAGATCTTAAGCATGTACTTGCAATTTCTCTTCAAAACTGTTTGCTGTTAATTATTTAACTGTAACCATAACATATTAGAAAAGAAATTATGGAAACTCAATTGAAGAGATTTAAGTTTCGTGATAATGAAGTTCTGTTTTCAGAGAATACAGAATTCTTTCTCTACATGTATACAAAAGTAAAGGCAAAAATGAAGGTAAGCACAATTCTGACAGTATCAGAAAGCAATAATTCACGTGCAAACCAATGGAAAAATTAATACTTTAAAGAGTGTTTTATTCGAATCTCCTGGATTTGGGAGAACGAGGGGAGACTGTCATGTGCCAGAACTTTGTTAGTGAGCAGTCCTAAAACCAACCCTCACATTGCAAAAACCATCTTGCATTTACGATCCTGCAACACGAGACACGTATCATATCAGAAACATAAATCATTAGATTTGGTGATCAAGATTTTGCTCTGGGAGATAAGAGCCCATGGTTGGCATTGCTTTAAAAGTTCTCACACTGTAGTTTTCTTAGTTGGATGTCACAACACCCATAAAGATACTGCAGTTGCACTAACAAATCTTACTATTCATTTTATTAAGAAACTTAATCCCCCTTTTCTTCTTATTTTTTTTTTAATAAAGGAAGTCATGCCAAATCTAATTAATTCACAGCAAGAAAAACAATGGGCATGAGTGAATGCTGTAAATTAGCAATCAGAAAAAGGATGCTGTCATTTCCAAATGCCCTTACTACTGCACCATATTTAGTTGAGAGAAGACAGCAGTCATTTTGGTGCTAATTTAGTACTTAAGTTCAAAAACAAAAGATTCCCTGACTCAGAAAATCACTTAGGGGCAGGACAGCAAAGGCTCAAAACTCAGTGGATTGTGAGTGAAGACAACTGGCAATACCAGTCTAGATTACGTTAAAATTACTACACCAGAGTGAATAAAATAACAGTAAGGACACTACAGAAAAACTGTTTAACCCACTCTGCATACCATAAACACTAACTAAAATACATCCCACTTTTTGTATATATCCTGCACCAACAATTGGTTTTATGTGTGTGTGTGCATTACTTACTGAAAACCCCTGTATTATATATGTGTGTGTGTGTATATATTACACATATATAATACAGGGGCTTTCAGTACCACAAAATGAAAAAAGGACAGGATACAGATGTATGCTTTCAAGAGTCTGAAGAGGCTGTTTACATCCAGGCATTGCGCAGATCCCAGGCTGTGCGTGCTCCCAGACTGAACGTTACAGGCAAAAAACAGCACTGGGACCTTAAAGGTAAACAGTCATAATTTTGCTATTCCTAGCACCACCATCTTTTATTCTGTCAACAAAGAAATTCACAAGCCTGTGTATTCGGTTGTAAGCAAGAGCTCCAGAATTACAGCAGTCTGCACAGCATGGGCAGAGGGCTGCTTAAGTGCTATCCTGCCAGCCCTGATGTCTGGCAGCACCATTTCTTCGAAAGAGGTCTTGTATCCTTAACATGGCTGCCATGCCTTACATAACACAATGAATGACAACATAAGTATTTTGTTCCCTCGGATGGGCACTGCCCACTGGCCATAGGATTCCCTACACAGAACCACAAACAGCTGAAACAAAGCTTTGTAGCTGCACCGCTCCCTCTGAGAATAAGAAATAGCAGCAAGAAACTCAGCCCTCACCAGCTCTAATTTCCCTTTCCTATCTTCTTCTAGGCAATAACAGGCATTCTTACCTTAAGAATAACGACAAGTGCGCTCAGTACAGCCTGCTGTGCTTCATCCGAGCTCGTAAATAAATATCTTGGCGCAGCCGCTTGCTGCAGCAGGTAACCAGGAGCACAGCCTGCCTCTTCTGCTGCCGGAGCTGCTCCATCTGAGCGCTAGCTAACGGGAGCGCTGTCACTGTGAGTCATGGCAGTGACTCAGAGCAGATGCAAAGCTGCAGGAGGAGTTTAAGTTTCAGGCTTCCTCTCACTCATTCCAGCTCCGTGTGGCACAGGCACACATGCATGCACGCAACACCTAAGTGCCTGCATGCACACCTGCAGGTGGGTATTTCTTTCAGCAGTAAGACAGATTTCTTTGTGCAATCTGGTCTGCCTTCCCCCCCTCTCCTCCTAGGATGGCTGATCTGGTTCTGCTGTCACTGTAAGTGTGCCAGGTGTGCTGCTATTAGTGTGCTCACACAGCCCAGCAAGACCAGGGGGAAAAGCTCAACACCCCAAGAAAAACTGTAGAACAACAATAACAAAGTCAGGGCAATACCCACTTATTCATCACAAACTTATAACAAAGCGGCTTCACTAAGTACACTGGGGACAATTTTGGAATTAAATGCAGTAAGAGGAGAGCATTTGGAAGGGCTGCAGGACTACATGTGCGTGAGAAGGAAGCCTACGTGCCTGATACCAGGACAAAATGCCTACAGAAGGGCACAGCTGCAGCCAGGGCATCTGGGGAAAGGTTGGATTCTGGCAGCCTTCCCCATATCTCTCCATGTCAGTAGGGACTGACTGCCACAAAGCAACCTGATCACATAGCCACTCCCCAGGCCTGCCAGACTCCCCACCACTTCCAATTGAGAGCAGGCACTTTGAAGCCAAAGGCAGGCACTTCATGCTTGACAGTGTTAAGATGCAGGACTGTGCTGATTACACTTTATTTCTGAAAGCCCTATTATACCAAGCAATCAGCACTGAGTAAACCAAGGCTTCAGAAAGGGCAGATGAAATCCTTTACTTCTGAGCCAGCAGGTCAACCACATGGAAACAAACACGATGGAATGAATGAAGAAAGTATTGCCAAAAGAAGCTGCTGGCCTGAGGAACTATGCCATTACAATGCATAGACCTGCTTATCAGCCATTCATATAAACACCCCAGATATTTTGGGAAAAGGCACTCGGTTTATGTCAAAGCATTTACAGCAGAACATCTTTCCTCATCCCTAGCAAATGTCCTGCTGGCTACCATCCAGATAAACAGATCTGCACTGAGAATTCTCAGGGCAAAGCTAACATCAAAGCATGACTTTTATAGCTCTTGTGGTTTTTAGAGAGATACCTTGCTGTAAAGCTGAATCACATTAAAGGTAAGGCCATCCACCCAATCCAAGGAGGTGCGTTGCACTCTTCACTACCAAATCTGGTTGTTATTAAAGCCACTGAACAAACTTTCTGCTGTTGATGGCAAATGTTTACTCCCTCCTTGTATCTCAAAGCAGCAAAGAACACTGCCTTGGCAGGGACCAAGAGATGAGATAAAATCAAGCCGAGCAGAGCAATCCTTAAAGCACAGTCATGGAGATACACTAAACTCCACAGTGTGCCTGAGGATAAAAACAAAACCAAACCAAACCAAAGAACCCACACAACCAAAAAACAGCCATGACCCTCGCAAATTTTAAGCATGAATCCAACAGCAAGGACACGGTCCAAACAGCAGCTATGACACAGAACAAAACAGGAATGACCCTTTGTTGCTGTTATTTGTTTTTAAATGTAAGGCATGCTTCAACATATCGCCATTCAATATTATACTGTGGTCCATCTTAAAGGATAGATCCTGACGAAAGATGACTCAAAGAGCTGTTTAGGACCTCAAAGAGATGAAATACACCAAGGGTGAGCATGCACTGTGTAACGTGCACATACTTATCTGCAAATCAGAAACAATCTAGCTGCTGTAGACAGCAGTTCTGCTGCCTAATTGATTAGTCTCTTTGGCTTCACCTTCTGCAGTAGAAAGTGTTTGGATTCTGGGTCTAGAAGTGGAAAGTCTAAAGACTGTAATACTGAACACGGGACCTCAGAACACACTAGGGCATGGAATTCTGACGTTCCTCATCATCTCCAAGTCTCTGGGAATTGTTTGTTTATAAGCCATCGCGATGTCCATTATGGAGTAAATGATTTCCCCAGTCTCTTTTATGTTGGCAGATTTCCTATCAGCCTGCTTTGCCATGAAAGTTGCATTGTCCTTTTTGAGAACACTTCCCTCTACCTCTGTTCTTGAGCTTTTTCTCCTTAGCTATACTGTTACACATATATATATATATTATATATTATATTATATAATAATGGACTGGCTTCCAGTGCATTACAGTAACAGAAGCAGATTGAGGAACACCAGCAGTACCCACAGTGACACCTTCCCTCCTCCTTCCCCCTTCCAGTCACCCCTCCTTCAGCTACATACATACTCTGCTTCATCCTAACAGTTTGCAGCCTGGTTTATCTGAGCCCTATGGAAAGGTGCAGAAACTAGACCTCAGTGTCTTGCTCAGTAGAACATCACAGCTCCCTTTTAGTGTACCTCAGCAGGTGGCTCATTTCTTCCAGCTAATTAACTCCCATGGCTACTGTGATGTGCAATGACCAAAGCACTGTTTGTTTCTTAGGCAAATGAAAACATCCGCTGGTAACAGCATCAGCCCCAGAACCTTTACCCTGCGCAGAAAGCAAACAGAGGAAGCCACAAATGAAAGCAGAGCTTAGTGACTTGCATGGGAGGAGGGCAAAGGATGCATTTATCACAGTCATCTCAAGGTCTCTGAAAGTAAATAAAAGGAGGCGCTTCAGTGGTTGAACTTGGTACCATCAACACATCATCCACCAGTGCCTCAGTAGCATCTCTTTAAAAGTAACAGCTAGCAAAGCAATCCAAAGGAAGCTGTGTGAAACCATTTCCACTGTACCTTACAAGTGCATTTCTTTACAGACCACACTTGCTGCACAGGAAAGCTGGCTTACATAAGGACTCCCCAGACTGCACTTGATGTCAGCACTGAGTCAGTTGATCTTCTGGCAGCTGGCCTGCTCATATCTATCCACTTCTGTTCTCCTTTCCTCTTTATGCCAACATCTGCCCATGCTTCACGTTGACAGGGAAGGTCAGCAAGATCCTAATATTACACTGAACTTCATAATCAAATGATGTGTTATTTCCAATTAACATCTGCCCAATGTTTTTCCCTTAATTCAGAACCTCGCCTCTTCCTAAAAAACGATACAACACAAGCATGGAAGCATCAGTAAACTCAATTTTTATGTACATGTCTTATAATTCAATCTGGATCACAGAGAAGGCGCTTCTGAGAATATTACAGTTTGTCCCATTAACATAGATACAATTTTCTGGTTTAATCTTTACATTTCTCTACAATGCATAACTACCCCTCTATTTCAAACCAGCATACCCTGTTTTTTCACTGATGTAATAATTTCACTTGAATATTAAACTACAAGTCCTAACAAAAGAGACAACCAAACCCAGGCATAAACTCATTTTGAGGCAATTGGATGCTACTATATATGACTTAAACGTTACATTTCCTTGCACTGCCAAAGAAAATGCTGTGCTCTAGTAGGAATTGCCTACATCCATTCATTTCACTCATTCAATACACTCTATACATTTTCTGAGTTAAATTTTTCTCACTGTCTTCACAATGCAAGACTTGTAGATCTCACTCTAGTCTTTGTGACCTGAGACTGGGAGGTTCTTCAAATGCCTCAGAAAGAACTATTGTTCATGCTGGAGAAAGTAGCTGCAAAGACTTACTGTTTTCTCAGTACCATCTGCTGCACTGGGTAAACTACATGAAAAACCGGTAAAACTGAATGTGAAGCTGGCCAATTTCACTGACTATTACTCAGCATTTTTTAACAGAAATTACTTCTCATTAGCAAGAAGAAAGAAGAACTGTAACATAAGACTTCTGTGTTTGCTCAGCAGATTCCTAATGCTCTGTCTTGTCTTCTCAATTCAGTTGTACTCCTTCGCAAGTTAACAAGCTCCAATCCTCAGTATAGAAATTGTCTTCTGGTATGTTCCTCATACAAAAGGTCATGAAGAGGAACTGCCTATTTAAACACATTTACAGGTCTAGATCTGTTGTTCCTATTCATGGCTGCCTTTGCCCTTTGCAGTATGGTATAATACAGCATTACACAAAAAGCTAGGAGGAGGCATATTGACTAGTAACAAATCTAACAAGCACAAAAGCCAAGACCGCACTATTCTTCTTCCTCTCCCCAAGTCCATTATTTGTTTTTCCCAAAATACATTATGTAACAATGCAATCAGAACGAGTTCTCCATCCATAAACTCACAAACTTTAAGCTGCATGGTGAGCCCAGCCTCTACATGTATTGCATTGTAAATTATTCCCCAGATTAATGCCACCAAGTATCAGTGGGACCATGTAAAGATTAAGGAGCCGTACACAGCAGCTCCCCATTCTGTATAGCAAAATCAAGACCAGTAGGAGCCTGAGGTTGAAATATCTTATTAAAAATGTTGATAGTGGAAAAGCATTTCTTCCATTATTAATCTAAATTTTGACATTCAGAACTTAATTGATTTCAGACCATTAGGGACTTTTCTCAAAAGTAGGCCATGCAAAAACATCAGTAGCTGTGCCATTTAAAGGTTGGTTTTTGTTTTTTTTGACATCCTTACTCCATGATTTTAGATAGCTTTTCATCACTTAGCTTCCTGTCATACATATGGTACAAACTCTTTCACACATCATAGAGATGGGACAAAGGAGAAATAGTTTTAAACTATTTTAAGGTTGGTTCTAATCAGTGCAGAAGTATTTAAAGACCTATTTAATAAATGACAGACACATTCTTATCAAGGTATGCTTCAAAATACATTCACTTTTGCAAACAAAATAATTTTAGAGACAAAGAAGGCCTAATGAAAAGAGTTGAATGCAAGCATAGATCAGTGATAGAAATGTAAGCCAGAGCCAGCCATAAAGACAGGTAAAAATACTTTATCGATTAAAGCTATTTTGGACTACAGTAATTCTCTGTTAATTCCTCTTGGGGAATAAAAAAAAAAAAAAATCCTTTTGTGAAAGGGCTTCTGAAATAGAATACAGCATAATTCTCTTTGCCGATTATATCAAGATTAAACGGAGACACCAAGCTGAATAAAGATGTAGGAAGACAAGAGTCCTTAATTTGCACCAGCTCTTCAGCACAGCCTGAAAAATGAACTTCTCTCCCTAACATGTGAGTAGTCATTTATAGCCTCAGAACCATCTATTTTGCCTGAGAAGTGACCTACCTATCAGCTAACTACTGCATAGCACTGCTTCACTGAGGAAGTCTCAAGTAAAGACAAACACTGGCACTAAACCACAGGTTCCTCGAGTCCTATCCAGGCACAGCAGGGTACCACAACTATGGGATCCAAAACCATAACTACGGATGGACTTTACACAGGCTGTAATTCAAAAGCAACAGCTGTGGTTAGGGTAGAAAAGGAAACTGACACATTACATTAAAATTAAAGGAAGACAAGTAAAAACTAGCTATCCTCATCTTCACCTTTCTTTTTACAGTAGATCTAAAAAGGGAGGAGAGGCAAGCAGTACCTGTTATAGAATCATGCAGTGTTCCTAAATAGTCTCTTTATTGTTTTTTTTGTTGTTGTTGTTTTAGGCTTCAGTACAACAGGTCGGTCAAATGTTTTCAAAAGGACCTGGCATTGTCAGCTATCACATGAAAAAGCTTCATGTTTATTTTCATAATCTGTAATTTAGATAGCAGCTAATCAGTACAAGCCTTTTGTTGCTGTGGTGGTCGTTGAACATTTCATCTACCCACTCTTTACCCCCTGCTCCTTCTACCATAAAAGTAATTGAGAGACCTGCCTGAAACATTTTACAAATAGTAACAAACTTTGAATGAAATTAGTAGCAATTACAGCTTTTATAAGGGAAAGAAATAATTATTTCTTAGCCCACATAAATGTTCCTCCGCACTGAAAGGCAGCATATTTTTGGTAACTTGTGGTCTTTTATTTGTTTTGCTTTTATGAGAATCATTTCCAGCATTGTTTTTCTGATGTTTCATGACACTGTGAACGAAAAACTTATGATCTAGGTACTAAAGAGAAGAAATATGTAGTCTGTAGAGTTACAATTTTAATGTAAAAATCTCCCATTTAGAAATAATACAAGAAAATTAGAAACTGCAGAATTTGCTTTAAATAAAGAAAACTACTGATTCTTCCTACTCACTAAGAAGGAATAAAGGAATATTTAAGACAATAAATTAAAAACTTATTCTCCAATAGTTGTATAATACTTCTGATCTCTTTAAAGGGTTGAAAATTACTTTAACCCATGCATATCCATTAAATGCACTGTGAAGGCTGAACAGACTACATCAACAAGAGTCAGCAAACATATCAAATTCTTCACTTCCTCAGAAACAAGGCAGCAAGAGCACAAGTCAGAGCACAGAAGCAAAGTATGTGTCAGGAATCAGCCTCTAAAAGCTCTCACTTTCCCCCAGGAACCACAGAGAGGCAGTTTGCTGGTGCTGACTTGCTCCAACCAGGTTTAGCAAGCAACAGAACTCACAGATAACCAGAAATGCCACAGCAACCTAAGTGCTAAAGTTTGAAAGGCAGAATATCCAGTAAAAGTGGAGCTCAAAATAGAATAGGGAAGGACTTGGCTCCGAGGTATGATGTTTTTAGAAGATGATAAGCAGGAAATGTCAGAGCTGGTGAACTGACACTCTCAGCCAGGCAAAGGAAATCAATGTTAGCATCAAGAGTGAAGAGTAAGCAAAAGGAGCTCTGGTCAATATACCAACCTGTGAGCAGCTCTCAGTGTATGGCACTGAAGGGAGAGAAGTTAAAGGCACTGCAGTGGATGCTAACAGCTGTGCTAAGGAGCCAGGAAGGCAGAGCGCAATCTAGCTCAGAGAACAGGGAATTGGAAATGGCAAATGGCAGTGCCAGTCAAACCGCACAGTAAACGTTATGATGGAGAAAGATCTCAAGGTTGACTCAGGAGAGGAGCGGCTGGAAGAGACACACACACACATCTGTAAGCTGCCTGGCTGACAGGTTGCTTGCAAGACAAGAAAATGAGATTTTCAGGGAAGGTCTGAATCAGCAAAGGGAGACAGAGGAAGCAAAGGGACTTGGGCACAAACCACAGAACAGTTTGGGTTGGAAGAGATGTTTAAGATCACACAATTCCAACCCTTCTGCTACAGGCAGGAACACTTCCCTCTAGACCAGGTTGCCCAAAGGCCTATTCTGCCTGGCCTCGAATCACTAGGAAAGTTTTACAAAGGTGCTGTGTGGCAGATATTTGGCCACTGAAGCTGCAAAACAGAGAAGCAAATGCTCCACAAAAGCTGAACACACTACAGCTTAGTTAGAGAGCACAATACACTAAGCTTGGACACGGCTCCGGTCCACCCACCTCCAAAACTCCCAACTCTCTGGCTTGTGACAGGAATATTCCTTTATAGCAATTCCCGTTTCCTCCAAGTGTTGTGTTGCTGACTGGCTCTAATGTTTGTTTCAGACCCATGAGGAAGGCACTGAGAGAAAAGCTGACAGGAATAAGCTGTCAGAACCTCTGGAAGAAGAGCTGCACAGAGCCTCCATGAGACACCTGGGTGCACAGGCCATAGGCCTGGAAAGGCACATTGGTAGCACTGGCCTCTAGTACTGTAGGAACCACACAGACACAGAGAAAGAAAAAACACTACTGCAAAGCTTAAGCCTCCTTTGATATTACCAACACTCTGAAGTTTACATCACAGCTGCTTGAAGCAGATGCCTTTCACTGTCTTCTGGAAGTCCACACACCGCTTTTTATACTCTAAATAGTAAACTGTGCTGGGCAGAAGTCAGCCTTGAGTTCTGACTAACAGTCTGGGTGGAATAAGAGATTATTTTGAGAAGGACCGTACATGAATGGCTGCTCTCCAGCCCCAGTCCTTTTCCTGATTTATTTTTGTTCTCTTCCCTGTTGAATGAGCACTGCCAGAAGGAGCCACGAAGTACTGGGCCTTCTTGAGGAGATGGATAGCAAGCACTCGAAGAGAGAACTGACAAGACTGCTTTGTTACATCTTCGTTTTGGAACTCTATTTTTCCTCAGAAATCTAAAACTTCTCATTTTTCTCACAGTGCAAAGAGCAGTGGAGGAAAGTGGGAAAAGACAGATGGACAGAGAGACAGATACACAATCATTACGATGGAAGTCCAGTCTCAACCAATGGCTGCCTAGATTCTAAAAGCTGAAGACAGTGACAGCTGAGGTATAGAACAAAGCTAGTTTAGACACAGCACTGTGAAGAATAAGGCATCAGACAGAGAAAAAATGGTCTTCAGCTCATGTAGCACTCCACATACTTCAACTTGTACACCAAAGCAGAATGGCTCCAGTTTTAGAAAATAGCCCCAAATTAATCCTAGCAAGAACACAAGCTGGCAGATAGCATTCTTAGTATTCAATTTGGGAGAGTGCTGAGAGCAGCTGGTACAGAGCAGGATGTCTCCAAGCTAATCTCTGAGATGCTGTCAAGTCCCACACTGCTCCTACCATCAGCTGCATGCACAGATAGGAGATAACTGTAGAAATGCCCGTTAGTCCTTCGGCTCTCAGGCTACAAATGGAGGGGAGAGAAAACCGCCTTAATAACAATAAACAATTCTCTTCTTCGGAAGAAAAAGACAGTAACATTCTTCAGATAAGTAGTTAAACTGGTATGTCTTATTTTAGGCAGCGACTAACCACTCAAACATCCACAGAGCATTCAGTCTTCTGGAAAATTCTTATCACACTGCCAGTTTGAAAAACACACACACACACACATATATATGTATATATATAATTTATTATTGCAGCACACACATTGAAAGAAGGGTGAGACCTGCACACTTGGGGTAGATTAAGGGTATTGTCCCACTTATGCACTACAGTCAAGCACTTACCTTTCTCTGCAAGGTAAAAACACAATATCAGTTGGCTAGATTCTTAGTTCGCTCTGTTTTGCCAAGTCTGCCTTCTCACCATTCAAATGATTAAAACACAGCTGCCACAAAAGTGTGCAGACCTGATTACCTACCTGAAAAGTATGCCAATGGGCAGGTGTCCTTTTTGAAAGCAAAGGCCAGAACTGTTTTCTACTGGAAGCTTTTTAGCAATGTAAGTCTGTACCAAAGCTTTCCTCCATAAGCTTCCTCAGAAAGGAAGTCCAGGCAGCCTGCAGCCCCAGAACTTCAGCCCCAGTACCAGAAGAACCACAAGCTTGCAGAAAAGCTACAAACTCTGCTTGTCTGCTGTGTAAAGAACCCTAACAGTCCTCCACACAAAAGAGCAATTCCTTGGGGTTCTCAAGTGGTTACACCAAGTAAAGGCCCTGGGACAAACTTCATATACTAAAAATTGGTACATACTGTCACAAATATCAACATAGGTAGTACCCTAATTTTTAATATTACTTTAGATAGACTGTGCAGAACATCAGTCTAATTTTCTCTATGTTAGAAGCACTAGTAACGTGGGGTTTTTTGTTCTTTTGTTTTATATCTCAGCAATGAATTTTTGTTCTTCTCCACAATGATGGAAGAAGTGAGCTAGATCCCTTCCTAACAACAGTGTTTTATTCTCAAAGAGACAACAGCAATGTGCGACATCCCCCTAAAAAGACACAGACCTCTACTGTACATCATCATGCTGCAGGCACTCAAAGCCAACTCCCTCTAGTACTTCCTTTCAGTTTCACTGAAAAAATGCTCAGGGATAAACTCTTTTTCCCTATGGTTGTAGGTAATTTGTTTAACAGAAGCTATTTCAAACACTGACTCCAGTCAGTAACTTCTTACTCTGCAAGTAACTTTGCTGATGTCAGTGAAGTCCCCCAGCACAGAAAAAGCACCAACACTTGACATTAAGCTGTTCTCTTTATCTAAGATGGGGTGAAACACAGGAAGAACTCAGTTTCCCAAAGCAGAGTTTTGTGCCTGGGGAACTCAGAGCACAGCTGTCAGACAAAGAACAGAAATCCAATATGCAGTGTCAATCACAAGTGTCTCAAGTCTCCATACCCATCAGAAAACAGAGCGGAAGCACTGATCAATAAATACACACAGCTCTGATCCGCTTCACTTGTATATGGCTGAAAAACTCCTTTTAGTAATGAATAAAAAGAATGCAAGAAAATCTGTGGGGATACAAGGCACACAAAAATGAGATCAGCAAACCCAGCAGTCTATGATTAATTTTCTGTTTTTTTTTTTTTTTTCAACAGATATAAACAGAAGTGACCACAAAATCATCCACGAACCTCTACTATAAAATGTAAATGTACACTACTTAGCAAATCCTCTTCAGCAGCTATCTCACTACTTCACGTTTAATACAGCAAAATGACTTTAAACATCTTAGTGGCATGAATCTAAAACATTAAGAAGGAAAAGAACATTTAACTGCACAGCGGCCTCTGGTTCCTCTGACTACAGACAGCCATCCCAGCTGACACTTGTCAGTGTTTTAGAACCCAGATTGCTGCCAGCTTCTAACTATCATCCCTACAACCCTTCACCAGAAAGAACTCCCAGCTGTAGACACACCATAGAATTTCTCACCTCTTTGCTGCAAGTCTCCCTAATACAGCTACCTGCAAAGGCCTAAGCAAGCTGGTTGAAGCCCAACTGGTGCAGGTTACACCTGTAAAACCTGCAGGAAAGCCAACGTGAGTCAGCCCTTCCCTCCCACTCCAGCAGGCGCAGACCTCGCTGTGTGCAGACAACTGGGTCATGGCCCAGACAAACAGGAGGGCACAGACATCCTCAGCACAAACAGCAATGCTGTGCAAACAAGCACATCCTGTTTCAGCTGGTTTCCAACTGTTACCTGAAAACCTCTAAGCTGTACCTACTACACTTACCTACCACTCTTGTATTTTCTCTTCCAATGAATGGTTTCTCAGGTCCAAAGGTCTGTGAGCAGAAAGGAGATGCTGATGCTAAAGCAGGGGATTTCGATTCCTCAACAGAACTACATGCAGATGCTTGAGATCTCACCTGCAAGAGCTACACTCTTCAGACATTGTTGACAAACCAGAATAAGATGCTATTCTGGTATAAGTTACTTTTATTCCCCCACCTAAAAGCAAAGAGCTACAAGGTCCAGCATTATTTGTCCCTATATATTACTTATTATCGTGCCTAGTGTTTACTTGTCATTTCAGACTTCTCTGCAGGAGAAAAAAACCAGCACTGTTAAAAACTGTTTTCAGTGATTCACCAGGATGATTTTTAGTTTTATGTCCATCATAAGAGAGAAATACATTAATGTTTATAGTCACAAACAACTTCTCTGTCTGCTCACGTGACAATTACAAATTATTTCGCTCCACCTCAGCCTGTTTTACTTCATGAAGAATTCAAGTAAGTTATAAACCCTGCAATACAATACCTCACTGTACTTAAAATGAAGGTATGCAAATGGCATGACTTTGTAACATTCACAGCTACAGAGATCTAAACCAAAACTCCAAGGGTCAGACATTCTCTACATATTTTCATAGACTGCCTGGTTTTAGAGCTAGAAATGCAAAGCTACAGGATTGTGATTTAATTAAGTGAGAAGGTGGACTTTACAACAGCTGACATCTGTCTCACCTAATGCTACAGTGAGTGGAGATGACCAGACTTTCAGGTTTAATTGTCTGTAACAACCACAAGCAGTACAAACCACAGTAGGAAGTCAGTTGCAAGAAATGTAACAATTGCTACAAAGACTAAATTGTAGTGAAGCTGCTGTAAATAGCAGCACTTCTTCCTGCATTGCTTGCATTTCCTCCTATCACAAGATTTAAAGATGCTTTTTTTCATCTCTGATCTCTGCAAAGTAGAAGTTTGACCCAGAACCCACTGATGTCAGAGGAAGCGACAAAGCAGATCACAAAGAGAGGAAAATAACTAGGTTGTGAAAAGTCTGTTGTGACCAATTTAGTGGGCAGCATTAGCAGTCTGTAATGACAAGAAGGGCTAAGATGAAAAACTCCTGAGCATGAGTTGACAGACACCGTAAGCAAAGATGAAGTGTGTTTTTGTGTAGCCTTCATCCTTCAGATGCTTGCCATCATCAACACTTTGCACAAACAGTGAACTATTCATGTTCCAGCAACAGAACAGGACCTGAAATTCTTCTTTAAAAAATAAATGTTTATAAAAATACTGGGGGAAAAAAACAAAAAACAAAAAACAAAATCACCCTATCTTCTTTTACCTACCATTTCTGGCCTGTTGTCCTTAGTAGCCAACAAGAAAAACCATAATATTTTGATTGGCTTTCTCATTGTTTTTGGGGAACTTCACACTGTACATGATACAGCTACCAACTGTTTTCCGAGTCACTGAAATTAAAAGGCAGTTTCAAGGACAGCTACAATTTTGATCAGCAAGTAAATGATCATAATTTACTGTCATGAGTTATCTCCCTTATCGTACTCGATTTATATTTCTCATGTAGTGAAACGTTTCTCTGTATTAAAGCTTTCATGCAGATTGCAAGGTAGAAATCAAAACACTTTCTGAAGCTGGGCCACTACTGATTGTATTGTAATAATTGGCAAGTGCCACATACCTCACGCTCCTGAGTAAACTCAAAGTTACATTAAAAACATACATTTCAAATTCAGGACCCCAGTTCCATTCAACTGCCACAAAGAATGAACCGACTAAAAACGCTTGGCATAACAAGCCAAGAGACCCACAGCTCATCTGCAACGCAAACTCAGATGAGGACCAAGGCAAATGCTGAGCCCAGTACCATGGAGCTTTCTTTATCAGGGTGATGAATCCCCTTCTGCACTGCTGGAGGTGTGGTCCTGCCCACACATCCCCCCAATGGTGGCTGCTTCAGACAAACCCAGAGGCAGTGAGGGACAGGTGGTGATGACTTGTGCCACTCAGTCCAGCACATTACTTCAAAGCCCAAAGAACTACCGCAGTGCTTCTCTGCTTACATTTATCATCGGGATGCTCTAAAAAGACTAAAACTCTGACCAGTCACCAAAAGCACAGAGCCTTCTGTGTCGCCCTGCTATGAGCTGTGTCACATTTTTCCTCCTACGATACAAGCAGTCAAAAATAGACACGAGAACCCAAAAATATCAAATGAGTTTCTGTAGGATTTGTTTTCTTGACTTAAAAAGGAACAGAGGACGAGAGCAAAAATAAATAAATAAATGAATAAAAAAGACCCACCGCAAAACAAACAAAACCCCTTGTAACCCTACTGCAATGCACTTCATTACATCTAGAATTATCCAGGGGACAAAAAGCAAACAGAAAACAAGCTCAACAAATATAGCATGCGAAAAAAGTCCAGTTTTTACAGAAACACACAAAAATATAGAACTGCCTCAAAGTCAACAGTACAGAATGTGTGCTTGCTTTCCTTAGATACCTTCACTGCATGCAACAGACACTGACATCTGTTAATTGAATATGAGAATAGATTTATTCCCGTCTTCTCTGGCATCTACAATCAACAGAGAGAAATCAACATGATCAGCTGAGAGATGGTGTGGTTCACCACTGGGTCTGAACTGCTTTGCTTTTTCTTCACCAGGAAAACATCCCAAGCTCAAACATGCATCGCTAAAATGTATTTTATTATATTATTTATATTTTTCTTGAATATTTTGTTTTCACTAACTTGGAAGTAAAAGAAAATCTGACACCACGAGCAACAAGAAAAAAGAAATATTCAAGAAATTTCTAAAAATATCTATGAAAATGACAGCTTAAACCACGTTCCAAAACCTGGAGCATAAAAGAGCTTGGAAGGTGGATGGTATCATAGTTAGAGATACTGAAACTCTGGCACATCAATGTACAGTTTTGTTTCTAACTGTAGGACTGTTAGCTATCAGAAGAGTGAAGTGTTAAACAAAATCCTAGAATACATATGCCTGCATTTATGAAAGTGATTGCAATTCTAAGTTCCCTGACAAAACACAAGGAGAAAAATAAGCAGTGCATCAGTGCCACTGAAGTAAAATGTTACATCATTTCTCCTGCACCTTGAACAAAAGTCCAGCAAAACATGCAGCATTTTCTTCACATGAATGTTTTCAAGTAGACTTAAATACAGGCTATTGCTCTTCACTGCTTCTTAAATAAGTGGTAAGCAGAAATAGACTGCTTTAAAAGTAGAAGCATTCAATCCAAGCAGAAGACAAGTGCTTCATGTTCTTCAAACAGAGCTCTTAGTCTGAATACCAGAAAAACATTTAATCACTTCGCTCGGTTAAGTTTGTACATTTAAGAAATGCTTTTGGACAGGAGCTTAGAAAATGAACGATCCTTTTAATGTTTGTATGAAGCCAAGGTAATCTAAACAAAGAGCCTTTTTTCTCTGTAGGTGTCTTTTTTCCATTAAAAATAGGCCTTCCAGTTCAAGACCTGCAGTATGAAGGAAAATATGCTGTTATTGCTCAAACTTTATAAGCTGTTTGTTTAAGACTTAATTCCTCTGAGCTGTCAAAACACAACCCTTCAGAAATTCAAAGCTTAAAAAGAAAAAAAAAAGACATTCAACACTGCAGAGCTCAAATGGAAAGACCTGCTTTGTATCGGTGACGCTGGCACAAAATCCTTCTGCAATGGACAATTCTCAGTGGCCTAAAAACAGCCACATGAAAGGGAACCTCGCAGCCCACCCTCTGCCATGGGCAGGGCTGCCTCCTATCAGCTCAGGCTGCCCAGGGTCCCATCCAACCTGGTCTTGAGCACCACCAGGGATGGGGCACCCATATCAGTGCCTCATTTTATTTATTCTTCTATCCAGATGGCCATTTTGCTTTCAGTTCGGAATCAAAGACTTCTGCTAAAAATGGCTCTATCTCGACTACGCGGCAGTTCCTTCTCTGTCCTGCACGACCCCCTTTGTGTAAGAAGTATTTCATCAAATCCGATCTTGACAACTATTGCTAACGACTCACTGAAGCACCATTGCTAATCTGGGATTTCTGCCATCATTTTTCAGTCAAGACCGATTAAAGCGATCTGGCAATACTGAAAACATAATTCAGCATCTCTGGCACTGTTTAGAAAACTGTGATCACAGCTTCACATGTATTAAGGCTGGTGGCCATCTGCAAAACTTCATGCTGATGCATCCAATGAACATATATTTAGCCAACCAAGTGAACCGTGGGTGAAAAAAGAGGGGTGGAAAAAGCAGAAGGTAAGATCCAACAGAGTATGATTAAGCAAATATCCTGCTCCAGAGGGGACAAAGCTCTGGCTTCAAGTAGGAACTCTGTGCAATGCTGTCTAAGCATTGCGTGTATTTTCTAACATCTAATGCGCGTGTTATTTTCTAACTCCAAAACACATTAACAAATATGAGAGTTACAATTAAAAATACAGACAATAGATTTTGATACATCACACCTTCAGATGATAACTATGCAAATGTGTTTCCAAACTGTAACAATGTCATCACAACCCCTGCCCTTCCTCCTTCATTTCAGCTTTGCCTGAAGTCAGTAGTCCAACAGCAGGAGCAGAGCCACATCACTACAAGCATTTCTCTGGCACCAAGAAATGAAAGTAGGGTACAAAGTTAATTGCCAGTACCGTATTAAAAGCTGTGGTATCAGCAAAGTGACAGTGCAGACAGCAGCAGATTTTCTGTGACTCTTTACTAGAGAGCTTGTCTCCATTTCTGTCTGAAAGCCAACGTCTAGTGCAATGAATATGGAAATTCAGATAAAGCCTGGCAGTTGAGCTGCCGTCAGCACCAGGACTTGGGATTCAAGCAGATGGAAAAGATCTCCAGCTCCAACAGGTAAGGACTGCTGCTGTGCAGAGTTGCGCCTTCACTAGGAGGGTTTGTAACACAATTAGCAACCCTTTCCAAAGGAAAAGTAAGCCAGTCAGCCTGAGATGGTGCAAATGAATGACAGCATCACCTCCCAGTGCATTGCATGCTGCTTTCATCATCCACCACCACTCAGTAAAAGCCATCTTCATAGATACTGCACATCTCCCACTGCAGTTCTCCTGCTTCTCCAAGAAGGGGACTGCTCCCTTCTACTCACCCTATGTGTTTTGCTTATTATGTGCATCATTTCAAGGAATTCCACACTAGCTATCACTGCCAGCGACTCTTCTCTTCTTGGGTCCAACCCTGTTAGCGCACAAGCCCAAGTGTCACAGAGGAATCTAGCATCCAATATATGCAACATCAAGCACAGGCATCAGCACAGAAATATCACTTCCAAATCTGAATATGATAGGAGGGCTCTGAGCAATGACTTTCCGGGCAGCTAGAGGCCAGTGGGCCAGAATATCACGTCAGAACTCAATATGGCAGTTTCTTAGTATAAAACAAAACCCCTTTATATCCAATACGCTGTGGTACTTGGAGCGACCTGACAGAAAGGACCACGAGCCAACGTCTTAATAGCACAAAGTTCCAGCTCCAACACAGAGTGGCCAAGGCAGTTTTACCTTACAAAGCATCCTAGCAGAGTGTCTGGTCATTAAAAAAGCTTTTCATTTGGACAGAGACGGGAGAAGTTGGTATGCATCCTGGAGCTGTCGGAAATGGGAAAGATGAGATCATAATTGCAAATTACCAACAACAGGTGAACCTGCAGCTCCCTTACAGCCAACAGCCTGGGGAAGATACTGTCACTTCAACAACCATGCTTTTATTTTTAAATCTCTCTGGAAATTAATTCAAATTTATACATCCCCCTTTGCCCACACAGTAACCAGTTTTTATACTGGTATTAATCATCACCCCTCAAACCAAAGGATAGAAACCAGAATATTTTAGGATAACTTTGGAAAGTATTATGTTCTTTCTATACACACTAACTCAATTAATCATTTTCTTTGATTTAGGTAACTGTTGAAGCAAATGTGGTAAGCTCATGTTTTGCTCTGGGGCCTCCTTTTCTCCCTACTGTATTTTGGAGGCAGATGCTGAAAGTACAGCAAATACTTATTACATTAAAAAGCCTACGTTGCCTCTGTAATAGACCTCCCAATTCAGCACGTTGAAGGTTTCAAGCATTATTTTAGCATTTAAAAATGCTACTGCATGGAAGGCTGCTTCTCCTTTCATTTTCCTTTTGAGAAATAGAAATCTCCCAGTTTTTAGGCTTCTGCGTGCTCTCACTTTCTGACTGCTAATTCTACCACAGTTCCCCCAGATTTCACAGATCCACTTCTGTGGTTTCTTTTTTCCTTTTCTTTTTCTTCCCCCTTTTCAAGTTTTGTTTCTTGCAATTGTGCAAGTTAAGCGTGAACTTTGATGATAATTCTAGAGAATCTTCCATTATCTTCTTCCCATCAACTATGTCACAAAAATAATGACGGATAAATGACATTTTCCATGACTTCCCCACAAATTAATTTCAAGTTATTTTCGTCTGCTTCCCCAGAACTCATACATACAGTCTTTCCTTTTCCTAATCCTGTCAAACTTTCCCAGACTGCCCACACTCAATTTGTGCTTTCTGTTCAGGTTTATCTCTTTCCACCTTCATAGTTCTACTGTTCCACACAGGCTCAGTTCTAGTCCACTCCTAATCTGTAAGCATAACTGCAGAGTATTCGAGAAAATTAGGTCATTAAATAAACATAAAAAACCACATTTCCTTCTACTTCAAGAGAACGTAACTTATTTTCTCTTTTATTCCCTTGTTCTTGACATCTTATAGGTGAACTGCAAGCTCTGCTCCTTCCAGAGCCACACAACATTACCTGTCCTAGAGAAACAGGCCTTCATGGGCTTCCTAGCCAGTAAACAATAAAGCAAAGGGGGACAAACATACAGGTGGGTTTTTACCTCTTACCTCCTCCAACCCTTAGATGTCGTAGTTTAAGGCAGATCAACTGTCTGCGCGCTCAGATTTACAAATCTTGTTAGCAGAGCCCAGATGTAACTCACCATGGTATGTTGTGCTCTCAGAACATTGGCAAACCTTTGCCTTTACTATGACAGGAGGGAAGGTTACCATGCTAGCTATGGGAGAAGCCCCACATTAAACATTCCTCGTAAGTACCTGGCTCAAAACCTCCAGTTCAAAGACTATCCAGTTCCCTTCTACTGCTCTGCAGCAGACGTACTGCAAAGCAGGCAGGTTTGTGTTTACTAATTCCTCACTTTCTAAAGATTGCAGGTAAATATAGTACATAAAGATACCAATGGCATCCTGTGCATAATTTTGCACCATGAGCCCCTGAGACAAGGGCCACACATAAATACATAAGCTCAGATGTATTTAGAAGCCCAAACAAAGGTAGGGTTTGTCTATCCTCACAGCCACTGCAAAAGGCCTCACAGAAACCCAGAAACAGAACTTCCAACAATTATTCCATCAGGAATCACTGCTCCTACCGACTGTTGCACACAACTCTTACAATATTCAGTCTCTCATATGAATGCTTCATATGATTTCCAAATGCCCAATGTTGACAATACCATTGCCATATACATTTTCAGCCTCTGCAACATCTGTGTGAGACAAGACATTTACCTAACAACAAAGCACTGGAAGTTTTTGCTGCTCTTCCTGCAAAGGAAGCTCATTATAAAAAGCACTGAGACACAGCCGAAGCCTTGCAATCCATTCCCTCACTAATTACCCCCTGCGTGCCTGCTTCCTGCTAGGACTGAAGAGCAGCGTTTCTAGGGCAGCTCTATAAGGCTCCTTGTACCGAGCAGCTATTCTACCTGCAGAGATGCTTCTGCAGCAGAGCAGAAGCCTCTGTTCCACCTCCATCCAGGGGTAGCACTATACTGCTGAGAAGTAACCACATTTGATAACTTCCAATGGCTTTATTTGCATCCTAAGAGCCCCTTCTTAGCAGCACACCCACTTTACCTAACGGACTTCAATACAACTGCTCATTCCACATTCGAGCCTGCAGGGTGCTGAAGTTTCCTGTTTCTGACAGCACCTGGCCATACATCTCCCCACTCTAACAAGCCTGCTTACGCTATACAACAGAGCTGCTCAATATTTATGTAGGTACATTCTTTCAATATATTAATTAGATATTTCAAAGCTCAATAGAGACACATCCAAAAGTCTCACTGCAGATTTGCTCTCTATAGGAGCTTTAATGTGGATTTCTTGATAGGCTGTATTTTGTTGTGCGGTCTTTTTATAGAGTATATAATCTTCTGGTCACAAAGATTGCTTGCTCTCAGCCAGGAAACCTCTTGGGAACACAGAGCTGTAATCTACCACTAACATATAAAGTACAGAACATTTCAGACATCATGACGCAGAAGTTGCAAACAAAGATAGAAAGCTACATGAGAACTTGATGCAGATTAGCAAGGCTTGTTCCATATCCACGTCTAGCCCAAGGCAAGCAGCAAATCCAGACTTCATGGTGGAAGCCTGTGTATCGGACACTGCTACTATAGCCATCAGCTACCAGAAATAAGTTGTCACTCACACGTCTTGAAAAGCGATAGTTTTACTAAAGTATACAGTGGGTCAAAACAACAGGAAAACAAAAGAAATCAACAAAAACAAAAGTTTGGTTTTGTGTGTGTGTGTGTATAACCTGTTCTTGCTAAGAGAAACACACTGTAGAGAGGATTCCATCAGAGCACATTCCGTTTTGTCAAGCATTTCATCAGGTTTTCTCAGACTATATGAATGTGGCCATACCTCTTGAGTTAGTGCTCAGGAAATGCTTCATCTCTATTTGGGACAACTTCATTGTCTGGGGGGAGAAACCAGGGCAGTAGTTTCGGAGTGTGTCAAGCAAAGATGCACTTCCACATTTCTAATATGCTCATCAGAAGTGGAAAAGCAGGAAAGTCTTTGTTTACATTGAAAATGGTTCCTTGCTACATAGAATTTTCCATATTTCTTTCAGGACAAGACATTCAGATGTTATCACTACGCCAATATTTGTTTAAAAACCTCTTACGTGCCACTGCATGTCAACATGATGTTGTTTTGTCACTGCACAATAGCCGAGATACACAGGTTCCTGCTTTGTAAAGCACTTATTAATCTTATCTCAGGAGGAGGGGGGCGACTGGAAGGTGTGACTGGTCTCACCACCATCTAACTACGGCTGCTCCACACCACTCAAAATTGCTTTTTTTCAGTTGTTTACATTTCCCCAGAGCGTGTGCTCAGAACGTTTTCGTGGTGAGTGTTTGCCTCAGGCTGATCCGTAAAAAATACTCATTAATTTCAGCTAAAACAGTTCAGCTGCTGCCAGGAATAAAGGCTAACAGAAAAACGTGGTTTGCATAAATTAAGAAAATAAATAAATAAATAAAAGCTAGCAATCCTTTCTATCCTATTGCTTTAAAAAGTCAAAGTAAACACAGATAACAGTAGAGATTTACTCACAACTAAAACGTCCAAAGACGCTCCTCCTCTCCTCCCCTCCACCCCCAACAAAAACATTCAATTTCCTCAGTTGACTGAAGTGGATACACGCCATCCTACAGGCTCAAGTCCTATGGGCTCAAGCTCGAGGGACTGAGAAAACATTTCCCTTTAGTAATCATGCCACGCCAGTTTGGAACGCTGGACGCTGCCAGCAGAGCCTGTATTTCTAAAGACAAGCCTAAGGGAAAAAAGGATAAACATCAAATCAAAAGCAAGGGAAAACAGCCAGACCAAAGGAGCAAGAGAAGAAGAGTGATATTGACAAAGACAGTTTAAAAACATAAAGGTGGCAAAAAAAACAGGACTATGGACTGGGGATAGAAATAAAGCAAGAAATAACTTGGCTGGGAGGAATCGCTGCAATAAAGAGCTGGAAACTGACAGGTAGAGGCAGAACAAAGAGAGGGACGAGGAGCATAGAACTGATCAATGGCAAAAGTTTTTGAAGAGCTACCCTGTACCAAATGGGACCTGTAGGGAGTGGCAGAGTTACGTCCCCAGCCTCTAGAAGGATGAGGGTCTCAACCAGAAGATAAGCTTGTTGTCCCATTCCTTCAGTCCCTTGTCCTTCTCAACGTAGATCCTCACCCAAATCCAGAAATGATGACAAACAGCCCAGCCACATCTTGGGAGCCCAAGCAGAGCTCTTTGTAATGTTCATCAGAAAACGTCAAGGGCCAAGTTCATCCGTGATTCTACAAGTACGTGACTGAGTGACAGAACAAGGTCACGAACCCTCAACACTTTAAGGAAATGCTGTACATTCTCATAACTGCTCTCAGAGTTAACACTGCACTAATGCTTTTGTATGACAAAGTGGTAAGTAACAGAAAAAGAGCACAAATTGCTTGGCAAGCCCTTCTGGTGACTGAAGATACTACCACGCTGCTGTTAAACTTTACTGCTTCCCAAGCAAAGTCAATGGACCAGATCAAGTAAACACTCTTCAGAAATGTCAAACCAGTGGTTTAAATTAAGCCACTGAACTTTGCACTGCAGTTGTCAAAGCATGGGCACAAGCATCTGTCCACCTGTTCTGCTGTGGGAAGCATAATTTCCAGCCTAGCAAACGTAGAAAGTAGTTACAGGATCAAAAGAACTGCTACTGACAGGAAAAATGCAGCAAGATACACAGAGAAATCCAGGGAGATGAGGAAAAGTCCTCTGCAAGTCTACCAGTAAGTACTTCATTGGGAGCAACACTGAAAAAGAAGTCACCAACACCACAAGCTGTTTTTTGAAGATCACAGTGGAAACTGGAGGCTTAGCAAACTAAAACTCCCTTAATACTGGTCATCATAGAGAAAAGGTGGAAAAAGAACTGGAAAAAGAACAGAGGGGACTCCAAACAAGCATTTCTGAGACACTTACCATAAAGCCTTTTTGCCACTCTGAAGTCTTTATTCTAACTCTCAAAGGCTGGACAGTCCTTGGAAATAATCTGCTATAGACTGCAAAGGTTTAATGTTTGAAATAAACACAAAGCAGAATCAGAGAAAGACATGATGCGTAGTGCTAGCATTAAGCAAGCACTGTGCTTTCCCCAGCACAACAAGTTTAACAGCAGAGAATGAGGGGAAGAAAAAATTCTCAGCACATCTGGTCCCTTCTAACATTCCACTGCTGGTCATCACTTCCTTAGAGATTCATTCTACTCATTCTAAGGTGAAATTCCAAACATCTAATTCTTCATAAGCACATTTAAGTTGTTTATACTTGCTTCTGCAGCTAGAAGCAAGCTACAGAGAGCTCAGTGACATTGGAGGGCACCGCCAGATGAAGCAGCTACTCAAGCATACAGTTGGCATGGACCATTCTGTCCTGTAAAAACAGAAGGCTGTGCATGCCCAGATGCATTCATAAGCACAGTTATTTTGTAGAAACCTATGCGGTTACTAGATGGCAGTTAGCATACCTTGCCTACAAAGAGCCCAATGAAGCGAGGTGAAGCGTGCTGTTTCCAAAGACATGTAATGCCTGTACATTTACACTAATACCCTGCCTTTCTCTCTTACTTTTTCCCCCCTCTATCTGTGCTCCTTTCCTCTGCACGCAGTTATCCTCTCCACAAAATCTGCCCTGCCTGCAACAGATGTGAAGAACAGAGCTGCATTTAAGGAACATCAGCTCATATACAACAGGCTTATCTGTCAGTACAACAGAGCAGCAGGCCACAAACACCATGCAGGCCTGCCAGAGAAATACATCATGGAAGAGCTCATTCTCATGAGTGGGCTGGGTCCACATGCAACAACTCAAGAATGCCAGTGTCTTTCTTCTCAGTGTATTCTGCTGATTGCATAGAAAGCCTGGATAACAGCTTGCTTTCAATGAGTAAGGGCACATGTTCACAAACAGCTGCACAGAAATCCTTTGTCATGTGTCATAAGGCACACAGAAAATCTCCATCTAAGATCAAGACCTCAGGTTGTCTGTAGAGGGAAAACAATGTTATTTTCTCTTATTTCACTAATGTGGTTTTAGTTAAGTTAGTACCAAGGTACACCCTTCAATTTCCACACTTCTTATTTAATGCATGTTAAGAAAAAATATCAGAAATTCAAGAAATTCACGCTTGGTGGAAGTACAACCAAGCAGGAACAGCCTTCTTCCTGAGTGAACGTACTTCAGTGCAGCTTTTACACAGTGTTTTCAAGAAGTGCTAACCAATGTCAGCAGGGCCGGCACCTCCCTTTCCTTTGTGAAAGAGAAGCAGCTGGCCTGGCGGCCTGGCAGAAGCAAAAGCACAACACCCACCTGTGCTGGTTGATGCAACACAGCTAACCCCAGCTTCTGAAATTGGGAAGGCAGCAAGAGCCACCAGGTAAGGGACTGGTAGTTGTTTGGGTTTGCCCTGGCAGCACAGCCTGCTTCTGATCCTTGATGACTATTTCCTTGCAGCAAGCAGAGCACACAAAGATCACTGGAAGCAAAGGAAGGAAAACAAGAAGTGACAGCAAAGTGGAAAAGAGGAAGTAAAACATCCCCTGTATCTGAAGGCTGGGAGAATCTGGCAAAGAACTTACTATATTTACTTAAAGAGCAATGTGTACGACTGACACATCTGAGGTCTGTCTACCGGATCGATGTGGAAGACATACATGCATCACAAAGCTTTCTTCTTCCAAGGCCCACAGCATTTCGGCTCTGGGCAGCCTGCAGGTTGGTGACCTGCCCACAGTAGGGAGATTGAAACTAGATGATCTCTGAGGCCCTTTTCAACCCAGGCTATTCTATGATTTTCCAGCACCATTTCTGCAGAGGATGTCTGTTTAAGATTGAGCTAGATAACCAACAATAGGGAGGAAATTCACTTGGTCAGAAAAGAAACAGGAAGGGAAAGCGATAGGCAGAAGCAAAGAGCAGAGCTCTGGGACACGCTGCCTACAGCGCTTGATCTGCTGCCTCTCTGCAGGACTCAAGTCTCACCTCCAAGCAACACTCAGGAAAGAAATGGGGAATGATTTCCAATAAAGTAATCTACAAAGACAGTCCAGAAGATAATATTCTTCCATTCTAACTTCACATTTAGGTACTAGCAGTTAGATGATTAAAATTCCCTGTAACAAAGCACATGCCATAAGCCTGAATTCACCTTGCCACTTCTCTTCAGAAGGGAGTTCTTCTCTTTAGTACAGCACCTGCATTGCCACACTGCACTTGAATGGGTTAAGGAGAAGGCGGACAACATGCAACCTTCAGTATACCTGAGACTTTAAGACCAAAGGCTCTACAGCCCCAGCAGGGTAGGCTCCTTACTCTAGCCAAAGTTCAAGGCACACTGAAAAGAGAGCCCATGCCTTCTGCCTCAGCTAACAGCAAGCAGGACAGAAGCTGAATTTCTGCAAGGTTTGACCACTGAGGTTCCAAATTTGGCAGTGATGGGAAGCGCCAGACTTCTAAACTTGAGAACATACTGAACTCTGAATGCGCACCAAAAGGATGTGCGCCTGCCTCCCTGCGCTCCCACCTAACACCTGCATTAAAAGTCCAACAGACAAGGGAATGAGTTACAAACACAACACGTTCCCTCTGAGGGCCCTCCAAGTTCCCAGGCGCGGCTCATTGAACCAAACCTTCAGATGAAGGAAAGAAATAAAACCAACCACGGTGAGTTTTTACGAGTCCTTCTGAAACAAGCAGCAGCATGCAGTCGCTTCTCAAGGGGAAACAGATCATCCCGTTGTCAGGACGACAGGGCTGTGCAAGCTCATCTCCCTCATTTTGCAGTTTGAGGGCACGCAAACACACCGGAGCCTCCGCTTCTGCTCCTTAAAACGCAACCCAGGCAGAGCTTCCCTGCTCGCTCCACCGGGCCGGTGCCGCTGCAGGAAGCACGCACGGTACGGGCCCGCAGCCGTCAGCACGGGGACACGCCGCCGCTCGGCTCTCACGCTGCTCCGCCGAAGCCAAGGGAAAGGGCGAGCCCGCGGCCCGGCGGCAAGGCGCTGAGGCGACGCCCCTCCCGCCCCAACCGACCGACAAGGGAAGCAAAACGGACGTAGCCCCCCGACCTCCCCTCAGGACCAGGAGCCCCGCACTCACCTCCGCAGCTCCGCACCACTACGTACGCCGCACCCGCCTGTGACGGCACCGGGAGCAGCCGCCACGCTCCGCCCCTCCGGCCGGGCCCGGCCCCCTGCGGGCCCCGGCTCCGCGCTGAGGGAAGGCGGGCGGCGGCCGGGGGTGTGCGTTGTGCCCGCCGGAACGCTCCTCCTTCGTCATCTGCGAGCGGAGGGATGCGTAAGCAATCACGTAAACAAGTAAATAAAGCGGGTCCCTGCAGCACCACGTAACGGGCGGGAATGGCGGAGCCAAGAGGCAGCCCTCCCGGGCTTCTCCCCGCAGGTACCGCGGGCCACGCAGGAGGCGCAGTGACGGGGCAAGCAGCCCGGCACGCTCCGGTGTGCACACACTGCCAACATGGCTGCAACGTGAGCTGCGCAGGGAGGGCTGCTGCCATCGCTCTGGGGCACGGGCTTCAATCTGCTGCTTCTCACACAGAGGGTGGTGATGCACTGGAACAGGCTGCCCAAGGAGGCTGTGGATGCCCCATCCTTGGAGGCATTCAAGGCCAGGCTGGATGTGGCTCTGGGCAGCCTGGTCTGGTGGTTGCTGACCCTGCACATAGCAGGGGGTTGAAACCAGGTGATCACTGTGGGCCTTTTCAACCCAGGCCATTCTGTGATTCTATGAAAATGAGAGGCAGAGCTTACTTTCAGCGCCTAACCAGACATACACGATTATTAACACTTACGTTTGTTTGGTCATTGGTTAGAACAAAACTAATGAACCATGCCTAATTATCAAACCTCAGAACCTAATTGCCAGAGGAGGGAGACTTCCAGATCATTGCCCTGGGTCTGTTAGTTCAAGGCTCTTCAGCATTTTCCTCAAAGATTCAAAAGCATCTGTCGACAGCTGACTGGGCCGTCACATACAGGACCTAAAACAGCTGATTTGTTTGTTTTAAGCCAAATCCCAGGTTACATATCCCAAAAAAGAATAAAAAGTTGTATTTGGAACACCGGTCAAGCAGCAGACCACAATACTATGACTCTGAAAAGGGCACCGGGGTCATAAAGGAAAAGGAATTGAATGCAAGATCCCAGCTCAACACTGACAAAGCATGACAGACCTAAGAATCAAAATCAATTGTATATAAGGAAAGATTTTACCTACATGTAGGTCGCTAAGAAACTCACTATCAGGGGCTTATCTGCTGCTTCAGAGAACATTATTAATTTGTGAAGCAACTAACAGATGCACAACACAAGGCTTTAGGAGGCAAATGTACATATTTCCTCAAAAAAAAAAAGGTTATTTTATTTACAGAATCACAGGGGTTGGTAGGGACCTCAAAAGATCATTGAGTCCAACCTCCCCTCCCACATTCCCAGCTATAGTAGGTCACACAGGTAGGCGTTCAGTTGGGTCCTGAATACCTCCATAGAAAGAGACTCCACAACCCTTCTGGGCAGCCTGTTCCAGTGCTCCATTACCCTTACTGTAATGTTAGCACAGAACTTCCTGTGTTCAAGTTTTAAGCCATTACTCCTTGTCCTATTGCTAAGAACCACCACAAAGGGCCTGGTCTCATCCATTTGCCTCCCACCTCCCTTTACATATTGATAGATGTCGTTCAGATCCCCCTTCAGTCCTCTTTTCCCTGAGGCTGAAAAGACCCAGGTCACACTGCCTTTAGTTTTAAGCACATTCCCAGAAAGCAAATATAAGCAGCTATTTACCACTCTTGTAGAGCCAGCCCCCAGCTTTTCCTGTGAGTGGAAGCTGAAATCAAATTCCAGCAATAAGCATACACTTTCCTAACAAAAAGATGTCCCTCCTCAGCAGAAAAACTTTAACTAGGCAGAAGGTTTGACTTAGATGAAGGTTGTTAAAACTCTCTTACCTTAACTGATAAGGAGGAGAAAGGGTGCTTCACCGGAGATCCCATGGGTAAATGGACCTCGTGTAGTTTCTGGGTTTGTACTGAGCAACTCAAAACGTCAGACAACTGGTAACCTCATCAGCATGCTCTGCATATCCTCAGCCCGTAAGAGGTTTCCTCCCACCCAGATCTCCAGAAACCATGCTGCTATAGTCATTACAGAGGTACAGCTGTATAAAACAGGATGCAACTCGGATAAAACTTCTACATTCTCTGTTTTCTCCCGAGCTCCTTTTAAAATAGAATCATAGAATCACCAAGGTTGGCAAAGACCTAAAAAATCATCCAATCCAACCATTCATCTATTACCAATAGCTCCCCCCAAAATAATAGTGGTGATACTGCAAAATCATTCTAGATGTCTTGTACTAAGTCACAGACACGCACTTAGTACCTCTGTTACCAAAACACCTTGAATAACTCCCTTCCATTTCACTGCTACCTATTAGTACCTAGATGCAAAGAAAGACGCACATGAAAGATTTCAGAAGGAAAAGAAATGCCTCAGCTTGACATGAAAATAGACTCAATGTTTACCTACTAAACGTACCAATGTTTGAAATATATCACCTGCTATTAATGTCATTAAGCAGATGTCCCTTTTGTTATTTCTCCCTTTGATGTTCAAGTGCATCATTAATCAATCATTGTAAATACTGAGAATAAACTGCAGTTCACTCCAAAAAGAGACCCTCTACAAAGAGACCCTCTACGCTTACAGAATTTTCTCCCAACCAAATCACTGTGGAATCCACTACTTACACACATAACTGCTAAGTACTTTTCTGAAGCTCTCCATGGCTAAACCGCAACAGAGGCAGATAAAGCAGAAATTCAGGACGCCCCATTTGGAAGAAGCAAAAAAGAGAAAGGATCTGAAGGGCTTCTGGTTACTATTCTGTCATCTGCAGTTCACGATGGAAAATCAACTCCATAAGGTCAAGTTTTACACAAGGATTGATACAGGTACATGATATACATAACCTAAATGACCACGTAACAACCGCTAAGGCAGTATGAGCACTTGCTGAAATCCACCGTGTCAACAAAGCTGCTGTGGTTCTGTATTTCTTAGTTTCCAACAAAATACTTGCACAACAGGCACTGCTTACCACCCGTGTTGTGTGCCAGAGTAATTGGCAGACGACTTCACTCGGTGTCTCTTATAAGCAAGAAGTGCCAGCAGTTTGTTCTAGGTTTCTTCTCAAAGAAGACCACTATATACAAAGCTGTTTTGTTGGTGGTTTGTTGGTTTTGTTTATAAAGTATATTTCAAAACTTTATACAGCCAACCTGCTACTCCCCAGAAACTTAGAAGTAAAGAAAGAACATACAGCTTGTTTCTTTGGTCAACCAGTGACTAGTGAAGGTCTTTGTAACACAAATACAAGCACCTGAGATGCAGAAAAGCTTTAAGTGATTAGTAAGAACGCTTGTCTTTCCCTTCAAGACGAGCAACTTAAACAAGACATCAAACTTAAACACAGTGCATTCTTCTTGAATAGCATTCCCTTTCTCTCACTTGTCAGTACATACACATGGGCTTTCATCAAACATGTTCTGCTTAAGCAGCGTGCTCATCTCTTCTTATCAACTAGGAGGAACTGTGAAAGAATATTCAGGCCACAGTATGTGACTGCAGCCAGCTGAACGTGAGCCAGCAGTGTGCCCAGGTGGCCAAGAAGGCCAATGACATCCTGGCTTGTATCAGAAATAGTGTTGACAGCAGGAGCAGGGAAGAGATGGTTCTCTTGGGCTTAGCTCTGGCGAAGCCACACCTCGAGTACCGCTTGGTTTTGGGCCCCTCACTACAAAAAAGACACTGAGGCCCTGGAGAGTGTTCAGAGAAGGGCAACAAAGCTGTGAGGTCTGGAGCACAAGTACTACAGGAACAGCTAAAGCAATGTCAGTCTAGAGAAGAGAAGGCTCAAGGGAGATGTTATCACTCTAAACAACATGAAAGGAGGTTGCAGTGAGATGGGGCCTTTTCTACTGGGTAACAGCGATAGGATGAGAGAGAATGACCTCAAACTGAACCAGGGGAGGGTCAGGTTGGGAATCAGGAAGAATTTCTTCCCAGAAGGAGCAGTGCTGCAGTGGCACAGGCTGCCCAGGGAGGTGGTGCAGTCACTATCCCTGGAGGTGTTCCAGAACCATGTGGATGTGGCACTGAGGGACGTGGTAAGCGGGCACGGTGGGGGTGGGTTACACTAGATCATCTCAGTGGTCTTTTCCAATCTTAACGACTCTATGATTCCGCAGTACAAGCTCACAGCTATGCAAATACAGAAGTGTTTGCAGGACCAGACCAACAAGAGAACAAAGTAAGTGACGAAATGATACATAGTAAGGACACAGGCATGTCCTAACACTGCCTGAGGTGTGAAACTTAGAAACACCCAGCACCCTTGGGCCCTGCCACAACCTGAAACCAATGGAAGAAGTGAGAGCGGCAATGGAAATTTGTTTGGTACTTCCTCAATAGCAATCACCAGCATGGCTTCGGGTGCCACTTCCGACTCTCTGCCACAGATTCAAAGACATTATCTGCTCAATCTTGATAAATCCACCACAGATCTGAAACCTGTATTTTTCAATAAATAAGAGCGGAATAACACGGCACAAAAGGCTGAACATCGGATTATTCAAAGGAAAACATTTTTGTGCAACAGGAAAAAAAAGTTCAATCATACACATAAATTTAGAGCTCGCGGGGTTTGCCATGAATAAAACAGCATTCTTATAAATCACAGAGGAAGCATTAAGAGCTCTCAAGTAGGACACTGCTCATACTCCCAAGGCAATTATGTAATTAGTCATTTTTAGACAGAACGTTATGGTACACAATACTGGCACGGAACAGTCTCTAGAGCAATCCACTGTTCAGATACATACATATTTTTAGATTGGTCTAGCTAGCCCAGTGAACCATTAGCATTTCATAGCTTCCTATCAGATCAAGCAATATCAATCTCATGTTAAATTACTTCAGAAATCCTGAAGCATTCAGTACCAAACACGAGATTTACTTTAGCCTTTGATCTCCATTGGCTCAAGCCAACAACAAAATAATAGGTTCAACTCATCACCTACCTGCTCATCTCCAAGAGGAGCTTCTGCACCATCACTGTAAGAGGTATTTAATTATCTGCTAAGTAGCTTTACATTCATTTTCATTCTTCCTTAAGCATATATATATATATATGTATGTATGTATGTATACATATATATATATATATATATATACGTATGTGTGTGTGTATCTCCATAGAAGACTTGTAACACTTCGAAATTTGAGGGCTATGTCATGGAGACTGTTAAAAGACATCCCAGCAATTAGTTTAGCATGCATCCAAAGAGAGGAAATGGTACCTAGATTGCAGAAAACAAGGGATATTTGCAGTACTTCCACAAATGAAGCAGCTTTCACATGAGAGGCAGAAAATGAAAATGTGAAATCGGTGTTGGTTTATGATTGCAAAAATACACAAATCCTCCACAGGAAGGAAAGTAAACATACGTTGACTCATCGCAGAGCTGTTGCTTAAGAAAGAGAGGATTGCATCATCAATGTGCTCTTCCACTGACGTTATTGATTTTACAGATAACAATCGCTGCATCCATCCGCTCAGGCTAAATGTAAGCCTGCTTTGTGGCTGTTCGTTTTAGCCAAGAAGTTTCTCTTTCCCTTCTCACTATTTCCTAACCTTGCTTCTAATCAGCATGTCTGAAATTACTTCAGCTTCCACGCATATGAATTACATTATCATTTATTTCTTAAAGTCTTTAAGAGGCAGAGAAAGAGGGAAAGGAAGACAAGCTCTTCAGAAGCAAGTTGACAAACAGAAGGAATAAATATTGACTACTGTCACGGCTTTAGTGCTATTTATTGTCTGATAGCCTCACAAATACTTCTTCCTCACCAAGACAGAGCAAAAACCCAACTGATCAGTTACCTGTAATGTCTCAAGGACCACACTCCATCTGCAGACAGATCTGCCACAGTCATCCTTGATCAAAGGAGAACGAAACAATGTCTTCCTCCATTAATTTGTTTGCTTTCTCACTACTGCTGTTCCATAAATTATTTATGATTTGACTTAAACACAAGAAAAAGAAACCAACTAAGGGAAAAGCAAGTTTCTCAAAGTCCTAATAGAAACCTGTTGCAATTTAATTGCGTACGAACATTTTACACCCAGAAATGGGAAGCAAAGAATTCAGAGAGAGAAGTGAAAACAAGGAATACGCTCACAATTCATGGACCGCAATTTCCAACGAGTCTAAATCATCACCCCTAGTTTGTGCAGATGTTTGGACAAATATGACACGCTTGACTGAAAAGCAATGCAAATAAGATGGTCCACGGTCATCTCAGAGGATCTTATAAATGTTCTAAACATTTTTAGAACACGGTGAGAGTGGCCACGCTCTCCTTGCCTTTGGGTTTGCCAGGAACCAGCTCCCCACACACCCAAACACATACAGTCAGCCACATCCTGGCACACGGCTCTCAAGCTCTCAAAAAGAACATTGCCATCATTCCCCTGTACCCGTGTCAACGCAACGAGAAGACAGATTTCTGCAAGATTGATCAAACATGCTTTAATACACAGAAATCAAACTTTAATCCAGTTGTCCAGCGAGACTAGACCATGCTAATAAGAACCAACAAATCACATTAAAAGGAATTCGTATCATGAGGAAAGAGATATCATCCTTGTGTGCGTGGCAGTGTAAAGACCACCACACTTCTACCTGTTAGCGCAGGACTATTGGGCAATAAACTGACTGGGAAGGAAGCAACTCACGATCATCTCACCTCGGGCAACTCAGCTTCTCTAGGGACAGCTCTACCCTGAGGTATCCCCTGGCACACCACTCAAATTCCATTATTTTCTATTACTTGTAATGGTAAAACATGATCAGAATTCGTATAACTACAAAAGACGACTTCATTCCAAAACACAGTGATAACTTCAGCAGCTTTTCCTGGATTCCATGTATTTTATGACAAGCACGTGGCAGGTACCCATTTTGGCCACAACTTGCAGCTTTACGCTTCCCTTCTTTTTAACATTTAAATGCACATCCAGGCATCTGTCAGAATGGCCAGAAGTTGATACCTTCCATGAAAGCACCGCAAAAAGGATGCGGCAGACAGAATCTTCTTACTTTAACCTTTGCTCCAGTTAAAGTGCTGATGAACTCCGATCTCCCACCACGGGGTCTCTGCCAAGGACTTCAGTATCCCTTCCTTCCTCTGAATCTTGACCTGGTATCCAGCTGAAAATTGAAGACAAGATAGTAAGACCGCAGTTCATTTTGCAGAAGAAATACTTCAGAGCACTTAACGCTACTTTGACGCTCTGTAGCTGCAGAAGCGAGTTCAGAATGAAGCTGAACTCACTGTACAGAAAGTGAGTGATGCAGCCAACAACTCATAGGACCTTCCCAAGTCAACAGATGTTGCAATACCTTAAATCTCACATCAAGTTAAAATAAGTGGTAAACATGCCATGTGCTCTGAATTAAATGCAGTAGCACCAGAAATATAGAGTAGCATGGAACGCACAAACACAAAGCAATGTAAATCTAGTTAGACTTTTTTCCCAACAATGGACAAGCGGGATGAGGAAAATTCGGATTTTAGGAGGAGTCAGCAGCAATATCAGTGGGGCCAGGGATAACTTAAACAGAAGCATGTGAGAGCCAGGCCTCCTCCCACATGACTTGAAACTCTGTGCTAGATGCTTTGTTTCCATGAACTCCCTTAATGATCTACAGACAGACACCTGGAGATAGCTATCCTGCAGCACCAAGTAGTACACACTTCAAGTGCTCCCCATACACGTTGTTTCTTATGACCTCATAGACAGGACTCGGCCTAAATCAATCCCTTAGTTTACAGCTATAGCATCTATAAACGACACTTAAATCAAGGCTCGATTAAAAGCAATGCTGAGAACATCCACCTCTCTTATCGCAGCTGTTGCTTTCTAAGCTGAATTCAACCTCAGTAAGCATCTCTTCCATCTTACTGACGCTCTTGTACCACTTTGCTGTTCACGATATTCCACGTGAAATCCAAGGCCCCAGACTGCTCTGTTTGCTGAACTGAAGGGCCTTTCTTTGGAAACAGTGAGAAGGACTTGAAAGCCACAAACCACAAGCAGAAACCCAAAGGCACGCTCGGGCACTTACCATCGATCTTTTGCACGCAAAAAACGTCAGCTGCAAACTTTTACAGTGCCCTTCCTTCAAGCACTGCCTGGGACTTTTGTTTTCCTGTCGGATAAGGAGCAAAAGGATTAAATCACCCAGGGGAGCGCCCTCAGCTCACACAGACACCTCACGGCGGGCCGGCGATAGCGGCGGGGCTGTAGGGGCGCGGGGCCGCTGTGGCGCTCACCTGCAGGACGCAGGGGCTCTCCAGCAGGCACTGCCGCAGGTCCTCCCGCACCCCGCCGCAGGCCCGCCCGTCCTCCTCCTTCTCTTCGTAGTACTTGGGCATGGCGAACGGGGCCGCGCCGTTACCGGCAAGAAGCGAGCGCCGCCATCTTGGAACGGGAGAGCGGATTTCCGGCCGAAGCGCCCCGCCCGGCGGCCGCTACGCGTGAGTCGGCGCGACGTCTGCGGAAGCGGAAGGAGCGGCGGAGCGGGTGTGGCGTCGCGCTGCCGCCGCCGCCGTCCCTTCCCCGGCGCGATGCTGCCCACCACCTCCGTGGGCGGCCGCGGTCAGGGCAACGGCGCGCTCAGCCCCCGCGATGCGGCGCGGCACACGGCCGGGGCCAAGCGGCACAAGTACCTGCGGCGGCTGCTGCACGTCAGGCAGATGGACTTCGAGTTCGCGCTGTGGCAGATGCTGTACCTGTTCACCTCCCCGCAGAGGGTCTACCGCAACTTCCACTACCGAAAGCAGACCAAGGACCAGTGGGCGCGGGACGACCCCGCCTTCCTGGTGCTCCTCAGCGTGTGGCTCTGCGGTGCGTGCGGAGAGCGGGGCCCACAGCTCTTCTCTCGGGCCACAGCGATGGCGTGAGATGTGAGGGCTTCACGTTGGGCGGGGGAGCGTCAGGCCGGGTGTTGGGAAACATTTGTGCTCACACAGAGCGGTGCTGCAGTGGCACGGGCTGCACAGGGAGGCGGTGCAGTCACTCAGTGCTCAGGAGCAGTGTGGATGTGGCACTGAGGGGCGTGGGCATGGTGGGGGTGGGCTGACAGCCTGACTGTATGGTCTGAGAGGTCTTCCCCAGCCTTAGTAACTCCAATTGTACTGCACTCGGTATTTCGTGGAGGAAAAATAAACCGTCTGTTTATTAAACCAGCTGCAAAATTAAAGATAAAAAGGAAACTGCTGTTTGTTTGTTTTTTTAGCACCAAACTCAGAAAAAAATAACACTGATTGATAACCTCATCCTTTCTTTTCCAAAGCTAACTTGAAAAACCTTCTTCTCTTTTCAGTGTCTACTGTAGGATTTGGATTTGTGCTGGACATGGGGTTTTTTGAAACAATAAAGTTGCTGCTTTGGGTTGTGTTCATAGACTGTGTAGGTGTCGGTCTCCTGATAGCAACGCTGATGTGGTAAGTAGTCGTAGAATCATAGAATGGTTTGGGTTGGAAGGGACCTTTAAGATCATCTCGTTCCAACCCCCTGCTGTAGGCAGGGCCACCTCCCACTAGAGCCGGTTGCTCACAGCCCCATCCAGCCTGGCCTTGAGGGAGGTGACATCCACAGCCTCACTGGGCGACTTGTTCCAGTGTCTCACCACCCTCACAATAGAGAATTCCTTCCTGATATCTAGTCTAAGTCTACCCTCTTCCAGTTTAAGACCATTTCCCCTCGGAGTTCAGTGCTGCCGTTGGGACAATGATGGGCCATGCTGACTGTCAGTTTTGGGCCATTGATTGTTGGTCTGGATTATTTAAGCCGTCTTTTCCAAACATGATTCTATGAAATGTTGCTTTAAAAAATGCATCTTCTTCTTTACTGGTTCCTGTGAGAAGGTTCATCGGTAGAAAGGGTGTATTGTAGTGAACATTACATGTTTTTCTTTCTTTTTGTGCTGGGTGCTCTTAAGCAATAATTCCAAATCAAGAGCTTGGTGATCAGAAAGGAATCTTAATTCTTCTGCTTTGTTTCAAGTCTCTTCCTCCTGTGCTTGCTCACCTTTTTTGTTTGGCAAAAGTTTCCCCTGTTCACAATGAGGCCCTTCTTGCCTCACCTTACCCTGCATCCAGGATCTGCCTCCTTCTGACTCTGCTGGCACAAAGACATTTCAGAGGAAGTTAATCTCGAAGATCCAATCTCTTAACTCCTTGTTTCTAAGCACATGGTGACTTCTTGTTCTGCTTCTAAACAGCAGGCATTTTCGGACAGACCTTACACTGAATTAAACGTAAGGTCTTGACGTTTGTTCTGTAGCAACAACTGGTTCTGCTGTTGTCAATGTGTAATTGCACTGATAAATTCTGCCACTGAACTGTTTAAAGGAAGAGTTTTGGCACTGTGTTTCCAGCAGCGTGTTTCAGCTACCTGTTGAATGCTAAACTGAAGTAAGAGTTTTAACAAAAGTGTTCTGAGGTCAGTTTGGCTTGCAGAACTCTTGAGTATTTCTCCCCCGGAACAGAAGTACCAGAGTTGGGATCTGAGATGTAGCTTGCTGTCTCAAACCAATGTTTTGTCAGACAACTTCAGAGCTTCACATTAACCACGTTTTCACCTACCTTTGTGCATAGGTTCATTTCTAACAAGTACTTGGTAAAGCAGCAGAACAGAGACTACGACGTGGAGTGGGGATACGCTTTTGACGTTCATCTGAATGCTTTCTACCCACTCCTGGTCATTCTGCATTTTATCCAGCTGTTTTTCATCAACTGTAAGTAAAAGATTTGCTTTCTCTCCACTGATGTCATCTATCACAGCAGCTGAGACCAGTTGTCTCTTTCAGATGTCATCATACCTAATTCAGTCATTGGATATTTTGTTGGGAACACGTTATGGCTGATTGCAATTGGCTATTATATCTATGTGACATTCCTTGGATACAGCGGTAAGTTATGGCAACTTTTTCTATAGCGCTGAGAGAAAAAGCATTACTGTAGTCTGTCGGTGTGACAACGATGTACCCAGTGCATGTTTTCATGTGGGTAAACAACAGAAGTTATATTTTTCACCACAGCAGCTTCCCTTGTACTTGGAGACCTGTAACAGCTCAACTTGTTTCTCATCTATAAATCCACTTCAAAGCCTTTTCATAGGATAATAGTTCGGTATCGAGTTTAAGTCGCTATTTTTAGGTGAATTTACCTATCCCACTTAAGTTCTTTTATACCTGTGATCAGTGCAGGGCTAATAGGGCAGCAGAGCAGAACTACTTCTGTCTCTGCTCAAGGCCATTCTCCATGAAGCGCCTGTTTGAAAGAGCACTTCTTTACCCGTGCTTCGCTTTCACTTCTTTTTCAGCATTGCCCTTTCTGAAGAACACAGCCATCCTTCTGTATCCATTTGCACTGCTCATTGTGCTCTATTTGATCTCATTAGCGTGCGGATGGAACTTCACCAAGATGCTTTGTTCCTTTTATAAGTACAGAGTGAAATAAAAACAGGACTTCATTTATCCACTGATTATTTTTTGCTTTATCTTAGCTGTCTCGATGACAAACAAAACCAGTTAAGAACTGATTGTAAATGGTTGTAAATTTCTCTTTATTGTAGATAATTGTGTAAAAAAAAAGTTTGAAGTGTCTTTTTTTTATTAAAATATTTACACCAGTAAACATGTTAGCAATTTTGTTCAAATACTTCTGCAGTACATTCCTACAAACAATTGTACACCTGTAACCTAACTTTAACTGCAACAAGTCTATGTAGCATAACTCTTACTGCAGCTATTTTGCACGTACTGGCATAAGCTCTACATTACATGGGTTTTAAGTGACACCAAAGAACAGTTTTATGTAAGAATAATATTGGGATACCTTGCCTTGGGACTGCATGAAAATAGAAGTGTTGATAATGTTGCAGTGGTAAAGCAACATCTGGCTCCAGGTATAGAGCTGTCCTCTCCTTTTATGAAAGAACTTTAGATCGTTTTATTTTAATGATTATTTTAAATATACACGGACGATGCTGGCACACAGAAGTAACATAGATGCAAGGCACAATTACCATGACCCCATACCAGGTTTCCAAATATAGCAGCAAGTTTTTTTAGTCTAATCTAGAGAAGTCCAATGGGTATTATTACATCCACCAGTACAAAGTGGGATGTTAATGACAATGGAAGGAAAGTACGAGTTAATTTGGCCACACAGGCTTATGGCAATGCCTACAGCTGTGAAGTCCACAAGGCAGGAGTATAAACTGACCATTACAAACAACACCTTCTGCAAAATGAAGATGATGACTTCCCTAAGACTGTGTTCAATATGAAACGTGAGCGCTAGGATTCGGTTTCAAAAACAATGCAAGAGTAAACTGCGTACAGTAAGACTTCGTATTTCAATACTAGAATTTGATCTCTAAGGAAAAACTATATCTTGTCTTAAAATACCAAATATGCTGGCAGTGCATCTTACAGTACTGTGTGTTTCAGCCACTGTTAAGGCTTGAAGAGAATTGTGTTCCCCCCTCAGCAGACACAGAGCAACGTTCCCCTTTTTAACAAGGAAAGCACTGAACCGCTGACACAAGGAAGGCTAAGGATTCCAGTCTGCCCTGGCTAACGAGCTCCCATCCTGCAGGCAGCTATGGCCTTACTGTACTACATTCCCTAAAAGGAATCCCAGCACCACTGGGCTCACCACTGACAATTCTTCATATTTAGTGCCCTCTGGAACAATACCATTGAAAATCAATGGAGGACTCGGGGCCTGTGTACCTTGCCTTCAGAGATAAAAGTTCGTCCCCTCAAAACAAGGCTTCGTAGTTCTCACAGTTAAGCTACTTGAAGTTGAAGCTGTTCACTGTTCACAGCAGAAATCGGCAAAACCCTTAAGAACTAAAACACTCCAAGAATAGTTCAATATGTCTGTACGGGGCGTGTGTTTACATCACTAATTGATGCTAGCCTGAAAACACCAGCTGCTTAAAAGCCTTTCAGCATCACGCTGCTGACTGTAAAGATAGAAAGCATTGGGCTTTTTCTTTCTTCTACAGCTACTTGCCTTCGCTTGATCACAATACATCCCTCCTTGTAAGGACAGATATACAACTCAAGGCTGACGTAGTTCGGAGGGACAAGGTTTGAAAAATCCATTTTTTCTTTCCCATTAAATTAAAACAATATTCTATTTTCTGTTCATATTACTTTGTTTTCAGTAGGACTACCCACTAATCACGCACGGCAAGATTATACTAGCAGTTCTGTGTTTCCTTGATCCAGAGCAACCATGATCAGCTCCGAAGAGCTGGTGCTATGATCAGCTGCTCCGCCTGGCATCCAACACATGACACTAAGAATAATTCAACCAAAAAATGATTTTCTTCTGTTAATGACTTTGGGTTCAAGTCATCTTTTCCAAAGCAGCTAATAGGATCACAGGGAAACATGGTTTATGTTGAAACACTTGCCATTATTTGATTACTATAAGATTCGTTGACCTACAGGGGATTTTTAAGACCTCTTAAAAACAAAAAGTTAGTTAAATGTAGGAAAATAACTCTGTCCAAATCAGGTCACTGGTTTAAGATGCTGAGAGGAACTCTTGTGGTAAATAACTCATGGCACATCTAAGATACACGGCCCATGTGGATCACACCCCGTCACAGAGTACCTGAGGCAGTGACTGCTGAACCGAGCAGCCAAAGCATTCTTATTTCAGCAGTAATTCCAGGAAGGAGACTCGCACTTCATTAGACCGACTTAAGGATTAGAATTTGAAAGCCCAAAGTAGCTCCGTAGAGATAATTTCCAAGCAACTCTGCAGAACTTTCTGATAGGTCCGAATTTACCTGAATCTACAAAACTTCATTTGTAGCACAATTATTGCAGAAGTGCATAAGCTCAAGAAGATTGTAAGCGTGAAGGGAGCCCAACTCCTGCTGCTACAATGCGATAAGAATGCAGTCTTCTTTAAGAAGAAACAAAACCCAAACCTCTGTGCTCTATCAGCTCTAGTCAATTTGTTGCTTCTGATAAATGTCGTCTTGATGTTCTTGAGAACTGAATGTACTGGTAACGCCCCAGGTTTGGTAGTGAATGCTGTAAGGGGTTTATCTGATTACATCTGTTGTCAGTGATTCATCTTAACAAACTGAAACACTAGAAACAGCGATGCTTTGACAGTAAGCACATGATCAATAAATGGTACCAGTGAACATAGGGACTCATGGAAAAAGACAGCAGTCACTACCAACAAAACAACTTATTTTAAGAAACTATGGTACTTAGTGCAATCAAAACCATAGTAAGTAGCTAAAGCCTGCCTTGCCTGCATCATTCATTCACAGACACAACTGAGAAGAAAACCTACTTCCTTAGACCCGTGCCAGTTAATGTGTGATAAAAAGCCACTGCAGGCTAATACTTGGATGGAATGGCATTGTACATACAGCAAACTGGGATACGGCAGCACACCAGGCTAGATCCAGGTAGAATTTTGAGCCAACCTTCCTCACTTTTATTTACAGCATCTGATATAATCAGGAAAAAAAAAAAAAAGCAAACAAGGTTTTCCTGATAGGTTTCTTATTTTTTCAACTTAAACGCGCCCATCTACATAGGACTTCTGTGTACAAATGTTATCTTCCTTGTGCCCTCAGACAACGCAGCTAAAACAAAATGACTGGTCTGTAGAAGTACTTCTGCTTATCAACTTGAATACTGCTGCTCTGGCTAAGCTACAACACAATTAGCCAAGGAGACAGAAAAAAAGACAAGTTGAGTCTGCATTCCAGTGGTGGTAGCTCTTAGCTTTCAGTGCTGGAGTCAGGTCTAGGCTCCTGCTCCTTAACAGTAGGTCACAAAATAAGAGGCCAAACCTATTAGAACTTTCCTGCTAGAGACATGAATCCAAGATCTTTACCCTAGATTACAGACCCTGCAGCAGGCTTTGCACATCTGTGCCCTGACCACAGAGTTGCTGGGGATAAGGGAGCTCCTCCTCATAAGGAAAACTGCGCCAGCTTTTGAG
Organism: Excalfactoria chinensis; assembly: GCF_039878825.1. NCBI lineage: Eukaryota > Metazoa > Chordata > Aves > Galliformes > Phasianidae > Excalfactoria > Excalfactoria chinensis. The sequence goes on from NC_092825.1 coordinate 125,145,788, forward strand.
ATGCCCATTTCAAGAGGCTGCTTCACAGCATGGCTGAGAACCCCCAGGGCAGGGAGAGGCCTCCCTCCAGCATCAATCAGGCACTTCATTCCTGCTGGAGAGGAAACCCTGCCTCTTCTTCCTGACCATCTCTGACCACGTAACTTAAATCTTCCCACATCTGTATCATAAGCACCTTTGCCTATGCTAAAGGACTCTTATAAACAGTGGCAGCATTAGTACTGCAACAATTCAACTCCGGATTTAATCCAAACCCCTTTTCCTGACAGAGTTTCCAATTTAAGATCACTGTTGTTTCCTCTGCAACAAAAAAGCAGGGCACTAACTAACTTGAGGCCCAACTCACTTCTTAGTTTAATAAGAACGAGTTATTACATTGATCACTAAAGGAATCAATCCAAAACCTTACTTTTGAGCAATAAAAGAAAACAGAAATAAACCAGAACTACTCACTGTGATGTATCTAAAAGAAACACTGCGGTAACTGCTTAAAAGAAGACCTCTGTAGACCAAGCGTATCTCGTTACTATTAACCCTTTTGAAAGAAGTTCACTTCTGTCACTCCAAAGCAAAGCTGGGGAATATTTCTTTCAGTATAGAAAATGAATTTATCCAGGCTAGGAAATGTCTAAAAAGTTTTGTTGTTGCTTTTTTTTCCTTTTTCCTTTTATTTTTTTTTCTCTCTTTTTTTTTTTTTTTAAGAAAGAACGGTTTGGAGTTGAAAAACTCTTCTAAAAGGCAATGGGTTATTGTATCTAAAATCACTGCACGTTTAGTACATCATATGAAATCAGACATTTCAACATGCTCTTCGTGTGGCTACAAACTGTACATAGTGGAATCCCATCGTTCCAAAGAAGAATCCTCTTTAGAACTCTGTTAAATGCCTCTGAACTGAATTCCAATTCCGCGTACAAAACTACGCCATTTGGAAACTTAAACTCGTCGTTTTCCTTTGTAACATGGCAGTATATCTGAAATATGGTATTAATTTATGTTTGCATCTGCAAAGAAAAATGCAGAAAGATAACTTAAGCTAGAGAATTCATAAGAAAAACTATATCAATTTAAAATTTTACTGCATAAAAATATGTACTTTTCAAATTATCTCAATAAATTAAACATCCCTAACATTTTTAATATATATCCCTGACGATCTATAAAAGAGGGCTCTTGTTATAGAAAATAAATGAAACTCCGAAAGTACCCCCTTCATAAAACATATTTAACAATAATTATATATTTTTCTTCTTTCAGGAATGTAACAATATGTACAACTTCTCTATATTACCATACTATCAAAATAGTACAGATTAAGCGTAGTAGGGTTCTGCAACTGTAAGATGGCAAAGTCACGTTGAAGTGGAGGGCAACTTAGGCCTCAGATGAACATTATCAGTGTGGAGCGTCAGTTTCTGGATGGATCAGATAAGAAGGGGTCAATACAATCTTCTCATCTACAGTAGATTTCACAAGAGGTAGAGTTCAAGTGAAAACGAAGAATTTGGAATAAGGTGCATGCTCAGTATTTGCAATCTGTGAGTCGTTAAGGATGCCAGACTTTATAGGAAAAGGTTTCAAGGATTCCTTCTTATCCCTTTGACGATCAGTTTGTCATCTTTTTAATATGAATCTGAAACAGAAAAGCAGGAAAAAAGAAAACAACCCATTACATTTTAAGGAGGTTGCCGTTCTCTCAATAACAGGAAGTAAATGTTTTCAGTGCTAGCCAAAAGTTGGAGCTTCGGACAGGAATGGAGAAACCTCACATTGGCAGTTTTATCTTTAGAAAATCATATCGTCTCTCACCTCATTCAGAATTGCCCAGACTGCTGAATTCTGTATTACTGAAAGCCGGAATGATGCAATAGGGTTTAGGCTGGGGTCAACTGTTCCTTCAGCTACACCGTTTTCAAACTTCCCTGCAACAGAAGTGAAAGTATACCCTCAATTAACTTCTAGTTAACAAAGCATAGACTCCATGTCCAAAAAATGCATCTACAGTATCACAGTTCACAGCTGATGCCGGGTGCTGCTGGATGCGGGGCTGACTGGTATCATCAGTATTAGACATGGAGGTTGGTGGCCCTGCCTGCAGTAGAGGGGCTAGATCTTGATGATCTTTAAGGTCCCTTCCAACCCAAGCCATTCTATGGTTCTATGATTTCCCAAAACAGAAAGCAGCCAATGTCTTTGGTATCAATTTGCTGATACAATAAGCAGCAATCAAGATGGGAGATGTCATCGGAGAAGCCAGACCTGAACAGGATTACACTAAAGAATCAGAGCTTCAGAACTGTCTGCAGTATGTGCATCTCTGAAGATCATAGGGGATTACTTCACGTAATATTGTGGACCTAAACATGAAACCCCTGGCTTATGTGTGTTCAAAGAGCATTGAGCACATTCATGCTTAATGTACTCCCATCTAAAGAATCCTTAAATATATTACAAATTAATAAGAATCCAGATTAAAAGCCCAGTTAGAAATTATACTTGAAACATAACTGCATCAACTGTAATTCATTAAGATGAAAAAAGAAATTGCTTTCATTATAATTGGGATGCCCAGCCCATATCAAACACAGTAAAATAAATAAAATTTAAAAAAAAGTAAAAAAGAAAAAAAAAAGTTGGATTGAACAGTATCCAAAACTGATCTACAAGTAACATTTCTCTTTCCTGACAACAGGTATCCGGCCATTTCCTGCCCCTTTCTCCAGCAGCCACTTGGTTACAGAAATGCCGATCTCATCCCATGACAAAAGGGCTGATTGTCTGACTGTAGGGTTGGTTCAGACCCCAGTTCCTGCTGACAGGCACTCGAGTGCAACAGCTCACTGGGAAGGACTCGTGTAGTCACAGGACATGAGAGATAATCTTATGCAACCTGGAAATGCCTCAACAATCGATTACATCAAGTAATGTAGGTTGATGTATTTGGTCAGAGAAGTTGGGCATCACTAGATGAATGATGCAGAAGTTGGGCTGCGCTACAGTTAACAGTCACAACAGGCCTTTGCTTAGTACATCAGCCTCAAAGAATAAATACTGGAAGCAATTTTAACTAAAGTCTACAAGGTCACACACCCAAAATGAAGGAACAAAACCCAAATTTAGGTTTGGTTTTAATTAAAGCGTCTTATCCGTTGCAGTAGTAACAAAGCACATGGCATTCTATACGAGTAAGAGAAAAGCACTGCTGTCTGTGGCATACCTATTCTGAAGTAACCATCCTCTAAGCGTTTGTCTTTGGTTTCTTTGCTTAATACCAATTCTTCATTCTACAATGACAGAGCACAGATAAGTTTATTTATTTTTCACATTTGATATTGCCAAGGAAGGCCAAATTTGTACACACTTGTTATATATCCAGCATCCATCTTATCTAAACAAATTATAAACCAGTATAGAATAGTTATTTATAGCCTTTGGTAAGCTGACACAAAAATAAGTACTTCAGAATGGAACTGTATTTGACTTCGAAGTAGAAAAAGGAAGTCCCTTAAGTGCCCCACTTAACTGATATGTCAACTGCCACATGAATAAAATCCATAGCAGACAGGGGTGCACACAGAAAAAGCAAAAGCAAAATCTCGCCTTGTTTTCCTATGGTTGAACCAGAGGTTTCTCTCAGACCAAATGAAACTTCCAGCTCATTTTTTTTGATGTAATTTTGGGTAAAATGGACCAGCAAAGGAAGCATTTCAGTTATCACTCCCTTACTGAAAAGGATGGATACCAATAAGCTTCTTTCATAAGCACAGAAAAATAAAACTGTAGACCAGAGCTTCAAAAACAGCCTGGAAATTACAACCAGAATCAAGGGATCCAATACTAGAAGACCCACTATAAGAATTTCCTAGGAATCAGTCACCATTTCTCAACGGGCACAGGACAGAGGTCATTAAATCCATCTGCTCTTTGTTTTCTCCCCATCTCAAGACCCAGACCAATCTAGTCTAGTTTTTAGCACTATGCAATCCCTCCATGATCATTTACTTATTATTGTATCGGTTGTATGGGAGAAGACAGACACACTTTGCTATTCTATTACCATATAACTTTGAAGTAATATCCTAAACCTTTCCCAGAGTTTTGGGATATAAATGATTAGGTGTAATATCCAATTGAAGGAAAAGAGCCTGTATCATCTGGCTTCAAGCTAGGATATATTTTAGACAGTACAGTGCTCCCCCGAAATAAAAATCAGACTGATTTATGGTGGAAAAAAATCAGGTCATCAGGAGAAAGGCACAGATTTACTCTGAGAATCCAGATAGTGAACAATCTGTAAGGATTTGTGGCAAGGTCTGGATGTACGCCAATTCCTGAACCAAGTTCGTTTTTTTCTTAACTAGGTCGAAACTGATTTAGCTTTCCCCTTCTCCAAAACACACAGGAAAGGGCAGATTATTTGGTTATTTTTGTTTTAAATAGTAACAGTGAATTGGAAGAAAATGAAGTTGTTGACCTCCACATTAGCAATACCTCGTAGTAGACTGAATAGTTCCAATAACTTTCCATGAATAGAGTCAATGTTAAAAAAAAGTACAAGCATCCAAAGCCTACAGTTATAAAAGAAACCATCAGGTCTGTCTTACCCTGTTAAAAAAGGGAAGTCAATACAATTACGAGGCTTTGCCTTTATCCTGTAATGAAGGAGAAACAAATCAATGTGTTCATACCTGAAAAGGCAAAACTTCCACTGTTGTGTTTAGAAGTATGTCTCCTGGATGCTCTGGGTTGCCACTGTGGAACAAGTACCTATAAATAAAAAGGAAAACATAAGACAGTCTACATCTATCGGTCATTGATCAATTAATAGCTACGTTGCCACCTTACGTACTGCTAATCACTTTATCTGACTTATAACAATAAATGCAACTTTCATACTAGACCTACATCAACTGATGATTGAACAAGTGAAAGATGGTTTCACATACTACTGTAATTGAAAGGGCCAGCTAAAATTTTTGCATTTATTAAAGAGCAGTTGGGTAATGTTTCACCAGGAAGATCCCTAGATCTGGTCTCCACACATTGCATTACACAAAGCGGACAACACTATAGCTACTATTATCAGGTATGCACTGGCATCACTTCCAGTCTCTCCTTTGCTTCCCATGTCTGGTTGGCCCATTCTTGTGCCATCAGAATGAACTCCGCAGATCTATTCTGAACCAGGTCAGAAAATGTATTTGCATGGAGCCTCTTGCCAGATCAGTTCTCCCTGATGCCTGACCTCTGCTCTGGTTCTTTGCACAGCCTCATTAACGACTGTGCCAGGAACTCCCAGCCAATACACTAATGATATCTGAATTGAAACTTCTATTCCAGAGACAGATTATTATAACGATATATGTATATTTTCCTTTGTTAACAAAATCATCTGTAGTGAGATTGTTTTTTTCTTAATGTACAAAGGATTACTATATTATGTACCTATAGAACGTCCCCATTAACCTCATTCAGATGAGTAATTAATGATCTTTTTTAGCGCAAAAGAGCAAATACATTTTAAACTGTATCCAAACCTTCCCTATAATTATTAAGTAGTGAAGTGCAAATCTTAGCATTCTAACTTCCCCCTCCCCAACAGTTTTTGCAGTACTGTACACCTGCAGATAGTCAGTTATGAAAGACAGGATTTACTTTCTTTATATATAAACACAAACTTCATACCTCTTGATACCAAACAGATGCACACACCTAAATAAGTATCAGTATATTTTACCACTAGGTGGTATCAGTGCTTGAAAAATTGCTCATTTCTTCTTATTTTTTCCTAGGAGACCACAGCGTTTGTTCAGATTACTGTCTAAAAACTGCTTATATGCTACGCTTACTCAAAAGACACTTTTAATAAACCTAATTTACTGTTAATACATTCAAATGAGTATGTAAAAAAAAGAAAGAAAAATCTATCAAGACATTTCAAACCTTCCTTCAATTGGAAGCTAGAGAAATAAACATGAAGCCATTACCTTCCACATTAAACACATCACCAGCCAGGGACAAAATTAGTTCAGAAATTATCGCTTGATTAAAATTGCAAACATTTCAGCTCCATTTGCAATTTATTAAGACATAATTGTAGATGTCAATTCCAGTTTGTCTTTCTCCAGTATGAAGCCAGGTAAGTACCTGCCATTAATCCACACTCCGTAACTACAACTCAAGAAGTAAAACAGAGCCCTTTGACCCTGAATTAGAAATGTCTGCGGTAATAAGTTAATAGGAATTAATTTAAAAACACACAAACACACAGAGGCGTACCACGTTTATCAAGGCTCAGAGGAGTCAAGATCATAGATTCAGGTCTCAGAAAGCTACACTGACCAGAAAGTTGCACTGATTTCAGTAGAACTTCACGCACTGAACAGCGAGACAGCTGGATCCACTCAGCTCCAACACTGCCTGTACCTATATGCACCTCTGTGATCATGTGCTCCCAGTGAAGATAACACTGCAGGGGTGGTCCATGTGGGGGGAGGCAGTGGCTGGGTTCTGTTTTGTTTCAAGAGCAGCCCTACTGCCACCACAGCGGCCATTTCTCCTACTGTGCTGACTTCTGAAACTCAGGTGGGGTTTCTCCCCCAGCCCAAGAGCCTACCAGGCTAGGAGGGCATCAAGCTCAAAAGCTGGCGAGATGCTGAAACCATTACGGGAAGTCATAAAAACTATTTATCCGTAATCAAGCCCACTTTTTTTCAGTCTGTTTTCTATATCTGTCTACCATATGCACATACATATAACACATGCATATGTTACATCTTATTTAAGATTATGTTTAGAACAGAAGGGATATTTTTATATCTGAGCCCTGCCTGAATGCCTGTCAGATAACACCTACTCTGACAGAAGTTGCACAGATACGAAAAATAGAAGCATGAATGCACATAACACGGCTCATATCTATAATCAATCTTCTGCTTAGAAATACAGTTTATGAATTAGAAAATTCACTTTGAAATAACATTTAATTTACAAATGAGCGGCTGTTCTACAGCTCCTAAAAGCAGCCTCATTTAGCTGTTCTTTTATGAAGCTCGTCTCCTTGACACACTGATAAATCACAAGCTTTCAAGGCTTTCAGGCTACAAAAATGTTTTTCTGGAGACCAAAAGACAGAGACAGAAAGCCACCAAAGTTGCTGTGCTTTTGGTTAAGTCATTCTGACATCTGTCCTGGGATTTATAGGTGACAGCCATCAGAAATACTAAAAACCACGCGCCTTTTTTTCTCCACTTTGTTTAACTGATATTTTCCCCTAAGGATGGAATCAAAACCATTTTTGTCTATTTGCTACTTAAACATAATGCCTTCTGAACCATCCTTTCAAGTTCAAATTCTGAAAGCCACAGGCCTGTTAAGTATAATAATCCCAGCAAATGCATATTTAACCTGGAGTTATAAAACACCATGGTTGCCTTGCAGAACATTACCTCACAGCCTGCTTTAATTCCAAAAACAGGTGGGCAACTTGGACGTTCTTGATGAAAATCAACAGCAAAAGGCAACTCACAACTAGAAAATGAAATAGCGATGTATCTCAACTTCAGAGAACCTTTTCCACTCTCTTTAATTTGAAGAGGCCAGGGTCAAACATAATAGCTAGCACATCTATCCAAAAACACAAGGAACCTCCTGTCTGCCAGGAGTTACTGTATGTACAAACTAGAGCTCACATTCTCTTCTTAACCTCCATATAATACAAGAGTAGAAGAAGATGCTAGAAAGAAGATTAAGAGAACAAAGTGAAGCAAAGTCAAAGTCGCAAAGAAAATTTCAGTCCTCACACTGAGTGACCTGAAAATTGAAGCTGAGGATTTGACTTCAGCCCACAGAACCAGATACGACTATTATGTCAACCAGAGGAACAAAATCAAAATAAAACCACTAAGCTGAAGCCAGTGCTCATACACACCATAGCTAAACAGGATGAAGGGCAGAAAAGTTATATATATATATATATATATATATATATATATATATATATATATATATAAAAAAAACGTGCTCCAATTTAGAGCCACCCCAGTAATGAGAGCCTACAAAGATTCCCATTTCTGTGGCAACTTCCTGAAATGTGTTCATCAATATGCATTTATTAATTTCTACGTGCACTAATATCAAATGATATCAACCTACATATGTTTACCTTCAGTATTCTTTGAATAGTTAACACTTCTCCATCTTTAAGTACTGATGTTTTCACCTGTGCTAAGCTAACTTCAACTCTTTACTCTCTGTATTTTGCTTACGGAGTGGACGTCTCTTTCTTTTTTTCCCTACACACTGAGATTCAAAGAACTGAGCCTAAATTTCCAGAATTGTTTCCATTCAGGCACTCAGAAATCTGCCTTATTGTCTCTTACACTTTATTATAAACAAAAATCATTGGCATTCCCATTTCTTGTTTTTAAACACAACATGCAACTCTATGCATCTTCTGTTTCGCTGAGCCACCACAAAGAGAACGTAGATCAGGACACTACAAGCTCACCAGTAAATGGCAGCTTTACAAAAGGAAATAATATAAGGGAAATCTTAAAAATGCAGAAGTCACAGCCACTGCCAATGCATTTTTTGTTCTGAATAAAACAGACTCATCTCACTTGGTGCTCAACACAACTATTCCAGGAATCTATTTATGAATGTGGGCCTTTGTCGTCTGTAAATAACAGGAATCAAATCTTCTTCTCTGTGCTTCCTCGTGTCTTTGTTTAGCAATTTGACGTACTTTTGTATATTCCATTTCCAGAAGGAAGAGAGAGCGAGGAAGGCAGAGAGGCAATGTTTCCTTCCACATCTGCACAAACTGTACATCAGCAGCAAGGAACACACCAGCTTGTAATTCTGCACAACATGAACTTCTATAAAAGTAACAGTCAGTCAGCAAGCTTTGGGCTCTCCACAAACGCTGTCGCCCCTGCAAGAGTTATTATCCACCAAATCTATCCTCTCTTTTTGATCTCCGGATGCAAATAGGGTTAAAGAAATCTAATCTATCCCCACTCTGTCATTTTCCCAGAACCCTCATTAGGAAACGGTTATTTTCACTGTTACTGGAAACATGCATTAACCGTGCATTACTTTCCCTGTTTTTCTTGTATAAAATATATAAGAAAGATTAATAACTTCTCTTCCATCTCTCACGCTCAGTTTTGTTTCCTATCCTTTAGACCACTTATCCATTCCTTTGCAAAAACCACTTTTACTTGAAGGAAAAAAAATATATATCTTTATTATGCAAGTCTATATAAGTACACACACACACACACACACTCATGCATGCAAATAATTCTTAAGATGTAAGGAATTTTTGTCTTGTTAGTTTCTGATTCAAAACACAGGGGACAAGGGGGAAGGAACTTTTACCTCCATTCGCTTTCATGCAAAATGTTTGGTAAGATTTTGCTTTCTCTGCCACAAACAGTCTCACAGTCCATAACATGTATTAAGGATATACATATAGGCTGCCCTGAAAGTAATGCCTCCTGTTTATTTCCATGGAGACCACACCAGATACAAAAAGTCCCACAACACTATTTGATAGAGCAAACTCACAGTTACAGAACACTAGTTTTCAACACACTGGACCCATGGCTTAACCTTCACGTTTCTGCTGCCACGACTGAAATGCACCACCCACCCCTCACTGTGTTCACATCCACTGCTTGGTGCCCATAGACATTCAACAGGTGTCAATGAATGTCAGTGGGCACCATTTTTTCTGCGTGGAGGAACTGAATGACGCACCTTTGCTCCATCCGCACTTCCATGTCAGACACCATTGTGTCAGACTGCCCCTCCGCTGCCATCTGTCACACAGCAGCAACATGTAACGGGATGGTGGTGGGAAGGTTTGACCTCTACTGCCAACCTACCGGCATCTGCCTCTGACACTGTAAGCCGACACCATAACATAGGAGGCATTACTTTCATAGTAGGCCTCATATACAGACGCACATACACACTTCTCCAGAAGCACTCCAGTCAGGTTTCTTAAACACTGGCATTTACTACCATTTGAGATGCACTTGGGTATGGACAACCTCACAGGATGCTGGATGCAATTAGGACACATCAGACACTCAAGCCCTTCAGGAAATCAAATTATGTAATTCAGGGTATCACAAGAAGCATTAGACACCTCACATTCAGGCAACCGCATTAAGCCTCTTAATATTTCTGACCAAGAAACATAAACCCAGGAACACTGCCAAATACACAAATCTGGAGCATTAGTGCCATTAAGGAGGAAGCAGCATGTCCTTGGCTCAGGCAGCTCTTTTCTTCTGTCTCTTGATCCATGCCTTCTTTTCTTTTCAGATGAAGCACTTGCCTCATCATTGCAGGCATAGTTCCATGCTCGGAGCAACCGGCATCAGTGGCTGGGAGCCTGCCTGCCAAGTCCCTGCTGCCAGTGTATCCATTTGAGGATGTTCGACTCATTAGTACAGAAGCTTATGTAAACACAGAAACCAAGTCCTCAAATTCCTCTTTTTTTTTTTTTTTCCCTCCACCCGCCCACAGTGAAAACATTAGCCCAACTGAAATGCACTGAAGCACCAAAACTTTATTAAATTGATGAGACTTCCATATATTTCCTATCAACTGATATCACAATTAAAGGTTAATGAAAAGATAATATGTTAGGTTTTAATAACCTATTCTATAACTACGCATTTAGAATATAGATTATTTCTGAACTGCACACTGTGCAGCTGTGTGCATGTGTTATGTCAGCTAGAACTGCACAGGAAAGGCAGGATGTATTGCGCCATGCTGAAGGAGAGCTTGTTTCTACAATGAACAGCTTTAAAAGCTGTGCTGCTTTTCCACTACGATGAAGTGGGCTTAATAGCAGGATAGCAACCGTCACTTTTTAAGTAGGTAATTTTCAGCCCTGCCACCATAATTTAAAAGCAAAGCAACTCATATGTCTGGTTATCAGGTGCCAGACAATACACGGTACAATCAGTTTCAAGTTTAAACAATCAAATACATAATTCCCATTCATGCAAGAAATATGTGTTGTGAGAAGCTACCACAGGACATACTCACAAGGTTAACATCACGTGTTCCCTGGGATTCCAGGGTCAACAGCAGAGAAAATTGGATGGTTATTCTCAAATACCGCACCTCAAGTGGCTATGCCAACAGCAGAATACAAAGTAGTGAAGGTAATCTACAAGCAGATTTGTCCAAGTAGTGAGATTCTAGCTTAAAGATGAAATGCCAGACAGTAAGGTCCACCTCATAAAGCCACTTTATTAACCATCAATAGCACGTTACGAAGACTACCCAATAACCTGTTAAAAACAAGGACGGCTATGAGGCAACTAAAGTTAAAAGCAGAGGAGTGTAAAAACATAAGAAATACACATGCAAAACACAAGAAAACACAAGTCCTGCTAATCCTTTCAAAAATACTCTAATATTGCTAAGCAGTTTTCATAACAAAGTGAGCCTGGAACAACAGTATATAATAAGAAAGCAAAGTGATTTTTGTTAATTATCTAACGACCTAAAGGAAAATAAAGTCAGTGTTTCATGTCTTCACAATGAAGGCTGTTTTGAGCATTCAGAAAGTCGTCCATCCATTTGAAAAAAAATAAACGTCCCACAGTGGTGAGCGATTCATTCCTCAGTAAGAAAGTCAGTAGATCTACTTTCAGTCTCAAGGACGTGCTATTGTAACAGTGGTACATATCTTGGTGTTATTGCAAAAATAAGAATAAGAATTTAGCTTACTGCCAAGGGACTTCAGTGTTCTGGCTGGAAATCTTTCACTTGGAAATGACTGATAAAATTGAGTATAGGAGCTGTTACTGAAATGAATGTTAGACAGTTTCAATTTACACACCCCTCTTTTTTCCTTCAGGTGTGGTTTAGAACAATCAATGTCTGACTTCAGCCTTCAGCAGGGATAAGCCATCAAGGTTTAACACAAAATAGCCACAAATGTTCTTTTCTGCTCCACTACATGAGTTCAGATCTCACCTGAGATCACTAAGAAATACTTGCTCCTGTTATCCCTGACAATATTATCAAGTCACAAAAATCAAGTATTTAAAGGCTTGATGAAAGCTAATTACCAAACTGCTATACTCAACAGAAAACTGCAATTCAGTTCTGTGAAAAAGGTTTGGCACGGAAAAATATACTCTAGGAACAAGTTAGTGCTCTGTCCCACTGTAACAGACCTGCCATTCATTCTGCCAGTTGCAGTCAATATTTCCATTAAGAAGCTTGTTTATCAAGGATTTATTACTGGAGCTATTAAGCAGTTACACCTCAAACCCACCTGGCAGACAACGTTTCGTGCAAATTCAAAGAGCTATTCTATTGCTCCAAAAAACACAAACAACATCTGCTGCGCCCCTTGACAAACACAAAACAGCTTTCAAAAGAGTATCTTCCTGATTGCCGTGGATCTATCTCCCTCCCCAGCAGGCAAGTTTTCCTGATGTGCAGTCCACTTTCCCTTTCATGTGTTTCAACCCACTCCTCACAGATACACATTTGGCTGCCTCAAAAAGCATCACTGAAATATCAGGAAGCACAATTTCTTCACCCAACCTTCACCTACCAAAATCTGCTGCTGAGGAAGTTAAGCAGGCAAACAAAACCAAGTCCTCATGGCAGTGTCTGTAGCCCTCCTCAGCTACTGACTGCAGAAGGGCAAAATACTTTATTTTTTATGACCTTTTGGCAAAGAAACACAAATGAATAAATACCAAAATGGCATAAAATGATAGTTCAAATGATGCTAAACTTAGTTTTTTTAAGTCTGAAACTATAAAATCATTTTAAGTTGTGTACTTCCTTTGAGGAAGCAACTGAATTCAAGACACTTCATCTAAACTAAAACTGCTCTCATCAGTAAGTAAAAATGGTAAAATAAATAATCATATAATCCTCTACTGCTAAGACTGTTCCTGACAGCCACAGATGTTCTCTTCTGTTCCACTACATGAGTTCAGATCTCACGTGAGATTACTAAGAAGACTGTTTCTAACAGTCTTATCCCTAGGTACAAATTTTAAGAGCACAATAATGAAAACTGTCTTCCCATCTTCCACAGAGATAATCGGTGTTTACTTTTACCCCCAATTCCTTCACCATTAAGATCACACACACCAAATACATACTTCCCTCAGGCCTGCGTTTGCTGATTTGCTGATTTCTGAACTAACAACAATTTACAGAATCATAGAATGGTTTGGAAGAGACCTTTAAGATCACCTAGTTCCACCCCCCTGCTGTAGGCAAGGACACCTCCCTCTAGACCAGGTTTCTCAAAGCCCCATCCAGCCTGGCCTTGAGTGCTTCCAGGGAAGGGCCATCCGCAGTCTTGCTGGGCAACCTGTTCAGTGTCCCACCATCCTCATAGTAAATATCTTCCTAACATCTATTCTAAATCTACCCTCCTGCAGTTTAAAACTTGTGCAGTTGCTAACGAAACTGTCATTATGTACTTGACTCACCCTAATGAAACAACAATGTTCCACCCAAGATCAACATTTACTTGCTACAGTTACCCTATTTATAAAATAGAAGCGTATAATTCTCAACAAAACCAAAAATAATTCAGAAAATAAAAACAAATTGGACAATGATCACTTTATAACCTTGAAGAAGAAAATCCGATCAAAAAGGAATCAGTGAAGTTCATACATTTCATTTGGAAAATGTGTCATTTTTACGCAATTGGCACAGGATAAAAAAGTAAGAAGTCTGCCTTTAAACCAAGAAGGTATGGCAGTCAAACCCTTCAAACACATACACCTTACAAAGCTATCCAGGAAAATCTTGTAAAGCACAGCAACCAACTGAAAGAGTAATTTGACATCTTGTGCAACAAACTCGAGTTTCACAGGTCAGACCAGCTTGGAACAACATAGAACAAGGAAACTACTGATCCTCACTTAGTCTTTGATTATGTAGCAATGTGCAGAAGTTGACTTAATGGATTCAGTTCAGGACTGCAAAAAAGGGCTCCTTCACAAGAAAAGCATCCAGACAAATCATGCAAAGAAACTTTGCTCTACCATACTATAGGTACTGGCCTCAAAAAAGCATGTAAGGTATGTGAGGAAAAGTGAAAGGAATCCACTAAAGTAGCAATGCTTGGACACTAAACAAGCAATTTAATTTCAAAGTCTTCGACTACCATGTTGGTAGGACAGTAAATAACAAAGCGGCAAAAAAGTCTCAGCAAAAGTAAAGGAAGACTAAAAACTCCAGCAGATAAAGTCACCTCTAGCTCCCTAAAAAAATCACAGATACTTACATTTCAAGCCTATTTTTAAATTTAATTAAATAGGTCAACTTGGACTTTTCACACTTTTTCAAGCCCTAAAGCAGAATCTAAAAAAAAATAAAATAATAACCTTTAGAGTTCCCAAATTTCAGGTAAAAGGACACCATATGCTCCAGCAAGACTTCTGGTCTGGACAATCAATGGTCTGAGGCTGAGGCTGCAGGGCACAACATACTGTACCACACACCGCGCTGCACAGTTGTACTTGTAATTAGAAGGAGACCAACCAAGCACAAATAGAACCAAACTGGCTCCTCTGGATTCCCTTATGAGCTGCCATAGAAGCACTGGTCTTGAATTGCATTTAACAAAAAGGCTCCAGGTAAAATTAAAAGAAGAAATAAAGAGGAAAATAACATTTAAAGCAGTAAAAGCATGGAACAAAAGGTTGCTCATGATCAGTTTCACCGAAACTGCAAATAAACCAGAATGATTTCACTTTAGTTTATTACAACAGCCCCCAGTTCTATTGCCAAGTGTTCTTGGCAAACATATAAGCCTTAAGTATGAGACCAAAAACAAATAATTACTAACCTTTCTACATTGACGGGCTTGTCAAATTTAAATAGAATATAATCCCCAGCGACCGGTGTGACGGCCCAGAAAAAATCTTCCCCTACGTAGGTTTTTTCTAACGTATGCCCCTGGTAGACTTTTAAAGATGTGGAAACCTCTGCAGGTGGATTCACGTGGATTTTATGCAGTAGCGGTTTCAGGAAGTCTTTATCCTAATCGAAAGAAAGACAAACATCATGCTGTTTTATTATGGGTTTTTTTGTTTGTTTCAAGTGGTTACATTTAAAATGAACTCCTAGAGGAAAAAAAAGAAAAATCATTTCCAGACACCTCAGATCTTGCACTAGGTAATACGATGAGCATAAAGGAATAAATGAAGAAAGAAAAAGTAATAGAGAAATAATAATAATAATTAAAAAATTAAAATATATTTCCACTAGCAAATATACATAAAAATAAGCTGAGATTGGTATTTCTTATACCTGATAGTAACCAGTTTATAGCAGGTTTCATTCCAACTGGAAAAACACAATTAAAGAATACTAAACAAGAAAGCTCTTGTTTTCTTAAAGGCTAAAAAAAAATAATAATCATGAGATCAACTTGTTCTGGAAAGGAAGGAGAGGCTTAGCTACTAACTGTGAGTTTCTGGATCTTCCCTGCCAGGGAGGAGTGGAGGCCAACATGCTGGAACAGAGAAGGCCTGAAGCGTATCCGTAGGTTTGATTTCTGCCGATCACAATGTTTCTAAAGCAAGAAGAGAAGGGAGAAAAACCCACATTGTTAAATTCAACAAAAAGTTGCTGAGATTTTACTGAAAATATGAGATGTTACATGAACCAAAAAGACTCAAAAAAAAAACCAAAAACAACCCAGACGTGCTTATCCAATTCATCTTGGATTTCTTCTAGAAATCTAGCAACACTGCTGCGCAAATATAATTCTAGTCAATAAAGAAGAAATTTACATGTATTTTTGTACAGAACCTGTTTCTTCAGTCTTTGAGCAAGGAAGCTACTGGAGGAATAAGGACCAAAAAACTAAATTTAATCACCACCTGGAATCTTCTTCATGACTGCTATACAACTAGTAGAATTCTACAGAGCCTCACTGGGGGTTACAAGAACGAATTCATTGCAGGACTATTACATATAAAAACTAATCTGACATTTTCCTTTCACCAACTACTGCATCCACCTCCAGAATCCAAAGCAACAATTGAAATGCCTCTGAAAAATGTGTTTCTGAAGGTTTACTTGAGATTAAATTCTTAGTAGGAAAACAGATTATTTCAGGACGCACAGTAACCACAATAAATTGTATGCTAGCCTTTAATTCACCAGAAACAGCACACACACCAACATTAAAACATTTTAGAAGCTCCACAATAAGAAGTTACTTACAGCATCTTTTTCAGGGTTACACACTTTCACCCAGAGGATATGGTCCAGAAGCCAGTCAATTGGTTTCTCCTTATAAAACATAAATATGAACTCTACAATAAGAGTGATATCTGGAGACTGGAACATTTTACCTGCAATGACAGTAAGAATAACTGGAGTTATTTTATAATAAAGACAGCATCATATCTTGAAACCACTGAGATAATAAACAAGTTTGTGCCGTGAC
This sequence comes from Excalfactoria chinensis, assembly GCF_039878825.1. Taxonomy (NCBI): domain Eukaryota; kingdom Metazoa; phylum Chordata; class Aves; order Galliformes; family Phasianidae; genus Excalfactoria; species Excalfactoria chinensis. The sequence goes on from NC_092825.1 coordinate 125,162,268, forward strand.
AATGTATGTTAGAGATGAACAATTTGAAATCTCAATGTTATTAAAAGCCCCACACTTCTCATGGAATCATAGAATGCTTTGGGTTGGAAGCAACTTCAAAGGCCAGTTAGTTCCAATCCCATGCCATGAGCAGGGACATCTCTCACTCCATCAGAGTGCCCAGTCCCATCCCAGGTGGCCTTGAGCCCTTCCAGGACTGGGGCATCCACACCTTTTCTCAGCAACTTGTTTCAACGCCTCATCACCCTTACAGTAAAGGATTTCCTCCAAATATCCCATCCAAATCTGCCCTCTTTTAGTTTAAAGCCATTACTCCTTGTCCTGGTACTATAATTTCTGACCAGATTTAATTTTATCAGAGCTTTAACTTCCCTAACCTCTGGCTGCTTGAACAATTTTTCCGCATTCCTCCCAGGTGAAATGCCCTTGCTTTCAGCTATGCAAAACTAAATAAAACAGAAAAACTAATCGAACAAGAACTTGTGATACATCTGGATGCTGTTAAAACATTCCGTGTGTGCTACAGCATAATCTCCTTAAGAACAGACATTTTCTGTCTGCAAAAACAGAAGAAAAATTATGGGTATGTGCTACTTACGGGTACTATTCTCTATGCTGTCACATAGCAGCAACCAGAGTTTTTCCCCAAATGTACAGGCCACTGTCAGACTCGTACCAAGTGCAGTTCCAAATAGACATAATTAAAGCAGTCAGCTGCCCAGTAGAAAGCCCAAATCCCTCACATGAGAAAGACCTGTAGAATTTTGCTATATACTGATGTGACTTTGGGGCTTCCAAAATAACATGCTCCTTGGTAAAGTACAGATAGACTTCTTGGCAGTATGGCTACTACAGGATCCTTGGTAATTCAAGTAGTAGGGGTCCCAGTATTTTTTCTTCCTACATTCTGAAGGAACAGCTGGAGTAAACACTAAGAACAGGTACCTCTGAGGTAGCAAAACCACTCCCTGTGCATCAGAACAGGGAATTTGGTTCTCACCTACAAGAACATAAAACTCTCCAGAAAGGCCATTGAGGAGCTGCATACATTATTCTTGAGGACAAACAAAGGAGGAACTACCTTTTGTATGCAACTTAAACTACCAGCAGTAGAGCACTCCACTTGAGCGTGTGGCTGAATGGAAATGAAGAATTGCAAACACTCTGAATTACTCCATTCCTTAAGGTGGATGTTCACTTTTACATAAACAAAAGACAGGATATGGTTGGTTGAAGCATCACTCTGAGCCAGTACTAGACTTAAGACTAGACAAATTTTTGCCTTAAGTGATGATATTTCCACTGTGAAGATGGACGTGGACCATTACTCAGATTCAGTTACTCTTCCTCTGAAGCTCACCTAAGTCTGTCATCCACAGAGGTCTATCACAAAGTAGTACAATAAATCAACCATTAAATAAAAACAAGGAGCTGGGAGTTCAGATCTTTTTAATAGGGACGGAGAATTTCTCTGCTGAAATGGAACTGAGCTTGGCATGTAATATACTATCTCAGTACAGACACAGAATTCCAGGTAATTAGTTTACATATTAAGTAACCAGGATATGTTTTAAGTGAGAACATCTAAGTTGTGGTAGCCTTGTTATATGTGCTCCAGCACTGTCAATTATCAGACTCATACATCTGGAGATTTGCCCTAACAATGCTTAGATCCTGACCTGCAAAATCCTTCATTCTCTCTAAAAGGGGTCAGGCACATAGGAGGTCACCTAAAGGGCTCCATCATTTTCAGGAAACACATCAAATGAATAGGAACTCTCATTCCATTCCTGCATGACTTGAGTGAAATACTTAGCAAAGAGCACAGCCAATGATGTAACACTTCTTTCGGAATTCGAAATCAGTTTGGAGGAGTCTGAATGCAATTACATCATGATGTAGTACAACATGGAAGTCGTAACTGACATAAGAAATCCCAATTGTTTCATCTGTTGGAATGACATTATGGTCATAAAGGAGACTATTCACAGAGCTGGGTGGAAAATTAAGCGTGCTAAGACATAGTAACAGGCCTAACGCTGCCAGATCAGAAAGCTGTCCCTTAGACCAACTATGAATTTTTGTTTTAGTAAGAAAAAACATTAACATTACTTGTTAATGCTTTCTACAACAACGACCTCAAACACACATCCCCACTTGAAATTACCGTGCGATGTAAGTGAAGCTCCCCCTAAACAAAGGACAATTCCCTCTATATTACAGAGCTTTGTTGTTAAAAGAAAACAACATCTTCAGGTCATTATTAGTATATTGTTGCTATTTACATACTTACATTGTTGTTATATTGTTTGACATTATTTACAGAAGCATTTAAAAACAGAGAAGAAACAAATAATTTATACAATACTGTATAAAATGTTCACGTGGAATAGCAGCTCTTTCAGCTTGTCACACTTCCAACTAAACAGGCTCCTAATTTTCCTAGTGATTCATCTCTGCCTACTGCTTCTGATAACAGTGCAGGAAAAGACAAAAATACAAGAAACCCTAATCAAAGATCAGCTTAAAAATGTAAGGGCTCATCAAGCTTTTATGGGACTGAAATCATCATTTCTGGATGGCACTGGCTGAAATAGTCTGTCAGTCACGCCTGCTTCCGCAGAAAGATGACCTTTCCATGATGTGCATTGTAAAGATACATATGCAACCTAGAAAACAAAAACATCCCTACATTATTGTTTCAATTGCTGTGGGGGCTGACTGAAGAGACAGCTTATCCTCTTCCAGGAGTACGTGTACTCAATTTGCTCCGGAATCCTTTTCTTTCTCTACTCAAGGACACAGCAATAGCACCACACCATACATATATCACTTTGATCAGCTCATCTTCTAAAGAAGACAATGATCGTAGCCTTCAGTTGTCATCTGTGGTGAAAAGACACTCGCAGACTGTGCCACTTGAAACCCCAACAATTATATAACTAGAGAATAAGACTGAAGAGTGGGCATACACTCTTTTAATCTAATTTAAGATATCCTAATTTCATCTGAAATAGAAACAGGATATGAACAGGCAGATTTACTACTATGTGGCAAACCTGTGCCCAAAGATGCTTTCCTCTGGGCCTGCATTTGCATGCTGTTGTTCAACCGTGCAGCCCTGCACCCTGTCTCAGGGAAGAATCCAGGTACAATTGTCTTCAAACCCCACTGGCCTCTCAGTATTATACTCCCACACATTGTGGAAGGGTTCAACAGCACAGGCAAAGCCCTCTCCCTGAGTTCGCAATGAGCACTGGATCAAAAACTAGCAGGCAGAATCCTGCTCCTCAAGCCTGAGACACCTACCTGGAGTAACACTGCCCCTCACTAAGCACAGATACACACATACTGCTTTCTGAAGTGCTGTCACCACCTTCCACTCTCAGCACAGCACAGCCCTCCCCCTAGCTCTTTGCCTTTCAGTACAACAAAACACCTCCTCTATCTGCCATTCCTGTCACCTGCAAAGCACTTCTGGCCCCAGAACACCTTCGCACACCAGCTCAAAACCATACTTGCTTTACCACAGGCTTCTCATGCAGAGGTCTTCAAAGTTCTGGAACCCCAACTGTACACGGCTTTTTTTTGACATGGTAAGCAGTCCAAGACAATCCCTGCTCCACACATCCAACATTTCAGCCCCTCTGAATCCAAATCAGACAAGCTTCTCCTTTGTGAGGGTGACAGCAGCAGCCTGGCTTCCCTGGAACACAGACATAGCCCAAGAACAAGCAGAAGCATTTTCTCAAGCCCACAAAGCTGCAGATGATTAAAATGCTGCGAGCCATGAAGCCATTCAGGTGGCATCCAAATCTAGCCTGCAGATTGCCTGTTTGCTGTCCCCAATATGCAGTCAAAAATCATTAAGCTGGAGACCTAAGCAAAAATTGGAAGAATCAGAAGAACTGCAAAAGACAACCTAGAGGCTGATTTCAGACCGCTCCTTCAAAGTTTGTGACAGCTGACACTACAGCTACAGGACAAGCTATTGTAAATCCTCTGGAAAACACTTCAGCTTACAAGCAGTTGGAAGACAAATTGGTATTTCTCATAAAAACCTGGCAGGACTTTACCATGTTATGCTAAGGACTGCAGTGCAGAGCTGAATTTGAAAGAGCAGAAGAGGCACCTCCTTCCACAGAGCTTCTGGGGAAAGAGCATACATCTCACCCATTATTTATTAGATACTTGACAGCACTTAGGGCTATGCTTTCAGTATCAAAAAAATAAAAATAAATCAAAGAAAGCAACTTCTCCTCAATGGTAGAGGTGACAGGATTTTATAATCCTGCTGTCAGCCTAAACAGCTGCATTTCTTACTTCTTCATGTAGTACTTGCGTAAATTAGATTTTCAGTTCAGAAACACTACGACAGAAACACGTTTTTTCCTAGAAGAATTTGTAAGCTGATCAAGGCTTCTAGTAGACTACAATGAATCAGCTACACTAAATCACTAATTGCTAAATCACTAGCAGTTTTGTACTCTAATTTTAGGTATCTACGCAAAAGTCATCCCAAATTACAACAAACTACTTTTGCCCTTCTCTCTAGCTGTCTGCTTTACTAAATTACCAAGATTCATAAAGAGATAGCACAGACGAGGGAAATCTACATTGTTTGCATATTCATATGCAGTCTATGGCTGTTGTAGATCAGCGGGTTTTAAAGCCAGAATTATTAGTCACCTTCATGAACACCAACTTTTTCCTCAAAACTTAGAAGTGGGATAAGTACCTGAACTGGGAGGAAAAAAAATGTTATTTTGTAGACAAAAAGACAAAACAACATATTAAGATATGTAGTCATGGCTAAATGCATTCAAAAGTTTAATTGTTTAATCAACAGGATGAAGACAAATATGATAGAAGGACCAGAACAGAGACGCCTAGCAGCAGAAACAACTAATTACAGCTGTTTTCAGAGCCCATGATGCAAATAGTATACAGACACTACAGGAAAAAGAAAGACATCTTTGCATGTGACTTATCCAGATCTCAGTGTTAAGAAGTATCTACCTGTTCCTCTTGGGTTAAACTCTGTCTCCTCTATAGCAAGCACTAAGAATATCAACTACTCTCACAGTCGTGTACTGCCACTGACAGACAGCCTCTATATAACCCTATGAAGGAACATACTGCCATAACTTCTCCTGGATGGATTAGAAAGGCAAAGATAGAAAAGGCTTTGCAACCAAGACAAAACGATGTCTGATGATTCTTGGGAATTTTATCATTAGCACCATTTTGCCTGTTTCAGGCAGCGTTCATTCTTGAGCTTTTTCCTCTTTAACTTCACAGTCTAATTACATTTTTATTTTAAACTGCAGTTAGAATCAAAAGAAGGAATTCCTTGCAGTTCAAGTGTTCTTTTAAATAAAATAATTTCTGGTTACAATGCTCTTACTGCCAACAGTTTGAATTTGACTGTCACGGAAAAGCAGATAAACTAACAAATGCAAACACGAGTTAAGCCACAGAATTCTTTAAGGAGTCAAAGTATTTCTAATTCTTGGTCTATTTCCAGTACAAAGATAGCTTTGAAGTCAGATCGCTATTCATCACACCGTCTAAGGATGAATGTGTTCTTTCAAACTACTAAAATGAACATTTTCTTACCAATGAAACCCAGCTGAGAAAATTCCAGAATCATCCAATCTTCAGAAGCGAGCTGAAGCGCAAAGTTTTTTATTGTGCTGAAGTAATTCTGCTTGACAACGATGTCATCTTCAAGCTAGAAAAAGAGAGCAGTGATATCAACATCCATAAAAAACAGAAAAGTGATAGGAGAAAACACTGCTAGGAAATAGTTATTTGTAATACACTGCTAACACATACCCATATATTTTTAATGCAAGCACTGCTATAAAGCCTCAGCTCTACAGACAAGAATAAATATTTTAGGGTTCATCGTCCATCAGTGGAGAATTAATCCAGAATCTTCCTGTAATAAAACGCCATGAATACATCTCAACATAATGCACATGTTAAGTAGGTAGTAACATCACACAGCTTTTCTAGCTTCTATCTACAGAAAAGAACTATTCATTAAATAATTCCAGATTAAGCGACACCATCAGGACATTACATGAAGAACAAATAGAATTTTTATATTATTTCTATTTACTATTTACTGTTTTCTATTATTTACTCACTCCCTTGCTAGCACTGAAAGACTTTCCTCAAGAAGCTGAGATCTACAGAGGCAGGACTCACTTCTCCATTTCCTGACTTCAGCTGTCAAACAGAAGAGCAGGTGCATAGTCCAGCCTTGCCCAGACAGCACAACTTCCAAGATGTTGTGCTGCAATTCCTTTACTGCACATTAAGTGCAGGCTGTTGCATAAAGGATACTGCTTCTCCTGTTCTAACTCCTAGAGCATTCACGCTCACCTCCTTGTGCTGGCACTAACGTTTGTGTGACTGCCTAGCTTCAAGCAGGCTGCCAATACAGCCCTCCCTGCACAGCTGCCAGGAGAACTCAGTCTCCAGCAGCTCTTAAAGAGCAGTCAGTTCGCTTTGGAAAAGCTGCATGAGCAGAGTGTTATACCCAAAGGATACAGTCCCAAAATCTACATGAAAATCCTAAGCACAGCTACTCACTAGATCTGCAACACTTGTAGGTAAGGCTTCTACTTTAATGCAAACAGGAACAATCCTGAGCCAAGTTAAACTTAATTCCTTATCTTGAAAACCTCTGGAAAAAAAAACCCTGTAGCTATACACAAAAGATTCTTGAGATCAAAGTGACACTGCACATGCTTTCAAGAGAAAGAAGAATAGATTTTAGTTCAGCTTCTGCTCAAGACTACGCTGGTGTCTTTTGCCTCAACTGCGAGTCATTTGGGGGAAAAAGAAAAAACAGTAGTTAAGCTGCCTGCATTCCTTCACTTTTTATGCTAAGCATCTTAAGATGAAAATCAATCACACGCAGTAAGTTGCTTTCTACTTCGAAGAGTGCCATTCACAAATTACTTCCTCAGATACCACAGCCCACATACTTATTGGCAAAATCACATTAACTCTTCTCTGTGTAGGTCCTTCTGTTGTGAGCACTGGCACAATTTTTGGAGATTCATTTAAAACCAAGAACAAAAACTTACCTGGATGTAATAAACTCCCTTTTTCTGGGCGTACATCATAAGAAAACAGTAATCCAAGTTTTGTTTTGTTCTCCATCTGAAAATCAATGACAAACTTAAGTACTATGGAAAAAGTTATTTCAGTACACACTAGCAATGCAAAGTAGATCTCACTATGAAGAATGACACACATTGGTGAAATATTAGGAAAAATGCTGTTGGCATCATTCCCTCGGGAAATCTGTCTGGGGGGAAAGGAAAAAAAAAAAAGCAACAAAGCCTTCTTGTTATGCTTTAATATAGACATAAAAACTGGTTTAAGTTGCCTCTGGTTCTGTGAAAGCTACCTTACATTTCTCTAAAACACATGTCCATTTTAAATAATAATTCAGTAGCAATATGTTTTACAACATATTTCAGGAAGAAAAACAGTAAACAACCTCTGTTTTCCTCCCAGAATTTAACATTGAAAGAATTCACTGAAGCTCAGCATTAAACTCAGATCACGCACAGAACAGCATACAGATACAAGGGCACTGAGAAGGACTCAGTGCTCTTTTAGCAGCCTGGCACTTCTGAGAATTACAGTAAGAAAACATTTAAAGAATCCACTTCCCACTTGTCAATTTATAAACAAGGAAAGTGTGGATGTGGGAGAGGATGAGAAAAAATCTAAAGGAAAACAACTCACCTCACTCTCTCTTTCGAGTCTCCAAATGTCTCTTTCAAGTTTGTCAAATCAGGATAGTACGTTGCAGGAGGGGCTATTACTTCCACCAACCCAGAATTGATCTCTGTAGAAAATCTGTCAGTAGAAACAGAGAGTCATACAAGCTATTTTGAGTTCTGGTTGTAACAACTACTCATTCAAACAAGGGATGGAAAGTAAGACAGTGTATACTGTTTCGCCTAACACCTTCTTTAGAATAGTGTAGGCACTTGATTAATAACCAGAATGTTAATTAGCTTCTAAGCACTTGATTTTTATTCCCTCACTAGAACCTAGTAATTTTCTTCTACAGTTCTCTTTGAACATATGGAATGCAAGGCAATAACACAGAAGTAACAAATTCCCATTAACATTAAACCAATTAAAGTCACTTAGAGCCCACAAAATCAATTTAAATTTGATTTATTTTAGATTTAACCAATTGAATAATCACCCCTTAATTTATCATTTAATACTTTTTTTTTTTTATTCAAACACAGAAATCCCCTCCCTAACCAAAAATGTACAATCTCATATTTCCATAACACTTCTTAGTATTTATCACAGCGTTACTTAGGAAAAACAACAAGCAAAGTCACCAATAAGCAAAGAAGTTCCTCATTAAAACTGCAACTTACTCTTTTTCCAGGCTCGCAACAACATTGTTAACGTAATCAAGATCGGTCTGGAAAAAAACAACAAGAAAAAAAACAATAAATAAAATACTTAACAGCTTTGCTGCTACACTTTATTAACGCAGCCATTTGAGGTAGCTGTACTTGACAATAAATTTCAGTGTGCAAGACATTTGAGTAATACAATTTCATGAATGATGCGTTCCTATGTTCTACATCTAGCAGGAGAAGAATTGTTAAGTAGACAGAATGGGATGACTTGCTTCATCTCTGCTATTAACAGATATTTCTAACATAACACTTGTTTTTTTCAGTTCGTGCTCTTAATGACAAAATGATCACACGGGTGTTTGTGTAGGAAGAATTTCACTGTATTGTTACACAATAATAAACCATATAAAAATATTACCAAGGAGAGCCTTCCGGCAAACAGGGCATTAAACACGCATTTATTTCATAAATACATCCCCTAAACTTTTATCAGTTTTAAGAAGAAGATTTGCAATCTATAAATCAGCAAAGATTCCGGTAGCTTGTGAGGATTCTGCAGAACATGTGCCTTTTGAATCCCGGAAACAAAGGAATAGCTCATACTTTCTGATCAATCTGTAATGCAGACTATCATTAAAAGATTATATACAGAGAGAATAAATCCCTCCCACATATTTCTATAGAACCCCGAATCCTGTTTGATAAAGGTTCTTACCCTTTGATCGTTCAAAACTGGAACGGTGATTTTTAAGTTATTTCATTTGTGTTGGTTTGTTGTTTTTTTTAACCCAACACATTGCCTGCCAGTCATGCACAGTTTTTGTAAAAGGACAGCAACGATGTTTTGTTGTCTGAATTTTTCCCCCCAAAAGCTGGTTGCAAGTACTACATACAAGAGTTAAAAGCATTTGTCATACTTTCCTTCATAAATACTTCCTTTGTAAGCACAATTCCTAGCCTTTTACAGGACAGCTGCTTGTTAGAACTTCTAAGATTTCTGCAAACTAAAACTCATCTTGCAACTAGTTCCACTCAAGCAGACCGAGGGCTGGATGGACCTTTATATATCATTAAGGACTTAGCGACACATGGCTTGCTCATGCATTGCTTATCACAGGAAGGTAGTCTAACCCTTAGAGTTAGGGTACTATGGTTAGGTTGGGGTTGGACTTGATCTTTGAGGTCTTTTCCAACCTGAGTAATTCTACGATTCTATCACCTATTTTTTTTTTTTAACTGTGTTTTTAATAGCTGCAAATCGTTATGCAAAGATACTTCAATACCCATTATAATATACTGAAACGCACTGTGTTTTTCTTTCCTTTTAAATATTAAAAATATAGATTATTTAGCCTCATATTAACAAGTGAAATATTTGTTAAACAATCCATAATCTAACTGCACTGGAAAAACATTTTTTAAATAGACACCAGAAACACAGTTCTCTTTTACACGGTATTCCAGACATTAAAATAAATGCCAAGTTACATCTTAACTGGAAGCATGTGCTTAGCTGCAAGCCTGTACATCAGTATAACCCTTCTCAAAACAGTTTTGTTCTGTTTTGTCCTAATACAGGATGGACCACAACCAGCAAAGAAAGTAAACATGGAATAAGAGTTCTCCCTTACTTCCACCTATTCTTCTGTGTTTCCTTCATGCACAAGTTTGATAATTTCCCAGTGAGAACAGCAGTTAAAACAGCTTTGCATTTAAGAGAAGTAGCCTGTAGACTTCCAACCATAATCTGTGCTACTGTCAAACAAAGTCAAGATGGGAAGTCAAGAAGTCCTATTCAAAGTCAATAGCTACATCAAAAGCAAGATAAAGAAAACACTACTATTCTTTTGATAGGTAACACCTTCTGAATCAACATTTCACCACATCAGAATAGTGCAAAAGGAGATGCCACTTTTAGAATGAAAAAAGATTGATTGGAAAGAGATGATAACATTTTTCATTAGCAAATGCATTATGTGGTGAGGAGCTGGAACAAGCTGCCCAGAGAGGCTGTGAATGCCCTGTCCCTGGAGGTGTTCAAGGCCAGGTTGGATGGGGCCCTGGGCAGCCTGGTCTAGTATTAGATATGGAGGTTGACAGCCCTGCACATGGCACGGGAGTTGGAGCTTCATGATCCTTGAGGTCCCTTCTATGATTCCATGAAAAGCATTACAAATACACTATATCCTGTGATTACTTCAATATAAATAATTGCATTTTTATCTACCAGCATCACTTGAGATTCAGAACCACAACTTCAACACCAAGCTCTTCCTCTGAGAATAAGCAAGCTGCACACCATCGTTCCACATATGAACTTCCAGAGGCAATTAGCTCCTCTCACTACCCAGCCTAACACTCAGTGGGATCTCTGCCAGTGCCCTTCAGCTGAATTCATGTGCCAGGAAGGTGGCACTTGTAAGTTATTTCACACAACCTCATCAACTAAATACGAGAACATGCAGTGAATTTGATCAAACTGCCACAGTGCCCAAGGGAAGAGTTAACTATGCAGAAGACTCTGCAGTGCAGTAATGGAAGGAAATCTGAAATAGTCAGATAATTGCTTGCACCTAAGGGTATTTCGACTCTATCAATAAATTTGGCCAGTAACTGAAGAGTGGTGGAAAAACCTATTATTGACCAAGATCTATTCCCTGTTCTTGAGAAAGAAGGCTTCTACTGCCTTGTTAGAATAAGACTGAAGTCCTCTTTGCCAACCTGCAAGACATGAGAATGCTGCAAATAAGTATGAACTATGTATTATATAAGGAACAACACCCTTGTTTTCTCGGAGTACGTTAATGAGGACAAGATAAATCCAGATTAATCAAAAGGAAATCATCCATGAAAGAAAGTGCAACTGCTCTTCAGGCTCACAAAGATGACTGTCTGATAAATACCAGCTTGACTTTGGAACAGCTATGAAGAATATAAATTCTGGCTCGTGATATCAGTGCCATTTTCATCTACTGAAAGGAAATGCCACTGGTGATCCCAATCACAGCTGCACAATCTGTAAGACGACAGCAATGAATGCTTGTGCCTACTAAATCAGAAGGCATTACCACTCATTAGTAAAACTGTTCAAGTTGAAAATTAAATAATTCTTAGCAGTTTGGAACTTCAGAAAAGGAAGCAGAAATTAACATTTAAAGAACTGTTCTCTTTAAAAATTAAATGTCAAACAGCGAAAGGACACAGCCTAAGAGTTAATATTGCCAATGAATCATGAAGCCTCAAAAACAAATTTGTCTTGTTAGGTAGATTTCTCGGGACTAATGAAAGGCATAAACAGGACCTGTTGTTTCAATATCAGCAGTTGAAATCTTTCCTGTCCATTCTTTCTTTCTAGTCATATGAAATTACAGATTCCAGTGGAAGCAGGAATACGTGGAGAGAGAGACTCTACTTTTTCTACTTTTTTTCCAATATTCGTTAGCAGCAAGGTTCACTTAAGGCTCACTTAAAATACTGTCTTGATTTTAGATTTTGCCTCTTGATTTCATATAGAGGCATCCAGATTGCACCTGTATCACCACAAGATTAGAATCAATTCCAATCCTCATATGTAAGATCAAAACCAGTGAGTACGCACAGGAATGAAGATCAGTCGATGCAGAAGCAGAGCAAGTGCAGAAATAGCTTGCACTAAGCCACACACTAAATGAGACATAGTACAAACCAGAAGAAGCAAAAATAACCTTTGAGTTTGAACATCCAGACTGCATTCTAAAGCACAGGATCCCTGTCCCCTGTCTTATTTTCTCCTGATGGCAATTAATGTCAACACCTGGCCAGTTAATGCTTCATTTCAATATTAAATTCTCCAAGGGATGGAAAAAGAAGTCTTAAGAAAAAGTAGAACATGAGGGAATGCCAGGATACCACACACCAGCCACTGAGCAGCTTGATCCAGAGGAAGGCACTCCTGCCCACAGCAACCACAGCAGGGGGAATGGGCAGGGGGGGGTTAGAACTACATGATTTTAAGGTCTCTTCCAACTCAAATCATTCTGCAGTTCTTTCCAATTCTATGATTCTCTTCTTCTGAAAGAATGACTTGCCAAGCTTGATTTCCCCCCCCCCCCCCCCCCAAGCTGTAATTTTCAAGATGCACATTGAAATACTACATAAAATGCACAGATTTATAGTAGATCATCATAGTATCATAGTATCATAGTATCGTGCGAGTTGGAAGGGACCTTAGAGATCATCGAGTCCAACTCCCGGGATTCGAGCCCTCTGTGTAGCAGAGCGGCACTTCTACCCCCTGCTCCACAGGGGGGGATTCGAACCCGGGCCCCCTGGTGTTGCAAACGGGAATTCTACCGCTGCGCCACCGGAGGCACACTAGATTACTCTGCTTTGAGCAGAGCTCCTTTCAATCTCAGTGATTCTGTGAGCATCACATCTTGCCTCATCGGACCAAACATCTGTTCGGATTTAATTTCTATTTTGGTAGCCCATAAGAGTCGGTTTTAGGAAGGGAAGTGCAGACAGAAGCAAAGATGGCACCAAAACTTCAAAGACTTTTTCGTGGGCTGCTGGGAAATGAAGTTAAGCTACCAATCCTACAAATTCAAAAAGAGAAGCTTCAGGGAATACTGGGAAGATTTCATATATATCAGCTATACCGCATATTCTAAATAATGTGCCTTATCTCACTCATCAAATCGCTCAGATTTTAGTTCTTAAATGACATCTAGCAGAAATCAGCCTGAACTTATCCAAGAACGCCTTTCCCCTTGAAAAAGAAAAAATATTCTCAGGGAAACAACCACGCTAATTTGCAAGAAGTGGTAATCTCATTGTTTATCCATTACAACAATGTCATTTGAACTTTCATCATTCTTGTAGAACACGGGCGGAATAATTTAAGGGTATTTTAAATAATTACGAGCAATGCAAAATTTAACAGCCTCCAGAAAAGATGAAGTAAATCTACGTTCAACTTGAAATGCTGAAAGCACATATGAATATAATTACCCATACTCAAGGCCTTAAAATTCACGCAGAAAAAAAATCAGACACTAAAATGGCACTTAAACAAATTTTTAGAGATTCGAGCCATGAAAAGGCCCTCAGGATTAGAAGTAAAGCAGTGGTTTCTAATGGTTGCAACAGTGTAAGTACAAAAGCAAAGCCTGTGGAAAAAGGTAATAGTATCTGTCAAAATTCAACCTATACATGTGAAAAAGATAATTTTCACAAATGCAGTGTCTGCTTTCAGATCTTAAGCAGCAATTTCAAGTTAAACACAGGAAACATGAAAACCAGGCACAGCTCAAAATGGAGAAAAAAATACTGTCATAAAATAGTCTGCTAATGTTAACTAAACAAAAAGGAGCCTCTGGGTACTACACAAGCTAATTACTTTATCCTTCCCGTACTCAGAGCCCTCATCCTAACACAGGTAAGAAATACCTTTCTTCAGCTGCTTAAGCATTACACTCAAAGCAGTTCAGGACAAGATTTCACAACACAAAGCCTTGGCAGCAGCGTGAGAAATACAAGTTTACTCTTGCATCACTCCACTGTCATTTGTCCCTGTCCTTGCACCCTGTATGTCTGCTTCTCAGTCATGAAGGCACACATCCCTACAGGTTGTGCTGTCAACTGCCAAACCACAGAGAACAAGTTTAGCTTCTAAAAGGCCAGCCAGCAAGAAAACAAAAAAGAAAAATCATGGGACTAACAAAAACAGCACATTTAGATGGAAATAATATTAAGAATATATAGCCTTCAACTAGCTTTGTATATATTACAGATGAAGCCTAGTTTGTAGAGCCTGAAAGAAAGCAGAATACTTGGCTCGAAAACCTGGGGAAAATTCTTTGTGCCCTTAGGTGGGCCTGTAAATCGTGGAAAAGGTCTAGAAGGTCTGTTTTTCCAGACCTAGATAGGTAGTAGTTGTGTACAGCCAAAAGCACACTTCAATGCAGTGTTCCTCACTTAGAGGACAGATTGACTTTCTCCTCACTGTCTCTAAGTCAAAGCAGACCATGGTAGTAAAACTTGAGAACACCATCCAAAACTCACTGAAGTCAACTACTACTAAGCTTCTGAAATACACTCATTACAGCTACTTTTCATCTCACAAATATTTTAGATGCTACTGGGAAGTTTAGATACAACTCTATTAACACTGATGTTATCCAAAGAGAAAGACTGGATTGTTACTGTGACTCTAGCACATCTAAAAAGGACCTTGTAAAGAGAAGTATTTCAAGTCTAGAGCTTGAGAAAATAGCAGTCCTGAAATTCACCATTCTGCTGAGACACCAAATTTATCTGATGTTTATCTGACATTTTCTAGGTGCCAAAGAAGCTGAGATTACAATAGCAGTTTAAATACCTCAAATTCTAATTGATAGCCTGAGCTACCCCTCTAGATTTAGGAGCTATCATTATAAGTAGCAACTGTGTTCATCCTGAGCAGAGTTTTGAATTAGATGTCCAAAACAAAGACTATCTTTAAAATTACCTGGTGAAAATTATATAAATTTAGCACAACAGCCTTGTCTAGTTTCCACTTTTATTTAATATATACACATTCATACATGTATATATGTGTGTAAGTGTACGCTTATGCTAACACCTAGTGGTCTTTCTCCAGTGTGTGGTTAAATCATCTGAGGACTTGGAACACAATTCTCCAGCACTGCTCTGAAGTTTTCAATGATTAACAGAAAGAATGAAACATCTCTGTAGCCAGGACAATATCAATTTGTCTGAGCTGAGAGCAAGAGACAAAATACACTTTTATTTTCAGCCTATCAGGAGATAAATATATCAAAGAGATCTCGGATTCCAGACCACAGCTACAGAAGGTAAAAAAATACAGGCTTGCCTGTTCTGCAGATGTTTTCAATTTTGCATTCCAATGTCAATACTTGCAAATCATCTTTGGTAGGGTTTGTCCTGGTGTGTGCTGTCAGTGCTTTATTTGCTAAGGCTTTGTTCATACCAGTAACACAGGTGATGTGGTTTAACCCTGGCATGCAGTTCCGCACCACACAACTGCTCACTTACTCTTCCCACAATGGAATTTGGGAAAGGATTGGAAAGGTAACAATAAAAAAAGTCATGGGTTGAGATAAAGATGGTTTACCAGGTAAAGCAAAAGCTGTGCAAGAAAAGAAAAATGAATTAATTCACTACTACTTATCAGCAGGCAGATGTTTAGCTACTTCCAGGAAAACCAGGCTCACCACGTATTATCACTCTGTGGAACCTCCTGCAGATTCATTCCTCCAGCTTTTATTGCCGAGTATGTCCCCATACAGTACTTTGTTACTTTGTTGGGTGCTTGCATTGCACTGACCGAGCCACTAGAGAAACCTTGCCAAAAAATAATGCAAGATTCTCTACAAGAGGAAGACAGAGAAAACACTACTGAAGATTAACAACTTTTAATTTAGCAGCCACTGTTCACATAAACAGCTGACAGGGTAATAAGAGAAGATGTTTAAAGTTCAAATGTTTCTAGCCTAAGTGAGTTGTTCACATAAGAAAGAACAGAGTAAGACCAGAATAACTGATAGGCAAGAAAGGGAAGCGTACAGACTTGTGCTTCAACAATAAGTGGCTGCACAACAGCCCTACAGTTCTGCAATTCTGTGACAATCACTGCCCAATCAGACATAATCAGTAGCACACGACATTAGTAAAATACTTCTGCATGGTTATGAATTCTGATTTCTGAAATGAATCCCATATATATATATATATATATATATATATATATATATATATATATATATATTCTTGGTGAAATCAAGGGCTTCTAGCCTTTCCAATATACATTGATTACTGCTTGTGAAAACGTCTGTGCTGAGCACAGTCACTGACTAATGGAGCGGACTGGCAATCATTTCTGATCCATTTAGGGAAAGTCTAAGACACAGTTTCATTAAATTGGACCCATATATATATATATATATGTTGTTTGCATACCACAAAAGTATTTTCTCTCATCTTCAGTAGTGTACATGTCTTTTGTTCCACTGTGATGTGGATATTTCAAAACCAAGTTTCTCTTGTTATTTGCAATCCTTATGAAATAAAACTGCTTGGCAGTCACTTTAATTCGATGCTCATATTTTAAACACAGAGCCTACAGCTTAGTCAGAAAACAAGTTTTCACACAAAGCAAGTTTATGCGATATGAATTGTTTGTTTCAAATCATCTGAATGTGCTGCACAGTTAAGAGGAATAAAATGATTTTAAGTATAGACATATAAGAAATCATTCCTGCTTATCAGTCCTCCTAATGTATCCCCGCAAATTATTCTGCAATAAAATTATATTAACAGATTGGAGAACATAGACGTATGTCAGCTACTGGGACACTTGCACAGCTTTCTGTCAAGCAATTCTAGTAATTATTTAAATTGGTGATTAGATATCACGTCAACCAAGATATTTTAGAATTCCTTAAACTTTTAAGCATGGAAATTTACTGTGTATAATCACATTACTGAGAAATATCCATTCAGTAAATTAATATGCAGATATCTTCATAGCAACCATAATGAGCCTATATTTACTAGTTCATCTGTTTACACTGCTCATGCTGCTTGCAGAAGGTCATTAGCTGTAACTTTCAATTTGTTTTCCATGAAAAAAGTCAAATTTATAAGAAGGAAGTGAGATAGAACTGCTGAAAGAAAGAAATGAAGCATTGGAAGAACTTTCTTAGGGCGCTTAGCACCAAAGAGATTACAGTTTATAGCTATGTCTCTCAGCAATAGCTTATTCACACCGTCAATTCAACTTCTCAGATTGAATCAGCAAGAGAATACTTGTACCAGCCTTTCAAAATACCACTCTTCATACAGTTCTCTTGTAAAAGTATTTCTGTGAAGCCTAACTTTTCTTTGTTGTTGGTACAAGAGAAAGCAGAGATAGTAGTTCTAATCTTTTAAGTAAGATTCTATCACATCACAACCATTTTGCGCAGTCCTTAAATGGCACAAATGTTTAATGGAAGCCATATCATTTCTTCAGAAGCTTTTGGCCACCATCTTGCACAACTGGCAAAAGTTTCTATGGACTTTGAATAGCTTTCCTTAATGCACACATGTTAACGCTAGCAATAGTCTAATATCTTAGGCTAGGAAACCCCAGAGTCAAAGCTACATTAAAAGCAAAAGCGCTTAATTTTGTTCAAGTACAAACAGAAGTCCATGAGGGAACTAGGCTTCAAACAGCCATAGAAAATGCTTATTAAACCTATATATTACATCTTGCAGAAAGAAGCTGAGAAATACAGCAAAAAACATCCAAAAAAAACCACCACAGATTTCAGTTAAAGTATCTACTGTATCATATTATTCATTGGAAGAGTTTCCTGTAGCAATTACAGAACAGACTAGAAGATACTGAACTTAAAGAAATATAAAACAGTGATAGGAATAGTAAAATAGGTGAGAAAACTGAATGAAGAAAGAGAAATCTAAGGAAAGGAAAGGAATCTAAGGAAACTATCCAACTGAACGTTGTTTGAATTAGTTCATCAAAAAGGTCCAGACATACACTGTGCAGAATGGCCAGAAAATACTAATAGTAACCACCTGCATATAACTTCTCCAGCACCATTCTGAGGTAGGACTAAGCATGAGCATGAAGAGAATGGAAAGAAAACTCCCACCTGCACCACAGACTCAGCCATTATTTTGATGTCAAAGGAATTAGATTATTAGCCCATCTCAGTCACTATGTATAAACAAAAGAAGACATGCAAAATAAGCAGTTCAATATACCCATGCCCACTATTCCCTCCATAAACAGAAAAGGCTGGGCTCTTTGTGATCTTTCCTTCCGTAAAAAGGAGATGGAGAACACTCATCTGTTTCTGTTCCAAAGAAGAATGAGAGCTTCAGTTCCTGAAAGGAGTAGCACCTGTGATTAAAGGCAGGTTAGAAACTGTATAACAATATTTTTCCAGTGTTACCTCTCCTATAAAGACGACCATAACACAATCCAGTTTTTCTTCAGGGGACAACTTATCAATAAGGGAGTGGAGAGTTTCTGTAAGGTATGACTTGACTTTTCTTTTTACTGTAGGTATTCCCATTACAATGGAAACTGAAATCAAACAAAACAGAAATGTACTTTCAGTAATTCCACGCACAAGAACAAAATCAAAAAGCTCACTTTGTAATGAAGCATAACTTAATAAGTGCAAGGAGCTAAAAGACTGAGATAGCAGTAATTAAATATAGTTTTAAAATATACCACTGATCAACAGGAATGTGATTAACAGTCATCACAAATGCTCAGAGCAAGCACTGCAAAAAAACCCCACACAATCCCAGATATACCAGGCTACTACGTAGGTAACAATCATCAACCATGGTATTAATCATGTAAAGCTGCACCAAGAGTTACAGAGCAATTAACCTTTATAGCTTAACTTTCCTGTTGGAAGAGCCATTTTTCACAACTCACCTATTTAACTTCTCAGAAGTCTTTTTAAAATGGCTCTGCTGATTTTGGCAGTGACCAGCAGAGGTGAAGACAGTAAAATTAATTTAACTCAATTTTCTCCTTTTTAATTAAATAAACCTGACTCCAACTTCTGTTTAGTAATTTGAGACTTCTGTCATAGATTCCCAACAGGATATAACACAGGCTTCACTTAGAACAATAAAGAACAAGAGCATTTGCCTTCCCAGGTAACAACACTGAAACAAATGATGTTTATAGTCAGAAAAATAACTCTATGGCTTGAGCTCACACATCTGACACACAGGCATGCCTTAAATCAAAAGAAGGAATGAAACTCATTGCAGTAATGGAAAAAAAAATACAGGCCGGGAGTAACTAATGTTTCTTTCAAAAGCAAGGGTAGTGAGGTTTTGATAAAAAGAGGTCTAGAGGATAAAACATGAGACCTTCCAATCAGAGAGGTAAGGATCCACCTTACTCGTGGCTGGAGACAAACAAACAATACTTCAAGGTTCATCAGCTTGGTTGGGCTTCACCCTACTTACTTTCTAGAGCTCCAAGAGTGGGATTGAATGGAACTATCCTAATGACCAAAATTAAGAACTTGTGAGGATTAAAAAGAAAAAGGGATCAACAGTAGAGCAACACAATATTGTTTTTTTCCCTCCAAGCAGTCTGCATTTTATTGATGCAGTTATCACAGTGTGTCCAACACTGAGTTATAACCAACACTAAAATAATTATATCTATGTATTTGTTACCACACAGATGGAAAAGATGAGAAGATATGCCCATTAGCAGATTAGAAACTGTAATATACTTGTGCTCCGTTCTCTTTTAGTTAGTTGTAAAACCTCATCCAAACTAAATGCTTCTTAAAGTGTACCTTAAGATGGGAAAGGGCATGACTGATATCATGCAGAAAAGACCAAAGCTGAAGACAAACTCCTTTCGTCATGGATTCAGTATGAATTCTAAGAGATATCAGTATGACAAGTTAAATAAGATGTCCTTGATCTACTAACTAATGCAGTAAATTGTACTACAAGAACTACAAAGCCCTCCAGACACAAAACATAAAATAAACATTTTATCAGCATACCTCCTGTCCTTCCAAGGCCAATCTGCACAGAAGGTTGAAGGCTTCCTTCATTTTTCAACAAATGAGGCAAATGGTAATAAATATTTGGCACTTGAAGAGATTTTTTACTTGTTAGTTCTTTTAGTAACTTCAGCGTCTCATCTGCGAACACATGGAATCAGTAGTGAGGAAAAACGAGCGTTGAAAAGTTTCATGCAGTGGTAAATCATAAAATTCCCAGCTCGATCCTAACTAAAAATAAAAAAGAAAACCAGAACAACGATGCATTTTACTGAGGCACTGTAGTTTGTATAAAAGAAATTATTTTAATTTTTAAAATAAACAATAGCCAAGATTAATTTCCTCCCTAACTCTGTAACAGATACATTCAATACTTAACTGATCACATAACACTTACAACATGTAATCACAGAAGAACGCTCCATTTGTTCAGCTTGCTTTGCAGGCTTTTCCCCCAGTGGATCAAAATGGAAAATGTTTATTTACCCAGTTCTTACTTGTGCTTACAGAAATCAACACAACGCAGCAACGCTACTACAAACGAATAATTCTTCAAAAACTGACCATCTTCAAAACATGTTGAAGAGATTTTACGGACAGACACAAAACAAAGTATTAAATATACAATTAAGATTTGGAGTATTTTTGGAGTAAAATAAATGCAAGCGTGAATTTAATTCAGTACAACAGACATTTTAAGACATGGCTGCCCAACCTCTTGGCTTTACTAGGCCGCATTTAGTGAAGAGACGCCATCTTGGGCCACATATAAGACATACAAGTATAGTTCAATTAACAACAAAACTTCCTTTTCTTTTTTTAATATCTGTAATTTAAAAATAAAAATAAAAAAAGGAACAAAACCCTAAAATGAGTGAGATATTTGACCTTGCTTTTGTGAAACTAATGCGTCATGTCCGGCTCAATAGCACAAACATTAATCAAACACATCACAAAACTAATTGAGAAGCACATCACGGGTTATTTTATACTTTCTGGAAGATGTCAAAAATTGCAAAATTTCTCAGCACTGCACTAGCATTGAGTATCTCCTCTGTAGTATAAGTTTTAACTCAGTAGATTATTTTAGTAAATAGCGCAAGCCCCAGTTTAATTAATAAAGGAGAAAACTTGTATGTCTTCCTAACAGAAAACACATCTTCACAGGCACACACACCCTGCGGGTAGGTTGAAATATTACTATCAATCAGTGATCCCTGCACAAGCACACGTAATATACACAGGTTTTGGTTCGATCAAGTGTGTGTTGTGGGCAATGAGAGGCAGAGTTAGCACTGCATCATGCCCTCCCCCCACAGCAATCAGTTGTCACCTACACAGTCTCTGCTCAAGCTACATGCAGTCAACTCCTGAAAAATTTCACTAAAAGTCACATCATAATGTTAAACGTGTACAACCTTGTGGGGCCACATTACTAGATGACCAGGACCACACGTGGCCCACAGGCCAAGGTCTGGAAATGCCTGATTTACAGTATCTCTTACTCATTCTCCAGCACACTGTCTCCCAGAATGTCCAGGCGGTTCTCACAAAGCTGTCAAGAATAGTTATCCCTGCTGTGTTGTGTGTTAATTTTCTTACATCGAGTGTGAAAACAAGTCTCATTCCAAACAAGCAGTACGATAGCACGTGGACCTTTGCTAGGTCATAAGTCCCACAATAACAAGTTGTCAGAAACTGGAGTCAAGGTTCCCAAGAAAATCTGAGTTGTGCTGGAATGCTTAAAGTAATTCCATCAATGTCACTACTCTCAGTTTCTAAGCATAACTTCAGTTAAAAAACAGAAGGTCTGGGTGTTGATTAATTTTTGCTGTTGGTGGGCTGTTCTGTTCTTTTGGTGTTTTGGGGGTTGGTTTTGTAGGGATGTACGAGACTAAATTCCTGACATCTTATAAGCTTGAAAATGCCTTTGCAGACAGATACCTTCAGCAGAGATGATACTTCTGATAGAATCCAGTAAAACTAGGTTTTGCATTTTCTGCTAGCATTTCTTTTTGCTTTAACTGCAGAAGCTGGACTAAAAATTTCCTCAAAACGTGACAGTTTTTTGTATGAATGAGTACCCATTTCTAGAAAGTAATCTGAAATTGTTCCAAGTTCAAAGGCAGAAAACAGCATGAAGTATACTTGTACTTAAGTACATTAAACTTAGTAACCTCTATCTAATCCTACAATGTGAGAACAAAAGCACAGAAAGTCAGACATCAGCTGACTTAAAATCATGGCTCCACGTGGGGAAAAATACAACAAAAATAACACTGGATGCTAGGATGCTCCGTAGGCAGTTGGGATCCAGAGATAAAACAGAAAAAACCTATCAGTAACTCCAGTTGCATCAGCAAATATTGCTTATAATGAAGCTGATTCATTTTTAGAAATAAATTAATCACAAATCCAATATTAAGTTTACATGACTTCCTCTATAGTTGTTAACAAACAAGGATGCACATGTAACAGGAAGACAAGACTCACAAGACAAGTCCATACTGCTTCTGGAGACCTATGGAACTAAAAAGGTTCAGGCCATATAGCGTATGAGCAATTCTTACCAATATCAGAACAAAGTCTGATATTATCATAACCACTGTATAATTATAATCCTCATAAATTAAAAAGAAAGAAAGAAAAACAACTATAGGAACTGGTAAGCCATAGCACAAACGCAAATAGGTAACAGATTTAAAATCCTTTATCCAATGCTTTGCCTTATCCCCCGCCTCATTAGGCCAGCACAGTGACATTTCTGCAAATTAAGAAACCAAACCTCTACCCAAAAAACTTACATTTGCTATTCACTTTCAATCTAGAAAAATCAGAGCAAGTAAAGCAATTACAGCCTGATCTTAAAAGGTACCTTCAATAATCTGAGCAGCGTGAAGGTGCTCCCTTACAATGCCAAACACAGCCCTTAGTAAACCTGAGTATCAGACTCAGAAATGGACTTAGAAAATATGCCAGTCTCTACCAGTTTATTTAACCACTTGTTGTTTAAAAGGTACATTCTGCAAATTACAACCAATAATTACTATGGCCTGTATGTTTGTTTTTTTAATAACCCAGCAAATTTTTAAACTTACTTTAATTGCTTCAAGCTCATCCTTTTCTTAGAGCGCTCTCTCACCTTTCCCTTCAAGCTCTATTTAAAGAGTCTGGTGAGTTGTTGTCAAAATATTCCAAAGTACGTATTGCGTATATATTCAGTCCCTAAACTCCTAAGGAAGAAGAGTGGCTGGCTCATCAAGAATAGAAAATGGAAAGAGAAAACCAGCCAGCAGATACAATTCATTTCATAGATTCGTTATTCATACTGCTGAACTGCTTCACTCAGCTTTCCTGGCATTCAATTTCTTACTCTACAGTAACAAAGATCTTAATAGTCCAGAGTTATAAAAATAGCTCAATCACATTATGTACCTGAAAAATTATTCAGTGCATTCTTACTTCCATTTGTTTCTGCTACAGCACGCCTGAACTGCTCCAGGATAGCATTCAGCTCCGAAGAGCGTTGTAGAGTCCGGTGCTCAGCGATACGAAGACGTTCCTTCAAAGCATGAAATTCCCGCTGATATGCAATCAACTTTTCTAGAGAGAAAAAAAGATGATGCTGGTTATTTTGGGCAACAAATACCTACAAAGAGCTCTAACAAGGGATAAAGACTGCTCAGCATCTGAAATAGAGCCACCGAGGACACAGCCCAGCACAGTCCCACCCAAGTGCTTACACAAGATACAGAGGGAAGAGTGAACAATAGCAGACAAGGATGCCAGGTGAGCACTGAGGGGCATATGCTCCCCACCACAGCCTCCATTACTCAGCATTGTAAGACAACTCTGAATCCTTTTTTTTTTTTTTTTTTTTTCTTGAGCAGATGCCCCCAAACCCTTTTTCTTAAGAAGTGTAATGGCAGCAGAGTCTTATAAAAGCACAGGTTACGTCTTTTGAAAGCCCTCTCTGTATACTTTGCAAGAATGACTGAAATAAATGCATGTCTCCTTTAAAAGGGGATCAAAAGGAAGAGGGAAATACCAAACCTCACTTGTTCATTTCTTGATTATGCTCTTGCCACCCACAGTAAGCATCCCTGCTCTATCCCTGTTTCATCCTACCTCGCATTTCCCCAGATCTTTCTGCTTACTATCACCACTCTCCTTCAGCCAATCTACAGGTACTGGAGTATCTTAAGCTACTTTGTTTCTCATCATTGCTATTCCAACCACGCACTTACAATCTGTAGATGCACTGGTTTTGTTACCTATCGATTCTTAGTACTGCAGCGGTAGTGAAGAAGCTTTAAAAGCAATTTCTATCTCTTCCTGTTGTCGAATTACAGGATTGTGTGGAATAATTACAGAATTACAGATTTCCCTTGCTAATAATGTTACAGTTCCTCCAACTCCTTTCAATTCCCTTTTTATTTTGTAGTTGGGATGTACTGTTCTGATTACAATTTGAAAGCATTATTAGGTAAAATGCCCCACGTTTAAAAGATGGAAAATTAAAAACATAGGTTGCTACTTCTCGAAAACATTTCTTTTGCCAGATTTCTTTTTTTCATTAAAGCCAAACGATTATTGCCTTTGCACCAACAAACCCAGAACACAGTAATGCTTCTGCACAACACGGTGCTAGACACACCACATGCAGACAACTTCCAGACTGCTGCTTGAAATGGGACTTGTTGCTTTACTCAGCAACATTGAGATGGACAAGAAAGTTTTCTGGAGTTTCTGGCAGGAAGGACATTCTTACTCGCCAATGATAACCCCTCCTCCCCATAAATAAATAATCAAAGATAGCTTGGAGCCATGTCTACAAGTTACAGTAAAGATACAAAACATTTTAGCACCTAAACAAAAAATGGTATTTCATTAGCGTAGATGCCATACTCAAGCACATAGACTGGTATCACTCCCAAAAATGAATGATGGCAGCTTACCTAGATTCTTGGTAATTTCTATCTGGAAAGAATAGAATGGAAGCACATGCAAGGCTTATTGAGGGTTTCCATAGCAGTGGGCAGTCTCAGAAGCAACAAGACCATCAGGTCTCTCCTGTCATCTTTCTCTATTATACAAATAGCAGACAACCTTTAGCAGTGAAACTCTTCCTACTTCTTCTAAAAGCAGGAATCTTTCTGTGGCAGAGTCTGCATTCCTCCAGGGAAAACAGAGAGAACCCTACGGTTCAGATGATCACCTCAACGTGAATTCACACCCTCCCTCATTGAAAGACAAATTCTTGGCAGAGATCAGTGCTCTTTGTACACTTACTACAAGGTAGCATCTACCTCCTTAGTTCATGTAGGTAGTAAGAAGATGGCAGTTACAGGGCTCTTGTAATTTCACGGCAAACTGAAAGTCACAGTCATAAAACCACATGAAACACTGAAGCCAAGTGAAAAAGAACTCCTGTCGTATGAAGAAATGAAAATCGTAATTTTGCATTAAGAGCTATCAATAAAAATCCCTTACTGAGGAGAGAATACTTTCAAAGGAGGTAGTTGTTAAACCATCTTTAACTTCCAATTTATATATCAAAAATAATAAAAAATAAATAAAAATAATAATTTTTAAAAAGGAAATTAGTCATTTTCTTTTTAATGCAATTTAAAATAATACACGCCAAAGTTGACCTGAAGGAACAGTATGAAGCTGCATAAGTTAGGGGTCAGGTTAGGGATTAAGAAAAGGCTCTTCAGCAGAGGGGGCTGGGCATGGAACAGGATGCATAGGACAGTGGGCACAGCCCTGGAGCGGGTGTTCAACGAGTGTTTGGACACCACCCTCCAACACAGAGTTTGAATTCCGGGTAGACCTCTGTGGAACCAGGAGCTGGACTCAATCATCCCTTGTGGGTCCAACTCAGAATATTCTACGTTTCTGTGATCCTACGCTACTAACTCTTATTTTCATGACATACTACAGCACTTCCTGAACAAAGACCGTCAAGAATGTAGGCTCCTAACTGTGGTACTGTGAAACTGATCCCAACAGAACACGTATCCAGTTGTTCAGTTCTGGGGCTCCAAATGAGCAGTACTGGTACTACATTTATATTACTTCAGACCTAAAAAGTGAACACCTTTAAGAAATACTAATTCACTGGTCCAAACTAGACAGCTTCTTACCTCTTCAACCAGACACATCTGGGTTAAGGAGACTGCTCTAAAAGATACATAAACTCCTGAAAGTCATCCTTTAAAAATATATAACTGCCTTTTGTTAGGTCACAATATTATTCAACCAAAAATGCTAAAAATAAGTACAGCCGTAATTTTAAGTTCACTAACCTGCAAGCATTTTGCTAGTTGCTCATGTGAAATCAAGTAAAAATTGTTGTTTGCAAGAACTGAGGCCATTTAAAATACCCACATCTCTAATACTACTAATACTTTCAGATTTATTTTCCTTTTCATATACTTGGATATTAATGTGTCACCTCGTGTTCTAGTATCATATTATTGTTCTATAATACCATTATCTGTACTTAGAAATAAAATAAATTTGTGACTACTTAACAGTTTCTTTTATACCTTTATCATACTTGGAGTAATTCAAAACACTGATTAACTACTCAAATACTTATTTAAAATAACATTAAAAATACAAGCACCACAACAACAGCAACATCAAATTTGACCTTGTTCTAAAAGGCACTTGTAAAGAAGAAAACACAAAATGGCTCTTCCAAAAATAGCAATCATTGCCTCTACCTGACTAGAAAAGTGAATGTCCCTTAAGGCAGTGGAAGCATCCAAATACTCAAACTCTGAAAGAAAAAGCGGTGTCCTGCTGGAGTCAGTACCAGTGCTCTTTAGTATCATCATCAGTAACATCAACAGTGGGACCAAGAGAACCCTCTACAAGTTTTCAGATGACATCAAGCTGTGTAGTTAGTGCACATCCAAGGGATGGGATGTCACCCAGAGAGACCTGGACAGGCTTAGCAGTGGGCACAGATGAACCTCATGAGGTTCAACAAAGCCAAGTGCAAGGTCTTGCACCTGGGTCATGGCAACCCCTGCTATCAGTACAAGCTGGGGGATGTAAGGATGGAGCACAGCCCTGCTGAAAAGGACTTACAGGTACTGGTGGATGACATGCTGGACATGAGCCAGCCATGTGCTCCCACAGCACAGAAAGCCAGTCCTACCCTGAGCTGCTTCAAAAGTGTGGTCAGCAGGGTGAAGGAGGTGATCCTGCCCCTCTACTCTGTGCTGAGACCTCACCTGGAGTACTGCATCCTGATGTGGAGTTCTCAATACAGGACTCAATACAGAACTCAATACGTGGACCTGTTGGAGTGTGTCCAGAGGAGGGCACAAAAACAGTCCAAGGGATGGAACACCTCCCCTATGAGGTCAGGCTGAGAGAGCTCTCGGGAGATCTGGGAGCGGCTTTTCAGTATCTAAAGGGAGGCTATAAGAATGAAGGGGATGGACATTTTTAAATTTGTTTTATTTACATATATACATACATGCATATGTATATATGTAAACATGTACATATTTACTTATATATTTTTAAACACGATAAGGCACTGCCACATGTTGCCCAGAAAGATGGTGGATACTCCATCCCAGAAGACATCCAAGGTCAGGCTGGACATGGCTCTGAGCAACTTGATCTAGTTGTACGTGTCCTTATTCATTTCAGAGGTGCTGGACTAGATGACCTTTAAGTGGCCCTTCCAATTCAAAAGCTTCTATGGTTCTATGAAAATAACTGCATCAAATGTCATTCTTAAGTACTAAGGCACAAGCCTACAAAACTAACATCAAGGTCTTATTTTTATTTAAACTTTGACTTAGCTCAAGTTTGGTATATCCATATTTCCTCCTTCCACACTCCAAAATACAAATTCATTTGAAAGCTTTTTTCCTCAGTTTATGCAAATATCATTAATATATTTCCATTATAAAATGTGGACTTTGAGAGGAACACACGTTACTGTGTTATACAGAAGTCTCATTTGTATTTTAAACCTCACTTCTTTCCTCACAAGGAAAATCAAAATCTGCAAATGACTGTACAAGCTTATCTGGAAATTCAAGGCAGCCTTTCTGAAATGTTTATGTATGATACTTGCAAATATCACACACAAAGAAGTCAATAGTGTAGCATTCAAACCACATTTGACCATTTAATGTTTTATTGCTCAAAGATTTCTCTAAAACTTAAAGAAACTGATCTTTTGTCAAAAAGAATAAAACTACTTTTTCTATAGCTCCTATGTTGAAAAGAGAAATCATAGAATCACAGAATTACCCAGGTTGGAAAAGACCTTGAAGATCATCAAGTCCAACCGCAGCCTACCCTGAAATACTGAATATAAAATCATGAAAGAAACAGTCTCAGAGATCAGCAATTACTGTCACAAAAATATATATATATTTGTGTTTCCACAACATTATGAATAACTTTTCTTCTGCTGAACCCAGGATAATTTAACAAAACAGAGGAAGGGAATCAGACAGTAAGTTACTGGCTTTACATAGCTGATGGAAGAACCCCAAAACATATCTGATCTCCACAAATATAAAACACCCCTCTTCAACAGCAATGGTAGCAAACATCAAACATTCTGTCTCCAAAGATTTCAGCACAATCAATTTTGTTTTAGAATTATTAACTTCTTGTTTCAGTGTAAAACAGTATATTTTTCCATACTTGACTCTGGAAGTCAAAAAGATCAAACAAAACCAACCTGCCTTCATGCTCCAAGTAAGAACAGTCTTCTTAAGAAATTACTTGAGAACTGAAAGCATTAATTCTCTTTTTCTTCTTAACTCTGGTACTTTCAGCAAAACCCCAGAAGCTAAAATCTAAATATTTTAGCTGGCTCGATGCTGTGCATTTCTTGGAAAATTAACACTATGTCAACTCATTCGGTAGTTTGTTCTCTCAATATTTTCTTTCACCTCTCATTACAAGATGTTCTCCTAAATACGCAAGCCTAGAATTTAGACCGGCTCACTTGAAAGATGATGCTGTATTTTGAATATTAAAAATTCAAGTCAAACTGATTCTATCAACTGTGAAGATTTGCATGTTTTTGACCAGAGATGAAATTTCAAATCTCAACCTGCTTTTCCTTCTTTGGGTTCTTTATGACTCTCCTATTACGCTACTGTGAGAAGTCACCCGCAAAGACATTACCCTAAGTAACTAACTCAATCCACTCTCCTTTTTGCTACACTCTTGATTACATCATTTGATTTACTCTGAACATTTAGACAGTTCATTAGCCAAGTTTTAAACCAGATGTCAAGTTTCTGAACTCATCATGGAGTTGCTGAATATCTTAGCATACATCTAGTTTCTTAGCTTTTGGTTTCTTAGAATTTGTGCACTTCAGCATGACTTCTAACAGCAAAGAGAGCTCTCCCTTAGATACCTTTCAATAAAGGTATCAAAGTAAAGGAATAAAGAAAAATATCCTACTGTTTGAATTTACAGAAGCATTTTGTGGATTATCTCAGCACAACAAAAATAGCATAAGTAGTCTGCACTGAGGGTAAATTACCTTTACCGTCAGAATATTTAGTGTATAGTAATTCCAAATGTAAAACATACTGAGCAACAAGATGGTACAAATATCCTATAAAAACAACATTGCAAACTTATGGATATTCAGCTTCAACGCTCTTAAAATGATCAACAGTTCTTAAGCAAAAAAAAGAGCTACCGAAAAACCTATGTTAGTTTTCATATTCAAAAAGATGTTCTAAAAGTGTTAGTGAGAAAACTATTTTGGGTGCATTTCTACACTGTCAGAGTGGAGTATGGACATCTGTGGAATAAGCACAATTCTGCTGTGTCTGCCTCTTTGTTCTGCAAAAACCCTTCAAAAAGGAAAGAGATGGGTCAGTATCAAAGAAGGAACCCAGTAGATACTGAACTTTCAATTACAGAACACGCTTGAAAACTGAACACTGAAACCTTCACACACACAAGAATCTTACACTGAAATTAAAACTGAACAGGAATATTGGTCAAGACATGAGTATTATTAAAGCAACAACCACTGAAAAACACTCCGCTAACTGTTAAGACGTCTTGAGGACTGCCTGGGTTCATCAAACATGTTGCAGATACAATTAAGTATTGCCAAGAGCATGCAAATACAAGACAGCCTTCATCTGTCTGTTAAAGCTGACTGACACAAAAATTCAGATTTTGCTCATTACCTTTGACAGTAGCAGAAGATATACATACACACACACACACACACACACACAAAACGTTGCATCAGAGAACAGAGATAGAAGCACTCCAAAAATCAGATGTTTAGTGACCCTCTGGAGGTATCTCTTTAAAAAAAAGAGTGAAAAAGCACACAAAATAAAAGGGGATTTTGTATTCCTGATAATCTCTGCAAAGTCTGACTCCACCTAGCCTTCAACAGGGATGCTATAATAGTCTGGGCCTCTAGTAGAAACAGTGCAACTCTGAGTAAGAACAAAATAAGCGTGGGTGCTGGGTAATAGGCTACCTCTTCTTATCCTTTGGTCATTTTTTTTCCCCATTTTTCCCCATCATTTTTTGCAGGGAACCAGGAAGGGGAAGACTGGAGAAAACAGAATTAAGAATTGCCTTCAAACCCTTACAACCCCCAAGGGTGTTTCAGCAATTCTATTAGTATTGTTGCTCTTCCTCAAAGAGAGTCATTTACTGTCTGCTAAAGGGAGCACAATCTGCAGCATAAAAAGCATCATGAAAGCTTCACAAGCCATTATTTGTCTTATCAATCAAGCAGGTTTACAAATATGTTAAATCACAGGCCACTTCCACAACTGGAAATAGAACAGACTGAACTAAGGTGACTGTATTTAAAAAAAAAAAAGAAAGCAAGAAAAAAGCAAGCTGTAATTTACTCAAGAGCTCTGTGGTGGTACAGCTGCATGTCTCCAAAGGCAGATGCATCAGACAACAACAGAAAGAAAAATCACAAAACGCTTTATGACCTTTCCATATCAACGGCAGGCAGCTGAATCTTCCTGCAATCAGATAGACACCCAGAATAACAGATCTGCCACCCAGAGAAAAGAACCAGCCACGGGCTTGGCATGCATAAAAGAAAGCAAGACAAGTACAGAAGGCATAGTTTTGTCACACTGTGGGCCTGATTTATATTTCCTGCTCTTACCAAACTGAACTCCTGAAACCTCGCAGCCTCTTTGTTCACTAAATGGGAACAGGAAGAATGACTGCCTTCTGACACAGCAACAAAAGGCTCTGGTTGGCAACAAAGCATTGCACGCAAATATTCAATTAGTAAAAACAAGTAAAAGCAGAAACAGCTACCTGGTGAGACAGGGTCCTTCCTCTATCCAAGACGGGAATATTCAAAACATTATTCAAATGAATAATGCCTCACTTGCAACAGTACTAAACTCAACAACATTTAAGCTTATGGCCTACCCTAGTGATAACCCTTTCAGTTTTCCTCTTCCAGCCCTAGGGGTCCCACTCATTAGCTCCTCACTCACAAGCAGGACAATCTCAGCATCCTAAAACTAAGACTACTTTCAGCTGAAGTGCTACAAATTCAAGGTTTCACAGCAAATGTTTCATGTTCTTTGCGCTCACACTTTAGAATCTGTGAGAAGACACCGTAGTAAATGCTAATTCAGGCACTTCAGTACTTAGTTACTCTACAGCTCATTTCTTCCATTAAAAATAAAACAGAAATGATTGTCATGGCAGTAGCAAGCTTCATACATTCCTATTATACTTGCAACAAGAATGATCAGTTTACAAGTTGATACGAACTACAAGGCTTAATGGAGAGCATCCACAGTGAGATCTGTACAAAGCCAATATGTGTATGAAAGGCATGTTACTCCTCGGTGAATTAGAAACTGGAATTGACCAGCACACTGACAAGATTTTTTTCTTAATAGCCAAACTAAATTTCTCCTTTTAGTTGAAAGCCACACCCCCTCATCCTGTTACCACCAGACTGCATAAAAATGCACTCTATCCTGCATGAAAGCTCCCTTATGGAAGGCCGCAGTGAGCACTACCTGGAGCCTTCTCCAAGCCAAACAAGCCTAACTCCCTCAGCCTTTCTTCATAGTAGAGGTGCTCTAGCTCTTTGATCATCTTTGTGGCCCTTCTGTGCATCAGCTCCAACAGCTCCACACCCTTGTGTTAGGAGCCCTAAGCCTAGAAACAGTATTTTGGGCGGGTTTTGCAAAATTTTAAAGCACATACAATTAGTTACTATTCGTGATGCCAAAATCCTGCTCTCACTGAGACTGTACAGCCATCCAGCATCCACAAAACAGCCAAGAAACACATAGTGACATTGGCTGAGGAAAATATGAGCCATAGCTTTCACTGCACTTTAGAAGTCTGGCTTCCAGAGTTCAGAAGATACTCACAAATCACACTTAAGTGCCACTCTCTCATATGTTTGGCTGAGGAATGAAACCAGTCATACGAGTATGGCCAAAAAGTTCCATCCACACTCAAAAGAGGTTGCAGAATCCAACTGTGCCAATTTGCTTATAAAAATGGCAAAATGTCATCACAATCTGATATAATGATCAGCAGTTAAAAACCGAGTATAGTTACAAATCATATTTGTACCCAAGAACGTCAAATTAAGTGATGGCCTAAGAAAGTCTTAATAAATAAATTAGCCCCCAAAATTAAATCTCAAGTGTGTTTATGAAGTAATTTTTGATCTCCTGTCTTAAAACTGCCTAAAATTTGTAAGATTGTGTCCTTGAAATGTTACAATATATTATCATGGATGACTGCTCCCTATAAGCTAATTAGCTTCCTTGTTCCTAATGTGAAATGAAAGCCTTTTATAAGCAAGTTATGATGAGTTACAAATCTGAGGCAGAAAAGTAATCAACCATGCAAATACAGAATAAAGCAGTACACTGTAAACGCTAAGAACAGACATGCTATAAATATAAGCTGTTAAGAAAATTGCTCAAGGTCAAATTTTATCAGTCCTATTTGAACGCTGTCCTGTGGGCCTTTTCAGTTAAGAGTTTGTGGCCTTACCTACATCAGACTGTTCTGTTACTCTGAGGGAATTAGAGATTGCATAATTGTTTTAAAAAAATACATAATAATTCATGATTTATGCAGCAGTCTTGTACGAAGACTTCAGAAAAACAAGAGGTCAATCATGCTCTTATCTCTAAGTCTTGTTACCCAACTGACAGTTCATTTCAGCAATCTTGTATTTCAATCTACCAAAACAATCAGGTAAAATTACTGCTTATTACCCTTGCTTTCCACACAGAAGTGTATTTATTAGGGCTAGAAATATTAAAAAATACGCTTATTCAAGCAACTTGCCCTGCAAAGAGCAGCTTATTTTTCCAGAGCAGCTTTTCCTAACTTAAAATAAATAACTCACCAATTCTAATTTCTTAACTTCTTTGTTGCAACTTGTTCACATATTGCACTTTAGGATCTGTATAAACAAATTACGGTTTTGCATTCTTTCTGATTTTAATGCACTAGCACAAGTCTGAAGTGTTTGCTTTAAAAATTTCAGGGCCGGATCCAATCAACATCCAGATAGGTTTGTTTAAACATTCCTTTGCAGCAGGAGCTGGCGTTGTTTTTACTAACATTTTTAAAGCAACCTGAATATAATCATTTGTAATATCACCTGGAAAGACCTTGTTACTTTGAAATGCAAATTTCAGAACTAATTTACTTGTAAACATTTTTTTGACAAAGTAAGAAACCCTGCTTCTTCAGAGATGCCACTTACACAAAGCAGAGAAGCAACAGAGTAAAACAGCTGAGGCTCTTGGAATCTGCTTCCCGCATTAAAAATAATAATAATAAGCTCGTTTTTTAAAAAGAAATCAGCCAAACTAGAATTGTAACAGTGAAAAGGTTTATACTTAAGGGGTATTTTAAAAGCTGGATAGAGCAGCTAAGAAGAGTTTTAAATGTCTCAATCTCTTTGACTCTGTATATAAATCACTAAATACAAAAAAGGTCAATTTAGGAGATTTCCCATACAGGTGTAAGAATATCGATGACACCAGTCTACACTCTTACAGAGGGTCTGCCATTACTTTAAACACAAGGAATAGAAAGAATAACGTATCAGAAAATTCAGACTCCCATGACTAAAGAGGTCAAGTCAGCAGAAGCATATGGTGCTCTGTCTGTGCATTGGCTTCAGACAATAAGGATAATTAAACACATGATTTGTCTGAGAAGAGCTACTGGCAGCACAGGAGCTGGGCTTCTTTTAAACAGAAAGAATAATTAGCTACAGTGATGGCAAAAAAAAATATATTCACATTTGCAATTGCTTTGTCCCGACCTAAATGTTAACCTAACTAGCATTCAGTCTTCTTTGCCTAGTAAACAACACTGCCCAGGTCTTCACAAACAAATATAATCCTCGGAACTTTTTAGGTTCCAACTTTTATGTTGTTGGTTCTGGTTTTTGTTGTTGTTTTTTTTTAACTCCATGTGATCAGAAGCACTTTCAACTCTGTCAGATCTTCTTTAAAGGGAAGGTCACTGAAATCATATGCTAAATCAGTCCCGCAATAAGTAACCAGTGTTTAACATATCCCTAAACTGTGCAGAAACAGTAAGAATAAATATGAGCTTCACATATTCTAATACCAAAAGCAAAGCAGATCAAGAAAAAAAGAACACAAAAACTCTAATTTCTGCTGTAGATATACTTAGCACAAAATGTTCATTTTAGGATATTAATAAAAGAGCTCAGGTGAGCATGTAATCCAATGGGTTTGTGTCATTTGGGTATTCTTTACAGTGTCTGGGGAAAAAAAAAAAAAAGCATTATCTTTCAACATCCTTCATAAAAACTCTACCTCTTGTCTCTGCACAAGACTCCAAGTGTGGCTTTCTAACAATCTGTGAGATACTTGATATTGATATATTGATATTACATCGTAACTCCTAAAATTAACCCTGATGCAAAACTGCCAATTCTCACCTGATATAAATGAAGAGAGACACTTCTTTCACCTGGAGTACACAGAAAGATCTGCTGAGAGCGTAAACAAGAGTAACTACTTTCCTTTAGGTAATTCAACCCCTTTCAGTCAGCTCTACTAGAAGTGATCATCTGTGACATCTCACGTTCCTCCGCAGAACTCAATCACCTGTTCATTGAAAGTAGCTGACAAAACAAGTAGATAACTCTATGTTCTATAATACTTAAATCCACATGCTACTGAGAGGTCTCACATTCATGGAGCATTGTCATTTGTTTTTATATAAAGTATATATACATAACAAATACCTATTTTTTTCCTTACACACCTTTTTATGAAGGCACCAAAGTTCCAATTTAATTTGCTAAAAAGAGTGTTCTCTACCACAGTAGAATTCATGAAAGTGGAGTCATTGATTTTCATGTGATGGACTTGACTGGAAAAGGGATTTGAAAGAGTAAAAAAAATAGTCTTCACAAAGGTTCACAGGGAAACCATTTTGTTGTGCCTTTATTACCCAAACCAGCGTGCACAAACAATAAGCCAATTCTCCAAATCAATTAGGATCAGAGAAAGCTTGACCAGTTACCTGCCACTCACACCTTGGTAACAACAGCCACTCATTAACTGAATCCACTTTTTTTTCTTTACGTCCTTTTGCACAAAGTTATTAACTGCATTTTAAAATTAAACAGACTGAGTTTTAGTCAAAGGTTATGCATAACTCCCAGTATTTATGATGTAACTCATACTGAAAATCTCAAAAAAAGCAAAACAACAAACATCTAATCTGAAATGAGTTTGTTTTTCCCTTCCTCAGCTCTGGCTGCATGAGTAAATCGTGCTGTTAACAGCACCACACCATTAACTACACAGCTGGAGCCAAAGCCACAGCCAGTGCTTCCCATGGTGACCTGTGCTGAGGTACAACCCAATTCAAAGGATGAAATAAAGGATTCTTGGTTAAGAACTGAGAATAAGGTGCAAGTCCTCTTTGTTCTGGAATACCCACATTTTTTAAATAACTATAATTAGGAGAATATTGATGAAAGACTTAAATACTACTTAGCGGGGGCACTACAATACACACAGATAAGGTTTTACTTGGAAAAACACAGAATTGGGTACCCTGGTTTAGAGATGATAATCACACTAACCTCTCTGCAACTGTGAGCACTGGTGTAGCTCAAGCCTATAATTATGGCATTAGAGCAATTAAAAATTCAACCCTAGCTGGACACTAAGATTCAGTCTAACCTCAATTCTATCATGGAATCAGTGCAGTGGACTTAACTTCCACGTGATTAAAAACAAAATAAGCACAAGGTTAAGACTCCTGGTGGGGCAGGAGGGATATATTCAATTTTACGTCACCTAGACATAGAACACGACGTATTTCAACAGATCAGAATGTCAACCACAGCAAATGGAACTGCAAACACAAGGTTAGAGAAGATGCTGTTTGGTTTCTAATTCAACTTGGTTAAAGCCATTGGAATTCATTTCATGAATAAGAGGCAGAAAGATTCTGCTTTTCACCAAAAAATAAAAAAAATCACCAAAACATTCAGAAAAATCAACATTTTGGTTTAACTGTCCCAAATCTATTTGTTAATTATTATGTGTTAATTATTGTTAACTATTTTGCCATTACACTACCCTTTCTCAGTATTATTCACTGTTAGTTTGCTATGCTACAACGCCCCAGCCAACTGTGGCTCCTTTTATACTTCAAATGAGGGAAGATTCGAGTAGGACTATAGCTTTCATATCGGTCTCTTCTAAAACAAGGAACCAAAGACCTTGTGGAAGATCTTGCTCAGGGCAGGAATTACCCTGGCAGAAGTATATCAGGTGGCTATGAACTACACCTTAATAAAATTGAACAGAAATAGAATATTTCAATCTCCTGTTATGGGAAAGATTTTGTTGTTGTTGTTCTGTTGTGTGGTGTGTGTGTGTTTTTTTTTTCCCCCAAGAGAGTCTTTTTGCATTACAAACACAGTGGATATAAAGTTGCATTTTATTTTTGAAAGATGCAAATCGATACATCCATAGGGTAGAAATGTTATTAAGTGTCTCATCGCTTTTAATGCCAGCGTTCAACACACAAAAGCAATCTGCTGTGCCACTTTTAATCTGTGATAATGAAAAGCAGAGCCAATTGCATCAGCCACCAACCTACAGTTTCCCTTACACACCATAATGGGAATAGCCTCACCGTCAGCCTCCTACGGTTAAACTTCCTTTGAAAAAAGTATCTGTAACTCCTCAAACAGCAGCAGTTTATCCTACGATCTGAAGCTGCATTTAACCAGCAGCATCGTGAACCATCAAGAAAAACAACATTCATAATTTATGTGCAAACATCTGCTTGAGTCTTAAATGTAACAGCGCTCCTCACCTTGCGCTCCAGTGACTGTGTGTGACTGGTGAGAGACAAGACTGCAGGGTGGGGAGGGAACACCCAAACCCCAACTGCAGCCACACAAGCTCCACACATTTGTTTTCCTATCACTGTTTCCACAGCTTCTCACTCCAGGGAGAGGAACCCCAGTGGGCCAAGCTCCTCCCAAGACTCCCTTCTAAACCCTAGAATCCTCATTCCTGCCCATGGAGTACCAGCCTTCTGCCCTTGGTCCTGTACTGACACACAGCTCCTCATGTTGTCCCTCAGGGATGGCTTGCACACAGTAACAGCATCTGCCTTTCAACACTAGCTAGGCCAAAGGAGCTGCAAGGACATCACAGCTCTTTTAAAGGTCAACGACAGCCATCCTTTCTTTGTTACCTGAGTCAATAGTTTATCACCGACTTCACTGGTGAACAGCTTAGACACGGTACTACTTGTAATGAGACACTGATTATAAGGATGTGTTACAAATGTTCTACTCTCTGTTTTTTTTCTTTCTCTTTTTGCTACACGGGTGGAAACTCAGCCTCGCCCATCTCAAACCTTTGATCACTGCAAGCTGCACATAGCTAAAATACCACAAAACCTGATGCAACTCATCCCCGAAACGCAAGACAGAGTAAAGTCTCCTCTTCAGTTGTAGATCTTTTCAAGTTCAAAATTTCTTCTAAGTTAAATACAGTGAAATTTAAACCAATGTGTTGTAAATACAGGTCAAGGAGTTAGTCTACTTTTATAGTGCACAGGAACACTTTAAAATGCACATTGGTTGTATACAACTGCCAGCCCAGTGAAGCACTACAGAGGAGGACAAGGGAAAATGAACCCTGACCTACTAAGGTCACCTCTACCTCTGAATGCATACGTCCCATTTACAACTGAAGAGACAACAGTTATTAGACCAGTACATGTCTTCACATGGGAGTTTCAGAAAGGTCGCCAGTACTTCTGTTCAGAGCCTCCCTGATCAACAGATACACTTGTGCAAAGCAAAAATGTTTAACCTTGCTGCTTACGTGCAAACAAAACCTCTGACACATACACTCTATACATCCTCCTGAGCATGACTCACAGCACACACGCCAACCAACTGGGCAGTAGCTGAGCAGTTGACCCCCTTGGTCAACCTTGATAACTACTAATCACAAATACACACTCACATGAAACTTCTCAAAGTTATCACTCACTGTACACACTTAACCACCGCAATCAGGACTTAGAGTCATGCAGCAGGATACCACTGCAACAGCATCCACTCATCTGGATGAAACAGAACATACAGCTGTAGGATTTCAGACAGATTTCCATGAAGAAGTCACATCCACCAAAACCCCTGTACCCTAAACCTCCTCCAAGAATCATTATTCATATGATATGATCAGGCACTGTTGAGCATTCAGGGCTCAGACTCTTAAGCGTCAAGATACCGTATATTCTTAGATGGACTAACTCAGCCACAGACCAATGCAGCGCAGAAAACAAAGCATGCTGGAAAATAAAACCATGCCACAGGAAGAAAAATCAACCTTTCAGTTCCGACAGCCTGAAGGCTTTAGAGAACTGTAACATTATTTGTTTCTACCACAGAATTGTCAATACCTGTCTGAGAGCCTGTTCATGTAAACCAAGGCACTTAGTTTAAACCATTTCTTTCTCTCCCTTCAGAAACCAACCAGACACACACTTACAAACCAGAAACTACAGCAAGAACACCCAGCTTCCTAAATTAAAATAAAATTCATTAGCTGTGGATCAGTCATTACTGTTTAACATCCTAATCCGCTTGGAGAAAATTGATCCAACCAAAGATAACAGCTCTCAGAAGAGTGCTACCACTCCGATGCTATGCCTAAGAGCTAAAACTAATAGAAACTCTTACCAGCTGGGGTGCAAAACGCAAGTGCTGTAGAAGTTTGATTGCTATTTCTGCACTTGCTAGTGGATGCTCCTTGCTTCTTTGTGTACCAGTAACTGCTGAACAAGCTTAGTTTCCAAGTATAGAATCCAACTTGCTCTCCTTGCAAATAAACAAACAAACAAACCCACACCTGGTAATCAGTTTTACCAGACTCTCATATTGCTACCAATCAGCACCACTGCAAGTAAATCGTGATGCCATCACATTTGTTATATTCAAATCTTGCTTCAATAGTACTTGTACAGTTTTTCTCCAGGGGCTGTACAATTAAGAGGACTGTTATTGACACAATTACCTCACCAGTAATGGAAATCTAGTTCAGCCCATCCCTGAAGCATCTGAGGAAACTTGCATATTCATGATGTTGATATGCAAAAACACAATGCATCAGGGGGTGACAACAGCAACATCTAAGTACAAGAAGCGTATAAACTTGTAAATTATTTTTGAGAATAGAATAGTAAAAATATATGTAGCTGCAAGCAAAAATACAGTTTGTTATTTACTGCTAGATGGGTGGGCAGCACGCCTGTGGGAAGCATCAGCAGAAGTAGACAGAAAGCTGCATGAAAGCCAAGAAGACAACCAGAAAAGCAGTCGGAAGTACAGCACTAAGAGACCATCTAGACTAACTGCTTCTTAGGGAGAGACTAGCTGGAATAAAGCCTTTCACTGCGAGCAAAGAAAACACTTTCCATTCACTTTTTAGCACGTTTGGGAAAACAAAACATAGTGTGTTATAAACAAAACTAAATTATAGACTTATCAGTATCTCATCCTAAAAAGAAACAGCTTACAGGATTCTAATCCAAAGACTCCATCATAGGCTTTTTCATTGTCCAGACAGCAAATTAAGTTGTGATTACATGGCAGGAATAGGGGCTATTGAACAGAATACTACTCTAAACTGGAGAGGCAGTGAGGGGGAGGAAATCACACTTAAAAATAAAGCCAAGCAATTCTGAGATTTTTCTAACAGAGTACTTTAAAGGTCCCTAGCCATAGGTAGGCCAGTGGACAATAATAATGAAAAAGCTAAGTGAATCTACCAAAATACAAGTTAATATATTGTATATATTTAAGGGATCAAATGTTAAAAATAATAAAGAACAACTTCCGCATAACTTATGCAAACATCAATATTATTTAGTGATGAAATGCACTGGCATGTCAGTCTTGGCAAAACGAGAGAGAAACTTGGCCAAGGTCAAGTAGACCTAGTAGAAACAAGTTAGTCTTCTAGGGATCATCTAGCCCAGCCCCTGCCTTCTCAGGACTAGTTTCAGCAACACAGCTAGTTCAAAGTTAGATCATTCCTGCCAGCTCTATGTCATAGAATCACTGAACAGGATCATAGAATGCCTTAAAGCTGGAGGAGAACTTAAAGATCAAACTCTAACCCCTTGCAGTGGGCTGGGTTGCCAACCGCTATAACAGGCTGTTCCAAAATCCCACCCAACCTGGCCTTAAATGCTTCCAGAAATGGAGCATCCACGATCTCTCTAGACAACCTGTTCCAGCGCATCACCATCCTCCATGTAAAACAATTTCTTCCTAACATCAAACCTAAATCTCCTCTCTTTGAGTTTAAAGCCATTTCTCTTTGTCCTGATACTACTAGGCCATGTTAGTCCCAATCCTGACTGAAAGCTCCATTCAAGTACTGGAAGGCCACAATAAGATCTCCTTGGATCTTTGTCTTCTCCAAGCTAAACAAGCTCAACTCCCTCAATCTCAATTCATAAGAGAGCTGTTTCAGTCCTCTGATTATATTTGTGGCCCTCCTCTGGACCCGCCACAACAGCTCCGCATCCTTTTCTTGCTGGTGGCCCCAGCTTTGGGCATAACACACCAATATCTCATCCCTATCTGAGCTTTACTTTGGGGTTGTCATACTGGCTTTAAAAACCAGCATGGCTTGCACTTTTTGTGCTAGCCCTCATCAACTGAATTGGTATCAACTTCTGATATCAAACAGGTGTGCCTGACCTGAAATCACCAGCATAACCTGTTCCTGAAAACGCCTACAAGGGAAGTTCTTCACTACTTCCAAGAGTCTACTTTAGTACGTACGTACGTACCTGTCCTTGCCAAAACTTTCCACTATCTAACCTCACCCTCCATTCCAATTTCAGTCCAATATACTCTACTATCCAAAGTGAGCATGAACAGCAGACTGCATCCATTACTTTTTCAGGAATTCTTCTATTATTGAACATTGTTTTCATGTTTCTCTTTTCATACCTTCCCTTTAAGTTAAGTAATGCCAGTACACCAACATACCCTGCTGTGTAGATTTGTCGATCTTTGATCACTTGTTGCTTCTTTGAACCTCAGCTACTGAACCTGTTTTCTTTGCAATGCACCACCCAGCAACAGACACAGCACCAAGCGCAGCAGAAAAAACAACTTTCTGTGTCTTGCTGAGATAGCATACTTCCTTATCACCCCTTTTCTGCTCAATTCATTTTCAATTCTACAGTAACGTGATGAAGCAATGTTTAGCATGTGACTTACAGGAAACTGTCCTTCCTAACCAGAATCCTAACACCAAGTTTCTACCCCATTCTGCATGCATATGTTTGCTTTTCCTCTCCCACACCCCACTGTATGTCTGGGGCACTTTTTTCACCTATCTTCAGCAGTACTCATCCCAACCCTCCTTCCATTCACTCCCCTTTTTGACCAGCTCTCTGGTTTGCAGAAACTGCTTTAAACTTC
Source organism: Excalfactoria chinensis (assembly GCF_039878825.1). NCBI lineage: Eukaryota > Metazoa > Chordata > Aves > Galliformes > Phasianidae > Excalfactoria > Excalfactoria chinensis. Next base: position 125,204,282 of record NC_092825.1, read on the forward strand.
ATTCTCTCAGGCTACCTCCCAGCATGCTGCTGTTGGAAATTTGCTAAGCACTTGTTCCCTTTCATCACCCAGACTCACTAATGAAAATACCAGCAAGCACCAGAACAGACCATTGTGAAGCCCTTCTTGCTCACTTAATGTGTCAATCAGTATCTACTAAGGGAAAACATTATTAGCAAGAAGAGAAATTCAGGCTGGTTTACAATCCATTGCAAATATTTCTTAGCACACAGATACATTTGTAGATAGATATTTTATAGTACAGCTGTGTTGAATGCAACGGCCTTTCCTGAGCTGGCTAAAGGGTAAGTTTCTGCATGAGAGCAGGAGAATTTTGGAGTAGTGCATGCAAGCACAGAGGACTTGGGCTGAAGAGCTATTAAAAGAGCCCACGCAGAGCAAAAGCACTGGCTTCCTCTCAGCTGAGGGTTGGACTGCAATGGAGAGCAGTACCTCAAGCTGTTGGCTGAGGCTGGCCTTATTAAATGCTACTAGCAACCAACTTTTAGAATCCTATCAACTGTGATGCTAACGTAGCTAGCATTTTACAAACAAGACAACAGGATGAAGAAGCGCTGCAAAAGCTCCTTTTGCTGTGACCCTTTCCAGAGCAGCTCAAAATCACTGTTGTCAGTAGCACTACTGCACCTGACACAGAGATGCTGCAGACTTACACGCTGTCCACCTGAACAACTGGTATCCATACCTCCTCTGCTGGATTCATCTGCAACAGCACCATCAGCACCTGCACTTAAGTCACAGTAACCATTCCAAACCTACAATCCTGACTGGCCTTAATGCAATTCAACTGGTAGCTTACTGGCAGTAAAACTATGTGCCACTTGGTCAGCCTTGGAAATCAAGTCTGTAGTGTATTTCAGATAACAACCAGAGTAATATCTGTGTGCTGATGCTATTTCCTTCAACTTCAGCTCCTTGGAGATCTGCAACAGAATTTCCAAATGAAATCAACACTTCCTTTCTACTTAAGAGAAAAGAACAAGAAAACCAACTCGCCTCTTGCTCAAACAAATTGACCAATAAAATGTTAAACGTATGACCTGCTCTAGCATCCCACTCCTTCCTTTCCCCTGCCACTACTCTTCCCATTGCGTAGCCATCTTAACTTTGCTGGTTGATCTATCTTTATTCACGTCGCTGGGAAATCGGCACAGCTGAAAATCAGAATGTGCAGCCATAGGACTGCAATCAGTATTTACTCAGATAACAGCTTCTCTCAGGATCAAAGCATAAACTACAGTGGGTTACAGTTGCAAAATGCTAACATGCATCTCTTAGAGTTCTGTTCTATTTTTAAGAGAATATATGCATAACTGCTGCCAAGAAAAAAAATAAATAATCTTCTGCTCCCTGCTCTATTTCCTCAATGGTTCTATAGGGCTTTTCTTCCTCTGGGAACTAATTCCTGTTTCTTACTCCAAAGCCTCCCATCACTGGCTCCTGTCTTTAATTTAGGTTAAGTTAGATTGTCCTATTCTTGCCTTTAAGTTTTGACTTTTTTTTTTCCAGCACTTAAGATTACTGTGGCTAGGAATCAGTGTGGGAATTCCAGCAGTATGAAGGCAGAGGAGAAAAAAGACAACAGTTTTATTATATTCTAGGGAGAACTCATTGTGGTCTTCCAACGCTTGAAGGGAACATCTAAACAGGAGGGGGTACATCTGTTTATGAGGGTGGATAGCAATAAGACAAGGGGGAATGGTTTTAAACTAAGATAGGGGAGGTTTAGGCTAGATATTAGGAGGAAGTTTTCCACACAGAGGGTGGTGACGCACTGGAACAGGTTGCCCAAGGAGGCTGTGGATGCCCCATCCCCGGAGGCATCCAAGGCCAGGCTGGATGTGGCTCCAGGCAGCCTGGTCTGCTGGTTGGTGACCCTGCACATAGCAGGGGGGTTGAAAACAGATGAGCACTGTGGTCCTTTTCAGCTCAGGGCTTTCTGTGATTCTGCGATGAGGTGGTCCAAGTTAATTCTCATTCTTGCTCCACAGGAGAAAAAAGTTTGTGCTTAGCACAAAACAGTCACTCCTACCACCATTATTTAAATATGAGTGAGTATTTGGCAAACTAGGAAGCTCATAAGTGAGAGCCCTCTCCAAGATCCTCCCATATGGTTTTAAATCAGCATGCCAACATCAGCCATCCTCATCCAGTGAGCAGGTTTTAGGTTTATGATAACACCCTTGGTCAAACACGCAATCCGCAGGTCAGCAGTACCAGAAAGCACAATTCAGGCCAAGTACGTGTGTTAAGCATGAATTTGAACATTAAGGAATGGCAGGTTCTTTAGATGTGCTCTTTATGTGCACCAAAAGAATCAGTTTTGGTAAGATCTGTTTTCCAGCATCCAGCTGTCCATAGGATACTTTTAACACATAACAAGTAGTCTTACAACTCCTGTTTGTGAGTCCCACAAAAGAGAAAGGTTTCTCCCACATGTATTCAGGGCCTGCACTGTTACCTTACAATTCCAGTGCTTCTGGGCACTGCATGGGCTGCAGAAATCAAAGATCTTGCCTTAATTTTAAAGATACACCCCAAAGACAAGAAGTATTCCAGTCAACTCGCTTCAAACTTGAAAAGCAAAAGTATAACAAGAAACTTCATCCATCCCATGAAAGGTTCATTACGCACTCTAACTACTAAGTAAGCTACAGTCCTAGTGTTGCCAGTTATGGCAGTTCAGATTTTACCCTCCCAGCAACTTTCTACCATATCCGTGAAGTCTGCACAGCACTGTTCTCTCACAGAGAGATTTTTTTGTGCTTCAAACTCATCCTGTAGACTGGGACACATATACTTGCTAGAGGAAGGCATGATAAACAAAGATATCACACTATCCCAGTCTTGTGTTTATTCTACAAGGGGCTCCACATCTTAAGTACAGTCACCCAGGATCCCGGCTCTTCAACTGAAAAGAATCACCTGATTATTGGTTTGGGGTCATTGGGACAAAACTTATTTGGCTACCACTTGTTCTTAGTTTAAAAAAATATATAAGTAATATTTTATACAAGTGGATTTACTTTGCTGTCCAAAGACTGATAAATACCTTTAAAAAGCCAATGTATGCCATATAAGCATAATGAATAACAAAAGATGATCACAGCATGTGACACATCGTAACCTCCCAGTGAACAGGAACAGCAAGCGCTGTACTTGCATCTAACAGAGCCTCTGAATAATTTAATGAAAAAGTCATCAGTGAATTAAGAGAGCATTCTGCAAGGCTTATTAAGTAAAACAAAACGTTGGAAGCTGGAAATATATATATATACATACATATATATATGGATTCTTATTAAGCAGATACTGTTGGTTTCTCAACTTGTCCCACTGGTATAGAAGTCTCTGAATTAAAATGTGGTACCAAGATGAGCTCAGATCTGCTTTGGGTTTATACAACCTGCTCAGCATTTCATTAACTTACACAAGCAACACAAAATTTCAAAGCCAACATCCTACGTATAAACTTCTCTTGAAGCAATATCTGAAGAGCAGGTTTTCTAGATTACAGTTGCACAACCATTATTCATAATCAGTGTATTTCTGATGTCTTGCTAAACCTATTTTTATTGAACAAGCTACCATCTTATTGCTCAGAAGAAAGACCTGGAGGAAGATAAGTGTAGAACTCTTATACTACCATTAAGTATTGATTCTGAGCGTTCAGATGGAAAAAAATACAAAGTACAGACAAACAACATAGCAGCCTGACCAACAAAAGCTTAAACTGTCACCAAGCACTATAGACAACAGCACTCTCTTGACAGTGGAATTTTGTTGATGACTTTAATTAAGATTTTCTTATATTCTTTGACTGAAGAGAGCAAGATTTACACACCACATTATGTTAAGCAAAAAACAAAACAACCACAAAGACAGAATTTCACAGACGTACATCTTGGCCAAAGTGAAAGCAAAATTTTTTTGAGGTTTCTTCAGGAAGAAAAGAATTAACATGAAATTTAACCAGAGAACCAAAGTTAAAACGCTACTTGCAATGCAATTCAAATATCACTTTCTTGACAGTGTTCTGCACTCCTATACTTCTGCTGCCCAATGAGAAGATCTCTGCATGATCCCAGCCCCAAGAATGTGACATTTTTAATGATGCTTACAGTTCGAAGGCTGGCCTACCAAACAACCACCATGGCAGAGGTCAGGCTACACAGCATCTGCTGCTTCTCTACTAGTGCCAAATAATACATTAAAACAACAAAAAAAAGCCAAGCCAATACGCCACAGACATCACCTGCTTCCTCCCAAAAGATCCTTCTCATTCTTCCTTTACACTTAAATAAGGATACAACCTGGCTGTACTACAACAAACAATATTCTCAGGAAACCTCAGCCTTCTCTTACTGGACCCAAGGCACAACTGAAGATAACGTTCCCAGCAGAACAGTCAGAGCCAACCATGTAGCACTCTCATTTAATACAGAACACGCATTTTAAGATGACTCGATCTCTGAGGACACAGATCCTTCAAATGGTTATAAAAGAAAAAAGGTATCTAACCTTTTTTTTAGGAACTGTTACCAAATAAGTTCATTTGCTTTATGGAAAGACAAAAATCAGAATAGGAAACAGTCCTGACTCTCAGAAAAGCTGATTTTTTCAGGGTTCACGTGGAACGCAACAAGATCAAACATGTTAAACTGTGAAAACCTATTACACACAGTAGTTATTTACTTCATGAGGTTGCTCATGTTACTGCAATGGATACATTTCCCATCACACAGTCAATCCATTCATATTACTTTACTCCCTATGCCACGTTCAGAAAGAAATATTTTACACTTCCTTCAAAGACAGCAAGAGAGAACAATCCTTGGACAACGCCGCTTGGCGGTTTGCCATTGCCATCACCGAATCATCGGGGAAGACAGAATGCTGTGCCAAAAAGAACCCTGTCCAGCCTGGTCTATTGGTTATCATGGGAAAGAAAAAAGAACAGCTGTTTTACCAACACCCATTAACCAGGAAAAACAAACAGTCAAAAAGATTATTCAGCCTGGACCGACCCTTCCGTCTAGCAACAGAATTTGTTTTATTTCAGTCATTTTTTGTTTGGTTCTTTTTTCCAAACCAGGATCCCTCCAAGTTCATTTCTCTACATCTACTGGCAGGTGTCAAGTCCTCACCAAGGCAATGCCTGCTGGAGCAGAGCTCATAGACTGGCAGTTTAGTCTGCTAACACACGGCAGCAAAGCACACGTTTGCCCTACCCATCCTTTAGCCACACAGCCACTCGGAGGCCCGTTTAGTTTTGGAGCCCTTTACTTACCTTTCCCATTTTGCCATGCAGTATACCAGGACAAACTGAGGAAAGTAGTGATGAAAACTAACACGGTGGCCACAGTTCCATTTCGGAGCCTCATCTCATTTCAGCATCACACTTGGTTACGTTCCGTTAGTGATGAGGACCGGTCTTGTTGGGCTTGCTGCAGTCACGTCGGTTCAGGTCCACCAGCAGCAGCCAGGCCGAGGCGAAGGCAAAGCGGAGCTCTCACATATCAAAGGCGTCACAAATTAATCCATTCCAAACCACTGTAAACTTTCTTAGAGTTCTCACAAACAACACGTCCTTTCTCTTCTATTCCTGTCCAAAGGAAACAAGATGGTAAGAGATTAGACCCAAAATACTTACGGATGTTCCCCATGTACCAAAATACTGTTAAGAAACACTGGTGCACATCAGTAATTGCGGTTTACATGCACCCCTCTCCAGCTGCCTCGGTTTGAGCCCAGGGAACAGCGCTTGTTAGGTCAGTCTTTCCTTTTCCATTAGGAATGCTTGTATCTGGAGGAGTTGTACTTGACATTACTTCGGTAGTGAAAGGACAAACACACACATCACCTATATTAGAACTTTATCACAGAAGCACACAGGTTGGAAGGGACCTCCGGGGATCACGCAGACCAAGCCCCTGCTAAAGCAGGCTCCCTTACAGCAGCCTGTAGCTCAAGGCAACTGCACACACCCCTCCAGCAGGCAATGAGTAGATACCAGAGGGTTTTCAAGAAGCCAGCAAGTCCAAAGCCCCACTCCTAAGCGCTCACTTAACAAAGCCTCTCTGAAATCAGTGAGCAGAGGCTGCAAACACAGTGGTAGAACTCCCCCGGTGAACTGCAAGACCAGAGCTTTAAATAGCATTTACAAACGTATATCATTCATCTTTCCCTGCTCAGTGCCAAAGCACTTTATCCAGCCACAATATTTTTTTCCCCCTCATTTAGCTGCAGTGAAAGCACAGGCCACTGTCACACACGCAGAGACCGTTCAATCCGTAACAGCTGGCAACAACCCTAAACAACCCACCACAATGCACCCGTACTGCTCCTGTCTCCCCACCACACCGGCACAAGGACAAAACACAGCAGCCAACCACAGGTCAGTTTCACCACAGGTGGAAGGTCTATAGCCCAGGACGAGAAAACCCTCAGCTGTCCAAATGCAGGCTGCACCTATACGCACGATTCTAACAGACTGAGACAAAGAACGTGGAAATAACCAATGTCCTGCTTTGCACCTGGGGATGGGGAGCTGATTTACAGACAGCTCAAGTACCATTCACAGTAGCTCAGGCATTTTATATTCTTTCAAGACACTGTCAGATTTTTTCCTCCCACCATAAACTACCAGTGATCGCTGCCCTGCAATAAATAAAGACTTGCTTTGAACTTCCCTCACAAGCAATCTCTGTCACCCTCTTGTCTGGGTACGTTTAGAACAGGGAAGAAGCCTCTTCATCATATCTGTACCTAAGGACACCGGTCATATCTGACCAGCTACCTTTCCCAAAGAGCTTGCCAATAGAGACGTAATGAATAGGCCTGGCCAGCAAACGAAAGGAAGGAACAACGAAGGTATGAGCTACATGCTCCTGCATTCAAGCCTTGGCCACAACATGCTGGTTATAAAAAGCCCTTACCTTCTGCGATTACCTCATAACAATAATAATGCTTCATGCCAGTAAGACGTTTTGTTTTGAGGGACTGCATGCACAGATGGGTCTGTGGCTTTAAACATTAATTCTGAAATCACATAGTTCACGTGAGGAAGAGAATACAGGCACTTACAGGGGAACAGGACAAAGCAGCTGGTCAAATTCGGTAAGAAACAAAGTAATGAGTGGGAATAGAAAGGACTGTGAAAAGCTCTGCAATACAGAAACCCGAATTCAACACAATGAAAGATAAAGACAGCTGAGAAACCTATAGAGAGCTAACAGAGAGCACGGCATGCCAGGAAGTATCAGCATCATCAGCACCTTGAATAGGAGACGGACATTATCAGAGCCAGGGGGGTAGGCAGCAGCAATTAGGTCAAAGATAAAAGCCTGTATGAACTTTAATGGAAAGGAAAGAAAGAAACCACAAAACCCCAAAGTTTCATGAGGCCCGTCTGCAGGGATTTAAGGAGCGGGAAAGGTTCCAGCGATTCCCAGAATACCAGAACAAGTGGCTAGGCTGCTGGTAACAACACCGATGATTTATGTCATAATGCAGCCCTGAAACACAGATGCCCAAGTTGGCACCTGCCTTCACCGCTGTTCCAGCAGCAGCCACATCTCTGAAGCAGCTCGGGTGGGCACAGAGGAGCAGGTTGCAAGCTAGATGGGATCATCCCAGAGGGACAGCTGGGCCAACACGCAGACAGAGGGAAGCCGGGAGAGTAAAAATGCCGTCTGGTAATGGAAGAGAAGGAAACCGCCTTGCTGGAAAGCCTGGGCATCACTTCTACATTCGCTGCAATAAAAATCGAGACGCTGTGATCAGGGCTTCTCGCTGCACTAGTTGAATCCACAAGGAGATGATACAGCCTACAACAACTCTGAGCAATTATTTCTGGACAGTAAAACGATTCAATTCGCTCTAAGTTTGCACAGAACTACGTCGAATGAATGATGACCGTGAGCTTTGAGTTGCCTGGCTCTGCTTTCAGCCCTCTCTCCCAGTGCCGTACCCCTCACCCACAGGCTCCAAGCGCCCAGCAGCGCTCAGACCATCCTTCATGCATTCTGCTGAACCAAATCGCACACATCAAGGCCGTGCATGTGCCAGAAGCACCCCGGCTTTCAGAAACGCATCTCATTAAACCAGATAAGGTGAAGCCCGTGGCACTGGACTTAGGATCGCCTGAGCCGCTCTCCGTTCCCCAGCGCTGTGACTCGAAGCTCTCGCACCGCTGGAGGGGCCCCGCGCGATGCCGCAGGCCACAGGTACCGGACGGACCCGGCACCGCCGAACCGCACCTCAAATCAACCGAGAAGTTCCCGGCGGCTCCCGCAATAGGCTCCAAGCACATTTCCAAACGCAGACCGTACAGCCCGAGAGACACCGCTGCCCTGCAGAGGCTCCGCTGGGCTCCGCCGTGCCCGGTGGTGCGCGACCGAAGCCAAGCGGCGCCAGACTGGGCAGAGGACGAGAGCGGGTGCCGTCCTGAAGGAGCCGGGCACGGAGCTGGGATCCGACCTCGCTCCCTCAAGCGGGCGGCACCGGCCCGATTCTAGCTCTCGTCCTGCCCCGTTCCGGCAGCAGCAGGGTGACCTCGCGCTCCGAGAGACGCGTCCCGAGCGAGTCGGGTTCTCCTCCGCCGCTGTTTACCCGGGGACGACAGCACCGGCCGCCGGCTGCGGCTGCAGAGATGGCGGGGGGGGGGCTGGGGGGAATGGAGGAAGAAGGACCGCAAACTCTGCTGCAAGCCGCGGGCTGCTGGCAGACACCGAACGGGGAGAGAAACGCGGCGCTCCGCGAACACCGAAGCGAAGTGGGGGGGGGGAGCAGAGCCGCTCCGGACCCCGGCGCGGGGCAGAGAGCGGGGGCGGCACCAGGAGCGGCGAGCGGCAGGTCCGGCCGTATGCAGGTGCACGCGGAGCGGGGGGTACGGAACCAGCCTCCTCCCTTCGGGGAAGCTCGGCGCCGGAGGCTGCGGAGGGGAAGGACGCCCGCCCGCAGCCCGGGTAAAGCGGAGCAGGGGGCGAACGGAGTGGAAAGGGCGCTCTGCGAAGCGAGCGCGGAACCGGCAACGAACGGCCCGGGGCGCGAAGGGGGACGGGGTGTCGGTCGCGGGCAGCCTCACCTGTGCGCTGCCTCCGGCAGGGGGAGCCGCGGGGCGCGGGAGGCAGAGCCGCCACCAGCCACTGCCTCGGCCGGCGCCGGAGCTGCCGCTCCCCTGCCCTCCCCTCGTCAGCGACGCGCCGGGAGCTCCGCCCCGCCCCCGGGCGCGGAAGCCCCGCCCTCTCCGCGGAGAGCCGCTCATTGGCTGAGTCATCTGTCGCTCTCCTCGGCCTTGGGTATAAATAGCTCAGTCTCGCGAGGCTTCCCTCAGTGAATGCGTTGGGGTCAGAGCCGGGTGGGAGGTAGTTGGTATTTATGGCTTATTCCCGGTTTTGTTTTTGGGCTGCGATTTCCTGAGTTTGGCTTCTGTGGGTGCATACTCTATTGTATGTGCCTGGAGGAGATGCCAGCTGAGCCTTACCTGTGCTGTGGTGATGGCCATGAGTCTGTGCTATGCTAACCAGAGCGACTCCTGAGAGGTGCACTCCTTGCAGGGCAGTTTGTTCCTCACACCAGCTCAATGGGCCCTCTGTCCTTTGTGCCGCTTGCAAGAGCGGGGCTGTGTCCGCGTTGCTGCAGCACACATGCATTCCCACAGGCTGTGTGGCAAGCACAGCTGGGAGGGGTGGAAATGAACCCGCTTTCCTCCTGAGAGCTGTTACTGCTGGGCTGTGCAAGTGGGGAGGAAAAGTCAACAGCAGCTCTATTCCATGGTTCGTTACCGAGGGCTGCAGAGCTTCCATTCAGTAAGCAAACCTTGTTCTTCAATGGTTCCTTTCATGGGCTCCAGAAGTTGCACCAAGTGACGTGTTTTTGGGTTCGCAAAGTCCCGTTAAAATCAGCGTTGCTGGGTCATGGTAGGGAGCTCTCTGCCTTGCAAGACCCACTGGGTGCTGCTCGTGATTAACAGTGCTCAGCCCCTTACTGCCTCCCCTTTTTGTCTCATCTTCCACCTGATTGAGACCAAACCTCTGGCAGACATTTCTTCTCTGAGTTAAGGCTCCTACCTTGGGTGTAGCAGTACAGTTCCCCACCAGAACTTGATGACCCATACAACCTTCTTATTAGCTATGCTGTCTTAAAAGTAACATTGGACAGGACTCCATAGGTTAATATTTTTTAACCAAAGCTTAAACACGTTGCAATATTCTTTCCCTTTAAGTGACCCACACAGTAGCCCTATGTGTTTGTGCTGTGGGGCTCATGCAACTGTGGGGAAGGGCAGGAGGAGCATATGGATCTTGACAGCTGGTTGCTCTGTGGTGTTACACGCTGAGTAGTGAGAATTTATGGTGTAAGTTTGTGCTTCAGTTCCCCTTTTTTATGGCTTACGCATTTAGTACAATAACATTCCAACAAAGGCTGGCGCTGCAGGTACACAAGTGCACACACATCTACTATCCCAGCAAGCTAAAAACATTAGAGCCTCCATTGTTTGACTTTAATAGATCGGTGTTGCATGGGGATATGAATTTTTGCATTTCTGTGCCAGGTAAAACAAAATTGATTGGAGACATTTTTGCATGAAAGTGCTTTTGTCAAGAGAGAGAAGCCTGCTGGAGGAAAGAACGTGTTACAAGATGAGTTTAATGGCATTTATTTGAGGAGGACTATCTTATACTCCCTACTCTTTGCTCTTTCACTGATTGAACATTTGCACTTCGGAGGGTTTACCAACTGGACCTTGACAGTATCCAATTAACTATTAACTTCCACAAACAATGGAGTGTTAATGTGGTTATTTTCTCAGTTCATCTGACGTCTGCTCCTGGAGTTAGCTTCAGAATAAGGAAGGCAGGGTGCAGGAGAGGGACAAAAACACACGAACGGTGCTCTCATCTGACCTACTACAGCAATGATCAAGCGCCTCTTGACATATTCCATTGCTTGATGCATAGAAAAATTGCATGGCGAAGGAAAATCCTGCAGCTGCAAGAAGAAAGAAGTCCGGACTGTTTGAAATACTGCCTGGTTCTGGTGAAGGTGATGGCTCACTTTTATACCTGAGCAGTATTTAATGCCTGCAGATCTCTGAACCTGTTCTTCCCACTCAGCTGCTCTTTCATCCTGCTCTGTTAAACCAATGGCAGAGTGCATGGATCTGTGCCAGGGAAGTTTGGATAATGCCCTCAACAGCATGCTTGAACTTTTGGTTGGCCCTGAAGTGGTCGGGAAGTTTGATGATCCCTTCCAACCAAACTATTCTATGTTTTGACACCGGAAAGCTTTTTATGCTGTGAATTTTTTGTTATCTCCTAAATTCCAGAGTAAAGTAAAGTTGGTAGAGGATGCTCTGGGCCTGCCGTCATTTCACATACGCTGCAGTGATTCTTTCTGGCACGCCTGGTCATAATGCACTTGTAGGGCTGCACTATTATTAGTATTCATCAAATTTTGAGCTCTTTTTATCCAGCGTGTTTCCTGACTCGTTCGGAAGTATGAACATGTTGTTGTTTCTGCATTTCACACCATTAATACTCTGGCTTTCTCTGGCCATTAGGATAGATGCACAAAGGTAAAAGTGCTTGACCGTGGGCTGCAAAAGCCTTAACGGTTGCCTGGCTGAGGAATGGCAGTCTGGAAATCATCTGCGTCTACTGGCTGATAATTGAATCCTGTCTCAGAGGCAGGATTTATTGTCAGTCTAGCGCTAACCTTATTTAACAGAGCTGACACCTTCTGACTCTCAGCGCTTCTCCTTCCATCTCACCTCGGTTTTGCCTTTTCCAGCTGTACACCCGTCACTACCGAATCTTTCCTGTTGCACACCAGTGGAGCACCCAGCCCAGTGAAACCAGTTCTGCTGGGCACTTTGACACATCGACAATAAGGGAAGCTCAAATGTACCTGACTGAGTAGTGGGGAAGCAGCAGCAGGGGCAGCCCCTCTGGGTGACTTGATGCGACAGCGTGAGCTTAACAATACGGAAGGGTTTTCCCACCTCACGCTTTGAACCTGGAAGCCTTGAAGTTCATATTGTGTCCATATTGCTGTCAGTAGCTGACACCTAAATTAAGAGCGGTCAGATACAGTTATTCCTGAAGAGAGAGTTGAAGTGAGAGGAAATCATATTAAGAATTAAATAATAAGGTTTCTGGAAAATATGTGAGAGCTAGACTTCGTGCATTGGACATCGTCTTCATAGGCAAGACACTGAAAAGATGCCTCCTCTCACTTAGCTCGGGGAGACTTATGTTGGCCCACTGATGGAAGGGAAACTGCAGCTAAAGGGAAGTCTGAATCAGGCCCTCGGCATGCATACATTTCTGAAGTTACTCTTTCCTAGCAAAAATCAATACAGGTCCAAGCAGCAGCACTGGGAAGGAATCCAAGGCGTCTTTCATAGGCAAAGTAAGGTATTTTAGAAAGGTCCCTCAAAATGTGGTCCATTGTCACATTGTCAGATGAAGCTTTGAGAGAGACTGACTCAGATCTACCTCTTTCAGTTTTATTTTGAGTAGAGTTGTTACAAGCTGTAAACGTTTCCTAGCTCAACTCGCTGCAAGTGCCCAAATAGCCACTTGAATGACATACGGATAAGGGACTTGTGTATTCTCCAAAGATGTAGGGATATGTAAAACCTGAGCTACAATGTGGAAAAACAGTGCAAATCTAAACTTCTGATTGCCAAGAAGCACAGACTAAAACCATATACTCCAGGCTTCTGACACAGGTTCCCCTGCCAAAGCGTGGGCTGGCTGCGCTTTCGTTTTTGCTTTGTTTTCTTTGTCTCACATCTCTTGCTGCCTGGTCCAAGCTCGCTCTTCATCACCAATCCTCCTTCCAACTGGAAGGCCGCATTATGCAGGACATGGCTCAACTCACTTTGTTAGAACCAGATGTTAAGAGCCCAAAACCTGGCACCAAACCATTGGCTCAAATCCATCCCTGGGACGATGAGCTTTCTCCTGCTCTCACCATTAGGTGAAGGATGAGCCTGCACGTTTTCTGCTGCTAGAGACAGTGCAGGATGGGGCACAAAAATGCCCTCTCCCAACAGAAGATGGATGGGACGCTGGTAAACCATCAGCAAAGTGATAGATGGGCTTGTGTACAGGGACAGAGCAGGCTGCCTCTCTGTGAGCACATTAGCTGTGTGACACTCATTCTTGGAAACCCAATTCTCAGAAATAACTGTGGATGTGGGATCTGATGTTCAGTGCAATGGTTGGGTGAGCATTTGTTCTATCAGCAGTCATCAGCTGTGGCCTGGCAGCGTTCAAGTCAGCATTGCCTCCAAGGGTAAAGAGGTACAGCCCTTGCTCTTGGGCTTTCCTTATCCCCACCACCTTCCACTCTGATCCCACACCACTCTCCCTGCTTCCCTGACTGCTTTGCTTTCAAAGTCCGTTACCAAAAAGCATGAAGAACAACCAGAAAATCTTAAACTCACACCAAAATGACAGGAAGAAGGTGACAAGTGACTTGACCCCGTAGCTTTCCGAGCCTTATCACATCAGATATGAGTAAGAAGCTCAATTCCTAGACACATCCCTAGTAAGGTTTGGTGGGCTTTTTGTCTCCTGCCTGTTGAACATGAATTTCCTTGTCAATACTTCCAAAGCCAAGTTCTAAGTGGATTTTAAAGCGTTCTGAAATGCTAGCTTTCATTTCAGGGCAAGCCTCAAAAGCAGAACATTTGGTCTTCGGAAGCTCCTGAAGTGAAGGCTTGGGCTCACAGGCATCTGTTGTAGCCACAGTCCAAGAGCTGCAGCCCAGTGACCAAGCAGCATGGCCTCTCCCATCACATGCTGCCCACCAGCTCCCCAATCTCTACAAGGCCCTGCAGTTCTCCCCACCGACCTGTCGACGCTAAGCTTTACCCCAAGTAGCCCGCTAGTCTTTCAACAGTGCCATGGACCAGGGGACACAAATCCTAATTAGCTGAGATCAGACGGGAGGATAGGAGCTATCATTTGAACCCAGAGTGCATGGCAAAGTGGTTTTGTCAGCAGCTGACTTAGAGCAGGGAGAGAGAGAGAAGCAATAAGAGAATGATGTCTTAGACCCTATTGCTCAAATTACCTGTAGCAAGTCTGAGGCACCTTAACTTGTGTCCCCGAGACACAGCGAGTGTCAAGGCAAACCCTGTGAGCGTGTAAGCTCAGGAGTACTGAACATAATTATCAAAGCTGCTCTCAACTTCAACAGAGCTGGTGCTCTGCTGTAATGAAAAGATCTTGTTCCTTGCCCTATCGCAGCAGGAATCCGGGCTTTATTAACTCACTCGGACTGGCCTTAAAGGCGTTAGTGATGTTTCTCATATTAGAGAGTTATTTCTCTGCCAATTTAGAATCCCGTCTCTTCCCCAACAAGTGAATTGGTGGGTATCCCAGCGGCAGTGGGAAGATAGTGGATGGCGAGGAAAACATAGATAGGACAGGAGCATTCTTCATGGCATTTAGCAGTAATGAGTGCAATTTCCTACCTCTGAGGACCTATTCGAGCAAGGTTTTAGGAGAGAGATAAATGAACCTCAATCAAACAGGAACTCTACCTGAGCATCTGGAATAACCTGCACTGCTGCAGCAGCAGCCAGCAACAGAAGTGACAATAATAGCTGATGTACTCTGGGGCTACCAGGCAGCTCCATCCCCTAGGAAGGACACCAAGGATACACATCTTTAAGTAAAGCCATGTATTCCTTTCTTGCAGATTCAAAAGAAGCTTCAAGTTTCCCATCCCCACCTGCCAACGAGGTGCTCAGCTCTCTCTCTCAATCGCATGCAAATTACTCTCCCAGCACACAAAGGAAAAACAGCAGTTTAAGAGCAATCTGTTGATATTGTATTTAATACCGAAAAGGTACTTCTTGGAATGACAGCTCCCAGCACGATCCCACATGCTTTACAACCACGTGGGCAGATGCTAATTCCTCCCACCAGACGCACAGGTAATGAGAGCACATGGGACAGGGTCAGAAAGGGCTCCCATCACAGCCAGACATGCTTCTGGCAGCCAGAGCCCAGGGAGCAATTACCAAACTCTTTCTGAAGTTCGTAACGTGTCAGAGATGACACGTCTGATAAGCACTGTAGCTATGTCATAGCACATTCCGTGCCATGCAAATACTAGCGCTTTGTTTCTGGACAGGAATAACAGCAATGTGCCGACACAGAGACGGTCCTTTGTGTTTTTGAGTGATTACACCTTAACCTTCGGTTATAGAATTGTGGCATATATGTACCAGCGTGTCCAAAGGCAGGCTGCGGGATGACTCATCTCACAGCAAACCTGTTTACGGGCAATTAAACCTTCAAATTGTAAGGGGCTGGATTTTGTCCCTGACTGCCAGAGCTGAATGGGGGAAAGCACAAGGAGAGAGTGGAGAGCATCATGGCAGGCTCAGGTGAGCGGTTTGATGGCAAGCAATGGCGTTCAGTCCCTTCTCTCCCATGGTGCAAGCTGTGTTTCTTGCCCCTTCCATGTGCATTTAGGAGGGGCTTCCAGCTGCGGGGTCAGCCCAAGGCTGGGATGCTCCGGGCTCCTCCAGGAGACACGTCCCAGCTTCCCTACGCAGTGTGTCCCTATGCTGGCCCTCAGCCTAACCCCTGTGTTTCTCCCATGTCATCAGAACCTGTTTGTGTTTTTAAACCAGCATTATACTTCTGTCTGCCACTCACTGCAGCCCGACAGCACTAACTCAGTGTGCAAACAAGGCCATCATCCAAGTATTGTTTTACATAACCGGAATGCTGGGGTTGTTAGCGTTTGCATAATGTTTAATTATTCAGTCAGAACATAAAACTTGTCTCTGGCTCGAAAACATTCTTCTGAAATGTCTCAATAATTAAACACCACTATGTTTATTAACAGCAGGGAAGGCTCATAAAATGAATTAGCCAGAAAGAGACAAGTAATGACATCAAGCTACAGTAATCAAAACATGCGGCTCTAAGGTAGGTCCCCGAGCATGGCAAACACCCACAGCAACTCCTACGAGCATCTGAGTACAACACCACAGCACAAGCACAGCGGATCAGGCGCCATGCCTCAGAGTGATCAGGGAGCCAGAATTCGATGTATTCATTCACTCCTTAATCAATATGTATTGTTTTGAATGGACTCATTTGACTGTACTGAGCCCACGGAGGTGAGACCTCTGTCTGAGAGTAGCTTTTCGGGGTCAGCTGAAGGCCGCTGTGTGACTCGGTGCCAGCAGAGCAGCTCGCTGGTTGTCAGGTCATGTACTCTGGCTGATCAGAACAGTTGCTGTGCCCAACCTCCAGGTTGCCCTCAACTGCTCAAGGGAAAAGCAGTGTTTGGAAGCAGAAATTGTTTCCTTTTAAAGGTGTATTCACCCATTAAGCAGGGAGGAAGACTCTGGTATGTCTTAGGAGCCAAGCATTCTCCTCTAAAGTATTTTAACAAGTGGAACTTTTCAACTTGCATTTAAAGGAAGCATAAAATTCAAAGTTCATTTTATTGAGGCAAGATGGAGATTTATGTTCCCTTTAAATACAATTTTATTCTTTAGTGGTATTTCAATAACGTTACACAGGAAATTAAGTGTGTGTCCTCCTATGCTCTCCCAAGCTCATATGCTGCTTTCTAATGAGGACTCCAAATTGCTCAAACCAATCCGTGAGGCGGGCATGTAGTTAAGAGACTCCATTTTGTCCATCAATCTGCATAAAAGCAGCCAAAGAAACCACCTCTTCTCCTCCCCCTATCCTTGTTGCAGCACCTGAGGCCCAGCCTGCACACTGCGGCTTTGCAGTATGGTGCCAGCGGCCGTGTCCAAGCAGGGCTGGATTCTGTGGGCAGAGGTGAGGAGCTACTTGTGTAAAGGGGGAAAAACAAGTGGGGAATCCACCATGGGGTCATTATCCCCTTGGATAAGCACCCTCTGCCCCCCCACACGGCAGCGTAAGCCCACACAAGTGAGTTCTGGTGGGGGGTGCTGCCATTTTCCTCAGCCCAGCAGAGCTGTGCGTTCTTTGCTGCTCCAGTGAAGTAGGTCAAGGCAAAAGCTGCCTGCCCACATCTCCTCTCCACAATCACAAGGTAAGATAAATTATATCCTCGCTGTAATCGAGGCATCTAAAGGGAAAGCGTGGCGTGAAGAGGCAATTCTGAAGCTCAGTGTCTCTCTGGAGAGCAGCTGACTGCATGAGCCGCCATCAGAAGTGACTCACAGCTGCTGCCCCGGGCGGCCACTGTCCTGCTTGCTGCTGCTAGAAGGAGCTCGGTGCTCCGTGCCTGGGCTGAATTCAAAGGAAGGCAGCCAGCCTTCAGGATACCTCCTGCTTGGGGAAAACAAGAGGAAAGCCACAGAGGAGGAAGAGGAAGCTGTAAAGAGACAGGCAATCTTGCAGGCGGCCTGCCTGGGTCTGTGCCGCATATAGCAAAGCTGGGTGCTCGCAGCGGGCCTGGTGTGGGCTGGCCCTCGTGAGTGCTGGTTCGCTGTGCCGGTGAGCCATGGGCACACCGAAGGAGTGGGGGTGAGCACTGGTTTGTCAAGAGGTTTGGGACTTGAGGGAGACAGAGCCATGGTGCGCAGTGGGCACAGGACTGTGTACTTCTGTGCTGTCCACAAGCAGCGTGCCTGCTTAGCACAGCTTACTGGGGACAAATGTGGCTCTCCAGTTCAGAAACTCCTTGCTTGAATGGCGTGGGCTAGAAGGGACCTTTAAGGCTTATTGGGGAAACCATCAGCTCACAGAGTTTACTTCCAAAGGCAGGTTAGGAAATTACCAACTGCCAGTTCTCAACTTCAGAAGTCAAACTATATTTGGGGAAAAATGGGGATTTCTTGCTGTGGGGAATGAGGAGGACCTCATATGCCACCACAGCTGGTTCAGCATCCTTAAAGACAGCAGAACAGGCTTCAGTGGGACCATGAGTCTGCAACATGTGCCCTTTCGTATGCCAACAAGTAAATAAAGGGAGCCTTGCACGCCAACAGAAAGAAATCACTAAAAGCACAGTCTGCAAAGGTGTGAGGGGTGGAAGGAAGCAAAATGGCTCTCCATCGCTTTGCTTAAACACTTTAGTGCAGCATGAGCTGCAGCCCTAACAGCTCTTGAGAGACGTCTGGGATCCCAGAGAGGGAGGGAGGTCAGCGCTTTCGTGAGTGACCTCCTTTTCAGCTGCGATAGGTGAGCAGGGAGGGCTTCCTTCTGGGAACACAGCCAGCGCACAGAAGAGAACTGGGATCTGCGGGGGAAGCAAAGGCACTCCAAGGTATCACAAAAGAAGATCTGAATGGACCTTGTGGAAACATTTCACGCTGGGAGGAAGCTTTGAAGAGTAACACGAGGCAGAGAACTATTTGGGAGTGATACTCCACACGGCCCTTCAGTCGGTATTGATTCACGAGCCGCAAAGCGCTGACCAGCACTCACAAATCGTTTCTTTGCCTTTGACTCCAGAACAGCACGAAAGCGATCTGCTAACCACAAACACCAAGCCCAGTAGTTACACCTTTGTTACCCGCAGCAGAGTGCTCATCGCATGTACGAAGCAAACGTTTTGGCAAGTTTATTGCACTCCTCTAGACTAAGAGGGAACCAATGGCATCGCATAATTACAGCAGGCTCCTTGCTAGGCTGCTGCCGGGTATTTCCTGACAAGATTTGGTATTCCTCCTCTTCGTCTTAACAAAAATGAAATACATTTAGTAAATGTTTTTACCATCACAAACAAGGCAGCACAAAGCACTGTATCAAAGTCAAGGCCAGAGGGCTATTTTGGCCTTAAAAATGTATGATGGTTGGCTGTACATTAAAAATCGTTTCGTCATAATTTGTTAATAATAATTATAACTTATAATAATTTATAACTATATAATTTATAGTTTCTTTTTACATTTCATGTCAGTGTTACAACACCAGCAATACAGATTGCAGCTGCCTGAGCAAAATGGAAAAGCCTGGGTCAGTCATACTGCTTCTCAGCTGGAAACGCACAGTGGTGTCCCCAGGAAAGCTGATTAGATCTGAAAGGCTTTTCCAATGGTGAGAATTGTTAACCAGAAATCACTTTCCACACAGAGAAGAAAAATACATTTGTGTTTGGCCACAAACAAGCAAAATACACAGACTCCAAGCCTACATTCTGCCTACCTGTTGACAGCACAGCTGTATTAGGACTATATCAGGGCCCTTTGACTTAGAATGGGAAAAATACAGGGGAGGTTTAGGTTAGATATTAGGAGGGAGTTTCTCACATGGAGGATATGGGTAGGGACACGGCAATAACTAGAGAATACTCCTTTAATGCAGAAACCATGTTTTCAAGATTGCTACAACATAGTAACAACATATGTTAAAGTAACACTATATGCTAAAAAATTATTACAGAGGGAGTTAAAATCTTGTTAGTAATATCTGAAAAATGTACCTATTTCTTCTGCTTGTCTTACAGTATCACCTGGATACAAAAACAAAGCTGGAAGAGCAGCCCCGGGCCAGAACTGCGGCCCATGGAGAGCAGCCTGTGGTGGGGTGGGAGGGCTGGCAGAGCTGCTGCCTACTGGGGACCCATGTGGAGCAGTGCCTGAAAGGTGGGTCCCATGGTAGGTAGTGGCAATTGGTGGCATTTTGTTATCCATCAGGGTGAAGCCACCACAGTGCCTTGGATATTCACATGTTCCAATGCGCTGTTTGTTGCAAAATGAGATAATCATTAGGCCAGCTTTTACTCCCCACCTCCTTAGAGAAGACAACACAACAAAACTTCCAAACCGCAGATGTGTTTCTTAGGAAATCCTACATTTCCTAAGGTCTCCCTATAAATATACATATATACATATATATACATATATATACATGTATATACATGTATATTTTATATATATATGTACATATATATATATATATTTTCTGAGAGAGAAACAAAATCACAAATATATATATAAATAAACCTAGGGAGCACAGCATTAAGGCAATATTTCACACATACATACACACACACACACACACACACAGAGAAATATTTGCCTTAGCCACTGCTAAGTTTCCTTAGCATTAATTCCCAGGCATTAAGTTTCCAGGAAATTCCCCAGCGGGATTTATTGTTAGCTTGCAAAACTGTCCATTGCTGCTAACACTGTGCTCCTAATTGAGAATGATGATGTCACGTAAAGAGTAAGATAGTTGCAGATACATTCAGGTTGAAAAGTAATTGCCATGAGCTTCCAACTTCAGTCCATTTTCCTTACCGCTCACCTTCTAGCAAATATCATGCAACCGAGGCTGCTCACAGAAGAACCTGAGGAATTTGTATTCATGGTCATGCATAAATTATCTGCCGTGCCTCGTGAAATGTAACCTACAATCAGAGACTGGACCACCTGGTTCAGCTCAGCAAACACAGAGTCCAAGCAGCGCACTTTAGCAGAGCGCTCACTAGAAGCCATTCATGGACACTTCTACAGTGTGATAGAAAAAGCGTGAGGCAATCCCAGTGACACGCAGCGACAGAACCAGGATGGTAGTGCACAGTTTATAGATGTAAACGGAGAAAAAATTACATCAAACAGAACAGCAACAACTGAAACGCAGCAAAGTTTAGCAGAGATCCTCTTTTGATGCAAACGTGCTTGAAGGAAGAAAACACAGGAAGTACGTAAAGCAGAAATTTTGTTTTCCAAAGTGCAAGAAAGTTCTCAGCATAATTTAAGTCATCTATTGCCATTGCAATCCTGATTGCTACAATTGCTTAAGGTAAACTTTTTGACTGCACCTATTGCACGCTTTCTCCACAGCTGTATAGTAAGAGCCTTCTTCCGTATCAGAGATATCCTTCACTGTGACTAGTTGGTCTGTAGAAGTTTAATTAAGTGTCCGACTTGTTTATAAACGACATTATTCATCTGCATTATTCTACTTTATAATCTGGGGCATATCACTCCAAGCTTGAGATTTCTTTTTGGCAAGTTCCATCCATGACGGCTGGTCTGGAGCAGCAGTACTGCTGGCTTTCTTCAAGTGGCTGATTTCATCTTTATCTCCCGGTGCCGATGACTGAGCTACTGTGAATAAAGCAGAGGTGCATTTCACATCAGCCTGCTGTGCAGCTCTACATTCGACCCTTTCATTACAAACTTGCTGAGTCTTGCTCTTCAGCAGAAAATCTTTGCATTTCACATCAAAACTTCTACGATACATTATGGAGGCAATAACCACTTCCAGCAACAAAAGAATACATTTTTTTTAAGACTAATATATCTTGGTTCCTAAACTTATAAAAAACAGTAAGAAGACCTCGATTCTTTGCCATGTCCTGTGTTCACACCTAGGCCAAACAAGAGCACTCATTTCAGACTTCCTCCCAGCCTTCAACTCACTGATGGGCAGATAGGTTGTTCTTGTGTGCTTAGGGCAACCCCATGGAAACTAAACGCTGTTGGAAATAGTTCTGCATGCATTTTACCTCTTACATTTGGGACCCGATCTTGTGAAATGACCTGGCATTCCTGATTCACGTTTCTTTCAACACTAGTTCTGACAAGTGTAATCAAAGCAGAATGCAGCACCGTAACTCCAGCTATGAGTGCTGAGAAAATAATTTGCCCTTGGTGATGTGGGACCAGAGAAGGAATTAGGATCTAACCCCTACTCCTTCTCCAGCATGCTCGAACAGGATTTCTTCAGACAAGGTTTCAAGGTAAGAGCAATACATTTTAAGCATTTTCTTTCCTACCGGAGACAAAATGTGACAGTGAATCAGTTCTCGTCAGCGGCTCTTTTGCTTCAGACTTTGACTCCTTCCTCTGTTCTTCAGAAGTGGTTTTAGGCGCCAAGTGTGACTGTTTGCTCCATTGCTGTTTCACCGACCCCTAGGTACATAGAGGGTTAATAATGCACAGTCAATAAATAAGACCAGCCTGGAAGAATATGAGCAAAAGGGAGTGGATTTGATGCCTGTCATGATCCAAGGATCACATGGACTGATCACACACTGGTTCACTCCTCTCACTGGAACTGACACCTGTTCAGAGAGCTCTACGGGTTTCACATTAGCATCTATAATAGTCAGTTTCACAAACCGAAACTATCCCTCTGTCTATCTTCTTATGTGTAACAGTGTCTCCTAGTAGGTTGTTATAAAGACAAACTATGTGCCAAGCCATTTGGAAACCTCTGCTAACACAAGCAGGATTTGCAGACAGCCTCGCTCTCTCACGTTTCCCCTCTACTTCCCAAATTTTGTGGCTTAGGGCATCCAAGGTTTGGAGGATAGAAGGTAAACTCCCATGAAAAGGAAATGAAACACGTCCTCCCATGATTTCTCTTGCCAGTATCAAAAACTACCCTGAAGCGATAGTGCCTGGTGCCATGTGAGAGCAGGAGTAGTACAGTGGCACCACGCTTCACACACAGCAGTCAGGAGCATCTTGGCATATTTCTCTGCTAGCTGATGCAGGGAAATGAAATGCATGGCATGAATTTTAGGGAACACTGCCAGCTAAAATCTGGAGTTTCCTATTTGACACAGAAACTGTACTTTGGGATCATTTAAACTCTCTGTGTTTTAATTGCCATGACAGTGCTGAGTAGTTTTGCAGTTTACAATCTCTCCTAGACATTTTATTAGGTTTTACTTCCTGTTAATCTAAACCACTGCTATATATTTTTTTTCATCATCTAGACATCTTTTTCTATTCCAGGATATAATACAGTAATCGGGTTTCTTATAGTACCATTTTAAGCAAGAAAGTAGGTCATTTGCACTGGGAATGCTAAACTGGTGTAAGCCACTCATGTTCCTGCATCACTGCTGGGCCCTTACTGTGCACGAGGCAATACAGGCAGCAGTACTCGCACGCTGCTGTCTCCATCAGCTAGCCCAGTAACAGGGAAGCCTTGTTAGTATTCTGTATTAATGCCAAGTGCTTCTGCTAGCACAGCTTTGTCACCTGGGAAGATCACTTGCTACCGGTATCACCTTTTTTTTTGCATAGGATCTTTGAAGCCCATATCCTACAGCACCACACTGTGCATTTCAGTTATATACAAAGAAACAGAATTTACATCTTGGCAACGTCTGCGAGTGCAAATGCTATTTTTATCCTGTTTCACTTCTCAAACATTTAAACGTTGTTGCTTTAAAATCCTTCTGGGACCGGGCTCTACATTCAGTGGTAGATCAGTCAGAAGGTATAGGAAATTCAATGAAATGGTGGAGAGAGTATTGCATCGATCCCACTGCACTGAAAGACACTGTACAATACAGTGCTGCATTTTGGTTGTCTTAGCCTACATTCCACACCTTACCTCTGCTAAGTATGCAGTGGGCACCTACGAAATTTGACACACCTCACATAGTTGCAGGATTTCTTGGACATATAAAATTACTTATCTGAATAACCAGGGAATTCTGCATCTATAACACATTTAGGAGAGCAGCATCTGCGTTGCTTATGGTTATACTCATTAAGTATCAGTCATCATTATGGCATCTGAGTAGTAAAATAGCAGTGGATCAAAGGAATATTACGGAAATGTAATAATATGAAATCATCACAAATTTGTACTGTAAGTACCTCTGTTCTTTCCTTCTCTTTACTCTGTTTCTCTGTATCTGATTTAGTATCCGGAGTGGCAGGTTTATCTCCATCAAGCTCCTGCTGCGTTCCCCATTGCTTCTGCCTTGCGATGGTGATCCAGGCTGGCTCTGTAGAACTGTCAGGCTCCCTTCTGGAGTCTCCAGCAATCACCAAAGACACGCTCCTCTCTGTTGACAGATTGTTTATACGCATGGTTATTTGAAAGAGAGCTGTAATTAGCTTCAGCTCTCACTTGCTCAATATGCTGATTTGTCACGTGAAGTGTGATAAGCCTGAGTAAATAGGAACTCTTTTCAGATTGGTCTCCAGAGAACAATCCTCATGTTTTCACAATCCTCGTGTTTTCACTAAATTAACACTCTACTGAAGAAAAACCTCTTCTCACCATTCAGGAAAGTCAGTCAAGCTTTGCGAAACCACCCTTTTTCCAGGGTCTCCCCTTATGCCCCCTCCATTCCCATTCCCATTCCCATTCCCAATCCCAGTCCCAAACAGCAGCAGCCAGTGCCTTAGTCTGGTTGCTCCCTTCCTGTGACCTTATAGCCTCCCTGGCACAGCCTCCCATTGCCTGAACACACAGAAATACTGTTAACACCGCTGACACCCACCACGTTCTGCACTTGGGCCAATCGCTCTCATCATGCTCTACTAGAGCGGAGATTTCAGAAAGACAAGAAAAAAACTGCATTTCCTAGAGAAAAAGGTCAAAAGTGCTACTCTGTTTTTCTCACATTTGCTATTAGGGAAGAAGTGGTACGCAGAAGCATGGGGAAGTGAAATGCTGCATATTCAATCACTGTGCAAGGAAACCTTGTTCGGTAGACTGGACAGATCTGGATTGAGAGAAAAGCTTCGTCTTGGTTTCCTTGGTTTACACTGCACCCAAACTTCAGTTTTACAACAAATACGGAGCCACTGCATGGTTTATGTGAGCAATAACAGTAGTGCTAACATAGGGAAAGACAGCTTAACGTTTCCCAGGCGCTTCTGGTCACTACAGTTCCCAAATTTCTGGAAGGCTATTTCAGAACTGAAGTTAAGCATCCCCATCCCAACATCATGCATAATTCTGCCCCTTAAAAACGTCTGTTATCTCTTCAGCATCCTGCTCAGAGATGCGCTCAGCTGCTGTGCTGGCATGGAGCTATGCCTCCCTGCCTCAGGACCCTGTGGAGGTGGCACACATTTCTGGAGAGCTGTGATCTAATTTAGAAGAACGTGGCCCCAACGCCAGAATGTAGTTAGCATGACAACATCGCAAAGCCTATGTCGGCTAAAAACCACAAAAAGAGAAAACAAGATTTCCTTTAAGGGCAAAGGAAGATGTGGGGCCAACCAACATGAGAATTTCCCATCACATTTACCTCATGTGATCTTGTAGGGAAACCTCTGAAAAGAAGCCAGGAAGCCCAGTTGTGCAGATGCCACACAGACAAAGAAGGGCCCCAGGACACTGAAGAAGTTCCCCTCTTTCCTGCATGGCAAGTTACTCCGATTCTCTGCGTGCCACCTACATCCCCCATCTCTTCACGCCAACAGCTGTTCCTCACATAATCATTCTCTTCTCTTTGCTGGCTGCCCTTACTTCAATTTTATCTCATTTTAAAGGACGTTAATTTAATGCTGGGAAAGATGTCCAATGTCATCTGGTCTGTCCCTTCAGATGTAAGGCAGGATGAGCTGCAAGATTTCACATAAGCTGTATTCTGACCAAAATTTGTCTAGTCTGTTCTTTAAACTCTCCAAAGACGGGGCAGAACTCACAGCCTCCCCACACAATCTGTTCAGAGACTTTGCTGTTCTTTCTCCACTAGATTTTTTCCCCCGTCAGGTATGCTAAATCTTCTTTGCTCTAATTTAAATCTATAACTTCTTTTCCCATACACTGTGGTTGTGAGCAGATTACTCACATTGTCCTTATGACAATCTGCTGTGCATTTGAAGATTCAGACTATACATACATACACACATACATACATACACACACACACACACACATATATATATATAAGCTTTTCTGATCAGTTTCATTATCTGGATGCTTTTGTAGGTACTGTCTTAATTTGGCCCAAATCTGGCTCCACTATGGCACAAGGTACCAGCATCAGGTGAAGTGGAAGGACTACCTCACGTGCCTTACGTGCCTTGGAGACTGCCTCCTGTACGTGTCACTCACTACCATCCGGCTTTTTTGCAGTATTACCTTATTCTTATTTCAAGTTTAGTTTTTGAGCTCTAGATCTTCTTATTTCCCCTCTCCCCTTCCCTTTTCATATCCGTGCATCTGATTATTTTTACATACAGAGCAGTACTTTGTACTTTTCTATAATAAAAATATTCTTTTCAGACTATGTCTCCACTTTCTCAAGAGAACTCTGATTTCTATTCTTGTTCTCCACTGTGCCTACAGGCTTTCCAGCTTGTTAGTACTCGCGAATGTAAGAAAAATACACTTAGATCTGTCACCCATGTCCTTAAATATACTGAATAGTGCCAGAACTAGGATGGCCACCATTAAAATGACAGTGAAACATAGCCAGCACACTCAGTAACTCTGCATCAACCCAATGAATAGCTTCACCAAGACTGTACTTCTAAGTGTCATGAGGGGATGTCATGTCATGCTATCTCGTGGACATTCATAAATAGCTCAGTCATTCCTTTCAGTACTTCATTTTAAGTGCTATATACCACCCTTTTACCCCATTTTCCCCACCTCACCTCCCTCTTCAAGACAGGCTACTTTCCCTTATTTTCCGCATTTCTCCAAGACAACCACTAACAGCTCAAGGACTACAAAACAGTCTTCTCTATTAGGACTAATTTCATCAAGACCATCATAACTAAAGCCGCAAAGCTGAATTGATTGATGCGATGTCTGCTAATATATCCACAATCACATTATCTCCTTTGTTTGTAGGTCATGCCCATATATCCACTTAGGCAGTAAGTAATTTGGGCAAAACCCATTAGTGCACTGCCAAGAAAATGTAGGCTCCCTGCTTCATCAGTTCCCAGATCACACTGCTGTGATAAGCGGACTGACTGCCACTATTGAAGGTGATGGTGTTGTGTGGTGTTCCTCAGAAGCATCCCTTAATGAATATCCACACAGCAGTTAATATTCCCAAGGTATTATCAGTGTTACCAAGATGTTTCTCCACTGAAGACTCCCTCTGCCTGGACAGCCTCTTTCCGTAACTCCATCCCACCAAACACCCCCTTTTGCCCCATGTTGAGGCCTCAGTTTCAAGACAGGGTCTTGTATAGCTGGCACACCACCACACAGGTCCTCTTCCATGATAACTACTGCCTTTAATACCCTGCTCCTCACAAATACCAGTTTTTACTCTGAAGGCCCTCTCAACTTACCCACCAGCCTTTCCTTGATAGTGGGAACGCAGCATCTGCCTTGGTTCTGCTAGGGATGTTACTTCTTAGTCTGCCTGATTCAAAATCACCCTTTGTGTTCTGTCCCATTTTCCCTGTCACACCACAGGGGCTTTCTGTAAACACTGACTGAGCTGTGTGTTGCTCTTCCTCAGCTCCCACCAAACAATCAATACTGACAATGACTGCTATGCTCTAGTTCTATTTACTGTACTATATGTAATGGTCTTACTGCTATCTGTGCTTCCATTTCTGTGTTATCTTTGTGTATTTAGGAGTCCTCCTGCTACGGTTTTGATGTGCATTTCCTAGCACAACAGGGTTCCCAACCCCTCAGTGATATGTCAGGAGGCTGCTCTTACAACAGCATTTTCCATAAGGCAGATATTACAGTGGGAAGTTTCAAGCACCTGGGCTTTTCAAATAATTTTCATGATAAGAAACCAGAAGTCCAGGTAACGCTAATTAAAAGGCAGCCAAATTAGAGCTGAATATGATCCTGCAAGAGATGATATCAGAATGTTGCTGTTATAGTAGCAATGAAAAAGCTCTTTATCAACACCTTTAAAAGGTTGAAAGATAATGTACCTGTGCAGGCCTGACTTGCAACAGCACAGCACCATCACCTACTATGAGCAGGATCAAGAGCTGATCTGCTTCTGGGATGGGTTTTCTTCTTTCATCAAGTAATTACATTTTACTCTTGCTGCTGTGAGTCCTTGCTACAGGAAGTATGTCAGACAAGCCAAGCAAGGGAAATGTTTTCTTCAGCAAAAAAAGTCAGATGCAATCTGCAGAGTTGGCTACCTTCTCCCTTATCAGTCAGCTAAAATTACTGCAAGATGAGGAACACCCTGCATTGTATTCACAATCCACTGTCTTTCCCATTGCCCAGAGGTCCTTCACATCCTCCCGCGTCCATCTAGAGAAGGCGGTGTGGCAATATACATGTATCACTGTTCCAGCCGCTTTATGGTACTAGCAAAAGATGAAAGGTGGTGAAGTAATACAGGACAAAGTATGGCGGAGAGAGTCACTCTCAGAGTTTAAGGTTATCTGAGTCTCTCCTACGAGACTCTGGGGTTCTGAAGAGCACTGAGAAGCCAGAAGCATTCTCAAGAAGCAATAATTCACGGGAAGTGATGTCTGCACATCTTCCTCATTTCAGTGACCATCTAAATCCCATGAATAAGTCCTCCCTCCTGTCTTATCTCATCCGGTCACGAGGCAGTCAGAATGCTTTTATAATTCACCATGCACCACACATCAAAGCTCAGCACTTAAGGAACCAGCTAGCCACAGTGAAACCAACAGAACTCAAAAGCAGAGTCTAATTCCCATTTCTGATGGAAGTCAGACACAGGGCAGCTAGCACAAGAGCTCCCTGTGGGTACGCTCTGCAGAGTGCTGAATGCAAGCAGAGGCATCTTCTGCTGGAATCCATGCAAGGCTGACATGCCACAAACTCCATAACAGCTCTGTCCTTCAGTTCTCCCTCTGTGAAGCAGGGGTGAGCCTCTTGCTTCCATGGCACACCCCAAAATTTCTGAATAAAACTGAACTCTGAATTATCATTCTGTGGTTCTTATTACAGTACATTTAAATAATACACTATTCAACTGTCTATTTAATAACTTCATAAACTAATAAGGGATGCTGTCGGCAGCGATGTACCTCTCATTCACTCATAGGTTTAAGCTCATGATAGTTTCTTCTCTTTGTTACCTTGGAACAGATTTGGCCTGAGGCTTTTGGAAAGAAGAACGAGCCCCTTCTTCTTCCCCTTGGGATAAGTCACAGGAAATGATAGGACACCAGGTCAGAACTTGTCTTACTGCTCTATGCCTAATGCCTCCACCTATGAACCCCTAGTATTTCATGTGGGCCGTTGAAGCCTGCTGACTCTTGAAACCACAGTCAAAAGCTTCCTCCATCCATTCCACCTACAGCTACCAAGCATTGAAGGCCTCTTCACAGGCCTCGTTGCTCAGGCTGCTGGCAGCCAGGCCTGCGCCCTTCACCACTTCCACAGCTCTGAGTCTCACCACCAGACAACTCCCAAACCAAACAGAGCCCTCTCTCACCTTCTGAATTCTTTCCCTCAGATAAGAATCATCCAAGCTGGGTCTGATAGCAGCAGGGTTGGCCCAGTGCTCCCTAAGGGGGGAAATTCCCCTGCTGCAGTTGTTTAATGCAAGTATCCATTTCTCTCACCATTTTACTAAAGATTTCCTTTTCCTTAGAGACTACAGCTCTGCTCTTACAAATGAAATTTCTTCTGCCTAAATATTGTGAATATGAAAGCAGACACTTCCCATCAATAGCTGGGTTTATTCTTTCACATCTATCTGACTGGCTGTGTGAGCAACAAGATGAAGATACAGCACTATTTATGGACTAAAGAGGATCTATGATTGACTTGTTACTGTGCATTGGTGTATGCACACACAGAAAAGTGAGAGAAATACATGCCTACTTCTGTCTACTGACAGACAGATATACTCAGTGTATTCAAATGTGTGTAAGGTTGTGAGTGTGCACTGCATACGTGAATAACCACAACAAAGACATATTTTAACACACCCCTGAGGTTTAGGGATCGATCTGTTTTAGGTATGGCCTGAGATATTGTATTTGTTTTCTTTAAATCTAAAAACCTTTGTGTGGACAAAATATCGCTGAGGTTCTTTGTAACATTTAGATCCTGTCCCCAATAATGAGCATTTTATGCCTGTGAAGACTGCAAAGAGTGATTGCTTTTGCCATATGTTTTTGCAAGCACAATATTACAACTGCTTGAAGGATATACCTCTGGTAACAGCAAAGCTAACTTGCGTACTCCCTGTGTATTTTGAAAGCAAACATATTCTTAACTAATCCAAACAACTATACACAGAGATATAACCCATCCATATACACGTGTCATTGTTTTGTAAGGCTGCCCATGTGCGCATATTTCATTCCACATCGTTATATCTTTGGTCAATCATGAGACAGCAGGTATTCCACCAAAGAGTTTAAAAAACGCAGATGGCATTTAGTAGATACCCTTCCCTAAATACTTCTCTTTGTTTACTAATGTACGACATGCATCTGTGTCAGAGTACACACCCAGTTCCTTAATTTCAGAGCACAGAATTCAACAAGATCTGGCAATGTATTTCTGGCATTTCCTTCTTTAAGCTCTGAAGAATGTGACTTTTGGTTGGATCTATACCACTGATGCCAGGAGAGTCTTTTTTACGCCAGAAACTGCTATGTTTGCATTGAATTCTATTTTGCTGCTGGAAAGCAGCCATAATATAAAAGAGCTTGACACAACCTAAAAACAAATATATTTAGGCAAAATAAATAAATAAAAATAGAAGAGTGTCTTCTTTTCAGCTATAGGCAGGACAGCACTAGAGCAGTGTCTTTTATGTAGAGAGAAACCTTTCCTTTGCTGCTTTAAAGCCCAGATTTCCTAGGCAATGCATACCAGTTTCCTTCGCCATTACAATCACTGTCCCACTCCCAGTTCCTTTTCTCTTTTAGAGAACATCTCTCTGCTACACTCACTGACATAAATATTCTCATGTGCACATTCACATGAGTATTACTTACAGTTTTGCTCTTGTAATAACCTGCTAGCATGTGCTGTCTCTGCCCTTTACAGGATTCATAGACTATCAACCCCCAAAAACACAGCTTAATTTTTTTAGTTCTTGCAAAGACTTGTGCTTTTAGCTCTGGAAAAACTCCTTCTCTGGACAGATAGAGTGACTGATTTCACACATCCATTAAAAAGTCACCTTGCAGCTGCACAGAGACCAAATAATCCCTTGTTCATTCCCCAGGTGGGAATGAGCAGGGGATTATTTGCAGCTGCTGCTTTCCCCTTAGTGGCACAGCAGCCTGCTCACAGTCCTCATGGGGCTTTTG
Organism: Excalfactoria chinensis; assembly: GCF_039878825.1. NCBI lineage: Eukaryota > Metazoa > Chordata > Aves > Galliformes > Phasianidae > Excalfactoria > Excalfactoria chinensis. Next base: position 125,235,195 of record NC_092825.1, read on the forward strand.
GTACCATGAATGCTGAGAAGACAAAAATTGAGCTCCATCAACCAAACTGCTCCTGTTCTTTCTGTGACACAGCAAATTGACTTTCTGCAGATGATTGTATAGGAAAAGGGTATTACACTCTCTTGCATTCTGACTCCACAGCTTGCCTTCCTGTTGAACAGAGGATTTCCTAACACTCTGCGTGCAGAAACTTCCTGACAGCGCCAAGTGTTCCTCAGCAGCAACCACAAACCTTAAGATCATTGGACAAAAAAGAAGAAAGTGGGCAGACTAGAATACCTAGAAAACAGCCAGAGTTTGTTGTTAAGCCACATGATCGATCCCTGGAAGAGAGATGCTGATACTGCTTTTCAGATTTCTGCCACTTACAAAGATACTCTCCTGAGTCACTGGGCTGAGGCAATAGTTTCAAAGAGCTCAAAATGACATTTGGACAGGAGTTCTGCACTGTCCCATTTTCCCTCATTGCACCCCATGGCTCAGGATGCCCTAAAGAGGTAATACAGCAATTCTCCTGTGTGATGCTCCCCCCCCTCAAAACCTGCTGTTGTGCCCAGATGGGGTACCTCACCTATGGTAGCCAGCTCAGGCTGAGGTAGTGACCTGATCCCATTTCTAAGGAGAAAGGTCTGTAGTGACACAGGAAAGACCCAGAAAGACCTCAGGTCAAGTTGGAATAGAGTGTTCTCTATTTAGAATTAAGCTTTTACTCCTGGCGTGCTAAAATAGCAGAATACATTACAAAGCTGTTCAAAGCTGGAAAACGACTATGATATAATAATAACAGTGAGTAATTAGATAAGAAGACTAATTACTGCTACAGACTAATCTGAATCTCTATGTCAGACAATACCAGGCCATACCAACCTGCTGTAATACTGCCAGGTGGAGAGGAACACATCTGAAACAGTGCAACTGGACCAGCAGTACCAGGTCAAACTCCAGATGTGCACAGCCCTGCCATGAGGCCAGGCTCTTGTGCACACAAATCATTTTGTAGAGAACAGCCCTGAGCCAGGGCCAGGAGCCTCCTTTGTCCCAGAGCTGCTGGAGCAGAGGAGAAGACAGAAGAAACGTGCTCCACAGCTCCATTTCTTTCCTTTCCTCCTCCTCCTGCACCTGTCAGCACCCACTGCACTTTTGCTGCACCCAGTCTTGCTCAGCTTCAGCAAGTTGTCTGTGGGGCCAGGAAGAGGCTTTTCTACAGAACAAGTGGCCTGCCACATTCCAAGGTCTTCTTTCAGCTTAGTGTTTCCTCTCTCCAGACTTAGAACCTGACCCCCAGTGGAAAACAGCAACCTGAAGGGGTAGCTCTGCTGCGGCACGCAAAAACCTCATCTCCTCACATTCTTAAGATCAGCCTCATGACCAGACAGACTGAGTAAGTTCCTCCTACATACTGGAATGACCTAGAGACTTTTTTTCCCCACTTTTGGTCACCCTTCAAAGAGAAGAGCAGAGTTTTTCCAGTTATAATTGCTTGAGTGTACTTAACTCGTTTACTGTGGTTGCAAAGACCTCGGTGGTGTTGCCTTTCCTGTTCCCTGCCTGTGGCACACAATATATTGGTCTCCGGAGGACTGATTTTTTTAACTCTAACCCAATTATGTTTTGGCTTACAATGCAGACAACTGGGTGCAATTTAACGATCTGCAGTAGACTTGATCTTAGTCCAGCAAGCTGCGGGGTAGCTAATTCTTGTTTTTAAACAAGGAGTGAGTAATGGCAAAGACGAATAAATGAACATGCAAGACTCATAGGAGACAATGTATAAATAGTGTGCTAAGCACGCCAGGCAGTTAGCAGTATTTCTGTCTCAATACTATGGCAGGAAAAGGTCTACGGGTCTGAGTCATTCGCCTCACATAGGGCACTGCACTCAGTATGGGCTCCTGCCTTCTGAATTGCCAGAAAGCAGCTCTAAATGGGGACATTTAGTAGCCTGATATTTCTCTTTCACAATACTTGCTAATGCCCTCTATTTGTTGAGTGTCATTTTGAACATCCTTTAAACAATACTATGAAACGGAAAAATCACAGGTAAAAATGCCTTACTTTGCTGCTTCTTCCCTGCTGTTGTTCTGACAATCAAATGGAAGAATCAGGGAGCAACACCACCAAAGGCAGAGCCCTTAGCTCCAGCTCACCAGTTCTGAGATTCACACAACAGAATGTGTGAATCAGACACGGTAAGGTCATTCTTCACGAGTTAAGACAACCTTACAAAGGATCAGGAGTCTTACCAGGCACTTTACTAGGATTTGGCCATTTCTCCATCTCTCTATCTTCATTTCTGGATTCTGGAGCATGAATAGTTTTGTCCTGCTTCTCCTTGCATGTGTTAGTATTTGGAACAGTTACATTTTGCAAGACTGGCTTTTTAGGCAACGGAGGTTTGCTACTAAGCTGTTCAGAGGACTTTGCTTTGGATTTGATCTTTTCATTTAAAGAACCATCAATATTTGTATCGGCTGTTTTTTTGATCTCTGCCTTATCGCCTTTGAGAAATAAAGTCAATCCCTGATTTTCTAAATTGAATTCTGCGCTGTATCTTTTAATTCCTTTTGATTCGGATGACAAGTGGTCTCTGTATTTCAAGGACAGTGAGGTGGATCTAAGTTTTACTTGAAAAGGATTTTTATCTTCACAGCTTTGCTGATTCTGAGATACTGCAGAAGAATCACTTTGCACCGGAACTGCATCGACAGCTGAAGAACCACAAACAGCCAAAATTTCCATAGACTGGCCCGTGTTTTCAGAGTCAGATTCTGGCAGCAAAGCTTGGTTTTTGTCGCTACTTTTTCTATCTTCCAGGTCTGATCCCTTCTGCACATCTTCACTCAGTTTCTCATTTTTCAAGGAGACGTTCACATTGGACAGGAAGAACCTGGTATTTAATGGATTTTCACACACTGAACCTTCTGGAAAGTGTAGGCTTCTGGTTTTTGGCCTTTCCCGTGCAGAGGAGACAGAGAATTTCCTCAAGGCATTCAGTTCATTGGCAGCTTTTTCATTTTTCTTCCCCCAAATCTCTTCTTTGTGGATCACTGACTGACTGTTCTCTTTACCAGAAGCAGGTGCTTCTGCTGTTACAGTCTTTGCTTTCTCTAGAGACTGGGAAGCATATGATCCCTCATGGGCTGAAGAAGAGGGATGTGAACCACGGAATGAATCCATAGGCTGGAAAGAACCTATGAAAAACTGCTTGCTAGACTCTGACGACACAACAGTCACCTTCTTTGTCTCTTTGTTACAGGACATTTCCACAGGTACCTGATCATCGTACTGCGTGTTTTCTTCTAACTCTTCCAAGCAAATATTATTATTCTTACTAATTGAAATACTTTCTTCAGATGGTATTTCATGTGCTGAAAACACAGATGGAAGCTCCTTATTTGCTTTACTTAAAGAACTACCTGACACATCACTACGCACATCTCCAGACAACAGAACCAAAGCTGCTGAGCAATCTTTTGGCTTTTGTACTTCTCCGTCATGAGCAGAGTGCAGAGAAGTCGTGGAGCCTTTGCCTTCTGACAGCAGCAAGCACTCAGACTTCACACGTGTATCCAGCATTGGTTGGCAGTCCTTTGGTTCATTCTCTGGAAGCAAAGCTTCCTGTGCAACAGCAGGCTCTGAAATGGGTTGAGTTGCTGCCAGTCTCAAAGCAGGGGGAAGGTCCTCAGGCGTTCCAGGCTTTTGCCAGGAAGCCACATCCTGCGCTGTAGATGTGCTGCAAGGCACTTCTTGATCGCTGGTTTTGAATACAGCATCTGGCAAGTCTGCGCGCATCTCCTTTTCATCATCCTCTTCTTCTTCCGGTGTACAGCTCAAATCAGTCAGAGATTCAGACTGGGTCCTCTGCAAGAAACAAATTTAGAAAGCTCCATCACTATGTGCAGGTTCGTACGTTGTTGCTTTGTTTTTTTAAACATGGCATTTACAAACAAGATCTTAGACAGGAAGGCAATACTTGCCTCCAACACTGAGCCTGCCGTTTTCTTAGCCTACCTACTAGATGCATTTTTATCTACACAGACTCGGGAATAATGTGTTTAACCAATATAAAAGCAATCAGTGACATTCTTTTCTGAACAACTAGGGCTTTCATGCCTTTATAGATGGGAAGTTCATCAAAACAATGACCATTGGTGCATCCTCGGCACTTGATTCCTCAGAGCAGACTGGATACGCTGTGTTTCTCATAGGCAAAGAGCAGCATTTGAAAGAGAAAATCTGTCCCCTTTGTATTTCGCTACTCCACAATAGCAATAAAAATGAAACAAGCCATTCTTCTTGAGGAATAAACCTACATCGAAGGAAGAACAAAAGACTATGAAGCCTGTCAGGTTCTGGCACACTATGCCAGCTGACTATCTACTCCCATGTGGCAGTTTTCTGTCTGATCACACTGTGATACAGCATTATAATTTCCTTCCTTTCTGCACAAGTCTTTTCCTCCTGCCGCCCCAAGAATTAGACTATTTCATAGATGTTCACAAATATATGTGTGGTCACCAGTGAGGTCTTGTGATTACATTTCAGCTACGGACTGGCTAAATATAATACAGGATTATTTGAAAATGTTATTAAGCTGCTGAATATGCACTTTCACATAGTGCTTGTATTAGCTCACTAATTCACTGTAGTTGTTGGTTAAATATATATTTTAGGCATGGGCCCCTGTTCTAAGAACATAAAATTTGCATTCTGAAGACATTAGGATTTTCCCAGTTTCTTGTTTCATAAGTGCAATGCAAAGACAAAGCTCCAGTGCCTCTTGCACTTCTAGTGAGGGCCCAGGAATGTAAAAGAAGCTGCAGATAAGCCAGAAGCAAAGTGCACAGGCAGGGTTGGCCAGGAAAATAATAATAACTGTATTATCTAAACACTGAAACGCTCTTCATGAAAAAACAGAAGGGCTCAATCAGTGTCAGTGAACAGGTAGAGTGGAGAAAGCAATTGTATAAGTAGCACCTCCTATGTTATGATGTTGACCCAGGATGCCAGGGGCAGATGTCGGTGGGATGGCAGTGGAGGCTGAACCTTCCCGCCACCATCTCATTATGTGTTGTTGCTGTGTGACAGATGGCAGCAGAGGGGCGGTTTGACACAATGGTGTCTGATACGGAAGAGTGTGTGAATCAAAGGTGTGTCGTTAAATTCCTCTATTCCATTGACATTCATTGAGTCTGAATATTTACGGAGAGCAAACAGTGGGCATGAGCACAGTGAGGGGTGGGTAGTGCACTTTGCAGATTGTTACAAGTGCAGTGTGCAGGCTTTTGTTCATCACTGGTGAAAATGCATAGCTAATGGTGGTGACTATGACAGAAAATAGTGCTTTGTAGCTGAGAATTTGCTTCATCAAACAGTGTTTTTGTGCTCTTTGGATCTGTTGTAGTTTCCTTGGAAATAAATAGGAGGTGTTACTTTTAGAGCAACAGAAGCATTTTGCTAACAAGTTTACAATAGAGACTAAGAGGTTTGATCGGGCAGTTATTGCTTTACGTGATTTTCCAAACAATTGGCCTCATCACTGTGCTGAACACACAGCTCTACCAAGCCCAAAGATCACACAGAGATTTTGAAAAACAGGAAAAATATCAGCTAAGCCACATTTAAATACAGAGTGAATATCTCCTTCGTTAAGCAAACCCATTTAACGGCTTGAATGTATTGAAAACATTGAAAGAAACCACAAACAGTAAAGTTCTTCAGGAAAACTTTCGACTTCTTAGAAGAAAGAAGTACACTGCAGCTATGCCCTTCACAGCACCAAAAAAAATCCAAGGAAAACAGATAAATGATGTTGTAAAATGATGGTTTAAAAAACAAGTCCAGCAATATGCTGTTCCTTTCCTGCAGAGACTTATTTTAAGTGTCTGTAGTGCATGTGAAGGCTCCAAAGGTTTTGCAGATAGAGACAGGCCTGAATTCAAGAGTCCTAGCGAACAGAATTTGTCTCCAGCTAATAGATCACCACTTATTATTTCTCTACCTCCTGTAAATATCAGACCAATTACATTTGGGAAGTTAAAGCAGCTCCTCCATCAAGTCTGTCAGAGACTAACATCTTTCAGACCAGGAAAACCACACAAGCTAATTGTTAACAACTTCCCACCTTATTTATTTAAGTAAGAAATGAAGCACTCAGCCCCAGCTTCTGCATCACAGACAAGATACTAAATTGTACCGTGTGGTAAATTTCTTCAATTGTGACACAAACTGCTGTGTCACGAGAGCTGACAAGTGATCTGATGATATTTAGGCTGCTGCTACTGTCTACTCCAGATACACGGTCCCATGAAATAACAGCTATTAACCAATGACATACCCATGCCACAATATGCTTTTCTTATCACATCCAAATCTGAAACAAAGAGTCCAGAAATAACTTCCTGTTTTGATATCACCGGTGACTGCTTATTTTCACAATTACCTGAGAAAATCTTCTCATTTTGCTGGACCTCTGGTTCCGGGGCTTTATTAAAAGCTTATGTTTAGCAGCAGAGTTATCCAAGCATGAAGAAAGCTCAGGTGGAGTTTCAAAGTTGGCAGCAGGTGAAATGCTACTGTCAGAGTCGTGGGGAGCTTTCATTTTAGCACTTCCATGCCTAGGGTACAGCTGCTCATCTGTAGAGCGAGATCTAGAATGAGGACCCAGTGTAACCTGAAGAAAAATCCACAAGAGTAAAATCAGACAAAGAAACCAATACATGATGATAACAATAAAGAAAGGGGCATGTTCATTTGCATTTTAAGGCAGTTTTTCTTCTGAGGTCCTTTGAAAAACATCGTATTCCTTTAATGTTGCACACAGAACACTGGTATCAGCAATAGTGAATTTTTAGCCACATGGCTATTAAGATACACTGTCCAGAGTGGAAGAACAACTGATATTTATTTAACTAAAAGATCTGAAGCATAAAAAATACGTGGTGAACATGTTTTAGAAGACAGATTTATGAAGAGTACTCTGTCACAGAGCCTAAAAGGGCTGGTTTCCTTTCTGAGTCCCTCCTCCAGCTTTTGTGCCTATTACGCTCCTACCCACAGTTATGTCTGGTTGGAACATCTCTAGCTTCCTAAACTGCACCAGGTCTCTTCCAGCTCCACAACACCCTCCAAAAGGAAAAAAGAAGAAAACGTCAATGACATCAATGCCAAAGTTGGCTTGCATTTTTTTTTCCCTCATGTACTTACATTTGCAAAGTAACTAGGGAGTTTACCTGAAATGTAACATCTCATTTATAGACTATTCTGGGAAAGGAAATGACAGACAATTCCTACCAGTGGCCTGGAACTTCCAATCCGAACAATAACCCATCCAAGAACAACTCCTGAGTGCTCCAAAGGATGTAGTACTTTCATAAAGCTGGAATTCAGTTTCCCCTGTGCTTCACAAGAACTACCCAAGTCCCAGAGCTGACACAGAAAGGAGACTGAGAAAACTATGAAAAATGACTTGAAACAGGATTCTTCCTTTCTCTCTGATTTAGTTGTTGCCAATAGGCAAAATGATATTTCTAACCTATCTGTCATAACATTAACATAACCCCTGACAACTCTTGATAAGACTCCTTTTGTAGGCTTGAAATTCCAGCTCATTGCATCAGAAAAGCTCTCCTCCTTTGTCATACTTTGTTCTGCTGGGTGGAAGGCTCTGGAAGTGGTATTTTATCAAAGAGGATGGATTTACATGAGAGCAGTGTTGATTTTATATTTAGGTAAGAGAAAAGCATCAGCATGTTCTGTAAGTAGAATTCTGCATTATGCACTGCAGATAAAGGACATTTTGTAGTATATACCTAGGGTTTGCTACAGCTTCCTGAATGGCCAGGTAAAAACTCCCATTGATTTTAGGGCAGGCTGGATCCACAGCTTTCAATCACGCTTTCGGTTGTAAAAAAATAAGAAGCATCTCAGCCACTGAATAATGGATGCTCTCATTAATTTCCACTCTACAATATCTGCAGTGTAGTATTCAAACATGACTAATGTACAACAAACGATACGTGGCTGCATTATACATTAGTACCTAGCAGTGAATACATTGACATTTCAGCTCCATGACAAAGACACAGCACATGTTCTCTTTCAAGGCAAATCACTATTTGCCTGCCTTGTTTTTTCAGCTCGTTGTTTCATTTGGTTGTGTGGTTTTCTTTTGACTCCTGCTTTTCCTCGACAACTTGCATATCTTGTCTTTGGCAGTGCTGAGCACTGGCGAATACACTGGAAAACTGAGAATCTGCTTTGTTTTTCCACTTACATTTCAGCAGCCCAACTGAATGCCAGCTCTGAGCTGACTGCAAAATCTGCCTGTCTCATGGAGCCTGGCTCAGGCCAACTCTGCTGGAGGAGGTACCAGCAGGAAGACCCCATCCTGCAAACCTCACACACACACAGCTCAGCTGTCCTTCAGCTGGTACTGCTGACTAGCATGGAGAGGGGGAAGCAAATAAGCCCATTCCAAAGGAGTGGATGGGATCATCACGTTCTCTTTCTTCCTGTTTGAGCCAGGAAGGATTCCAAGACACAGCAAGGTGTCACTGCTACCCAAAATCTCAGTGTTACATTGTGCAGAACTTCTCATCCCTGTGAAGCAGTCTCCTCTGACTTGTACGAGTGCGGCTACTCTCTCTGAAATGCTGAGCAGACCTTGCAGTTCAGGAGGAAAGCATTCTGATGGTGCTACTTTATGGCTGTACTCCGAAACTACACCGGGATAAAGAGTGCTGTGAGCTAAATGATGGGACATGTGGAAAAAGCTGAGCAACCACAGAGTCACAGTGGCGTCTCAGGAGTCAGAGAGTGAGTCAGAGAGTGGAGTTAATGGAACTAAAGGGAAACATAAATCTTTCCTTAGCCAATACGCATCTGGACTGAACACTTTATTTACAGTCTGCCTACACCAGATTTCAAGAAATACCTTCTTCACATGCTCTTTCTATACTTTAAAAATGTTACGACCTTGCTGCATATAAGCAGCTTTTTAAATGGTTTAATGTGGAACCCAACGAGAAAAGGCCAGAAATCTTTGCTGAGCCCTGCTGCAGCTGGCCTGAAAATACATACTGCATAATTAGCAAGAAGTAGTCAGCTCAGGACTAGCTTCCCTATTTCCTCTCTGCAATTCCCCTCCATTCCTCCCACTATTTCTAGAAAACACTCTTTCTTTTACCCCCTGTGTTGTTTCTACCATGATTCCAGCTGCAGACAACTAAAAGGGACTCTTCAGAGCCTTTCAGAACAGCTCTTTAATCAGCCAGAACATCTGACTGCTGATTGAAGAAAGTCATCTATTTGCTTGTACTCGAGCCCTGAAAATATCACTTCAGCAGAATTCCCAGCTTGTGCTGGTTCACGTGGTCACAATCCCACTAAAGACTTCACCTCAGTCTCCTGAGCAGTAATATCAGTCGCTATCATCAAACTGTTTCTGTAGCAGCGTGACGTAATTTTGTCTTTAAACCAAGAGTTTGGGCAGATTTTGGAGGATGGGAGGCTTCCAAGGCCAGGTTGAATGAAGCCCTGGGCAGCCTGAGCTGGTGGGGGGGCAGCCCTGCTCACAGCGGGGGCTGGGACTGGGTGGGCTGTGAGGTCCCTTCCAACGCAAACCATTCCGTGGTTCTGTGATCTAAATATTGTTCACGGCTCCTTAAGGACCATTCTTCCCTAACGTATGCATGTAACCTAACCAACCTTTACTGCAATTTCCCATCTTTAAAAAAAGGACACCATTTTAGTATCTAAATCTGATTGGTTGTGTTTGGAGATTAAATCATGTCTGTAAATTTTGCCAAAGGATATGAACTATTGTAGAAGGCTTAATTATTGTTAAAAGAAGATTACTAGATGGCAGAAATATTCTGCTTAACAACCGTAACTTTATACTAGAAGGACAGGCATTAAAAAGACAAAACGAATGGACATGCAACTACATACACACAAGACTGTTTTTGCAGCAGACAGGCAAAAAGGTAATATTCACGCCTTGCATTTCTTAGAAGACTACTACACGTAATTGCTTGGCTCTGAACACATTTGGCAGAAGTTACCTGTTCTTCTTCTTCACTGCCTGTTCCAGCTAAACTCAAAGAGCTAAGGTGCTTGTGAGGGTCAGAGAACTGTGGGATGGAATGAGGAAGAGATTCAGTAAAAGATGACAAATGAGATGGATAAATTAGCAGAAACCATCTATATAGCAACCGTCTACACAGCACACAGATACTGACAACATAAGTTGTTTTTCTCAGTAGCCTTAAAGATTAGTAAGGATAACGCAAACATAAAGCAAAAGACACGCAGATAAAGAATGAAAATATGGATAATAAAGCTACCATTTAAAAAGACAAAACAGTTCCAAATTATTTTACGTTACTTTTTTCTATGATGGACTAGAACATAAACATAAAACAAGAGAGCTCTCTTATCAGCACATGCAAGGAAGAATACAGACTTATTTTTTAGGTCTGGCAGCTCTCTGTAGTTCCTAAAAAAGCAGAATCTCCATGAATGCAAACAAACACACTTTCTTTCTTTTCCAGTTCTGCATTTGCTGGAATTATTTTACATTTCCTCAGGAACAGAGATTTTAATTAACTGTTTGCAGAGACAGAGCTCTTTCTCCCTTCAAATAAGGTATTTCTGAATTGCTTGGAGGTAAAGTAGCAGTACATATAGTAAGCCAAACAATTCATTCCACTTCCAACAGATAGGTGAAACAAGTAATTGAACACTGTTTTTTGTTAACACCACAACTACTCACTCTCATTGCTGTGCCTGAACTTAGGATTTCTTGGAACAAAGACATTTCTGGAGGGCTTCTTGGTAATCCATCATCCTCAGAACTGGTCCCGGCATCATCTGTCCTCTTTGCATGATATCCAAATGGAGGTGGAGGTCCCAATTTCATGGTAGGCTGGAGTTTCATCTTCAATATGGCAAAATAAACATGAACACATGATCATGATGGAAGTTTCCCCAGTATGTTTTCTAGTTCAGGTCAGTGAGTTACATTATCTTTGTAACTGAATAGTCAAGACAAGAGGACATCTCACATTAGAGATTCTCTTTAGGAGCCAAACAGCCTGTTCATTTCACAAATACCTTTTCAGTAGAACCAAGGTATGATACCACTGTCTGATTAATACGTGCAACATTTGATTAAGCTGCAGACAGATACTACTTGCTAATCTAATATTCAACTATAAACATTATAAAAGAAATCAAGCCTGGAAGGACATTCCATTTGCGTCTGAGAAAAGTCTGTTGTGCAAATTACCTGGAGAGCTCTGATTCGATCAGAAACATTTTCTTGAGAAAACACTCTTACTGGCCTTGCAGACTCTTGTCCAATTTCAGGGATGAAAATGCTGTCGTGAGACAAAGCTCTGCTTCCCATAATGCCCTTGTGGGCCCTAGAATAACATAACAAACAAGTGAAAACAAGCAGACTTCTTTTGCCAGTCCTTTTAATCTTAACTCAGGTAGTCTTGTGCAGTGGAAGACAGACGTGCACAGGACTCATCACATCTGCAATTCCAAACCCCTCCACAAATACAAACAGTCATTCAGGTGAATCTATGCGGCACTATTCAGGTCAATCTAAGCGCTGTGCTTTCAAGATCCCAGTCTTTACAACAAGATCCTTGGGATTTTTACGAGCCTGTGGCTGTGTTTTTCAGGGACATTCTTTGTGGCCTGGTGAGAAGAAGCAAAGAAAGCTTTGTGGGTAGCTTCTCTCATGTTCTGATTCCTACTTTCGATGGATGCAGCATGTAACTTATCCTAAAAATGTTACATGTGGGGGATGAACACCTTGCTTCTTCATGGGAATGTTAGTGGAGACATATGGGTAGGAAGCTGGCTGCTAGGAGGTCTCTTGCACTCATTTTCCTCTGCTTAGTTCACAGCTCAACTGAGCAGGGACCAGAAATGTGTGCATATGGCACTTCTTCTGGGAATCCCTTCTTCTAGTTTTTAAAAATCTGACTGCTATGAAATGGCAAAGCAGAATACAGAACTGCTTGCATTCAAGTAACCATCAAGCTGATTGAACAGACTCCCTAGAAAAATACTTGTGTGTATTTTTGGATCCTAGGTACTGCCATAGAGACATTCAGAAACACAAACAAACATGGCAAAAAGTAACATTTTCCTTGCAATGCCTGCTATAAATACATGTGATAAAACAATTGCAGGAAAAAGTTAATCTGTATGCCTGCTGCAGAAGGAAGGAAAGCCTGCTGTTTCTGCTTAATGCATCAGAGACATTAGAAGTGCAATTTATCTGTGTGAAAATGTGATCTCCGCAATGCATCCAAGGTCAGAGAGCTATAGCAATTTGTAAAGTAAGTGTCAGCCTGGACTGCAATGGCTGTTCAATGCACTGGCATCTTACAAAGATTGCAAGAGCTGCCAGCTAAGCAGCATTGCTGCAAGTGCACCTTTATTCCTGCATGCTGTCCTTGCTTTCTCTTTCTAGCAGACGCATACCTCCCGGATGTGTAGTGGAGGTACTCTAGATGTCTCCTCAGATTATGAGTGCTCTCATTATGCTTCCTTCCTTTCATGGTATTTCATGGTCTTTATCTAAACAAGTGCTAAGAAATAATAATTTTATAACCCTGCAAGCAATGCTCAGGGACATGGCAAAACCAGCCAAAGTCCGTCCCCACTCGGACATGACCTTGCTGAGCAGTGCATGAGGGAGAGAAAATCTCACCATCTATGTCTTAAAAATATACTGTTAAACTAAAACGGTGTTAGATCTGCTGCTGCCAACCCGGAACTCCTGGGGCTTCAAGCTGGACTACAGCTACCCTTGCCAATACTACCACTCGTTAGTAATTTTTTCGGTTGCTTGGCGCTGCCTAGTGGCTGCATCGCACAATGCCGTTTCAAATGTACAGGATGGGCTGCCTTTCTTGTCCCTCCGCACAGCTGTAGCTCTCGCCTGCACTCCATTCACGGACGGAGCTCCCTCTGCCCATCCAGGAACACATTTGATCTTTGTATCCCGTTTCTCAGGGTTAATTTTGGATGAAATATAATAGATAGCGTTTTTTTGGAAAAGCCTGAATGAAAGCTGGAGGCATTGAGATATGGAGACTGGGATGCATCTTGTCTAACTTCAGACACTACCTGTGCTGGAACCAGTCACCCCAGGCTCCCGCTTACACTCAGTGGGGAGAAACAGGCACACCTAGAAATGGTTCATCAGAGTAACTTCATATGTCTACACAAGAATGGTACGAGCTTTTTCTCAGAAATGCTGACTTCTATCAGCTGATCGTAAAAGGCAGCTGGTGACTAATTCAGATGCAGGCATTTGTCCTTTGGTCAGATGAATCCCAGCTATGCAGAGGAAAGAAAAGCTCTGGAGCCTCTGGTTCCTGCTATATTTCAATTGCAGTCATCCCCTTATCTCTTTCATGCTTTCAAAATCTGGCATAAATGGTTAGGCGTCTACACTTGTTAACAATCCTTAGGAGAGATACATCTTAGGAGTATAAGAAAATTCTGATAAAATATAAGCTAAGTACCTAATGCCCTTTTCTGAAGATGAGGATTACAGTCTTTTGCAATGATAACCCAAGGATTACTTATGCTTAAAAAAAAAAAAAGCGTTATTAATTATTATTTCTTGCTGCAGCCCATCCTCTCCATTTGTAATTTGCCACGTCTCAAGCATTTCAATCTGTACTTTCCTGAAAAAGGCACCTGTTTGAGAGCGCAGCATCCTAAACAAGAAGAGGAGGCAATTTAAGATATCTTTAATCTACAGATCTCATAGCAGCAACATATTTGTTTGCCAGCCACAGTCCAAAGACTTACTCGTGTTCATCTTCAGAATCAAAACTAGCGTGCAGGTCATGTGAGGCCGCCACATCACTTGTTGATTGGAATAGCTTCAGATTGCTGCTTCCTGGAGAAGTTTCTTTCCTTTTCTTTTTAACAAAAAACTTTTTGAAAGACTTGAACTTTGATTTTTTCTTTCCTAAGTGAAGAAACATAAACAAGATGCAACCAGCAGCATTTGCAGGCTTTCAGAACAATAATAATTCCCATATAATTTCTTCCTAAGTGGATTTATGTTTTTTTTCCTGGGAGAGGAAACACAGTCCGCTCTTGCATTAATGTCTTTCAAGACTATACAGATAGCATGAAATTACTATTATCTGAGAGAATGGATTGCAGTGTTTATGACATAAAAATAACCTACAGTGTAGGATCTTTCCTAATAGAGTTTCTACTTGCCTCTTGAGATAATTAGACTGTGAAGAAAAACTTTGGTATCAACAGCCTAATATAGAGAGAAGAAATTACCACTAGGAAACACACTGCCTTTGTTCAGAAAGCAAAACAGCGATGATAAGGACAATGTTGTTACTGAAAGCAATTTAAATGTAGAAATGGCTTACTTAGGTGAAATGTGCAGAATCAGGAGGCTAATGCTTTTACAGTGTCAGTTACATAATACATTTGGGAATGTTTTGAATGCTAATTATTAGACTCAATGGACTGCAAAGTATTAAAACAGATATCAAGCAATAATCCTCAAAGACAGTGATAGTCCGCTCAGCGAGGAAAGGCCTGAACTAGGATCAGTTCCTAGATCCATAAAGAATTCAGCCTGCACGAGACAGCCCAACAACTAGCACCTGTCTGGTGTGGGTTTGGATGACAGCATTGGAAAGCTTCCCTACCGGTGTTTTAGTTATTGTTGGATCTTGTTGGGTAGAAACGTTAACTGTCACAAGACGCTACAAAAATCTGACTTCAAGAGTTGAGAAATGTCAAAACTGCCACAGGTCTTGGAGGTAGAAGGAGAAAGAGGCAGAATGCATTCTCTAAATGAATACACTCACTCCTGTGACAGAGCTAAGGTACTAAAGCTTAAGAAGTTACAGTCCTCTTTGTTCTTTGAGGAAGGGAGCATTTCTACCTGAGTTGTCTTCTCCATATCCCTCAGTCTCTCGCACCTTAGGGTCCATTGTCCTTGAGGAACTCATGTGACAGTCACTGAAGGAGAGAGAAAAAATGTCAATTATATCAACAAAATAGCAATACTTCAATAGACACATACAGGCAAGGTACAAAAGTACAAAGATGTAAAAATTTAATATGATATTGTAAATAAACACATAAGCAATATATGTCTATATACACTTACCTATTTATAAATATGTACACGACTGGTAATGCTGTGGTAATCACAGCATTTGGGTAACACGTTCAAGTAACCTTCGCAAAGAACTGCACGTATATTCAGTTTTCATTTAACTTGAAGTATTCTACAGATTCTAGTTTTAATTCTTTAAATATAAATGTTCTTTCTTCTTTGCATTTTGGAAGCAAAATACCACGTTCTTCATGAAGGTTCCTACATTAAAAAATACTTCCAAACTGTACACGTCCTGAGCACGGTCACAGAACATCTGTAATTTCAAAAGCATCTCCAGAAGAGCAGTCAGCTTGTGCTCTCTTTCCTCTATCTGGAAAACCATGATTTCATGGTTGAGTCAGTATAAAGTCATGGATGCCATTCACTGGAGGGTGACCTAAATACCACAGAGGAACTCCTTGGGTTGCATTGGTGACAGATGCTCATGTCAGAACCTAGACCAGAAAGTGAGTATATCACAGCTATTCTGAACCCCTGAAATAAGAGCAGGCTTAAGTAATGAGGCTAATAAATTTAGAGAGTTAAATGGAAATGAAATATTTATTACAGGAGCCTAAACCATGACATGTTGAACTGAAACACTGGTGAGTGCTTGATCCAGGCTGTGATGGACAGTCATTTGATGGCACTAGCAAAGACAACGCTGCTGCCCACTAGCTCCGGTGCTTCTTCACTTCCCCAGCAGCTGGATGAGCACTTTCATCATCCAAGAAGCCCTTTCACATATCATATCATAGTATCACATCACACTGTACTTTTATATTTTAATATACAAACTGGGTGCCATAGCTCACACCCCCAGCTGTATCCACTGCATCCACCTGCAGCTAGCTGAGAGTCTGCTATTTTTACACATTATGCTCCATCTGTTCTGAGCAGCAAAGCCACCAGGTGATAAATACCCCTGTAATGGAAATGCTATTTTGAGCAGAGGCATGTTTCTTCTGGCATAATTAAAGCAATTAATATGATTTAATTTCTGATGTTCTAGAAATGTGTTGCTATCCCATCTGAAACCTTTGCAGCCAATTTCATAGAATGTTTGACGTTGGAAAGGACCTCGAAGACCATCCAGCTCCAACCCCCTGCTGTAATGGTCTAATCTCCCATTAGATCAGGTTGCTAAAAGCTCCATCCAACCTGGCCTTGAGTGCCTCTAAGGATAGGGCACCCACGGCTTCACTGAGCAACAATTTTCTACAGAATAAAACTGATATTAAAAAGTGAACTTGACCATTTTGTCAGTAAAGATCTGTGTGAGTGACTGTGTGAGTGACCATTACATCCACCAAACACCTGAGGACAGTCATATACGATGGGGGAGTGACAAACATCTCTACCTCCTTAGGAGAAGCAGCATGACACTGAATCCCAATGAGCTTTCTTTTTGCCAGCTGTCTAGATGCAAGGTCCCTGCTCTACTCCTGACTCCCCACGGCCATTCTTCAAGTCTGTAATACTTTTGCAATTTGAAGGTTATTTTAGGAATTAGTGTACCTTTCTAAAAAGTGTCCTGGGCCTGAAGAAGGCAGCCCAGCTTATCTGTGCTCCTGTAGCATGGTGTTGGAAACACCTCTTACAAGGGAATGCTGGGACAGCAGTGTGTGAGGAGTGAGGTCTGGCCAGGTCCCATGCCCACTACTGCAAGAGTGAGTCACCCTTAACCTGCTTCCAGGGGTTACCTGGGGGACGACCTGGCTGCTCTGCCACAGGTGGCTGTGGCTCAAGTTTGTAGTTCCAAAGGAAAGTTTGCAGTCTGAATCCAGAGCTGGCATTTGGATCCAGCTCCACCAGGCCTACGTTGGTTCATCAAAGGGGCATGATGTTCACAGAGCAGGAGGCTGGGAGCTCTCACGGCCGTTGCTATGTTGTGAAAACACGCCGTCTGAGACCCAGATGGTGAGGTGCGTCAACGTGCTGATGACTGAATGTCAGACTGGGGAGGAGTTTTATGGCCACTGTAACCAAGGAGAGATTTGTTTGCACCAGGAGATGAAAGGGCATCCTCTTTGCTAACCTGTGAAGAGCTAAGCAAATCGCAGAGGGACTGGAACTGAAAAATAAAAAGGCAAAACGCTTGGCAAAGGACACAGTGGTCTGGCCAGAGGTGTGTACGCGCAGTCACCAAGCCTATCTGCCTGACCACTTAGCCTAGGATGTGGGCAGGGTGAGACCTTGATGGCCGAGCCACCACTTGAAAGCTGACAGATCACCTTAGTCAACCTTGATTACAAGTAAATGCTTGTGCTGAGACTTAGTCATATGCTTAAGTGTTTGCTGAGTTGCAGTTTACTCCCAGGTCAGCATCTCACCCAGCCTAGCAGCAGGCAGTCAATCAAAATTGATGACGGCATTTTTATAGGCCTGGAGAAAGTTGCTTTTCCTTCCAAGCCCTTCCTTTCTTTCCCAAGCGTATGAACACAGAAAGCTGTACTACATGTACCTCCTTCATTGTTAACCTTTAGCAGAAGTTATTTTAACAACATCTTAGGTATATTTTCAGCCTTTCAGTCTTTTTCCTCAGTGTCCAAAACAAGCTCTCATTCATCACATGAAAGATTTGGTTAAAACATGACAATTAAGAGGAGAAAGAAAAACAAGATACCGGAGTTCCACACGAGTATGATTATACCTGCTTGTCACTTTCCTGGCATAAACATGGATTTGCTTAATCGGGAGCTAAGTGTTATCTCCTTCAAAGCTTTCCTTAAAGTCTATGACATGTAAGTTTAATAGCTATTCAACGTACTGTTGACAGAAGCACCCTCATGCAGCACAGTGCACCTGCATTTGGATCCTGAGGCTGTGCCAGGATCTGTTTGTGTTCTGAGGGTGCTGAGAACTCTCAGCCTTCTCTCTTCAGCTTCTCCAAGCCTTCCTGAGCTTCAAGTAAAGTCATATTCTGGCCTAAGAAATCAGTCGGATCCACATCCCTCAAGAGTGTGTTGCTTTACTTCTTCTGTCTTAGCAAGGGCAAGATTTACCACACTACCAGCAGTTGTGCTTTTTCTCTCTTCTTTTTTTTCCCCCTCCTCGGGAAACAGAACCCTGCTTTATCAATTTATTATGAGATTTTATGAGGCCAATATGTCTGATGATAAACTGCTAAATATTACCCAAGCTTATAATGGTATTTTTTCTACATTAGACTTTTCCCAGCAGATATTGTTTTTCCATTTCCTTCTTCCTTCCTGTGCTCTTTTATTATGAGCTAAGACACAGGAAACACAGCTAAGAATACATTAGTGCAAAGAATATAGAAGGAACACTGCATGGCAACCCTACCCTTCCCAAATGTCACTGAATTCCAAGCGAGTATCAGAAAAAAAAGGGGGGAAAAAAGGAAAGAAATAAAAGCACAGCCGAAATGAATGGTAGCAATTTGAACCTTTTATTCCTGTGATTGCAAAAACATTTGCTTTCGAGTAGGCCAAGGTCTTTTACAGATCTGAACTTGGGACTATCATTTCACACGAGGAGGAGACCTGCCTTTTTCTCTCTCCAATATCATGATACGCGCTAAAATCTCTACTGGTTTTACGCAGCCTTGTGGATTTAAGAAGGAAAAATGCAAGAAGTGATATAAAGAAAATATATAAAGATATATAGCTATTTCAGATATAAAGAAAACCCAAACATTCAGAACGACTGCCCTCGCTGAGCCAGCAGCCAAACAGAAAGGCTGTGTTTTGAGGATACTGCACAACGAGATACAGGAGAAGGATGA
This sequence comes from Excalfactoria chinensis, assembly GCF_039878825.1. Taxonomy (NCBI): domain Eukaryota; kingdom Metazoa; phylum Chordata; class Aves; order Galliformes; family Phasianidae; genus Excalfactoria; species Excalfactoria chinensis. The sequence goes on from NC_092825.1 coordinate 125,254,118, forward strand.
GTGGGCAATGAGCTTGTGATGGTGAGGTGCCCACAATAGCGCTCAGACCTTTTCCTGCTAATAGAGATCCCAATGTGACCCCCGCTTCAAGCTCTCAAATGACCTTCAGTGCTCCTAAGTTGTAAGGCTTTCACCCACCCCACGATAAATCTCTCACCACATGCCTAATTATAAAATCATTTGCAGAAGTCATCAATCACCTGGATGTTACTAGGAGAAACCTCCCTTCCCCAGGTCTGTCTCCAACAGAGCGGGTGTAAGAAGCACAGATCAGCGCTGCACATGAGGCAGCACTATGCACATGAGCACAGATATTGGGAGCAAGATGCACGATGCACGTCCCTGGAAATCCAGCTAGTTTGTATAAAAGCATCCCAAAAATGCACAGAAAGGGACATGGGAAGTTGATAACAACAGCAATGCCATTTCCAGAGCCATGCATCTTGCTTCTCCAAACCTTCCAGTGTCACAGGAGTTCAAATTTCACTTTTTATTCAGGCTCCAATTTTTAAATCAAATGATCAAATACACTCGAGACCACACTTGCACGCATGTGGTCATCCCAACAGCTTTCACATGTCTCCCAAGCACGCTCATTGTGACTGAAGGACCACTTTCCCTCTCTACCACATCAGCACCTATACAGCATCTGTTCATATTCCTCCTGCATCCCCATTTTTTTGAATGGGTGATATAATGAAAATAATTTACCTGAGAAGACACATATTTTTAAAGAAAATTACATTGTTTTCCTCTACTATACCCACATAAATACCAAAGACAAACTAAATTCCAAACTGTGAAGAAAAACAGTCCATTACTTTTTATGCACAATCTTGCCTTATGTTGTCAGAGTTGAGCAGATGATTATTGCCTTCCATTTTACTCAAAGGTCTTGTGTCAATAAATGAAAAATAATCACACGGCAAAGTCTCTGACTTCATGTGTTCTCAGCTTTCTTTTATTTTTAATAGTTTAGTGAGCGTGCATGGGGACAGCATCTTCAAATACGTGCTATTTTCACATACGGCTTGCCGTCCCAAAAGGTGACACTTTGTCAGTTTGTTACTCGCCTTTATCAATCTCACAGTGACACCTTCCCCATCCCTTTTTTAATCTGCACTACTGGTTAATAAAAGCCTCACTTTCTGCGCGTGTGACTGACATTTCCTCCAGCTACTGCTACTCTCATAGCATGCTCTCGTGTTATTAGAAAACATGTAGCACCCGTCATGGTGATGTGCCGAGATCCTGCGAGCCATTCCTAATGCCTAGAGCAAGGCTGGCCTTGATGAACTTTGCTTCCACTAGTATCCACAGGGAGCCCCAGCCTGATAATGTCTTTCTCCTTAAAAACTCAGTCTTTTAGGGATCTTCCCATACTCCTCATAGCCACTGTCAAAACAAACAGAGCTGTGAGTGACTTACTTTTTCTCATAAATGACTACCTATATTTCAAGTAGTTGCACCAACACACCATCTTCTTCCAGTGCTGCTCCTTGTGCCGATGCTCTCTATTCACAGAAAGACAGGACATCTTTGGTTGGAAGGGACCTACAAGGATCACCGAGTCCAGCTCCAGGCTCCACACAGGACCACTCAAAAACCAAACCCCGTGTCTGACAGCGTTGTCCAAATGCCCTTTGAACTCCAGCACTGGGGGCCGTGCCCACAGCCCTGTGCATCCCGTTCCATGCCCACCGCCCTGTGGTGCAGCCCCTTTCCCTGCCCCCCAGCTGCCCCTCCCCTGACAGCTCCATGCCGTTCCCTCGGGCCCTGTCGCTGTCACACAGAGCAGAGCTCAGCGCTGCCCCTCCGCTCCCTGTGAGGAGCTGCAGCTGCCATCTGGCCTCCATCAGCTCCTCTGCGCTGAGCAGAGCTCACACGTCTTCCTCTCTAGACCCCTCACCATCTTTGTAGCTCTCCCGTGGAGGGAGGAAGAGCCATTCACTCATAGTTCCTGCCCTTATATTGTTCTCCAGTGCTGCAGGAGGTAGAGGACTTCAAGCCCTGACACGGGCAGCATCTGTGTATATGGCTACTGCCATCCCACTGTTACTCCACACCACCTGCTTTCCCTGCACTACTCCCATCTATCGCTCAAATTCCTGTTGCACAGTATGTGAGCATACAGTGTTGGCCAGTGTCCCTGTGGTCACTGACTACAGTCAGCAAGGAGTCTCCAGTGCAGAGCTCTGCTAAAAGGCAGAGGGGTGACAAGACACAGCTCAGTACATGGGATCTGCTCCCAGGCCTGTGCATCTGCAGGGTGAGACCTGCCTTGACCCACATGTCAAGCTACGACAGAAGAAAAAGAAGCGGTTCTTGCTGCTTTCACTTCTGCTGGGCAGTAGGCAGTTTCCCTCACATATCCAAGCCTACCTCATCCCTGGTACATTTGTCACTATTATTTTCCATGGACCCCGCAGACTCTCATACAGGATACTCACCAAGCCTTCCGTGCCCTCTGCAGCACATTCCTTTCTCTATTACAAACAGTGCATTTCCAAAGGACGGGGAGAAAAGCCCTGCTATTTCTACCTGTTTGTTTTTCAAGAATTAACAGACCTGCCTTCTCTCCCCTTTTCTACATGAAGGCAAGAAGCTACAGGACAAATACCGCATAAAACAAGCTTTCCATCCAAGCAGCTCCTGAAGAACAAGCTTTCTGCTCTTTTGAAACGTGTGCTGTAACAAAATCCACCAGCCTATAAGAAAGCACGACTGCTTGGTCTGATTTCCTGGTGCAGCAAAGGCACTATTCCCCAGAAGGGCAAAAGGCAGCTCTTCTTCCCTAAGGGAGCTCAATAACTCAGGGGTAAACACCTTGTCAAAGGTCATATTTTGTTCACAGCAAAAGCTTTTAACCTGCACGTTTTCTTTAAACAGATGCTAAAGTACGGAATGCAAAAGCAAACCAGACATCTACATAAAATAATGAAAAACCAGGGGAGGGGGGAAATTATGTTGGCAAAAGAATAAAACAAAACCATGTGAAATGCACTTGGCCTATGTAAAACCGCCTTCCTTCTGCCTTTCATTGGAAACTTCATATTTCTTGTGATTTAACAGCGGGCCCAGGCAGGTTATTCTACCAATACAGACAGCATTATTAACACAGCAGTTAGAGCAATAAGAGCACACTGAGACTCCGTCTTCCTTCTCAGCATACAGGATAATGGAAGCCCGGTTTTCTTTTCCTTTTTTCACAAAGACACGAGACCTCTCCCAGCCAGCTCCCCACAAAGATCCGCTGCTACGTTTAAGAGAACAAACAGCTCAACACACAGTCAGAGGCTGGGGCTTCTAGCAGTTATTTTACTGATAGAAGCACAATCTGCATCTTGAACTTCAGTAGTACCAAGCGTACACACAGAGCACTTGGGCTAATATTGTCCCGATGGAGATCATCTTTTCTGCACAATAATGAGCTAATGTCACTCAAAGTTAAGGCCAGGTAAAGTATTAAATATTCACCGTCACTCTCCTTGAAAAGCAATAGGAAAGAAAGTAAAAAGACCTGCTTTAGTTAGAACAAAATTACATTTGATTCTACATGTCGCAATTGCAATTATTCTTCAATTCAGCACTGGGAACATTCCTGAAGCTATTTCACAAAAATAATTACATAAAGTCGCTTGGTATTCAGAGCGAGTATCAAAATCAGCGTTGTTATAAGGTCTCCATGGGTTTAGATTCTGTGAAAGAGAACGGGGCTTTCAGTGATCCCCCCCTGTGCTCTTTGGAACCATAAATGCAATAAATTGACTATATGCACGCACACACGCATTTTGTGGCAAAGAAAGAATAAGACTCACCTGGAAACACAGCAAGCCCCAAAGAACCCGCACTTTTACACCCGCAGCCCCATCAATTAGGCTCATGTAAGCGTGTTCTTGTACAGAGTGAAGGTTAATGGGAGCTTCAGATACTGAACATCTTTAGTGCAACCCAGAATGAGATCCTTATTCAGCTTCACTGGCCATTCAGAACAAAACTCAGTGGGCCAAGTCACTCAGACAAAGAAATCAATTGCGACTGCTCACATCAGATCTGAATGTGGCCCAATTTTCATCCATTCTGCACCCACCTATAATGCGTTGACTGTCTGCTCTTGGCTACGTGAAGTGTGACGCAGTCAACGGCTTTATTCCAACCCTCCTATTAAGTTTCCTTAAAAGTTAAGGACAAGTCTTTTCAAATAACGTGTTCACCCGAACACAGAATATAGCCATATCCAAAGCCTACTCGCAAATGTTTTGCCATGAATACAACGAAAAACAGTCTGATTTGGCTAAACGCACATAAGAGGGAAAAATGCATGAGACAAAGAGAACAAGATATTCTTTACTAGATTCCTCCAGAATTCCTGTGCTGGAAAGATTAAATACCTACTGTAATCATCCAAACACCATGCACGGAGTAGCTTTTGCACCGAATATTTAGAGGAGAGAAAAAAGGAAGGTAGGGAATGTAAAGAGAATGAATATCCTAAGGGAAGCATTAGCCCTTCCAGGCAGAGACACCCCAGCCAACCACCTGAGATGAGCCAGAATATAAGATGACTGCTTTCCAGAAGCTGCTCATGAGAGGTGCTAGGGGGCCCTCAGGCCCAGCACTCCCCAGTGTCACTCGGCGGCCGCCCGCACTGCTCTGCTGAGCAGCTTCAGTCATGCTCTAACCTGGAGTCACCTCGGATACAGCGGTAGAAAGCAGCCATGCCTCCAAGCCAACAAACAGTCCTTGTCCTGGGTCATCCTAGCACAAAGGAGCAGCGGGGATGGAGACAGGTCCAATAGGAGGGTGCTGCAAGGCAGTAGGGAAGGGGAGCATCATCCTCTGCATTGCCACTCTGCAGGTCCCTGGTTGCATTCTCTGAGGCCACTTTCCTCCCCAGGGTTCACACCAGCTGTCCAAGGGGGATGGCCACTGTCAGCGTGACCTCAATCCTTTGAAACTTCCCCAGGCAACGGTGCTGACATATTTCAGCAATAACTGCTACCTTGTAAACACATTCCACATTCCTGTTTTGCCAAACCCCACAGGCCAAATGCAAAACTAACTGGCTGCATGAGGCTCTTTCTGAAGAGGTACATGTGGCAGGCTTTAACTGGGGATGACCCAATTGAGTCTCTTTGTCTCCATCTAATTTAGCCCTGCTTGCCTTTCAAGTTGATGGGAAAGAGAAGAACCATATCTGCCTCCTCTCTCCTTCACCCTGAGGAATTTTCAAACCACTTTTAGAAAAAAAGGAGCAAGAGATTTTAATGCACAGCCACAGCAATACGTGACAACTTTATGGGTTCAGGTACGAGTCTGTTTAAATCAGGAAGTCTTCCTAACCAAAGCAGTTTCTCAGGTGAGCATGCTGGAGGGCTGCTTTCTGACCCCATCAGGGTGAACAACACCGCTGCATCCTTTCATCTGTTCTCAGAACTCTCCTCTGCGTTTTAAAAGAAAAGCCACAATCAGAATTTCACAAATAGAAGAGTCCTAATTCTTACCATTTATTCTCTCACTACATGTACTTGCAAACTTTTCACTCCTATTATCCATTCAGGCCACGTTTGTTATTTTGTGTGTGAAACAGAAGAGCTATATTCTCCTGTCCCTGTGTCCTTGCAGGTCTATGCTCTATGCTTCAAAACAAGGATATGAGCAAATGGAAATTAGCATGACTTGCTCTAATTCTCATTTTCCCCTTTGCTCCTTCCCTGCAGCAATAACATCCATGAAAGCAAGAGATCTTGCCAGTCACTCTGCACGTCTCACCTCCTGCTGCCTCTTCGTATTTGCAGGCTTTTGGAAGTCAATACCTTGATGGAGCTTAACAGGTTTACTGCTACCTTGTTGGAAATCCAGAGCTGAGTCTCTGGTGTTCTACACTACCTGCATCGGTCCTTGCACTGGGAAATAGAAGCACTTACACATGTCAATTTGCCCAGGCCAAGTGACAGGGGATACATGTGCTGGATACTCCTAAAGAATACATGCAGAAATCTAAATGCAGAATGAGGTGAGGAGATTGGAAAAAAATATGAGAAAGGAGGGCACTGAAGAGAACAAACCTTCCCCGACAGCGTTTATAACAAACCAGGGACACATTCACTAGGAGGGCTCCTGCTTCTTATCTATCCAGAGCAGCAGAAAAATATGCTACCAGTCACAGTGTCACGCTGATTGTGTGTCCTCTCTCATCTGCAAGACAGATGGATGCAGCCCTGACAGCGCTTTCGTCTTAACTCAGTACTGGAGGACAGGTGATAAACATCAGTATGCAATGTTTCTGCTCCTCGGGTTTAATTTCCTAAGAAAACAAAGCTTATGTGACTGCACTGTCTATCTTGCTCCCTTTCTCCCACTGCTCCTGAAGCCTTTACAGCCGGGCTGGCAGCAGAAGGCTGGGAGGACTTTAGGTCCAACAGAGCAGGGAGAAGGGAGGGGACTGACAAATGAAGGCCTTGTGGAAAGAGCACAGGTGGATGAGCTCCACAGCAAGGGAGCATTGCCATCCCAAGCGCTCTTGGAGGGGGCCCCAAGGACCACTGCTGGGGAATGCACTGGGAGAAGTATCTTTCTTTTTAGACATCACCCATTTGCACTCAGTCTTTTCTCACTTTTGCTGAATTAGAAGATCCCTTTGCCACAAAAGTCTTATATGCACATTTGCTCTTGGCTGCCTCTCTAGGCAATGGAGAAAAGACGCTTCAGAAATTAACAGATCTACATTTCTTCACTGGGAAGAGATGCTCTCTGCTGAGGACAGTGGGAATCTAGGGTTACTCAGATGCTCACAGGTAGCTGCTCTCCATTCCCATCCCCACTGCCATATTCATGTGTCAAGGGAGAATCAAAAACCACACAGGAACCTGAAAATGCTGTTTACAATGGGCAAAACAAAACAAAACGATGAGAACTTGTCCCATTTTCACCAAGCTCCTTTCCCTGAATGCCTCACAAATGTTTTCCTTCAATACTCAAAGCACAGTGAGAAGCAAGTTATTAATTTACAACTATGACAAGATTATTATGGCTAATTTAACATGTGCAGGCACTTAACTAAATAAAGTTGGGAAATATTTGTCATTAATTCAAACATTTCTTTCCTGCAATTCAGCAGATGTAACCTCAATGAGCTGCAGAAACCCAGCATCACATAAAGAACCCTCATCCACTAGCACTTTTACATGTAACTGTACAATACTTGAGTTCTGCCTGACTTAAATGTGCACAACAGAACATACTCCAGCATTCACAAAATAAGAAGTACTAATATCCAGATGTCAGAAAACCTAACTTCACTGTATGCTCTTCCTAACACAGGAATGGGAGCTGAGAAACACACAACATACCGTCAGAGAACCTCTGAAAGGTCCCAGCACTGATCCCTTGGACAGGTCCAAAGTCGGAGAGGAAAAGGTTAGCACAGCCATGATGGGGAAGTAAGCATTCAACAAACAAAGCAGCCTTTCTCCTATCCACTGACTTACATATGTTAGTCATAAATTGTTTTATCCACTGATGCTTCTGCAAGACCTGTAACTACCAGATGCATTCTGCCTGTGAGATCCCTTCCACTCCAGGGGCTCCATACATTTCCTTGCCACTTTCAGTTCTCACATGTTAGTATATACTGTCTCCTGAGCAACAGCATGTTCAGGTACACTGAAATCTCTGAGCTCTACATAGGTGTGTCAGGATAAAACTTAGGCACACAGTCTCAGAGGGGACCTCCAGAGCGTTCAGTCCCCTGTTGTTGCTAGCAAACACTTCATGTAATCCATTCACAGGCTGATTAAAGCCTCCTTTGAAAGCAATTCAGTTTTCCCTGTTCCTCTGACTGAAATGGTATTCTGGAAATTTGCAGCTGATGGTTAGAAACTTCCAGACTAAATGGCCAGTCTGTAGCTATTTTCTGTTGTGCCAGAGCTATCCTTCGTTTGAGGCAGCTTCTGTCCCTTAACAAGGGCATTTAGAGAAGGTGTTCGTCTCCCCTTTCAGTTCTCCATTTGCCAGCAAGCCTTGCATAGGGTGGTGGACAGGAATCAGTGAGGAAAATATTGACTTTCCACCTCTGGCCTGTTCTCTTCTGCAGACACTACTTCCAACATGTTTCCTATGTTTACTGTCAAGAAATGCTGTCTAGTGTAAGGCCAATGTTCCAGTAATGTTCCCAGACCTGGCTCTTCCATATGTCCAGGCACACAGACTTCTGCTTCTGGCTGTTGCTACCAAACTACAGAACCCAAACCAGATTCATGTTAAGCCCTAAAGTGCTGGCACTTGCTCACTTGGACAGACTCCCAAGTCCTGGCCATCTGTGTATCAGCAGAGGGCCTCCAGTGTAGGTGTAGCAGGAAAATATTTAGCCTTTTACATCCAGCTGGCAAACACACCAGCTCAAGCTCGAGGAAAATCTGACCCTGTTTGCTTAGGGGCCTCCTTCCTTTTAACTTCTTTTTTTTTTCTCCAGACATTTTAAAAGTAGCTGTGAGTCAGGGAATGAGGTGTCTAGCAGCTCTGTTCCCAGCTCTGACAGAAGACTAACAGGATGCTGCAAGGCTCTGAGAACAAAAGAAAGCAGGGAGTGCTGGATAACAACCTCTCTGGTCCCACACTGTCCTCTGAGGGTGTTGCTTTACTGCACAGCCAGATCAAAGTGACTGACAAGGCTTCTGCTGTTGTCTTCTGAAAGCTGTTGATCTTGAGAAAGGCACAATTAATTGAAATGTGAAGCTCAAACAGATATTTCCCCTCTCTATCCTATATCACCTGAACACACAGTAGTGTGAAGTTACACACTTAGGAGATTCTTTTGTAATCAAGAGCATCCTGAACTGCAGAAAGATCCTGCACTGGTATGGGTTTCTTCTCTCTTCTTGAATGCACATACAGTGCTAGTCCTAGGGATGCATGTATAAGCTTTCCCGTATGTTTGACGTGGACAAAAAGCTTGAGATACCAAATCAGACATTCACACATCAAAAAGCAGACACTATATCAGTGCGCAATGTGAGACTGGCAATTGTTTTTCTGAATACTAAGCATGGAAAATATCAATTGAAACTGTGCTTACTCAGTCCTTCTGAAGAAATCAGGTCCTGAGTGCCCTACAGCCACCACACAAACTAAATTAAAACATTATATTAGAGTTAATTTGAAAATACGGCTTCAGGGTTTTTTTTTCAGATCCCTTTTCAATAAGGCCCACTACAGCCTCTTGTGCAAAAAAAAAACCCAACCCACAAACCTGCTTACAGCGTGTCTGCCCAAGACATGTGCAGCCAGATCTGAGGCTGATGCCACCTGGCAGGCCTCTGCTCACATTAACTGGGACCACGCCAAATCGCACTACTGAAGGGCTTGAGCGTATTGTTTACAGACCGCTGACAAAGGCAAGTTGAATAGCTTGCACGCACCTGGAGACATTTATTTCCACGTTCTTTAAAATATGAAAACTGTGTTACTTGTGAGAAAGGGTCCTTCAGAAAACTCTCACGCCACCCCTTTGCCAGCACTCAAAATAAATATTCCATGGTGTAAACTGCACGATCGCCAGTGTTTACAAGTAAAGAAGGGAACCAACAGCTCACAGAAGAGAATTTCTTTTGGTCCGGAATTTGTTTAGAGTGGTACATCACTTCTATTTTTGCATTTGTCAAAGGGTTTCTACTTGTAATCTATGAAACCAAATAAAAAATGAGGAACAAATCACACTGCGCTAACAACCACAGGCAACAACTGGCAGCCTCTGCAAACAATACAGTCAGATGAAATCGCTGCTTTCTGTATCTAAAAGTGCTACGAGGAGCCAGTTCCAACAAAAGTGTGGCAGCTAACTCTTGACCATTTAGTTTCTACTAGCTTGTTTTAGAAATGTCCACAGAAATTCAAAGGCTGTTAGCAGCACTTTACAAGCAGATGCCACAAAGAAGTAGGGAAGGCAGTTCATCTTTCCACTTCACTTTTTTCACCTACCATCTGCTGAAACTTTAATAAGTACAAAGACAGGTCAACACTTGCACGACTGAATGTTGTGCGTCTGTGTAACCAAGGAACGCACTGCACCTGTACAAAACCAACCTTTAAGGCAACTCAAACATGAACTTCAGCTGCTTACCTGCATCCGTTCCTGTTTTGTCAAAGTCAACGTAACACAAAAGGCTACCGTTGCTTCAAGAGGGGTCTGTCACCTTGCCAAGTGGTAGTAAAAACAACAGAGGTATTCTAAAGTTTGCACAGAGGATCCTGTAAAGCCTCGATCCCATTCAATTTAGGAAGCGCAAACTACATCTCATCAGTTATCCGCCACTGGGCTCTGCTCTGCCTTCCCAAAGCATGAGTGATCAACACCTCCCCGGTCCCTTCACCAAGCGATCCCTGCATCTGGTGCCGAATGAGTCAGTGGCAGGAGAAAGCACCAGTATCCCCCAGTTGCTAGGGAACAAGCAGGGAGATCCTGACCTGAATTCCTAGCGCAGGCTGATGTTGCTCTGGGAGCTTTGCTGGGTCCTGGAAAGGCAGGGTCATGCTGACAGGTTGCTCCTAGGTTTGCAGATTCTGATGGGCAACACCACACAGGGCAATGGGATGGCAGCCGAGCTGCTTCTACTACAAAAAGGCACTATTGAAAAATGGGGAACGCACCAGCAAAAACTGAGGATGCATTTTCTACCTTCTGTGCCAATGAAGCTTGAAAGTTTTTAATACAGAAATAAGATCTTTGTATCTCTTGTCATTAGAGAAAGTAGAACAACTACGCACATGGCCTCAGCATTAACAAATGCAATAACAGAATACTGGATGTAGAAACCCAAGAAATTAAGGTTATCCCAGACACCTGTGCTACAAAGTATACAGTACAGACAAACTCATAACTGAGAACACGGAACAGAAGCACGTCCGAAGTGGTAAAGATGACACAAGCAATCTGCCTTTTCTGACCCTTTAAATATTTTAAGTTACTGCCGTGCCAGTGCATTAATTACTCTACTTAGCCTGCAGCCTCCTCAGAATGCATTTTCTAAAAGATAAAAAGAGCTGAAATAGACCTGAGGAGCTAAAGGACCTTCAGGTCCCTTGGATGGGAAACAGCTGACCCCAGTTACCCTTTATGGGGAAAGAAAATAATGAGTCCTCAGATGCAGCATGAGATGCCTTGTGCAGAGCAGATTATCAGAAAAAAAGCATCTGTTTGCTTTTTGCTGAATCTGTGCTCTGGGCAGCAAGGATGAGAAAGCAATGCTGAGCATGTCATATGGGTATTTGCACTGATGGCTGGAGGCAGCCAGGGGCAGTGAGGAAGACAAGGGATATCAGTGCAAAAGCAGTTTCTCCAATTCCAGCCAAATACTTCCCCATCACACTTGTATATATGGCCCTCCAGTAGAGGTTCCCTCCTTACTGGAGTGTGCCAGCACCTGCTTAGTAAGGCATGTGCACTGCATGCAAGAATCACAGAATCATGCAATAGTCTGAGTGGGAAGGGACCCACTAGGATCACGTCCAGCTACTGGCTCCACACAGGACCACTCAAAATCCATACTCTGTGTCTGACAGCGTTGTCCAAACACCCCTTGAACTCCAGCACTCAGGGCCGTGCCCACAGCCCTGTGCATCCCGTTCCATGCCCACCGCCCTGTGGTGCAGCCCCTTTCCCTGCCCCCCAGCTGCCCCTCCCCTGACAGCTCCATGCCGTTCCCTCGGGCCAGAACCCCCAGGCCCCTAAGGTTTGTAGCAGGTACACCTACAAACCAGCTGGTCACTCCATAGGGAGAAGTGCTTTTAAAGATGGGTCTCAGGCAGACTGGCCTGTTATGTCTATACAAGCTCAGCAGTGACCTTAAAAGGAATTTTTCCACAACTTACTCAAACATTTATATCTGTTTTAAAGAAAACAAAGTTTTAACAGATGGGTAATGCACATGAGTGTCTTTGCAGAAATGCCAGACCATCTGAATGGCACACCTAATGTTGATATTTTGTGTGTGCAGCACACCCCAAAAAAGACCCACCTGAGGCTGATACATACAGCCTGGTTAAGTGGCCCAATACAGCTCAGGGGATGGCCTCTCAGCTTGATATCTCTCCCTTACTCATAAAAGCGTGTGTGTTTACCCAGAGAATCAGCCCGTTCCTGCGGTAATTACAGCAGCCCAAAAGCGGATGAGTATTATGGTGCTTCAAACACCTTTCTGAACAAGAGCCAAAGCCCATCACATTGATAGTAAAATTACAGGTTTTTTTGTTCACTTCCCTTCGCCCATCTTTTTGCAGCAATGGGAAGCGCTTGGTGTTTAGTCTCGTCACAAAAGCACGGCAATTTCCAAACAACATTGCTATGGATGTCACAACCCTGGCAGCAGCAAAGCTGAATTAATCCAGATTTTAAGGAGTCGCAATAAAAAAAAATCATTGCAGATAACCAACCAGCATTTGGAAGGAGTAAACCGAAAATTCAAGATATTAAATATAAGCTTGCCTGCTGCTAAAGAAAAGCCCAACACGTAACAGAGTACTGAGGGTAAGCCAGAAATTACAGGTCCGTGCAGTGCAACTGGATTTTAACTAGTACAGGTGTTCTGAAACAATTTTATTTATGAAAGGCCATCCTGAAGGTACCATCATCAGAAGGCAGAGCAATGCAGAACACCTACCCACAGAAACACCTGTGTATTAGATAGCACTAGGTCCAGCTTTTTAATTAGGTTCTTCTTTTACAAACCAAATGGAAAGGATTTCACTGCAGTTTTTATTTCCTACAAATTCTTCCAAATTGCCTTTAAATTCAGTAACTGAACAAGGTGATGCTAAACAGCAGAAAGCAGGAAATAGAGGAAGCTTGGCAAAATGAAGGGTGCAGCAAGTATAAGCTTTCGATAATGAGGCTGTCAATAGAAGCAATGAGAAATTTCAAGATACAAGTATGGAAGATTTCAAAAGAAGTTGAGAACTGCTGAACTTGAAAGAGAGCAGATAAAGGAAAGTCCTTCTGGGGGCAAGATTTTCAGATGTGAAACAGATCTTACAACCATGGGTAGACTGCAGTAAAAGGTCCTGGAGTAAAATGGTGCCAAGTGAGAAAGGGAAGGAGAGGAGAGGAGAGGAGAGGAGAGGAGAGGAGAGGAGAGGAGAGGAGAGGAGAGGAGAGGAGAGGAGAGGAGAGGAGAGGAGAGGAGAGGAGAGGAGAGGAGAGGAGAGGAGAGGAGAGGAGAGGAGAGGAGAGGAGAGGAGAGGAGAGGAGAGGAGAGGAGAGGAGAGGAGAGGAGAGGAGAGGAGAGGAGAGGAGAGGAGAGGAGAGGAGAGGAGAGGAGAGGAGAGGAGAGGAGAGGAAGGGGGAGGGAAAGGAAGGCACAGTGAAGTAAGGGATTCTTCTGTGTATCAGGACTGCCTTGTGAGTAGAACCAAAGGAGAGACCTGGCCATGAAGACAGCGTTTCAGGTCAGGGCTTTGTCATTGCCACTAAGTTGCCAGTCATTGTAAGGCCATTCATTTTTCAGCTGTTTTCAAACACAACAAACATTCTGTGAAGGCTTGAGGGAAATTTTTACATTTCCACTGGTTGGAAAAGGGGGTGTGAATGGTATGTGAAGCAGAATGACAACAGGCAGTAAAACAGCAAAAAATGCCAAATAGTAAAGCAGTTCTGTGTAAGAGCTAGCAAAAGGCTGCAGACAAGAACAGCACTGCTGGAAATGCTGGCTGAAGTGTGAGCCCAAAATGGCCACAGTGCCTCCCTCCAGACTGAGCAGCACAAATGGACAAGCAAAAAAAAAGCCCCCTGTGTTGTTAAAAGCAGCCAGTCAGATCTTCCTGTTGTCTCAGCCACTGTAACTTGGGAGCACCTCAGTGTACACTGTAGCACAGGACCAAGCAGCTCAGGCTCAGGCAGATGAAGTACAGCTGAGCAATGCTGCCAGCTTCATGCCAGCGCTGCTCCCCCCCCAGCCCTGACATCCTGGCAGGATCCCTGCACCATTCACAGAGGCACCTCAACCAACATTTAATAGGAAGAGACTCACTTTCCCACTCCATGAGAAGAGGATGACGTGCTTGAGGGCAGCAAACAAATTTCTGCATGTCCAGGGCTGTCTCATAAATAACGTTTACAAGAGAAATAGTTCAAATTTACTTAGCACAAAAAAGTACAGGGCAATGAATTATTCATCAGAGCAGAGGAACAGAAATACTGTCTTTTGTTAGTCTGGCTATTAGATACTCAGGGAAAATAAAGACAACCAGACTTTCTCAGATGCAATAACTGATCAGCAGCAGCACTGACAAGCTAGAAGGAATTTTCTTTTTTCCAGTGAGTTGCAAGCATTTTCAAAGAAAACGTCTGAAACTGATAACGCACCAAATACAGCTGCTATGTCATCATCCACATGAGCCTTATTATCAACAGAAGCAATAAAAATTGGCACTGCAATACTGATTTTTTTTCATATTACTACAGGTTACGCCTAAGTGGCGGTATTATTCTTTCTGTTTAACACCACAGGGCTGGAGAAAAAGAGGAAAACATTGTAAAATGATGCCCCAGTTGCTCTTTATGGGAATAATAGTAAGAATTGGTCTGCCAATCTAACTGCCAGTTACTGGAGAAACTTGGCTTTCAAGATCATAGAATCATAAGGTCAAGATCATAGAATCATAGAATCACAAGGTTGGAAAGGACCTACAAGATCATCTAGTCCAACCATCCTCCCATTACTACCACAAGCCACTAAACCATATCTCATAGCTCCTCATCCAGATGCCCCTTGAACACTGCCAGGGACAGCGACTCCACCACCTCCCTGAGCAAATGATGAACCACACTTCTCCCATTTTATCAGGGAAAAAAAATAATAAAGCAGATGTATAAGTTCAGAATAAGATTCAGCATTGAATTATTGTAGCATAAAGGCAGGCTAGCAGCTGCGTGCACTTCCCGGATTATAAAAAATCCAAAGCACTGACCTGTAAAGCAGAAATAGCAATAACATCTGCTAGATTTCTGGGCTCTGAAATCACATTCTCTGAAAGCAAGTTTCCAAATGAAAGGCTGGGCACTTCTGTAAAATATCATTTCCTTTTCCAATGAATTGTGTTTCTCTTCAGAAACCTTAATAGCCTAAGTGCAAAACCACACACATCCCCCTTCAAGTAATGTGGCAAAGTAACAATCTGTGATGGCAGCAGCACAAAGGCAGATTTATTGATGCCTTTCAGAATTTGGAATCTATCAGCCCGCCCTCCTTGCTTACTCCCTGCTTCTGTTCTTTGTCCTTTTCTATAACAGATTCCTAGATGTGGTCTTCTCAGCCTTGCAGTGGAGTGAACAGAGCTCTATTTACCCTTCTACACCTGGGGGAGAGTGATGTAGCAGTCGAGAGCTTGTGGGTGAGAATCAAGGGCCAGGCTGGTAAGGGGGACACTGTAGTGGGTGTGTACTACAGGCCTCCTGATCAGGAAGAGGAGGTTGATGAGGCCTTCCGTAGCCAACTGGAAGTAGCATCACGCTCCCGGGCGTTGGTACTTTTGGGGGATTTCAATTATCCAGATATTTGCTGGACGACCAATATGGCCAAGCATGCGCGGTCCAGACAATTCTTGCAGTGTATTGAAGATAACTTTCTAATGCAGATGGTCGAGGTACCGACGCGGGGCGGGGTGCTGCTGGACCTTATTCTCACCAACAAGGAAGGACTCGTTAAGGAAGTAAAAGTCGGGGGTAACTTGGGTTGTAGCGACCATGAGATGGTGGAGTTCGAGATCCTGAGCGGAGGAAGCAAAACAAAAAGTAGGATTGCTACCCTGGACTTCAGGAGAGCCAACTTTGATCTCCTCCGGGACTTACTTGGGGCCATCCCATGGGCCAGGGTGCTAGAAGGCAAGGGGGCCTGTGAGAGCTGGTTAGCATTCAAACGGCTCCTCTTCCAGGCTCAGGATCGGTGCGTCCCTGTAACTAAGAAGTCAGGAAAAGGTGCCAGGAGACCTGCGTGGATGAGTAAGGAACTCATGTGCAAGCTCCGCAGAAAGAAGAAAGTACACGATATGTGGAAAAAGGGTCTGGCCACTTGGGAACAATATAAGAATGTAGTCAGGGACTGCCGAGATGCGACCAGGAAGGCTAAAGCCCACCTGGAGCTGAATCTAGCTAAGGAGATAAAGGATAATAAAAAAGGGTTTTTTAAGTACGTTAACAGCAAAAGGAAGGCTAGGGAGAATGTGGGCCCCATACTAAGTGAGGGGGGTGTTCTGGTAACGGGGGATGCTGAGAAGGCGGAAATACTGAACGCCTTCTTTGCCTCTGTCTTTAGTGAAAGGGCTCTCCCCCAGGAATCCCAGTCCCCGGTGGTTGATGAGAGAATCTGGGGAATGGGAGATTTCCCTTTAGTCAGGGAAGAGGTGGTCCGTGAGTGCTTAGGAAACATTAATGTCCATAAATCCATGGGACCTGATGGGGTGCACCCGCGGGTGCTGAGAGAGCTGGCGGAGGTTATTGCTAAGCCGCTCTCTGTAATTTTTCAAAGGTCTTGGAGAACTGGGGAGGTGCCTGAAGACTGGAGGATGGCCAATGTCACCCCAGTCTTCAAAAAGGGCAAGAAGGATGACCCGGGTAATTATAGGCCAGTCAGCCTCACCTCTGTCCCAGGGAAGGTGATGGAACAGCTTGTGCTGGATGCCATCTCCAGACAACTGGGAGAAAAGGAGGTTATCAGGAGTACTCAGCATGGGTTCACCAAGGGGAGGTCGTGCTCGACCAATCTGGTGGCCTTTTATGAAGATGTCACTAGCTGGGTGGACGGGGGGAGAGCGGTAGATGTAGTCTACCTTGATTTCAGTAAGGCTTTTGATACGGTCCCCCATGACATCCTTATAACAAAGCTGAGGAAGTATGGGATAGATGAGTGGACGGTGAAGTGGATCGAGAATTGGCTGACTGGCAGAGTGCAGAGGGTTGTCGTTGGCGGTGCGGTGTCTGGCTGGAGGCCTGTGACTAGTGGTGTCCCCCAGGGGTCTGTGCTGGGTCCAGTCTTGTTCAACATCTTCATCAACGACCTTGATGAGGGGATAGTGGCCACCCTCAGCAAGTTTGCTGATGACACGAAGCTGGGAGGATTGGCTGACACGCCTGAAGGCTGTGCGGCCATTCAGAGAGACCTGGACAGGCTGGAGAGCTGGGCACTAAGAAACCGGATGAGGTTTAACATAAGCAAGTGTAGAGTCTTGCATCTCGGTAGAAATAATTGCATACACCAGTACAGGTTGGGGGAAGACCTGCTGGAAAGGAGCTCTGCTGAGAGGGACCTGGGCGTCCTGGTGGACGACAGGTTGGCCATGAGCCAGCAGTGTGCCCTTGTAGCCAAAAAGGCCAATGGCATTCTGGGGTGCATTAAAAAGAGCGTAGCCAGCAGGTCAAGGGAGGTGATCCTCCCCCTCTTCTCTGCCCTGGTGAGGCCTCATCTGGAATACTGTGTCCAGTTCTGGGCTCCCCAGTACAAAAAAGACAGGGATCTCTTGGAAAGAGTCCAGCGGAGGGCCACAAAGATGGTGAAGGGCCTGGACCATCTCCCCTACGAGGAGAGACTTAGGGAACTGGGTCTGTTTAGCCTTGAGAAAAGAAGGCTGAGAGGGGACTTGATCCAGGTTTATAAATACCTGGGGTGTGGGAGCTATAGTGGCGAGGCTGGTCTCTTTTCAGTAGTGCGTGGGGACAGGACTAGGGGCAACGGGCTGAAACTCCAGCATAGGAAGTTCCGCACGAATGTGCGCAAGAACTTCTTTACGGTGAGGGTGACGGAGCACTGGAACAGGCTGCCCAGGGAGGTGGTGGAGTCTCCTTCTCTGGAGATATTCAAGACACGCCTGGACGCCTACCTGTGCGACGTGGTGTAGGGAGCCTGCTTTGGCAGGGGGGTTGGACTCGATGATCTCTAGAGGTCCCTTCCAACCCCTATAATTCTGTGATTCTGTGATTCTGTGATACACGGAGTACTATGGCAGTTTCACAAAGACAGAAACGATGCTGTTTCTCAGGCGCTCTGCTTGGCATTTTGGTGTCTTATGTCTAAGCTCTCAGCACTGCAAAAGCTCTCAGCGCTTCACAAAAATTTCTACCAGGCCAACTTCTGCTCCCTATTACATGACTTCCCAGCAACTCTGTCTCAGTTGCAAGCAGGTGTTTAAAGCAGACCTTGGTCTCATCTTCTTTTCCCTCATACATTTGCCAGATGGCTTTATTTAATGTCCGTTCCCTAGACTGGCCATCTTATCCATCTTAAGATGGATTTTTTTTCCTCTACATTTGCCCTCTGCTGGTCCAAACAATAAACTTGCTTTTCAATCTCAGAGCATTGATTCATGCTTGCTGTTGACTTGGCACCCAAAATAGTATTGCAGGCAGACAGGCAGGTCTGGACAAGGCTGCGCTTGACCAATAGTAATTTTCTCCTTTTTTGCCTTTGAGGACTACTACAAAGCTCTAAGAGGGAACCGAGCCAAGAAAGACAAGTAGTGAGGTCACCTGAAGCATGTGTTCTCAAGGATGGAAAGTGGACTGCAGAGTGGCTGTGGCTTGAAAGGAGGATTTGCAGCTCCCGCTATTGGCACTGTGTTGCCTCCTACAGAGAAAAACTCTCATGTTGTGCAGCAGCTAATGGCAAAGAATTGCACGTGCACTTCCAAGAGAAACAAATGCTGAACCAAAAATAAATAAATAAATAAATAAACTTACTTAGATGCTCTGCACCATTTTTTCAGAGACTCTGGGAACTGTCTGTTGCTTTTAGTGAGGAGGTAGAGAGAACAAGGGGAAATACTTTATGTAGATATGTGTCTCATGCACCCACCTTGCACAGCACCCACCTGAGGGAGGAAGAAAGAAAGGCCATCACCCTTTCTCAGTGCCTAACACAAGATGGTACCGAGCTGCCTGAATGTGCACATTTTATCTAACCTTGTTAATTTAAACTCAGAATTTTCCAGAGGATACTCTCTGGACTGCCTGCATGTTTCTAAGCACAACAACTTCTTGTGTTGGCTGAGTCCTTTGAATGCTACAAGAATACAATTAAATAATAAGAGCAGTAAAAAGCTTGGTGTTATTCATACTTGAGAAGATCTTGAATGGCTCTGGACAAATTGGAGCCAAAGCGATGCATGAAAGAAAAATATTTTCTAATCCTCTCATTATTACTGTTGCTCCCTCTTAAAGGTATTTTAGGACAGTCAAGACACTCATTTCATGACAAAAATATTCACTTCACACTTGAATGACACAAAAGACCAATTGTTTATCCCAACAGTCTAAGTGAATGAAAGCTAAAGAGCTCCTGTTTCACTGTATGCTTTAATTTGCAGACGTACTTGTCCTTTGCTGTTTCTCCTGTGTTTTTGATGACACAGATGACAGCCAAACAGCCTGCTGGCTCTCAGCTTTGCATCGCAAAGTGAAGCATAAAGGCTGCAGAGCCTAGATCTCTACAGATACACTACAGACTGGTATTTTTTAGTTTACTATGGCTTCCAACCTCAGTTATGAAACAACAAATCTACCTCACCTGCTTGGTGTCCAATGCTCCTTGAAGCCTAAAGGAAGATTCCCTAATTACTCAGAGACTGTCAAATCAAGCACAATTAGACCGGAGCACAACTGAAGAATAAGATGCACAAATTCTTTTCCAATGCAAATTCCTTCACTACTGAACTGTATTGCACCGCATCACCTGCTCCAGGTCTTAATACAACCTGATGCTTTGCGTACCTCATGTTCAAGGGAGTGGTGCTGAGAAACAGATTGCTTGAAATTCCCAAGCTGCTTTATGTACTTTACGTTAGTGGCTCGCAACAAGCAGTTTTCTGGTTGTCATCATCATGAATGAAAGCCTGAAAATTCAGTGACAAACTGTGCTGCTTCAGGAAGGTGGAACAAGCAGCCAAAAATAAGGTGTCACAGGAAAGCGTAAAACAGCACCAGAGATAGCACAAGCCAGGCCTGTGTTTGAGAGCTGCACTGGTACAGATGTTAATAGGTGTACTCAATAAAGGACAAGACCATGTCACCAGTCTGCATATCCATGGAAACCACAAGAGGATCTCCTGGGGAAAGGAGAGGCGAGATGGGGAACAAAGGAGCTTTATTTCTTTCTCCTTTTCATTAGGGCTGAATAGCTTTCACATTATATAGTGAGATTATTTAGGTTGGGGCTGTGCCCACCCCAGTGTAACAAAAGAAATGCAGAAAAAGAACAATATGGATTCATCAGCTCCTTCAGTCCCCAGAGGGCAAGGCGAGCCTGCACTGTGGTCCATGTCTCTGCCTGCCCACAGCTACTGTTCCACCTCGGCTAAAGCTGATGCAAACACACCCAGTCACACAACAGATAACCCATTATAATATGCACAGTACGGTACAGTACACAAGCCAGATGCCTGTTGGTTGGGGCGTGCAAGCTAAAAAAAGGAACAATGGTCTGCTATGCAGCTATCAGGAAAAAGTAGTTAGGTACGAAGTACCACTATGGCTCATTTCCCTTTGTGTATATAAGTACGTTCTGAATACATTTATGACGATGCAATTGCATCCGCTTGAGATTGTTAAACCTCAGTCCTTACTGAGTTATAACTACTCATCGAAGTTCTTTTACTGGCTACGGACAACATCCAGTGAAAGGATGAGCTGTTACTGCACAAGTGATGAAATGACTGGCACTTCCTTATGATGCACAGCACTACCAGCTGCATCTGCCAGCTGTGCTGCTCTAGCCATCCAGAGGGCACCTCCTTGAGTTCCTCCTCCTGCCGCACACCTGAAAGGAGCTGGGCAGAAGCACCGTTTCTCTCCATTTCCTTCCAGCTGGCATCACAGCAAGAGGCGACGCTGAGGCTGACACAGAGTGAGCTGGCAGCTGGCTACCTGTGTGCTGAGCTGCCAGCCAGGAAGAAAGAAATGGGCACTGTCTGCCTTACTGCTGCATGTGCCCTCTGAAGAAGCAGAATGAAAAATCAGTGCAAATAAGACTATTGTTAACAATCTCCTTTCCTTGTTCTCTTGCACCTGCCACTGATTTCAGTCTCTTTCATGAGTCTGACAGCCCTTTGCCTGTGGTCTGTTCCTCTGGTTCGTTCCTGTTGCAGGCTCTCACTGGCCTTTGCTGGAGGGAAGAAACAGTGACATGAGGAAGAAAAGGGGAGGGAGAGAAAACAGGCAGAAAAGAAACCTTAAGAACCCTCAGTGCCATCCAAACACAGCAAAACAGGAGAAGAAAAGCTCCTTCTCCTTTTTCAGTATCTTTTGTTTCTAATGCTATCTGCAGGATAAAGTAAGACAGGCATTTTTTACCAAATGACTCGAAAATCACACAGCAGAGCCAAACAGTTTGTTAATCTGGAACTAATCTTTACATTTTACAGTGCATTTAAGGAAATGGGACTTGCGCAGTTTTTATTTCTCCAACGACATTTAAGCCCAGTTTGCTTTCTTAGTTGGTTCTGAAAGCCTTGAAATTGACAGCTGAATGTAAACCATTTACAACCTCACTTTTACAGCCATATGAAATCAGCATTGATTCATGCAGCACACAATGTCTTCATTTCTCAAATAACTTCCATTCTGGCTTTCACTGTAAAGCCACCGTTTTCACTGATATCTTATTACAGTTGAGATCATTGCAATAGCTGTATTCATTTCCTCCATCGCACTCAGCTCCTGGTAAGCTCGGTGAAGCTGCCTCCACACACCAGAGGCAGGTTATGGCTTCACAGTGAACCTTGATTCTGGCACACTCAGACTCAAGCTTTGACTCAGCAAAGTAAACAGTGCAGCTTTCCAAGCAGTTTGCACAAGGTGGTCAGGGCATTCTGATTTAATGCTCAACACACTATCGGACCACCCCCACACAACACAATTAATGACAGCATTTATGAACTGAAGTGCTTTTCTGCTGCTACCTGACAATCTGTTATGCCTAAGCAAAAAGAAATAACAGGAAGAGTAGTTAAAATCTGAAGCTCGTTTTAATGAAGCTTTGAAGTAAGTAGAAAATGTGCACATTCCTATCCCACCTACAATAGCAAATAGCTTATTCTTCCTTACCTTAAGCTACTAAAGCAGACATTGTCTCCAAATCGCTGTACTGACTCACTGTGGAATTATAACGACACCACAGCAAACTCTTGGGTTGAGCTGATAGGAGCTCTCAGCTTTAGTCCAAATTTGATACCGAAGCAAACAGTTGATACCATTACAGTTGATTTGTAAATTCCAACCAAATTCATTCCTAAAGGGTGGATGGAGAAAACAAAATCATGCAGTCATTTATAAACATTATGACGAAAACTGACTAACCTATACGTTGGTCACTTCTATTTTGCATCAAGCTTTAAATACGGGCTGCTAAAATAACAGCTAATCAGGTCTGAAAAGCTAACAGGAAATGAGGCTTTATATTGTGGACATAGAGCTGACAAAATTTACTCCTGTAAGTAGAAGCAGGTGTGGTTGGAAAACCAATGAAATACTTCTCACTAGAATTTGCAGTTCTTTTAGTGGAGATGGAGCTGGGAAGCCCCCAGGAGAAGCTGCCACCTCCACGGTCATTTTGGCCTCTCCAGGCTTTGAGGCCTCAGTCCCACTGCCAACAACCTTCCAGCTACAGGGCTGAAGTCTGAACAGCACTGCCCAGGTCCAAAGTCCTCTTGAATCTGACATGAAGATTCACACTAAGATGTACTTATCTGTACACGTGGCCTTCTGTTGTAACCCAAAGTAGTGCTGCCATTGCACTAAAGTTAGTGGCTTTCATTTAGAACGAGCATGCAGTACAGCTAAGCTGGTTATTAAACCAGATAGCTGAAGAAGCATGAATGAAAATACATAAATTAGACTGGTCTAATTGCCAGTAAGCCCCTTCATTTATTTTGCTTTGACTATTAAACTTGGTACATCCGACTCACTGCAAGGACGTTTCTGGAAAGTGTGAAGAAAACTGTTTGGAAGCCCTTTGCGTACACAACAAAATGTACAGCTTTCTTCGCTCCCAGAGTCATTTGGCAGCAGGGTCAGAGGACAAGCTTTTGCTACCCCATGAGAAAGCTTGTGGAAACAACCTCTCTTCTCTACAGCAGACAGAACTTCATTTCTTTATAGCACTTCTGCAGAGGCCTAAAGAAAACCGAAACTTTCAACTTAGAAGTTGAAAACCGAAACTTTCAACTTCACCTACCCAAGGGTGAAGCCAATTGAGATCCTGGAATATCAGATATGCAGCATTATATTATTACATGCTCATGATTTTAGCTTGCGCTCGGGAAAGCAACGTCTGTCTTCTTATCATCTTTCCACTGTTAAATTTCAGAGTAAATAAATAAATAAATAAAAATAACTGGGGAGAATTACTAACCCAAGTTATCATTGCAAATGAGTTCAGTTTTACTGAAGTAATGGCTGCAATTCAGAGCTAAGTGTAAAATTCAACACAGCCTCTTTATCCCTTTATCCAAGAAGAGAACAAGAACAACAGAATCATCACCTACAGATGCATGACATGTCTGCAGATCCACAGAAGCAGCTGATGCTACTGGCCAAAAGAGATGTCCCTTAAGATTGCTATCACAAATGCAGATATCCGTACATTAAAACATCAGGAGTGGTTCTGCTTCATCACCAGAAATAAACATTAGCTAAAACATCCTAAAAGTTGCCCATTTATAACTTAAGTTTTGAGAGTCTGACCTTGAGTGAATCCAGATTCACAACCCCACTTCTGATCTTGCAGCAGTTCCTAGTTCTGACTTGGTTTATTTAAGCACAATACTCCATGTTCTCAAACGCCTGTGTAAAAGTGGAAGCAGCAGATCCTCCTTAGGCTGAGTTTTGTTGATTCCTCTCTACAAGAATTCTAATGAGAATTCTCCTCTAGCAAGAATTCACGATGGCACACCTGTCAAAAGAATCTTGCGAGTCACAACCATGAGGCCACAGAAAGAAGCCCACCAACAAGACCCAACATTCACAGGAGCTGTGGTAGCAGGTCCCCTCTCCTGTCTTGGTCTCCATCAGTCTTCCACAGGAGCCAGTAGTGCTCCCCACTGCGTTCTGCATCCCCATTTACCAGACACGTTACTATCACAGGACCCAATGCTGCACTCCCTCAGATATGTAGACAGGGGAAGCAGGTACCTGTGAAGTTCTGTCCTGCAAAGAGAAGATCAGATTTTCTGAATCTCCTTATCCTTCTCAGCTGATTGCAACATGTACCACAATTTCTCAACGTTAATCAGCTGCTTCTGAGAAACATGGCACTTGTGAGGAGACCATGTCAATTCATTCACACTATACGCTCTTCTACATATAAGACAGATCGGAGATGACAGTGAAGATGACCCACACCCTATGTAAGCCCCACGGAAACTGCAGAGTTATTCACTTTTCACTAGCTAAACGTTTGTTAAAATGATTCTTGGCTTCCTTCCACAGTTCATCAGACATACTTCAACTTGTTTTTTCACTCAAGACAAACAGAAAGGAGGTGTAAAATATTTCAATAGCAAGAACATTATTTTTTTTACACCTTTTCGTCCACATAAGGATAATGGAAAGCTTCAGTTATTTTTGAGGTCACTATCTCCAATTAAGAGCAACACATAAGTTTTAAACAGATCAGACAACCGTGGAACAATTTTAATCCCTGAATGAATAAATCCCTTGGGGGACCTGGCTGCAGAGAAATCAATGGGCCATTCTATTACGCCTTAGCAGCAAATAAGGCACAATCTGGCTCCTGCAATGAACCTCAAAGCCACAAATCCTGTCATAAGAATTTATCGGATTCATATGATCTATCATCAGAGCTTGTTTAAACCCAGAATGTCTTCTGCTTACAGCAGCTGTTGGAGCAGCACTGTGTGAGATCATCTTTAGCTTAGGGGCTAAAATCTAATGCGGAAAAAAAGAAGGCAGCAATAAGCATTCCCAGGGCAAATCATGTGTTCGTGGGAAGCCCTACCCTTACTAGCACCCTGCTGCCCGTTGACCTTATCTCTGCCTCAGATGTGCCAGGAGAAGTATCAGCCTGACAGAGGGAAGTTCAGCATTTGCTCCCACTGCCTTTCATAGCAACACATGAATGACCTCTCCTGCCCTGCTGACTGCAAGTGCTCTCTCTCATTGCGGGATCAAACACAAATCATTCATACTGTACTACAAAAATACATCACAGCCTGGCACAGAAAGTAGAACTGTGCTATAAAAAAAAACCAACACTGAAACAGACAAAGTGATTTCCCCTCCCCTCCAATATAACTAAATCCTCATCCAGAGTCACTCGGGGCAATGACAAAATCGCTTTGTTTGGTACAACTGATACACTCCAGTCCATCTCAAGTACTCTGTGTGGCGTGCCTCGGGCTGTATCTGCTCTTGTAAAGCAAACGCTGTCAGGACAGCACAATGATGCTTAAGCCAATGGCTTCAAATCGGACTGTTCTGCAAACCACCAGCAGCCCATCTAACTCCAGAACCGGGGCCAGGACTGCCTCAACAACCTGAGATCCCAAACAATCGCACTCCAGTCCAAACGCAGACTCTACTGCAGAGATGCTCCTATTGGGAACATAGGTTTATCATCCACATCCCATTCCTCAGACCATTCAGGTCTGGGGCAGGTCTGCAGCTTCCTCTCTCTAAAAGCTAAGTAGGAAAAGAGAGTGAAAATAACACATGCACAAGTACTACCCAGGCAGAGTTACAGTACAGCTGCAGAACATCTAGCGCTCAGAAATGCAGAAGTCCTCCGACTTTTCAGTGTTCAGATGTAGTTCTGGAGAGTCACTTTTTCAGAGACATTAAACACTTAGAGATAGCAGTCAGCACTGCACAGGAATCACTGACCATTAAGAAGTATGGTGAGATCTTCAGAAGGTTGAGTGCCCCAGTCCCATTGCATAGGGGGTAGGAATAATATTCCTGAAGATGTTAAAAGCTTATGTACAAGAGACATGACTCTATCATCTCTAGACACCCAAATACATCTCTAATCCGTTTTGCTGGCTTCAGGAAGAGAAATACAAAAGTAATAGTACCAGCCTTTTCCTCCTTCTTCCAATTAAATACTACCTGTATGTTCTGCTTTGAGAGCTGACTTTAAAACCATCCATAAGCCAATAAGTGAAACTTCCATAGAAGCTGCAACAATAAACTGCAACTGTAAGCTGCAGCAGTGCCTGATAGCATCAGATGGAAGACAGGCAGAAACAGCACACTATTAAGCTGACTGTGAAAGGGCTTCTGAGGAAGCAAAAGAAAAGCAGAGCCAAAAGAAAGCACAAATAGTTTTCACAGTGGCTTCACTTCTTCACCATCATCCCCTCACAGTTCTGTGTTATGCAGAACTCTCATCTACGCAGTCAATTTAAAACATCAATAAATATTTAACACCTCACTTTTTTCGAAGAAGAAATTAAACTTGTAAAGGATCACAACGCTCTTCATCAATTTGTTCAGTTAGATAAGCCGGCTTCACAGTCAGCTGCAGCATCCTTTCTTCCTTCTTTCATCTCACTTAAAGAAAGCTGTGAAAAGGAGCTAGGCTGTAAGATAAAAAATTTCACATGTATTGTCTACCACAGCTCCCATTATTTTGAATCAAATAATCTTTGAGGTAAGTACAGATGTGATGTGAATGCTGGAGGGGAGTGTATGGGACAGTAACCCCTTGCAAAGCAAGCTTGCAAGAAACAAGAAACCCACGAACCACACATTGTATGTTACTTACATAATTTGGGGCTAAGTAATTTTGGAGGGATACATCTGCATGAGACTGAAAATGCATGTGTGCCCTGCCAGAGGGCCTTCGTGTCCTCTCTGGGCTGTGAAAATAAGAATGGCTTATCATTTCTGCTATAAACCAATTAGCACACTGAAAAAAAGAGATGTTAGCATGTACTGATAGAAGTTAATATGACACATTCACTGTTCCCAGAAGCCTTAATAGAAAGCAGGAGGGATCGAAATAAAACATGATTTTCTTCTTTTTGTAGCAAGGCCAGTCATGCTTTTTTTTCAAAGGTAACTCAGATGCATTCACTTTTGGAAGCCAAGTTTAAGATACTCCAACAGGCTCTGCTGTCATAAAGCATGAGCACTCCTCTCCAAAAGTCAGTGGTCACGAGCCACTTGTGAGGATTCACAACAGTCCTGTCCTCCCCACTCAAGCACACTTGCCTTTCTTTAAAAGCTCCCTTTCCAGATACCAGAAGAGTAGTGCTGATAAGGACAGCATTTCCTTCTGCATGCCTGGAGGATGTGCCAGGGCTAGCAAAAACAAGCTATCGCTGCTGCCCTGAATGAGTGAGCAAGGCAGCAAGAAGGAGGGAACTCTGCCCATCTGCATGTTCATTTGTGCTCACAGAACTGAGGACACGCAGACTGCGAGCACTGATCGGCCTTTTTAACCGATTGCCTTCACTGGTGATCAGCTCCAACAATTTTCTCATCTGCTCTTTTTCATTCAAGCTCTATTCTGCATCTGTTCCTGACACACAGTCTCTGTTTAGCCACAGACAACAAGGACAGTTTTATTATGATGCTGCCACCTATAGCTTTTCTGAAGACCACAGCATCCTTGCACAGTTTTGATTCTGATGAAATGACACTTTATCCTTTGAGGATTTTATCCTCAAATTCCACCCAACCCCAAGAGAAATGTGAAATAGTCCTGGGAAAAACCTCTTGTTATCTCTCATTTCTGCCCCAAAGATCTTCCCAGCTTTGCCAGCTCTGACATTCTCTGATGAAGACTTTGAGATGAAAGCTTACTCAATCTATCCCAAATAGCAGAAGGCATGCTGGAGCGCTCTGCTCAGTCAGCACCTTCACACTGTGATGCAACAGACAGGGACAGAAACCAAATCTCAGTCTCCTCTTACACTTCTTTAGTGCCCTATTTCTGTGCACTGATCATTACCAGTCAGCAGACATATTAATTCTCTTCCTGTCCCAATGTTTCCCTGTACAGTAAGTAAGTTCTCTCAGCTAACATACCAGTACGACAAATGTTGGTGAGATGAGAACTTCATGCCTTCTTGTTGCTAGCTAGCAAACTGCTCGCTCATTAGAGATGCATTAACACCTGTGCCAAGTTAGAACGTCCACAGCTACAGCAGCCAGCACTGTGTCCTCCTGCTGCAAACAGAGACAGTGAGAAGAACAGGCATCATCCGTCCTACCTCAACACACCGCACCCAGGTGCTGATGTCTCCACACTTCTGCCCCAGGCCCTGGGATCTTTCAAATAGCTTTGAGACACCAATATTAAGGAAAGAATGTCACAGCTGTAAGAATTCAGGAGTTTGTGAAGGGGGAACAGTTTTAAACTAGAACAGGGGAGGTTTAGGTTAGATATTAGGAAGAAGTTTTTCATTCAGATGGTGGTGACGCACTGGAACAGGTTGCCCAAGGAGGCTGTGGATGCCCCATCCCTGGAGGCATTCAAGGCCAGGCTGGATGTGGCTCTGGGCAGCCTGGTCTGCTGGCTGGTGACCCTGCACATAGCAGGGGGTTGAAACCAGATGATCATTGTGGTCCTTTTCAACCCAGGCCATTCTATGATTCTGTGCTTCCTAATTTTCATGGCATGCAGGGCCCTGTTATCTACACACCCAAGGCCTTCTTTAAGCTCCGTGTCATTGTGTATTTACAGCTTCTTCCTTCAGTTCTAGAATGTTTTCCATTTTAAGAAAGAAGAAAATCTAATCAAGTGTAGGATCACACAAAACCCAGAATTCAACAATACCAGCAGCTGATAGCATTGTATGAGCGAGTTAGAAGACGAAACTGTTCTTTTGTTATTCTATTTTTCTTTAAATTGCAGAGTTGCTGAAGCTGCTGTGATAAGAGAAGATTGAGAAAGACAAACTGGGTTAATCCTTCCATCTCACTTTATCACTTCTAGACACAAAGGTGTAAAACCACAGTGCTTCTCCCTGCCCAGTGCCTTCAGGTGCTACAGATGGAAAAACAAAGTGCGTGGTTTAATATTACCTCCCTGAAAAGCTGGAAACTCAATGTTGTTTAAAACAAATTGGCTTGCAAAGAAAAAAAACACAAAACTCCTTCGCTGTTTAGAAGTGGAGCCATAGCGTATTTTTACCCATAGAAGATAATAAACTGTTGATGGAGACTTGCTTTGTAGCACCGAGCTGAAGCACTTTCTGATAACTGTGTGTACTCTCCAGAGAGTGTCTTCCCCTTGGAAATTCAGACCAGCACATCGTACCTAAAATCATAAGGGCACCCATAAAAGACAGAGTTGTACTCGACTGCTGCCAGGCTATTTTCCTTCGTCTTTTTAAAGTGCTTTTGTCCTGGTTTTGCGATATCTCCATCACTTTGTAGAGATACATCACAAACCCTTACCATCTTATACACATGGGGGTTTCTGCTCTGTCCGTCTCTTCACGTACTCCCTTGGCTGACTGATAAATTCTGCCTCGAACCAGCTGACACCAAGGAGACTGTTGAGAAAAATACCAAGGAAATCTGTATCTAGTTTTATCACATGCTCTTTGGGCATCAACAGGCTAAAAACTGGTATGCCCTAAGTAAATACCCTCTATGAGGCTCTTTCGGGGACACTAAGAGGCAATGCTGACAAACAGCTAAAGAAATCCCACGGTGTCTCTTACATCTGTTTTGACACAAACATTTCCCGAGTCATCAATTTCATTTTCCTCTTCAATTATTTCAAAAGCTATATATAATATAGCTTATAAGAATATAAGGCATCTCTAACGAGCACAGTGAAGCTTGCTTGAGTATGTTCTCTGAGTGCTGATAACCTCCTGCATCCTGAAGGGCACCCCGACACGTTGCTGTTGATCTATTTCCTTCAGACGCAGGCGAGGAAGCTGTGAGTTGCAAGAGGAGTCCAGCTGGCTCCAGCTGGGGCTACACGCAGTACAGTCACCAGGCGCTGCTGGATGTGTAAAGCTGGAAACCATGGGAATGACTCCTCAAAGCTCAGCAGTATGAAAAACAACACCGCTGATTGCTTTTGCAGAAACACCTACTCATGTTTTACAGAAACGTTAACTAATACATTTATGCTACTCTCCCAGCTGCTGTCTGTATTTCCCCAGGTGCTGACAGACCCATTTGCCCCTGTCTGAACTGCCAAGGTTTCTGATTCCTTCGTGCTGCAACTCATCAAACAGATGTAGGCATTTTACACTCCAAATTTTGCAAGAGGGTTCACACTTTACAGAGACCGAAAATCAAGTTACCCCAGAATTACTGTACTGTGTTTTTAGAACCTTCTGTTTTAAATGCATTTTGTTGCAGCCAAATACAGCCTTACCTCCTGCATTGCACTTTGGGAGAAGCCACAAAATCCACCTGCAAAATGCTGATCAGATCGCCGAGACTTTTCTAAGTGACTGCACAAGCAGACCTCAGTTCAGCCCTCATCACGTGGGGCAATCACAGAATCATTAAGGTTGGGAAAGACCACTGCGATCATCAGCTCCAACCGTCAGCCCATCCATCACCATCACACAATGGAGCAGGAGTGGGATGGGAAGGACAAGGAGAATTCCAAGGGAGTTCTGCTGACTGCAGGACGGACAGCAGTGCACAGAAATGTCAGGGTACAGGTAACGCCGCCTTCCTTAGGGGACAATTTTGACTATGAATGTTTATTTCACTGTATTGTCTCCTTCCACTTCTGCACAGCCTCTCTGTGCTGTTTGATAACAGAGAACCCTAAATCTCTCGGTAGGAGAAGACTGTACGTTTAATAGCCCAAACATATTACATTTGATTGATTTATGATTGAATTCTTCTCTCTCCTGTGATTGTTAACTCTATTTCAGAGTATGCAAAGCCGGGAAATTAGGTAGTTTTTTCTACACAAGTGAATTACAATCCTGGCACACTCAGCCTTCCTTCGACTTTCTCCCAGCGTGGATTCACACATCTAAGTCAATGTCAATTCAGTGCTTTGGGTTGATACATTTTGGTTCATCGACACCTAGCTCCAGGAAAGCACTTCCAGAAGCATGAAAATATAAGATAAATCAGCTGTGCATTGCAGTATATGCAGCACATCTAATGAACCACAGACAGTCTTTGGCTGCTAAGAAGCAAGATCTCAGGATCTTGCAGGAGCAACGTGCTGCAGCTATGCGGGATGTGCTACACAAGTGCAAACAGATCTACCTACAGCACCTTTGCGTTCTGCACAATGGGTGCTTGGCGGGGTCTCAGCCTGCAGCACAGTTGCTTGCACAGCACCAGTTGAGCACTGGCTCAGCTGGCATCAAACTGCACATCTGCAACCAGGTCTAGAGCAAGTGGATGCTCGGGGAGGCAGCAGCCATTTGTCAAATACTGACACAAACAGAGAACTTGTCTGTTTTTGGGCATTGATGAGTTCAGTTCAGTCCTGCTGAGCCTGAAATGTAGCCTTGCAACTTCAATAAATAATTTTTGTGAGGCATTTCCATCATTTAATCACATTTTTAGTTCCTCAGTAATAGCTCACTGCCCAGTCTGTTATTACAAAGCTCCTTCTTTTCTCTCTTTTGATACCCTTCTGCCATGATTGTGGATACTGAATGAATCAGCAGCCACGTAACTTATAACACAGAGCTGTTGACAGCCTGCAGGACAAGATGGCCTAACGTGCCAGCAGGGTTATCATCCCTGGGGAGCTCAGGAGCAGGTACAAGGCACTCAGTCCTGTCCACAGCATCAACATTCCTACAGGAGATGCTCCAGGCTGGAGCAGCAGCTCCCTGCAGCCCAGAAGAGGCCCACAAAGGAGCAGGCTGACCCCTTGCAGCCCTCGGGCACCTTGCAGAGCAGATCTCCATGTGCAGCCACAGAGAAGCCCACAAGGCAACAGTGGATGAAGACTGGAGGAGGGACAGCCTGTGGATACCCCTGCAGGAGCAGCCCAGGCCAGAGCTGCTGCCCATGGAGATTGGTCTGTTGGTGGGGCAGGAGGACTGGGGGAGCTGCCGCCTGCAGACAGGAGGTAGCAGGGGGTGGAGAAAGAGAAGATGGTTTTAGTTTGCTTTTAGTTCTTGCTGATCTGGTGTTTTATCAGTAGGCAATAAATTATACTAATCACCTCCCTTTATCAAGTCTGTTTTGCCTGTGACGATAACTGGCGAGTGATTTCCCTGTCCTTCTATCAGCCTTTGAGCCCTTTTCCATCATATTTTCTCCCTCTCTTCCCTCGAGGATGGGGAGTGAAGCTTGGCTGCCGTCAGAGTGAAACCGCCACCAATTAAAAGCAGAGTGAAAGCGAAGTTCACAGAACTGCTATGAAAACACAGCAACAAGACAGTCCGCTGCCCATAAACTCTGGCGTCGGCAGGCAGACAATTACCACCACTCCAACCGCGGGAAGTCCCTACCTCATCAGCGACAGAGCCAAGCACACCTGCTCCCTCGCCTTTAATGATCAGCCAACTCCCGTCCAGAGCCTGCCTCCTTTCAATGATTAAAGAGCTCCAAGGCGAACGCCAGTAATAATGTTCCATTTTTCCCTTCTGTAATGTAATCTTTGCCCCGTGGAAACTGCTGATGAGAGCTCGCTCCCACTTAAAATTTACATAAAAACCAACCCGTATCCTGTTGCGTGGAAAAGGACTGGTGCCCCAGCCAGGCTTACTGCTGTGAGAGACACGGAATTACTCCAATGCAGAAATGATACACAGCCCCACATCAGCAGCAAACAGGCTTCGATCCTATTTTTGGAGGCTAATGACAACGCCAGCGATAAAGCAAAGCAGAGTTTTAATGATGACAAATAGAAGAGGACGCGTAGTGCTGATGGGGGAACGCGGCTTCCAGCAAGAGGAAGATTTATGGGAGCTAATGATGGTACATCAGAATTATGGTGGAAAACAGAAAGAGGAAAAACTTGGGGAAGGTCTTGTGACAAATCAAACGTCAGACAAATCAAATTCAGACAAATGATGCAACAGCAGCTCACTGCACACTCCCAGGTGGTGTTTTTATGCCTTTGGCACTGCCATGTGTGCAAAGCCTGAGGCGTGTGTGAGTCCGTGGGAGTTAAATACAACCAAATTAGTTACAGGAAAAGCACAGGTTTGTAGCTGCCGTGAAAGAATGCCAGCAATTAGCGCTCAGATTGGTGTTCAATATACACGTGTGTTTTTAATTAATTGTGTGGCAAACCCAGCAGGGAGATGGCCTCTCACCTCACTGAGATCTCAGCGGGAGTTCGCATTTATCAGCGGCAATCAGAACTCAACGCGATAGCCTGGAAGTCTGTTAACAGAAGCCACGAACACAGCCGCGAGAAAACCAGCTAGCGGCACTTCAGCTCTCACGTCCGACAAATGCCGAAGGGGACTCACGTGGCTTAAAGATCCCTTTAGGCCGGAGCAGCCGGAGCTGAGCGAGAAGTACTAGAAGCGAGGGGGAAAGCCGCAGCCCGTCCGCACACAAACGCCCGCGAGCGAACCTCCCCACAGCGCCCGCAGCTCCCGCAGGCGCTTTCGCCCCCCGACGCGCCCCGAAATGGCGGCGCTGCGGCCCGGACGGGGGGTCCCGCCTTGGAGCCTCCCCTCCGCCCGGGCCTCCCCACACAGTCACGGGAGACACCGGGCCGGGCGGAGTCGCCTTCGCTCACCTGGGCCTCGTGCGAGCAGCGAGGCCGCAGTCCTCCGTTGGCGGCAGGACGGCGGTGCTCGCGGCCGGCAGCGCCCGGGAGGTGACGGAGAGCGACCCGGGCGGCAGCGGCCCATCCGCGGCGCCAAGCTGCGGGCACCTGCGGGCCGCCCGCCCCGCTCCTCCCCGCCGGGCCCGGCCACGCCCGGGGCTGAGGGTGAGGCACGGGCTGCGGTGCCGCAGGGGGAGGCGGTGTTGGGCACGGCGCTGAGGTGAAGGGCGGCGGCGGGGCAGGCCGGGGCCGGAGGAAAGCTTCTGGGCCGAGCCCGAACTGGTGGGAAGAACGAACAGAAGTGGCACCTGTGGGGGTAGTTTCCCACCTCGGACTGAATCTGTTTCAGTATTTTCTCTCTGACGTTTGGGCTTCGGTTTCAGCACAAGCACTTTTTTGTCCCTCTGGTTTAAATCTGGGGACTGTGGTTTTGCATAGAAAACACGAGGATTGCCTGCAAACAGAGAACAAGTAGCACTCTGCATTGCTTTGCTGTTTGTGGTGAAAGCATTGGAATGAGCAGTGCTGTGAAGCATGCTTTGCTTTCATATGGTAAGAGGAGCTGAAGTGAACGTGGAAAGCTGGCATAGGCTCAGTTTCAATGAGACATGGAATAATTAAGGTTGGAAAAGACCCCTCAGGTCATTGAGTCCAACCAGCAGCCCACCCCCACCATGCCCACTGCCCACGTCCCTCAGTGCCACATCCACACGGCTCCTAAACACCTCCAGGGACGGTGACTGCACCACCTCCCTGGGCAGCCTGTGCCACTGCAGCACCACTCTGTGTGAGAAGGTTTTCCTAATATCCAACCTGATATCATTCAGAATTACTTCTAGAACAGCCACCAAAAGCTGAGAGAGAAATTCAATTATCCATTTTAACTTGCTTTGAGTAGTAGTAGTTTTAAAACTTGCAAGCCATCCTGTCCACAATAGTTTTATAAAGTAGTGTGTGCAGGAAGGCATATCTCTGTCTAAAGTAAACCTGAGCAGCACATTGTTCACCTGCAAGCCTGTGCCGCAGCTCTGACAACAACGGTTCTTGCTTTGTGTACTCTCTATAATTGCTTGGGTGTAGGCTCCATT
Source organism: Excalfactoria chinensis (assembly GCF_039878825.1). Lineage (NCBI taxonomy): Eukaryota > Metazoa > Chordata > Aves > Galliformes > Phasianidae > Excalfactoria > Excalfactoria chinensis. The sequence continues at coordinate 125,288,886 of NC_092825.1, forward strand.
CCAGATAAAAACATTTGTTCTTCCTCATCAGGAAACAGCAAAAACAAACAACAACAACAAAAAAAAAAACACACTGAGAATGCAGTGTAGACAAGAAAGCACAAGCTAGAACTCTTAAAAGCTAAGCTTGGATTTCTGCATCTATGAACATAAATGATGAAAGCGCTTTATGGATTTTAAGAGGTCAAATGTGGGAGAGCCTAGAGAAAAATTAAATTGCAATTTACTAGAGAATCAAGTAAAAAAAGTCTGTTGGATGGAGACATCCTTTCAGACCATGTCTTATACATAATGTTTTAATGACAATAAACTTTGTTTCCTCAGGTTTTATGAATAAAACAGCTGACCCTTGTCATGAAATAAGAATGTATGTTTCAACGCAGTCAAACCAAGTCCAGTCGTGGGTGATTTCAGTCCATCTCATCAAGCTGTTTTTCTTCTGCGTGGAAAGCATCCAACGCGTAAAATCAACTGTGAAATATCTTTCCACGTGTTTAGGTAACTGTACTTGAATTCCTCAGCAGCTGTGATTCACTCATCTTCATTCCACATACTCCCTCTGCTGGAAATGAATGTGAAGGGCCAGTGGGTCGGAAGGAGAGACTGAGCGCGAGATACATTAAGGATAATAAAACGGCTTCTTTCATTAAAATATCACACACTCTACAGCCTGCAGTGGCACTGACTGGTTAATGAGTCTCAGAGGACAAGGAAGAAAATAAAACTAAATGTCATTGGTAATTCTTCTAATGCTGCCTCACACCAGGAGCAATCTTTCCAGACAGGGTCTAAAAACAGCATTTTAACATTGGCGGTACAGTCTTATTTCAGATTGCAAGTTGCTAAAGACAGAGCTTCATTAGTGACCAAATGGAAAAATTACTGTTAAAAAAAATAATAATAATCTTGTTTACTTTCAGTAGAAACAGGAGCATAAATCATAGAGATATATAGTTGGACACGGTGCTGTTGGTCAATGGTAAGAGTTTCCACTGCCACAGCTGAGCAAAATCGATTGAAACAGCTCTGAAACAAGTGGCCAGAAATTACAAAAACACTGCTGCAGGAAAGCTGGAACGCCTTAAAAAATACGGTAGGGTCCTCTGTTATGCAAACAGATAACTTTAAATCACTGCCCGGTGGCGCAGTGGTAGAATTGCTGCTTGCAACACCGGTGGCCCGGGATTCGAATCCCCCCTGTGGCGCAGGGGGTAGAAGTGCCGCTTCGCTACACAGAGGGCTCGAAACCCGGGAGTTGGACTCTAAGTTCTAAGTTGGACTCTTGGATCTCTAAGGTCCCTTCCAACTCGCACAATACTGTGATCACGTAGTATCTGAGATCAAGTAACATGCTCTTATCTCATACAAAAAACACAAATAGCGTTTTCAGATTTGCCTACGTAAAAATACTGTGGTAAAAACTAAGTTTAATAAAATTATAAGAAAGTGATGTTTTATAAGTATGGCACTGTTGACAGTTATGAGTCACAAATGTAAACAAACAGACATTTTGGTAAGTATTTATTTCCAAACAACATAGTATAATAAAGCAACAGCAACAGAGCAATGAGGAAATAGGTGTGATCACCACAAATTTAACTAAGCTCAGTTTATTCTTCTTTTATCTTTCAATTTCTGACTCTGCAGAGATCCCACCGCTACAGTGCTTTCTGAATGTGCCCTCCTGAGCTACTTTTGTTAACCACGAATAATCAAACAGCAACTAATTGATGTCAGAAGTCACTGGAATGTTATATCCCACTGTGACTGACAAAGCGCTCTTTGGTCCCATCTCTCTGCTGCTGATCTCTCTGCAATGTGCAGAAACACAAGTTCTTCATTTCCGTGATGTTTCCTAAACGAAGGCTAACCCCAGTAATAAAGGCTATGACTTGACTAAAAGCACTTTATTACATCTTGATATTTTTAACCTCATATTCCCGTAACTGCTGAAGAATTTTGAACTTTTACCATCAGTAACATTTGGTTAAGGGAGCACCCAGTTAATGACTTGTTATGATCTTATAAAGTTATCGTTTTCGCTGTGAAGGAGTTACATCTTAGGACACGGCTCCGCACAGCACACCCACTCCCAAGAAGAATTCAATTTTATCTATTTCACATTCATCTGACCTCACCTTCTCATCTTTTATGTTTTAGGTTATTCGTTTTATAGACTGAGATCACATTTCTCAAACTTCTTCTAAAAAAAATCAGGAAGGGAAGATGACTGCAAAACAACAAATGACTCTTTCTCATCTTTGGAGATGATGAGACGATCACCTTCTCTCGTACCTTTTAGTAACTGCATAATAAGGAAACACGTCATGTCATTACATCTGATTCTGATGTGTCTGTTATTTCAAGTCATCCCCTTAACACTGGTGACTGCTGAAATGACTTCTGTGGCTGAGTAAGAGAAAGAGTAAGAATGAAAAGTCAGGACCTGCAAATTAAAACCAGATCGCCTATACTGAAGAGTAAAGTATTGCTACCTTGAGGAAGGTAGTTCATATTTTTCTTCTTTTCTTTTTTAACATTATTCATCAAAATACTTTCACAAGCTCTTTGAAGAAACCTGCTCCTAAAAAGCAACGTAAGATCATATCTATAGCTCACGTTCATGTGTTTTTAAAAGTAGTTAGGAGCATTCATATAGGTTACACTGTCCCTAACCATTACCTGACATATGAATTTTAGTGCTTAGGAATCAGACTGTCACAAACCAAGCGCACGTGAAGCACAAACAAGATATATGTTCAAACCATTACCAACTTGACTTTGCTTTTGCAAATAAGCTGGAGACCATTTTAAAATACTTTTACAAACAAAGCAAGAAAGATGAATCTATTGAAGGGGAAAAAAAGTGAAACCAAAAAGTGAGTCATTTTCTATTTTAAATAGGAATTACTTATCTACTTCTGTAGATTTGTCAGCCGACTTGCAGGAGAGAATTCTACGTTCTCTCTTGCGTTTGAAGCAGGATAATATGCAACACTAACAAAGATTATGGCGTAGTAGCTGAAATTCTGAGCAAGTGCCAGTAAATATCACCAAACACTACTCATTCATATTAAAAAGCTCCTTAATTAGAAAGTTAGTGCAGCTGTAGTAAAATTCTAAGAAACTGAACACACTCCAATAATATATATATATCATAATCATAAAGAAATGTGCATCTCCATAGATAGATATCACAGCACTGTTGTATCTCCTAGCATTATTATCCTATTTCAGACAAATTAAGAGGTAGTTTAGGTTTTAAGAGGGGAAAAAAATAGAAAAAAAAGCCATTGCATATCTTGAGATGGCATAGCACTCTTTCAAGTGCATTTTTCACATAGTCCAGCAAAAAGACATAGGTTGCTCTGAAAGTAATACCTCCTTTTATTTATACGACAGATACAAAGAGCATAATAACACTCTTTGATAGAGCAAATTCCCCACTACAAAACGTTATTTTTCAACACAGTCACCACCATTAGCTATATGCTTTCATCAGTGATGAAGAAGACTCTGTGTGTTGCTCTAGTAACAATCTGCATCCGTTGTTGCCACTGCTAAAATGTACCACACACCACTTTACTGTGCTCACATCCACTGTTTGGTCTCCATAAATGTTCAGCAAGCATCTATGAATGTCAATGGGTGCCATTTTTCCAGAATTCAATGACACACTTTTGCTCCATCCACACTTCCATGTCAGACACCATTGTGCCAGACTGCCCCTCTGCTGCCATCTGTCACACAACAATGACATGTAATGGGATGGTGGTGGGAAGGTTCAACCTCTACTGCCATCCCCCCAACATCTGCCTCTGATGTCATGGGCCAACATCGTAAAATAGGAGGCATTACTTTCAGCATAGCCCTCACACTATGAAATTATAACACGTGAATGTAGACACCTTTTTCCTCCAATAAAGTTTTGCATTTTTATTTACTATCCTGTTTTTTAATTATATCACTAACCTTTTAAAATAATGCACAATGTTAAAACCACACTCCAATGTGAGTACAATCAATGTAACCTGAATTTTTTTATGTTTACAGAGATGGATGTGCCACATAACACAAAAATACATGAGCTGAGAGGGGAAGGAAAGGAAGCTGTCCATACCAATTATTTCCCGCTCAGCAACAAAGAATGTATACATATCCATGCAAGTATCTGTGAAATAGATTTAATGAAATTAAGCATTCAGCAGGGAAAAATGATAATTCAATGCAGATTACACCTGAACTCCCCAAATGGCATGCAGAGTCTTCACAGGCCATTGTGAATATAATATTAGAAGTCCTTGAATGAAGAATTCCTAGAAAACAAAGCGAAACATAGTCTAATTTTGTAGTGAACATAGAAATAGATTCTGAGGTTTCATGAACAAAATGTAAGGTTTTGATTCTGAAAACACTATGAGGAGGCTTCCTTTGTCTCTTCAACAGTCAATCCAGATAGATGTTTTGAAGCATTAGACTTTATTGTGCAAATATGCTACAATGCTTTTTGAAGGGAAGGGCAAGCTTTGGACTCCTATCAAAGACAACGTACAAACAAAGGTCTTTCCTACCAGGTCTGCAAGACATACTACAAGGTGTATTCTTTTCACTTTACTCATACAAGGAGCCTGGGGCAGTAAAGACAGAGAGAGATGGGAGAACAGGAAAAACTTACCATCAGATTTATTTATGATATCACATTCTGAATACAGTGAAAAGGTGACTGCCTGACTCATCTCCTATCTTAGGATGTGTGCTAAAATAGTGCATAGAATACTGTAATGTAAGAAGGGCATCAATGTTAATTCTAGCACTGCTGTCTCAGGGTTTTCTACTGCACATTCAGACATTGGTTGCAGAAGATTCCTCTCTACCAATAAGTTATTGTTTCTACTGTATCTTTTTGAATCCCTAAGTAAGTCATCTTCAAGCATCTAAAAATAAAATCTCAGCTCTTGGAGAACTTTTTCCAGTAATTTCAACTATTCTGTCTTGATGCAAACAAGAAATGAGTGGAACTCATAATCTAGTTTGTAGAAGGTTAGTCTGGATTTGATATTTAACCAGCACTTTTCTAATTAAAAAAGAATGCCTTTCTAATATCAGCCTGATAAGGAGTTGAAACAAATAGGAACAGCATCATAATTGCTAGTATCAGTATAGCTGACTACACAGATTGAATTCTCTTTTCTTTAGGTAGTACCAAAAATAGAAGAAAATGTTATGGTAATAAAAAGTCAATTGAACAGTCCCAAGTGACACAGAGCTACACTACACTCAGATTAGGAAGAACTAGACATGGTTCTTTCAGAGGATGCAGGGAATACACTTGATACCAAAGACTGACAATAGCTACCAAATTACAGTCTTACACTGTTCTGTTTTCATGTTAAGGACCTTAGAACCAGCTCATGGATGCATGGAACCTTGCCTCCTATTCTTAGAACTTACATACTTAGAGTCTTCGATAAAAAAGATGAATTAAGCAGCAAAGGAAGTAATCTCATTTACCAAAATATTAACAAGATTCATCTCAGAAGTACATAACCAATTCAAAAGCAGACACCATTTCCTGAAACTAATGAATTGAGGTTTTTTCCCACTCAACCGGTAAATATTTTTATTACGTTCTGCCATCAACCTCTGTGTGAATTGTGAGGCAACAAGCAAACAGCTACCAAACATAAGATTTATCTGAGACTAAAACTGACAGGGGAGTAGATGTAAGTGGTGGAGGCTTCATTTCAGTGACTGCTGGAAGGAAAACTGTTTGGGTTTTTTTTCTACCACAAGGTTACAAGTGTTTGAAAACATATGGAATGCATTTAAATACGGTGTCAAGTTGAGACTTTAAGGAGCACTACTACTATTTCAAAAATGTATGGCTATAGGAAAGGAATACCATCCAAAGATTATGGTTCTGAATTTTCTTGTAACATCTTTTTCAACAAGTAACTTTGGAACTTAAACATTGTTGAACTACCTACCCTTCTAGGGAGCTGTCCAGAGACCAATCAGGAAGCGGATGATAAGCACGTTCAGGGGATGATGTTCTTAATGTAGAGCTTAACTGATACGTGACTGTACGATTCTGGCATCGAAGTTCCTGTACAGCACGTTCCCTACAGAAAAATTATTCTACAGTCAGATTAAGCACTTTTAAAAATCAAAGTTATCACAAAGTCATTAACTTTTTTTGTTTGTTTGTTTTTCTATTTTTTATGGAGATGTGGTGTTTATCATACACTTCTCTTAAAGACAGGTAACTCTTTTTGCATACTGTTCTTATAACTAACTTACAGGCTGCACAATGAAATGCGACTTTGCTCTTTTCAAAACAATCCAGATGATTGTAATTATCTTGAAGTAGAAGGGAAATTGTTTACAAGAATGATGGTGGAAGATCTCTGATTCATAGTGAGGCAACACTCATATATAGACACACTCTAATATTTATCACACTAACAAACTATAAATTAATTCATGATATTACTGCAACTGTAAGCAACAGTGTGAGTAACAAATTATCCTTGACTAGGAGAAAAGCTTAAGTATGAAGGCTGACTCTGCTTTTTTGACTGTGAACACCCCAAGAAGAAACATCAGGAAACAACCAAAACCCACAAAATGGATGAACTCACTCTGGAGAAGTAGGGAAACAACAGTTTAAAGAAGAGCGAGTTTATTTTGAAACAAACATACCACTATACTAACATACTATGTGGCTTATTTTATGCAGCTGAAGAAGTACACGTGATGCTATCTTTTTAACTGACTTGCATGTCTAACTCCTGCATTTTTTGCCTTGACTTCAGGTTAAAGGAGAAAACAATTTGAATTTGAAACACACATTATAGCACGTAGGAAATGTATCTTTAAAAGACTTAACCTCAAATGTAGGTGCTTCCCCCTCGAAACTCTCATCCTTAGAAGTGAATAGAAAATCAACTGTCAAGATAGCAACTGTGTTATAGTCACACCGTTACATCTATCAATTTCTTTTACATACCTAAAATAATGCTTGGCAATTTAACATTTTTATCCCCAATGCATCCATGAAGTAGAAAAATCTTGCTATTTTTGTTTCACAGAGAAACTGCTTAAGATACCAAGACTACATAGATAAGCCAACTAGTAAGATAGGCCAAAGACTGTTTCTTGTCCCATGGCTAAATGGCATTAAACACTTTGTACATACTGTTAAACTCTCTCCCTCTGTCCATTAAATAAAAAACTAAAAAGGTTATTTTCTCCATACTGGCACCTTCTGTGCCCCACACAGCACCTGGGAGAATGCAGACTGGTACAGGATTAAATTGCTTCATTGTGTCGGTACAGATTAATCAGAGATAAGTATGCAACATAATACCTAGACTCCCACTATAAATAAGTATGTGATCAGTTAAATGTACCATCCCATCATAAAACAGGCTGCTCAAGAAGCAAGTTTATTTCAGTATCTCATTCCATTGGCAACTAATGAAGACAGAACATGTAATAGTTTCACACACCATGGTATGAGTAGCCTCTGAACACACAGGAGATAAAGAGCAGAGCAAAGCCAAACTTTGCTGTTTTTTGTTACTTTTAATTAGACTAAATCATAGTACTGCACTGTATTTCATCCCATTTAGATGGAGGAAACATAATACAAAAATATGTACTCGCCTTTCAAACCTCTCAGTTGCCAGCTGTCTTCTGGTGATATCCAGTTCTGATTCTAGCTGAGCTGTTGTATTTTTGAGCTGAGTGAAATCTCGACTCTTCATAGCACTGTAAAGTTCATATACTTTAATTAGATAGCAGCTATAATCCTCAAGTATGTTCCCAAATAGAATTATGCAAAATGAAAAGGTTAGCAATACCATGCAACTGATTCCCATTGGGAGTAAAATGTGCACAGAGAAGTATTTTAGGCTATAGCTGAGGAATTAGAAGCAGGTTTTTGTTATCTTCTGCTATTAAGGTATCAAAGGTACTTTGATCATTTGAAAATGCAGCTAGATAGACATGTATATACATACACATCTATGTGTATGTAAGTATAAATAGAAAGAATTTTAAAACAAAACAAAACAAAACCCAACTACAACATCCTCCTGGTCATTTACTCACAGTTTATTTTCTGCTAAAGAAAGTTGTTCCTTGAGAAGCTGAATTTCAGAGTCTTTTTCTTGCTCTGCTATCTGTGACTGAAATTCTCTCTCACGATTGGATGCAAGCAAAGATTCCAGGTTTTTCAGAGATGCTCTTTCATTTCCCAGTTGTCTTCTCAGCATCTCTATTTCAGAATGGGATGAATCACATTCACTCTGCAGCTAAACAAAGTTTTTGAAGTGTCAGATTTATGTCTGCTGAGTTCAGTGTTCAGCAGTTAGGATAATCTTTAAAAATAAAAGCTGTTTAGTATCAATGACCCGAATTTGCTCTTACTCCAAGATGGTCCAACATGGTTGATTACTGTCATATCTGACCTTCATAAACTCACTCAATGCATACATATGCACTTAGGCACACTTAATAAGAAACTATGAAATAGAATCATATAATCACAGAATATGCTGAGTTGAAAGGAATCTCAAGTGCTCCTCCTATGTCTTGCCTTCTAGACCCCTTACCACCTTTATAGCCCTCTCTTGGGTACTTTCTAGCAGTTTTATGTCCTTCCTATATTGTGGCACCTAAACCTTCAACCAGTGTTTGAGATGAGGCCTCAACGCAGAGCAGAGCACTTTTTTACTTTACAAAGCAAAATCCAAGTTATTTGGCCTTAATGAATTAAAATGAGTTTCTCCTATTCTGAAGAGCCAAATTATCACTGTCAATCAGAACTATAGTTCTCTTCCCTAGAAACAATTTTGCTATTCTACTTCTGTATTTCAGAAAAAAAGACAATACTAAAAATCATATAAGTTTAATGAAAATGAACAGTATTAAAACACTGAAAGAACTACATTATTTTAGCATCAGCATTCAGAATCTTCACTAAACTCTCCAGTTGCATTTCTGCATTTTCCTGTCCTGAAACTCTTGCTTCCCTCTACAATCCCAGCAAGTCTCTTCATTGACAATTTCACAGAAGAATTACTACCATTGCTTCCTAAAACTGTCAAGCATTCCAATGCCCATATCAAGTTTCTTTGCTAATGACCTACTCTAGCTATTCTACTTACTAAGTGGCTGAATGTGAAATACAAGACATCTGTCAAAAAACCAATTTGTAATATTATATCCTGACTTCTCAGTACTCAAAGTAAAACTTAGCAAGACAGTGATAGTATAGAGTACACAATATCTGCGCTCTGAGGAGTATGCTTCTGAAGTATGCTAAATTAAACATTAAAAAAAAAAAGAAAGAAAAAGGTGCTGAGCATCAATAGAGATTTCTTTGATCATTCCAGATCCGAAAGCAGTTTGAGATCCCTTAAAGCGTTACATTAACATAAAATTATCTTTAAAATTGATTTCACATACCCTTTCTACCTTCTCTGATGTGGAAGTTAACTGCTGACTTAATAGCTCTTTGCCTGCATCTAATTTAATGCAAAGCTCTTGCGTAGACATGAGATTTGCAAGTATAGACACTCTCTCCTGGTGTATGTTTTGAAGCTCTCCTTCCATTTTCGTAATAGACTTGTGTAAAGTAGAAAGCTGAGACTGGTATGCTTCTTCTGTTGTTAAATGCTATAATAAAGCAATATCACATAATCAAAAGTGTATTGCAAAGAAATTACAAAACTACTTCCAAATTCCTACAAAGACATCCTACAAAAACATTGTTGTGATGATTTTTAAAACGTGGCAGTAGTTTATTCTGGAATAAATTTTAAAGTCATTTCTTTAAATAACTTCTGTATATAAAATAAGTAGAAAAAAACGATTCTTGCTTCTGATAGCAATTTCAGCTACTAACATTTTAAACTCTCTTCTTAGGATTCTGCTCTTTCTTCTGAGCTATTAAGATCCAAAATTCTGCCGTGGGCCTCATTTCATTCCCAGATAGAACCTCTTATTTAGAAATAAAATGTATTCTTACATGTAGAAGAGCACTGAATGCTCAAATACTGACAGCCATGTTCGTGTTGCTGTCAATACGAACCTGAACATGATATCCATCTCCAATTCTGACTCCATTTGTTGACACATAATGAGGCCTGTTTATTCCTATAATTAATATCAGACGTGGGAAGGAGGTAGAAAGATAAAATCTCTACCCCTTTGAGGCTGGTTAGGCAAACTAGGACCATGAGCCAGCTTCATTATATAAAATCTGCCACACAGTTGTCCTGTACTGGTTTGCTACTATGTTCTCATCCCTCTTTATGAACAGCTGCAGGTCAGCTTCTCTTGACTATCTAATGTGCGTAGGCAGCCCTCAATAGCCTCTGCAATATTTAGGAAGCAGAGGTGATCTGTGGCAAATAGAGCAGCCCCAAATCAGAACACAGTTTAAATGTTCATAGCTTTAAGTTCTTCACACTTTCAAATAGGAAAAAGACCTTTGGGACACCTAAAGCACTGGAAAGAAGGTTGAAAAGTTGGAAGTAAGAAAAGCAAGGAAAGCAAGGACTGGAATGTAACAGGGCACAAAGCACCAGGCATGTTTCAGGTATGCTGTGGAGTTTTGTGTGAGGCTATGCCCTCCCTCATTTCAAACATGGCATCTGTTGAACTTTTTTTTTCTTTGAAATGTATTATTTTTATGTATTATTTTTAATTTATTTTTCCCTGAAGTATGACATTCATATGACTGCTAATTACGTTATGAAATAAACCCCATACAACTATCTTTAACATTCAAATAGAATTGGTGTAAACTATAATTTTAAACAGCTGTAGGCTTAAAATAATACTACCAGATAATTTCAGATGTGAACTATGGAAACGATGATTTCGACTTACTTGCTCCATCTCTGTTTCAAGGGTCTTCATTTTCTCTTTCAACCTGCAGTTCTCAGATTCCGCACTGATTAGTGCCAATCTAACAGAGTTACATTCTGCTTCTGCTTGGTGGCACTTTGCTTCCCAACTTTCTCCTTGTTCACAGGCTTTGTGGTAATTCTCCAAAAGCTCACAGTTCTCTCTCTCCTAACACATAAAACTTGTTTAATATTTTACAGAATGCTTCTCAAAATAGGGATATTTAGAGCTCTGCAGGTATGACATACTATTGGATGTTCTCTCTTTATCGAGAATCCTGCATTTAGTGAAAACACTGAGAGACTTCTCAGATCCAGTGTATTGTTCCATGTGGCCACATTTTGATACTCAAGAGACATCTGTTAAAAATGGCTGAGTTAACACTAAAAATGTGAAGTATGGGGATATATTGCAAACTTTTTTCTGTTAATTCCATACAGTAGCAGAGACAAAAGAGTCCCAAGTTCCTATATTATGCACTGCAGTTTTAAATTTAATAAACATGCACACATATACATAAAGCAGTGAAATATACTTTGTTACTTGTCCATGGGAAAAATCAGCTGAGAAGATTCTTTCAACCTATTAAAACTGCAGTAGCTGAATACAGATGAGTTTTGGAAAGTTCTTCCATGGGAATACAGTTACAATCTCAATTTTAGTTAGAACAGCTTTAATCCACATACTCACTTTAAACTTCAGTACTCCCTTCAGCCTGGCAATATCTGTGTTTGAATCCTGGGCTTTCAGCTTCATCTCATCAAGCTCATTCTGGTACTTAGTTATTTTCACATGTAGTACCTATGAAGGAAGATTTGTTTAATATTGCTAAAGTACACTGTTTGTACCCTGGCAAAAATAAAGAGAATTCATACATATCTAGAGTGTGTGTCTTATTAAGTATCTTTTAAAAGGGCATACAAAATATAAGCTATGTGGATTTCTACTAACAAAATTTGGCACATATCAAAAATATTTACCTCTTCTGACTTTAAGACAATACTAAAAATACTAGATCTTCTTAAAATGAAGAAAAACATAAATCAGAAAGTGCCACTAGCTAGAAAAAGACAGAGCAGCGAGGTGGTCAACAAGCAGCTCCTGCCTTTGGGATGACATCACCCCTTATATAGCTGCACTTTTGAAAATGCAGCAAATGAAAAAATAAAATAAAATGAAGCAATTGACTAAGTGTTTATCTCTTGATCAGGAAAAATAGAGCCACAAGCATTAGGAGAAAGCACACAGAAGATCTGGCAACTATTGTTTGAGAAGGCAATGAAGAGGATAGCAAAAAGGTTTCCGGATGAGTCAATGACTGTCTCCCTTCCCTGCAAACTACTGTGAGAACACTCCATTGCAAGAAGCAGTATGGATGGAAAAACAGACGTAGACTACGGTGAAACACCTCTTCCTATTGTGAAATGTCCATGAGCTGCCGAGAAAGGTGCTCTGGAATTCTGTGAACTTTTCTAGCCCAACTGAAGAAAGAGGAATGCTAATTGAGATACTTGGAATTTCACCTAAATTAATGGAAAAGCCACAAGTAAATAATACGTATCATAAAGATGCATCTATTAAAAATTAATTGATCACACGAGGCTAAGATTTTTTGTTTCTAACTGCTTCTGCAAGCATGCAGACACATTTCAAAGAAACCCATGAAGCTTTCAAAGTAGCTAGAAGCAACAGGTAGCTTTACTTTGTACCAGCTGACCACATCAGAAACAATGGGGATTATAAGTTTCTGAGTAGGTGAGAGATATACATGAATCAAGTGATGCCTTTCAGCAATCCATGTTTCTACTGACACTCATTATCTATCTTTAGTGGTTATAACACTTGTAGAAGGGAAGAAAGTGAGGAAATAGAAAAGTATATACAAAGAAGAAGATATTCTAAGCAGTTGAAGAATGGTAGAGGAGAAAAAACAAGCATGAGAAAACCTGAATTGAGGCATAATTTTTAACAAAAAGAAGACAAAAGAGAACGATATTACACAATGATGACCTGCTGCAAGTACTAAGCTTAATTTCTGGCCACTTGGAAAACATATTGATGCGTGAACATTGTGTGTGCATGAGATGAGACTGTAGTCTAGATGTGTTAACTACTTTTCTGAGTATATACAGACAAATAACACATTAGATATTTTAGTGTATGATAATCAGATACTGCCATTTTCTTTTACCCGAAAACCCCTTTAATCAACAGTAAATACAATCCTGTTAATAAAGCTAATTAATAAACCTTAATAAATGTGTACTGTGTTCAAATATGTGAACTTGTATGTGCTCTGAAACAGTCACAACACAGCACAATAAATCGCTACTGCCTTCTTCACGGTACTTTTCAATGTAAGCAATGGTTATAATCACCACAATTACTTTTACAAAAAGACCGGGAACAAAAGAGTTAAGCAGCTGTTCCTGGAGATAAACATCCAAACCACAACACAAGAACAGCTGAGCTTTGTTATACAAGTGACCTAAGCAATAGTGAACAAACCAGTTCAGAAAATGAGCACACCAATTCTATGCACTACTAGAAAAACAGTCCATTTTCTTTTTTGGTCAAGAGTTCTCTATGCATATATACCTGATTTTCTTGTTTAGCATTAGAAAGATGTTCTTGTAACCTGTCCTTCTCCTGAGCTAACATTTCTCTGTTGTTGTTAGCCTGTGCAAGTTCTTTGTTGGTTTCTTGCAGCTGTTGACGCAAACTGGTGATATCTTTCTCACAGATACACAGCGCTTCAGCAGATTTTCTATGTAGCAAATAATAAATACTTCAGGTATGACAATGCTGTTCAACCTAGTAAAATGATAGCTTTCCAGTGTTTAAGTTTGCAAGATGCAACAACATTTTCATACGTAATAGAGTGGAAAAAAATAAACAATTTCTACATTAGCACATCCTATGATCCATTTTTTTTGCATTAATGCTATACATTAATCAACACTGAATTATGATATTGAAATTTTATCCTTACTGTATTGTACGCTCCAAATCGGAAATGAGAACCTTCAAATCTGAAATGGTTTTCTCCTGAAAAAGAAACACAAAATGAAGATGAACCCCTCACAGCTCTGATTTCCTTTTATCCAGTTAGCTGATTAATGCAAAATGGATTCTGGTTTTCAAAGTATCATCGTGTACTGTTTAGAGCTGAAAATTCTGATAACCTACTTTGGGAAATAAACAAGTATTATTATATTCTGCAGAATGTAACCATTTAAATTAAATCTCTTAATACTTTGTGGTTTGAACAGTGGTGTTTGTCTCACACTCCCAAAAGAAAATGATGTCTTCTGACTGCTAGATAAGTTGTCGCAGGTTTTCTATAATTAATAGACCACCAGGGTTTGGTAGTTTTTAACTGATGAAACAAGAACTCTGTAACCGCAGTTCCATTAAAAAACAAAACAAAACAAAAAACTAGCACAAACTATATCAGTTCATTCCACCATCTCTGCACACAGATATTAAAAGGAGTATAGATAGGCTAAGGAACTGTCTTCCACTGAAAACTCAAGAGATATTAGATACAGTCTTTTCTTCCGCAAAATAGATACCGTTTGCAATTTAGTCTTTAATATCTGGAGTCACTGTTTATAGCAAGATGATTATGGCCTGTCTCGCAATATCCTATCTTCAATATTATGTTAAAAGCAGTGCAACTTCTTGAGTTAAAAATCACAACATTTATGAAGTACTTCATTTAATGTATCCTAAATCATTATCAAGATAACTAAGGCTGAAGTGAAAAACAATGCTTCAGACCTAAGCAGCTTCCTTATATATTTTGAAATCACACTACGCAGAAAACTGATGCATTTAGCTTAGGTAAACTAATAGCTTTAGGTGAGAAGGATACCATTCAAACGCAACATCAATGATAAGAAAAGCAGTATTACTTGGCACTGTATCTTTAACATTAACGGACACTGGGGAAGAACTCAGGCTAAATTTTATGAGAAAATATTTGGTTAGCTAATTTACTTTTCTCCACCTGAGGAAAGTAATTGAAGTCTGCTCTCTTGATAAGTATAAGCTATGCAAAAAGCCAAACATAAGAGGTTTAACATGGCTCAGACCCACTGCTACTGAAGTTAAAGTGAATTTTATTGTCTCGAAACTGAAGCAGAACAAGGTCAGCACTGAGCACTGCTGCAGACAGTTATGATGACCCAATAGATCCTTCCTCTATTTCATCTCATGCGATTCCATGACTTATTCTGATTATTTACATGTGAGAACATACTTTAATCTTCAGGTTTTCCTCAAAAGTGACTATCTTCTCTCTTCCTTCTTCCACACACTCTTGCAAAGTTTCCTTCTCTTTATCAAGTTGCACAATTGTATCTTTCAATGCACAGATCTTCTCTTCTTGTGCAAAACATTGTTTTGAAAAGTTATCTGAACACAAACAAAAAGGTCTCATTTTTATAAATTCAAATCATTCAAGATACAAACTCATCTGATGCACTTCTGAAGCATAAAAGAACAAAAGCTTCCCTTCAAAGAAAATACCAAAGCAAGTGTGTTTTCATGGTCACAGGTAATCCCAGTAATATTTGTAGAACTGCATTCTTCTTTCAAGGTCTTAAATTACTTGGCTCAAAAAAAACCCTGTCCTTAGATGGCTAACATTTAGATAATTCAAATAATTTTATTGGGTATTGTAAAAATAAATGGTTATAATAGAATTACAATAGACAGAAGGCACATGAAGGCTACAACCTGGAAAGGCTGACATGAAATAAAAGAGATAAACATCCCAATATTAGACAGTTTTTCAGAAACAGCCCTTTATTTGTAAGAACTTTATGTACTAGAGTTAAAAAACAAACTCATTTATAAAATCCAAGGTCACTTAAGAAGTTCAAAGCTACTAATGAAAAAGCAGCTAATCTACTTATTAGAAAATCAATCTTGAAAAGATCTCTTTCCCTGTCCTCATTGAGTTTACAAAGTGCTACACGTTGCATTTACCTTTAAGTGGTCAGATAATCAATCCTTTAGGCGCATACACTGCATTCTCAAGAGGGAACTACAGGAATTATTGTTACAGTAGAATTTACACCTCATAAAAAGTATGCAGGTTGCAAATTGCTTCATAAATGTCAGTGTAACTGGGAGCGCTGAATTATTAACTACTTCCAGGAGGTAAAGCATCCAAAGTAAAATCATATGTTGCCCAGTCTTTCAAAGACATCATACCCATATAACCACCTTCCAGTCTTTTTCCACAAACTCTCCCTATTCTAATACACAAGATGAGAAACACTCAGATTTCCACATCCCTATGAATCCAGACTGCAACATGCTTCAGTCAGATGGCTGGAGGTCTTAGACGTGAGATTCTGAAGTCTCAGTTCAGCTTTCAAGAACTAAAAGGCTGAAAATATGCTTAGTTTGGACACGTTTCCTGGGAAAGATTTATACATGCAAGAACACAAAGGCAGATGCCCCTATCAAACATTAAGTCAGTACTTCACTACATCATGGAACCAGAAATTTTTAACATGATATGTATATTTTAATATGGATAAAATACCTTTTTCTTTTCCCAAGGCTTCTCAGGAGTGGCTTAAACACCTTAGTCAAAGCATTCAAAAGTTTAAATTTGCTTTGAATGAAATGCTTATTTGAGTTTTAGAGGTTTAGAGCTGAGTAACCGGAGTTTAATAGTTGTAAGTAATAAAGATATTTTAATAGCTGTATTTCCCATACTGCATCTAACAATACATCATGTCAACTGTATCTATAGAAAAAAAATAAGACTTCAGGCACAATGCATTTGGATTTCTGGAAGTGGTAACTCATTCACTGGCACGCTAGGAATAATTCCTGTATCCGCTTCCTTCAACGCCTTAACAGAAAAAGGGTACAACATTCCATACTCTGCAGAAGATGTTCTCCTGATCACATCATCATCTACTGATGCTGAGAGGTACAACCACCAGCTCAGTGGATCACAAATACAGCTGACAGGCTCCGACACAGCACATTGATACCAACATACATTGTTGAAACAATAGTATATGTAGTGATCAAAACTTAGAGCTTTCTTAATATAATTTCAAATACTACATTATATTTTAAAATACTAAAATATTTATATAATTTTTAAAGTACAAAAACCTTCCAACGATGAAAGAAAATGGACTTTTTACACAAAACATTAAAATTATCAAAGTCAATTTATTTGTTTTCCATAATTTTGTTCTTTCTACATACTAGAAACAAAAGAAAAAGCTGCAACATATTTATCCAATTGAATTTTATTAGGAAAACTGTTATCTGTCACTCACCAATTTTTTCATCCAAAAGCCTGATTTTCTCTTCATTAAGTTGAATTTCATATTTTTTCTTAGTAAGGCTTCGCTGTGCCTCTGAAAGAATCTGCTCCGTCTTTTCCTTCATTAGACTAAAAAGGAAAAGAATTCATATACTCATATCAGACTTAATTCCTTTTTGAAATGCCTCTAAAATGGCAAAAGTTAAGTAAAAGCAAGATGCTTCCATTTATCTTAGACTACTGAGGATATTTTATCAACGTTAGCCTTAATCTCCAGACATTAAATCGGAATGCTACTATAAAGAGTCACAGGAAAGTAAGATTTTTTTTACAACAGAGAGACCAAAAAATTGTTAGAAATAATTGCAATAAAAATCTTTATTTAGAACACACATTGGAATGCTAAACCTATTTTAAGCTGTTTTTTAATAGTAGCAACTAATCTTCAAGAACTCTGTTTTTACGGTATTCATAAATCTGACAACTTGTAAAAAGCATTTCTCATGTGCTTGATCTTCCTCTCCAGCCAGTAAAGGGTCCTTTTCATCATGAGCTCACTGACCGATGTCACTCACGCTTTACTTGAGTCTAGTCCCACCGTATATTTCTTAACACGGTTAGGAACTCCAGTCAAGCAGCAGTTGAGGCCAAAAACTCTATGCAAGGCTTCAGTTTTATTTCTGTTCCTGAAAAAACTGCAAGACTATGAAATGGATGTTTGAAACTAACTAAACACGACATTCATTAATTTGTGCTTGTTTGCTTGTCTCTTTAAGAACTGCAACAAAGGAAAATGATTTTTATATATTTGTAACTAAAACATAATTCATCAAAACACATCAATCACTGCGGCTTCTAATAGGAAGTTCCTAATCCAAGCCATTCTGCTTTTTCACTGAAGATGATATTCTCTATATCATAATAACAACAAGTCAACATTTTACATATAAATAACCAATGGGGAAAAACATTTTATTCCAAAACAGAAAGATGTCTTACAAGCACAACCGCCATAAGTTCCCTTCCCTTTGAGCTAAATGGAACCCAAAAAACATAGGCTGACACTACTCAAACTAATGCAATTATATACTTTCACTCACCTCAGTGAAATGTATTCATCTTTCTGGTGGCTTAGTTCATTCTCAGTGTCCTGGGATCTTCTTGCCATTATTTTTACCTCTGTTTCCAGAGAATCGACATGTTCTTTCATTAGAGCCATTCTGGACATCTGCTCTAACCGTTCACTGTCTAACTATAAATACAATTAAACATTAATTAAACAGGAAAAGCTGGAATAAAAAGCTGATTTACATATAGATACTCACCTATTTACTCAAATTCTACTCTATTTTTAGGACGAATCTTTTACTAAAGGAGAAATCTCCAAGTTTACTCAGAACCTCTCAGGACAAAAAGCTGAATCAGATCCCTGGAACATTTGGATTTATCCAGGTAAAATGTTGTATTGGTAATTAGGTGGAAGGGTAAAAACGTTTGGCATTGATCACCCTTAAACTTTTCAGTCACAGAAAACACTACTATAACTTTATGAAGGGAGAAACCACAATTTCAGATGCAACACCACCAATGATGGGTTTAGGCCTCTGTTAAGGTACACCTTTGCTGACACTTGGGCAGAGAAGTCACTCTAAAACACTTTCATAACGCACCATATGGCCAAGAGACCACATTGAGGCCTTTAAGTCTATACCTAGAACAATGACAGATCTGTCCCAGAAAATCTTCCTTAGGTTCCTGTAAAGCTAGTTTGGGACGTCCAGTATAAGGAAAGCTGTATTCAATTACTGAAACATTCACACTTTACATTCCAAATATTTTCCTTTCTGAATGATTTGAAGCAGCTCTTTTAAGGTAAAAAATTCTCACATCATGCCTCTTCTTATTTACTAATTCTTCCAGGCCTAGTTTCTGCGTTACTATAATAAAAGTCAGATTGCTGAAGATCAAGTCAATTAGAGCTTGGTATACAGTGACTTTCTCAGTATTACTGCCATAAATTTCATACTGAAGTAAATCGCCCTCAAAGGATATCAAACAAACTGAAGAAATAAGACAAGGCTATTCCTGATACTCATTATGCTTCATACATCAAACATAAGATTAAAGCTGATCTGCCACTCAGAGTAGTCAGTGGATTGTTCATTACAAATGCATTCAATTTAATATTATAATTCTTATAACTGCACTTATATGCTTGGTACAATTTAAAAGGCTGAAAGGGAGAAATGAAAAAGAACAAAACCTATAACCACAAGATCTAGGAGAAAGAGGCACTATATAAATCAATGCTTATCTATTTTAAATCAAGTTTTACAAAGACTGTATATACAATCAAGAACTGCATTCACTTTATTAATGCTTACATTTTCTACATGTATCTCTCAGCTAACAATTGCACATTTAAGTAACTTCTACTGGAGAGAACAGTATAATTAATTTTCTTTTGTGGAGTATCAAGTCTTAGTAACATGCAACCATAAGACAATCCAGGTTGCAAGGCAGTCTCCAGTTGAAAGCCCTAGACAAAATAGCTCAGAGGCCAGCTTGCTCAGGGTTTTATTCAACCAGGTCTTGAAAATCTCAGAGGCTGGAGACTGCTTCACTGCTGATGGTCCTCAAGGGGAAAAAGTGCTTCCTGGTATTCAGACTGAACACTCCTTGTTCCAACTTATGACTATTGCTTCTCATTATCCCACCATGTGCAGCTGTGACTAAGTGGTGAGTACCAGCAGGTAGCACTTAGGTACCTCCTGAAGCTACTCAGCTCCAGGCTGAGCAAGTTCAGCTGCCCCAGCCTCCTTGTACAGGGCAAGTACTCCAGCCTTTCAGAGCCCCTTCTGAAGACAGTCATGCCAGTTTGGCAATGTCTTTCTTGTACTGGGATGGCAAAACTGGATGCAGTATTCCAGGTGAGATCTAACAAGCTCTCAGAAAGGGGGGACAATCACTTCCATTAAGCTACTAGCCATATCCTCTTCACAAAGCCTACTATCCTCTTGACCTTCTCTGCTATCGTAGTACACTGCCGGCTCATGCACAGCTTTGCTGTGACCCAGGACCTCCAGGGTCATTTCAGCAGAGTTGCTCCCAAACCTATTAGTCCCCAGCTTGTATCAGAGCCACGGATTCTTCTTCCCAAATTCAGGCCTTGGCATCAACCCTTGTTTCATGAGGATTTTTGCATAAGGTTACTGCTGGCCATTCTCTCCACTTGCCTCAGTCCCTATGGATGACAGCCCTGCTCTTGGGTATATCATCTGTTTTCCCCAATTTGAGGAAATCTGCAACCTTTATGTTTTCTTTCAGGTCACTGAGAAAGACCTTAAAAAGAACAGGCCTCACAACAGTCCCATGTGGTGATCCACGCTACCAGCCTCCAGGGTGTGCCTGACCATCCAGATTTTTGACTGCCTAACTGCTCACCCACCCAGACCCTCACCTGCATACAAAGAGCATCGAAAGCTTTGCTACAATCTAGGTAAATGACATACACTCTCCCCTTATTTCTTCATAGAAGGCATTTAGGTTGGTCCCACAGTATTAACCATTAAGTATCACCTGTATTATATTTACAAGTATTTAAATAATTACTCGCCTTACATTTTGAATAGTAGTTTCCAGCTCTTCAATTCTCTGCTGCAAATGAGCTTTCTCATTAAATGCAGTCTCTTGGGAAATCTGTGTCAAATAACAACAAAATCACATATAGAATAAATCTTAACTCACCACAAACAGATAATGCAATTAACTCTCAGTACCAGAATAGAAATCCTCAGCAACTTTAACTCCAATACTAAGTAATTTTTGTGTAAAAATAAGCTTGAGTGAACAAAAACAAACAAACAAACTTAAACCTTCAGCTGCTCCCTGAGACTGTCACATTCCGTAGTCATCCTTCGTATATCTGACAGTGCTGTATCCCTTTCTGTCTCCACATGCCTTAACATCGCTTGAGCCACCACAGTACTTCTTGGAGTCCTGGTGCATTTGATGACTTCCTGATGAAGTTGGGTAATCTCTTCCTGTGTCTGTTGTTTAAAATAGCATAACATATTACTGCATACATAAACCAGGGACTCGTTAAAGAATTTCAGTTAGCACTGCTCAATGCAATGAATAGATATGCATTCTGTAAAACAATCATCAGTGAAAAGTAAATATTCATTATCTTTTTAGTAGACCAAAGTAACAATGCATTACAGTAGCACATCACAGCAGATTTAGTTTTGAGCAATGAGATAGGTTTACTGAAGAGAATAAGAACAAATACCCCAACCAGTAACACTCAAGAGACTTTTCAGTAGTATTTTTAAATCAAATTATTTCAGTGTTTGGCAAAACTATTTTTGTTTGATACCTCAGAAGTGTAAAACACGGTGCACAAAGCAAATAACTGCTGTGAACTCTGTTTAGTAATAAGGCATTACTCATAATGCAGAGCATCCCAGAAACCACACAATATCAAAAATGAAACAATGACTGATATGTATATGCTTTCCCTCAGGAAAGCATTCCTAATTCAGGACAGCACTTACAGTCTTCTATTTAAATGATAAATTCAGAACTGACAGAACTTGAAAAAATTATATATCTTTAAAAGGTTATTCTATAGTTTCAGTTTTAAGGTTGTGGTTTGTTTGTTTGTTTTTTTGTTTTTTTTTTTTATTATTTTATTTTAAACAGAAAAATCATTTTTATTTCCTTTTACACTATGGAATCACAGAATTGTAAGGGCTAGAAAGGACCTTCAGAGATCATTGAGTCAAACCCATCTGCCAAAGCAGGGTCTCTACAGCAGGCTGCATCCAGGTGGGTCTTGAATATCTCCAGAGAAGGAGACTCCACAGCCTCTCTGGGCAGCCTGTTCCAGTGCTCCGTCACCATCACCATAAAGAAATTCCTATGGGCATTTGTGCAGAACTTCCTATGCTTCAGTTTCTGGCCATTTCCCCTTGTCCCCTTGTCCACCACTGAAAAGAGACTGGCTTAATCCCTTTGCCTCCTGCACCTTACATGTCTTTAGACACTGATCAGATTCCCCCTGCAGTCTTCCTTTCTCAAGGCTGAACAGACCCAGGTCACTCAGAAGAGAGGTGCTCCAGGTGCTCTATCATCTTTGTGGCCCTCATCTTCACCACCCTAAGTTATTTTAATTAACCACTGCAGCTGTTAAAATTTGGCAATTTCCCTGGATTTCTGCCACACAGTGCTTGTATTTTTTCAGTGTCGACTCAAGTTCTTCATGTTCTCTCAATATTTTCAAAACATCTGGATCAGAACTCAGTCCCTTAAATAACAATGTGATATAACGTTAAAGCAGAGAAATTAAATTTGATATGTATTCTTATGTCTGCTTTGGAAATTTCCATAAAAGATAAAATTAGCCTTCAACCTAAGAACCTGTAGACAAACAAAACTATACACACATAATTCTTAGTATTAGAGAACTGTATGGGAGATTGGTAATCACAGCCTGAACCTCTGATTAATCAGCTGAGGCAAGTATGGGGTCAGCTGTGGGAGCACAGGTGAGAGTGATGTAGCTGTGCTCCCGGGAGGGGTGGAGCTTGACTCCATCCCCTCTGAGACCTCATTTAAGGGCTGACTCCCACTGGAGCAGTATCTCTTGGAGATCGCTCACCAGGGAGGACTGCCTCAGCTGCTTCAGTCAAGGCACCACCATTGGTGAGTTTTTCCTTTACTTATTCACTTATATACCTTCTGTACATTTTGTTTCCATCTGTACATTTAAAACCAATACAAGAACAGATATAAGCCCTGTCTTAGAAAATAAACTTTTATTTTGCGCAAAATGTCTATCACAAATGACACTGACAAACAGGTGAAGAAACAATTCATCTGTAACCAGCTCTAAATAACCACTGAAAATGATACATTATGAGTAAAGCACCAGTTAACTTCACGTTATTTGTTTGTCCCCATCACATGCATCCTTTTGTTTGTAATCATTTTTTCTTTCCGGTAATTTTAGCTTTGGTCAGTTGCCATTAGATAAACTGATACTTCTAAAGAAGGCACTCCTCCTGTTGCAAAGTGTTTTCCAAGCTCACCTGGATGTGTGATTTTTTTTTGGACATGCTGCCCAAAGTAGAGCTACGCTTAGGACTTGAAGACGTGCTTCGAAATACCCTCAGCAAATTCTCAGTCTTGCTTTTATAGTAGTCTCTGTCCTCTTCCAGTGTCTTAATAAATGTATCCAGCCTTGAAGGTGATTTCCCTTGCCTTATTTCATTCTCTGTTTGCAAAATAACCTGCATGTGCAAACACAAGATGATGTGCTCATTGAAACGGACCTTTTCTAGAGAAAGACACCTCACTGTGAAATGGACAAACATCCTCTTCAAAATGAAGTGGAAGCAGATATCTAATTAAAAATAAATATCTATTTAATATTTTAAAGTGACTTCTGAATGTCTGCACTTCCCTTTTTGTTATATTGTTCTCGAATTCCAACTTTTCTGCTGGGGGGGGGTTGTTGCTGTTATTTTGTTTAGTATTGCTTGTTTGTTTGTTTGAGTGGGATTTCTTTGTAGGATTCTGGTATAAACTCAAATACTTTATACAGGAAAGTAATAATTCAATTCCCTTTCCTCCACATTCCCTCCAGCACTGCCACAAAATGAAGCAAACAAACAAAAAACCGTCTATAAATACATACTTGTGCATCCTTTTGATATATTCAAATAATAATTTGATAAGTTCTATCTATTACTAGCAAATATTTTGACAACATGGTAGACACTTCTAAATGTTTCCACAGTATAACATCTTAAGCCAGACAGAATAATAAAATAAAAATGTTGAAGAAAAACGTTGCTTCTTTCTGTTTCATAAGCAATTTGCTAAGTACTGCAAGCAGTTCAGTGCTGCTTTGTAAAAAAAAAAACAAAAGCTCTTAAGATTCTCAAAAGCAAAATCACTGCAGGTTAGCAGCAAGAAATAAACAGATTTCCATCCATCCAGCAACAGCACGACAAATGAAAACAGACATTTTTATCTATTCTCTAACTTGTCTGTTATCAGTGAAACAAAGCAAGTGAAATTAACTTGTTGAAGCATTAATGTGGAAGTTAATCAATTTCATAGCTACATATGTATTAAGAATATATAACTCACTGATTTTAATGTTTTCACCGTGTGTTCCAGCTTCTTTATGTTGTTCTGCTGGTGTCGAATTTGAGTCTACCATAAAAAAGTGAAAGAGATGCATTCATCTTTTACATTCTCTAGTACAAATCTGACATTTTAGCTCAACTCTTCTAGGCCAAGGGAACATTTTGTACATGCTGTCTAATTTGACTAGGCTGAAAACATGCTATTTACCAATATTATATTTAATCTAGAAGGGAATCAGTTAAAAGTCTTATCTTTTGGTGCAGCCCAGGATTCAGAAAAAACAGTAATAGTCAAATTACTCTCAGGTCAAAAAACGAAAAAGGAAGCATGCGATGCCTTTATCCAGAATTACTTTACCAGGAATCTTTCAAATTCAGGGACATTCTAACTATACCTATGAGCTAAGGAATTAAGTGCGTAGTTACATTAATGACAAACAAATGTCCTTCCTGCCATCTGAACACTACATTAAATAATGTTATTATTTTATTATTAACTGCATGTCCACAAAATACAATTTGCCTCTATTCTATGAAATCAACTGCAATCCGCAATGAAATCACATTCTTTCTGACTGCAAATGTGATTTTAACTCTTGAACCATTTCTCACTTGAAGAACACCACAGTGGCCAGAACCTACTCTTTCCTCATCCTAGCAAATGTACTTGAAAGCAGGGATGAAAGATGGGATTTCTGCTCCAAGGTTAAAAAGAAATAAAAAACCATCAGTTCCCCATAGCAGTAGCAAATAACATTAAGCTATCACTGTATAATATTAATTCAAAGAAGCAGATACCTTTGCTTCTTCTAGTTCCTTATCAGTGGTGTTCAGTAACAATTCGTTTTCCAGCTGCTCAGACAGTTTGGCAATTACAGCAAGTTCTTTACACAGATGATCATTTTTGTAGGTCAACCTATCCACTTGTCTTTCAACCACTGGCTTCTTATCAAGCAGTTGTAGGACATGTTGCCTTAGCTCATGGCTTATCTTCTTCAGATTTTCACTCTATAAGGACAAGGAGGAATAAAATATTTTACCACATCTTCAGGGATCTGCAGGGAAAATTTGAAAAGAAAAGGCCTGCTTTCAGGTTCCCAACAGCCCGACTTACCGTGGTTCTGTTAGACTTATGGAGAGCCCTTCAATCGTCCACTCTGAAATGGACCCACACCCTTCATACATACTGAAGGTCGACAGAAATGTAGCAGATCAATTAGTAATATTAATTCAACAATGAAGAAATATAAGATTAATCATTTTCCTGAACATATGCAATCTTCAAGAAAAAAATGATGATAATTTCATGGCCTTTTTCTAAGACACCTGAGTTGCCATATCATTTTGGCAAGTGTCACCTTATCTTTAACTTCTCAGTTTAATGGAGCATCACTTCTTCATGCAGCTTTTCAATTTTCAGAATCCTCAGATTTCTAGAATTTTACTCTAGTCAAGGGGTGCATACATCATGATGCAGAAAGCCCCTTGTTTACACAGACTGTTCCTGTAAAGCATAAAAGGATCAGTATCTCAAAACTGAGTTCTGTGAAATTCCCTTGAATCAAAGAGTTTTCTTCAAGTACTGGTAGAAAAAACACCAACATTTTTATTTACTCAAGATGAGGAAGATGATTTGTGGAAAAAATCTTTCTGGATGGGCTGTTTCCTATGACGTTCTGTAGCTTTAATTTTACCACTTCTGTTCAATGGCTGTGCAAATATATTGACAGGATTGTTGATCCCTTAAGGCCTCATCAACTCAAAACCCAATACCACATTATTAACAAATTTGCATCACCACCAAAAATCATAAATTACAAAAGCAATGTTGTTTCTATCATGCCTTTGCACTCTACTGTAGTTCACAACGGCCTGTTTCAGCAACATAAACCAGGGAGAAGAACGGCACAAGTTATTTACTTCCTAGCCACAAAAGGATGGAGAAAAAGTATTTTCTGTATTTTTGCTGTAACAAAATAAAATAAATACAAGATAATAAGAAACATGGACGTGTATCTCCATCTCCTCAAACACAGAGCATGGCCAGAAACATTTGTAAATGTTCAAGTTCTGTATAGAACACAGGGATATGAAGCTAGTTATCATTAGCTCTAGTGTTGCAGCCTATGATTCCTTGGAAATCAGTGAAGACTTCACAATAAAAGAAGGGAGAGAAAGATAGACTGCTCTCCAGCAACTTTCTAAGAATAACCATTGATAAAGTAAGGTCACTCGAGCAAGTCAGTGAGACATGAAAGGGCTAATGAGAGAGGGAGAGTGGTGAGCACACCAGTGCCTGACAGTGCTATTCAGTACCTGCCATCCTGCTACAACTCTAACATATAAAGAAGCCCAGAGATCTAACAAAAGGAGACAAACAATCGTTCACCAGCAGGAAGCTCACAACAGTTTCTGTCCCTACTTACATTCAGGAGTCTCCAGGGAATTTGGGGCAGCTGTGTGATTTCATTACCATTTAAAATCTCATCTGAATCAAATGTCAGTCACCAACTATCAGTCTGACCATTAGCCTCAAAGTGTTTTAAGTAACAATCTAAGTGATGGCTTTGTCAAGGAGTGAGATACAGATGACTTAATCTGGAGTGTCTACAAAGAGATCTTTAAAATGGAATTTGCAAGATCCATTTTAAATGCTCATAACGTTTACTTTTAAAATAATAATAATAAGGTACATGTGTGTTTATACATAAAATTAAAGCAGTGCAGCATGCACACGGATTTTACTCCTGAGTTTGGACGTTTCACTGCACAGCACTGAGTATATAGGAATAAGCATACAGTAAATACAATGGGACACAGTCGGACACTATGAAACTCTATGCAATCATCTGAAAACCGACTGCATCCCTCAGGGAACAGGGAATACCTCCAGACTTTCCAAGGCTCCCTACAGTCGGCAAGGTGCCATCAAGGGGCTCGGGCTCTCCCCTGCCCTCCACTCTCCGCCCTCCACCAACCATCTCCCCGGCAGCCCCACGTACACCTCTCCGCGTCGCGCCGGGCTCGCGCTGAAGCGAACCCCGCCGGGTGTCTACCTTGGGGCGAGCCTCCGCCCTCCCCCTCCGGCGTCCCGGGGACCGCCGGGCGCTCATGGTGGCTGCCCGGGCGGCGTGAAGCGCCTGCTACTCTCGCCCCCAGCCCCGGGCGCTCACCCGCAGCCCAATGGCGAGCTCCCCGCCGCGCCCCTTCCCTCCCCGCCGCGGGGAGGTGGCCGCCGCGCCCCAACGGCCGCGTTCCCTGGGCGCCTGGCAACGGCCTGCTCCCAGCCGCCCCTCAGCGCTGTGCCACACAGCCTCGGCCACAAGCCTGGATTTCAGTCTGACCGATTTGGACACGCTGGAAATCATCAGAGGAGATTCTGCATTACCGTATTTCATAGAATCATAGAATGGCCTGGGTTGAAAAGGACCACAACGATCACCTGGTTTCAAGCCCCCTGCTACATGCAGGGTCGCCAACCACCAGAGCAGGCTGCCCAGAGCTGCATCCAGCCTGGCCTTGAATGCCTCCAGGGATGGGGCATCCACAGCCTCCTTGGGCAACCTGTGCCAGTGCATCACCACCCTCTGTGTGAAAAACTTCCTCCTAATATCTAACCTAACCTTCCCATCTCAGCTTAAAACCATCCCCCTTGTCCCATCACTACCCACCCTCAAAAACAGCTGTTCCTTGTCCTGTTTATATGCTCCCATCAAGCATTGGAAGGCCATAATGAGGTCTCCTTGGAGCCTTCTCCAAGCTAAAGAAGCCCAGTTCCCTCAACCTTTCTTCATATTTATCTCCAAAAGTGATGTGAAAAGATAGCATTTCAGGTTTTAGGAAAACTCTTCTCAGTGAGCATTCATTTTAGGAATGAAGTTGGTTTTGTTCTCGTATCTCTGTGGTTTTCTTGAAGTTATATAATGTGGCTGCTCATATGTTGATGTTGGGGAATATGTCTAATGATCTCAGGGGGTTCGTCCTCGAAAAATAGCCACTTTTCAGGAAAGGCACTTGTAGCTGAATATGCATTTTATCTCTCAGCATATAAGGAACAGAGCCAAGACATTTTTAACTGTCCACCTAGTGTTCTGCACATGTTACTTTTCTAGCACATTCTGCTTCTAATTAAGGAAAGGGAAGTTGCCTTGGTCAGGCTATTTTCAGCTCGAAAAACATCTAACCGCTTACAATACGTTTTTACTGACACCCGGTGGCGAGATGTAGAAATACACAGCAAACCTCCACCATCCAAGTGTTAAAAGGGAAACAAACGCTCCAGTGTTTGGTTTGCCTTCTATTAACACCAGCAGTCCCAGAGGATGCATTGCAATTCCTCTGAGCAGCATTCGCTTTTGCATTATACCAACCGCCTCAAACACCGACTGATTCTTGGAACATCAACACATTTTTAAGGACAAAGTCCACAGGCTTTTTACCCAATTTTACCCCAGTGTTTTCTAGCTGGGAATTTGCTCTATCAAATAGCATTATTATGCGCTTTGTCGTAGTTTCCATGCAAATAAATAGGAGGCATTACTTTTGGGAGTACCTACATACAAAAACACGGGGGTTATATTCTCAAACTGCTTCTGCAAATGGTTTTGCTGCTTCATTGGAATAATGATACCAGCTTGCCGTTTCTTCCTGTATCGCCTGTTTTTAGAACTAGGAAGAAAAATTACTTCTCATCTGTCACTGTTGCAGAGGGACAATCTGTGAGAATCCACACAAGCCACTCTCCCAACGTTTTTATGTACAATTCCTTCAGGTCTTGACACTCCCATGTTGAGGAAATATGCGAGATAAAAGCACACAATGCATCCCTTATGGAACTCCGCGAAGATATATGGATTCTTCTGAGGACACAACTTCAGCTCCTGAAGGGTCACGGCAGGGTTGAAGTACCACCCGCTTCCCTTCCCACCATGGCGCGCACGCTCCGGCACCTCTAACCCGGGAAGCGGAAGGGACGCAGGAACCCGTTGAGAGGCTGCGACGCGCCTCGTTGCTGTGCCCGCAGGTCGTCATCCCTCCCGGCGGTGAGTAGGAACTGGGGGGAGGAGACGCGATGGCGGCTGGGGGTGCGTCGCTTCAGTGCCTCGCCATGAGGCCGGCCGCCGAGGGAGCGGTTGTGTCCGCAGCGCAATGGCGGCCCGGGCGGGCGGCGCTGGGGCAGGCTGCACTCGGTGGGCGCGGAGGGCTCGGCTAAAGCGTCTGTAAGGAGCTGCTGGCTGAAGCAGTGCTGCTGCAGTTCAGTGGAGCTGTACGCACCGAGCAGAACTGCATGGATTGAGTGAGGGGGAGAATCGGTCCCATTTGTTCCCTTGGCCTTCCAGGCGCCGAGGATAGCCTGCTGCAAGAAGACGCACCTCTGACAGCCTCAGCTTGTACACTGAACACACTTCGGGGTGGAACAGCATCAGCAGCCTCCAGAGAACATATCAACTCACTGCAGTTTAAGTGTATTGCTACTTTGGGAAGAGCATGACTGCATCATGACTGCAACCGGTAATTCCTCCCTGTCACAACTGCAGGCTGTGCATGTGCCACATTCATCTCTACCAGTACATACAGGCTTTTTGCCCACTGTTCTGTTGTTAAGACTATGGTGCTGCAGTCCTCATTCAAGAGCTGCCTACCGCTGTCTTGCCTTCTCAGGACCCCCAGAGCTGGCTTTGGAGGCACAGCTAGCGGGGGGCTCATCATCCAGTCTCTGTCTAACAATGTTTACCAAAATTTAGCAGTGGAAGACTGGATCCATGACCACATGAATTTGGAGAACCAGCAGGTCCTTTTCCTGTGGAGAAACTCCCCAGCTGTGGTAATAGGAAGACATCAGAATCCATGGCAGGAGTGCAACCTCCAGCTGATGAGGCAAAAGAACATAAAGCTAGCCCGGAGGAGGAGCGGGGGTGGGACAGTATACCATGACTTAGGCAATATCAATTTGACTTTCTTCACAACCAGGAAAAAATATGAGCGAATGGAAAACTTGAAACTAGTTGTGAAGGCACTGAAAGCCTTGCGGCCGCAGTTAGATATCCACGTCACTGACAGGTATGACATCTTGCTAGATGGGCAGTACAAAATCTCAGGTACTGCTGCAAAGCTGGGGCGGACAACTGCTTATCACCACTGTACCTTACTTTGTAATGCCAATAAATTTGTTTTATCTTCTGTACTGAAGAGTCCTTACAAAGGACTGAAAAGCAATGCCACTCCTAGTGTACCTGCCTCAGTGAAAAACCTCTTTGAAGAGGATCCTAGCTTAACTTGTGAGATGCTGCTGGATGCCATCGCTGAAGAATACGCCACGCAGCACAGAATAGATCATCACATCACCTTAATAAATCCAACTGATGAGACTGTGCTTCCTGGAATCAATGATAAATCTAAAGAACTACAGACCTGGGAATGGGTGTATGGAAAGACACCGAAGTTCAGCATTAGCACGTGTTTTAACATGGTTTATAAAGATTCTGTTCTTGATGTTAAAGTCAACATGGATGTAAAGCATGGAAGAATTGAAGCCTGTGACATTGATCTGCCACAGCAGTGGCTTCCACCAGCACTGTGCAGTGAGCTGGTGAAGAGCCTTACAGGCAGTAAGTTTTGCCCAAATGAAACTACTGCACTGTTAAGCACATTGCTAAGAACATGTCCACTAGATTATGAGTTGCACAGCAAGTGGAATCTGTTATGTGAGAATATGACAACGTTAATGTGATTTGTGATGTGAAAATGACAGTTAAACTTCTGCTTTTCTAGGTTGTTTATTAAAAACAAAATTAAAAGACAGATTTCTACAAGCTGCTTCTCCTGTCTGTTAGCTATTAAGCTGTTTAATGTTGTGCTTTGGTTTAGTATTACCTGCTAGTAATGAGATTTCATTCTGCCTGCACCTGAGGTTGAGCTGCAGAATGTAAGCCTCTGTAACAGCCAGCAGCCCTTCATTGCTCCATGCTGGCAGACACCATCACTGCTTAAAAAGGAAAATGCTGCAGGCCTTTCCCCTTGTCTTTATAGCAAAGAAGGAACAAACGGCAGATGGAAAACTGCTACTGTGCTGCTGCACTTGATTCTTAGCCTGTATCTCATTCCCTGCAGATAGAAACTCAAAGACAATGCCTCAGCCCCTGAGCTGTGTGGAAAGGGATGTCCCCCTTGTTTCTGGTTGGAAATCCTGCCCTACAGTGCTGGTGAGCCTCTTCTCTTGTTTACAAGGGTGTTAGTAAGCAGCACTTGCAGCTGTCCCACAGTTCCGTACTGGATTAGGGGTTTGCACATGCATGTACAGAAGGGGCAGGAGGGATTAGCAGTTGCAGCATGGAGGATTATGTGATGTGGCAGGAGAGGCCAAGATGTGGACCATATGTGCCCCCTTTGTACCCGGGACAGTGATGGTGTTGTACAAACTAGATTCATTACCTCATGTGCAATGAGCCACATTTCTACAGACAGGAGAGATACTGATTTTTACCTCAGGCTGTGATGCTGATGGAAGTTTCCACAAATCAAGAACAATAATGCAAGCTTCTTTGCTGTATTTGTACATTAAATTCCTAAATATTCCCCCAGAAGAGCCGCCTACTACCTACATATTCATAAGCTTAAGCAATCATGATGTTCCATCTGCTTCTGGCTACTTTCCTGGCCATCTGTGCTTGCACAAGGTTGTTGAGGGGTCTTACATGACCCTCATTGGTCATATAGGGAATGCTCCTTTTGTCATCACGTAAGAACAAGCTGAACAGTTCTCCTCTTGCCAGTTTTCTGAGGGAAACAATTGTCCTTAATTAATCAGGTAATATCAGTGGCTAAGACATTCTGCTGTAGGATAAACAGCACTTGATCAAAGGTTTCTATGGTCATGTAGGGGCTGTTCAGCCTGGAGGTGAGAAGGCTCTGGGGAGACCTGATAGTGGTCATTCAGCATCTAAAAAGGGGCTATAAGAAAGGACAGGCTCTTTAGTAAGATCTGTTGTGATAGGACAAGGGGAAACAGTTTCAAACTAATAGAAGATTTAGACTAGATCAAGAAATATATATATTTTTAAAGAGTGGTGAGGCACTGGCAAAGGTAGCCCAGAGAGGTGGTGGGTGCCTCATCCCTGAAGACACTCATGGTCAGGTTGGACAGGGCTCTGAGCACCCTGGTGTAGCTGTGGGTGTCCCTGTTCATTGCAGGAGAGTTGGACTAGATGATTTAAGGCTCCCTTCCAGCTCAAATGATTCTGTGAGTTGGTGTGTAAGTCATAAGTGGGAATACCTATTCTACATTCCAGTATGCAAATGTAAATGCAAACCTTAGAGAGAACAACTTCCTCCTCCTACCACCTAACACAAAACTTGTTAGTGGAAGGCAGTAGTGAATTAAAAGTGGCAGTTTTCGGGTTAAATCATAATAACAACTCAATATAGAAGTACTATTCCAAAAGAAAGGCTCAAGATTTATTTCCCCGTTGTTGCAGAGTAACCAGAATGCAGTTTTGACCAGGTCAAAATAGAAGCAGTTTATTACAGCTGTAGGAAAGAACACAGCACAGCAGAGTGGTGGGCTCTGCTGATAGGAGCTCTGCCCAGATGAGTGTGTTAGAGAGCTTACTTTTAGGCTATACAACTCTTTCACCAAACTGCCTTTGAATAGTACTTAATAGTACTTAAGTGGTGTGTTCGCCAAGTGAAAGAGACATAAATTCACCCTGTCAAGGTACAAGCACATCACAGTAAATTCCACCCGGGGCACAATATGTAGTACAACTCAATTTATGTAGAGGTCTTTTTTAGTAGGTTAACAGGGGCTGTGGGACTCGAAAGCACCAAGTTCAGAAATGGAGCTCAGGGCTTGTTACTGGATGAGATACTAAAACACCAACAATATTTACCACTTCTGAAGGTAAGAGAAATGTAGGAAAATCAGAACAAATAAAGTAGATTGAGAGGCACCAGTGTCAAGTAGGCAAGAAACAATCTTGCTGTTAAGGCAAGATAAAAAAGGACCGGCATAAATGAAAGAAAGAAGCAATCATATTTATGTCCTTCAGGCTGTCCTAATTACATTTCTGAGACTGTGGCACGGAGGAAGAGACTCTTCCATTCCTCCTCTTCTACTATAGTCTCTTACAGCTCCTCTTCTTCTGCTAGTGTTTCCAGGAGCAAAATAGTGAAGCAGTGCCATGAGTTTAGTCTCACTGTCTTCTTCAGACATGCAATGCAGGGATAAGCATTGCTGACTAATTCAGTAAGAGGCTTAGTCTGCCACCAGACAGCAGTAGATTGTGATTGCTCTCGAATATCTGGCTGGAAGCCTGCAACAAAGGCAGCTGCTACAACTGCTGGAGCTTTCTTAGCAGCATTACCTATGCCAGAATGTCAGAAACTAACTTGAGGTAGTCCATGAAGGCTAACGGTATTCCTCCTTAATCTGTTTTGTATTTTGCCCCATTTTTCTTCAGGTGGGTCACATGAAGATGAACTCCAGCTAACCTAAGTTCACTGTCACCCTGGGAGGCTAGCCAACTTTTCTTGTTAATCACTGCCTGATTTCCCAAGGCTTTACAGCTCACAAATGCTGCTTTCTATCAGCCCAACTTAGATTATACCAACTGATAACAGTTCACAGTTCTCTACATTTCTGAGTTTCTTCTCTTGTATGGAAACCCTTTTGTAGTCTTATACCTTCAGGAGTGCACAGGGTGTGAACAGTAACCACTTGGTAGACAGTGACAGGACAAGGGGGAATGGTTTTAAGCTCAAGGAGGGAAGGTTTAGATTGGATGTCAGGGGGAAGTTCTTTACTATGAGAGCGGTGAGGTGCTGGAACAAGCTGCCCAGAGAGGCTGTGGATGCTCCATCCCTGGAGATGTTCAAGGCCAGGTTGGATGGGGACCTGGGCAGCCTGGAGTAGTGCCAGATCTGGAAGTTGGCAACCCTGCCTGTGGTAGGGGGTACTGTAACTTGATGACCCTTGGGGTCCCTTCCAACCCAAGCCATTCTGTGATTCTATAATTCAG
This sequence comes from Excalfactoria chinensis, assembly GCF_039878825.1. Classification (NCBI taxonomy): domain Eukaryota; kingdom Metazoa; phylum Chordata; class Aves; order Galliformes; family Phasianidae; genus Excalfactoria; species Excalfactoria chinensis. The sequence continues at coordinate 125,323,283 of NC_092825.1, forward strand.
AAGATTTTTTTAACCTAAACATCAACATGCTTTAGGAGAGTAATGGATATACATATACTGGAGTTTCTTTTGGGGGTGCTGAGACTTCTCCTGATTGTCTAGTTCCCAATTCACTCATTCAGGGAGACAAAGGCTATCAGCTTCCAGTCACCATTGCCAAAGTGACTATCCAGCCTGACAATAACCAGAGACTAAACAAAGAGACACCAGAGGTTTTCCAACCGAGTGTCTAGTCCAAACCTCACCACGTAGGTTTCACTTGTTTACAAAATACAGAGGCTCACGCTAGAACTAGAGGCAGGGAAGGGGCTAATTGGCCCAGTAAGGACTGACCATTCAATAACCATCTGGAGCAGCTCAGCTCAGGGTGGCAGCATACCACTTCAGGGTCATCCACACTGACACCGTATCCATAAGCAAGCTAGACTTTCCTGACCTTACCACTCTTTGATTTTACCAGAAATACAGTTACCTTTCCAGAATTTCAATCACTTTTCCCTCTTTTAGCTGGTACCAGATCTCAATTGCTAACTGAGTACTAAGATTTAAAGATGATCTGAAATACTGATGATGGCTGTATGTCTGAAATCTGGACTAGGTGAAAACATACAAAGCTTCACATACAGGATGCTTAATGCATTCACAATGAACTTTCTCTCATCATTAGTTGATTTTTGAGACATTTCCTGGCTTCTTGGAATCACAGAAGAACTTAAACAGATGAGTTAAATTACAAATAATAAAAAATATCCTTTATTCCCATTAAAAATATGCATGTTATATACAACTGAATAAAATCAATGACAGTGACAGCACACATTATCTCAGCAGGAAGACAGGGACTTTCTATGGAATGTTCGGAGGGACCTGGTAGCATACAGCTTCCGTGGCACACAGTATTCTTTGTCTGATTCAACACTGAAAAGCTGAGTCCTCTTTATGCAAAAAGATCAAGAAGGCAAACCACTGACAAACTGTTGCCCATAAAACAGGGCAAAGATCAGCAGTTTCCTGTTGATAGCTTTGGAATAGATCTGTTTTGTTAGAGGCAAGACTTAAAGAGGGATAATGGAATACAACAGCCATAAGGAAAAAGAAACAAGAAAGTTTTGGTATATACAACCTCTGGAGTAATTAAAAAAACAATTATTACTATTTTCTTTTTTTTAAGGGGCTGAGTAGCAGGGCAATAGCTTACTGTACAGGAAGACTCTACTGTGTCTGCATACTGAACACTACAGTGTTTGCATGCAAGGAGCTTAGGGAATGGAATGCTAGATTTGGGGATATTTGTAGTCTGTGAAATCAGCAGAACAGCAGCAATTCAAGGAAACATAGGCTGCTTAGAAAAGAGGTCATATGGGTTAAAATAGTAGCACAGCTTCAGATGTTTGTGAGGTGGTCAATTAAAGTTAAAACCTGCAAAATTTGCTGAAGACAGACAAAATTAATAGTAAAAGTAAAAATAACAGTAAAGGGGCCTTTGAGGGACAGCACTGAGGCTGTTACAAAACCCCTTCTCCATAAACTTAAATTTAGACCTGGGCTGTATTTTTTAAGATTACAGGATAAAAAGCAGAGTGGTAGAATTGTACAGCTGTGTTTTCTCAGACTGTAAAGGCACAATATTTTTATATCTATGGATTATAAAAGCAGTGCTGGACCAAGTACCTGTTCTGGAGTGCTTCTGATGATGGACCCAAGTGGTACAAATTTACATTTCTATGCTTATGAAAACACTCATTAAAAGCAGTTACGGTTGATCACATTTTCTTTGTATGTTTAGTATGAAAGACATCCACTGTTGTTTCATGACACGGTCGCAAGTCAAAGTCACAGTATCCAATGCTGAAACGACCCTATGGAAGTTAAGGGAATAGACATGGGTAACACAGAATAAGCTATTCTGCCATGGCAGTTAATGAAAGGGGTTTGAGTGTTTTTACCTGCGGCCTCTTAAAATAATCAAGACCCCTTCCAATCTTAATCATCCATCCGTTGTTGAATCTGTTATTAAAGAGAAATAAATTGGAAACCCACGAGTACACCAAATTAAAAAACAAATAAAGAACAAACACATCTGCACGACTCTCAAGCTCTTTGTTTCAGCCACAAGTATTTCCTAGCATAGCTGATACCTGTATGAACCATTCAGATACCGGCATGGAACCTTCTGCACTGTTCTGTATACTGAAAAGACATCTAATGCATCCAATATTGTTCTCAGTTGGAACGTATGAAACTGTGGTTGACTAACCTTAACCAGTAAAAGGCGCTGCCTTGCATTCTGTTAACTGGGGTTAGAAATAATCTCACAAACTGGGTAGTTTAAACAACTGGAGTTCACAGATTTGTTTAGTGTCACCCACCTAATTTCTCGATCATGGATTGAAGATGAAAATGCAACATTCAGTGTTATCCCATGATTCCTCAGTGACTGTTTTATTTCTTCCAAGCCACTTGTCTGTTGATTCCTCCCACTGCCCTGTTAAAAATAAAGAGAACGCTTTCTTTTAAATAAACATATATTCTACTTTTGGTCAACGCTTCCTAAAATCCCCTACAAGATCTTTTTAGTAATAATTTAAACCCAAAGAAAGCCATCCGTGTGAGGGAAGATTTGAGTTTTCATGGAGAGGATAAGAAGCAGGCAGCTTACAGGTACACTTGCTAAGGTATGTGGTAGAAGAGCTCGCTCAACCCCTTAAAGCTACATACAGATTACTATTTGAGCCAGAATAAAAGCAGGGATAGTTTGAAAGGTTTTAGCTCATCAAAAGCTCTTAAATGAGAGCTACACAGGTTGGTGGAATAGAAAAAGAAGTATTTCAATGGGTTATTTGCTTTTGATAACATTTTACACACACACACAAAACTTTCACCAAAACAACTTTTCCATTTAAGATCCTGTTACCGAGAATTTGTTATGAAAAAACTCTGAATTTATGAAATTATTTCTGTTCAGCTATCACAGTTCTTCCTCTTAACCTGTGATTTCCACTAAAGGTACTGAAGCCACTCTCAAACAAGTACTTGTAATCACGAATCAATTTATATTTAAATATAAACATACACATCTGTGCATGCTGGGTGTGTTCGCGTGGTGTTACCTGGATACAGAGAAATGGAAACTGAAAGCTGGACACTTACTTCATCATAGGAAGTGAGGAGGTGGATTGTTCTCACTTTGCATGGCCCCTTAACCAGCATCTCGCAGAATCGCAGGAAATTATACAACTGTAACAATTTTGTATAGTTCAGTAACTTGGATTATTTTAGCTGTTACAGCAACTAAAACACAGCAGCACAGCAGTCAGGACTAGAATGCAGGAATACAAGGAAATATATAGGCTTTATTTATATATATGCAATATAAAAGAGGACATAGGGGTTGAAATGGTAGCACAGCTTCCTGATAGGAAGTTGTGATGAGATGGGAGTTGGCCTCGTCTTTCAGGTAACAGTAACAGGATGAGAGGGAATGGCCTCAAGTTGTGCCAGGGGAGGTTCAGGTTGGATATTAGGAAGAATTTCCTCTCACAAAGAGTGGTGCTGCAGTGGCACAGGTTGCCTAGGCAGGTGGTGCAGTCACCGTCCCTGGAGGTGTTCAAGAACCATGTGTTTGTGGCACTGAGGGACATGGGCAGTGGGCATGGTGGGGGTGGGCTGCTGGTTGGACTGGGTGATCTGAGAGGTCTTTTCCAACCATAATGATTCTGTGATATGCAACGCTGAATATCTACTTGCCTGATGGACACTCCTAATGTAGGGGTCCTCCACCCAAACTTCAGAAACAATCTCAGTCAGATACTCCTGGAAAACCTTCTCATAGCCAAAACCCGTTGCGTTTTCCTCTATCCTGATTTGCTTATGATATTTACCATCTGAAAAGAAAACAAACACCTTTGTGAGTAAAATCACAACATAATCCCCACATAACATCACACTTTTAAATGTAATCAAGACAGTGGTGGCTTCACACCTTGCTTCTCCTTCTCAATGTACTTTTTTATGTCTTCAGCCCTGGTCATGTACTCGGATATTTTCTGCCGGTACCGCTGCTTCTTTGCCTCATCCTTCGTTCCTGCCAACCAGAACCGCAGAGATGAGTTCTCCTCGACCCAGGGCCGGAGGGAGTTCGGCCTCCGTGGCCCCAGCCCCGTCCTGGGGCGAGAGAGGAGCGTGACGAGGCAGCCACCCGGCTCGTGTCTCCTCGCGGCCGGCGGTCTCCGGGAGAGCCCCGAGAGGGCCGCAGTCCAACACCGGCACACAGCGCGGTGCTGATGGCCGCACGGCCCTCCGCGCCCGCTCCCAGACCGGTACCTTTCACCACCTGCAGGAGCAGGTCGATGCCCTCCTGGTAGCACACCAGGGACTCCTGGAAGCGAGACGCCAGGTCCAGTTCCACCGCCCGCTTCACCGTCTCCGCCCCGGCCCGCTCCAGCGCGGCGGTGCCATCGCCCGCCGACCGCGACATGGACACGGCAACGGGGTGCGGGGACGGAGGAGGGGCCGCGGAAAAATCGAAACCGGGGCGGTGATGTGGGATGTGCTGCACCGCTGCCCTTCCTCCCGCGGAACCCAGGCACCGCAGTGGCGGTGCCCGGCCGGAAGGTTGCACACCGACATGGCGGCGAGCCGGGGCGGGTTGGGGCTCGGCGCTGCCTGGAAGGCGGTGAGGGGGCGGCGGGGGCGACTATCTGCTGGCATGGAGAGGGGCCGGTCGAGGCGGCCGGGGCTTCTGTTAACGGGGAGACGTGACTGTTGGGAAGGTCTGCGGCTGGGGGACTCTTCTACTGCCGCAGAGAGATGTAGTTAACGGGGACTGCTTTGTTTTTGGTAGGTGCTGGGGAGAAGGCCGGAAGGGATCGTGCCAACGCAATGGGCTCGGCAGAAGTTCACCAAATCGAGAATTCCCGCGTGGGTACGTTCTGCCCTCCTGGAGGACGCTGAAAGCCATGGAATCACCGCTAAGAGCTATTAGCCTGCATGTTCTGGGCCTTGTGTAGTGTGGCAGCTTTGTTGACATTGGTTGTGAAGCCGCAGAGAAGCTTGGTTTAGTTTGCATTGCAGCTTATCTTTCTGCAAGGAACCGTCAAGTTGCACTTGACTTTTCCTAAAGCTTCTTAAAGTTACTTAATCCTCTGACAAAACTTATGACTCGTAAGCTAAACAGAGGTTGCCCTGTGAGATGCATGTGGTCTTAAGTGCTGTGCTGTGTATCCATGCTGTCGTGTGGCCTGACTTCAGAGCTTATGTATTAATTAGCAAGCCATTATAAGTTTCACTGTATTATACAAGCTGCATTTGAACTAACTTACTGTGGGGGTGATAGAGCAGTGGAACAGGCTGCCCAGAGAGGTTGTGGAGTCTACTTCAATAGAGACATTTGACCTGTACGCTTTCCTGTGGCCTGCTGTAGGGAACAGCTTTAGCAGGGCAGTGGACTCAGTGATCTCCTGAGGACCCTTCCTACCCCTATGATGCTGTGATTCTATCGCTTGGCAAGTTGACCTTTAGAAAAGCAGTGTAATTGGAGATGTGAAATTTTTACCAAGGCTGAAGTGTGTTTTTTGGAGGGTTATTTTGTTAACTAAAACAGTAATTCAGATATTTAGGGAAAAACAAAACAAAACTATGAACTTCTTGCTCTAGGTATTTGAGCCACGGCCTGGAGATCATGAGAAGTATGGAGGTGATCCCGAGCAGCCCCACAAAGTCCATATTGTTACTAGGATAAAAAGTGTAATTGGTCGCCCATACTGGGAGAAGAAGGTCATACATGATCTTGGACTGGATAAGGTATGGAAGTTGTGGTTGTTGATACTTACAATGTGTATCCAGAATGCAGAATCACAGGGTAGAATACAGATGTTGTTTCTTCTTGATTTTTCTTGTTACTGTTCTGTGCTTTTTGTGCAGTCATAAAACTTGGTTTGTTTTACAGCTACATAATTGAGAACCAGCTCACGTATGTAAGAGCAGATAGGAACAGTAAGGAAAAATGGTCACTTAGTAGGAATTCAGATTATGAATGCAAAGTACTGCTGTTGTGCCTAAGGAAACTTTATCTTGAGAATTCTGCTGAAATAATAAAAACAGATTTGCAGATACTTCAAATTCAGTTTTCTCGCTGGGTGATATTAAGCAGATCTTGCAAATAGACCTCATTTGTTAATGAAAAGGCTTCTGTGTCTAAAAGGTGTGACAAGTGCTCCAACAGACGCTTGAAGAGTTTGTGTCAGATTTGTTATCCATGTTTTTATTTTTAGGTAGAATTGCACTTTGTGCAAAACAATCATCTAGTCGATACTGTGTTTTGCAGGGGAAAACAGTGATCAATTTAAGGCCTAACTGAAGCAAGTCTCACGCTGTATGTATGTGTAGGCATTTCTAATGTTTGGAAGATATTTGAGTATACTGATAATGGAGTGGGAATGAAGCTGAAATTGGCATTTTACTGGAATCAGGAGTTTGATCAAGCTTTGCATATTTTCCTGTATGTTCATAATACAACAGTATTGTTTCTCCAAATCTAAATTTGCAAACGTGGTTTATATTTTACTGAAAAGCTTAGTGAACAGAGATTTGTACCTTGGAACTTTATTTTTAAAACCAATACTATCCTTTATATAGGCGCATCAACCAAGACTGCACAAAAATATCCCTTCCGTGAATTCCAGACTGAAAGTTGTTAAACATCTGATAAGGTTTGTTGACTATGTCTTTAATTTGGAATACTAATGTAATTCCTTTCTAGTCCTAAAACCTTACTAAGCACACTCTTCTATCCGTAGAATACAGCCACTGAAACTACCACATGGGTTGCCCACAGAAGAGGAAATGGCAGACACCTTTCTTACGAGCAAGGGAGAGCTTATCATTAAACAGCGTCTGAAACCTGTGGAGCAGGAAGAAATTAAGTCATAAGGTGTGCTGGCTGGAATTATGTTTTCTAAAATAAATAATTTAAGTCCTGAGTTAAGAGCTCATGTATGAAATGGAAGCTGGTACGTAAACAGAACAGATCTAACTAATGACAGTGCATTTTGCAGCTAACAGCAAAGGTTTGCAATGAGGGTACATGGCTTCATCTTTACTACACTAAAAAAAGAACAGGAATTGAAAAGCTTTTTTGATCATGTGTTACCTGAGAGCTGACTGACTGTCCGTTCAGAGCTCAATTTACTGATGCGGGCATCTGAGTGGCTTACCTCTGTCATTCAAATCTCACATTTGTTTCTTAACAGGCAGTCCTGTCTGGCTTCCCATGTACCTTGAAATAGAATAGTAAAATCACAGAATGGTTTGGGCTGAAAAGGATCTCACAGTCCATCCAGACCCAACTGGGTTGCTACCAGCTCAGGCTGCCCAGGGCCCCATCCAGCTTGGCCTTGAACACCTCCAGGGATGGGGCACCACAGCTTCTCTGGGCAGCTGTGCCAAGGCCTAATCGGTCTGAGTAAGAAATTCTTCCTAACGTCCAACTTAAATCTCCTTTCTTTTAGTTTAAAACCATTCCCCCTTCTCCTATCACTGTCAGACCACGTAAAAAGTAAGTCTCTTGTCTTTTAAGTATTGGAAGGCCACAGTGAGGTCTCTGTGGAGCTTTCTTTCCTCCAAGCTAAACAAGCCCGACTCCCTCAACCTGTCTTCATAGGAGATGTGCTCCGGCCCTGTGATCATCTTTGTGTCTCTCTTCCGGACCTGCTCCAACAGTTCCACATCCTTCTTTTGCTCCGGGGCCCAGACTTGGGTTGGGGGGGGTCATGATTGGAGAGCAGAGGGGAACAGTCACCTCCTCACCCTGATGGCCAGCCTTCTTTTGATTTCACTTTTTGTAATGATAGTAGCCTACAAGTTGTAGTCTTCATGAAGGTTAATGCTTTTCACATGCTAATATTGTAGACTTCAGAAATCTGGAGACCCTAAAGTGTATTTGTTTGATGTAAGTTAGCAATTATGAGCTCCGAGCATATAAAATAAGCCCTTTCACTGGAGTGTCTTGAATAGTACTGTGTGCAATGATTTAAAGACTGTTTTTATTTACTGTTTAAGAATTGCGGCTAAAATTAGGAAGCTGCTGCTATATCAAACGATAAAGTAGTTTTCATTCCAGCAAGCATAAATTCCATTGTTTGTTGTGCTGTGAGCCTCTCCCACACTTGAGACATTGTAGAGGAGCTAATCTTAATTACCATATGTTGTGGGAAGATCAGAGGGATACAGTGGCTGAAAATGAATGTTTATCCTTTCTGCATGCTTGCAGGGAAGAGTAAAAGCATGTAGGAGTTCTAAGGAGTATACGTATCATAGAGGACATAACAGCTAGAGATACTGTGTGCAGAGGAAAGGCAAACAGGGATTGGATATAGTAGTACACTGAAGGATGAGATGGCTCCTAAAGGCAGGCCAAAGACACACATGGATTGAGCTGAAATGCCTCAGTTTCTCAACAAACTACAGGCTGCAGTCAGGACACAGAAGAGACTGAAGGATGCTGAGTAGAAAGGGAAAAAAACAAGATAGATAAATTATGTGTTTTTTTCTTCTCCTTCGTTTCAGTGTCTGTGCAGCATCTTGTGCTGTAGCGTAACTGCAATCTGCATGGTGGTTTCTGTGTTCCCACAGGGAGGTGCTTGGTAAAGCTGAAATTTCAGCCCTTACAAAGGACATGTTGTTCATCAGCCTTGTTGCTGAGGGACAGCAGATAGGAGGCCTAAACTGACAAAGCCAGGGACTCTAAAATCTTAACAGGCATGTTTGGGATTTGTGTCTGCAGCGGTGCAGCCTGGTGAATCTCCAACAGAGGGAGCACTGCCAGTTTTGTTTTACACACCTTATGCAAATACAGGATCTCTCTCCATTACTATACAGGTCTCTCAATTCTATTCATGATAGAGCAGAGCTGATCCCTGATTCCCAAGTACAGAGAATGGAAAACACTTTTGGATAGTACCTGTTCTTTCTGGGTAAGATTTACCTACAAGGAATGTCTGCCATTGGCAGACTGTCAGTTTTCGTGAGAAATTATACATTCTTAAAACTTTTAATGTATGTTTCTGAAATACTACTTGTTCTAAGGTCACAACAGTTTGCAGTGAGAATTTCCCAGATTTTCTCTGTGTAAACCTGTGTTCTCTAAAGATTTATCCTCAGGTTTAAAACCTGAGCTGAACAATGTGCAAAAACCTACTGTGTGTTCATGTAGCTTAGTTAATGGAACACTGTCCCCATGTAAATCTTCCTGAAGCACGGGTAAGTGATACAGGCTTTTTGCATAGGGAACAAAGAAGCTGACTTAAGATGGGAGGAAAATTCAGGTTAGAAGATACCATGTAGGTCTTTGGTCCAGTGTCCTGTTCTACTGCTCATCTGTCCTCATGGGGGAAAAATTTATATGCAGAATACAGTGTGAGCCTCTCTTTCAGCTTATGCCTGTTGTCATGTATCCTCCCACCTTGAACCACTGTCAGGAGGCTGTCTTCATCCCCTCCATTATCCCTTACAGATATGAGGCATTACCCTCCCCTCCCTCCCAAGAGCTGTCCTTCCTCATGAGAGAAGTGCTCCAGCCCCAGCCATCTTGGGGGCTCTCTGCTGCCAACCTCACTCAACTTGTCTTCCCTGTGCCCAAAACAACTCTGCTTTAGAAATGAACTAGAAAGTGCTCAGCAGATGCAAGTGATCTCTTCCTTCAATGGAGCTCTGTTCATACAGCCCAGGGTGTCTTTGGCCTCCTTGGCTGCTTGGGCACATGACTAGCTTGTGTTCGGCTTTCTTGTTGGAAAGGATTGATTCGCTATGTCACAAGGTTGGAAAGGACCTATAAGATCATCTAGTCCAACCGTCCTCCCTTTACCATACCTACAGCAAACCACTAAACCATATCTCCTAGCTCCTCATCCAGATGTCTCTTGAACACTGCCAGGGATGGTGACTCCACCACCTCCTTGGGCAGGCCATTCCAGTGCCTGACCATGCTCTGAGTGGTCTATCTTTTGCCATTCTTTTTTTCACTTCACAAAAAGATTCAAGCAGTTTTCATCTCTGCTTGTAGTTTCTCAGGCAGCAAATTAATGCTGCAGGAAGGAGTCATAATGCTGTTTAACAGAAGCAACTTTAGATTTTATTGATCAATACGTGCGTCTAACAGCAGTACAAAATTGGTAACAAAATCACCTAACAATTTGCAGTTTTGGTAATGTAAAAGTATTTGCCATAAGTATTGTATAATTACTCGGATATCTTTCTCAGTATCCATTCCTCTGAAAAAACTTGGCTCTTGCAACCACATCATTGGCATAGTCGTTGTGTGTTGTGCCAACATCCGTTCCTTCATAGTTCTGGACATTTCCTATTCCTGCGTTATAGGCTGAAATCCCACCTGAAATGAGAAAGAAAGACTCAAACAAAGGTGTTTTTTCCTCGGTAACCAAACAAACAAAAATCACAAATTAAATGTATTACTTGAGTTTGTAGGGTGTCTATTTACCAGTATTTTTTGGCCACAGTGTTACCATCAGCTGTTTTCATCACTAAGGTGCTCCATTTGCGTTTTAGCATTGTTATGAAATTACAGTTTACATCCAGGCTTGGTGATCATTGTCTCTTTGCTGTATTTTGCATAACATTAAATATCATAGTTGGGTATGGAGGGCCCAACTATAATAATGGCTTCAGCTGTGATCAGTGCCTGGAAATGGACCGTGTTTCCTTCAGTGAGAACCATAATGTTCAGGAATTGATACGGTCTCTCTTTGGAGTTTTGAGATGATAGCTTTTTATAGGTAGGTATAGAAATACATAGAATCATAGAATCATAGAATTACTCAGGTTGGAAAAGACCTTGAAGATCATCAAGTCCAACCGCAGCCTAACCAGTAGCCTATCTCTTAACAAACAACCACAAAACAATACCACAACAACAAACCTCTGCTAAATCATATCCCTGAGTACCACATCCAAACGGCTCTTAAACACATCCAGGGATGGCGATTCAATCACCTCCCTGAGGAGTCCATTCCAGTACCTAACCACCCTTTCTGTAAAGAAGTTCTTTCTAATATCCAACCTAAACTTGCCCTGGTGCAACTTGAGGCCATTTCCCCTCGTCCTGTCACATGTCACTAGTGAGAAGAGACCTGCCCCACTCTCACTGTAAGAACAAAAGAAAGCAAATGGGTGGGTGGGGAAGAAATAAAAACACTCCTTGCAGCTGAAAACAAGATGATATTTGTCAAGTTTTCCAAAAGCTTGCTAGAGAGAGAATGACATTTTTCCTTTTAATGAGTATCATGAAATATTATTCCACTCACCAATATAACTAACAGGGTAACTGGGATGTGTTTAGTTTTCTAAGTGCTTGGTTTGACAGCATTACCATTCGTGACTTATGTGTATGGAGTGTTATAAAGTTGACATTTTAAAGCTGATAAAGGCCTACCTTTGAGCTGCTGTTCCTTACTCCACTTTGGGAATTTTTTCTGAATATCGGTTATGGACTGACACAGAATGTCTGTGCCTTGCATTATGTGCTCCTCACTGTTCCATGCCCCATGAACCTGATGGTACCGTTTGTCAACCTGGAAGACAGGAATATCAACACACCAGATAAATGTTGTTTGTTTAGAGTTCTTCAGCGCTTTTAGGCTGCCTGTACTCATTTTGATCTTTACCCACTCTGGTAAGGGTGAGCAAGTGAGTTCAGCCCAATGCATGGGCAAAGCCAGCAGATATACAAACAGCAAACTATGGGAGCAGTGGTCAGGGGTGTCTCCCACCCCTATGGGAAACATAAAACTTACAAAACTAGGCTAACTGGTGCTGCAGAGGTGCTAAATAAGCTTTTTCAGCTGCAAGACAACTACTCCTTTCCTCCCCAGCAGCACCAAGGGTGCCCAAAGTGTTGTTTCCCTTGGTGTGACTCCTGGCTCCATCCCTGTTCTTTTCTTCCCGGAGCAGCACTGCATCTTACCCTCAACACAGTACAGCCCTGAGAGGGCTGGAGCTTTTATGGAAGTGGATCTGAATGCATGAAGCAAATGTTCAGGGGTTGTACAGATCAGCGTGCAAGTTGGCAAACAAGTGAGATATGAATAAAGAAGCGAGATCCATGTTAGCTGAGTCCCCGCGGTGCATAAGGAGTAATTAACCTGACTGCATGTAGCTCCAGCATCTGGGCCTCTGGACTTATTAAAAAAAATGCTTTTTGAAACAAGATTTATTATCTAACATATGAAATAAGAACAATTAGTCTCCTTGTTCCCCAAAGAGCTCTGGGAAGCAAGCAGCAGTTTCACTGTGTAGATGCAGGCTGTTCTTGCCCTGATATTTACCAGCGTCCCTCCCCTGGTGCTGGCAGCTGGAAAATGGATCAGCACTGACTGGCTTCTTGCTGACCAAAAAGTTGTCTGAAAGAAGCAGGGAAGAGGAAAGAAAACCTTCTGGTTGACACTGCACCCAGTTTGGGCCATTGAGTTTTGAGAGGGTTGGCCATACCTGCATTAAACCAAACGCGTTTCCATGGTCACCCCAGCCATTCTCCAGTACTTTCCCAGCATGTGACTCTCGAGAGATAATAGCAGCAACCAAAGATGGTGGAATGCACTTCTTTTTGGCCACTTTTATAATAGTTTCTTTATATTGGTCCATATTCTTCAAGTCTCTTTCAGCAATCTTCTCTGAAGCAGCAACTCCTGCAGCACAGCATACATCGTTTTTACTTTCATTTATTAGAATCAGAAACAGAATTTTCTAATGGGTCTTATGACTGATCCGACATTTTGAATCCCTGTGAATCTCTTTACAGGGAAACAGTGGCAAAATTGACTAATTTTGGTGAATTAGCCTAGATGTCAACAGATGGCTGATATAAAAAGACAGTGCTAGGGATACTTTCAGAACCTTAGGTCACCAGTGTGAGGTGGGGGAAGGACTGAGACAGCACTCACCTGCATAGCCCAGACCTTCCGGCTTTGCAGTACTCTTTGATGCACCAGTTGTTTCAACATTTGCTATGTTCCCATAGAAATTAGAACAGTCTAAAGAGCAACATATACAGTGAGATGTCACAGCAGAGCAGCATGTAGCATATTTTCAGATCCACGGCTGAAAGTGATAGGCGTAATTTAGATACTAGCCTGGGCTTTTATTTGAGGAGATGCTCTTGTGATATTGTATTCATACACAATTCATTTCCTCTAGTTTTAAATCACGTTAGCTTGCCTGAAACTCAGTTGGCACCTCCAAAAGGTGATTTTCCATTCCAAAATAAAACATCTCTGAGACTGCACAACTTAGTTACAGTTTGCTTTCCCATCAACAAGAAAAATCATGGAGAGCATCCTGTAAATACCTTACGTGCAATGCATCTACATCTATCTATTGCCTAAACATGCTGTTGCAGAAGGGAAAATGCAAACAGTGAAGGAAGGGAGCAATGCCAGCTTGAGTTGAGTAGTCAGTAGAAGAGAAGCTTTCATACAATGAACTGTTGAGAATCAGAGAAATGCTACTGACCTGACATGTTTGCTGCAGAATGACTCCCCACCGTCTCTGGGCGTTTGCTTGGGATGTGTGTATGTTATAGCTGTGGGTACAGCTGCCTCAGCACTTCCTTCATGGCAGGGCTTTTATGGGAAAAGGGCAGTGCCCAGCAGCCTCCACGTACCCACCCAAACACAGCAGGGTTTCTGTTTCCGCTGCCATTTGAAAAAGGAAATAACACATAATTGTGTTCAAAAGTTGGATGCTGACTGGAAGTAGGAGGAGCCTTATCTGAAAACAACTCCCATTTCTGGAGTGATGACAAGTGCAGAAGGAGGAGCTTGAGCTTTTGGATGTTGTAAAGTTATTGTAAGCGTAGGCAAAGACCCAGCAATGCTACCACATGACAGAGCTGCCACTGCTGAAAATGGGGGTATGCAGAGTGAGTGAGCTTCCTGTCTTTATTCCCTTTCAAACACAGACCCAAGTAACCTTGCAGTGTGCAGCACAACCGTGGCAACTGTTTGGGAGCAAGAAAGAAACTGCTGGATGGCAGACCTCCCCATCACTGTTCATCTGCTAATGCATCTCTGCCCTTATTCATTTCACGGGGCTGAAATGCTGTTCCACCCCTTGATCAGCTCTTCACACAGTAAGCCAAGGAACGGATCCTGTGTCACTGCCTTGAAAGATTTGATTCTGTAACTTTTGCATATATTGTTATTGATACCTCAGGTTGGTACTTGGACTGGATGGTTGATCATTGGACTTGATTATTTTAGTAGTCTTTTCCAATCTTAACGAATCTATGATTCTACTCTAAGTCAAGAACCAGTTGCAAGAAGTCCACAGCCCCTACACAGAGCTTGTCATGTTTATGATTATGAGGAAGGCTGAAGGAAGCTGAAACACACTGAAATACTTTAGACAGGTGGCAATATAGAACAGGTATGCTCATACAGAAAATACAAATACTGAAAACTGAGAATCTCTAAATGGTTTGTGCTGTCATTCTGTTATTGATGGGGGAAAATAGTAAAGGATGTACTAGATTACTTCTTCTGCACCACAGTAACTGAGGCAGGTGGGATCCATAGAATCTCGGATGTCACATCTCAAATCTTGTGTTCAATTTTGGACTTCTTACTACATGAAGGACATTGAGTTGCTGGAATATGTTCAGAGGAGAACAGTGAAGCTGATGAAGGCTCTAGAAAACAAAGTGTGTGGAGCAGCTGAGGGAAACAGAATTGTTCGCACTGGAGAAGGGGAGGCTCAGTGCTCTCTACAACTACCTGAAAGGAGGTTGTAGTGAGGTGAAGGATTCACTTCCTCTCCCAGGTGATGATGTCTTTTTTATGGCAGTTAAAGGGAATTCCTAGAGCAGGTCACCAGCATAGAAGGTATTTATGGCTCACCTGCAATGTTTCACCTGAAGAAATTCACCATTTCACCCCTCCCTGCCAAAGGGTGTGCTGTGTCCCCCTGCTGGACAAGGGTGGCTCAGGAATGCCTTTAACTAATGACAAAGCTGAGCGGGAAAAGGCACTGAGTAGCGTGATTTATTTTGGCGTCATGCTGCTGAGATGAATACTTGTATTTAGCTGCTTCTTTACTATACTTAGAGGGGTTTTCTTTAACGGTAAGACTGTGGCTTAACTTATTTCTAGTGGATTCATTTTTGCTCTGGCTGCCATTGGGTGTGTTCTGGCCACCTTTGCAGAGTTTTGACAGCTGCAGACAGAGTAACCCACCCCGAATCAGACAGCAAAGGTTGAGTAACCCTGGGCAGGTTTCAGCCACGAGTGAAACCAGCTGTCGTTTGTCACTTGTAGCTTTTGTCCATCTTCAGCAGGAAGGAGCCCATCCATTGAAAATGGTCAAGTCTTTTCCTGAGTAGTCTTTTCTATGAGTAGTCAGGAGATTTAGAATACACTTAATAGAAGTGCTTCTTGTAAAGGAGGGACCCAAGGAGGTCAAACAGGGCTCTTCCAATACAAACTAGTGATTAAGCAGCACAAAGCAAATTAAGAGCATGCTTCTAGGCGTTTTCTGCAACTCATCAAAAATCATACAAGAATCACAAAATCATTACAGCTTTTTTGGAATAAAATAGATTGTCCTAAAAATGTTTTGTTGCTGCAGACAGTTCTATTGGTTTGTTGTCCCTTTTATTGTTTTAAATGTGTGCGTGGCAGAATGCTATGCTTCTCAGTATCGAATATGGGGATAGGTTGGTTTGGATCCAGTGGAACTTATTTACTTTTTGCAGTGTAATTTCTAGATAGCGTAGTCCCCTCAGTTAACCATTCATGATGCATGCCATTCCCTTCATGCCATTCATAACGCATAATTCTCAGCTACTGCTTTAGTAATACTTTTTTTCTTTCTGTGATCACAGAATCACAGAATAACCTGGGTTGGAAGGGACCCCAAGGATCATGAAGCTCCAACCATCCTGCCTGGCAGGGCCACCAAACTTCCACATTTACTAGATCAGGTTGCCCAGGGCCCCATCCAACCTGGCCTTGAACACCTCCAGGGATGGGGCATCCACAGCCTCCCTGGGCAGCCTGTGATAACCATTCATATTTAAGAAATGAACTTCAGACTCTGGTGTAGCAAAACTCAATTTTATAGTGCAACATTTAAGCAATCAGAAAGATGTTGAGACAGACAATGGGGTCCCAAAGGAGTTCTGTTACAGGAAACAGGCAGCACCAGTCGTTTCAAAACCCTACTGGTTTTATTTACTGTTTCGTTTCAAAAGTCCCCTGTGGTTTCTGCAGAAATTCTTCATGCTGCATCTGCAAAAATAAAAAGCTCTGTGCTAGAGATTGCAAGCAGGTCTTAAAAGTGAGACTTAAAGCAGTCAGCACAAATTTCATCGTCTTCTGTAGCAAGTTAATTTTTGCTAGTTTATGTCTTGCAAATTGTGCCAAGGCTTTAGATAAATTCTTAGGTACCTTGGAAGTCTTGTTCATGGCCTTAGCTAAGTTTAGCAAAGGCCATTCTTATAAAATAAATACTAAAGAGCAATAAATATTTTATATTTGTTTCTGATGAAAAATGAAAGCAAGCAGTGGGAGATAATGAACATTTCCACATTTATGGACGTGTATTTGCTTCCTCTCTGTCCACACAGACATGACAACCTGTTTCCTTCTTTCCCCTTCCTGGTCATCTGTTGAATAGTTATAGACACATATACCTGTTCTCCCACTTAAGCCACCCCAGTTCTTCCATCTTTTCAGGTCAGTTTCCTCACTTTTGATCATGATGGTTGCTCTGCTTTGGGTGTTTTTCAATTGGTCCCCATCTTCGCTGAGCTAAGCACAGTCCTTATCTGAGGCCTTTCTGGTGCTGGTGAGCCTGAAAACATCACATTTCACAGATGGTACTCGGTCATCTGTCCTAATGTGGCAGTTGCCTTTGTACCACAGGGCAGGAGGTGACAAACACTAGAGTGTCAATCCCATCCACGTCTGTGGGAATCAAACCCATCTCACTGGCATGGGTGAGGAGACTGAAAAGTCATCACCAGCCCATGTATAGGGATGTCTGCTGTGAATTTCTTCTGTGAGGCCTACAGCCATCTCATTGAGAAGATATATATCAAGTCAATTAATAGAATCACAGAATCTGGAAAAGACCTCTGAGATCATCCAGTCCAACCAGTAGCCCACCCCACCATGCCCACTGCCCACGTCCCTCAGTGCCACATCCACACGGTTCTGGAACACCTCCAGGGATGGTGACTGCACCACCTCCCTGGGCAGCCTGTGCCACTGCAGCACCGCTCTGCCTGAGAAGGAATTTTTCCTCATATCCAACCTGAACCTCCCCTGGCACAACTTAAGGCCATTTCCTCTCATACTCTTGTTGCTATCTGGGAGAAGAGGCTGACCTCTACCACTCCACAACCTCCTTTCAGGTGATTGTAGGGAACAATAAGGTCTTCCCTGAGCTTCCTCTTCTCCACTGAACAATCCCAGTTTACACAGACATTCCCTATAAGACTTGTGCTCCAAACCCCTCACAGCTTTATTGCCCTTCTCTAGACATGCTCCAGGGCTTCAATATCTTTCTTGCAGCGAGGGGCGCAAAACTGAACACAGCACTCGTGTTGTGGCCTCACCAGAGCTGAGTACAGTGGGATGACTACCTCCCTGCTCCCACTGGCTGCACTATTTCTGATACAAGCCAGAATCCCACTGACCTTCTTGGCCACTTGGGCACACTGCTGGCTCATGTTCAGCTGGCTGTCTACTAATGCCAGCAGATCGTCTTCCCATTCTCTTCTCAGTTTCACTATCTGCTAAAATTAACGTTGTACTTATCCAAACTTTGCTATCACAGATGAAAATATGAGTATTTGGGAGTCCGGTTTCATTTGCTAATAATATGTTTATTAATTTTCTGTTTGCTTATTTCTGTATGACTGAAAAAAACAGAAAAATCCAACAGTGGTCTGTATATCTATATGAAAAGTTAGAATTCAGAAAAAGTGACTACATAACTGTATTAAGTAAGTATTAAGCATCTTCGAAAAAAAATGAATCAATAAGCTAACGCCAAGGAAGTATTTTGCCTTTTAGTTTCTTAATTGTATGACAGGACTGAGCAGAAATGCACTTTGAGTTCTGGAAGGCAGCAAATTATCAGCAGCAATACAATATAGCCCTCATAGAGAAATATAGGGATAGCACAAAATTTTACAAGAATTCTGTTAAAATTTCCTTTGTGAAATCCAAACCCTGTTGCTTTTAAAGGAACTACATGACCAGGGTCTTACTGAATATTGTTTTTAAAAATGTGAGATTTAGCCTGCAAATTTTTGTTCCTGTAAATCATTCCTATACATTTGCATCTGTATGGATTTGCAGAATGTAACTCCTTTTGTGTTTTGGTGGCTGTTCAGGTGATGGTAAGTAAGTTACTTGGTACAGATGCCCCAGCCTAGTATCCATGCTGCTTGTAATACTGTGCTCGAGCAACCACGTCATTGCTGTAGTCATCGTGGGTAGTGCCGATGTCCATTCTATCATAAGTTCGGACATTCCCTGTTCCAGCATTGTAGGCAGAAATCCCACCTGAAATGAAACACACAAGGAAGCAACGCAGATTTAAAATTCCAGACTGAAAGTGAGAAAGAGAGCACCCTCAGCAAGTGTGGGGATGATGCCAAGATGAGTGGTGCAGCCGATACAATAGAAGGAAGGGATGCCATCCTTAGGGACATGGACAAACTTGAGGAGAGGGCCCACATGAACCTGATGATGTTCAAAAAGGCCAAGAAAAACCCACTGAAAACAGCCCTGCGGAGGAGAACTTGGAGGTCATGGTGAACAAAAAGCTAGGAATTAGCTGTCAGTGTGCTCTTTCAGCCTGGAAGGCCAACAGTATCCTGAGCTACATCAGAAGAGGGGTGGCAGCAGATAGAGGTGATTGTTCCCTTCTGTTCTGCCCTTGTGAGGCCCCACCTAGAGCACTGTGTTCAGGTCTCAGGCCCCCAACACAGGAATGATGCGGAGCTGTTGAAGTGGGTCCACAGGAAGGTCATGAGGATGACTGAAGGGCTGGAGCACCTTTCCTACAAAGCAAGACTAGGGAACTGGGCTTGTTTAGCTTGGAGAAGAGAAGGCTCTGGGGAAACCTCATTGTGGCCTTGAAAGGAACTTACGAACGGGAGGAAGACTGACTTTGTACATGGTCTGATAGTAGTAGGACAAGGGTGAATGGTTTTCAACTAAAATAGCTGGATTAGATCTTTAGGGGAAGTTCTTTACTCAGAGGATGATGAGGCCAAGATGTGTGGATGGGGCACTGAGCAATCTGATCTAGTGGAAGATCGCTGCCCATAGCAGATGGTTAAAGGTTGTTAAGGTGCCTTCCTACCCAAATTATGTTTCTATGAAATCATTCAGTGTGTACTTGTCCTGAAGCTTTTCTTCTCTCCTGGACAAAATCTGTGGTCTGCACATTACCTTTTAGCTGCTGATCCCTTGTCCAGCGTGGGAATTTTTTCTGTATTTTCTTTATCATGTCGATAAGTATTCTCGTGCCCTGCCTGATATGGCTTTCTCCATTCCATGTTCCCTCAATTTTATGGTATCTTTTGTCAACCTGCAAATATTAAGAAAAGAAAAAAAGGCATTTCCCTTCAGTAATGGAAGGTATGTATATGAGACTTGCTTTTATTTGTATGACAGTACTTTGTTAGGTTTTAATGGAGCATCGGCAAATACCTGCATTAAACCAAATCCATTTCCATTGTCACCCCAGCCATTCTTCAGTACTTTGCCAGCATGGGATTCCCGAGAGATGATGCCAGCAATCAGAGCAGGCTCAATACATAATGCTTCACCAACTCTTATAATGAGTGTTTTGTATCTATTCATAGTTCCTAGGTCCCGCTCAGCAATCTTTTTTGAAGCTTGAGCTCCTGTAATGACAACAAAAAGATGTCTCATCTCAGGGAGGAGGTAGGCCTTGCCTATCGTGTTACTCAGGTTCAGCAGCTAGTTGTGTGTTCAGCATTTTGAAAATACAAAGGACTTGGGGTTATTGTCCTTCTGTGAAAGAGAGCAATCCAACCGAAGAGTGAGACTCACCACAGTAGTTTAAGCCCTCTGGTTTCGCAGTTTTGCATGAAGCCCCCGGGGTACTGATTCTGTTTACACTGCCGTAGCAGTCCGTGCGGCCATGGCAGACACCTGAAAATGTTGTATGAAGAGACATAAGTGCCCTTAACTCTGCATCCTGCACTTTGCATCCTGCAGCCTGCATTTTGCAACTTGCACCCTACACCTTACACCCTGCACCCACCCACCCCTCAGAGGTGACCTTCAGCAAGACTTGCAGAAGAAGCGAGCACCTTATGTCCCAACACAATTTGATAACGATTGAAGTTTTGGGAAGGAGAGATGGAGAGGTACGTTAATCTGGGACTGCTCAAGGGATGAACACATAGGGGCAGCAGGATGCTGACTTACCCAGGAGGGCGGTGAGGCCCAGCAACGTGAGCACCAAACGCATGGAGTCGTTCTTCCTGAGCATGCTAAGCAACCTGCAAAATCAATCAGCAAACATGAAGGAATGATCCCATCTCAGTGATCACCGATTAAACACAAAGATACCATTTCTGAACTGATGGGTTATATCTCTCGGTTGGATGCACAAAGTAATACAGAAGTGCAGTCACGTCTCTCCTGGCATAAACCAGGCTGCAGTGTTTCTAGTCCACATCTTCTACAACATCTTAATAACTAGCCTCCAGCTCCAATATTTAATCAATGAAAAAGCAAATAAAGAATAAAATGAGTGATGCTCAGTGCTCCTTGCTGCTGCGTTTCCACTCCAAATGCCCTTATCCTGTGCCCATGTTCTCTATACAAGCACCTTCACCACAGTGGGATACCTTTGCCTGAGTCTCGAGGCTTTATACTCAGAAAACAGGCACTTGCAATCTGCACTTTGTCTTAGTTATTGTGGATGACTACTTCAGGGTGAACCATACTCTGGCTGGCTGCTAAGGGAGCCAGGGGAGATGGGCTCACAAGCAGATTTAAGACATCTAAGTTTAGGTAAGCTGAGTCAAAAAGTACAAGACAAATCATTGTGTCCTTATGCAAACACGAATCTCAAAAATCTCAGCAGAAATCTTCTAGGAGGTGGCATTGCTGAAGGGGATGAGAAGAGCCCCCCCCCACCCAGAGGAGTACCTTACCTACTTCTCTTCTGACCAGCTTCTGCCACATCGCTGAGGTTTTGGGGAGCTTAATATATAGGGTGAGCAATCCAACAGTGTGTTGAAACGTATTGGGCTGTGGTTTCTGGAGGTTTAACAGCAGTTTTCTAAAGTAAACAGAACCTGTTGCACTATTGACATTGGCACGGTGTTAAGTATGCTTTTGTGAGCAGCAGTTCTCACATTTCAAAAGAAAAAGAAACCCTTATTTTTCTCTGTGCACTTCTTGTATTGCATTCGCTGATGAGGGCTAAGCTGAAGACTCAGCAACCATCTGTCCTTCAGGTATTTGCTAGGACTTATCCCAGCATCCTGCACTGTGTCTGTACTGCCCGAAGGAAGAGGACTGGGGCTGTCCCTTGGCTGTAGACTGGGTGCTTGTATTGGAATACATTCACTGATATTGATAACATGAACATGAGTATGAACACTAACTCGGCTTTCGAAAAGCATGCAGCAATCCGAGAAGACAGCCTGGAAACAGGATTGAACATCGTGGTGTTTGTAAAGTTAGCTGCTGTGAAATTAGCAATTGTGAAATTAGCCATTGTAAAATTAACTATTCCATCTGGGATGCAAGTGTCAAAATTCACATCATCCCACATTGCATAGAAGTACCAGGCAGGTGTGTATCCATCAGTGCCCTTACTTGGTTGTATAATGCATATATTCCATAACAAGATATCAAAAAATTAAGAAGGGGCCAATAAATTCCAAAGAACATGATGGCTTTTAATCCCCTATGCAGTGCTCCTAAGACAGAGAGCAGACTCATAGCTGGTGGGTGCTGTAAAAGTCAGAGCTGGCTAGCTGTGCTCTGAGAGAGAGGAAGAAATCCTTTTGTTTTCTTTACAAAAGCAAGATAACAGTGCTCAGAGTTTACAGATACCCCTGAATGTTGACAGTTCATCTGGAGTTTCAAGGTCACGTTCTCAGTGAGCAGCTACAATAAGATACTTCTCTATCTCTAGATCTAGCTCTAGATCTTAGTGAAAGATCTAACCTAAATCTCTCCTCTTTTAGTTTAAAATCACTACCTCTTGCCCTATCCAATGCATGGCCTGATATAGAGTCCCACCCTATTTTTTCTATAGCCTCCTTTAAGTACTAGAATGCCACGGGGGAAAAGCATATCAGCTTCTGTTACTTCTACTTCTTGTCTTTGGCTGCTGTCAGTCTCCAAAAGGTGCTTAGAAAGTGCAATGAAGACATTTTGGTCCAGAGGTGCACGATATTCTTTGTGGCTGGACTGATGAGTTCTGCCCATCCCTCTCTTTACAAACTGCCCTTGCAGGCATATGTGCACTGGGTGTTATTCTGCTTTAGCAGTGCATCTTTGTCTTGAAGCCACTGCACAGTGCTAGCAGTGGTTAAAGGAGCATGGAGCTGCTCCCCCAGGATTGCTTTCATTGTTCACTTGTTAAGCATCTGAGAAGTGCTACCCCTGTCTGGAAAATTTGCCCAAGAAAATTGTTATTTTAACCTTATCTCTTGGAAATCTTATGGGTGGAGAAGCCGATAATAAACAAAGGACTGAGGATTTCCACTCCCTTCAGGTTGGAAAGAACATAGGAAATAAGCTGATTAATAACCAGTTCTTGAGGACACTTGGACTAACTGAACCCCTCTCTGCCTTCTCCAAGGTCAACTCTCAAGGCCCACGATGACGTCTTTCCCTCAGGTCTCACAGTAGGACTGCTGTGATGGTCAGCAGTGCTACCCCAGCCACTCTGACCTGCTCTGCCTCTGCAGTTTATTCCCTCTGGAGTGCTGTGGCCCAAAACAGCTTTCTTAAAATATCACATATTTAGTTCTAGACACAAAGCCCAGCTGTGCAGCAAGGAAGGCTGCAGATGCCAACTGCAAGAGACTCTCAGACCTGGGAACTGGTTCCTAGCAGGAAATACCAGACCAGTTTTTTCAATAGGCTATAAAGCAGAACAAACTCAGTTTCTCAACACAACACTGCTGTGGTGGAATTCCCCTTTGTTTTGTGTCTGTCAGAGAAAGAGTCATGGGCATGTTGCTGAGACCCAGCCAAAACCAGCATTTAGAGTCATCTACCAGAGGACCCTGCTTGTCCACGTTTAATTACACTTCCCAAGACTGACATCGGTTGTAACAAATGCTAACATAAAAGATTCTGTTTCCTTATCATGTTATTCTTCTTTCTATTTACTGACTGAAGGATCAAAGATAAATCTATCATAGCTATTTTTCCCTTTTCTTTCTTTCCTCCTTCCCTTGGCGTCAGCTTGTTGGGTTTTTATGATAACCCCAGCCCTCCTCGCAGCACAGCTGCCTACCCACTTCTCCAATGCTTATACCCACTCATACTTGAACTCCTTGAGCGTTTTGCAGCTGTGTTTACTCAGTTTCATTTCCTTGATTCCTAGCAGGTTTCGGCCAATTACTGTAAGTGTTAATGTTCCTTCTCAGTGTGGCAGTCACCTACTCAGATAGCTCTGGTCCCATTCCTATCATTACCACAAACGATATAGAAAGCTCTGTAGGACCATCTTGTGTGGCTCCGCTGGAGGCAGCACATTGGTTTGACCATGAGCTACCGAGAACTGCTCCAAGCAGTACTGTTTCTTCTTATCTTAAGGCCCTTTACACGAGACTGCTTCAGAGTTTGCTGATAAAAGCCCTATCAAGCTTGCAATATGACACTACCACAGCTTTTATCTTGCCCATTTATTTACCCAGTGAGATAACAGCTGTGGCTTGTTTTGAGGCATTTTATCCTTACAGAACAACACTGCCCATGTGAAGTTTATACTGCTCTACTAAAAGTGTTAACAGACATCGTGCATAATGCAGGAGGTTTGCAGAAGATAGAAGTTTACAGCAAAGACTTCAACCTATGAATTTTACATAAGTCACTTCAAGTAGAGATAATCAAACTGCAAGTGATGTCTCACAAGCCTGTATTATAACACCGTATTTTACTAAACTAATCTGAGTTCAGCACAGAGTTCACTACAGACTAATTAGCAGATAGTTGAATGCCTCTGATAGCTGACACAGAGCTGTTTCCTGGAGTCTTAAAACAAAACAAAACACAGTTATGTTAGAGGTGTCCTATAGCTCCCTCTGGCCTCCACAGATTATAAATGCAAATCTGCCTGCAAATATTTCACTCACACACAATACTTGCACTGAGATAGCTCAGCTTGCAAAAGCTGTCTCCAAATCAGCTTTCACAGTGCCTATGCCAGCCCTCTCACATGGTGACTGTGAGATTCAGCTTCTGCATTGGAGCTGGTGAGAGCTGCCAAGAAGATGTCCTGCTGCCCCCCAGAGATTCATAGAATCCTTAAGTTTGGAAAAGACAACTAGTCCATTCAGCTACGGACCATCTGGTCCAACCAAAAATAATGAGCAGGGCTAAATATGAATGTCCCTGTTTCCTTGTCCTGGGCTGCTGTGTGCCCGTCTCCCAGCCCAGCTTTTCCTACTGCTGCTCTGCTGCTCAGTTTTCCTCTTTCTGTTCTCAGAAAGTCCTAAATTGGGACTAATTTCCTAAGTCACAAGTTGCCACTGGCCATGCCTTGTGAAACAGCAAAAATGAGTGGATTGCCAAGCAAACAAAAAACTGGAATTCAGCATTTGTCTTTATTTCGATTTTCAGTAAACTTAAATTTGCATCCAGAACCATCCACATTGAAAAGTACTTTCAGACAGTTTACAGACTCAGAGCTAACCCACTCCTAATTAGAATTCAGGTACACTGGCAGGACAGAGGGACAGAATCTGGAATGTGTTTAATCTTGGCAGGCTCCAGCACAAATGCTCCATAGGCAAAGCAGGGAAGGTGGCGAGGCTGTTACCAGCACTAATGCTGTGACATAGCTCCTGAGATAGGTGTTTATGGAGTGATGGAAGACTCTGAGAGGAGCCTCTTCACTGGAAAGTGGCCAGCACTATCAAATGGGACTAAACTCGAGGGGTTATCCCTCCTATTTGTAAGAGAGAACAGGGTCAGCGCAGCCCATGCTGAGGGAGAACTGTTTGCATCCACACCTGGGAGATGCATGGACAGCCCCAGGTTCAGCTCCTGATACAAGGAGCGTCCTCACCCAACACTTTAGTGTCACTTGGATGTCACTATCTGATTTCTAAAGGCCTCCAGATTGTGGTGCACTGTCCCTGTAAGTCACATCCATCCTGCCAGGTCCCTGGAGAGGCTCTGGGTACTACTGTCACTACTGGGCTAGTCTACATGTAGTGGAGGCTTGGTGGCAGGGAGTCACTGAGCTAGAACCCATTCCTCTTGAAGTACTGGGCCCGCCTGATGACGCTGTTGACATAGTAGTTGTCTCTGCTGCAGGGATCTTCATCGTAGATATGGAGGTTGCCAGCTCTTGCATGATAGGTGCAAATTCCCCCTGGAAAGAGTCAAGAGGAAGTTGTTTGGGGCTGATCAATCAGAAATGCGGGTTTAAGAATAAAAATTCCTAGCCCGAAAGGCAATGTGTCTCACTGAACATATACAGCACCACTGGAAATCGCTGTGTCTTTAATACTGAAAAGTGACTCAATTCACAAAATCCTTATTTCTGTAGTTAAGGAGCCCGTGGTTCTCTCCAAGGTGGGAGGGTGGGAACAGCACAGTGACCCTATGGAAGGCAGTCTTAAAGGGGCAGTCATAGAGCAAGGATGGGAGAGCAAGAGATAGCACAGAGTGAAAAAAATGGCCTGCAAACATGGATGATCAGCAAACGTGGATCCTACGCTTCCTTGACTGAATGTTACAGCCTATCCCAGCAGTCCTGTTGTTTTGTGATTGCCTCTTTTAGCTGAGGAAGAACTTTTATTTAGGTATTATTTCCAGAGGTGCTGAGGTGCTGTACAATCTGCCAGGCTGATGCTTTTATTCCTTCAGAGGTGATATCAGCAAACACACACAGCACTCTCAGCATTTAGAGGCCTCTGCCTCACACAAATGAAAGCTCTTCAGCTGGTGTTAATTAAGCGTTGTTAGAAAGCTTCTTGTGTTATTTAAATAGGAAAAAAAACCACCCACAAATCTACAGATGCGCAGTGTATGAGTGAAAAAGGAGCCCAATAGAAGAGGGTGCGGTACGTCATGCTGAACCTACACCTGTGTGAAACTGCCTTGATGTACATATTCCAGTATGGATTGCGAACCAAATTGCTGACAGAGAAAACTAAGAGTGATGTTTGTCAGTTATTTCTGGTTTAAGGATTTCAGCTGTTCACATCCTGATGGTGCCACTAACACGGCTTCCCCTCTTTGTTCCTACACATTCCTACACGTCACCCCAGCACACTCCCATATGCTGTACCTCGCAGTTGCTGGTCCCAGCTCCAGGTAGGGTGCCTTGCCCTTACTTCGTTGATTCCTGCCACCAGCATGCTCGAACACTGGTTTATGTGCTCCTCGCTGTCCCACATCCCAAAGGGCTGATAGTACCTCCTGTCAATCTGGAAAAGCCAAGCAAGAAGATCAGTTTTTCTTGTAACACAGCCACCACGACAGCTTTACCCTGCTTTCAGCACCCGCAGGCTGTGATACGTGGGGACCACATATCCCAGTGCTAAAGGCAGGGCGCTCACTGGCTGAGGTGAAGCCCTGAGGCACCCAACATACCACCATGCTGTCATATAGGATTATCTGTCTCCCCATGTCTCCCAGCTGTACCTGCATCAGGCCGTACCGCTGCTGGCCCTGGTCCCAGCCGTTGTTCAACAACAGGCCGGCACGGCTCTCCTGTGAAATGATGGCAGCAATGAGCGCTGGGTCCAGGCACAGCCTTCTGGCCACTCTCTTAATGGGCACCTCGTATTTCCTCAAGCGGATGATGTCTGCTTCCACCGTCCTCCTCAGAACAGCGGGGCCTGCAGCCAGGGCAGAGACAGCCTTACCCAACAGCCCCCTCACAAGTGGAGCCTGGTGAGGATGCTGAGGATGCCAACAGGAGGCACAGCATCTCTCTGTAGGCTGACAAGTCAAGCTGTGCCTGATACCTACCACAGTCCTGGGCTCTTACAGCTGTGCAGGAAATTGTGGGTGCTTGAAGAGCACTGATATCACCATAGCAACTGTAGCTCATGGATGGAGCTGAAAAAATAAATGGAGGTGTATGGAAACATGAGATCACACAGCAATATCATACAGCTTACTACAGGTGAATACAGGCATGAGGTGTTCATCCAGACCCGTGATCCAAACCTCCTCGTGGTCACCGTGCTCATACTGTTGCCACTGCTGCCTATCAGTGATGTTACAGCTAAAGAACAGGAATTTATTGTTTTCTAGTCAAATAGACTGAAATAAATCAAATGTCATTTTACGCAGACAGCTGTCTTCCCTATTAGATGTAAAGGTTGCTGAGGGGGAAGGAACCACAGCTTCCATATTAACTTATTGATGTCCCCCAATGTCCAGGCCCCCTCAGACGATGGCTGGTGGCACCTGAGCACTCTGGCTGGGTTCTGCATCCTTCTGCAGCTAGTGGAGAATTAACTGAGGAGAGTGCATGCCTCAACCTGGGAAAACTGCCCTATTTATTTCCTCAAAGCCCAAGAAATTCGTAGTCTCCATCTGACAGCCTGTGACATTTGTGAGATCATTCTGAGCAGGCAAAGAGGTCAGATAAGGCTGGCTGGGTGTTTCTGTGACTCTGTGTGGCAGGGTGCTCTCCACAGCAGACCAAACCCAAGCCCAGGCTCACCAAACAGGGCTGAAAGGCCCAGCAAAAGCAGCGCAATGACCATGGCGATGGCTCTCCTCGGCTGTCCCAGGACACCTGAAAATACAACATGAAGAAGTTGGAGCTGATATTGAGCAGCCCTGGAAGAAAGTGTGTATGGTAAAAGTTCCCCTGCTCCTTCCCTTGGTTTCAGAGTGTGGTGATGGGAGAAGATGGGAGCCCCACTTGCTTATTTCCTACTTATTCAGGAGGGTTTGGAGGGCCATCTCCTCCCTCACTTGTTCCACCATTATCTCATTGAGAAGGAAGAACTAAGCCGGTGGCCACTGTCAGTAGGGATGCTTTGGCCTGTCATTCGCTGATACAATAAAACCTCTGCATATATTCAGGTGTGTGACAATGGAAGATAATCACTTCAGTAACAAATGCCTCTTGTGTTTATCAAGAACATTCCAAAATGTCATCAGATGATAGCCATTGACTGGAAAAAAACCCATTGATTGCACTTGCCTTGCTGCAGAGCACATTAAAACCATGCAGTTTTACAACTTACAAATGCTTTATTTTTTCCCCCAGGAGGGTTTTGAGTACAAAACAATGCCACAGCCCTTGCAGGCCATCCTCCTGCAGTGCTATTCACACCTGAAAATGCCTTATTGATTCTAATAAAGCTTGACCTTTTATCCAGCCCAATAGTTACTTCTACTGTAAACTAGACCACATGGATGTTTGAACACAGTTCATCCACATCATCTGAAAGAGACCAGTGCCCTGCGAGAGCTTATTCAGGCGGCAAAACCCACTGCCTGAACTCAGGTTGAGCCCTAACATTGAGTATTTCTCTGAGCAACCAGATCTAGCTGTAGGTGTCCCTGTTCATCGCAAGGGAGCTGGGCTAGATTATCCCTCAGAGTCCCTTCCAACTCAAACAGTTCTATGATTGTAATTCTATTTGCAAGAATAGAATATTGGATCAGCACAGCTTGACCCAATACCTCTAAATTCAATGGCAAGTCCATATGGGGCCCCAGCTAGCACTGCCATATAAAACTTCAAGTTATCAACCATTTTGTTTTCTGTCCCACAACAAAAATCATCACAAGCCTTAAGTAGAAACAGCACAACAACTGCAATAACAACAAAACAGTACATAAATCAAAGCAAACATCAAGGCTTCTTCCCCTGAATATCTGCTTTGATGGATTCAGACTCACCTGTCTTCAGTTGGCCTTGCTTTGAGGCAGGACACTCGATGAGTTTTATATATATGGGAATGAAAAGGTATCCGCCCTCTGGGCTTTGGAATGTTAATTCCTACCTAGTGTGATGACATTGGTTATAAAGTGTATCAAGCAGTACATAATAAGAGCTTTGAACACTTATGTTTCCTTTCATCCAAAGATTTGCACAAGCAGTGGTTACTAAGACTTGGAACATTTCTGTGGAAGGAAATAAATACTGTTTTTCCTCCAT
This sequence comes from Excalfactoria chinensis, assembly GCF_039878825.1. Lineage (NCBI taxonomy): Eukaryota > Metazoa > Chordata > Aves > Galliformes > Phasianidae > Excalfactoria > Excalfactoria chinensis. Next base: position 125,352,674 of record NC_092825.1, read on the forward strand.
CAGTGACTACACTGATGCTCCATAAATGACTTGCAGAAAGCATTGCAATGAATCAGTGGTGGGGACAGGCAAAAATCAGATCCCTCCTAGTGCTCACCTTGCTTTGTATCTCAGATCAGCCTGAACATATTTCTGCAAGGGTTTTTGTCTGATTTCCTCAAGGACTTCAGGTTAGTGACTGTCATGCTTTCATAGGAACTCCAAAAAGGACAATGAAAGAAAACCATCTCTCTGCTTCATTGCTTACAGTGAGCCTAATTTGGGCAGGTGGCAAACAGACCCTGAGAGCAGAGACAGGGTTTGACTTCCCTACCTGCGGAGGAGGGATGCTGCAGCTGAGGAAGAAGGGGATTTGCACCATGTGGCTGAGGCACTTCTTGTGTATAGAAGCTACTAAAACCGACCCAGTCACTTGGAGACAGAAAAATCTGGGTCTGTGAGGCCAATGTCTCTCTCCTTTCCCTCCTTTTTCTCTTCACCCGACTCTGCCTCGCAGAGGTAAAGGCTAACAAAGCAAGTTTTTCTCCAGGTAGCTTTCTTTTCATCATTTAATAAACAACAAATCAATTTATTCTTTTTTTTATCTTTGGTTCCCTTTGTGCTTGAGACTTTCTGAGTGTGAAATACTAGTTCGGCCAGTTCTAAGTTCGAAACAAGCTATGGTTATGAGTCTTTACAGATCAGGATAACATCAAGTGGGCCGTGTCCCCCTAAAACCTGTGAATACAACGATCACAGACCTAGATCATGTGCCAGTGAGGAGCAGGACATCAAGCCCAGCTGTTACACAAGGGTTGCGTTGGGTTGCGGTGAGTCCTAAGCCACTCGTTTTTGGGGAGTGAAATGTTGAAATAACAGAAACCTTCCCAAAGATGACAGAACAGCGAGGCACTCATCTTTCCTCTGCAAACCCCGTGTCTTATTATGCTGTCTTGGACTAGACTAAATTGTAACTCTTTTACTGCAGCTTAAGATATTAAGTACTTAAAGGTAGCATTTGACATAACGTAAGGCACTAATCTCTGTGCTATCTTTGGAAATTACAGGTAGAAAATGCATAGCAGCATTATGAACGATGTTTTTCCTGTTAAATATTTCCCTATCTTCTCAGAATTTGCTGGCTTCTCTCTCTTAGAGTGGAATGCAGCAAGCAAGCAGCCTTTGTAGAAATGAGGTCATGCTAAAATTGCTGAATGGAGCAGGGCTCTAAGCCAGTACATTCGTCCAGGGCACCACCACGTTGTAGGACCTGCGGGATGCCAGATAACAAGATTTTTTTGTCCTCTCTGCGTACTCTCAGAGCATTAAATTCAGGTGAACTGCTTAATGAAAGCGAGCAGCATCTGTGACTAGCACAGCAGCTCCTTTTCAATCTTTATGCTGGATGTAATTTGGAAAATGGCATCAATGGTCTAAATTCAACCTCTGACTGGCCAATGGGATGAATGCAGCTGCGTTATGACGCTACTATACTATACTATACTGAAGAAAGGATGAGTTGGAAGGCATCTTCATGTACTGCCCAGAGAAATGAACATCCTGGAGGTGTTCAAGGCCATGTTGGATGGGGCCCTCAGCAGCCTGATCTTATGCTTGATTCAGTGGTTGAAACTAGATGGTCTTTAAGGGCCCTTCCAACCCAAGCCGTTCTATGTGACCAAAACGTTCTTCAGAAATAGTTGGAATGAAATAAAGATTTCTACAGGAACGCACTGGGCTCACCCCTAAATGTTGCATTCATTCCCTCACAACATGACCATGCCTCCATTTATATTTCTATTATTCTTGCCATTTTGATTAAAAGCACAGGTTTTTTGATTCATATGATACTGTCAGACTTATTTAGAAAGGCAGAAATTTGCTTGCCTTTGTTGCCACTAGTAAGGAAAGGATATGAGACCATGGCAGTATGTTATTATGAAGAGAATATATAAGAAAAAGAACACAAAGGTTATCATTAAAAATAACAACAGCCCAAACACACAATTTGAAGCCCATTTCGCTCTTTTGTAGCTTTTAGATATAAAGAATGTCAGCATGTATTTGCCTTCTACCTGATTTAAGTGAGCCCAGCGTGTGACTAATAGGAGGGGATGGAAAGGCATGGAAGGAGTCATATGGTATCTTCATCTTCTTAAACTTAAGAGGCAGGTAAGCTTCCTGGCACTCGCAGCCAGGCCTCAGCAATAAGCTGCAGTTACACTGAGCTATAGGGAATATGGAGTGGTCAAACCTACCCTACAGCTTTACACTTCCTTTAGAAAGGGGTGCACTTAAGACTAAAGCATACAGCACAAGACTCAATACCACTAGTTCTTCCCCACTCACAGATTCACAACTTCTCTGTTTTGCTTTCCCATGCCACTGGTATGATCTACCAACTTTTTTGCGTCTTGTTCCTTTTATCTCCCATTTAATGGAGGTGATTTTCAAAATGATGCTCCATTTTGTACGCAGTATCTATTGCATGCCATCCTCCTTCATCCTCCTTCACCTCCTCCTATCATCATGTTCCATGGGACGGTGAGAACACTATCTAGAATTACCCGGAACAATACCCGTACTAATTACTGTCTCATTTACGTGCTTCAGCCTTGGTTTCATAACATCACCAGGCAGATGCATTTCTCAGGCTATTCCTTTTGTCTCAGATGTAATTATAAGTAAGACTGGGTGTTTACAAGCTTTATGACAGCTTTATAGGGAAACTGCCCATGCTGACGCACATGGGATGCCTAGCGCTAACTGACAGGTTAAAAATGCATCTGTAACTTCCCCTCGTGGGCTTGCTTAGCCCCAAACCTTTCATCTCAGGCAAGCATTGGTAGATCTGTTTCTCTCTGCCAGAGCAGCTCAGTCCTTACCTTCTAATGACTGGGCTCTGGACATTGTCTCCTAGTGTCAAAATCTCTGGGGAAATGGGAGTCTGTAACCTAAACTCATGTGTTTACTCACAAAAGGTGGCTGTGATGCCTCCTCTGTTCAAACCAGAGATGGCAGTAGCCATCAGCAGTTAGAAGATAGCCTCATGAAGGCAGAAACCCACATTAAACTTCCTTTTGCATAAAGTGCTTAAATGCCACACCGATAGGATGCCTGTGTGTTTGCTTTTTAGCCTGTCAAGCTTGTGTTACTGTGTGGTGGAGCACGACAGAACTGCAGAGAAAGCCAAGGGGAAGAGAGGGGAACAGCTTGGTAGCCTGGCAGCAAGTATCAAGGTGGCACAGTTGTATCAGCTCCTTGTTCCTGAGACTGCACTGATGTTTTATATTATGTATGCGGAAAACAATAAAAGAAACACCACTCACACACATAAACCAACAAACCAGTGGAAAATACTGGGAATGCTGGACTGGGAATAGGGAAGAGAGAGCAAATTTCTTCCTATTCTGTAATATACAAAGTCACTTTTGTCTTTTGCTCCCTCTTCCCAGCCCTACGGTCCTTATGCTATCTTGCACAAAGCTTAGAAGTGAGGGCAGAGAGAGGCGCTGTACCTGGGCAGCACATTTCATAGTAGCTCACTTGACAGCACTCATCAGCATTCTGGATGCCTCCAATCCGATCCTGGGGCACCACACACCAAAAAGAAAGCTGAGAAGCCTATTCCCAAAATACGAGTTCCAGGAAAAGGCTGACATTAGATACTGGAGCACCCAGTTCTTGGTGTTCCTAGGCCCTCCAGCAGAGCTAATCTTGTTTTAGTTTCCCTCATATAAAAGGAGGATAACACATTTGTGATTCACAGGGGTGTCAGGCTAACATCTATGAATAATTAGCTTTACCCATGAATCATGATAACTATTAAGAGCTTTTCTGTGTGCCTGGAATCCATGATACAGAGCACTGAGGACTGTCAACGTTTTGGAAACCAAACAGGAAACAGTTCCAGGCATTTTTTTTTGTAGGGCAGCACACTAACAAAAGAAATAATTAGCAAGGAAGAAGAAAAAGAAAGGAGTTAATTAGCTTACATACGTTACAACCACCTGATTTTCACACAGTGTCATCTTGGGAAAAGCCGATGTTTAGCAATACATTATTTGTTAAGTAGATAATTATCTGCAAGCATATTTAAAAGGAATCATACATTAAAATCTACCGCAGGGCAGACGATGTTTGTACAGGTTGTGTTTAGAAAGGCAAAGTATAGCAACACATACCCGGTGCTGAGTTACATAGTTACACAGTTCCTGGACCAGCACTGGTTTATTTAGGCAGCTCAACCCATGGTTGTAACAGTGCAATTGCTGGTCCAAAAATTGTAGCCTCAGAGTCTGTCTCATGAGGTCACAAAAGGCAAGTTTTCATAACACCCCCTTCTCATCAAAAAGCATCTGATAGCTCTCAGTGTACAAACACTTGGAATTAATTCACCACATTTGAACTAGATATATTTTCTTGTGATGGTCTGTGTGTCTCGTGCACCAGCTGATGAAGACGATATAGGCACATGTTGCCTCTTACGGCATCTGATAGAAACTCTGGGGTGTGAAAGCTTGAAAGCAAGATCCAAGAACAAGAGGTAAATCTAGATCTTCAGAGCAGCAACTTGCTCAGATGCGTGGGAACCTTTCTATTTACCCTTCACAGATGGACAAATGGCAACATCCTCCTCAGAACAACATTAAATAATTCTGCTATAACATCACATGCCCTCCAGTTCTGACTCACAGGGGCTCTTAAACCTGGGAGCATAACCCCTGCTCCCCAGATGTTGGATACAGTTGATCAGTTACTGACAACTTCCCTTTGAAACAGTGGAATATGCAGCTAATGAGTATGCAATGAGCCCAGAAGGCAGATTATTCTTGCATCAATTTGGTGCGTGTGTGCATGTGTACATAGGAGGAAAATAACAGCATCCTCAATACACCTCTTATTCACAGCTCATTTTCTATAGACATTTCTGTAGAGATGTATTCTTTCTGGAAGGAAAATGGCACAAAATAGATTATTTGGGTCACAGGACTGGAAAACATCTATTCATTTTTAGTGTCTGCCTTCACAAACAGTCCCTATCACAACTGTGGGGGGACTCAAGCTATTAATGGGGTCCAATTGCAGCAGCTGATTTGTTATGCACTTCACTGTTTATCATCTCTTTCAGGGACAGAACTTCCTCACACTACCCAAATCCCAAAGCTCAACTCAACACTTTATTTAGGTAGATTTCTCAACCAGGGCATCCCAAGCTTCAAGTGGCATCAATCATCCACTGGTGCACAGTCAAGCCCAAATAGTCTAGTAGTAAGCTGAAGAGTACCGACCTCATTATTTACTCTATGCATTAATGATTACTTCATGGAAGCACCAAGCCCACACTTAACCACTAATCATTCTTAATATTACGTGCTCAGTTCACATATAAGCCCCATAGCCTCAAAAGCTGCATGTGAACATTTCTCATCTATTTATCCCACAGTATCCCTTCAAAGCTGGCACATGCCAGACCAGGTGCATTTTGTAATTACTCTCGGTTCAGGAGCCTCAGTTAATTGTGTCCTAATATACACATCATGTCACAGCTGAAAGCAACTAATGACTTAGAGCCCAATGCCCTTTCTGGGTACTGTGTATTCTCATCTTTTCTATCGGTTTTATTGCCACCAGTTGACCGATGACAAAAGTCAAGCTTTGAGCTTTCCAGATTTCTACTAGAACTTCTGTTTTGTTACGTGTTCTTTGTGTTGTTCACTCTCTTGCTTGCAGAAACATGCCTGACTGTCACAGACATTGACCAAATAATCTGTACCACAGAATTACTGAATGTCATGGTTTTGTGCTGTTGCTGTCAATATTCTACATCATGACATCATGTGCAGTATGAATCATTAACTGAGGGTACAAATAGTGGCAAACTGTTTTGGTGGTATAAGAAAGTGTAGTTGTTAATGGCATACAGAAGTGTAACAGAGGGTATGTGGAAGTGTAACAGAGGGTATGTGGAAATGTGGAAGGTTCATGCTCCAGATCTGTGGAATGGCAGCATCCCGAGTACTCAGCTCTTGGTGGAAGACGCGGGCATGCCGATTAGATCTGCTGCTTTTTTAGCTTTCTTTCGCTCTGTCTATCTCTCGGAGCGCTCCGGCCCTGTCATCTCTCTCTATCAGCAACGTTCCAGCCCGTCGCCTAGAGATCACAGTAGGCCTCCCGGTTCTCGGGGACTCTTTTTCTCTCTTTCTCTCTCTCTCTCTGTCTTGTTCGATTTAGTAGTCGCAATTATATTCTATTGTGTCATCTTGTATTCCAATATCATATTTAGTAAAATAAGTTTTCTCCTTAGATTGCTGCCACTGTTTTTGTCCATTCCCCTCCTTCCAGGGACAGCAGCCTCTATCACAGGTAAATCTAGATAACCCAATTACACTGAACTTTGCCTCAGATAAAAAAAAACACGTTCCCCAAAATGCAAAGAATTTCCCACAACTTAAAGAATTTCTATATTTGAGATGAAAAAAAGTAATGGTTTGGGTTTGCTTTAAGTAGTACGTAGATCAAGACTGGACAACTTCCAATAATAGCCTTCCAGTGTTAGTTTAAATCTTCTTTCAAGGCAGAAAATGGAGAAAGCAGACACAACAACCTGAAGCAAGCAGATCTATCTATATAAACTAATCAATACACTCTCAACCTCCTCTTTTATCCAAACTGCACAGTCCTTCTAAGCCCTTTGCATCAGCACTGGAGCATACGAGGCTGTGCTACAAGTGAATGAAGGAACTGGTAGAACTGAAGATTAGCCTTGACAAAGAAAAAAAATCAGCAGCTTAGAGGGACATGAATGCTATATTGCATTCATAACGGAGTTATTCACACACAGAACTGAATAACCTTTAACAGTGCTACATACCAGAATCTTGGCAAGCAACTACCTACATGCGCATCCATGGAAATACAGGAATTTTAAACAGGATTTTGTATTTCCACATCTACTTCAACATAATCAAGGCTGGGAGATGAACCCTGCTAAGGCACTCAATGTTGTTGAAACATTTGTTTCCTAAATTCAATTCCACACAAAAAGAACACTTACTAGTGCAGTTAGAGAATTTGTGCTCTGAAAGAGCTGCTTCCTGCTTCTAATGTACTAATAGGCAGCTGAATGCATCCTAAGGCGATCAATTACTTTCTCAAAGTGAAGTGTTAGGGTCAGAACAGTCAGTAGGTCACTACAAATTTATCAAGAGCACGTGCAACATTGACGGAGCACTGAAGAAAATAACTCAGAGCAGCTGGACCATCTTCTAGGAAAGAATGCAAAAGTCAACATTAGAATTAAAATAATTTTATTTCAATGTACATGAACTGAAATAAAATATAATTATTGTTTCAACTTACTTGCAGGGTTATATTGCTGGGCTGGCCCAATGGCATTCTCCGCTACAAGGCAGCAAGAACTAACTAGACTCACTTCATTGTTTTGGGGGCCAGTTCAAAGTACCACCTCAGAAAGAGCAGCACGCAGCAAACCGTGATTTTGAAAATGAAAGAAAAAAAACCTATTCGACTCTTCACCTCCTCAGAACATTTACATCACATTCCAAAGACGCTCTCTCTTGAAAATTCAGTCCATTACTGAAGAAACAGTACACAGAACGCTGCGCTATATCTAAACAGATTGAGGTTTCTCCTGAATTCTTTTCTCTAGCCTACTCTCTTGTACAAAGCATCCGCTAAAAAATTCACACATTCAAAACCACGTAATTATACCAACCTGTTGGACAACCTACAGTGCAACGTGGTTAAGTTATGCAGTGTCGTGACATGGCACCATGAGGTAAGCGATCCTCTGTTAAGATGTTCAGCTCCTGTACTAATAACTTGTAGTGCTTTACTGACAATAAATAGTTGCAAGTTTAAAGAGGACTGGAAGATGAACAGACAGGGAAAAATCAAATTGCTTCTTGTCTCCTTTAATGAAGATAATTTAAAAAAAAATGGAACTTGAATTCAATGAAAATAAGAAGTAATTCTTGACACAACGCAGTTAAATTGTGAACTCCTTGCCGAATGAAGTGGAAGCTAGAAAGATGTAAGGAGGATTAAAAAGATTGTTTTTCTTTTTATCCGACAAACGCTTTCAGACAGAGTTCCCCAAGCCATAAACTGCTCCAACTACTTCCTGGGGAAGCATCGCTATCTGCTTATCCTGCTTTTACTCTTCCTCGTGCATCTGCTTTGGGCCACTGAGCTGGATATAGGGCCAGATGGACCTTTGGTCTGACTCGGTACAGCCGTTCCTAACAGTTACTTCACAACATCTCATAAACGTACAGTTAGACAAAGTTCATTGTTTGCAACACATGACTTAGGACTTTGATTTTTGAGTTACAAATGACTTCCAAAAGAGAAAAATAATATTTAGGCTCTCTTCTGATATGACCCAGTTGTATAAAACTGTATAGAAAAGTGAGCGTTATGTGCAGATGTAATGAAAAGCAATAAGATTTATAAAAATCATCCTTAAAAATGTACCAAGCATAAACAAAACATGATTTATAAACAGATTTAGTTGTTCTAGTCATCATCGGAATCTGAATCATATTTCTTCCCTCTGATGGTCTTCTTATCCAACTTCATAAAGCTTGTCCCAAATTTCTTTTGGCTTTGAAAAGGTGGCTCCATCAAGTTTCCACTAGAAAAAAAAGGGAGAAGGTGTTGATCAAAGCCCCGTTTATGCAGGCAGAAAGTAGCATCTCCACTTACCTGTCCCTCCAGAAGAAGAAAATCACAAACATCAGGCAAACACAATCCCTGCTCCCTAAAGCCACCACTGTGCAATTGCTAGCAGAGCATATCCTTATTTGACACTGTGCACAGCTTAGGAGGCTGTGGAAGAGCCCACACCTCAGCATGCACGTGAGCCTGTAGGGGTCTTCTCACCAGTGTGTGGGGTGAGAGGTCTGCATGTCAGCATTAGGATGTGAGCAATTAGAACTTTCTGGAATTAGCTACAGAAGGCTGTTTGAAAATGTGTCATTAACGCTTTGTAAATAACATGTTGAAGCTGCTGAGCCTAAATACAAAGCTCACCAACTTCCAGTTAATTACATGTCAGTAATCAATCAATACACCATCTGAATCCAGATTTTACTCAAATCAATGTGACCAGTTTCCCTCCTAAATACAGCAAATCCTTTCACCATCTGTCATCCCACATATACTGAAGGAAAAAAAAGCAAACCATGAAAAACACCTGTTTTCAGACTGAGAGAGTGGGACACTTAAATGGACATGTCCAGGAATGATCTCCTGGGCTATGCAGATAGAGTGGCTCACTTTGCAGAGCCAGGGTACCAAACTTAAGAGTGTGGAAAAAAAAAATGAACAAAATGTTCTCCTAAAAGCAGAATACACTGTACTATGAGTCAAGCAGAAAGTACAACTATGAAGTGAAGCCAATGTACTAAAATTCAGCCAATTCAGCACATCTTGATACAACTCCACTGAATTATTTCTCCCATAAAGGGGTGCTGCTGTCTAGAATGTGTATATGCTCATTTAGAAAGGATTATATTAACACAAGCCAACCAGGTAAGCTATTCTATACACCTGCAGCAGAAATGCTAATTCACAGCTTGAACCAGTGCTTAAGCACCTGGTTGGAAGGCAGGGCCAACCCAGGGGAGCTCATGTGCATGGAAAGCCTGAGTGACCAGGAGGGGTGCTGAATTTAAACAGGTTCTTTCCCTTGTTTCTATGCCTGCTGCTGCATTTGAGTGAATCCCCACTTGGTGCAGCCTGGGATCTTGCTGCCCTGCTGTCACTGTTGTGCTTTCCTTTATGTTACAATACCTCACAGCAAGAACTGTGTTTATTTTTATTGCTGGACCAAAAAGAATACATAATGATCATTATGAGATCTAAGCACGTTGCCAAAGATATTCACTTTCTTTCCTTTGCCAAAGTACACAGGTGAAATCATACCACAGAATCACAGAATGGCCTGGGTTGAAAAGGACCACCATGATCATCCAGTTTCAACCCCCCTGCTACGGGCAGGGTTGCCAACCACCAGACCAGGCTGCCCAGAGCCACATCCAGCCTGGCCTTGAATGCCTCCAGGGATGGGGCATCCACAACTTCCTTAGGCGACCTTGAACTCATTTGTGCCTTAATCATGCAGTGCATAAGTTAAAGTTACAAACTTTTAGATTCTTATCTGCAAGCACATTCTTGCGTTATATCTAAAAAAAAAGCAATCACAAAACTCTTAATTACCTGTAATTAATTATATCTGCACAGCCTAATCTCCATTCTAAGGTCTCTGTAGTGAAGTCATCGGTGTTACCGAGATCAGTGAAGCCAACAATATAGTCTTGTGTTTTTCCATCTTTTATTAGTGCTACAGTGGGAATTACTTTGATGCGCAGTCTCTCACACAAGAAAGGAGATTTTTCTGCATTTAACTTCAAGAATTTTGTCTCAACGTGTTTTTTTGCCAATACAGTCAAATGCTTGTCCATTATTTGGCACCTGTAGGGGAAAAAAGCCCCATATGAAACATTAGTATCAACAAGGTGACAAACACATACTTTACAGGAACAATAACAGCAAAGAGCTCTTTCTATCATGTTCATAGTATCATAGTATCATAGTATCGTGCAAGTTGGAAGGGACCTTAGAGATCATCGAGTCCAACTCCCGGGATTCGAGCCCTCTAGTGTAGCAGAGCAGCAGTTCTACCACTTGCGCCACAGGGGGGATTCGAACCCGGGCCTCCAGTGTTGCAAGCGGCGGTTCTAACACTGTGCGCCACCGTTGCTTCTTTAGACATCATCTTTAAAATCAAACATCATCTTTAAAATCAGACATCATCTTTAAAGTCAAAAACCTAGCTCCAAGAGAAGCTGTGTTCAAAGGGATGCCAGACAACAGAACAATACCCTGGAGCACCCTTATTGCACAATTACATCATGCATTTCTATTGTTTCTTTTTAATTATACCCCAAACCCTCTTTCACTTCCGAAGACCTGTATTTATTGATGAAACTTCCTCCAGACCTTTGCGTTACTCCTGCTTGAGCTTCATTGCCTGTGTGCTCAAAACTTCCCAGTAATAAACTTTCTAAGGGTCACAGCCTCCAACACTGAGATACAGTAACTCACTGTACAGAAAAAATGTATTTGCACAGAATTCTACTCAAAATACTGTTGAGATGGTAGAAAGATACAGACTTGCCACTTGCAACCTCCACCCTCTGAACTTTCTTCCTGGAGTGGTTTGGCTCAGCTGCACACATCTGTGATGTGATTATCCTTAACTAAAGGAGAGGTCTGAGAAGATCAAAAGGCTGGAGTGGACAAGGATGAAAGCAACTTGATAACGTGGATGGTAAACCTGGTTGTCAGCATTACATGTTTTACAAAGAACTTCAGACAAAGTTCCTTTTCCTGTCTGAGACTACACATTTAATTGGCTCAAGCAACAACAAGATAATTCACACCAGTTTTAAGCTACTTATTTGCACAGGTATTTTTCCAGTTTCTTTTTATTTGCTCAGTAAAAGCTAGCTGAATACAACAGCTTCAGATACTAAGAATGTTTTGGTTGGAAGAGACCTCAGAGATCATCCAGTTCCAACCTCTTTGCTATGGGAATGGACACTTACCACTAGGACAGAATGCCCAAAGCAACACCTACTCAGCCCTCAAACACCTCCAGGGATGGGACATCCATGGCTTTTCCTCATCTTTCCTGTAGGCCCCCTTCAAGTATTGGAAGCCTGCTCTAAGATCTCCCCAGAACCTTCTCTTCTACAGACTGAACAACCCAAATTCTCACAGCCTGTCTTCACATCAGAGATACTTCTGTCCTCTGATTTTCCTTGGAGCCCTCTCTGGACCCACTCCAACAGCTTCATGTCATTCTTGTGCAGGGAACACAGCGCTGCAGGTTGGGGGTCACATGAGAAACTCAGAAAAACCCTTTCTATTTTATTACATCTCTGTTTCACTCAGAAAACCTAAGATGCAAATACCTCTCTGCATAATCCAGATTTGACCTTTTTTCTATTTCTTATACTGAAGCTGTTCCAGTTTATGTTCCATAAATCAGACAGAATGTAATTTGGGGGAAGAGATAGGACAACTGGCTCCTCCTTCAACAAGCAGTGTAATCCGCAATTGCACTTTAACAGAAGGCACTGAGACAAACTATCTAGGAACAGCTTACAACCCAGAACTTCTGGAATTCCTCCACAGCAGTAGGAGATCTCTTAGGTTACCATTCCAAGTCAGGACATTTACTCAGATCTAGGCCTCTCACAATCTGAAGAAGTGACATAATTTAATAATAAAAGAAGGTACATCTGTTTATGGTACAGGCCAAAAGAGAATACAGCTGTAACTGGTATCCAGAAACCCTTTCAAAGTCAAAACCTTGAATTCTAAAGATGCCTACAGAGGTTCGTGCTTATATTCTAACTTTGTTCATCAGAACTTCCCAGAATATCTCCATCTGGAATATCGAAAGTGATCTTTCAGAAGTTGCTACTCTTATGTGGTCACTAAATGTAGAGATCTGTTCCCCTAAACTAAATCAACAATGGCCCGCAGCACTGTCTCACGTACTTTGATTACAATATAAATGTGTAAGAGGGTATTAATCATGGTCAAATCACATCCACCTCACTTAGAAAAAACAACGTGGAAAATCATGGAATCTGAATACTTCTAAAAATCTGAATTTACTTAAGAGACTTTTTAGAAATGCTTTTGTAAACAAATGTAAAAAGGGTTTTTTTTCGAACATCAGTTTTTTACCATACCTGAAAGTTGTATCTCTATAGAAGTGGCAAACCACATTTTTGCTTTCTTTGACTTCTTGGAAAAAGTCTCTCTCACTTGGGATTTCTCTGTATTCTCCATGTCCTTTAGAAAGCCACTCCTTAGGGAAAACAAAAGGAAAGAATTAGTATAGATTTAGTTTTTCTGCAGCACAGCCTCTCAGTGAGATTAAACCAGTTCAAAGCAGAAATTCCCCAAACTAAAAACTATAAACGTACAGCTTGGTCTACTCTAGATTACTTTTGCACAAAGAAAAAGAATAATAGTAATATAAAACACCCAGCTTCCATGGCAGTGAAAATTAATGACAACACACTAGTAACAAATTCTTCACTGTCAGAATGGTGAGGTAGTGGTACAGGCTGCTCTGGGAAGTGGGCAAGGTAAGGCTGGATAGGTCTTTGGGCAGCCTGATTTACTGAGAGTTGTCCCTGCCTGCAGCAAGGTGCTTGGACTTCAAAGATTCCTTCCAACCTAAACCATCCTATGGCTCTAGAACAAAAAGCAAACAACCAACAACCTACAAGTATAATCATATGAAGAAATTATCATGATGCAAATCAAGGTCTGACTTATTTTTCCAGAATAGCATGGGGCATCTTGCTTTCTTACTCAGTAGTAAACTACTCCAAATTGCATTTGAAAATGCAAGAGAACAGTGATGTGAGATCAACTGATAGGAGTACATTTTTGCATGTGAACTTCCATATGTCCATATCTTAGAATGCCCAAGTGACATGGCTTTAAGGAAAAAAAAAGTCAAACACTGGAACAGAATATAACTGCTAAGTAAATAGCATAACTTTCTGCTTTCACGTGTGGAGAATCAAAGCCATTAGCACTGCCTCTCATCCAGCATTCCAACCATTCACCATTTTACTGCATTCCCAATTGAAAACATGGCTTCAATCACCACAGCCAAAGGATCTCCTCTCAACCCAGTCTCCTTTATCCTGCCCCAGTCTATTTCTCTTGTCAGGTTTGCAAGGAGTAAGTTAAGAAACCTATAGCTTCCCTATTTAGAATTCAGGTCTCACACCATATGTTAGAGAAACACAAAAGTTGGAAGGGACCTTCGGAAACCATAAATCCAACCCCCTACTAAAGCAGGTTTAACTGCAAAGTGTCCAGGATATCCTTTGAATATCTCCAGAGAAGGAGACAACCCAACCACTTAGGGTAGCTTTCTTCAAAGCTCTGTCACCTCCAAATGAAGAGGTTTTTCCTTATGCTCATATGGAACTTCCAGTGTTTCAGTTTGCACCTGTTGTCTCTTGTTCAGCCAGTGGACACCATTGAAGCCCAGGGCTGCAATTCTACTTATTGCCCTGCTTCTTCCACACAACATCCTGAACTCCACCATGTTATATAGTCACTGCAGCCAGGGTCATCTCCAGCCTTCACACCCCCAAGCAAACCTTTGTAAGCAGAAGGTCCAGCAACACGTCTTGTTGGTTCAGCCACCATCTATATCAGAACATTACCAGCAACACTTTACATGAATCTTCTGGACTGCGTGTGCTCAGCTTTGTTTCTTTTTGATGTCCACTGCAGGATGCCAGTATGGTTTCCCCTCACAAGCCTTAGTCATGGGTGTCCATAGCTGTAAGAGCTTTGTATTTTTTTTGGTTGTGAAGGGGGGGACAGAACTGGAGCCCTACTTTTGTGGGTTACCAGGGACTAAGGTGCTGCTCCCAACCCTACCCACACCTCCTCAGCTGCTCTAATGATGACTTAGGGATCCTTGCATCTCCCTCCTCACCCTGCGGTCTTCTCAACTTCAAGACCCCCTTCACACACTTCAGTCCCCACTCTACATGCTACTGGAGAACATGCCAGCGCTAGAAGTGGTAACCATAGAGAATACACTACTAAAACTTTGTGATTTCAGGAAGAACTACGCTGAAGACAATTCTGGGGGAGCACGAAGACCACAGTTTAGCACAAAAATGCTAGGAAACAAAGCAGAATTTCTTCCTGTGATACGAAAAAGTCATACACAGCCAACATTTCATTAGATTAGAAGAAACATGACAACTAATTCCACCTCAGAACATGGACAGACTCCACATCATTCTCCTACAAAATACCTTAGCAAAGTGCAAGCACCACTTACAGGCCCTGACTAAAATTCTCCAGAATCTGGAAACATGAGAAACCTGAAAGGCTCATGGTTAGGTTGTCTGCATAGCTGAGCTTTCAGACAGCAACATTCACTGAATAATGACACACTGAAATCTTTGTACTAAACTCCTCCCCCAGTTTTTCCTGTCAGACAATCACAGAGATTCTTTTCTGTCTCTGAATCTCACAAATCACACCATGTGTGGACAGATGCTTTCCTAAATAACTTCAAATTACTAAATGCAGAAAACAGAGAAGAAACCCACTTAGTTCACACATACAATTTTTGTAGGATTTCCAAGAAACCTGTTTTACTGTACAAATCAAAAGCCTGCATTAGTATTACTGCATTACTTGTTTCTGCTGCTGGGCCTTTTTCAGTGCTTCAAGTCTCCTTTGCTTCAGGAGTTCCAACTCATCTTCATCCATTTGGTCGAGCTTCTGCATTTCAGCATCCAGATGTTCTTCCACTACCTTGGCAGTCTGAAGTATTTCATTCTCCAGAACTTTCTGAAGTATTTCAACAGATGTATCAGCAGCCATCTTGAAGTATAAAGCGATCTCCTCAGAGCTGTGGAAATAGATACATGGCGTGAGCACTTTCAGTTAAAAGCCTTATCTCTATAGCTTGCAATTTATACCTTACAGAAACAAAATGTTACTCTGTTTAAAGGCAGGGTACACAGTTATTTTCTACATTGCATCAATGAACACGAATAGCAACAAAGATTCCAGTCAAGTCCTATTATTGTCACGCCAGACCATGGCACTTTTGACGGTACACAGGAAAATGAAAATGAAGCAGTAAAATCAATCAGCTCCAAGGTAACCATCATCCTGAACCAGGTCCACGTGCCTTTAACTAACATCCTGAAACTAGAAGATGCAATCAGAAAGCTCCAACTTGCTAGGAAGACATATAAGATGTCTCAGAATAAGTCTAAGCAGTGTTCAGTGTAAGCTTTCAGTAGCCTAAAAGCAATTACTTTAAGTACTTGATGCATATTAACATATTTAAACATGAGTTACCATCCCTCCCCCCTTAGCCAAAAGGGGAAGCACGCAACTGCAATTGCTTTAGGTCAATACAGCGCTTCAATTAATAAAAGGTAGCTGTTATTGCACGCATCACCTCATAGCAGTCAGGGAAAGGGTTTAAGAAACCTCAATAACCACTACCTAATTGCTGCACGAAGAAACACAGGTAAAATCATTTTCCATAAGATTTCTCCTCTCTTAACATTTCAAAGGGCAGAAAGTATTAAGACTAGAGTACATCAACTGGTTTTCGCCTCACAAAACTTCCACCTTATGCAATAAAAAACCATTGCTGTAATGAATGGCACTATTCAAAAAGAGAAACACAGACACAAAACAAAGTCACTCAAATTGGATTCTTTAAGCGCAGGTGATGATTTGGTGTGTTAGATCCAAGTTGCAGAGTTCTGTTGGCTCAGATTTTGCACAGCCAGCCTACCAGCACCGCTGGCTTCCAGAACACCTTGCACATAGAGGCAAGAACACGTTTTAAGCAACCATGGGCAAAGCACCAACGCGGTGGCAGTACTCCAAGTGTAATGCACCATCAGCACTGTTGCATGGATGCCACGTCCTACACATGGCACGGGGCACAGCCTCGTCGCTCTGCAGCACTCGGCCTCGAGCCTTTGTTAGCGTTTGTTCTCTATCTTCTCTATCTCCCGTAAGCATTTGGAGGGCAGGGAAGGAGCTCACCGGCACAGGGCGGAGAGAGATCTTCACGAGCGGGGCGGAGGCGAGTCCTGTGCCGCTGCAACGCCGCCGCTTTGGCTTCTGAAGAAACAGGAAGGCGGTAAGTCAGCCCTTCCGCTCTCCACCACAACCCGGCCTCCCCGCAGGCCCAAACAAGCGTTCCTACGGCAGAAGCTGCAACACAGGAGAGCACCCGGATAAAGCTACGGCCCCGCCGGGCCGGGAGGCACCCGCGCAGCCGCTCCCAACAACGACTGCCCGCCCACCTGCCTGGGGGCGCGGCTCCCCTGACAAACGGAGGCTGCCCGCTCCCACGCAGCTCCCGATGAGCTCAGCGATGGCCCCACCGGCCGCCTTAACCACCCGAGGGCCGCCACGTCCCCGCGGCCCGCACATAACACCACCGCCACTCACCCGCTCCGCCGCCGCCGCTCCCCTCCCCACACTGCCGCCCCGCCCCGTCACGCTCCGGCACAGTCTCGCGACAGGGGGCGGAGCAAGCCGCCTTTCCGCACGCTCATTGGTCAGAAAGGCGGACACGGAAGCGACAGTAACGACGGCGCGTGCGCCGTGCGGGTGGCGGCAGCGGGCAGTAGTGGGCGCGATCCCCGCGGTGGCCGTCGGTGGCGGGCGGTGTAACGGCTCCGGGGGCAGCTCCGGGAGCGTGAGTTGTGGCTTTGGCAGCCCCGCTCAGGAGACCGTGCGTGAACAGCGCGGGAGAAGAAGATCCGCGGGTGCGGTTGCTGGGCTATTAAAGCGTACTTGAAAACAAAAGCGTTGTGCTCTTCTTGTTTCCTGGAAGTCCGGCCGCGCCTCGCTGAGCTACGCGGCTCCGCTGCAGCTGGGGCGGAGAGATAACGCTCGGAGCGCGGCGCAGCGCCCGCCTGCGGTACGGGGTTGGCGGCAGGAGGCGCCGCGCTCTGCCCTCCGGCCGCCAGGGGGCGCTCTGGGCGCTGGGCTCGCCGCCGCTCTGGCCGTGCCGGCGCGGGGCAGGCCGGGACGGCGCGGAGGGGGCGGGGCGGGCGGCTCGCCGTATGCACGGGGCTGCGCGCGGCTGCGGGCGGCTGGGCAGCGCTGAGGCGGGCGACGGGCTGGGAGGTCGCCGCTATGGGCAAGAAACAGAAGAACAAGAGCGAGGACAGGTAGGGTGGGAGGGTGTTGGGCTGCGCGATCTCTCTCCGGTGAGGGTGACAGCGGTAGCGAATGCCGGTGTGGCGGCGCTGAGTCAGGCCTTGCTGGGGTTCGAGGCCTCGCTGGGCCCGGGTGGCGGAGTCGGGGCGGGCCGGCTCTCGGTCGCCGGCTTAAAATAGCGCCTGGGCCCGGCTGAGGGAGTCAGTGGGCTCCGTGCGGTGCTGACGTGTGGGTCAGTGCGAACACTGCCCCAGCTGTGGGCTCCGGCCATGAGGGGCTCTCGTAACGGCAGTCATCGTGAACCATATGGAACGCTGAGCGAATAACGTCAGGTATGTGTTTTTCAGCAGGAGAGAGCGTGCTGTTACTTGTCACTATAAAGTAGTAATAAAAACGTTGACAGGCAGTTTGGAGTGTGCTTCTAGTTAATGCTGACAGAATTAAAATGAAAGCTGTTTTCTGTATAAAGGTGGATAGTGATAGGGCAAGGGGGAATGGTTTAAATTAAGAAGGGGAAATTTGGGTTAGATATCTGGAAGCAGTTTTTCACTCAGAGGGTGGTGACACACTGGAACAGGTTTCCCAAGGAGGTTGTGGATGCGCCATCTATGAAGGTGTTTAAGGTCAGGCTGGATGATGTGGCTCTGGGCAGCCTGGACTGGTGGCTGGTGACCCTGTTCATTGTGGTCTTTTTCAACCCAGGCCTAAAGTATCCATTAAATGTGTCTTTTCATGGGAGTACCACCATGGAATCTATTTCACAAACTGTCATTTAATGACAGTCATCTTTTCTAAGATGGGTGCCTGTTTTTACATTAATAATCTGTGCTCTTAACTCCTTTTTCTCTACCTACGTGTGTATTGCATTAAGATATTAGTTATTGCAGATTCTTAACCTGATCTGGTGTGTGCCAACCCCGCTCACAACAGGAGGTTGGAATTGAATAGTTTTTGAGACCCTCTTTCCCCCCAAGTCATTCTGTAAATCCATGATTTTATGATCTATTAGTCTAAGGCTTAAACCACTTCATGTTTTCTGGTACTTTCTGGATACTAAGTGTTTCGCTAGCAAAGACTGATTTGGCTGACTGTTTTCATCTTATGGCTTTTGCCATACCATGCATGCTGCTTTGTAGTGTCTGCTATTACAGCTTGTTTCTTGGGGCTGTGTTTCACAGGTGTGTCTCAGGAACAGCTCTGGCAAAGGGATGAGTCAAGTGTCGCTTGAGGAGGAAGAAGGAGGGGTTGGAGTTTTATGCTCTTCAGGAAGGCAGATCCAGTGCTCTCTGTACCTGCTGTGTTAGATGTCAGAATCATGCAGGAACCTTTGGGTGCTGAGGTGCTGCTGTCTTGAGTCCTTTCAGCCATAGTGGTGGTAGGAGGGAGGGGAGGCCTGGAGGGCAACTTGAGAGTCATGGTGCTTACCAGGTATCTTGTTCTCATCTGGGGCTGAAAGAAGGAAGCGTGCCTTAAGTGAGAAGCCAGAACTTTGCTGTTAGATTAGCTGAAATTTTAAACCGAATGGCTATTAATTCAAATCTAATTGTAAATTAGTTGTGCTTATTATCTCGCTGCTGCTGCAAGTCAGTGGTTTCATCCTGAGGATAGCGAGCTCTTATGGTGAGTAGTCAGCATCAGATGTCCTTTGTGAGGAGCAGTGTGATCATGTGCGTTGATGGTTTCATCCTCTTTTATTTTTCTTTTAGGACTGACTTGGGATTCTCTGTGCCCGACATCTGTTTGTGTCCCACGATTGTCCTTTTCTCTGCAGCATCCTGCATCTCCACCTCCCATTGCCTCAGCTTTCATACCAGACCTATATTTTTCTGCTCTGCAACATTGTGTTAGAGCTGTAAATCCCTTATTCTTTAACTGCTTGTTACTGCTATCTGTATGAAACCATGATTACAGCATGCCAGGGTAAACAAAAGTGAAGCCCAGTTAGGAATAGACACCTGGTCACTTAGAGAATTTGCTGTCACAGCTAAATCCAGTGACAGTTATAGGCAGGTCAGGAGAAGTTCAGCCAAAGAAAGCATGACAAACTTTAGTCCTAAGGCCTTGCAGATGCAGCACAAAAGCTTTGGAACTTCTAGCAGGTGCAGAAGGTGTTACTGGGCTACAGCTATGTTGTAGCAGGAGGGTTAAACTAGAGGATGAGTTCAAACAGATGTGTGTTTGAGGACAGAATAGTTGAGAGGGGGTATATCTTATTGCCAAGAGTTTCAGGGGATGGGAGTGAAGTTGGACTTGGAAAGCCAGCAATGTTTTTAGGCGGGCTCTATCTGCAGAAGTACCCCTTCATCTGATGGGGCTGGTTCTGGCTGATACTCTGTAGGCCGTGAGTTCCATCCAGGGGAGGGATCATGTATTTGCATCTGTAGCTTCAAGATAGACTTCAGCACCCCTGGTCAATCTGCCTTCTGTTCCAATGAAATGGGAGAGGACTAACTAACCCAAAGGCTTCCGGTCAGTTTTGTTTCCCACATGTTCAATTTTGTGCTGTGACAAGTTATTCATTTCTTTCTTTTCCCCTCTTTTTGCCTCAGTAACTGCATTTTAGATGGTTCCTTACGTCCTTTTTTGGCTGCCTTTCTGAAAGCATGCCAAAGCTCATGGGCACAACTTGCAATGCGAGGGAGTAAATGGGAATATGCAGGTGGTATGTTGGTGTTGTGAATATTGCTTTGAGCATTGATGTAAAGAAAAGGAGATTTTTCTGCTGACTTGCTGAGACAAGTTGCAGAAGGTACAAGTCATCTTTACTCTGCTTTTCTCTTTTCTCCTTTCATCCCTGTCTTTTGACTTCTGCTGTGTAGTTTTCCCTTAGTGTATTAGTACTGAGCATAGTAGATTGCATGCTGATTGGTAGTATGTACATCCAGGTAAATGAGGCTGACTAAGAACTCTGGCATGGGAGCAGGCTTGAAGTACTCAAAGCTGAGACTCTGAGGGTTGTGATAGCTGTGGTGAGCAAGGAAGGAATGGGAATGTGGGATCACTGTCTGCTGTGTATACTCGTCCCTATCTGAACCAAATATACCTTCTAATCTGCTCCTACTCTGCCAGCACCTCTGTAATGCTCCTGGGGAATTTACTGGCTCCTGCCTTCTGATTTTTGTGCGTATGTCCATGAAGAACATACGTGGGTGGTCAGATGGCGTGTTTGAGAGGTGCTTTGTAAAGGTGAGGAGCATCGTGGGTTGTAATTAGCACCTAAGCTGTGTGGAAGTTGCTTTGATGGATTCCTCTCACAATTGTGTTGATTGCTCATTTTCAAAGGAATCTTCATAGCAAAGCTGTCAATAAAAATACAAGACATCAGAACTTCCAGACGTTGCTAGTGGAAGAGTAGGTGTTTTGATGTGTAATCTGGCTCCTAGGAGTGATGCGCTGTGTATGAGCTGGTTCTTGGGTAGAGCTGTAATGGCAGAAGGCTCTCCCCTGCTGTTTCTGTGAGTTTTGTATAGAAGGCTTTTAAAATGTGTGGGAAGAAAGGCTGTTGAAAGCTACAGAACTCTGTGCTTTGAATTCAAACCTCAGACTGCTGTAGATTTCCAAGTGGAAGTGCTGTGTGCAGCAAGTTGAAATAATTTCCTGCCTGAAATCTGAATCTTTACAGTCTTAGCTTTACTTGTTTTATTTTTCCCTTTTTTCCATCATCTCCCAGCTTCGTTTTCTTTCTTCTCCTCTAAGCAGTCTCCTTTAGCTTCCTGTATGTAATCTTTAAGTGTGTTTGTTCTTGTGCCCTTTGATACTGTGCGCTGCTGCTGGGGCATACCTCTCTGATCATTCATGCCTATTGCTTTAGAGCGTACAGGTGACGGCAGTGATTCTGCAGCCAAGAATGAGCACTGCTGCTAAAATAAGACAGTGTGGCTGCCTATGCTATATATTGCTTCCTGTTCTACAAATTCAGTTGCTGGCGCTGTCTGTTAATTGTAGTTTGGTCTTTTAAATGAAATCTTCTGAGCGTTGCCTTGGGAAGTTCAGCGAAGGCTGTGCAGCCCACAAACACTTGTAGTTTAGAAACGTTGTGTATTCTAGAAAGTGGACAATCTCTGTCTCTATCTGCTTCTCAGGAATAGCCCCACAATGAAGCCTTGTGCAGTTTCAGTAAGGAGAGCAGCTGAGAAACACTTGAATTTGCTGTCACAAATCTCATCTGGAGGCTGCTAGCATTTTGTACTGGCAGATAAAGTATAATAATGCTTTTATTATATAATAGTTTCTTAGTTTGAGAAATGTATTGGCCTGTTCTGTGCAAATATACGTATGTGTCCAAAAAAGCCATGTTTTTTATCAGAAGTATTTCACATTTTTAAGAAAGCTAATTTTATTCGTGTTATTGGATTTCTGTAAATCAGAGCATCAAGTTTGGGCCTATAGGAAGACCATAAGGATCTGCAGATGTTTGCAGTGCTGTTTGCCTTTTCAGCATTGCAGTTCTGGATAAAACTTCTAGTTCATTTAGTTACTTTTAATACTTGCATAATATTCCTTTTCTCTTGCTGAAAAGAGTAATAATAAAAATAGTCCCTTGGACCTGCTGGAAGTAATAATTGTGCACACAGGTTGTGTATACATGCAGTTAATCCAGTCACTGCGTTTGATTTACTTCAGCAAGTAAATACAGTGCAGCCTGGTGGGGGTTCTGGTCTGGAAGCAGCTGGTATCTCACAAAGATGTGTGTTTTGATGATCCTACTGCTTGTAGCACTGGTTACTTATTCTCCTCATGCATCAAATATTTATGCATATATATATATATTATATATATATAATATCTATATGTCTTTTACAGTGAGGTCGTTTACAGGTTCCCCAGAGATGTGATGGATACCCCGTCCCTGGAGGCTTTCAGATTGAGGCTGGATCAGGCCCTGGGCAACCTGATGTAGCTACAGATGTCCCTGTTCATTGCAGGGGAGTTGGACTAGGTGACCTTTAAAGATCCCTTCCAACTCTGTCTAACTCTATTCTATGATTGTGTGCTTTACAATAGTCCGGAGATGTGGATGAGTGTGCTATCTTAACACTGCAATATATTCCTGCAGACATACATGAAGTGTCGAGTTCTAGGTAATGTAGGAGCATATCCTTTGCTTCTCAGAATTCTAAACAGTCTGAAGTGTATTTCACAGTGGGCTCTAAATGGTATTTTTGTTGTTGTTTTCTTTTCTCGATGATGAGAAATATGTAGGATACAGAAGCTATGAAGCAGAGGGTTTGGAGGCAATTCTTGTAGCCTGTGTACTTTTGTAAACCAGCAAAGCCTCAAGGATGTAATTCAGGGAAGACCAAATGTTACTTCTTTACTTAGTGCTCCATATCCTGTGCTTTTAACCATCCTCTCCTTTGAGCTGAGCACCTAAACTGAACCTTGAAGCACTGTCTTCTCCCAGAGTGCTGTGCTGCTAAGTGCATGATATCTCGAAGAAACATTTTATCTTAAAGTTTTGCTCTATCTTTAAGTGGGAATTGTAGGTTGTGGTGAGCTTTTTTGTTTTGTCCTGTTGGAAGAGCCTTTCTGTTGTGGCTTTCTGTTTCCTATCATCTGTTGTGATTAAGAGTTTTCTATGCCTTCTATTTTCTGTTTTTTTCTGAAGGTTTGGTGTAGCTGATAGTTAATCCACTCTTCTTTTTCCACAGTCAAACTTGAGAGAGAAGGCACGAGCCTTTAATGTTATAAAACAGAATCATCATCTTCAGAGCCTGACCAAAAAACAATTGCCCTCTTGGTCAGGCTTTGCTTCCTGCTGTGTCATATAATTAGGTAGCATCACCAGCTTCCTTCATCCCACCAGGGAAATGAGGAAGGTGCTGTTTGCATCACGTATAGTTCTGCTGACTTGACTTGGGCTTGCTGTCCCCAGCTGCAATCATTTCCTATTATATTGGATCTGATACTGCAGTGTTGGCTCGTGTCACTGATCTGTGTGTGGGTGCTCTCTCACTTGCTGCACCCCTTCCCCCTGCCCAGTTTGTTGTATCCCAGCTTTCCACTTGGTGGTATTCATCCATTCATCAACGGGTAGGAATAAGAAAACAGCCCTAACTTTGTTTTCTTGCTTTCGCTAACATTGCTGAGCTAGCGAATCCTTGTATTTTCAGTTTCATAACCCACTTATGTGTGGTGTGTGGTTTTGAACAATTAAATAATCACTTCCAAAGCTTTCTGTGTCGCGCAGGGTTTTCAGCCCGTTCCTCTGAGAAATGTTTGCTGAGGAGAGAATGCCTATTTACCTTAACACCTGTGAGTAAAACAGTTACAAGTGTGCCATTCAGCCTTTGTAACTCGCTGATTTTGGAATAAGCTTGTATTTAGAAATGCGTCTCTATTACTGGACTTAGAACCCATATTTACAGAGAGGATGGCTATAGAGTGCTTTATTTGCTCCAGAACTAATGCAAAACTAAATGGCTGGAAACAGATGGTTCAGCTTCTTTCGGTCTTTTTGAAGCTGGGTTTGTTTTCTTTCTAAGCAAAAGATGACTTAATGACAGCAATGTTCTTTGAGGCTGGCTGGAAGAGCTGGTGCCATGTAAATGATGAAACATCTCCAAAGTTGCCTCAGCAAAATTGAGTCCGGTGGTTATGCAGGAATGTGGGCAGTGAGCTTGCAGCAGTGATGCAACTTTCTTGCTGCGTCGATTTTTGTCTCTTCTGCCCCATGCACACAAATGCTTTATTTGTTTTTAGCCTTTTTAATTAGACGCCGTTTTCTGGCATTTGAACTTTACAGAAAGATCTTTAGACCAACCCTAATTAAAATCTTTTAGTATATTTTTTACTTAGAATCTCAGTTCTAAAGCACAGGTGAGCTGTAGTAGTTACGTTTGTGTTCATCGGTGCAGTGGCTTCTCAAGCACTCTGGACAAGCACTTTAGGTGTCTGTGTATGCTCATGCTTTGGCAGGACAGTGTTACCTCCTTAGCTTTGTTTGCATAGCTCGGTGTTGGATCACTGGCTGTTAAAAGGCTTTTCAACTGAATTCTCCTGTTTCCCTTTTTGAAGTTTCATTTAACTAATTTCAGTAGAGTCAGATTGATGCAAATGAGGGCAGCTCAGCTCCTTTGCGTTCTGCTGATTAATCCCATTGCTCCACTCTTTCAGTTCGTGTGTGGAGTGGTAGTTTTCTCTCTACCACTGCCACCTCTTGTCACACAGTCGCACATTGCCCATTGATAAGGTGGTTCTGCTCAGTGTTTGGGGATATGTATTGCAGGTACTACTGTCAGTGTACTTAAAGCTGTAATAGATTGAGAGCTAAGAAAGGGACTTCATAGGATCTCACCATTGCAGGCCATTGCATCAGAAAAGGAACTTGCTCCAAGATGAGAATCGTTCCTCATGTTTTTAACAGCAACCACAAAAAGCCACAAAACAACAAACAAAACAACCAACACCCTTATAGATGAGTTATTTTAGTTATTATTCATCAGATGTTATGTAATAACTTCTTTTGATTGGGGTTTTAGCCATAAATGTCGATTCCATGTTATAGGAGCAAGAGAAGCACTGGGTTGGTCTCTTTCAGACCACATGTATGTCAGTCATGGGGGACTTCCCACTTTTCTGACTCAATAGCTTGCAACTGTTTGGGATCTGATAAGTAGGAGAGCTGCTGGCAATCTTCTTACATGGGACTGAGACGAGGTAGGTGGCAGCTTTTCATTCATTCCCAGCTCTTCAGTAAATGTTTCACACTTTCTCTTATAGGCAGGTTTTGAGACTGTAGCTTTATTTGTCACTGTTTGTGTTCAATGTGGAACACAACGTGGATTTTTGGAGCGTTGCTGGCCTGACCATGTGTGATTGCAGGAGGAGTGCTGCTGAATTTCTTTTCTTGCTTCTGCCTTTCTTAAGCATCTCCAAGTATTGAGGGTGGTCTGGGAAGGTTTGATCCTGAATAGGCGTATTAGCACAGTATTCAGCTGGGGGCCCACTAAATATCCAGGAATCTGTTAGCAACCTTGCTTTTTTTCCTATGCAATGCAAGTTTTCGGTAGTTTTGTTTGCTATCTGAATTGTAGTGATTGCTGCGTCCTTGTTATGGATTACTGCTATCTCCTTTAATTAGCCCAACTGCTGTGTCTTCTCCCCGTGCATAGTTTTGTCCTGTGTTAGGCACAGATGCCCTTGGAGAAATGTCTGCAGCTATTTAGTGTTTGGCAAATTGCTTGTTGAAGTTTGCAGATGGAATACGTGCGTGCACCTAACTCTTCTTCCAGCTTACTGTTGTTTTGTCAATATCAGAAGTAGGGAATGTGAGGGAGCTTTTCTTTGTATCTGGCAGCAAAACTAGAGGTTGGGATCACAAGTATGTGAATACGAAAGGTGGCTCTGACTTTGTTTCTTGAAGCAGCGACAGAAGAAACCAAGGCAAATGCTCCCTCCTCAATGTTGCAGTAGGGCTTGGATCTCAGTTTTGTGCTTTCTGGTACTCCCTGAGGTGTGTGTGTGCTGAGGGGATACGAGGATATTTGTGTGGGAAGCTGACAACAGGGTTGGGGTAGGACCCTTGCAAAGGCTGAGTGTGGGGAATAGGGGGGGATGGGTGAGACCTTCTGCAGGACTTGTGGGAGGAGGTTCCTGCAAGAGAGCTTGGGTTTCTGAAACTTGCATTTGGGGAATACTTAAAGCTTATGGGAAAAAGTTTCCTAGGTGCATCTTTCAATGTCAGTCAGAAAGAAGCTCCACTGGTTTGTATTTAAATACACTGTGTTCCTTATGACATAAGAAATGACAGATGGAATCCCAGGAAGAGGAGGAGGGCCCTTTCTCAATCTTCTTTTCCGCTTTACTGTAAAATTCTAGAATAATAACACTGAGACAAAGTAAGAGTCATTAGGACTCAGAATTCAAATTGCAAGTAATGAAATAATTAGGTTGCTGGCAGTGGAATATGTTTCAAAATCTTTACTGCAACATTCCGTAGGCTGAAAGTCATGAATGACAGTTTTAAGATAAGGAGATTCAAGGTCAATATGGAAATAAACTCTTAGTCATGGAAGCCAATATTTGAACTCCTTGTCTTTCCAGCGATGCTCTTGCTTTATAGTCATTAAGAATCATCACTTTATATATCACCAACGAATGTGTTTTCATTTTACTTTTTACTTCATCCAGGCGCAAACGTTTAAAGCCCGCCTTGTCTTTGCAAATGGAAATGTAGTGAAAAGCATAAATTTCTTGGAAACCTTTGACTCCCAAGCTGTAGAAGCCAAGGTTAGAAAGGATCTTGTGCTATATCTATGCCACTGTTGTGACAGCTGAATGATCTTCATTGTTATTTCTGAACTGTTCTTGCTGGTAGGTGTTAAAGCTTAATGGCTGTGAGTGAGTTTTCTTTTCAGTGTTTGATTTCAGTTCTTTTTCCCCAAAGAAATTTTCCCTTTTCAAGATGGAGTTGAAGCACGCGGGTTTAAAAGCAAAACAAACTCCAGACAAAACAGAAACCCACCCATAATACATGTACCCTGATCCCCCTCCATGACTGCCATAAGCTTTCTCTGCTAGTAGCATAAAAACAGGTGGTTATGTTCGAACATACTTTCTGCAAAGTTGCAAAGTCATGAGAATATCCAAGTGGATTACAGCCTGCTTAAAGGCTCGTCTCTTCCATGTCTGTGCAGCCATCTGGGTAAGGTCCTGTAACGGTTGTTGCGAGTTGTGCAGCCGCTGGATGTAGTACCAGCAGTCTCTTCCAATTACTTCTAGCTTGTGTTAGGCTTGACCTCTTCCTTTGACTCAAGGTAGAAGGAGGTAAGCGAGTGTGCTTAATAAACTGACATGCTACACTTGGCGTAAAAAGAAACATGAGGGCCTGTGTGTGGGCCTGTGTGTAGCATAGGCGAGGTGTAGGGATGATTGCTGACGTTTTTATTTCAGCTCTCTGTGCTACCCCTGCTGCACAGCCAGTTAAACTGCATATAAAAACAGCCCTTCAACATCAAGTCAGCTCTTTCTAAGGTGCTAATGACCCCAAAGTTTAGTCTTTTTCCCCTTGGGGTACGTGGGGGATTGGTTTAGTAGTCTGCATTGACTACTACTTTTCTGTGAGAAATATATTAGTAGATATAATTAAGATTTACTTTCCTCCTGTTTTGACTAAGAGCACATATCCCTGGCAGTGTGCTAGATGGTGAGCTGCTTTGTTGTATTGCTTTTTATTGTGTTTGTTCTGTTGGTATAGAAGAAAAGCTGTGATCTTGAAAACACGTAATTGTTGATCTTGTGCTGTTGTCACAGATGGTTCTGGTGACTTGTTAATGCAGAGTTTTGGGGGTACATTGGGTTTGCGAATGTCAGCATTCACTTAAACTGTAAAAAATGATTCTCTGAGCCCTCGCTTTTGCACAGAGACTTAAGAATTTCAGAATCTTTGGAGAAATACTTCATTACATTATAATACATTATATATATATAAAGTATATATTTATTATATATTATATATATAATAGTTTTGGGCCCCTCATTACAAGAAAGTCATTGAGGCCCTGGAGCTGTGAGGGGTCTGGAGCACAAGTCTTAGGGGGAGGCTGAAGGAGCAGGGATTGTTCAGTCTGGAGAAGAGGAGGCTCAGGGGAGACCTTAATGCTCTTTACAATGAACTGAAAGGAGGTTATGGTGAGATGGAGGTCAGCCTTGTCTCCCAGGTAGCAGCTATTGGATGAGAGGGAATAGCCTTGGGCTGTGTCACAGCAGGTTCAGGCTGGGCGTTAGGAAATACTGCTCCTCCAAAAGGGTGGTGAGGTACTGGAACGGGCTGCCCAGGGAGTTGGTGGAGTCACTGACCCTGGAGGTGTTCAAGAAACAATTAGATGTTGTACTGAGGGACATCGTTTAGTGGGAAATACTGGTGATAGGTGGGACTGGATGATCTTGGAGGTCTGGCTGGTGTAAGTGGGTGGCAATGATTGAGACGGTGAAACTTTGAGTCAGTGAATAGTTTTCTGCTCATATACCAAAGAGGAAGTTAGCTGAGATATCAATAGTGGATTAAGTGATTTAAAAAAAAATAAAATATATATATATATATTTAAAAGCTGCAAGCTGTGCTATGAATAGTATCCTAATGCTTGCTACTGTAGTAGGACTAAAATCCTACATTTTAAGTGTGAAGTGAGGAATAGGCAAATCACCTTTCTCACAGCTGCATTATGAGTACAATCACGCAACGAACCTTTGGGCACAAGACTTTGTCTTTGCTCCTTTCTGCTGGTACAAGTAAAGGGAAAAAGTGCACTTGATTTACAGTTATTGGTAAAAGAAAGGGAAAGAGACTTCTTGGTTGCAGATGAGGTTACTTTTAGCATGAAAGGAAGATACTTTTGAAACGGAAGCTTAAGCTCTCGTCCTCATTAGATCTCATTGTATTATTTGTCTAGGGAAACTTCTTTTAGCTGTCTTTAGGCCTGGCAGAGGTGCTGCAATGTATGTATGCAAGCAGTGGAGATGGTTGCTTGTCAACTGCATTAGTGTTTTTTTTCCTGATCAGTGTAGTCCAGTAGGGATGGCATTCTGCTCCTCAATCACCAGGTTGTTCCTTCTGAATTAGGAAATTCCCTCTGTGTTTTTTTGCTTTTACATTTTTCAGTTTAGGGGTTGCTTTTCTATCCATGATACCTACTGCAACGTGGAGGGCTAAACAGTTTGGCTTTTGCAGGAGCAGAATGGGACAAAGTCTTGTTGTATTCTTCCAAGAAGTTTTATCAAATCTCGCATCTGAATTTGAAAAGTCAGCACTGGAAGATCTGAATGTGTTTTACCATTCTTCCTCCTTTCAAGCAGACAATACATATGCAGAGGTTTCCTTTTTTTTCCTACAGGGTCAAATAAGGGTATTGATTTGAATGACTTCTATTTAGATGAACTTTTAAACTCTTGATAACCCTACTTTCCCTTTGCATTTTAGTGCAAAAGATGATATTGATATTGATGCCCTTGCTGCTGAGATAGAAGGTGCAGGCGCTGCAAAAGAACAAGAGCCTCAGAAATCCAAAGGCAAAAAGAAAAAAGAAAAGAAGAAACAAGATTTTGAGTAAGATTTTTTTTCCCTGTCCATGCTGTTTTATTTATGCAAAACTTCATTTACTTAAGTGCCATAACTTTTCCTATTTTAGTGAAGATGATATCCTGAAGGAGCTGGAAGAACTGTCAATAGAGGCACAAGGAGGGAAAGCTGACAGGGAACCTTCTACAGGAAAGGTGAACACTGTGGGGGGAAGGGAGAGACTATGTAATAGGAAATAGTTGGGATACGAGATACCTCCATCCTAGAAAAGTTAGTCTGTGTTGTGGTTGGAAGTCCTAAGTGAAGTTAGTGGGTATTTCTTACTATACGTCTTCAAAATATTATAGTAAATGTCAATTGTGAAATATTTTACCCTAAGTAGTGTCTTTATGCAATGATTGTCATTCAGAGTCAATCAGAATATATGTTAACTGTGGGCTGAATGTAGAACATTCAGCAGCAATAGTTACTGCTTTTCAAACTTCATCTTCAGTAAGAGAAGTTTTTCTCGATATCTCTGAATGCTGCTAGCTCTCAAAAGCATGTCGTTTTCCAAGGCTGATTTAATCATTTAATTACCAGGCTGAAAATGACAATGAAGATAGCTTATCAAAACAGGACAAAAAAAGGAAAGGAAAGAGCAAAAAAGGCAACCTTGAAAATGACTACGACAGTGAGGAAATGGAAGATAAAGATAGAAAATCTAAAAAAACTCAGAAAGCAAAACAAGATGTACTTTCTGGCAGTGATGATGATGATCTTGAGATTCAGCCTAAGAAAAACAAAGGGAAAACTCAGAAGTCAAACAAAAAGCACGAACTGTCAGAGGATGAAGCTAATGTTAAGAAAAGCAAGGAGCGTGTGGGGACATTGTCTTCAGGTGAGAGCGGTGATGAATCGGATGAGTTCTCCCAACGTAGAAAAGGACAAAAGAAAAACCAAAAACTGAAGCCCACTGCTGCTGTTGGAAGTGGGGATGAGGAAGAAGAATCATCATTCAAGGTAAAAACGGTAGCTCAAAAGAAGGCAGAAAAGAAAGAGCGTGAGAGGAAAAAACGTGAGGAAGAAAAAGCCAAACTGAGGAAACTGAAGGAGAAGGAAGAATTAGAAGGTGGTAAGGAACCAGCAAAGCCAAAGGAAGCTCCAAAAAAAGCTGAAGAGAAGGCTTCTCCTGATGTCGCAGCAGCCACTGGCCCTGGGGAAAAAGGAGAAATTCCTGCCGGAGCAGAAGGTTTGTAACGTGGTTTCTAAAACTGTAATTTAAACGTGATAGTTTTTATCAGGAGGCCAGAGGATTGACAGGCTTTGAAGGTGATTTGTTGCCTTATTCTAAATCTGGAGTAGCAGTCATTTGTTAGCCTTGTCTTCCTCTTTGTTGGCTTACATGTGGCTGTTTTTTCTGACCTGTAGTTTATTCAGGTACGGGTGTAAACAAAAGCCAGATGGTGAATTCTCATTACCAGACGTACGTAGCAGTTCTGTAACGTAAACATAATTTTTCTGCCCAATTATTGTTAGACATCTGTTACATTAAGTCTTCAGGCCCCGTCTTTGTAACTTAAGAGACAGTTTTATTATTATTATTTTTTTTTATGAAGTGCTTATATAGTACCCTCTGAAAATGTTCCTCTTTTGGAGTTGGTTATAGTATTGGAAACACTAATTGTATTTAGAACCTTTAAAATATCTGGGGTCTTTGATCTTGTCTCTTCTTTCTGTAGCTGATGACAATGAAGGGGACAAAAAGAAAAAAGACAAGAAAAAAAAGAAAGGTGAGAAAGAGGAAAAGGAAAAAGAGAAGAAAAAGGGGCCCAGTAAAGCTACAGTTAAAGCTATGCAAGAAGCCTTGGCTAAAATGAAAGAAGAGGAGGAGAGAGCAAAAAGAGAAGAGGAAGAACGCATAAGACGACTGGAGGAGTTAGAAGCTAAGCGCAAAGAAGAGGTATGGCATTTCTTACTCAGAGAAAGGGAGGGGGTTGTCTTAACCTATCCTCTTGCTGTTATGCAGCTGCTGTATTAGTACCTAGTGTGTTTTCTAGTCAGTAGAATAAACACATAGCTTTTGTGTGAAGCGTGCTTTAAAGTTTCTGCATGTATTTTAACCTTTCTCTAGGAACGATTGGAACAAGAAAGAAAAGAAAGAAAGAAACAGAAGGAAAAGGAGAGGAAGGAACGTCTGAAGAAGGAGGGAAAACTTTTAACAAAAGCTCAACGAGAAGCCAGAGCCAGGGCAGAGGCTACTCTTAAACTACTCCAAGCTCAGGGTAAGTTATACTGCTATTAAAAATAAATAAATATCTACTTTTCATACCTCTTTCTCGTCTTTGCATTTTTTTTAACTATATTTGACTATACTGAGTAAATCTTTGTAAAGCTGGTTTGGATCCTCTAGTGCTTATTCACTTAAGCACAAACATTATTTTGCTTGAAGTCAGAAGAATGGCACTATCTCCTTATGTTTGCTTCAGGAAAAGGATATGTAGAAGCTTTCCTACTTCTCAGTCAGGTAGAATCTACATCTCCCCTGCAATGAAGTAAATGTATATAATGTGTTCTAATATGTGTTGTAATCCTGTTTTGTCCCTGGTGATTTTATTCTGTGGCTGAGGAAAGAAGAGAATTCTAGAGGCTGAGGAGTATTCCTGTTGTATTTGTAAAGAACCACTGTCTGACTCTTTGCTGCTAGGGAGTGTGAATCAATACAATTCTCTGTAGCTAGTGAAATGAATCTTTAAACACACAGTAAGCTGATTTTTCTCTTCAGTCACTCTTGTAATTACTAGAATCCTTCTACCTCTTTGCTGCCACAAGTAGTTTTTACTCAAAGCAACACAGTTAATTAGGTGGGTACCTGAAGGAATTCTGAGATTTCAGGAAGTGTGGTGATAATTAAGGGAGTAATTTATTTTTGCACTAGACTTTTGTTCTTAACTGAATCCCCGGTGTTACAGTATTGGAAGGTGAGGTGATGACTTGAAATTGCCATTATTTTAATACTTAGAAAGAAAAAATAAAGCTCTCCTATTATGGGTGAAAAACAAACAATAACGCCACCAAACTCCCTTCAGAAATAAAAAACAAGTAGAGCAAAAGACAGACTTCTATCTACTGAACAGCCTTAAGCTCTTAAGAAGAGATGTGCATCTTAACTGTTCCAGGTTGCCTGTCATTTTCAGACACTCATTTTTGAATGCATTTCAATGTAGCAGACTTTATGCTGACATATGTTTGTTGGACTTGAGGTGTGTGCATTCATCAAATCCTATGGAAATTTGATTGTTGTTGTTTTTTCCTGTTAATGGTGTAACTTCTTTAGAAGTGGACACAGTATCTGAAGAACTGCATTTAACATTGCTCAAGTTCTGCTGCTTTTGATAATGAGACTGCTTTCTGAGAGTTAAAATATGCACTGAACCTGCTTTCTGCTCTTTTCCTTCTGTCATCTGGCAATTCTTGAAAACTTAAAGCAAGCAGTCACCTGATTTATTATTATTATTTTTAACAGTATTTTATTTTTCCCTTCCAATGTTTTTACAGGTGTTGAAGTGCCATCCAAAGACTCTGTGCCAAAGAAGAGGCCCATATATGAAGACAAAAAGAAAAAGAAGCAGCAGCAGCCAGAAAACAAAGAAGGTGTGGTTTGCGTCTAGGAATACTTGATAAATTAGTCATGCTTCAGGAAATGTTTGTGGAGTAAATCAGCTAAAGCTGTATTAATTGCACTTCAGAGTGCCTGCTGGTTTCTTCTGTCGTTCTTTAGTTGTGCTTTTTTCGTTGTTTTTTTTAACATTCAATATAAGTATCATGGCTACCTACCACTTACAAATAAAAAGCTGAGCAGGCTGCTCATCTGAATTATAGAGCTTCAGCTTTTTTTTAATAGAACAGTATAGCAAGAATGAGTAGTTTATTGGTACCAATCCATTCTCTCATGTATTTGTAAGAAAGTGGCTTTTCATTTAATGTTCAAATCGGTGGTGATTGTCAGAGCTAGTAACCGAAATATCACGAGTGCATGGAAGGCCAGATGTTTCTCAGATAAGTTGCACGTTTTAACTTTGTTTTAACTGAGTATGTGGGACTTCAGTTAGTTTGCTATCAAACTGAAATTTTCTTTACTTTAATAGCTCAACTTAAAATGAAATTTACATGTGAAGCTGAATGTCTAACTATACTTTGAAGTTTGGCCTTCTGAAAGGACATGGAAACTAATTTGCTTTCTTGCAGTTTCAGAAAGCTTGGAGGTGACTTCCCCAGCTGAAGATGCAGTAGAACTAGAAACACTGGTAAAAGAAGAGTCTCCTCTTCCACCAGAGCCAGGTTAGTAGTAATGCTAATACACTCAGTGCATACAGTAAGACTGTAGTGGTAACACATGGCAGGCATTTGCTGTTTTTAACACACTTCCTCTATACCTTGTTGGATGTGAGCTGAGCGGCCGTCTGTTCTTAGGGCAGCTGCCTTCCTTTCAAAGGGATGAACGGATGGAATTTTGAGGAATAAAAAGGCATGAAGCATCAGAATGAGAATGCAAGGGTCCCTTATTCTTAGTGAACTCCTGTGTTCAATTACCTTAGGCAACTGTGTTACATAGGTATAATCAGTGCCCAATGATTAGCTCCCTTGACTTTTCATTTGTTTTCTGAAAGGCGATTTTTCAGGTGTGATGTGGGAGCTGGAGGAAATATGTTGCTTCTCGTGACAGCCCTGCAGTCTTCATGGTGATTGTATTCTCAGTTTGAAGTGTTTTGTTTTCCCAAGTGCTGAATGCAGTGAATATGGATTAGCTTGTAAAACTGAGGTGGAATCGGCCTACTGGGTGACTGTTGCTGTCATTTTTCCTTACACACAATATTTACTGTGGCAGAATAGCTTAATACTGGATTTCATCCTCAGTGAGGAGATGGTTTCAATTTTTACCCTTATTTTTAAGCCAGGCAAGTAGTGACAAAGTTTCCAGCTCTGTAAAAATCAAACTGAATGTGTGCTCTAATTCTGGCTTGATATATCTTGAAAGAGCAATTCTGGTGCTATAAAAGAGCTGTCTGGCAGGAAATCAGTTCCTAGCTAATGTTAGAGCAGTGTGAAATTTATTCTTTCTTCACATGAAATTTCATGACTGTGTGCCGTTTAGTGCCCCTTTTGGAGAGTATTAAGAGTCTGCATGATTCCATTTGTCTATTAAAAGCTGCAGTCTCTTCTTATATCCGATTGAGCTCCTGCTGGAATGAATTAATTTAATCTGGAATTCATGATGTTGTATAATTGTGTCAAGGCACCTGGAGTCTTAAAATAGCACTTTCTGTAGACATTTCATACTAATTAGAGACTTCAAGTGTGGTTACAGCACTAATTTGTTTCTCTGTCACTTTGCTACACATGGCTAATGGTTAATTGGGCAGCTCCTGTCAGGAATGTGATTTTGGTAGAAGTTTGTGAGGCGTGTATGAGGCAGGCACTTGCATGATGTGCAGGGAGCGACTACATCAGTACTTTATCTGTCTTCCAGAGATAAGCTGTGCTAAGCAAGGGGGATAGAACTCTAAGATTTACTTGGAGAGGACTGAAGGTTATGTCTTAAGTATGCAGCATTTTTCTACTTAGGGAATATGGAGATAATTTGGTGTAATTACGGTAGCAAACTTGTAAGTTTCAGCAGTCCATATGTCAAAGGAAAGGTGATCTAAAGTGTTGTGTATTGTTGTTTCTTTTTCTTTAACATTGGATTTCTTTTCAGAAGAGAAGGAGGAAGAAGAAGAAGAAGATGCAGGCTTGGATGACTGGGAAGCCATGGTTAGTGATGAAGATGGAGAAAAAGGTAAGCATGTAAATACGAAGTGGGTGTATTTTATTCTGATTAACAGTTGTTCTCAGGGCTTCGTTTTTTGTCTGTGTAGGAAACAGAAGTGTGCTCAGACTCCCCTCCTGCCCCTGTTAAATGATTTGTAAGGCAAGTGTGATAGGAAATAGACATAAGACTCTGTTCATCAGAGGCAGAGCTTTCACTGACTGAACAAATATGGTTCAGTGCTCCCCTTTGGAAATACTTATGCACTTATCACCTAAAATAAATCAGTTGGATATTTTTATTTTAATGGGAGTAAAGAAGTAAAAAATCTCCTCCTCTTCATGTATGTTTAAACCTCACCTGGGAGCCAAGAGAAACTTTTTACTTGGTGCTGTATTTCTCTAGTAGCTATTGCAAATCCCTAATGGTTTAAAACTACAGAAGTCTGGCATCATCTAGGAGAATACCTTTGACTCAAGTTCTCAAAGAAGAGAGAGACTGAGGTGGCCTGAAGGTTAGCGTGTATGCATCATAGTAAGTTCTAGATACCTTTTCTCCTCTCCTTTGAGAGGCAGACATAGAAGAATTAACAGAACATTGATATTCCTGAGCATGTATGCCAAAGCCTTTATTTTGTCTGTGCTCAATGGCAGCGTTTACTGGGATTGTTAAGAGCTGAGCAAGAACGTAGGGGTAATTTTTCAGGTATTTTCCTCCCCTGTTGGAGAAAGATACGTTGGTGTGGGTCTTCCTGAACAGTAGTTGATTACTGTAGTTAGTGCTTCCATGATCTGCCTTCACTGTTTCTTGAGATCAAAACCTTTTCAAGTATTTTTTTGATTTGCTCAGCCATGGACTCTTTATATTTCATTACCAGTGCGTGTTCCTGTGGTCTTGGACTGTTCTACCTTAAAGTACTAAAAAAAAAAGTGGCTTAAAGTGGCTGCTAACCTTCTTTGAAGTCTGTTGCTACTGAGGAGAATGCTGTATTCTGCTTCTTCCTACTTGTATTTGAACGAATTGCCAATGTTATGTGGGGAAAAAAAAACCTTCCTGGGAATTAGATCTAGTCTATTAATAAGCTGATGGACTTTAAATATAACAAGGAAACACTACTGATCTCTAAGAGCAGTGAGCCTACTAGCAGCTTC
The DNA here is from genome assembly GCF_039878825.1 of Excalfactoria chinensis. NCBI lineage: Eukaryota > Metazoa > Chordata > Aves > Galliformes > Phasianidae > Excalfactoria > Excalfactoria chinensis. The sequence goes on from NC_092825.1 coordinate 125,389,410, forward strand.
ATGAAGAGAACAAGATATAGCTTTAAGGAGGGTTTGTTAGCTGGTCCTTTGTGATTTTAAAGGTATGGTAACCAGGGAGCTTTCAAAGAAAGAAGATTACTTGCAGAGAGTTCTTGTTTATTGAGGAATTCCTTTGGGAAGTATTAAGTTTCCTAACAGTCTAGGAAAATTTAGGATGAGACATTTAAAGTAGTAGAAAAGCTCAGTTGTTCTCATTATTTCTTCTGTTTAAATATACCTTCCTGATCAGTAATTCACCGAACCCATATTGTGTTGAATTTGAAGTACTGTTTTGTTTAGAAGTGGGAGTGCATCCATTCCTTTCTGAAGTGCATGGAGCTTTAGAAAATGCCACTTCTCTGAATTCTTGCAGATGATTCCAAGTGGAAGCGTGCTGCTGATGTCATTCCTCCCTCCAGCCTCAAACTTACTTTGCAGGTTCTAAACACTTAAGTCAGCAGCTCTGAACATGAAACACATTTTTATTTACAGCTGAAAAATGATCTTGCATTGCACTTCTGAAGTGGAACCTAATCTCAGTCCTGTCTCTTTGACAGTAGACTCAATAGACTTCCTTCATTTCTTTTTGCTGCTCTTTCCACTGGAAATGTGAATTTAAGGCAGTTCTTACTTCAGATTTCATTTTTTTTGATAGAGAGCAAACCTGTTCACATTGAAGTCAAAGAACAAAATGAAGTAGAGGAGGAAGAGGAGGAGGAGGAGGAAGATGAAGAGGAAGAAGAGGAGGAGAGCGAAGAATCTGAGGATGCGGAAAGTGAAGGGAGTGAAGATGAGGATGAGAAGACCTCAGATGAGAAGGATGCGGATTCCCAAGCTACTGGAAAACAGTCTGTGGAAAAAAAGCCCAGCAAGGAAATCAGCTCTGATTCCGAGTATGACTCTGATGACGACCGCACTAAGGAAGAGCGTGCTTATGACAAAGCTAAACGGAGAATTGAGGTATTGGGATGCAGCTTTATTTGGGGAGTTCTCATGATGTGTAAGAAACAGTGTAATTTCCAGTTCACAGAAAGGCCTTTTAACTGTATTTGCCAAAATGACGGCTGTGTCATGACACCGTATAGGCAGGTCCAGAAATTGGGATGATGAAGGAAAAATACCTGGTTTTGCCTGAAGCCCATCTAACACAACTTGATCAAAAAGAATGTGTGTGTCAGCGTCACTCTTCACTGCCGCTCCTTCTGGACAAAGAGGCTTTTATCCTTTATAGAGAAAGATTTTAGCGTTAAAAGCTGCATTTCTAAATTGTACAGCATTTTTGTGACTACTTTAATGCCCTCTGTTTCCTTACCCAAGTTCCTTCTTCAAAATGCACCTTCGATAAAGCTAATAATAACTCAGCCTGCAAGGCTGTAACAATAACAGCAACAACAAGCATAAAACATGTTAAGTATTTGCTGTAAGCGTTTGGACTTGGGAAAAGAAGAATGGCTGGCCTTGAATTGCCTTGAAAATTTAAGTCCCACACTTAGCTTTGTTTAGTGTAGATATGTGGTCAGTTCAAGGGGTGAGCTGTGTTTCTTGATTTATACGTAACAGTTTTCCTTTATCTGCTATACAGAAACGTCGAGCTGAAAACAGCAAAAATGCCAACACTGAAAAGCTGAGAGCACCGGTTATTTGTGTCCTGGGGCATGTAGACACAGGCAAGACCAAAATTTTAGATAAGGTAAGATGTAGAATGTGAAGATACCTCTCCTTGTGTGTGGTTTTTTTTGGGTTAAAAATAGGAAAGATGAAATTGCCCTCGAAGGGATTATTTTAAATAGGATCTTAAATGGGAATAAATGTGTCTGGTTTTTTGTTTTTGCCTTTAGCTCCGCCATACTCACGTGCAGGACAGTGAAGCTGGTGGGATCACCCAGCAGATAGGTGCGACTAATGTGCCCCTTGAAGCTATTAATGAACAAACTAAGATGGTGAAAAATGTAAGTTATAGCACTTCAAAGACTTAAAATATATATACAGAAACTGTAAGCTAGTTACTACTTAGGCCTTGTGAGATATCCCTACAAAGTCAGATGCACTTTTCCTGCCAATGTTGGTGTTGATTTAATTCCTGTAGTCAATAACTTTGTAAACTCGGACTTTTGAAACTTACTGAGTATTTTACTGTTAAAAAAACTTCACTTTTTACTGCCTGTGCTGAAATGAGTCCACTTCACGGGTGACAATGTTATTGTTACAGGAATAGCAACTGTTGTGCATTGCTGGTTTTGGATACTATATGCTGCCTGTAGCAGCTGACTGAAAAATTTTGGCAGTGATGTCTGTTTCTAAGGGATGGAAATATTACTTGTAATTGAAGTAACCTTAAAACTATTCAGCTAAGTGCTAAGGAAGTGTTTAGTTTGTCCAGAACAGTTGGCCGCTACTGAAAGTAATGATGAGCTTGCATCGTTAGCTCCTGTAAAATCCTAACAGTAGAGTCTCTCTAAATTATATACAGTTTTTCAACTGATTTAATTTTACAGAAGTTTTATGCAGTCCTTTAAAAATGTGAAATCCATGGGGAGGAGAAAACATTCAAAACGAGGGTGATAAAGCTTACTAGCTTGAATGTGTTTTCTGGGCTTTGTCTTTTTTTTCCACTCCCCTCTTATAGGCTACTTTGTCTTACAAATCTTACCTGAGCTTACGGCTATTTGACGTCTAGAAGATGTACTGCATCGTACTTTTTGTATTGCAATTAGCTTTGATTTATTTTGTGGAGGTGCTGGCTTTAAAATGTGTCTGTGGACTTTCTGAAGCGAGTGCTCTCTGTAAGCTGTCAGCTCGTGAGTTTTTTCTTCTTGCTTTACCTTGCCAAGATGACTAATATTTTGCAATGTTAGTTTGACAGAGAGAACATAAAAATTCCAGGAATGCTGATAATTGACACTCCAGGACATGAGTCTTTCAGGTAATGTTCATTCTCACAGTCTCGTATTTCCCAGAAGATGCCTGAAGCATCGGCTGTATTTTTAACAAAGCACTAAGTCTTTGCCTAGTCTGTTGTGCTTCTTCTTCCTTTATAAAAACTGAAGTAGAGGTTTGCTTACTTTGTAGCTGCTTTTTGTATCTGGTTAATATCTGGCATTTGATACCTGGTTAATATCCTGTCTGTGTGTCAGCTGAGACATGAGTATCTGTAAAAGCATGTAAATAATTTTTGTTAATATAATTATTGTAAGAGGGAAGATAGAGGCAGGAAGAAAGGTAGCTGAAGAAGAACAGGTAACCTAGGTATGCTGGCATGAAAAATTCAAGCTCCTCTCCTAGTCTCCAGATCTATGTCCAGCTGATATAACTGAGTTCAGGACACAGTGAGACAGCAGTTGCACAAGTAAACTGATTCCTAGCAGAGTTCTTGTACAGTTCAGGGGTACAGGTGGCATACAGGCAAGATGCTAGATCAACTTTGAAGTTAAAAACACGCTGTGCACAACTGTTCTCATTGAGGTAATGTTCAGATGAAATCCCCAGACAGGAGGATTAAGACTTTGTTGTGTTGTTCTTAAATGTTAGCCTCTATAAGGATTGACATGCCAGGCCTTAGGGCACTTGATAATATTCTGACCTGTTCCTTGGCATCTTGTCACTTATAGCCTGTCTTCTAGCCAAGTTTTATTCAACGTAACATTTAACATTTAATCAACCATGGCTGCAGAGATGGGATTCATCTGATCAGCTGTGTGTCTTCCCCTCACTACAAGAAAGGCATTGGGGCCCTGGAACATGTTCAGAGAAAGGCAATGAAACTAGTGTGGGGTCTGGAGCACAAGTCTTACGAGGGACTCTCAGGGAGATGGGATTGTTTAATCTGGAGAAGAGGAGGCTCAGGGAAGAACTCATTACACTCTACAACTTCCTGAAGGGAGGTTGTGCTGAGGAGGGGTTTGGCCTCTTCTCCCAGGCAACAAACAGGACCTGAGGAAATGGCTGCAAGTTGTACCAGAGGAGGTTTAGATTAGATATAAAAAAGCACTTTTGTTCTCAGAGAGTGGTCAGGCACTGGAATGGCTGCCCAGGGAGGTGGTGGAGTCGCCATCCCTGGCAGTGCTCAGGAGGCGTCTGGATGAGGAGCTACAAGATACGGTTTAGTAGCTGTGGTAGCAATGGTAATGGGAGGATGGTTGGACTGGATGATCTTGTAGGTCCTTTCCATCCTTGTGATTCTATGAACACTTCAGGTGTCTGATACTGGTGTTTGTCATAATGCTGATTCATCTGTCTCATTCATATTTCCCTCCTATATTTCACTGTAACCCTCTCAATTCCCACTCAAAACAGTTCAGTGAGTTGTGACTTGTAAGAAGTCTATAATAATAACAGCAGGAAAGGGGAGAATTGTAGTTTCTTCTTACTTTTGCTTACATGTATTCAAATGTATACTGTTAAACGGACTTCACAGTCAACAGTATTATTTCAGTGTTTCATGGATACATAATAAAGAACAATTTCTGATGGGGGAAAGATGAGTGTTGGATCAGCTTTAACTTTTTATTCACTAGTGTAAGTTTGACACTGCATTTGGTTTTGTTTTTTCCTTCAAGTTCCGTTGCTACATGATGTTTTTTCTCTTTTAATGCCACAGCAATTTAAGAAATAGAGGAAGCTCACTTTGTGACATTGCCATTCTCGTAGTTGACATTATGCATGGTTTGGAGCCACAGACAATTGAATCCATAAACCTGTTGAAATCTAAGAAATGCCCTTTTATTGTAGCTCTCAACAAGGTAAGAAAGCTTTTCACTACAATGGTATGTCTTTATATTATAAGAAGGTATTTGAATCTGGCAGTTTTCTGTTGTCTTCCACGATCTTGAATTGTTTGTGCGAAGACTGAAGCAGTGGTTCTTAGCTCTTTTCTGTTGCATTTCTGAAATCCTTGATGGTCAAACTGCTTTTCAGGTGCTTTGCAGAACAACATGGCGGTTTGTCTCACAGTTCTTACTGATAAACACACGTAACTTCAGTATACTTTTGGGAGGGAACTGTATATTATTATTAAAGGTTGCTGGAACTAAGGAAGCTTTGTCTCCTTACTTAAAATAGCTGTGATCTGATCTTTTTAAAAAGCTTGGATGGAGGGGTGATAAGGGCAGAGATTAAATAACAAAAAGATCTTATGGTTTGCGTTATAGTCCTGTCACTTAAGTCATAAGATCCAGTTCTGAGATGTGAAGCCGATGTTAAAGTTCTTTGGAGCTAAGACCAGTTCACTTTCTGGGAAGTCTTTCTGAAACATGTGGTTGTATGACTTGGGCTGCCCCAGCCATCTCTGTAGCAGTGTGGGAGAGGGTTCAGATTCACCACTAAGCTTTGAAAAGCCTTTTTAAAATGAACGCAGATACTTTTCAAAGGGAGTAAAAAACAGCCTCAAGTTTTTGTGTATGTAAAGCTGAACAAGAGTCTTTTTCATCCGAGTGTTTTATCTTAGACCTGATGTGAGTGATGTATATAAACTTTTTCCAGATGAGCATGGACTATTACAGTTGAAATGATGAATACATGACGTAGCATTGCTCTCCTGAAATTCTCTCTGACATTAGGTAGATACATAGGGAAATCATGCCTTTGAAGCAAGTGGATTTGACCGCTAGACATCCAGTGGTGCTAGTTGATGAAGTATTTATCTCAAATCATGTGTTGTAAGCATGAAGTTGTCCTTCATGTTGCATAAAATGATGTATTACTGCGTTTTCAAGATTGATAGGTTATACGACTGGAAAAAAAGTCCTGATACAGATGTAGCTGTGACTCTAAAGAAGCAGAAAAAGAACACAAAAGATGAGTTTGAAGAACGTGCAAAAGCTATTATAGTGGAATTTGCAAAACAGGTAGGTTGGAATATGCAAGTCTCTTCTGTTAATAGAAGTGGTAATAAGGATGGTGTTGTGAGTGTGGTGGTTTTGATCTCTTCTGACATGTTGGTGTTTACTGCCCGTAAACCAAACTTTGCTGTCAAATAGCAGCTCTTTGAACTACTCCATCTTTAGAATGCTAGTCTGGAGAAAAGTAACAGCTAATTGCTGTGCATGGTCAGCGGAGACATGATTTGCTCTTCAAGTTCTTTGTCCCTATTCTTACACTCTTTGGGAATCACATGAGAGAATCCCATCTGTCCCTTGGACCCTGGCGGGGTGTGAGTCATGTAGACTCTGGGAACAGCTGCTGGCGGCATACAAAAGAATGTAGAAACTTCATGTGGTAATAGGCTTCGCAGAGTTATCCCATGCTGCATCCAAGTGTAGGTTGAAGCTACATGTTCTGTAATGAGCTGCCAGTAACTGTGTTGGTTTCATTTTAAATTAAATTTGAGAGTCACCGTAGTGGTTGGCTGGAATCGTACGTTACTGTTAACTGTGTGTATATGGGGTGTGTGTGTGTGTGTATGTATCTGTTTTTCCCTAAGTAACTATTAATCCTGATTGCAGGGTTTGAATGCTGCCTTGTTTTATGAGAATAAGGATCCCCGCACTTTTGTTTCTCTTGTACCTACCTCTGCTCACACAGGGGATGGCATGGGAAGTCTGATAGCTCTTCTCGTTGAGCTAACGCAAACTATGCTGACCAAGAGATTGGCTGAATGTCAAGAACTGAGAGCTCAAGTCATGGAGGTAATTCAGCGGCTATTCTTTGAAACTCACCCCTTGCTTCCTTCTACTTTGCTTACAATTAAAAAAAAGGAATAGATGTTTAAGCAGTGAGTAACTTTGTCTCTCCTTCATTCAGGTTAAAGCACTGCCAGGCATGGGCACTACCATAGATGTTATTTTAATTAATGGACGTCTGAGAGAGGGAGACACCATTATTGTTCCTGGTGTAGAAGGTCCCATAGTGACTCAGATTAGAGGTCTTCTGCTACCTCCTCCTATGAAGGAGCTTCGAGTTAAGGTATGGAAACTGGTTGGTGTACTGACATTAAAGGAGCATTTAGAACCAGAATAAAATCATGTTTTGATACAACTGAGAACGTAGTAGAATTGGGTCGCACTGTCTAAGGATGACTTGAAAGGGAAGGCAGTACAATATGTAGTGTTGTAGTTACATGTATGTGCCTTCGCAATAGCGGGGTCTGTTGTAACAGTGGGAAAATAAGGAGCTCCTTTGTGGTGCAGATGGAGATGTTTGAATCTGTTGAAGTGCACGCACACTGCTAGGTGTGAAAAGGAAGCATTCATCTTCCATAGAAATTGAAGTGTACTAATGAATTGACTTTGAAGTTCAAATACAATTAAAGTATTATTCTATAAAAGCAAGCACGTGCAATTAAATTACAAAAACAGCTGAGTAAGTGAACCGCTAAGAGTAGTTGGTGAGGAGTGACAGGACCTCTGCAGAATCTATACTGTCTTGGCAGGTTTGAGTTGTTGGAGGTTCTGCTGCCCTGGTTTTAATAGACTGCCAGATGTTCTCATCTAACACAGCTGTGGGGTGGGACAGTTGCTTTGGATGACCTTAAGTCTGATGTCCTGCTTCGGACTCTGCTTTACAGTCATAACCTGATAATTGCTTGAGAGTGGGGAAAAAAAGCATACCAACACTTCTGCTTAGGTTAGTTAAATCGTCCCTGTTAGAAACCTGAATACATTCTGCTTACTGTAGGATCTATGAAAGCATTTCTGGCCATTGCTTCCCTTTATTCAAAGCAGAAGATAAACCAGTGTGTGAAACTTATGAGACTTATGTCTTGTGTGAGGCCAAATAGCAGTGTTAACAGATTACAGGTTTCCCAGGTCAACAAGATTGTCAGATGGATTTTGGTGATTTGATGGCAGATGTGTTTTTGGTGAGCAACTTCCTATCACTGCTTGCCATTTCCTCATGTGTCCAAGTTGTTGGTCCTCTTCTCTGCCTTGGACAGTTCCCCTGCTGCTGCTGCCTGCCTTGCCTCCCTTTCCTGAATCCCAAGGATAGTAATAAAGAAATCTAATGGGGGAGGAGTATTCAGATAAACAGGATGTCAGGACTGTGAAGCAGAGAAAATAACTGATAGATGGGAAGAGCTGGGCTTCACTGTCATCCCGTGTGCTGCGCTTGTTGGCGATGAATTCTTCAGCATCTCTTGACTACTACTTTGTATTGCCATGTAGCATCTATGTGAACTCTTTCCTATGGTCCTTTTCAGAACCAATATGAAAAGCACAAGGAGGTTGTTGCTGCTCAAGGTGTGAAGATTCTTGGGAAAGATTTGGAAAAAACATTGGCTGGTTTGCCATTGCTTGTAGCTCATAAAGAGGATGAAGTCCCAGTCCTCAAGGTGAGACGGCTGATGTTGAAGTAAAGCACTTAAACTGGGGGTGGTTGAGTTCTCTGGTGATGAAGCTCATACAAAGACTGAGAGCTCAACGTGCAAATAACTTTGTTATACTTATTTTGTTTAAAAAGGCGACCCACTGTGCTGATAGTTTTATTTAACCATAGTTCTCCTTCAGCCTACTGTCTGCTTACCTTTGCCTCTTAAGGAAGGTAAACCTTTCAGGTCCTCCAGTTGCAGGCTTTTTCTGGGTAAATCAGGGTACGTATGTAAAATCTACTTGTAGTAGATGTGTGAGAGCTTAAAGTAAAAGGTAACAACTATTAATCTGTTAGAGGAAAAGAATATTCAGGCTTGAGAGGCACAGGCTCTTGAAAAGAGGACCGTAACTTCTCTGAGAGCAGCAAGGTGGCCCTTCTGCTCTGGTATCCCCCATGGTGTACCTAGACTTCGCTGCTCATGCGGCATTCAGAATGCTTTTCAGCCAGTGGCTTTAGGGATCTTTGTTAATCTTCAGTTGAGCAGCTGAAGACACTGGCACGTGTGTGTTCATTCATCTCGCTGGTAGAAGCTCGCTGTGCTCACTGGAACAATATAGCCTGCAGTGAAGTGTTACTGACTCTCAAGATGGGTATCTTTGTGTTATGTGGTCACCTTCTTTCAAAGTCCTCCAATACAATTTGGTACAGGCTCTTCTCGCCAAGCCAGTGTGTCACTGGGCTGTGTGTGCCCTGTACTGTGAGGCTCTTTGGTACCTGTCCTTATGGCTGTCGTGAACAGGAAGACTGTGTACCAAGAACAGCGATAGAACTAAACCTTGCTTTTCTTTCTGAAGGATGAACTGATACATGAACTGAAGCAAACACTGAATGCAATCAAGTTAGAAGAGAAAGGTGTTTATGTCCAGGCTTCTACTTTAGGGTCTTTGGAAGCATTACTTGAATTTCTTAAAACGTCAGAAGTGCCAGTAAGTGCTCTCTGTGCTGTATCTGATGTTGTTTCCGTTGCTGTGTTGTGTTTGATAACTGTTTCTTTTCAACTCAGAAAGGTCAGTGACTGATTTGTGTTCCTTTCCTCTTCACCAGTATGCAGGAATTAATATAGGTCCTGTCCATAAAAAAGACGTTATGAAGGCATCCGTTATGTTGGAGCACGACCCCCAGTAAGTTAAGCTCTTTGCATTTACCAATGCAGTAAAGCATAGCGGTGCTTTGGGAAGCCCCCCTTCTCAGCTGCAGTTCTGTGATCTGTCTTTGTGTTGCAGGTTTGCAGTCATCCTGGCGTTTGATGTGAGGATCGAACGCGATGCGCAGGAAATGGCTGACAGTTTAGGAGTGCGAATTTTTAGTGCGGAAATAATTTATCACTTGTTTGATGCCTTCACAAAATATAGACAAGACTACAAAAAACAGAAACAAGAAGAATTCAAGTAAGTAAAAGCAGTCCTGTCCTGCATGCTTCATAAGGAACACGGACTCTTAATCCTTTTATTACTAAATGATATTGCGTTTAGCTTGTGGATTGCAAGATATCGCTTAGAAGTAGCGAAGGAAGAGGAAGCAGATGGGACAGTTGGGTTTAGTGGAATGGGAGTTGCGAAGTGGTTACAAGACTTAGCTTGTACAATATGGAGTGTTGTTAGTAAGGTTTCGCTCATGTGCTTGGTTGTCCTTCCTGTTTTGTGACAGATGGGAGCTGCAAGCAGAAGGATTTGGATTCTGTTGTTTCGTGTTTATGTAATTCCAGTGAACAGGGTTTAGTTCTGACTGCAATAGCATGAATATGCCATCATTTAAGGGTTTATGAGGATCCAAAACTTAATTTTTGGAATCTGGTCCTCAGTAAAGACAATAAACCGGTAGATTTTTAATCCAAATGACCGTGGAGCTCAGCATTTTAAAGTCACTTGTTGACAAACAAAAGCTTTGCATGTCTTCAGTTGCTGACGGATTGTGGCAACTCTTCCCATGCTCCTCTGAGATTGTAATTGTACTGCAATTACTGTTCCTTTGGTCACAGTCTTAGCTGATGCCTGAGCCGGTCACAACAAAGTCCATGGCATCCCTGCCTGGTCATTGTCACCTGTACCTCTTGCAGATGGAATAGAGTAGGATCAGCAGAAAATTTTCCTGCCTGATGTATTGCCCAAGTGACGCTGCTAGAATAAACACCCAGGCTGTGTGATAGAGGGCAGAACCGCGTGCTCTGGTCGCTGTTGCATCATCTGTTTCAAAATGCCTTTTCTTTGTTGTCTTCCAGGCATATAGCAGTATTTCCTTGCAAGATGAAAATACTCCCGCAGTTTATTTTCAACTCCCGTGACCCAATAGTGATGGGTGTGGTGGTGGAGGCGGGCCAGGTGAAGCAGGGGACTCCCATGTGCGTACCCAGCAAAAACGTGAGTAAGAGCCTCTTCCTGAGGATGCTCGATCGAGCTGGTAGCTGCTGGGATGATGCACCAGGAAACATTCGCATGCACTTCCTCCTTGGCTGAGGAGATGAGATGCAGTTTTAGATCAGGTATTGCAATGATGAGCCCTTTTCTACGTGTGCTCACAGTGTGCGTTGCTTTGCAAGTTCTGAGGTAATGGCTCTGAGAGCTTCGTGTGAGCAACTAGCAGGAACTGAGAGAGCACCCCTGCGTGGGTTTTGCTGGTCTGTCTTACAGTTTCTCCCTTGCGTTGCAGTTTGTTGACATTGGAATAGTTACAAGTATTGAAATAAACCACAAACCAGTGGAGGTGGCGAAAAAAGGCCAAGAAGTGTGTGTTAAAATAGAACCTATTCCTGGTGAATCACCGAAAATGTACGGACGGCATTTTGAAGCAACAGACATCCTCGTCAGTAAGGTAACAGCCAGCTGTGTCTTTGGTGTATGACAAAGGGGTAACCAAGTGAAACAGTCGCATGAAGCCTGAAAAACTGATACCAGTGACCCTCACTGGGGACTGAGAGCCACTTGAAATTCCTTGTGTATGGCTTTGTGCAACAGCGTTTCTCCATAGCCTTATTTTGACTTCTATGCAGTAGTGCTGCTCAGGACAGCCAAAGGAATGAGGTACTTGTAGATAAAAGCACTTGGGAGCTCAGTGCACCAGCAGGGGAAACTAGTAAGTGAGCTATTTGCGTACCTTTGTAGTTGGTGCTCATGGCTCAACCTGTCCTGTTCCGTAGATGGGCGCCTTTCCTATAGGTTACCTATAGGTTACCTTATAGGTTCAAGGAATGACTGGATGTTGTGTTGAGGGACATGGTTTAGTGGGAGCTATTGGTAAGGGGTGAATGGTTGGACTGGATGATCTTTTAGGTCTTCTCCAACCTTGGTGATTCAATGATTCTAATTCTGCTGTGTTCCCAGTGTGTGAAAAGCCGCCTTCGTCAACATGCACATCTGTTTCTGATGGGCTTGTCTTGTGTTACAGATCAGCCGTCAGTCCATCGACGCTCTGAAGGACTGGTTCAGGGACGAAATGCAGAAGTCTGACTGGCAGCTCATAGTGGAGCTGAAGAAAGTGTTTGAAATCATCTAGGTCACTTTTTACAGCGATGGGAAGCAGGAACAGACTTGCTATTCCTGTTCTAAAAGTTACCAACAAAGTCATATACTGAAGACAGTGTTGGATATATACGTTTGGGAGGAAAATATGTGGATAAAATGTTTTCCATGAGAAACCAAGAAATTTACACTGGTTTGACAGTGCTCAATTTACATGTTCCCACGGTTCCAATGTGCCTGTTCACCTTTCCCACCGCCCTTCCCGATACTGGCTGCTGTTTTAAAGTTTGCCCTTTCTTCTCTTACACCTTCCTTCCCCCCTTTCTCCCCCTCCCCCTCTCTCCAAAATAAAGTAAAATAAATTGAATTTTTATTACAGAACTAAAGCTCTTTCACTTTTATACTGATGAGATCAGTACTGCAGTATTTGATCAACTAAGCTTCTGCAGACTTTGTGATTCTTGGGACATTTTTGATGTAAGAAGTACTTCTTTATTTATGCATACCTCTTTCCTTCACTCTCTTTTTCCAGCATTCTTCTGCTTTGTGCCTATAGACATTTTTTGTTTTTCTAAATAGACAACTAGGCAATTGGGTCTTTCTGTATTTGCTTTGTGTGAAATGATGTAAAGCATAGTTGGCCGCCTTCTACTGCTTGTACAGTTCATGACAGTCAACCTGTAATCATTATAACGCAGAGCTGCAATAAAGGAGATGGACAATACGGCTGCTTGTTTGATGCTGCTTCAATAAACAAAACGTCCCTCACGAGTTGCAGGTCAGAACAACGGGAGGGCTGTGGCACCTCTGCAGCTGTGGCACCTCTGCAGCTGCTGCAGAGTGATGATGGTCTGCATGTAAGTGCTGGCTCTGAGAGCTGCCACAGACCTATGGGCATGTGTCAACAGTAGGACTGGTCCGGTTCAAAAGGTGTTTTGTTTCTGTGATGACCAGGAATCAGTGCCATCCCACCATCTCCATTCGCTCCCACTGGCTTCCCCCCAACTACCTTTCCTCTGTTAATGAACAGCTTGGGGTGAGAGCTGGGAAACAAATGGAATCTGAAGTGAAACCCACAATGATGTGAGGTTTTTAACATTTAAAGTCTAAGAACTGAACTTGCAGTGAGCAGTTTGATCACATTTCTTCTGCCACTTACATCTCTTCAGTTAGAAAAGAACCTGAATTTTATACATGCTCCATTACAAAGCAAAGCTTAATACCTCGCTACCTTTGAGAATTGAGTTCAATAGAACTTACCAGCCCTTTTTTGTTTTGGTTTGATAGACTTTATCTTGCCCTGGAAAAGGACTTTTTCATCTTATTGGAGTGAGGGTAGAGATTCACATCACTGCGTAAGGCTGTGGCTTAAATTAGGAGTTCTGGTGTCTCAGAGAGGAGACTGCAATTAACTGTTGTAATTTTCTTTTGCAAACTATGCAATCATGGAGCTGCACTAATAAAAGATGTTCAGATCGTGGATGTCAACTAACGTGGTCTTGATGTGTTCTTGTTTCCTCGCAGGATGATGCTGTTTTTGCAGGATGCTGTTACAAAACATGCCAGATACCTTCGTTAAATGGTGGATAGGGGAGCGGAAAACTTGAGTGAAAGATGTAGGGCTTTGAAGCACGGCTCAGTAAGGGAGAGTGAAAGTATCAGGTAAAAGTAATCCTCTCTGCTTGAAGATGTGTATCTTGAGCAGCACTCAAAGGATCAGAGCTGCTTACCTGATACAGCATTAGCTAAATACTTGCTTGAACTGCAGCGCATGAATTCTTCTACCTGACAGCAGAATAGAGGAGTGGAATAGAAATGCCTCTGACACTTCATGGCCCAGTTGGGTTTTGAGTACTCCCACTGCTCAGGACTCCTGAAGGCCTCTGGACCATCTTCTCCAGGGTTTACAGTGTTAGCTGCAGGTGTGGAAGGGGGATGTTAAAAGGAATTCTTTGTACTTGTTTAGTCAACTGATAGCAGAGAAGGTCTGTCCATTTTCCTCCCTTCTCTCTTGGTGTCTGTACACGTGGATGAGATTCCGCACCCTTATCAGAGCTGAACGGCCCCAGTGCTCTAAGCTCTCCCTTGTGTGAGAGATGCTCTGTTCCCTTCAGCACCTGGACTAGGTTCAGTACATCCATGTGTGCTGCACAGAGCCCAGAGCTGTCCCACTCCCTGCTGCTGCCTCTTCCTTGTGTGGCCCAGGAAGCTGTGGACCGCTGTGAAAGAGCCCTGCTGGCTCATGTCTAGCTTGGGCAATGGAATTCCATGCCTCTTTCAATTCTACAGCCACATTTACATGGGTAATTTTGACCCACCCACGCCCACGTTTTATCATAGAAAGATTTTCTCGCCATTTGGGTTTTCTTTTCAGGCAGCTGAACCGCCTTCTTTCAAGATACTGAGCTAAATGTTAATACATGAGGTTGAAATGCCAAACGTGTCCATAACACCAACAGTCGAGGTGTAAGCATTCAAATCCCTTATCTTGGGCAAATTGGTGGGGTTATTCCATAGAATATCCCAAGTTGGAAGGGACCCATAAAGACCATCAAGTCCAACTCCTGGCTTCACACAGGACCACCCAAAAAAGTCAGACCATGTGGCAGAGCAATCCCAGCACTCCTTGAACTCTGTCAGCTTGGGGCACTGAGTACAGCCCTGGGCTGCCTGTTCCAGAGCCTGACCACGCTTTGGTCAGAACCTTTTCCTGATAGCAGGTACAGATCCCTTCTTGACAGACTTCCGCTACTCACAGAGTCTGTGTTGGTGCACAGAGAAAATGCATTTTATATGGTGGGATGTGAAGAGTGAATGTGGCTCCACTCCAAGCACGAGCAATTTGGAGGACCAATACAGACTTATTGCTCCACTCTGGCTTACTCTCCGGCCTACAGGGCTTGTTTTGAATAAGGGTCTCCATTTGTTCTCCTTCACGAACATACAGCTCCAGGGACAACTCTACATGTGAGCATACAGAGCTCAGAGAGCACATGGACCTCAGCTACCACCTGTGCTGGGAAAGCCTGGGCAATACTGGCTTCTTTTACTGAAGGATGAAGCAGAAATGAGACGGTTTTCTTCCCTTGGTCTGAAATCTGCAATAACATCAGTGGGGCCAGAAATAAAGGGTGCAGAAGCTGGACATACATACAGCAGCCTCCTGCGTACGCTGAGACAGCATCGGTGTGTCGGACTTGGTGCAATGAACTGAAGCTGCAGCATTAATAGAAGGGGTTAGCGATATTCAGACTGAAGCATGACAAAATAGAATCAGTACAAAAATATACATACAGTTCTTTATTAAACAACTGTAAACACTTCACTGTAAAAATCCATAAAACTTTATAAACAAACATTTTGTAAATAGATTCTATACTACAATAAAAGAATTTTAACACAATTATTTACATGCAATACTGACAAATTTGGCACTTTCTGAAAAGAAATGTACAAAACACTTTGTTGTTTAAAAAGAAATCTGAAATTATAAAAACTCAGGGCATTACTATCATGCACTTTGCAAATACCTCACAAGCACTTATGGCACAGCTAGCAGAGAGCTCCAGGCTCTCACGTTCCTCACTACAAGTTCAGATAACTTTTAATGTGCTTCCGTAAGTTTGCTGTAAAACTACCTGAACGTTGTCAAGAATGAAGTCGAATGCCATATTCCAAACTGATTCCACTGATGACTGCATCAACCTGAAGGGAAGATAGGAAAAAAAAAACACATAAAAAGGGTGAAAATGACCGTTACAGGAGCAGCTTTTCTTACTTCTGGTCTTCAAACTGAAAAACCATTACCACAAAAATGATGAAGGAGGGACCTTCCAAGGACTTCACACAAAAGAACCCAAGTTGCAGCATCCCCATCTTTCCCCAACTAAGATGCAGGCACTACACCTCTCTCTCAACAAATGCCAGTGATTCTTATGGTGTTTCAATGCTAAGTCTGGGGGACTCTGTACTGTGTGTGCAGCTACAGGTGGCACCACATCACAAACACAGCTAAGTGTGAGCAAGCTCTATCGTTCAGCTGCTACTAAAGGCAAAGTAAAAAACACCCAAGGAAGAGAGAGCCGCTGTGCTCTCTCTCCCATTCTCAGTCACCTCCTGGATGGCTGCTGCAGGAGAGCAGAGGGCTCCTACATGTACAGCTGCGGAGGCTCTAATGTCAGTGCCACACAGACAGCTGCGTATCTTTCACTTCCACGTCCCCTGTCCTGTGCTTGCTGAGACACTGCCATCAGAGCACATCTCACACACGGGGAACAGCAGTGACACCTGATGCTTTCTGCTAAGTCTCATAAACAATTAACAGTATCCAACAAAAAAGTTCACTGCAGGTTTCTTGTTTTCTGAGGCCTAAAGACATCCCATAGTATAAAAGTTGTAGTCTTTTGGGCATGACTGGATCTGTGAAATAAATGCTTTCGTGATCTATGAAACAGAAAGCTGAGCTACACGGTGAAGTGCCAGTTAGTAAGCAGGCCACAAATGGAAACTGGGCTTTGTGATTCACTGGAGGAGTAACAGCACAGCAAGAAAGGAACAGGAATGGATTTAATGGGGTTGGAGTGGTGAGACAGGATTCAGACACAGAACTGAAATCGCCTGAGAGTTAAGGTAGGGTGATAAGGGAATGAAAACTGGGTGAAGGGACAGTGACAAAAAACTCGCTGTAGCAAATATCTTTTAAATGCTACTATTATTTTCTCACAGATTATCTGTTTTATCAGCCTGACTCCCTCCCTCTCCCCACTTTATTAATGCTTAATAAAATTGAAGCTCGAAATATCTACACTCATCAATTAAATGTCCCATAGGCTTGTGGCCTCCCAACTATCTAATGCGAAAGTGCTAAGGATTTAAATATCACAAATATTAGCAACTAAGCTACCTTTTCATGTACTTAACAACCAGATCCAATTTTTCCAAGTCTTTTTCTTCTATTAGATCAGTACAATACTTCACAACCTGCAGAATGTCTTCTTCCATGGGATCTGTAAGAGAAACAACCAAAAGAATGGAGACAAGTACGCTGTCAGTATAACCAGAGAGTAATTAGAACACACTAGAAGAAAACAAGGCAGTGTTAGCACTTCAGGTGCCAATCTGACAAGTGCTGTATTTATATATATATACATATATACATATATACACACACACACACACACACACACACACATACATACACACACACATATATATATACATATATGTATATATTCTGTAGATAAATGGACTTCAGTGCCCTAAAGCATCACACTCTTTTTTATCCTCTGGTCCTATAAGGGCAAACGTTAATCAAAGGGCAGGAGAAAAGAAACAGGGACTTAAGATTGGAATGGTTCTTTCAGATCTCTTGAGGAAAATGGCAGTGTCCAGGATCTGAAGGCTCCTGCAGGTCAGGTGTCCCAGGATCTGAAGGCATTGCTAATTGTGTGACACGATGATGCAAGTAACATCATCACTAGCATGGAATCCCCTTACCTGAAATAGTTGTTATCCATTCCTTCAGCAGCGTTTTTACATCGTTGAATTCAACAGCTCCAGCCAGGTTGGGTGCCTGTGGCCTGAAGGACCCACACTGTTCAGTCTGCAGAGCCGATGGGTCTGAAGCATCTGAAGTTGATGGAACTGCTTCCAGCTGTTTGAAACACAAGTTGGTAATGCTCAGTCTGACAAGCACGGCAACACCAAAGACACACACGCATTGTAATGATCTAGTAAAGAATCCAGGAGAGAAAACAAGCTGTATTTGTGAGCGTGGACCAAACCTAAAGCAATGGACACGACTTTACTGAAAGCTGTCGTTAGGGCTCCAATTACCTGAGCAGCTGCTCCTTCCTGTTTCAAGAACCCATCTATTAGCTTCTGTGGGCTTCCAGATGCAGCTGGCATGTTTTTCGCAGGGCTACCCAGGAGTTTGTTTTTCAAAGGACTCTGAAGCTTTTTTACAGGACTGACTGGATTTTTTTTCCTGTTTTTTTTCTTAGTTTTCGTTGTTGCATGCTTCAGTTGGAGGCAAGGATTTTTTGATACTGAAAAACACAGGAATAGTCAACGACGGATGCATTTAAAATCTAACGCTTTGCCACTGAAAGGGACTCAATGTTCTGTAAAAGCTATGAATCAATTAGGTAAATCTAACCTAAACAAAGCGACCTGACGTGCACCTGTCATTCACATTCTAAGTATCTGAAAAGCACTTGCCTAGACATTTGTATACTCAGGATACTCAACCATCCATAAGCCTTTTAATATCAAGCATTTCAGTGCTTGAATATGTGCGACTACTAAATATGAAGCCTACTGGACATGGTGGCTCACCCTACAGCCCACTCCAAGCCAGATACCTGCTAAGACTTCTCTCCTGTGAACCAGCAGCAAAGAGCACCCCAAAGTGCTCTTATGTGCAGTGCCCCACTACCTGTGACATCAAGGTATCGATGTCATAACGCAGCATTTAACTGACAACGACTTGGTGGCATTTCCAATCCATTTTATAATGAGCAAAATCACAGGGGATTCATCTTCTGTCTTTCTACTGATTACATAAAGGAGACCCAGGTGACCAGCTCAGAATAAAATAACCTCTCAGGCACGGTGACGTGTATCAATTATTACCCTGAAACACGTACCACTGTTATATAAGCCCAGAGGATGCTCGTCCAAATGTACTCGTTCAGCTACCTAAGTACTGAAGATGCAGTGCTTAAATCAAGAGACATACCAAGTTAACATTCCATTCTGCAAACATATGGACATGGGTGGGTTTGGTGCCACAGTCCCAATGAATTGAATTAATTACCCATTTAAGTAAAGCCAGGCATCTGTTTGCAAAATGAAGCCACAGCTGGTTGCAACTCACTATCAAAAATACAGAAATTTGATTTAACACAGTATCTTCCCAGAAGCTTTATTTACATTTACTTTGCATCGAGTGTTGCATAAATCTTTTCAATATTAAGCGACTCTTATGCAAAAGCACTGTACAACTACATCTACTTACCAAAAGCGTTAGCAGGTTGCTGCTCTGGTTGCTTTTGCCTTTGATCATATGCATCTTTCAGCTCTGCTTGCAACTCAGCAGGCAGTGCAGCAAAAACCTCAGGGTCCACCTGAACAGTGACAGAAGGAAGATTCATTTGATTATTTTGCCAGTCATCAGCAATGTCTGCTTTCCTCTACACTACCCACATGAGAAAGGTATTTACATTTTATGCCAAGCAAAAACAGATGAGATACACTGTAAAACCGAAACACTGTAAAAATACATTGCATGATTTCTTCCTGTACTTTAGCTTGTAAAAATCACAATACTTTCCTTTTAACGTTACATTTATTATCTTATAAAGCTACTGTTTACGGATGTGTAACACACCAACCGTCAGAAATGATCACAGGTGCTAATAACTCCTTTCCCCAACGTGTTCCACCTTCATTCACCCGCTATTAACAGCGCAGCTAAGCCTAACTCAGAGAACAATGCCTTCAAACTGACAAACCTCTGCACAACCCAACATTTGTTCCTCTCTTTGTTTTCATACTGCTACACAAAGCTCAGCTAAAACATCCTTGGGAGCAGTCACACTTCTTTAAGTGCAGCAAAAAAACTGCTCAGAGATATGATTTAGCAGAGGGTTGTTAAGAGTTAGGGTACTATGGTTAGGCTGTGGTCGGACTTGATGATCTTTGAGGTCTTTTCCAACCTGGGTAATCCTATGATTCTATGAAAAGTCCAACTACTTTATATCTTGAACCAACACAAAAGGTTTTCAAAAGTCCATCCCTTCATTTACTGATAAGAACACAGTCCCTTGCCAATTAACTCCTAAGGCCTCAAATCTTTTTAAAATATATATATTTTTACATATTTTATATTTTTATATTTCAGGAATAATACTGTATGTGGAGATGAACACGGTTTTGTTCCATCCCTGCCCTCTGAAAGTACAGCAGTCGCTGCCCTAACAGATCTTTCACACAGCTGTATCGCACTCGCACGCTATGAAAACGTCACTTCTTAATCACTTCAGCAAATGGATACCAGCACTTTTCATGTGCTGCAAAATTCTCCTACATAGAACTGTTACCATGTTATGGCAACGTACGGAGGAGGTGCAGATCTGCCACCAGTTTGCCCCACTACTACAAACATCATTCACTTGTAGACTTCGCCTTCTTGGAAATGGCTGAACATTTGCCTGCCAATGGGAAGTCGTAGATTAATTCCTTGTTTTCACAGAATCATAGAACGGCCTGGGTTGAAATGGATCACAATGATCACGTAGTTTCAACCCCCTGCTATGTGGAGGGTCACCAACTACCAGAGCAGGCTGCCCAGAGCCACATCCAGCCTGGCCTTGAATGCCTCCAGGGATGGGGCATCCACAACCTCCTTGGGCAAACCTGCTTTGCTTTGCTTGTGCGCACAGCTTTTGGTTTACCCAGTAAGCTGTCTTCATGTCAGCCCACAAGTTTTCTCCCTTGAGCAGGCAGGCGGCTGTACGGTACTGACCTGCTCACATGCGATATCCCACAAATTTGTTGTAGACAGCACAGTGTAATTCAATCCTCAAGTCCAAGATGTGTTCATTAACAGGTGAGAGTTTAACTACATAATTTAAGAAAGCCAAGGGATTGGGAAATCACTTCCTATCCTCACAATATCCCCATATAGAAAAGCCAAATTTGCCATTTAGGAATGCAAATTGATCCAGCTGTTTTTGAACCAATTACCTTGAATAAAGGTGAACAAATTTTAGTAGCAGAATGGACTGTACACTTTAAAGATAGTTATTATTATTTTAACTACCATTTCCTGGAAGCAGGTCAGGAATTTCATCTAATTTTCTCTACGTTCTTTGACAGCATCATTATGCCTCAGAAACAGCAACAAATATCTCTTTACAAATCATGACTTGACACCAGTGCATTGAGAACGATGTAGCAATGGCACAGTAAACAGAAAAACAAACCTGAGCAGCATCAACAATAATTTTAATTTATGCATATGGCAAAATACCGTATCTCTGAGTATTTCGATCTGTGATTCTTTTTTCTCTCTTACAACATCATTTTGGACTGAAAGGTGGGATATAACTAGAAGCATCATTACTGCTGCTTCCTCCCCCCTCCAGGCCACTATTCTGAGGAACAACCTCCCACTTCCCTTGTCCCGGACCAGCTATATAAGAGCCCTTTTTCAGCATTAGGGAGAAATGCACAATCTTTACCCAGGCCTGCCTTTCTCAGAGGAATGTGATATAAACAATCGCATCTACAGAAGCTAGAGGGTTGGCTTTACACCATCAGAGCATCCACATAAACACAGTGAGTCTCCCGTGAACAGCTAAGCTGATTTTAGGATGGCTTTAGACTGATGGTGCAGCGTAGCTCAGCCGCAATGCAGAAAAACAATTATTTACACACTAGGTTGCAAAGCAAAGTGTAAACAAGGTTTTGCATTAAGAGGACAAACAGGCATAATGGCGGCTATAAATCTTTAATAAATAAATGCCATCATTATATTTTGTGATGGAGCAAGTTACATTTGAAAGTACAGACTTTTAAAAGATATTAAAGGGCCATCATTCATTTTGAGTCAGTAACAGATTCTAGTAATTCTGTCTCAAGAAAAAGCAGTTAGCTCTTCTTGTAGGTGGAAAGCTGATGCTTATTGATGTCTTGCAAACATCCTACCTGTGAGAAAGCTGGCAAGGCTATTACATTAATTCCCATATTGGCATTTGGTTCCTGGAGCTCTGGTACTTGTAGAAGCACCGTTCCAACTGGCTGTGAGAGAAGTGCGGTGTTACATCCATTTATTGGCTCTCTTTTGCTGTCTCCATAGGTCTCTCCTTGCTGTATGGCGCAGATTTGCTCTACTTGTTCCCGGAGATCGGGTGGCAGAGCTTCTAGCACAGACTTATCTAGCTACAAAAACAACAACAAAAAAAGCTTTTAGGTGTCCCTGATCACAAAGTTAATTTCAGTAAGAGAAAAAAAAAAATGAATGTAGTCCCACTGTCTTTGAGTTTGAGGGGGGAAAAAAGTCTGTGGATGTGCAAACATGTGGGGACTTGGCACTTACGCTCTGCAGCAACAAAACATAAAAAGCATCAAATAGAAACAATCATTTAACAGTAAGTAGGCAGCAAATATGAATGTTCACTTTTCTCTTTTTACAGTATCTAGTGCTCTCATCTCAAATTGTATGCATGCTTTTATCAAAGTCCTCTCTCATTCCAAGTTTGCTCTGTGTAACATCACTATAAAGATCTTCCGGAAATCCCGGGTTTAAAATATCTTGCTGCTTCTTTCCTAGCACACAGCATATAAAAGCAGCAGCATAGAACTGTCACCACTCCTTCCTTGTAATGAATTCCATATTATGATATAGTTACATTTTCCTGAGGAAATGGCAGCAAGCTGTACCAGAGGAGGTTTAGATTAGACATAAGGAAAAACATTTTCTCTCAGAGAGTGGTCAGGCGCTGGAATGGCTGCACAGGGAGGTGGTGGAGTCGCCGTCCCTGGCAGTGTTCAAGATGCGTCTGGATGAGGAGCTCTGAGAGATGGTTTAGTAGCTGCGCTAGCAACGGTAATGGGAGGACGGTTGGATTAGATGACCTTGTAGGTCCCTTCCAACCTTGTGATTCTCTCATTATGAAACAAAAGGGAAGAGGAGCACACTGTGCCCATAAGGCCACTAAAACTTTAAGAACTACACTGTACAGTTAGTGCATATTTCTCCTGTTCTTACGTTTTGCTTCTATAGCAGAATCTGAGCAAGTGGTGGAACTCCCTACTTTTCAGTCAGGCTGCTTTTAAATTATGAGCTGGATTTAGCATTACGTTACAGAAAAATACAAGTTTTCTGCCAGAAGCATACTTGGCTTCTACAAATGTAGAGCTACAAGGGAAAGCCGCTAACAAAACTTCAGCAACTGCTTTTGCAGCTTTAAATCACAGAAATTAAAATCAGAAATTCTTACGGTAAAGTATGTAAGTCTGCTTAGACCTCAGGAGAGAATTCAGTTCAACTTGCTTATAACTGATCTTTAAAGCAGATACCAGTTTGGAAAGATAACGAGGGGACTAGAAATAAGGAGGTTCTTCCTTTGTTAGAAAATCAACCAACCAACAAACCCTAAGGCCCACAGAAATATTTTACTTAAAGACTGTCCTCCTCTCATCTAAAAGCTGATGTTTCTTGTTTCAGTGTCACTTGAAAAAGGTATGAAAAAAAAATAACACTACAAATGACGCTGAAAAAACATGAACTAGTAATAAACTAAACAGACACAACTCTAAGAGCTAACGTTAAGAATAAGGAATTCACAAACCTGCATCTTATCAAAAGCACTCTAACATTAAACACTGATTACAGAATGTGCCTCATTTCTCTCATGGAAACTTTCCTGAAGTTTATTCATGTTCTTCACAACTAGAGTTCAAAAGTTTTGTTGAAATGAGGGAAAAAAAAGCTGCCATGCTGGATCTGAAGAGAGCAAATTTTAAGCTACCATTGCAAGTCAGCAACGCCCCCTGGGAATCCCAGGGTCCATGAGAGCTGGTCACTTTTTAAGAATCACTTGCAGATGAACAAGCAACCCCACTTTGTCACAAGTCAAACAAGCAGGGCAGAAAAATTGGCTCAGCTAAACATGGAACTCTTGGAACTTGAGCATGAAAAGATAATATGTGATCTCTAGAAGCTCCGCTGGTTGTTTAGAGAGCTACAGTTTGCATTTGGAGGAAGAAAATAAGAAATAGTAAAGCCTGAGTTGACACTGGCTGTTGTGGTATAAGATAACAAGAAATGCCCTTTTTAAGTAAGTCAACAGCAAGCTGAGCTCTAAAGAAAACAATGGAATGACATTTAATGCAGATGGTCACCTAACTGTTAAGAACGAGGAGATGGCAGAGACATTCAGGGCCTTTTCTGCTTCTGTTTTTAACATTAACAACAGATCTTTGGCTGCCAACTCCTCAGAGCTGGAGGACCATGAAGCAGCAATGTTAACGTTTGTGGTCACCAAAACCACAAGGGACTATTTGGGTCAGCTCAAATCTTCCCAAATCCTTGGGGCCTGGCAGGATTCACCCCTGAGCGCAGGAGTTAGATGTCATATGGCTGAGCAATCTCAACAATTTACCAAAGCTTGGGAGTCTGTGGAGGCCCCTGATGACTGGAACCTAGACAATATTATTCCAACTGACATGAAGACTATGAGAGAAGACTCAGGGAACTACAAATCTGTTAGTCTAACCCTAATAACCAGAGAAGTTATGGAGAAGATTATCCTGGGTGCTCTCAAAAGGCATTTGAAGAATAAAGCCATTATCAGACAGCTCATATGCTTATCAGGAAGAAGTCCTCTTCTATGATAAGGTCATCTGCTTAGAAGGTGAAAGGAAGGTGGTGGAAATACTCTCCCTGGATTTTAGTAAGGTGTTTGATACTGTCCCTCAAAGCATTCTATTGGGCAAGCTGTTCAGCTAAGAGATGGTACATACCGTGTTAGGTGATGAACTGCTGAACAGTAGAGCTGAAGTTTGTAGAGATAAGGGCTACACCTGGCTGGCAGCCAGTCACTAGCAGCATTCCCCCCAAATGAATCCCTGGGCCAGTCTTGTTCAACATTTCTACCAGTGGTCCAGAGGCAAGATTTCAACACATCCTTACCAAGTTTGCTGATGATACTCAGCTGAGAGGTACTGTTGACTCTGGAGGGATGAGAGGCCTTGCAAAGAGATCTAGATAGACTGGAGTATTGGACAATTATCACCAGCAGGAAAATGCCAGGTGCTGTCTCTGGAGCAGAGCAAGACTGGACACCAGATGGGAGACAAGTGGCTGGAGAGCAGCTCAGCAGGAAGGAACCTGGGAGTACTGGTGACAACAGCTCAGGCCCAAGCCAACAGGGTGCTCTGGGAACCAGGGGGCAAGCTGCATCTCGGGGTGCATTAAAGACAACATGGCTGTCAGGTAAAACAAAGTTGATTCTTCCACTATATTTAGCATTAGCGTGGCCCTCTGTGTGCAGTTTTGTGCTCAACAATATAAGAAGGATGTTATAAGCTACTTGAAAGAACACAGAGGAGGGCACCAAAGCTGGTGACAGGGCTGAAGGCATGCCCTGTGAGGAGAGGCTGAGTGCGCTAGGGTTGTCCAGCTTGGAGAGAAGGAGGCTGAGAGGTGACCTCATTGCTCCCTGCAGTACCCTGAGGAGGAGGGGAAGCAGAGGGAGGTGCAGGGCTCTGCTCCTGACAACTGATGGCAGGATGGGAAGAGCACAAAGCTGCACCAGAGGAGAGTTAGGCTGGGCATTAGGAACAATTTTTTTTACCATAAGAATGGTAACTGTAACAGTAGGCTTCCTAGAGAGGCAGCTGATGACCCATGCCTACATACGAGATGTATTTAGAGAATATAGTCAATAAAATGCTTCAACTTTTAGTTATTCCTGAAGTGGTGAGGCAGTTGGAATTGGTGGTCTTTTATTTCTAGTTCTACATCCACAACAAAGCATGCTCAAGCTGTAAGCCACAGTAATAGAGACAGGCCTTTATAATTGGGCTTTAGGCTCCTTTAAAGAGCTGTGGCTGTGAAAGGTAATGCTTTTTAATTTTTCAGCCTTGGCATCTTTCTTGTTTCTGTTCCATTTCAATCCTTTGGCAAATGACGATGGGAAGCAAAAAAGACAGTAACACTAAGCTTCTATCCTTTGAATAAAAAATAACTTTTATTCTTTGAGTCAGTCTGTAAGACTGCTTTTGAAAAATCAGTTTATTAAGGCAAAATAGTTTTGCATTAATAACCATCTCTTTCTGTGCATTCTATGCTACTGCAGTTTTCTTTATTTAAAAGACTGCAACACAACGTTTTCTTTTTGTTTGTTCTGCCCACATAAGACCAGCAATTCCAAATTATTACAATATATTGCGGATATTCAGTATTACTGGATTTTACCTGGGAAGCCGATGGAACCTCAATACTCAAATTAAGCCTGGATTTTACGCTGATAGGAGAATGCAAGCCATTCAATTTGACAGCAGAATCAGTCTTGCTAACATTAGAATTAAGACCAGCTGTGAGATGGGTACCACGAGATGGAAGAACAGTACAAGTTCTTGAATCAGAAGATATTTCAAGGTCCATAGCAGCAACAAATACTACACAAATGAAAAGAAGACACACATGAAAACAAAACAGATCTAACAGTTAAAAACTCTGAAGTTCCAACATACAGTGGAGCTAATTTTTCTAAGCTCAGCTTTCATTACTCAGTAGTTTACACAACATATGTCATAATAATAAAACTTTCTATTATGTCTCCTCTGTTAGTACCTTTTTAGAAGACTGGAATAATGCTAAAGAAAATTATGCAGTATTTTCATTTGCAGCAGGAAAACATGCTCTCAAAAATTATATATTATACTTGTGTCATATTGAATAAGTATTCAAAAAGATAACTGAAGTTCCAGTTCGTAAGAACTAATCATTACGATACACATGAAGTACAAAACTTACTGACCTTCTTTATGCTCTTCTTCTGAGCAGTTTTTTGCTTTCTGAACATGAAGAAGATCAATAACTGAATGTGATCCACCAGGTAAGCGTCCAGATTGAACTGCTGATTGAGCTGAAGGGGTTTTACTGATGGGGACTAACTGCTGTACCTGAATTCCAACCTAAATCCAAAACATTAATACAGTCATTTAATAAAGTTTTCGATAATAACAATAGGAACAATGATCTATAATTTAGTCATAATAGCATTCTCTCTTCCTTTTCAAACTGGCTGCCTGTTGGGCATGGGAAAGAGAACAAGTAAAAGTATATTAAAAAAGCATGAATAGCCATGTAAAAACATACTATAAAAAACCTGGGATTATCCACTACAATCCAACAACTAATGAATTAGAAAGATAATACCAGCTTAAGTTCTCTGATAAGAGAAAAGTGCTGTCAACAGGACCATGAAACAACGTGTTCTTTATGAAACTTCCTAGATATTTAAAAATGCAACAGCACTGACCAAGGAAAGTGACTGGCATTAAATACAGCTATACGTACAGGAAGGGAATGGTTTTCCTCAGGACAATCTACGCTAAATCCATCACCTTCAAATCTAAAAACGAACACTAGGATATTGTTTCACTTCTAGAAATGGTTCTTACACATTCTTAAAGGATAAAAGTACTTCCATGTCTTGATCAGATGAGGTCCTCTTCATTTTGAAAAAAACACCCTCACTTTTTGTTTACTTTTAAATATCAGATCTACAGAGGTTTAAAAAACGTATCCGACTATGAATACACTGGCATATTGTGAGAATTTATTGTCAATTCTCTGTACTTAAGGAAAAAAAACCACTAAAATTGCATCAGAAAAAGCAGGAAGGAGCTAGTGAACATGTCTTCATCAGGTAATTACATAGCAGGGATATTAACTGAATACTAACTGGTTTGTTAGTTGTATTTAACAGGCTACTAAAACATTATGGGACAAGCTAGTGGGTTCATGTGCCTAAATGAGGGTACTGACAGATAAGGATGTAACTTTAGGACATTCCAGGACAGACTGAAAAAGGGCATACATCCCACTTTATGCATACAGTGTGAAGCTTAAGAGGGCTAAGCTCCAATATAGGCACGGACACTGGGGAGGTCTTAAATCAGTTGAGATGAATGCCACTCAGAGAGCTTGGTTACACCTGCACTTTATTATATCATCCAGGACTGAACAGTCCCCTCCAGAACTGAGAAAAGCTGCCTGGTCAGAGAAGTATGTTGTTTTTCAAAATGAAGAACATGATACCCTCTAAACTAGAAAAATAAGCTAGAAAAAAAGACAAGGAGAAGATGATAAATATTTCATGCACTCCAAGAAGAAAAACCAAACTATGGGGCTGAATTTGCAATGCAACACTGAACCAACAATCTGCTTTACAATCAAGATGATCAATCAATTAAAGTTTGTTCAAGAAAGCCTCTGTGCTCCATTTTAAGAAATAGCCAATGCCAAAATAGTCTCTGAGACTACTGGTTTACACTGCTAGGACAGAACCACTGAGGTAAGCAAGAACATACTAAAATAAGTCATGCTCAAGACAGCCATTGATTTCACCTTCAAACAAAGGCCAAACCACAAGCTGGTAACTTTTCTAGATCTAAAACGTGCAATGTAGAGCAAAAACCTCCAAGCTCTGATTGGAGTTATAAACAGTATCTTTACTAGCTACTTAATGAGTGGATAGATTACTTTAAGGAAGCTTTGTATGATCTACGCTTGCTTTAGCTTGGTTGTTACCTAACATGGAGAAAATTTATGAAAGATGAGGAGGGAGCCGACAAGAATCATAAACTTGGGTTTTCCATTAACTCACCCCTCGCATATCAGATATGTTCAGTTTCATTGTGTGAAACATGTTCAGGGTTTCTTTTCCAATTACTTTTGCACTGTCTGTTGCATGGTCTAGAGTCACAGTCCTAAAAAGAAGTTTAAGAAGTACTGTTAACAAGGAAACTGTTCCACAGATTCTAAAGACAACGGTTCTGTATTTATGACAGAGAGAACCTTAAAGACAGATACATCATGATTTCTTAATTCACAAAGAGCTTACCCAGTATTATTTCAGTTGTCAGTTGTCAATAAAGCAAATGATTCAAAGGAACACTGAAGGAGAAGCAGACGTACAATTGTGCATGTGGATTACAGAAAACGATGATCTGATTACTGCTAAGTAACTTTAAGCAAACTTTGGGCAACAACTCTCACACAAAATTACCTGGTTGTGTTTTCAAAATTGCCATGTAAGAGCTTTGTAGGGCACTACTAGCACTGTGCAATTCTGGATTACCAAATGGCACAGCATGTGAGACAAATGAGAACAGAATTTCAGGGGGCTAATCAAACATATGAGAGGAATGCAGGTTTTTCCTCACAGAGGTAACCTATGCAGTTTTAATTCTGATGGAGCAAGCAACTTTAAAGATGCTAAATGCGCCCTCAAAAGAAAGGCAGGACAGAACCATCTCTTTACTAAGGAGCAAATGCTTTGATACAGAAGTGCGTCTGTCTGAAGAATAAAGGTTTATTTGAAAGGTTCTGAGACAATGCTGCATGAGAATGAAATGCTCTCACAAGATACCATTTGTCTGCACTTCATTCTTTTGTTTCAATCAGTATGCAAGCATATAAATAAGAGGTAAAAAATATTTAGTCAAAATCATCCAGTTGAACAATATAAAAAAAGTCCCACAAACCAGAAATAAATAATTGTTATTGTGTAATAGGACTGCTTGTGGAAATTGAAGGTCCTCCTCCTCTGCTGACAGCAACCTATCGACTAACTTACTGGGGTAAACTTTTGCATCAGGGAGGAGCAGGCAGCATCTCAATGTGATCAAAATTGCTGTGGTGAGACCAAGCAAAAAGCTGCTTTACTATATTGATAATGATGAAATAAAAAAAACCTAAGGCACTTCTTGACTATATGTAAAAGCTTAACTGTGAATGTCAAGAGAATGGGACAAGTCGCCTTTCAGAATAGCTGAAATACAGAGAATGTTGGTAGTAACTTCTGATATTAATGCAGTTTTGTTACACAAAGAGGTATTGAACACTTCAAAATTTCTGTCCCACCTTACTCAGATTCAGTGCTTAGCATTCTGCAGAAATGCACTCAGGCCTAATACCAAACACTCTTTTGTCCATGCACAGTTACCTGGCAATGTTATCACAGATTCCATGACCTCCATATTTCGCAGGTTCCACTGGTGCTCCAGCCTTTCTGACCATTATCTTGAGGGTCAATCGTTTACCCTTCATACCAGCAGCTTCTAGTCTACGTTGGATTTCTTCTGAGAGACTCAGAAGGAAGGCTTCTGCTTCCTGAGGCTAAATGAGAAAAGACGATATTCCACTGTTGAGATGATTACCAGTTTTCAAATGTGTAAGGTAAATCATTCAGCCTCATTACAACCCACTTCACAACACGCTGAAGTGTGCGCTGCTAAGATTTAAAAATAAGAAAGACTTTGCAAACTTAAAGAGCAAGTTGACTCACAGGCAGCTATCTTAATTAGCTCTGAGTATTCTGTTTATATTGTAGATTGCTGAAATTAGGCAGAGATGGTAGACTCCTAATGCTGGGATATGCATTATATATATATATATATAATATATAAAATTATATAATTTTTATATATATATATATATATACTTTTGGAAGTAAGCCTTTTTAAAAACATTTAAGAAAAATAATTATATCTTAAGAATTTTAAGTCTGATTTTAAACACAAGTGTAGAACATGAAGCATATACAGCTTGTTAGGGAGAAAAAATGTCCATGAGGGCAGCTGAACAGTAGAAGAGGTCACTCAGAGAATGTGCACAGTGTTTGCTCTAGGAGGTTTCCAATACCAGACTGGAAAAATCCCTGAGCAAATGTTTTGATCCATTTTCCCCTCTTTCTTTGAGGGAAAGTCTGAACTACAAAATATTTCTTTGAGGCTCATTTTTTTCCTGTAATTTCTATAAACGTTTAAGTTTCCAACAACAACAAAGGTTATTTTTTAATATGTTTTCTTTTCAACGACAACAAAAAAAACATTTGCAAAATGTCTAGTAAAAAATGAATTGGAGCAATCTGTTCATTGTTTCAGACACTGGCATATTTGAACAATCAGCATTTAAATGAAAGAGAATGCTAGGTACTAACAAACAGTTCTTTTTCTGTACCAGACTTGTGTAATGAGTGCAGAAAAGCCAGCTAATTTTGTGCAGGCTTCTTTTCAGTCCAATACTTGGGCAGTTTCTCCTCCCACTTTATCATTTGGTCACCTACTTCTTCATTTTCCTTATTTCTATTTGATGGTTAAGATGGTGCTCTAACCGACCAAAGTGTAAGTGAGAATAATCAGAACATGGGAAGTTCCTTCTACAGTTGAAAGAAGTCGCTGCAGAAAAGGAAGTTTGAGTTTACCTGCGTAAACCTTATTCCATAGTTGATTTCTGCTGAAACAGATTTTCTTTCTTTTTCTGTGCGGACAGGTCGATCGTCTAAACCACGACAAAACCTGTAGAGCATTTGTCCTGTTTTTGGACCAAATTCTTTTTGCAGTTTTGACATCGAAGCACACTGCAGATCTCCACAGGTTCTAATTCCCAAAGAAGCCAGCTTAGATTCCATCGACCTGCCAACTCCTAACAACAAAGCAATTAGTTCTGTTAACACTACACGACTCAGCCAGACATGTTTTTAATGAATAAAATCCATCCTTTTAAACTTAGACTATGCTGTATCAAATAAACACAGACAAGAAATTTCACTCAATGAAACATGGCTTCAATGAAAACTTTTGCTGTCTTCCTATCAATTTCTTTAGTTTGTATTACATATTTAGAATGCAGCTTTTCTGTGCAGAGTGAATGATTCCTGCTTGTAAATCTTCCTGACAGGGTACTGTACTGCCTGTTGCCGTGGATATAGCTCTGAATATCACAGCACACTGTCCAAAGAGCGTAAAACATGTAATATGTTTTTATACAAGTGATATAGTATTAAAAAAAAAAAAAAAAAAAAAAAAAAAAAAAAAAAAGAAAGAAAATAACACAATATTTTGACTACTGTCCCACTGCTTTCTAGGCAAAAAAAAAAAACCCCACAGCCCTATTTCAAGCAGAAGTGACAGCCTATACGTATCACTTGTGCCTTGAATTACCAGGCACTGGCAACTGCAGGTATCCATGGCAACCGCACATACGCAAGTGTGATAAACTTAAGTATTTATTTCTGGGATTGGCAGAGTGGGCTGTTACTTCTGAAAAATACTGATCTTGTGAGTTTACATTACCTGAGTAAGCAAAAGTTATAAATCAGCTTCTATCTTTCATAACCACTGTTTCTTTACCTAGATTATTGACACATATACTAATGAGTTTTTACTATGAATGTGTGAGTTCACTGAAAGCATGTCAAAAATAAATGGGACTGGGTGTTATGTTTGTCCAGGAAATGGAGTATAAAAAGAGAATTTCCAGTAAACCTGCATCTGTGTACGCATGCTGTTTCTACTCTTCCATTTTAGTGAGACTCAGTATGTTTATATATATACACACACGTATCACTACTACCTATAATTCTCCCTTCACAGCAAGTACAGATCCCTGTCATCTTTCTGTTGACTTCCATTATGCCTTGAAGAACATCCCTGATTCTTCCTTCCTCACAGCATTTTCTTATGGTCTCGGTTATGTCTACAGTCATCCTACCCAACTTTTCCAGCTCTTCCCTTACTGAAATATTCTTCTCTTTCCTCACAATCAGGGAACACAGAACAAAAGTCATGCCCTCTGGCTAAATGCAGGATGACTAACCAACTACCATCAAAATGCATATAATAGTTGAATTTCACTGTCTCTCAAAGGATCTTTAAGGTCTTTTCTAACATGAACAATTCTATATACCAACATGGATCATTTCCCTCTGTCAAGCTGTCATATTCATAAAAGTTCATAAAACTGTGTCTGCAGAACTTGTATCTCTCAGTACGATTTGGCTGAAACTGCCAAACAGTTCACAATCACTACTGTCACATACACACGCACATTTATAAAACATAATCATCATCACAATCATTTCCTCAGACATCTAGACAAAAAAATGCTTGGAATGCAACAACGATTTTGCTCTCTTTAAAAAGAAGCAACACACTCTGTCACAATTTACAGTACACCTTTAACTTAAGATCCTTGCAGAAAAAAATAATTCCCCATATGTCTAATTTGTATTCTAAAACTACTAGAATCAAAAACAATCTGTAAGTGGACGCAAAATCCAACAGCAGTTGTACTCTCACAACAGCCTTATTTTTCACATTCATCTGTGACTGAGGGTTTCTTAAAAGCAGCAGATACTCTCTTCCCTCTCCTTTTTTTGTCATACCTGCTCTGTCTTATATTATGATATCTGTGCTATTTTTTCTAACTCTTGACCTCATAAACTTCTTTTCAGAAGGAACACCCTCTTAGGTTAGTTCTAAGTGTAAGCAAATCATGTTTCAGTGATAAAATGAGTAACATCAGGTACTTATTTTATTCATTATAATGTAGCAAGCTGGCTGAATAATCGTCAAATATAAGGTTAGATAACATATCAAACATTAAGCTTCTCCCACAGATGTATGTGGCCATGTGGCTCTGTAGAGGTTCCCAAGACTCTTTTCAGGAATATAATGATTTATGAAAATTTTGGATATCTCCTTTTGTTGGCTCATAACCAAGGAATAACATCTAATCCTGCTTGATTCATAACTGGAACAACACAGATTTGTAGTTTAAGCTTTTAAAATCAGGTGGCAAAACAAAAAATCAGGTGGTAAAATAGAAGTGAGTACCTGGAAGATTCGTAACGAGCTGACCCCTGATAAAATCATCTACTTCTTCAGGTTTTAGGTGATACTGTCCATCGGGTTTTGCTTTACGAGTTGCCATTCTGGCCAGCAGAATATTGGAACCTGTAAAAATGACAAATTAAACTGTGCCTGTGGTAACTTCTGTCTTCCCATGTAGAATCCTGCAGCTCAACAGTCAAAGGAAAAAGTGCAGAAACCACAGTAAAATATTTATCTTTCAACAACAACAACAACAAAAAAACCCAAACAACCCAAAACCAAACCAAAGCAACCAACAAGTACAGTAAATTCAGGATACTCATGAAGAACACTAAATCTATTTTGTCTTGGTGGCTTTCTGCATATGCAGAGGTACAGGTAAGCAGTTAACTGAGAACAGCTGAATATGTAGAAGAATAATGCTTCAACACTGTATAACATCTAAATGTCCATCGTATTCAGTGCAAATAATACACAGATGACAATTTTTCCAAGCATGTTATATATGAAATACTGGAATTAATCTATTATTTAGGTCCTGGATAATCATTAAAAAAATCCAGTGACTTCACTAAATTATTATGTGTGCTCATTAAGTGTGAACAAAGCTTATTTCAGCATATTTTCTTCCCAGTTGATAGGCTTATTCACACTCAAGCCAGCAACATTTCTGAAATGATACCAAAATAGCTTCATTATTGCCTAACGCCCCGTTCTAAGATAAAAAAAAATCCTCACAAAATGTCAGAAGAATCCAATACTCTCAGCACCGTGTGTTACTATTGCTATTTTCCTCCTATCTGAGTTCATATTCTTTTAGTCTATTTGAAATTTTAGTAAGAATCAACATCTGTGTCCACTGCTTCACGTGAAAAGTTAAATGGACAAAACAAATATCGACAGGGCCTTCATTCCATTTCCTGTTTAACTGTAGACAAAACATGGATCTCTACAGAGTACTGCATATCAATCAAACACACCAACACAGCCACTGCTACCATGAAGTAACAGTTACATTCTGTAGCACATCATTCTCAAAACAGTGAAGTAGGAAAAAACCTAATACCTCATTTAACAAATGAAAAATCAGGATAGCAGATGTTTACAGATGAGTGTTTTATCGTTCACTAGCACTGTCAGTTCAGTTAGCCACCAATATCTCCAGGGCATAAATTAAATTTATTCACCTGGCATGAGCATACCTTCTTTAATTTATCTCTAATCAGAAATAATAGTGTTGAGAGATCTCTTACAGTATAATAACACGCATTCAAATTTACGCTGTTTTATATTGGTAAATCTTCCCCATTGGGCAATGTACAAACCACTTACACAAGATTTCTGTTTCTGGTAGGACAAGTATTTGACATTAGGCATCTACATTAATGTAACAGCGCAAGTGAAATTGATTCCTCTGATTCATATACTTTATGATAAATTACGAGTGAAAAGAGAGTCTGTTTAGTTTACCTACTATATGAATGGACACCAAACATATTTTTCAAGCATCTCATACAAATGATTAGAAAAAAAATCATATTTCCTCATAGCTATTTGTCTCTTCCAAAAGAGAACTTCAGAGCCAGGCTGGATGTGGCCCTGGGCAGCCTGGTCTGGCGGTTGGAGACCCTGCACATAGCAGAGGGGTTGAAGCTAGATGATCACTGTGGCTCTTTTCGACCCAGGCCATTCTATATTTCTATGAACTATTATATCTGATTAGAAAATCACACTTTAGAAAGTAATACAAAAAGCAAAAACACTAAATATGCATATAAAAGAGATTATAAATGTGTTCCAACTCAAAACAAGACACAAATATGAATCCAAGGAATTACAGTCTCTGTACTGCTATGCTAACAAGTGATAAAGGAAGAATTCTGCTTACATCACAAGTGGATTTTATGGACTTACATAAGCTTAGCACATATA
Source organism: Excalfactoria chinensis (assembly GCF_039878825.1). Taxonomy (NCBI): domain Eukaryota; kingdom Metazoa; phylum Chordata; class Aves; order Galliformes; family Phasianidae; genus Excalfactoria; species Excalfactoria chinensis. The sequence continues at coordinate 125,424,518 of NC_092825.1, forward strand.
TTTACACATACTTAAGTCTAATGTTATTAGGAACAAAAACAACGGAGAAAGGAAGGAGACAAGTGGAAAAGAAATCAAGTCTTCTCAGAGGTATAATTTCATAAATGATACCCAGTACAAATCACCCAAATCTTTGCTTTCAATGTCTCAATTATATTAGATCATCGTAAACTCCTACTGCCTTCTCCTGTACTAAACACAATCTGTGATCAGCTTTCTATTTACCACCAAAATACAGTAGCATTTCATTAAAATGAACAAAGGAATATTACACAAATAGAATTTTAGCCTACTGTTGAGATAGCAGAGAAGGGCTGATAGCAACAGTATAAATTTTTGCTTAAATCTCTCCACTTTGGAAAATTTTCTTACGTAATATAAATGGCAATATACTCTGTATTTCAGAAACACTTCAGAGTTATGGCAATCGAGCATAGTTCTGATACGCTTAAAAAAAAAAAAGCAGGAAATGGTGACAGTAATGAAATAAGGCTCTTACCCATCCCAACAGAAGCAGTGCATTTAGTCTGGGCTTTGATTTCATCACGGATAGCATTTGCAAGTTCATCAGGAGTCAATCTGGTCTCTGTAAGGATTTCAGTGATATCTACTAGTGCTTCATCACAACTGACAGCTTCGATGTTATGAGTATAGCTATCAACACAAAGTAAAGGAGGTGAAACACCAGCAACAGCTCACCATCTGTTAAAACAAATATGTAGCAAATAAAGTCTTCCTTTTGAGGTAGTATTTCCCTGCTTATTTTGTATCACACAACTTACATACAAAATAAGGCACAACAGCACATTTCAGTAACACTGCTAACACAGGACAGATTTCAGTACACACCATGCTTTTAAAAGAACAGGAAAAAGATTTGAACACCTTTATTTCCAGTCATACTAACAAATTCCCCGTTTTAAGTGCATTTTAAATCAGAAAGTAGTTCCTACTACTAGTTTAATACTGCAATAACGCATTCTCAAACCAAACCAACCAACCACACAACCACAACATGAAGTAAAAGAACCAAACATAAACAAACACCTTGGAACTACTACTATGGAGAATCCACTTCTCCTCATAAAGGGAATCAATAAAAAAATTCAACACTGATTCCTTTGGAAGTTAGATATTGACTGTTTGGTTTCAAGATAGAAGAACGCTTAGAAGAGTGCTCAAAGAAAAGTAAAATAGTACCAAAGGAAGATCTAAACAGAAACGATCTTGAAGTTGAAAAGTAATATGAAATGAAAATACTAGATCAATAAATGCCATTAAGCAGTGGCATATTAAAATAACTTTGATAACTTCGCCATGCACATACACAGCATATCTTACCTTGCTAGTATTTCATATACTGTCTGTGCAACTTCTTTGTATGCATTAAAATCATATGAAACTGCTTGAAGGTTTGGACACAACTTCTTTGCTTGTCCAAAAAACATTCCATTCTTTATGCCAGCTTGTCTGAAATGAAAGAATAATTTAAAAAAAAAAAGCAACAATAAACAACTGAATACATTATATACAATATACAATTATATACAATACATTTGAGGAGCGGCTGAGGGAACTGGGACTGTTCAGCCTGGAGAAGAGGAGGCTCAGAGGAGACCTTATAGCTCTCTATAACTTCCTGAAGGGAGGTTGTGGTGAGCTGGGGGTTGGCCTCTTCTCTCGTGTAATTAGTGATAGAACTAGAGGGAATGGCTTCAAGCTGCGACAGGGGAGGTTCAGGCTGGACATTAGGAAGTATTACTTCTCGGAAAGGGTAGTCAGGCATTGGAATGCACTGCCCAGGGAGGTGGTGGAGTCACCGACCATGGGAGTGTTCAAGAAACATTTGGATGTTGCGTTGAGGAATATGGTTTAGCTGGGAAGTATTGGTGATGGTTGGACTAGATGATCTTCTAGGTCTTTTCCAACCTTGAAAATTCTGTGATTCTGTGATTATCAACTTTCCCTAATATGGCCTTTTCCAAATGCACGATTAAGACTTTTCCAACAAAAATTAATTACCAGTTAAAAGGAATCCAACTTCTGTCAAAATGAAAAATACGAAAAAATAACTGCAAATAAAATACTTGAATTACCTGTGTAACACTCAGGCATACAGCCTGGACACAACATGTCCTTAGTAAATTGCTTAGAACAAAAAGTCTCTAGAAAGCCCTACGTCACAGAATTGCAGTTGCCACCTTCTTTTTCAAATTAAACCTAAGCATATACTACATTGACCAACGTATCTTGTTTTCAGTTTCCATTGTGCAAACTTATAAAATTATGCTCATGTGATAAACAAAATAACTTTTCAAAGTAGAAACATAAAACTGCTTACCCTAAAATACTTGAAAAAGGTGCCAATGAATGTGCACTTTCTGGACTATTATTCAAAGAAGTATTTTCAATACTGTGGTTATATTTATAATAAGTTATTTCATATTCTGAACATTTATAAGCTGTTATTAGGGATGTTCATCATAATTTGAGCAAGGAATTCAGTAATCACACTTATCATTGTCTCACTGAAGTGATCCAAAGTCCATGAAGACAAAGAAACGAAGATAACATGAAATCAACAGCATCACTATCAATTACATAAGGTTTTCCTTAACAGGGTTTGTTTCAAATAACACATAGGTTAGGCTGAAAACTGACAAAAAGCATCAATATGTAGAAAGCTCTTTTGCTTAATTCTAAGAGCCTACAAAACTACCATTTTAAAAACATTAAAAAAGTTTCTTGTCTGGATAAACTTACAGAAACATGACCTAACAAATGGTATTTTTGGATACTTTATACAATCGTAGAGTCACAGAACTGCTTGGGTTGGAAAGGACCTTAAAACCCTTGAAGTTCCAACTCCTCTGGCATTGAATACATCCAAGGATAGAGCATAAACAGCTTCTGTGGGCAGTCTGTGCCAGTGCCTCATCACCCTCTGAGTGTGCATGAGATTCTCAAGTAATCCGGTAGGTTAACTTTCACCTACCTGGCTTCGTAACTACAAGAAGCAATTTCAGCCATGGACAGAACAGTCAGATCACAGTCAACTCCATTCATGTGTGCAGAATCCGAATGCTCCCAGACTGCGGAGTCCAGCTTATCAGGTATTCTAATTTCTGCTTGGAAAACAATATTTATATTTGTTTGTAAAGTGTTCTTCTTAAGAGTTCAATAGAATCAATGTGAATTAAGTAAGCATAATAAATTATATCTGACACAACTTCTATGCTACTGCTTGTTGATGACGACTTTTTTTTAGTACTATATTGATTTACATCATAAGTCTATGAAAAAAAAACAAAACAGCAAAAAACAGAACCCCCACATTGTAATCTCTCTCTACAGGTAGCCCTGCACATATTACTGAGACAAATACTGTGCTACAGAAAAATTCTGTTTTTATTTTCCCCCTAAATACTAGACAGCAGCTTGTTGGTGACAACATACACCATCTGTAAAACAGGACTTATCTCAGTTAGTTTTAAAGACAATAAAAATGATCAAAGACTTCAAACTGCTACAACCATATCAACCATAAGACAGTCGAAAATTTACCACCTGCTCGTCAGAACAAAAAGATGCTTAGCTATATTTCTTGTTACAGGATGCACAACTACCACCAGAACAAAGAAGTTATATTCAAAAGACAGTTCCACCAGGTACCACACTTACGACCTCTTATCTAAAACCACATTCCCTTAATTACTTAATCTAGATAACGTAAAGTTATTTTTAAGGAGTGAACTGACCAAAAAGCTGATCATCTCAAATTATAAAAAACACTAGTTAGAAGTTTATATTTCCTTTAACACTCTTTTGGGGAAATTGACAAGACTTCTGTTGTTATTTCCTAATTTTTATTAGATTATGTCAAATAGGCCAACTTCTGTCAAGCATCACCATCAATTTCTCTTGGAGCAAAATGACAAAATTATAAGTACTACAACATCAGACTTTCCAAAACGAGACAGACCTTCCTTTTTTCTATAAGCATCCACTGTATGCTCTTAGGTAAGTTTTAAGGAGCCCTTCTGGCCCTCTACATACTACACAGAATTTCATAACACAATACTGGAATCCAGTAAAGCATTCTCTGTTCCTTTCCATGTGGGTTTTCACAGAATGCATACCTTGAAAGATACACGCCTGTACCCTCAGTAACTCATCAGCCTGAAAAAATGGCTAGATGTAAAAAATGCTATGCCCTCCCAAACTCCCCTATCAGAATTAAAACAACGAGGTATTACACAGACAAAAAGGGTCTATTTACTTAAACTGAAACACTGTATGTATGTGTGTTGTAGCTCTTTTTCATTCTGCAGTCTATTTATTATAATAAACAGGCTGTTTTCTTCAGATTGCCACAACACCTAATTATATTTCATGACACTAACAACTTACACGCTGACAATTTGAAAGGAAACGTGGTGCTACGTGCACATACAAGTAGTTATGAGACTAGAGAAAGTGCTGTAATGAGTGGAGACAGCAAGGGCAGAACCTGACTCACGTGAAAATTTGTTTTTATTCAGAATTTCTGCTAAGTTCATGAGCGTTTTTATGTCTTAAATATTTTAATGTATGATGAACTCAGTAAGTTACCTAAGGTGTCTGCAGCAGAAAATTAGAGCAAAATTATGCCCCAACTAAAGGTAAGGATGACAAGAAAAGTTTCTTTAGTCCACGCCTTCCTGTGCCCTGGCCTGAGATGATGCTGTCATCTTGTCTATCTTCATTGGACTCGTCGACTTTTTCCACATCGCAGCAGAGCAGATCCCCCCATGAGCTGATGGAGTCACTTCATGTGAAATTCAGGGCAATGCAGAACACATTGTCCTCAATGGAAGGCAAGGTAGAGAACCTCTCATCAAAAGCTGGGAAACTAGACAGGCACATGGTGAATGTGGAGCAACGGATGGAGAAATCAGAGGCCAGGACCCAAGTCTGTGAAAAAGAAATCGCTGAGAATAAATCTGTGACTAATATGATGGTTAAAAACTGCTGCTCTTTAGAATGAAAAACTGGAGATACTAGGGTTGGGGGAAAGGAAGCCTAAAAAACATTCACAGCTTGGGCATCCTGGCCATGGAAAAAAGACCCCAAACTATGAATTTTGATTAACATACGTTAATCCTCTAACTTCTGGACATGAATGTTAAAGATGACACATATGTGGAAAAGTAATTTTGACTACCCAGAAAGTCCATCTCCAATTTGATGATTTAGAGAATGACAGCATTTTTATTTTTATTTTTTTCAAATTCCAAGTTATACATTTTTGGATGAATTCAAACAAGAAAAAGAAAGTATTCCATAGAGAGTCAAGATTCTATCGGCACTAGATATTTGTCTAGCAAGGCAGATCAAAGGCAGGAACCAGTATCACTAAAGAAGTCATCTGCAAAAAAAGAAGTAGCTGAAGCTGCAGAATTCAGTATTTGGTGAAAGTGAGCGATTCAGAGTTTTTTGCTTGTTTGTTCTGCTCTTTTTTTTTTCTTTTTTTTTTAAATTTTGAAACATTTTTTTCTAGTGAGCAAGACCAGAAGGCAAAAAAAATAAAAAAATAAAAAAATCAGACAACAGTCTGGAAAGCATCAAGCATCAAAAACTGAAGCGGGTTCCATGTTAAAGCATGGATATAAAAATCTGTTCGTGTTGCAAAGTTGGTCGCAACTATCTTTCTATTTCATTTATATAACATTCCCCCAAACAGAATTATGTACATTTAACACAGTGTAATTTAGTACTTGCTATTTTTGATATTTTAGAAAAATCACCTTTCCATTTAATATGTGTGTTTGCTGGACTATATTTACCCGTGGCAAGGTACAATTAAGCACACACTTTTAAAGTGTTTCACATATACTTCCTAAGACTTTGTGATGTTAGAAAAACCTAACCCACACTCCACCTTTTCCCCTAAGACTATTACTGACTCTAATTTCTTCTCTTCAAAAGTAAGAAAACTCATGCTCTCATGAAAATGCAAGCAAAACAGCTCGCTACATTTTTTGTTGATAAAAAAACAACGTATGCGGAAATAAAAACTAATAGAGCGACCAAAATACATTATGAACCTGCAGCTAATAAGATAGAGACTGTAAAAAGAGTTAAGAAAAAATCCTTTCACCAAAACAACAGGTTGTATATAATCAGATTATGTATCAAGAAAGAGATAGCTGCCTGCCTGTGTGCAAGCCAGTGAGACTGGATGGTGAAGTTAAGGAAATGAATGCGTGGATATTCAGAAAAAGCTGCTGCAGTAAGAAACTGAGTTTATTACATGAGGCTGAAACTTTCTTCAGTAAAAAACATAGCAGAAAAGATACCACTGAATTCGTGAATCACAACGAACTTGCTGGTTATCAGCTAGACTTTCTTAATTCTAACTGTCTCATTCTTCAAATATTGCTTGATTATATGAAGTCACATCCTTATGTGGTGTAGGGACCTAAAAGTTACGACATCACTGTATAAAACAGCTACCAATAAATATTCATACACAAGCTGTTCTTACAGGAAATCCAACTCCCATTAAAAACACAGCTATCTTTGGAACACGCTTACATATGGCATTGCCAACACAGCAGAAGCTAAGACTAGAGCATCCTGAGAAGTCTATGGAAAGTTCAAGGCCAATACATTTCACAAACATATATTCTAACTCAGTTCTGAAGTACTGAACTACATAAAAAAAGACAAATAAAATGGCATCACTTCCTATACTTCGGAAAGCTCTTATAAACCTACAGCTTATCTTCTTTTTTCTCTTATTAAGAGTACTAAAACTTCACAAACACCCACAATAACAAACTGTCTTTTTCCACCCCTTGTATAAATGGAAACTATCTGAGGCATAAACCTTAGAACAACAGTATTCACTATTGCAAGGTAAGTAAAAAGTGCATCTATGAGGGACAAAGGAGAAGTTTAACTTCCAAACCTAAACTGAAATAGCGGCAGTAAAACACTCAGCTACTTAAACGTCCACCTGATTATGCAAACTGTTGCAAGAAAAAAAATATAAGAAAACAAACCCAATTGTTATTTATGTTTGGCAACTCACTTCCTCATACTAAATGCAGGTCAGGCACTACAACAATAACAAATACTTGTATGCTGCTACCTGAGGGCACACAAAGTAAGAAATGTCAAAGTTACTGCAGGCATGTAAGGAATTCTCATGCTGGAGGAGATGCTCTGGCTTTGCGGAAATAAAACATCGCAAGACAGGACTCAGGAAGCTGCCACAGACCTTCATGGCATCCAAAAATGCTCTGAGGACCACCCAAATGGAACCACTGCATACAGGTACTATAATCATTGTACACATATACAATTCAAAAGCCAACTTCAGCCGAACTGTTTTTCACTGGCCACATGCTGCTTTTCTACTTTTTAATTTAAAAATTATTGTAGTAGCCTTTAACGTTTATTTTCTATGTTCTTGTTTACAAAAGGCTTACTCAGAAACCAAGCGAACCCATATGATCTGTATCTCTTACTTAAAGTATTTAATATACCTTACACTCAATGAAATCTAAAATTACTCTAAACTAATTCACCCACACTGAGCAAAGAAAACTGACAAAAAAGCCACAGTGGCCTATTCTTACTGAAGCCACGGAGCATTAAGTTGTCCAAAGAAGTTTCTTTAACTGAAATTCCACATATGAAAAAACAATTTATCCACTGTGCACTTATTAATAACTTTAAGGAAAAAGTGTTCAATTACAAAACAATTTAAACAAATAGACTTATCTGTACCTGCTTTGCCATTCAATAGCTTATTCTGGTAATATTGCCATTCAAGCTGGGGGTTTGCACCAGGGCGCAGCGGTGCCTTCCCTGCACCTCTGTTGCTAGTAACAGCTACTGGTTTTCCTGTGGAGAAAAAATACGTGTACTTAGAAGAGAGTATAATACCTTATAATTTTAATACTAGTGTAAATAGAATAAGATTATAAAGATGTCTGCTTTACTTCTTGCAATTTCTTTCAAGATTAAGCACTCTTCCAGCATTAAGGAAGAAGTACCTAGGAAAATGACTTTGCACTGCGACTATGAACTTCTTTGACTGCAATTAGACAGCAAAGAGAAGTTCTGAACAGGTGAAATGCAGCCATTCTTGTTTCTCTTTATCTTTACTATAAACCATGTTGTGAAACTTTACCAATGCCCTATTAATTTGTTAGTTTAAGGCACAGCAAACAACATGCCGACTTTAAATACTTGTTTAAACATATTTATTAGCTAAAATAAAGGAATGTACACATGCCAACACACTCAAGTCCATTTGCTAAATCACCTGCACAACATCAAATCTGTAGCTAAACTTTTGACTCTTCATTAATATCAACACCTCGTAATTTTTCTTAGCAAACTCATATGCGCACTGAAAGTTCTGGCAGACTTCTGTGGAACAGGCAGAAAAGTATCTGCAGGAAGTCCTACGTTCTTTATATTTGAGCAAAGGAATTTTAAAATTGGCAGGATATTCACTTTAAAAAAAATGCACACATACTAGAATTATCTTTAAAATTATAGTGCCTGCTTTTGGAGAGAGGAGAGGAAAGTTATCATACAGCTCACTCTTCTTACCCCATCTCTATAATGGATACTAGATGTCTGCCACAGCACCAAGTCTTCAGTTTTGTGCATCAGTGATGTTCAGCAATTACATAAAACAGTCTGTTTCTCCACTTCCGAATGTTAAATTTCAAAACAAACCAACAAACCAACAAACCCAAAACAAAACCCAACCCTAAATAAACAAACAAAATAGCCAACATGACCAAAACCAAACTGTGAAGTCTTATGTATGATCATACACTCCAACTTCTAAATGCCAGCTAAACTGTTCATCTTCCAACAATAATTCAGGCTTAAAACCTTAGATAGGAAAAGGAAGGAGAGGCAAATTTCTCTTGAAAAATGATTCAGGCAAAGAGACAATACTCGGTCTTGATGTTTCCACCATTCTAAATGAACAAAGCTCCTTAGGCTGCCTTAGGAAAACCATGGAGTATCCCACTTATTTTAGTTCTTTTCTTTTTCTTTCTTAACAGAGTGAACAAAACCCATTTTTACTACAACCAGAATTTGGTCCCCAGTTTCTGATATGGTAGATCTAATTGGATAGGTGCAACAGGTGGCGCAGTGGTATAAGGTGCTGCTTGCAACACTGGAGGCCCGGGGTTCGAATCCCCCTGTGGCACAAGTGGTACAAGTGCTGCTCTGCTACACAGAAAGGCTCGAATCCCGGGAGTTGGACTCGATGATCTCTAAGGTCCCTTCCAACTTGCATGATACTGTGATACTGTGCAACAGTAATAACAGCAGTTACTCCAGATTTTTTTTTTAAGACACTGAAAGCAAACAGCAAAGGGAATTCCAGTTTTCTCTATCGCATTTGTACTGCGAGAAAACATTAACGTGAAAAATTGCATAGCCTGAATATCAAATAAAGATACCAAAAACCAGATAAACGTGTAAAAGTCATGTTTTAAGTGTACAGTCTTTTTTGTTTGTTTCGGAAGTCTCAACTTATCAAGTTGTAATACTTAGAACTGAATACTGACCTTTGAGATCGGGTCTATTTCGGATCGCCACAGACACAAAGAAGCAATCCATATCCACGTGCATTATACAGCTCTGTGGTTTGGCTGAGCTCGCAACAGACACATTACCTAATATGAAGATACACCAATAGAAAACTTGAACCCTAATTGATATACTTTGGCACTAATTACAGTAGTCATCAAGGACTATAATCAATATTTTACTACGTTCAGTTATACTTTTGTTTCTTCTTGCATAGAGAGCATATACATTTCCTAAATTCTCGAAGAGATGTAAACACAAACAGCAGCCAAGCAACCTAACCAATGCATCAATTTGAGAGTTTCAACTTCCAATTTCATCTAATTAAGACTTGCTAAAACAAGTTCTCTCAACACAAGGTTATTGTATGCTGTGGAAACAAAGTGATAACTGCAGTATGGCAGTATTCATTCTGCAGCTGAGAACTTTATCTTTTCCTCATTAATCAGAAGACTGTTCAAAGTTTTAAAAAGTTCAGCTGCACTAAGAATTACCTGTGACTCTTCATGAAATACACCACAATGTGTTAAACCTTCCATGCAGCTGGATTTTGCTGTTGCTCTACTACACTCACACACAAACATGTGAAGATAAACAAGACAGCAGCGCAAGTTTTTCAGCCTGTAGCTAACAGCGTCAAACAATCTAGATGTTCATGTCTGCGTGTCCATGGTGATGACCAACCAGAAGAGACTAGAGCTAACAGAAAATCTTAATTTGAACAATGCATAACAGTGAAAAAACACTTCACGTATAAACTGATTTGTTTTGCTTGACAATCGTGGTAACTGTTGAGTAATTAAAAAAAAAAAGTCTTTCTTGTTCTTAATAATTTACCATTCAGACTCCTTACTAAAAAAAAACACACTGCCTTATGAAGGACATATTTACAAATCAAGTGATCAAATTAGCCCTTACGACACTGCTTTATGTGAAATAGATAAATTCTCTAGGCCAAATCGAAGTACATATATATTAGCTTACATCATACTTTGTCAGAAAATAGCACTCATTAAAGTATTCTTATAAGATAGCATGTTTTATAATTGGAGTTTGCTATGATAAACATATAATCAGTTAATTTACCTAATAATAAATTTTTAGAATGTGGTAATTTATGGTCTGAAGCAACTTTTCATGATTACAAATGAATATTTTTACAACACAGAAGAGTCAGAATCTTGTCAATAGAACAGAACTAACCTTTTAATTGGATAAGACTATAAATTAGAGCTTCTGAAGATGCAAAATACTTAATCTCTATGTGCAACCCTTTGTCTCATAAATTACACACATATCTTAATTTTGGCCCTTGGTGTGCAGTATAATGACAAAACATTTCTCTTCTACCACAAGCCAGGTGCCAGGTCGAGAACTGCCATACAACACAACTACTCTTTAAACAGACATGGAGGTACACGGAAAACTTACTATCAGAAAATTTAGATTTTAACTCATTTCCAAATGTTACTCATCTTTTAATGTTTCACACTGAACTATATATAAGCAGTAATGTTTTGGTTTTTTTTTTGTTTTTTTTTTAAAGATTTTTCACATGGCAACTACAGACTTGTGCATTTAGAAAGATGTATTTTTTTCCCCTTCAGTCAATCTATGTGTCTTGGTAATATTTCTACAAGAAAGACATGAACATAGATCACTGCATCACATTAGATCACAATTTAACAAACACAGAAGAAACAGAGCCTTTAGTTTTCACTGCATCAAAGTCACCAAGCTTTTCCAGATAGCCTGACTGCAATGTGAATATTGAACATTACCCTGCTTAGTCTCTGGCAGACATTTAGTACATGAACAAAGATAAGGCACCTTCTCAAAATAAACCTTCTTAAACAAGTATCTACCTGTGTCAGTTTTAAGTGCAGACCTGCCTGCTTTCCATTTTTTTAATTTTTCCCTTCCTGGAAAGACACCGCTGTTTTTTCTCTGCAGGCTGTTGACAAACTCAGTCAATTCACACTTCCACGTTGATATATGATGCAATCTTGAACGTGAATAAAAGTCAGAAATAAAACTACAATCTGAAGGTTTGGACACAGATAAGGAAGCTGCCTTGCTTGGAGCAGGTACAGAAGTGCTTTTTGTGCTTGAAGGCCCCTGAACAGTGGAGTGGTGAGCACCATTTATTTTAGTATTACTGTGCAAAGATGAAGATGAGGATGAATTACTCATAGTCCTATGTGGATTCCACGAAAAGTCTGTATTTTTGTTGCTTTGCTGCAACTGCTGCATTGTGCAGTCTCTAAAGTCAACGATGCCTTTTTCAGGTTTCCCCTCCTCCTGCACAGGGCCTGAAGAGAACCTACTTGCAACACTGTTGCTGGAGGGCACCAAGCAATCCTGTGTCTTTAAGGCACTGGTACAAGTATTATGCGTGTGTCCATTAAAAATGGCAGTGCTGTCTTTGTGAGATTGAATCCCATTTTGTTTTCTTTCAGGAAGAACCTGGTCCAGCTCTGCAAATCCCAACCCGTCACTATCTTCTTCCTCTTCTTCATTCCAGCTACTTATTCCATTGGGTGTGATCTCACTTTCCATCTCACACTGTTTAATATGATTTCTGAAACAGATAGATGATAGATAATTGAATACCATTTCTTTTATTAAAGAGGTACATTTACAGGTCACTTCAAATATTTATCTTACCAACTGTTGTCAGTATATAACTGATAAGTTTTTATAGTCAGTCTCAAGACAAGTATCTCAAATTCAGAGCCATGCCTTCTCAATATGACCTAATACTATACAGCAGACTGTACGTATTTGTTGTGTTATTGCTGCAGTGTTACCAGAAGTTTACACAGCTTTTCTAATACGAGTGTGATTCTGGGCACTTCCATTTCCAAGGCTTTAAACTGATTACCAGTCTCCAATGGAAATGCAATAATTATTTATTAGCGGAACTGTTATGCTGCCATGGATAGCACAGTAGTGCAAAAATATGCAACCATTAAGAGGAGTTATCTTTTTATAAAGAGATTCTATTTTTGTCATTAGTTACCAAAACAGTATACAAAGAAAACTTCTGTTTTTAAAAAATTATTTATATTCGTGTGTTGGATTCACTTTATCTTTTCTCAAGAAAAAGACTGTTTGAGCTCTGTCATATTCTTGGCTTTCGAAGAAAACCCGATCAGATTACTTTTCATCACCTAAGTGTGCAAGACTAAGTAGCCTCCCACAAGTGCACCAGCAATTTACATTTACTCAGATGATGTAAAGACTAAGATTTTATTAAAAAAAAAGAAAAATTAACAGTGTAACAATCTTAAATAGAATTAAAAACAGAGCCTTCAAAAGCAGTACATACTCTAAGTCTGTTGGAAAAAAACAACCACTGCTCGCAATTCCCAAAGCTACCAATTTAGTACAGTCACAAAACAACATGAGTAATAATTAATTATCCAGTATACCAGTAAAATCAGAAAGCCAATTAACTGCGATAATTTGGGTAAGACTATCACAATTACAAATTACATTCAACGGTTTTGAAGAGTTGCATGCTTGAAAGCTGCATATCCAGTGGTACAAACTACATACCACTGGGTAAGGTAGGCTTTTAAATTCACAACTTGAAACTAAATTCATATTTTCAGAAGTATGAATATTCCTCTCATTTAAAAAACATTAACAATGCAATAGTAAGAGGAGATGGTGCTCATATCACTCACTGTTTAAAATACACATAACAAATACTGCTTATAATAATAATTAAAAAATGCTATCTAGTTATAAATGCTAGTCCATTATGGGTGAATGATTAACATCAGCATATAAGATTAGAAACACTTACACCCTGTTGAGATCTTTAGCTATATTGCTTGGACCTGGCACGGCATCTTCAGGTTTGCATATGCTATTAAAACCGAGACCTTTTTGAACACTTGACTGCTTGGTGTAAAGCTGATACGGAATGTGTGAGAGGAGACGCCCAGCTTTAATGCTGAAACAGAAGAAAAGGAATAGGTTACTACTAAAAATATTTTAAAAGCAACATACAATAAGTGGTAACTTTCATGATAATCACTAATGTTGTGCTATGAATACTTAACGCCCCTTCCAAAACCTTCTTCCCTCTACAAATCGGATTGAAGAAAGAAGTTATTTGTAACGTGGTGATAATTACTCCTTCTTGTAAGAAAATGCACTGACAAAAAGCTAGAGACCTTCCACAAATACCTACCACACTCTTTTCAGTTCTGTCCTACATGTTCCACTCTATCTCCCCCCTTTTTTTTTTTTCCCTTTGAAATAGCAATTATACTTCAATAACTACTAAATTGCTTATCAAAGTCATGGACTTTGAAGTGAAATCCTCTCAAAAATACATCATCGCACGATTTCAGCTCTCCATCCCAATGCCTGTTGCTAGCGGAAAAAGATAACACCCTTCTCAGCCTAAACTCCACCTCTCCTTCATGTACCACACGTTATACTGCACACTGTCACGGATGCAAAAGCTTCTTACAACAGAGGAACCTCTTTTATATCAAAGAAGCTTAATATTAGTGTTCAGTTTTGAAGATACAATTGGATTTAAATCTGTAAAGAGAATTTAGCTCAGTGACATATGAACTTCTTTGCTGCTCTTCAACACCTGAAGAGTTCCTTTCAGAGGTGTGCTTTTTAACTAGCTCAACTGCAACACTGTTAAGGGAGTTTGACAGTGGAACAGAATCCCTTATGTGGAACTGTCTTATGGCAATTAGATAAGAATGTAATGGGGAACTGCATTACCCAATTAGATAAAGCTAGCACATACATAGAGACATGGTAAGGTTCTTATGGGAATGGGACGGTAGAAACAGCCCTCAAATATATCACTTCAATATTGTTTGATATGTTAGTCTATTGCATTTAGAAAGGAACATGATTTACATTACGTATCGTGAGAGCTGAAACTAACATGGTAGAATTCCAAAGCTTTATATACAGAAAAAGATGATACAGCAAATAAGTAATACAAGAGCTTAAAACATTTCTTGTATCACTCTGAACTTGCATAACCATCCACACAGTATCTCTAAGTCACTACAGTAATTTCAAGGTCATAAGAAAAAAGCATCTACTTAAGATCTTATTAATGCTAAGATTTTAGCTACTGAAGTAACTTCTTCCACTAAATCAATATACAGCCTGCTGTTTGTTTTTCTCTCTCCAAGTTGTATTAAGACGCAGCAATCTTATTGTAGACACACTGTTCAACACTCTCTTTTCCACACTCCTTAGAACACAGACTCTAGAACTACTGAAAAAAAATAGGTTGGGAAGGATCTCTGCAGGTCTCCAATCCAAACCATACTCAAACCAGAGCTAACCTCTTTGAGGCCACCCAGGGCTGACACACAACTTCTGCCTTATCGTAGAACCTTGTAGACCCTTCAGTCTTTTTACAAAGCTGCATCCTAGCAGGTCAGCTCCCAGCCTGTCCAGCTGCAGGGAGTAAATTCTGTTCCAGGTGCAGGACTCTGCATTTGATTTTGTTGAAATTAATGAAGTTTGTTAAGAACCTCAGGATAACTTCAGTTGATCTTAAGTATTTCAGTGAGTGGAGGAACCAAAAGATACGTTATTTGGATAAAAAACGTTGGGTTTAGTTTTGTTTTTACAAGTCATAATATGATCGATCTCTTAAGGTAGAATCATCTCAATTTTATGAAAATGCTTTGAAATTGACATTCTTCTGTATTTATAGATTAGATGAAACTCATGCGAAACACAAGGCAAGAGGTTAATTAAAAAAAAATAACCTGGCATTTATTTAAAATATCGAGAACTAGTCCAGTGACTGGATATGAAATTGGAATGAACAGGATAACGTTCAGTTTTGCTCTAGGCCTGAAATTTTCTCAGTGTTCTTAGTAAACCCTGTTAAGGAGCAACCATCGAGAAACAAATCCATAATACGACAGCTGTATTTTTCTCAGCCGTTGCAAGAAATTTGCTAAAATCTTTTATGAAGCTACTTTTCTAGATTTCATCCCTGCCCCACAACCCCTTTTCCCCATGGAATCCAAAAGCATCAGACCTAAACTTACCTTTCCATTATCCACTCTGGTCGAACTACTTTTTCCCCTTTCAGTTCTTTTATTTTGGCATTTGGCAGATTTGTGGCAATGATGTGCGTTGTTTTTGATCTGGAATAATACACATGGTATTGACCTCCATGCAACATCATAAGCCGTCTTAACTCATCAGCTGAGGGATCTATAAAATTTAAAAACAAATATTCCTGCTTTGTGTCAGCAAATACCTTCAGAAAAATGGTAGCTGAGAAATACAACGCCATGATCAGAAGGAGTGCAAAGGGCTGTTCTTCCCCCCAAAGCTTTCCACGTTCTTCAAAGATAGAATCAGAAATGCATTTCTGAAGAAATGTAGAAGACTGTTTCTAAAAAGACTGATTCAAAATGCAAACATTCTGCTTGTTATTGAGGATATTTCCACAGTGTGTGAGAAGGAAGCATGAAAAAAAAAACAACAAAAATCACTCAGGAGAATTTGATGTTTCACTGCTTCTAAAAAAACATTTCACTGCAAAAAAATATAAAAAAAAAGTATTAGGTTAACCAGTATGTTCATCAAAGTTTGGGAGAGCAGTTTACATCCAGGAGAAATAGACAAGAGTTAATATCAGAAAGGTTCAACAACACCAAAGAACTCTTGTGCTACAATTTCTGACTCACTGAAGTAGCTAACCTGCTTTTCTTTACCAGACTATTCCTTTATTCCTCTGGGGAACAGAGACTACCTTACAAACAAACATCTCTTCTTAGTCCCTCTAATATTTCTTATCCCCTCTGACTACTGTAGAGTAGCTATTCTTTCTTACACGATTGAAAAACAGAAACAAAAACTAAACAAAAAAAACCTAACAACTTAATGTGAGAATAATTATTTTGCAAGCAGCAGAAAAGGAAAATAATGGAAAAAAGCTTTTCAAAAAATCTTTGCAGTGGTGTCACCTTGGCACTAAAATGTCTGGGTGAGCTTTGACAGGTACAGTGTTTTGAACGGTACATTAAGCACAAGATACCAAAAGAGTCCATCAACACAGGAAGAATAAATTTACTTTTGAAATAATTAAGCCACAGTTCTCTCCAGAGGTTTACTGTTAACTCTCAGAACAGTTTAACCATCTAACTTAACTAAAGATATTGTACATAGTCTTCAAAGAATTCTATCTCCTACTCCAATTTTGTGGACATCCATCTTGTGGATCCCTATCCAGGAACTACTGCCCTGAACACTAAAGTAAAAGCAGGAGTTTCAACAAACTGTCTGTATTGAATATCTGATCCAGCTGTATTAATAGTTTAAGCTTGTTCAGTCCATACTCAAACTTGCCATGCTCCACATCACAGATGCTGCACACATCAGTTATGTAACAGTAACAACATTCTTGGCATAGGTCCCTGAATAAGGCTTCTGGGAAGTTTCAAAAAGGTTATTAAGCTGCTTTACGGAGCCCAGGAGAAATATGAATATAAGTATGGTAGATTAAAAATCTTACTCCAGTTAACGTGCATCGCACTTGTCAGTCCACCAGATATAGGCAATTTATACCTATGCCTTAGCTCCTCCAATACTGGATGGATTCACTGTCTCAAGTATTGCACCACTCTGAGCAAGAAAATCCCTACACATCCACTCAAGCATAAATTTAACAAATATGCTGAGTGTCCAATCCAACCTTTATTAGTATGAAAGGGTAACATTTGCATTCATAGGAGAACAGTGGTAGTTAAAAGGATGTAAAAACATTAACTGCTGAAGAAAATGTATTGCCCACTCAGTCCTACGTTTCACTTCCAGTAAGTGAAATAGTAAGTGAAGACTTGTAAAAGGCAGAAAAATTATTTCCTATTTCTATCAGTGACCACTCACGTACATGATGTAGTAACGCAATATTTACATTCGGAACGTAACTGTGATTTCACATTGAAAACCTTCATTATGAAATACAAAGGAAAGTTACACACAAAATTTAAGATACCCAATAATTGCTACACAGTTAGCTGCAAACAGTCACATTTCACATTTCTTTACTCCAGTTAGGATATTAAGCAGACAGTGCAACGAGACAGAACAGATTCTTAACAAACAAAAGCTTCACCTGTAAAGCCATTGACATAGATGGCGACGCCACTAAAGATACTTGATGAATTCCCATCCCTCTGGTGTTGTATGGCTGAATCCGACCGGAACTGATCCTCCAGTTTCTTAACCTTTGCTGACATGTACCCTCCCTAGTTTTTAAGTTAAAAACAAAGAAAACCAAATTAATTATGCCAGTCCTATTTTATACTTACAGGCCAAAACAAGTAAGTTAAAGGAAGCTAGAAGTTTGCAACATTTCTTCAAACTGATTTTTGCTGACATACAGAGGAAACATTCATTTTACAAACAAAAACATCAAATCCTCAACTATAAATTCTTATCTGCAAGATAAACTGCATTTTTTTTATCAGCATGCCTGGACTTATTTCATACTTCTTTTTTCTTATTCTCTAAGAAGAACAATCCCTAAAAAAATTCTTATGGAACAAAAGGAAAGAATCAGGGAGTGATGCGAGTTTGATGCCAAGCCAAAGGTCTCACAATGTCTGTTCAGCAATAAAAAACGTACTGGTAACTACTAAAAATATTCTTAACATTACTTGGTTTAGTTTTTAAGAGGTGGTTACAGCTACTCAACGTTCTGCATATACTAATATAAGTCACTTTAGTTGATGGCTATGAATTAAGACTTCAACACATGATTCATGTTCAAAGGAAAATTTTAAGAATGACGTTCTTCAAGTGAAGCAAAGGAGTTCAACTTACAGCAAAGCAAAGGAGTTCAACTTACAGCAAACCTTCCGCATATTTAACAGAATTCGAAACTCTTCTCAGCCACAATGCCATTTGGCTTTTTAAAAGCAAATAAACAAACAGAAATCACTTGGTTTTAAACATACCCATCCTCCCCAGCCATCGCCTTCACCAGCCCGTTTCCTCCATCCGCCTCGCCTCATACTGAAGCTTCTGTGTAAAAGAAAAATGCACAGTTAGATGTTCTGCAG
This sequence comes from Excalfactoria chinensis, assembly GCF_039878825.1. Classification (NCBI taxonomy): domain Eukaryota; kingdom Metazoa; phylum Chordata; class Aves; order Galliformes; family Phasianidae; genus Excalfactoria; species Excalfactoria chinensis. The sequence goes on from NC_092825.1 coordinate 125,443,216, forward strand.
TGTTGTCAGCGACACATCAATGATGCCTCCTCTAGAATACCATAAAGATTACAATGGTTGGGCATTGAAGTATATTAGTTGCATTGAACACAAACTAAAAAAATTGCATACAATTCCAGTTAGTCAATTTTGTAATAATCTATAGAAGAAAGTCCTTACAAAGTTCAGTTTCCACTGTGATTAAGCTCTTCTTGCTCATCAATACCTCTCCTATAAACAATGAAAAATAGAAGGTTCTTAAATACCACTGCTACCATTCATGAAGAATACTGCCCAAAACAGCAAGAGTCTTTCATTTCATTTTTAATATTAACTATGTGGTGGGATACAAGCAGACACCTCCTGGCAGGAAAGTGGATTATTTTATCAATGGATTTAGAGCACATCATAACAGACCCAAACATCTGTTGTTCCAGTGCAACAGAATTACATAAAAAAGTTTTTTTTTCTTTTTTTCCCCAATGAAATACCAGTTATTTAAATGATATAGTACAATCTACCGATAGGTTTTCTTTACAAAATAAACCTAGCCAGCCAAATTACAGCTTTCACTTATGTAATACACTTATCCCTCGACCACGAGCTGTACACAGCAGTGTCCCCAGATGAGCCATTAGCGAGCTACAACAGAACTGGTGGAGAGAAAGAAATGTTTTGGACTGTGGCCAACTGCTCACTGTCCCCAAGTGATCCACACTGACTATAGCTGCTGTAACACCAATTTTAAAATGCTGATTAACGGTGCAGTCTGATCAGGAGGCCACTGATGCTATATTCCATCTCTCATTTTCTATTCTAACTAGTCCCTGAACTACAAACGCTGTTTTGTCTTTCAGGGCTACGAGCTCTTAGCATGATGACAGGAACAGGACCTGGTATACTCTACAACTAAGATTTGAGCCAGTCACTTTTATTTTATTAAATACTTCTTTATAATCCATACAAATGCATGAAAATGCAGTTTATAACAAGAAAGGAAGTCAACTGATTTTTTTCTCTTCCTCTTCTGCTTTTTAGAAGATACCTAATCTTTGGACTATGCACAGAATCACCCAGTAGTGGAGCACAGAATCTTCCCTTGCACTTTGGCCTACCAGAATGTATATGTAGGTGTATATGGGTCCATCTTGGTCATTTACCTATCCAGACACCAGCATGCACTGCTCTGGAGACTGACTGCCTCATTTACCACATTAAAATATTATTTCCTCTGAAAAACTTGGCTAAAAGCTGAATTGCAGCCTTCTCTTAAGTCCCTTTTGTTCTCGAGTTACCAAGCAGGCATACTCTGAAATCCAGCTAAATCCCTCTGGACTGCAGGCATGTCTCACTGCAGAAAAAAAAAGAGTTCGCTGCAGGCAGGTTTTCAGAAATACCATCATTTTCATGTAATAGTGTGAACATGCCAAATTAGGTACCAACAGAATTGAAGAGTCAAAGCAAGTATAACGTGCTTCAGTAGTGTGTTTCTGGATCTCTGCAAACACAGGAAGATCATGATGCACCTGGTTCTGTTCTTCTCATGTTTGCTGTAATTTGATACATAACCTACACACATGTATATAATTATCAAGATTAATCATTTGTCAAGGAGATTAGCTCTACATCAACAACCAAAACAAAGCCATCTCTCCCCATTATGTCACGTTTTCTCTCTAGATACCCATGTCTCCTGTGAATTGTCTAACAGCTCATGTAAAGCGTAATTCAAATGTATCTGGCTGAGACTGTGTAAGACCCACATAAGTCACCAGTAGTCTTACAAAGATGTTCTTGATTTCAATCACGAAGTTCTTAATCAGAACACTAACTACTCTGACCTCTGTATTTCAATTTCTCTAAGTCCTTCCACTATCAGCATGTAAACAAAAGTATCCAGCGCCTGCTAAAGCAAAGAACTCCTCCATGAGAGGACACACTTCCTGAAACCTTGAAATATGAAATTCCTACTCAGGACACAGAGAGGTGAGGAAGAAAGAACCCTAGTCTAAAAGCCAATAGATCACATCACCACAACCAGTAGAGCAAACTAAAATCATAAACTAGGACATAGCTGTGATTAACTAAAACTTAGATAAACACAGCTCCTTTAGGTTAGCACGTTACAAAACACATGGTATAAACTGCTCAGAAGTTGTCTTCCTAGAGACCTCAAAACTAGAGACAGCAGGCTGCAGTGCCTACTTCCAACATCTGAGAATGACTTACAATTTCCTTAGCAGATGCTGACTTTTGACCCAGCCTTTTCAATTCTAAACACACAAGTTAGAAACATGGCATTTCGATGATCACAAAGTTTCTCTGGCTTACCTCCTAAGAGTTGGGGATTACTTAATTTCTCCCTATGTAGTTTCACAAACTGAGTGATAAACCGAGGTTTCTGGACTATGGAGAATCTCCAATACACCCTCTTCCCACGGAGCCAAACAGAAAAGAGACAACAGGTACAAGCTGTTTCATGACTGGTTTTGTCTTGATATAAGACATGTTTTTAAAGTGGAAATAGCTGGTCACCCAAACAGCCTCCCCAGTGATGTTGTGCAGTCCCCACTGCTGAAGGTTTTCAGTATGAGTGGACAGGATGCCAATCTCAACCAGGTTCCCTTTTCCCCTGAGAGGCTACACCTGATGTTCTTTCAAGATCTCTTCCAACCCAGGCTGTTCTATGATCCTGCTAAAGCCTTGAGCTTACAGTGCAAATTTTTCTTTGAAAATGAAGATAACCTCCAGAGCTGCTTTTCTGAAAGCTGAGGAACAAATGAACATAAAAACCATCTTACACAGGAAACATTAAATCAGAGAAAAAAAGTTAAACAAGATCTGAAGCATGTTCACTGCTTCACAAAACATGAACTGAAAAGATGATACAAAGCCCTCTCTACAGGAATCAAGACAAAGGGATGAGTAAGAGAAATGCTTTGTAAAGAACCCTCAAAGTGGTGGTGTGAAGAATCAATAGAGAGGACTTGGTAAAGTGAACCACCATAGTAAATCATTTTCAGGGCATCTCCAGAGCAAAGATAATCTATAAAATGACCCTCTGCATAGAAAAAAGCTTTTCAAATAAAACTGAAATGCTTATGCTCTGGACCTGTGAACACAAACAAATTCCCAGCAAACACTGTAACTGCACAGAAATCTGTAATGATTGAAGCAGTAGTCCTAAGAACAGAATCCATGTTTTTCTCTGCAACCGCCACATTTATTTATGTGTGTATATATATATACATACATATATATATGAAATAGTCAAATTAAGAACTCCACTCCTCATAATTACCACAGTTTGGCCCTGTACCTTTCAAGAGTACATACAGTATAAATCTCGGTGTATGGCAAAGTAAGATTCTTTAACTAAAGGTCAAATTTCTACTAGGAGATGTTTTTCAAAACTGAAGATGGAAGACCACCTGAGAGTTTTGATGCTTGGTACATGACTAGTATCATATCATATCATAGTATCATAGTATCGTGCGAGTTGGAAGGGATCTTAGAGATCATCGAGTCCAACTCCCAGGATTCGAGCCCTCTAGTGTAGCAGAGCGGCAGTTTTACCCCTTGCACCACAAGGGGGATTCGAACCCGGGCCCTCGGGTGTTGCAAGCGGCGGTTCTAACACCGTATAGATATAGTCAATATCACACACTTGGAAATGACACGTAATGTCCCATTCCACAGTGGTTAATAGGCCTCACATTATACTTCTCAATCCACAACTACTTCATTATATTATTAAAGATTGTTAATCAAACTTCACAGATCATTTAATGCAATAAAAGGTTATATCTATTTTATGAATTCTATAAACCTGTATATATAATTCTACATACATATAGAATAATATATATAATTCTATAAATGTATATATAAGATTCGCATGGCAACTGTGATATTTTTGATTGCAAAACAAGGGATGTAGATGTGAATGCTGATATTAAGTATTTGAGTATCTGATTCGGGAAAGTTATTTCTTTAAAATACCGTAAGATCAAATTTGGTTGTAAGGAGGCTTTCAATTATCTGGGAGAGTTTGGATGACAGACAAACCCAGACCAAAACCACAGGTATTATAGGGAAAACGCATAAGAGAACAGGATATCATCTTCAGCGGCTCTGTAAGAAGTGAATATAGATTCCCATGCACTTTTAAATTCCAGGTCAGTACCAGTCCTGCCCAAATTTGAGTCACCACTGCCATACTCTCCAGCACTCCCTTTTCCATTATGCAGATACATTTCCATTGCCTCTTCAAGTGACCAACTCCAGTCTAGCAGAATTATGTGAATGCACATAAACTATTTGTAAAGACAAGAGTCTGTGCTATGACTCAACAGCCCACCCTGCCAGACCTGTGTCTAAATGCAAAGCACAGCTTCCAATACAGGTAATCCTATCTCTAATTACTGAAAGTTGAATGGAAGTGTAGCACATAGTAACAAACACTGTTTTTATGACCAAAATAAATGCTATCAATACCCTTTAATGCAAAATAAGCTGATCTAATCAATTTATTCAAACAGCACAAACAGTATTTTTGAAGGTGGAACTCTAACGCTACCAGAAGTACAGCTATCTAAGGCCACTGCTAATGAATATCAGAATCTTCTGCCTGAACCACAGATCGAATCCATCCCAGCTCAGCAGGACTTAAAAGCTGTTTCCATCAAATGGGTACTTTGTGGCCTGTTTGAGTTTCATGCATCTAGGTTCCAGCTCCCACATCAAACTCACCACTCTGCTTGGCACTAGGCCGCAAGCTTGTTGAGGAAAGAACTGTCTTACATGTTTACACATTTCTCAGCACATGAGAGACCTATTCTTGGCTAAGTCTTCTGGAAAAAAAGCTGCTGCAACAGAGTCTAAATCTATTTTTATTTTTTTTTTTACACTATGTACTAAAAATCTCAGAATCCAGTAAAGGAATTTCAAAACGAAGATATTTCAAGTTGCTTATTTATTTATTTCAAAGAGACCTATGATTTGAGGCACTCGAGTTAACAATACTGTTCTATGTGAAACTAAGTAGGATGTCACGAAGCAACTGAATTTTATTCCAGATGGGAAATACACACTCAGGGTGAAGTTTCACAAGATGGATGAGTCAACTTGATGTCTGCAAGCCACCAAAAGGAATGAAGCTGCTCTTCAACCTCTGACCGCCTAACAGGCTTTATCCCTTTTTCCCAGCTTTAACTCTGCATTCACATGACCCTTATGACTGCTGCTATGTGCCAATTCAGCTTGCTAAATCCAAATAAAAATCATACGATTGTATAGGCTAGTTTCTTACCTCTTCAATGTTCTGAACTGAGTCTTAATGGGACTGCACAAAGCCAAAGCAGACAAGCCAGAAAAAGGAGTGAGTAGGACTGGTCCATTCACTGTTGATCCAACTTGAAGACTACTTCAGCCATTACTGGAAAACACCTCTCAAGCCACAGCTATGATCAACCAACTGTGCCGTAAACGGGGACACAGATTTGCAGGGAGCTAGTTACTGTTTACTAACTAGCCCTGCTTACATCCTCCCCCAGTGAAGGAGAGTACACTATCCTGTTTCTTTCACAACAAAGTTTTCCACAAGAGTTACAATCAAACAACACAGAAGCTAAGTCTGCTTCCCACCTTAATTCCCCCATGCCCGTATTATAGCCACTTCCAACTATAAGCATCCGTATTACTGTGTTCACTAGCAAGGTCTGTTCTGCAATTCAACCTCTGATGGCATTTTAAAGCAACAGAAATGAAACCAGCCAGAAGACGTTAAGAAAATAAATAATAAATAAATCTGTCCCCAAAACCACCCCACAATATTCCCTTCTCCTGTAAGTAACACAAGGAGTCTATGTTAGCAAAGAACAACCGTGTTCAGTGAAGTAACGGCCACAAAACTGCTAGTGGGAATGAGAAATTTAGAACTAGTATTGTTCACAAAAGGATGAGTACCCACGGCGCTGCCTAGGAAGGTGACACGCCATACTACACACATAATGAATGGAAAAACTGTTCTTCAGAATCAACTCCTTATTGTTGAAGTGAGGATGACTTCTAAAACAGTGTTCCCTGCATTCCCTGCATTCTTTCACGAGTCTGACAGCAAAAAAAATGATACTCTGACCTTCAGTGCTAGAAGACAGTCCCAGAAAGGCACAGGGCCTCCTTGCTAAATAAATTACTTCGGTTTCCAAAATGACAGTTTCTGCAAAAACGGTCCATATTTCAGATCAGTTTACTTTCATGTCAACTACTAAATACCTTCATACAAGCACTAACTAAAGGAGATGCACCTCTTCTGTTGGCTCATCATCACAACTGCCTGAAGCAGTTGTTTAGCACTTAACCATTTACACAGTGCTGTACAGAACAAATATGTTAACACCTTTTCCCAAATGTCTTGGAGTCTGGGACAGATTACTTTCTTTTTAAACTGTCACAGCTTAAGGAACTGTGAACACAGGGTATGGAACACAGCAGAGGACTTGCTGTCCTAGTGTAAGACGGTACATCACTGCACAGCCTGCACTAGCTTTGAGCAATCTGTTTTCAGACAGTCTTTTTGCTTTTATACACAACATTTGAGATGGTTAGTTCTCTGAAAAATAGCAAGCCAGATTCAATTTGAGACCAACTGTCAATGTTTCATTCCCCTTCAGGAATAGCACTCAGTAGCAGCTACAGTCCATTTAGAGCTTGTCACAAGTAGAGGTTTACCTTGGTTGAATTTTTCTTCTGCTCATAGAAGACTCTGGCCCCTGTTTCAACATTTCTGCATTGTCTGGTAATATTTCCCCCATCCCACCCCTAGAGTTCCTCAGTAACAAGTGGCTCCTCCTCATAAATTGTCAGTGTTGTTTAACCATGTAGCTCAAGACACTGCTTAGTTCAAATACTCTTACTGCTGCAATTCACTGGCAAATTTCAGATGTCAGCAACCAGCTTCATTATTTCTTTTACGTACTCATACTCTTTTGGGGCATAGGAATGTCCCCAAGAGGACAAAGCACACTTACAATGTTTACACCAGCTTTTAAGTGCCTAGATTCCAGAAAAAAAAAATCATTAAGTCAAATCAGGACAAGAAACCACTCATGGAATTAGGATTCTCAATAGCAATACACTGAACAGACTGTAAATCAAACCAAAAGGTAATTTTCTTTCTCTCTTGGACTTCAGTATCTGAAAGAATAAGTGAGATGAATACGTAAGTTACCCAACTTGCAGTTCTTCCTCCAAGCCCACATACATTTAGCTGCTCGTGGTATTTAAGAATAGACAACTATGCTAATCTTTTATTTGAAAAGAAAGGGTGAGCTGGCCGGTTTTTTGTTTGTTTAACTGAATAAATCAATAAAACTTGCTTAGGAAATGAAAATCTGGGCATACCTCAGCTTGACAACATCCAGTCCCACGACTTGTGTCTTACCCATGAAGCCTACACTGAAGTGCAGGTAAAGCAGCTAGCAGGCAGCACATGTAAACAAAGCTCCCTTGTCCCAAATAATGAGTTACTGCTACAGAACGATTTAAAGCTTCCTAAGGACAACTAGAGGGAATGTCTGGAAAGCTGAAGAGAAATTTAACAAGGCACGAAAAATGGGTAGGTGGAGGTATAAGTGTTCTTGAATAGATTAAAAAACAAGTAGAAATTTTAAGAGGTGACCAAAGCAAGGAACCTGCAGATGCTCTGAAATTTTTAACAATGAATTCAGAGGAACCATTCTGGAAAAAACCTCTGACATACACCATTCTTCATGTTTCCCGGGTCCCTTGGGCATGAAGTAAGCATACTGGTGCGATCATGTTGAAAGAGATACGGGTTTTCATCAATGTTATGCATTTGCATGGATATACATGCATACATATAGATATATTTTTCCATGCACGCAGGTCTGAGTGCACAAAGGCACGTTAAGCTTGTCTTTTTGCTGATCTCTTGATTTATCCTGCAGCCCAATTAACCACTTCAGCAATAGCAGTAGCATAAAAACAAATCTGCACTCTGGACCAATGCTCTAACTAATGTCATGAGAAGGCTCCATTTCTTCTCCACAAATTATTTTCTAGTAGAAACGCCCAGGGCAGTTGTGCTTTTTACTGAACTCAGTGTTATCAGTGTACACTGAGCAGATGCTGAGCAGGCCAGGCTCTTCAGGGAAAACAGAGATAAGACATCCACTTTGTCAGGCTCAAGTGGTATGCGATGTCAAATACTAAGGACCATCTCTCTACACACATATGGGTGCCACTAAACACGTAAATCATGGAATCATAGAAAGGCCTGGGTTGCAAAGGACCACAGTGATCACATAATTTCAACCCCCCTGCTATGTGCAGGGCTGCCCAACCACCAGGCCAGGCTGCTCACATCCAGCCTGGCCTTGAATGCCTCCAGGGATGGGGCATCCATAACGTCCTTGGGCAACCTGATCCAGTGTCATCACGCTCTGTGTGAAAAAGTTCCTCCTAATATCTAACCTAAACCTCCTGCCTCAGTTTAAAACCCCCTTGTCCTATCACTATCAACCCATGTAAACAGTCATTCTCTCCCCTGTTCACATGCTCCCTTCAAATACTGGAAGGCCACAATGAGGTCTCCCCAGAGCCTTCTCTTCTCCAAGCTAAACAAGCCCAGTTCCCTCAACCTTTCCTCATAGGAGAGGTGCTCCAGCCCTCTGATCATCTTAGTGGCCCTCCTCTGCACCTGCTCCAAGAGCTCCACGTCCTTCCTGTACTGGGGGCCCCAGGCCTGGACACAGCACTGCAGATGGGGCCCCACAAGAGCTAAGTAGAGGGGGACAATCACCTATCCCCCCACGCTGGCCAGAACACAGTTGGCCTTCTGGGCTGCAAGCGCACACTGCTGGCTTGTGTCCAGCTTCTCGTCTACCAGGACCCCCAAGTCCTAAAAGTAGCAAAACTCTAGGAAATGAAGCAATCTTGCTAGCAAAAGTATTGATGGTTACAGAGTCAGTAATTAAATACGTAGAATTTCTGTTTGTGGTACCTCTTTTATAGCACTTCTTAATTCCAACTGATATTCTTAATCTACAGCCCTGTTTATCTGCACATTCTCTGGCATAGGACACCAAGGATGTACATGGGTTGAACAAATTACAGGAACAGAAAGCTACTAAAGCTTTATTTAAATATAAAAAAATACATAAACAGGAGCTACTGGAAGGAGACAATCTTTAGCAAGGTCTGTGGTGATAGAACAAGAGGAAATGGCTTTACGCTCAAAGAAGGTAAATTTAGGCTAGATATAAGGGAGAAGTCTTTTACAATAAGGGTGGTGAAGCACTGAAACAGGATGCCTAGGGATGTGGTTGATGTGAAGTCCCTAGAGACCTTCAAGGCGAGACTGGATCAGTCCCTGGGCAACATGATCTAGCTGTGGTGTTCCTGTTCATGGATTGGGAGTTGGTCTAAGTGGCCTATAAAGGCCTCTTCCAATTCTAAGGATTTTCCGATTCTCAGAAAATCGGAAGCTCAGAGAACAAAGAGGAAGTATCTCAGTATGGTTGGCTCTTTACTCTTACCTCGGTATCCACTATCTGCAACTTCTTGAGACAGTATAGACTAAGGCAAACTTTTCATCTGATCCAACATATTCTCAAGTTTCCTCTTAGATTCAGCTGAAAGAGATATTCACTATTTCCTTGGAAAAACACAGTTTTGAAGCTCATTGGAGAAAACAAAAAAGCTCTGATTCATTAGATCCCTGTATAAAACTCAAATTTGAACTGCGCTCTTGGCCCAAAGTGGCTATAGGTTGTATTTTCAGTACAGCTGACATTGAAACAACGTTACCCCTCTGCTTAGTAGAGACTAATCAATACAAAAAGGCCGTAGAGCAAATACGGCTTTCCTCGGGCAAACGTGAGGTCTGTAGAACTCAGCAGGTTAAAAATCAACACAGAAACTACAGGAATTATTATGGAGAGGCAAAACATTACTTTCAGATCCTTATCAACGAGAAATTAAAATGATAATTCTTTACCTCCCAATCCCTCTGACTGTTTTATCAAAGGAATGCTTTAATAGCTTGCAAAAAAAAAAAGCTATTTCAGAAATCTAGGAAATAGAGACTGAAAAGCCCTTTTCCCCTGTTCCCCAATGATCTCATGTTTCCTTAAAACAAAAGGCAGACTCAGAAAGCAGCACAGTATCCTTTTACTACAAACCACTATCTCTTTTCTGTAGCAGAATTAAGAGTTGCATTAAAAAACACAAAGCAGTAAAATATACTTACTCTGCTTGGTTAATTGTACTCATCGTGACACAGGGGTGTGGGCTTTCCTACCTGTATGAATTATCACTTATTTCATGACTTCCTCAGTGGAGAGCAAGAGATGCTTAGTCTGAGATGCTTACTCATCATGCCCTGGCCTTACAGCTGATCAGAATCACCTCAGAGGGATGAAGTCATGAACACAGCAGACAGAACTTTATTTTGCTTTGAAGATTCGCTGACAACTGGCGGCTGACCAGAAACATCAGTAACAGTCCCAGCTCTCTGCCAAAACCTGCCGCATGTTTTACCCTGCCACAAGATTGCCAGTCTCCAAGAAAACTCTTAGTGCAAATCTCAACCCATCAGCACTGACTTCAGGTTTTGAGAATCAAACCAGTCCATCTGCATTTATGGGAACAGCTCTGCACAGTATCTGAGTGGTGTTTTATCCTGAGCTAAGGTATGTTTCTCAGGACTACTTTTATAAATCAAGAAACTGAAAAGGTCATTACAAGTTCAAGCAAACCAAATAAGGAGGTAAGAAGTGTTAATTTCCTTATGTTGGAATTTGGTAAAAATAGAAATTTAAATGCAAAAGAGTCGCCCACAGTATGTCTGAACTTTGTTTACAGGATCACAGAATGGCCTGGGTTGGAAGGGACCTTGAGGATCATGAAGCTCCAACCCCCACAGCACAGGCAGGGCCACCAACTTCCCCATTTAACACTAGACCAGGTTACCTAGGGCCCCATCCAATCTGGCCTTAAACACCTCCAGGGACAGGGCATCCACTGTGCCTCTCTGGGCAGCCTCTCATAGTAAAGAACTTCCCAGTTTATGCCAGCAACTAAGTTTTAAACCATAAAGTTCAGCACAGTTAAATAGAAGAAACACCAACTAGGAACCCAACTTAAAGAAGCTTTAAGGTAGGAAATGAGTTGGGGAAAAAAAGAAAAAAAAGAACAAAAATATAGTATTTTATGTTTCCCAACAGCTAATACTGAAATTCAAGAGGCAGGGTCTGCTACAGCAGTTGCTGCAAAGAATATGAAAGACAAAGCCATCAATTCTACGAGTACACAGAAATCTCTCTTAGATGAATGTAATGGTCACAGATTCCTTAACTACAACAGTTTCAGTTAGTTTGGTCAAGACAAGCAAGAGGAAGAGAAGTTATCATCACTGCTCAGAATGTAAAGCTGTTCTGCATACTCATCTCAGCTCCACTGAAGACGAAGAATGAAGATGAAGAAGGGTTTCCTGATCCTCATTTCTATCTCACGAGCACCAGTTACTCTGCAAGAAGCAGAGACAGGCAGGGAGACCGCAGACATGAGAAGTCCTCCTCCCTAAAAAACATCTGCCTCTCCGATTAAACAGTTGTCTGGTTTCCACAACAAAGCAGAAGGCCGCTCTCAGGGAGAAGCATGACAAAAATCTATCTCTTAAGAAAAAATAAAAAGCCATTTCCACAATTACACTACATGAACCGTGTCTGAGAATCCCTCACCTGTTCCTCGCCTTCTTCTGCATCCACTTAGATTCGCTTCTTACTTTCAACATTTCTTTATACCTACACGGCCACTCTCATTTCTATTTGCTTCCAATTCTTCTTAATTTTGCTACGCTTAGGTAAACACATGCCACTATCATCAAATTAATCTACGCTGTATTCCTGGAGGAGGGTTTCAACATTTGGTTATTTAGCTCCCTCGTTACAGCTATACCAGGCAAACAAACTGCTAAGAGCTGACAGAGATCTCAGAGATAATAATATACACCTTTAATTAAAACAGAAAGACGCTTAATATAAAAATCAGTCTTCATAAAATAAACAATAGTTAACAGATTAAATGGAGAAAACACATGGGTAGGGTCAGATAAGTTATTCTTTCCTTACTTGTCCCAAACAACCGATATATTAAAAAGTCTGTGTAACTGTATTATTTTTCCTGTGCACTCAAAGCCAGTTGTTGTATCTGACTCTGCCGATTCCTTTTTTAATCTCTCCAGGAGCTGAAAGGGATGGCAGCAAGGCTGAAACATCTTCACGAGGCTTTTTCAGAGCAGACATCCCACTCAAGGGATGAGGAAAGGCTCATCAGGCTCAGCAGCCAGCAACAAGACACTGTCAGTGCGAGTACACACATGCTCTCCAGAGGGATGGCCTGGAGACACCTCTGCAGTACCAATTAGTGTGAAGACACACTGTCCGTACACAAATACGTACAATCAGAGTTTACTACAGATGCTTAAAATACAGTTTGGTGGGTTTTTTGCTTGTTTTTTTCCTGTTATCATTTTGGTTTTAAAATAATCCATCTTCAAAGTAGTTAAACGCTGGTAAGTCACAAGGCAGATGTCTGCAATGAGCCTCTTCTGTCCTACCAATGACCTCCAGTCTGACAGTTTGGGATTATTTACTAACAGGGATTTGGTGCACTGTCCAGTGGGAGAACTGGATTGACTGAAAGACAATTACAGTGGGGATGAGCAGCACATGCTTCAGGCAAGACGGCAAAGAAGGAATTTAGCAGAGATTTGGATTCCTGCGTTAAATGTCACAAACCTTAATAAATACCAAACTAGTCCAGGAAATAAAATGTAAGCAGAATCTCTTACAGCTAACGGCAACGAGGCTAAAAGTACGCTATCAAAGCAACAACAGCACATAAATGAAAGAAGAATTCAGCTCGTGTAGTTACTATCCACCGGTTTTGCTCCTTCGGGTTATGCCATCAAATTAGAGCTTGGATCTGGACTTTAAATCACGATGCACAATCAACATCAACTCTTCTTTTCACGACGGAATTCACCCATTAACGTAAGCAGCGCATTTGCAGGCCTGACATTTTGAAGGCCGACATCGATTTGAAAAGCACCGCAAAGAATGGAATATTGCAGCACGCAACGCCGATTTTCTACCCAAAACAATCACGTGCCGGCGATACTATCTGTCTGTTCCCAGGCTTTCCACGCCGTTACGGTGCACCTCCCACGGGGGGCCGCCCGCTCGGTACCGCAGGTCAAGCCGACGCCAAGCAGCCAGCGAGACACAGCAGCACGAGATGGGGAAGGGGGCAGCGGCAGCATCGCTCGCGCCTGCCTTCGCAGCCGGTAGGCACGAGCCCGTGCCCAGCACTATTGCTCAGCAAATACAACTCGCAGCCCACGCGGCGGATAACCGCAGGCAGCGCTGCGTGCGGGAGCACAGCGCTGCGCCAGAGCTCGGGCCGCCTCCCCCCGCTTCCTTCTCTCCCTCCCTCTTTCCCCGCCACCACCTATTTCCCTGCAATGACCCCTGCGCTGGCTCGGCGCCGGCGGCGTCCCCGCAGCCCCGTGTTGTGTCTGCGGCCGTGCCCCATGTGACAGCCGTGCACACGCACACAGGTGCGGGGACGGGGCGTCGCACAGCAGCGGGCACACCCCGGCCAACTTGCAACCCGCGCGCGCGACCGGGGGGCTCCGCGCCCCCTCCCCCCGCCCAACGCCCGCCTCCCGCCGGCGGTTACATAACCCCCCCACCCCCTCCTCCTCCTCTTCCCGCCGCCGACGGGCCCAGGCCGCGGGCCCAGGGAGTGGCTGGCGCTGCGGGCCCCGCCGGGCCGCCCGCACGCAGCGCCGGGCGGCCATGGGGCCGCGCCGCGAGGGGAAAGGGAGGCGGCCGCCGCTCGCTCACCTTCCGCCGCGTCCCAGACGAGCATTCCCGGGCGCCGCCGCCTCCGCCTGCCCCGCCGGGGGCTTCACATCGCGGCTCCCCCCCGGCACGGGCGCACGCAACCGCCTGCTCCTCCCCGCCTCACTCAGCCTGGCCGCGCTCTCCCCGCTCTCCCTTCCTTCCTTCCTTCCCCCTCCTCCCCCTCTCGGTGTCCCCGGCAGCGGCCCCTCCTCCCCCCGCCCTTCCTGCGAGCGCGTCACGAGAGAGTCTCGCGCCACCAACCGCCGCTCGGTCAACAAGCGGCGCTCGCCGGGCGGGCCGGCTCGCCCCCACCCCGCCCAGCACCGCCGATGAGGCGCCCCCTGGCGGCCGGCACCCGGCGGAACGCCGCCGCCGAGGAAGGAGCGGGAGCGCCGGCAAGCCGGACACGTGACGGCGGGGCGGGGCGAGCCGCTCCCGCGCCTCTCCGCCTCTCTCCTCACGGCTGGGCTGCGGGAGCCGCGGGGTTGCGGCGCCCCCTCGCGGTGCTCTGCGGAGAGGACGGGAGGGCTTCCAGAGCCATCAGTTATTTAGAGAGGCGTGTGGGGAAAAACAATTTTGTCATGTAAAGCAGCTTTTATATGTAGATCTCACTTTCTGAGTCAAAATATGCACCGTGGTGCCACACACACGCACAAAAGAGGTAACTCTGATGTAATTTCAGTCACTTCACCACAAAGGAATTGCAGGTGAAATACAAGAAGCTCTATGTCATGCTACTTTGTGGCCTAAAAAGGGAGACATGACCAGCAGTGACCGTGGGCGCTGTGGGCTCTGAAGGCTGTTGTCATAAATACAAAGAACTCCGGGCCTCCTCTTGGCTTGTCCTTGTCTTGATACTTCTTATTTCCTGGAGTTACATGACTGGTTTTGAGCAGCCATCATACGTATGAACAAAAGGGCCAAGGGGAACTCCATACTTTGCTGTGTCTCAGGAAGGGGAACGGGTAAAACAAAACACCGACTATTAACATTGCTTGCTGTTGTGCTGCTCTGTCGTTTGTTATGTTTAAGCAGGAAAGAACTTCCACTTGCTTGAGTTGGTCATCCAGTGAGAAGGCAGCCCCTGATACCACCGCACAGAGGCTAAGCTGATCACCACATGCTGCTCCCTGATTTTCCATTGCAGGATGGCTGAAGTTGGAAGGGGAGGGATGCCCCAACTCAGCTTCAGTTTTCAGCAGCAACTGAAGAGATGAGAACGGGGAGGACACTGAATTCACCTCTGAGCGTTACCTGGGCTCTCTTTCCCTTTTAATGCCAACATGCACAGTCAGGCTATTCACAGGTCTGTCGGACACAGCGCACCCCCCACCCCCGCTTGCAGTAGCGCTGTCACCACAGCTGCACGCCCGCCAGCTGCACGCAGCCGGAGGGACGCACCTGGCTCTCCCAGACACAACACCCAGCGCCGTGCGAGCCGGCCTGACGCAGCAACACCTACCGGGGAGGCGGGGGCACTGCGGAGAGAGACAGAGCCTCCAGCAACCCGGTCACAGCGCGGCCAGACCGTGCTGCATTGCGGGCCGGGCCCCGCGGGGCGGGCACAGCACCGGTGGCGGCACCGCCCCGGGACGAGGCCGCGGCTCCGCGGGGCCAGGCGAGGTAGAGACGGGGGGGGGCGGCCTGGCGGCGCGCTGCCCGCTGCTGACACCGTGTGGAGCCGCGCTGGGGCTGCAGCGCGCTGCGTCGTCCCATCTCCTTCCGCGGGTCCCGCCGGCAGCGCTGCCGAAAGCCCCCCCCACCGGTCCCGCTTCGTGGCTTGTTAGAGGAAGACGGTTTCCTACCGTCGAGGTAATTATGAATGAGGGAGACACGTCTCACAACTCCCGCAGTGCTGTAGTAACGCACCCTGCCGTAATGATGCCCTAAATATTGACTTGTGAAAGCTGCAGGGTTATTGCAGCCGTTTCCCTATTGTTTCACGGTAATCAGCGCGAAGTGCTGTTGTAAAATCTGATCTGCGGCGTTTGGTTGCGGCATTAATATGTTATGTAAGGCATACGGCTCCTAAAGCACAATGCAGTCAGATATTTTTAGCAGGAAGATATATTTTGTTGCAATTGTAATTAATCAGCTCTGCTCAGCAGAGCTCCTCTTGCTCTTTCAAGAGTGAAAGAAGCTAGGAAAGGATTCTAGCCAGGGATGGAAATCCCTGCCTCTGTTTTTAAAACATCACAGAACAAAAATAAGGAAACCTCTGCGGGATAACCTACAGTAGCAAACAATGTTTTTGTTATTGTTTTCAGAGCATGTTACTATGACCAGTTCTGAAAGGCTAACATCCCATAAGATCAAAAGTCGCAGAGAGAGCAGCAGTCTGCACGTGGGCCTGCATTAGGAGAGATGGCTGTGGGGCTTGGAACAGCAAGTTCACACTGTTAGAACAACAGTAATGAAGATTTTGCTGAAAAGTGATGGGAAAAACAAACCTGGAAAGGCTATTGGGAAGAACCAGAACAAAGAGCTCTGGGGATTAACAAACAGGGCGGTGGTCATGGCACCAAGCATGCTGGAGTTCAAGAAGTGTCTGGACAGTGCTCTCAGACATATGGTCTGATTTTTGGGCGGTCCTGTATGGAGCCATGAGTTGGATATGATGATCCTTATGAGTCTATGCCAACTCAGGAGAGTTCTCTGTCCTTTTTGAACTGAGGAGCTCAGTACTGGACATAATACTCTGGATGTGGCCTCACCAGAGCAGAGTTGAGGAGGAAGATCATCTCCCATGACCTGCTGGCCACACTCTTCAATGCACTCCAAGATACCATTGGCCTTCACGGCTACCAGGGCACACTGCTGGCTCATGGCCAACCTGTGGACCATCAGGACCATTAAGTTCTCCTCCGAGCTCCTCTCCAGTAGGTCAGCCCCTAACCTATATTGGTGCATATGGTTATTCCTCCCCAGGTGCAGGACACTACACTTGCACTTGTTGCACTTCAGCAGCCTGCTCAGGACTTGTTGAATGGCAGCACAGCCTTTTGGTGCATCAGCCATGCCTCCCACCTTTGTATCATCAACAAACTTGCTGGGGGTGGATTGCCCTCATCTAGAGCGGTCCGTAGTGGTCATTCTGACATGGTGATAAGGTGGCCAGAGTGGACCAGTACATCAGATCCACAGAGTGTGGATTTATTCAGAAGTCTAAAGATCCCTAAAGATCCCTCTTCCCCTTGCTCATTACCATTGGCTTGTGCAATGCTGAACTGGTGCCAGTCGTGTGGTTACAGCTGAACGGTCAACTCCTCCTCCGCTCATACAGCAGGGATACATCTGCTCTAGAAACAGGGAAGACTACATACAAATACATTATGGCTAATTTTGTTCTGAACTACTCTAGGACGCTGCAGTAGTAGAACTTATTTTAGATGAAAATTGCACATCTGCAAAGATTTCTGCATCATCCCGATAGCGTTCTGGCATCTCCATTTCAGCAGTTCCCTCAATGCAAAGTGGATTTTGTGAAAAGAAAATAGATGCGCGTGGATTGCCACCTGCAGCCTAGTTTTCCATGAATCTGAAACCGTGACTCAGCACTCAAAGATATTGTTAGATAATAATATACTACTTATATGTATATATATTATATATATATATATATATGGATGCTTTTATGCTGTTGATGGTTTTTTTCTGGTCTCTCTAGGTTAATATTCCATAATCAGTTTTAAGTTCTGCATCTCTAAGTTAAAGCCTTAAGTTTGTGTCTCTCGCCTAACTCCTCAGTGTCACCATATTCAGAAAGGTGGATGGATCTCTCTTTGCAGTGACCAACAAGGCAGACTCCCTGCTGCACTTGGCAGACCTTGCTGGGCTGTTTGCAGGTTAGATATGAGGAGGGTTCTTACTCTCAGAAGTGATGGTTCTCTGCTTTAAACTCATTTGTGTTAGGGTAAGGGAAGAATGATTCTGTTACCAGGTCAGTCACCCCCAATTCTCCTTTTTGTTTCTTTTTTCTACTTGGGCTCAATTTTGTCTTTCTCCTCATAGTTGTTTGATATCTCAGTTATAAGGAAACCCATAATTTTTACTTCCTTTTAGAGCTGCCAAGGTTGTGTATGGCTTGCTTTTTTTTCCCATGGTGATCAGTGTGCTGTTGAGAGCATTTGAACAGGCTTACGTACTCCCTTTTCTCTGCACAGATAGCAAGGCTTTATTCTGTAGCTTCTATAAAGCCACAGAAAAGCTGCCTTTTTCACTGACGGAAATGAGTGGATACCTTTGTTCTCTCAGTGAGTGCCATATCCAAAAAATCAAGTTGCAGAGATTCGATTGCAAATTCTAATTAACAGTCAGGAAGGACTGGGAAGTAGGTGGGAAACGGGGATGTATTCTGGACTATTTTTGCACTGTATGCCTTGTGGTACCTCGGGATCGTGCATTTTGAAAAATGCCACTGACATCAGCAAAGGGGATGCAGTGAATTCAGTGAATACTGACACAGGCAGTGCGACTGGGACCAGAAATAAAGGACTGAATTGATTTCTCCTAATTTAGATACCTTCAGCTGAGCTAGCCTTGAATGTACCTATCTCTACAGAGTATAAAGAGACCCTAGGGTGACTTGCTCATATGTAAAGGTCTAAACTCTGGAATGGTTGATATTAACTAAAATTAATCTCGCTCATCAAAATTGGTTTCTTATTCATTTCAGCTTTCTGCCCTATATCAGTTTTCTTACGTGGAGTCATATTATGGACTGACTTCAGGATCAGAACCTGTCTCCGTCTTATTAGCAGAAGCTACAGGAAATGAAAGAAGTAGAGGGAGAAGAAACAACTGGATAAGGCAAATCTTTGCTACTAATCTGAGTATCACATATAAGGGCTGCCTGGGAAATGTGTGTGGTAGGAGGAATTAATGATTCTGAAATGAGAAAAACCTGGTAAGACAATGTCTTCAAACCCAACTCTGGATGCTCCTGTAAATCCTACAAATCCCAGTGCATCTCAAAGGTGCAGTAAAGGGGTCACTTTATCCTCGAGTTTGCTGGTCTACTGGGATACGCGACCAGCTCCTGAGAAGGCAGCACCTTGGGTTGTTCTGCCTTACTCTGGCTCTCAGCCCCAGGGAGAGATGGAATTACCACACTTCAGGAAAGGATAAACAAGCAGAAAGTGGATGTTAACATGGGCGCAGAGGACAGCGTGTCAGCAGAATAAAATGGCGTGAACTTAGGCTGGGTTTACTGCTTTCCAGCCTAAGGAAGGCACAACGTAAGTTATCCCCTCCAATATTTGTAATTTAAATCACTGTGTAAAGGTTGTCCAGTTCTTCTCTTACCTGAGTGAATCCTGGATAGGCAACTGATAATGCCTCAAGTGCAGACATGCTCTTAGTGAGAGCATAGAAAAGATCATCCAAAAAGATTGCTCAGTCTGGGCAATCTCAGGCAATTTTTTTCCCAAAACAACAAACAAAATGATGTGAAGGCGACAGACAAGCAAGCCTGGCTGGCTGTTACTAAGACAGAAAAGAGTTTCCAAGAGCAAACACATCAGCACAGCATAAGGCTTGCACATAAACCCTGCTTTAAGAGCATCTACAGTTATCCCACACTACTCAGCCACAACTGATGCTCAGAGCTAGGAAGGCAGTGTGTGTCCCCAGCTGACCCCTGCTTCTTCCATGCATAGAGCATTGCATAAGGGGATTCAGAACAATTTCTTAGTACTGGAATATTGGAAATTGCCCTCTTACGGTGACAGGAAGCATATTGTTTTGTCCATGGCTCCAGAGGTACTGATTTCCCAAGGTGAAATCTTGTTTTGTTCCCATTTCTTTCCTTATTCCCATATGCACACCTGTGAGCACACACACAGAAATAGCTCAGGATGCAGGAAGAAGACATAGTGTGTGCCTCTCCTTCCAATGTGGGTAGTGAGAGCAGTGAGGTGGGGAGCAGAGCATAAGTGTGTTGGTGTGGGCACATCAAGGGGGGTCTCAGAAAGAGGCAGCAGCCCAACTACAACCCTTGGAATCCATGGTGTAAGACGCTGCCTTGTGCTATCCCCCAGCACAGCACGTGGGCTCAAAGCCACACTTTATCTCAAACCTCCTGAAGCACATGTGAGCCTAATTTTTGCCAAGGCCAACCCTTCCTTTCTGTCTGAATGCAGCAAGCTGCAAATCCAGGAGGGATGCTTTGCAAAAGGTGTGAGAAGATCCTGCAGATTCGCATGCCTCTGCTCCTGTGCCTCAGCTGCCGAATGCTGAAATCTCCGCTGGTTGGACAGTAAGACTGGAAGCACAGAGAAGCGATAACGAACAATGCAAGCGGATTCAAAGGGGATTTGGATCATTTAGTTGATGAGCCAGCAGATGGCAAATGCTGCTTAGTATAGAAAATGAAAAGTAATTAGTCTGGGAACAAAGAGCAAATGTAAGGAATGGGTGTTATATTCAGCACGCTGATCAGAGAGAGAAAGGGGTAACCGTGGAAAAAAAAATCATAGAAACCGTCACTTCAGTGCACAGCTGCAATAAAAAAGGCAAACAAGACACTAAACTGATGGAACAATGAGCTATAATGCACCAGGAAAGAGGCAATACAGTCCTCTGGATGATGGTTATTAGGCCTCGCTAGAATACTGCAAGGAGCATGGGTCACTGTCTCAGGAAGGTTATGTTTGGAGAAAGGTGTATTATAAAGCAACTAAACTCTAATGGTTTCGGCGATCTCAGTTCTGAGGCAAAGTTAAGAGGCTCATTTTAAGGGGTCAGAGAGTCCTTAAAGGGATTTTTAAATGATAGTAACAATCAGTACAGTTAGCAGACAACATTTAGAGGGCTGTGAGATTATGAAAATTAAGGAAGTGGTGCTGAGCAGAAAAAGAAGAGACCACTTCCTTCTGACTGCACTGTGTTAGCTGAGGGTCAGTTCTGCTTCAGGAGCCCTTGGGCCTGTGAGTGGTGCACAATTACAGTACATGAGTCTATTGTGTGGAACAAGCAGAAGGGCAGGAAAGGCCTGGCAAAATTGTTTCACTGTTTGTTTTTATTTGGTTTGGTTTCAACATGTATAGGTTCCTAAACTGTACCTGTCTACCTATAACATGTGAATCCTTTGAGCGCAAGTCATAACAAATGTGCACTGGAGCAAAGAAGGAGAAAGAACAGCTTGGGATCATACTGTGTACAAATAAGCAAGTTTCAGGTTTAGCTGAGACAAAGAATCGTTGTTGGGTTGCTGCTTGAGAAAGCATAGAATCACAGAATGTTTTGGCTTGGAAGGACCTCAATACCCACCCAGCTCCAACCCGCTGCCATGGTCAGGGCTGCCCCCCATCAGCTCAGTCTGCCCAGGACTCCATCCAACCTGGCCTTGAGCATCTCCAGGGAGGGGCCACAGGAGCATGAGCAGCTGAACTGGAGGTATATTAAAAAAACAGTTAGCATTTAGGGATATATCATCAGGAAATAGGAGGCAAGCCTCCTGAAAGAAAACTATTTTCTATGGCTTAAGCTTAGATCATGATTAAGCTTTGCCCTTGTTGATGCTGGCAGCTCTATAAAAGGGAAAGCAAGACAGGAGCAAGCAAGACTGAGCTTGACTCTTGTGCAGTGAGGAAGGTATCAAATTCTCACTCTCCTCATCTGCATGGTTGTGGCTCCCCAGTCTTAGCCCCACTCTGTTGTTATAAAGAAAATGGTTTTGTGCTGAAAATGCCTCGTGCGGATTTACTACAGATGGTGCCGTATTGCTAGTGGAAAAACACAGGTCTGAATCTGCTGACACTGTTGCAGCTCAAGAAAGCTTCCCAGTGCCTCTGAAGTTGATGCAGAGGTGGGAAAATAGAAATTGTATAGACTGATGATCTGGCCTTAAAAGGACCAGCATCACCTGCTTGTATCAGCCTCAGAGACAGATGTGGGATAATCTATCCCTCTAGAAACCTAATTTTTATTCTCCCATAGTCAGACACCGGCTTAAATTTCAAAGCCCTGCCTTTATACTTCCGAAGTTTAGCATAATTGTTGTGACTGAATGTTCCTGTGATCCATATAACCATCCAATCTTTCTTTGAATCCTACAAAATTCTTGACCTTGATGCTTTCCTGTGGTGATATCTTCCACCGTCCAATTATACATTATGTGGCAGAGATTTCCTTTTATCACCTTTGAATGCATGAGGTCTTCATTTCATTGAATGTTTCTTTGTATTATATGGCAAGATAAAGAGAAGTGTCTGATACATCTTCTCATGGTGTATTTGGTAATTTATCTTACCATGTCTCTTCTTATACATATTCTTTCAGAGATAAACAAACCTCAGTCTTTTCAGTCTCCTCCTGCCATGGTCCTGCCCCTGCCTCTACCCCCTGTCTGCTTAGTCTTACTCTCTGACCTCCGCTTGTTCCTGCAGGGTCTTTTAGAGCTCAGAAGGGATAAGGACAGATGAGGATTGGTATAGAGGGAGAATATCGTCTGCTTTATTCACTGTTTCATTCACTGAGTAGCTGAACATTTTGTTAGCGGTTTGGATAGCAAAGTAGATGTCTTCCCTGAGCTGTCTGTATTGTTGTTTAGGCAGTTGGTGCTGAGCTCTTCACTCCAGACATTAACTTCTGTAACCACCTCCTCTCTGGCATCTCTAACAGTCATGCTATCTCACTTCATCTGGCAGATATTTTGCTACCCAAGCAGTCTGCATTATCCAGCAACCTGACCTTATCTCACCTTCCTTATTCCTTTTTTTCTTATCACGTCAAGAAGAAAGGCCTTACCCTCATCTTAAAAAGGCCTTTTTAATGCTTCTTTTTTCTATCTGCCTGATTTTATGCTCTCCTTAAACTATTCATGACTTCCCTTTCATGTTTTTGTAGTTCTCATGTGCTTTTCCGACACTGCCCGTGTAGACTTTATGATGGGAGCTCTTCTGTGCTGATCTGTAAGGTTACTTACTACTACTTTGTAGTCATTCAGACCATCCTTAAGTCTAGTTTTCTGGTAGTACCTCCAAGACACAGCAAAGAGCAATGATGCAGGGTAATCTGGAATTGCACGGTATGTCCATTAGAAGTGCCGAGATGTGAAGATGTGTAGAGGGGTGGAGCTCCCATGATGTTTAGCAGGAGGTGTGCTTCCTCTCTCATGTTGAAAACGCCTTGGAAAGTAAAGAATAATTCATGTGGGATTAGACAAGTGACCTCCAGGGCAGCTGGGAACCAGGCACGCAAATGCATCTCAGTCACATAGACTACCGCACTCCCCATGCCATTAGGACAGTGCAGGAAGCTTTCTCACAGTTTTGGAAGTGAAGATGTTTCTCACATGCTGTTGTTGTAAACTTGTAGACCATGGGATATATATATATATTTTTTGGTGTAGGAACCCCGTTTGCAAAGTATCGCCTGCTTGAACTAAAACCCAAAACATTCTTGAGGCTGAAAAAGGAATTTACTTCTGCGTGTTTCTTTTTGTTTTGAGCCTATTTCATACCACAAGTGCTGTTCTGGATAAAACAGGGGTTCTTTCCTACAAGTATATAGTATTGGAAATGAATCAGTTATTGAAGATAGGAAGACAGGAGTGAATTAGAAGTGGACCGACTGAAGCTCAGGTGGTACCTGAAGAATTTCACCTGGGAAAGTGCCACTGAGAAGAATTAGCACCGAGGTTGTAGTGTGTTGGGCTGAAATCCACAAAGCATTTGTTTCTGCTGCCTTACTCAGAAAGGTGCAGAAGAGATGTTGGGAGGCACCTGTCCACTTAATTTTGGAGAGAGTAAAGGGGATGGTGAACAATTCCCAACGTTGTTTAAAATGAGGAGGATAGTGGTGACTGGAATCTCTTTTTTACTTTAATAAAAGGCAATATAATCTGAATGTCATCTTTTCATTATGTGGCGGTTGTGACTGACACATGATTCAAATTGGCACTCGTAAGGCAAATGGAAAAGATAAGAGACTGGCTGAACAGTAGAAGCAAAACCAGTTGGGTCACTTCTTTTTCTTTAGCGTAAAATTCTCAGAACACCAAGAAAAGATATAATCAAAAGTGAATGTTGGGTTGCTTTTAGGGTTCCAACTGCCTTCCATCTTCTCAAGGCCCCCGTTTGTGCTTTGATAGAGGCTTTGCAAGACGGTTATCATGCCTCTAAGGCCTGGAAATCGACAATACAGCTTCATCCTCTTCTTGTGGCTTTGTCTGGATTGAGGATGGGGAATTCGGTGAGTTGGAGACCTAAAGCAGCAAGACAAGACGAAGTGCAGTTTTTGTGTACACCTTGTTAAATTTAAGCTTAAATTCTCTGCTCTTGCTGTGTTTTAACTCAATACTCAGTGAAGTCTGCTGTATTTCATTTTGATTAGAAAATAAAAGCTCAAGCTAGTTGACAGGATCTTAGCCTTGGCCCTTAAATTCCATCCTAGTCAATAAATATGTTCTGATGAAGCAAGAACAAATTATTTCTGCTCCATCTGAACCTTTTTGAAGCTTTTACCCCATGCAACATCTTTGAAGTCTAGGTAACTTTTAAGGCCTAAGCCCTTAACTGACCACAGCTGCAAAAGCTTGTTTTTGATACCTTTAGAGAAGCGGGGTAGCAGTGAGAGGGCTCTGGATGTGCCTCAAGGCAGTTTTTCAAGGATATGCACCCTTTCCCCAGCTGCTTTTTCAATAAGGTATATTCTTTGTGCTTGGTGTTCTCCCTGCTTTACCCGGTGGGACTTGTAAATCATAAGCTTTATGCAGCACTGTGGGACCGAGAAATACCTGAGTAGGTATAGGGATAAAAGAAGTGATGGGAAGAAAAGGAAAGGGAAGGGAAGGGAAGGGAAGGGAAGGGAAGGGAAGGGAAGGGAAGGGAAGGGAAGGGAAGGGAAGGGAAGGGAAGGGAAGGGAAGGGAAGGAAAGGAAAGGAAAGGAAAGGAAAGGAAAGGAAAGGAAAGGAAAGGAAAGGAAAGGAAAGGAAAGGAAAGGAAAGGAAAGGAAAGGAAAGGAAAGGAAAGGAAAGGAAAGGAAAGGAAAGGAAAGGAAAGGAAAGGAAAGGAAAGGAAAGGAAAGGAAAGGAAAGGAAAGGAAGGGGAGGGGAGGGAAGGAAAGAGAAGGGAAGGGAAGGGAACGGAGGGGAGGGGAAGGGAAGGGAAGGGAAGGGAAGGGAAGGGAAGGGAAGGGAAGGGAAGGGAAGGGAAGAATATCTGTGTCTGTAGGATTACACCGTGAATTGTTTTACACCACATGTAGGCACATGCATTATCAAGTCAGAGTTTCTGACATATGCAACCTTAGCTTCTGATTTGTAATGCTGATGTTTGAAAAATGACTATGGAAAATCAGATTAGTAGGAACTCACACTGTCCTAGGAGGCACTGAAACAACACATCTCTGCTGATTTATAATGCCTTGTAGGACAGGAGATTTCAAACCAAAAATCCACACAGTTGGGCAGTCTGGGTTTCATTTTAAGAGACATCCACACATGTAGCTGGTTTCTGCTTGTTTTTATTCTGACTTTAAGGAAGAGTCACACTGTTGTGAACGTGAGTTTGGCACGAATATGAAAGGACCACACCAGCATCTGCGTTGCAGCAGCACTTGTTGCAGTGTTCCCATTTGTGTTTCATCTGTGGGCTTGCCTAACAAAGAGGACCACAGCCTACACTGAGTAGCAAACGCTACTGCTATACACACTTTCCTCAAATTAAGTCCAGAACCACTTTCCCTTCCCTTCCCTTCCCTTCCCTTCCCTTCCCTTCCCTTCCCTTCCCTTCCCTTCCCTTCCCTTCCCTTCCCTTCCCTTCCCTTCCCTTCCCTTCCCTTCCCTTCCCTTCCCTTCCCTTCCCTTCCCTTCCCTTCCCTTCCCTTCTCTTTTTTTATGGTTTGGCTTTGCAATTAGCTTTAATAGCATTCAAACGGAAGCCCTGGGGCAGTATTTTTAGCAAATAGCAGTCCAAGAGACGTGGAAAATTCTTCATTACTTTGCATCTTTAAATCAAGATAGGGTGCCGTAATAAAAGGTTAGGCTTCTCTTCATCAAGTTATTAGCCTTTGATTAAGGAATCCCTTGATGAAATGTTACGGCCTGTGTTTTGCTGGGAAGTATGACTAGATCATCATAACGAGCCCTCCAGGTCTCTGGCTCACTGGTGCCTGACTTCTTTCCTGACCTTGAATTACACTGAGAAGAACAGGTTTTTCTAGAACAAGTCAGAAGTAAAATCCTGCAGGAACATTTTGCAGGATTGCCAGCAAGCTGCTGAGGCGTGCGGAGGGAGAGGTGGCACTGGACCTCCTGTCCTCCCTGGCAGGAATGACTCCACAACCTCTCTGGGCAGCTTGTTGTGTGGTGTTTCATAAACCAGAGCCTGTGGCTAAAACATGCTGCATCCCTGTCCTCACTAGCAAAGGCTCTCTCAGTCTGTATCCTTCGGTGCGTGATGGTTAAAAACCAAGGTTTCCAATGACCTCTTCCATGAGTGGGACCCAAAAGCTGCACCACGAAAACAGGCAAATCTTTCAGTGAGAAAAAGCTTTAAGAAAGAGACAGATGAGACATACTTGAGACAGACAGATGTTGATTTCATGGTTTATTGTCACATTAAAAAAGTAATCTTACCGATGAATTAATATTTGCTTTTTAATATAAAAGTGCTTATTCTTACAAATCCTTAAGGCTCATTCTGTTACATTACAGTAGGATTTTTCACCATCCCAGAAACTGTGCTACATGAGTTTTGTATGAACTGCGGACATAGCAACATCTCCAAACAGTAAAACAAGTCATCAGTAATTTCATTGCCTTTGTACGCCTGAACCTGCTCGGTGGTGTAACAAAATTTAACGTGAAGACAAACAAAAGGAAAATTTTCTTGTATTTTCTAGTTAGGCTTGGAACTGATCCCCGTAAGATTCCTATTTTGCTTGAGTGAATGGAACAAATACATTGTTCTTGAATCTTAATTTTAACTCATACAGCAGAACAGAAGGAGCGAGACGAGAGTGCTGCAGATGTAGTATTTATCCTATGTTTCTTGCTGAGGGAAGAAAAGGAAGGACTACAAGTGCTGCTCATAGGTGACGTGTTTGTTTTGTGATGTCCTCATGTTGTACTTTTTACCTACATAAAGCTTCCACCAAAGCCAATGCGAGTTTTTCCTGAGGGAGGAATAAGACTGGAGCTCTCATGGGGAACATTTTAGATTAAGAGGTTGATTACGTTGACTGGAAGAATGAAATAGGTGAAAGTTACTAAAGCTCTTGTTTGTATTGATCTTAAGTGGAACATGATTTGTGGCACATACTATAATACACAGTTAAGAATATAGGATATTTATTTTTAATCATAATCAGAGCTATATTAGTTGGACGGGCAGTGAATCTGCTATTTCTACTCAGATTTTAGGGACCTATTTACCGTAAATACTTTCTTTTTTCAATAATAGGGTCAAAAGATGCAGTAACTAAAAAATTACCTAATGCAAAAGATAATTTAGAGTATTGTGGAGCAAAGGGGGAAATGCTAACTGATCTAATAAATAAGGCAGTTGAAAAGCATTTGTGGCTGCTACAGTGATGTATGTACATATCTTACAGCATAAATTACTGTACAGAATACTGTGTTTATTAACCGGTGTAAACACTATTGCCTGCTATGTAGGGGAGTGTTGCAGGATTTCTCTCATTGGAAATATAAACCGCTGTAGCTTTGGCTGGGTCAGTGAAGCCTCCGACAAAACACGCTTGGAGAGGAATGTAAGCAACGCTTTATGAGATGCAAATAAACCATGCTGACTTGAATGCTTTTACAAAAAAACAACAACATTACCAACGTTTGTGGCTATAAATAAAATATGAAATATGAAAAACTACTAAAACATTGGTCACTGTCTGTACCTCATCTGAACAGGTGCTCACAGTTGGCCACGTGAAAAGGGGAAGTGGGAAAGGCTGAAAAGCTCCTTGTATGCCGTGTGCACTCTGGACACGCTGACCAAGAGGACAGTCAGCAGCTGGACCTCGCGCTGGGACTGCTGCGTTGCCTTGTCAACCATTGGTGCTACACTCAGCATAGGAAATGGGAACTGTGATTACTGTGATTAATGCTACTGATTGGGTAAGTAGTGACAAATTTAAACATCCTGTTATTTCAGAGGTCTGTACTCTCTTCCCTTCCTGTCTCTTTTTCCTTGCTCACTTGCAGCGCGGTTTGGTTTTGGCTACTGTATGACAGCAGCTATTTGGAAGGTCTGTGGGTCACTCTGTGTAGAGCACCCGCTGCAACAGGGCCTTGGTCAGCAAGCATTGCTACAGTCCAGGCTTTGACTAGCAATGCACACAGGAAGGCAGGGAGCTGTTGTTAACAAAGTGTCAAAGTTTGTACGGCCATATTTTGTCACGCTTGTCTTTATCTCCATCCGCAGAGGCCCTGAGCGGGAAGATCTGGCTTTGCCAATACCAAACATTGGCCTTGGCTAACATGAAGAGGATCTTTGGTGCCTCTCAACTCTCCTGCCTTGTCTCCAGCAGGAGCTGCTACAAGGCTGGCAGCATGTGGGAAGGCCACAAGCCTTAGGTGGCCTTGTGTTGCCTTCATGCTGTTTGTTGTGGATAGAACTGCAGTGCTGGCCTTTTGTAGGGTCATGGCTGGCCTGATCTTGTTGACCATCTACAGAAACACCTTCTTCTGTTTAAAGAAAGTCAGCTATGCTTTCAAGCAACGTACCAAAAAGTGCCTTTAAGTGTTTACTAAACTGTAAAGTACATTTTCTAGGTACTTCAGCGGTCTTAATAGAAGGAAGATGCACATTCAGTCCTTGAGGAACTACTTACTTCTTTGAGTTTGGGCCTACCAAATAAGAGAGTGGGCTAGGGATGGTCCAAGTCCACAACACATGCTTTAAAAGTCTCAGAGATAACTCTTCAGCTCCTACATGTTTTCTGCTTCTCTGCTCCCTCCCAAAGCGATGGCAGCCATATCCTGCCTCAGTGCACCTCGTGGTGTTTTACCAGTTTCAGCAGGTGTTCTCAGTAGCAACAAGTGCAATTGTGAGCATGGGGTGGGGTTTGTATTTTTGTGGTATCTGAACTTATCACTGGAGCCAGATGACAGAAACAAGTGCTTCTAAGGTATCTTAGATAAGGTATCTTGCTTAGACTTTCAGTATAGGGTGAGATGAATCTCAACTTCTGTTTTAAAAACAGGCCTTTATTTACTCTTCCGTTCCACCTTCTCGGGTGTGAGGCTGCCAGTTCCTGTTGGTTCTACTGCAGGGCCACCAAGTGGCAATGCTCATTCAAGCAAAGCAGGAACACCTGAACCAAAGGCTGCTGGCTGTGTTAGCGCTGCTTTAACTCCCCTAGCTGTGCTACTTGCTACTTGAGTCATCAGCAGCAAGGGCTTTGAGTGCCCCAATAGGTGGTCTTTCTCATCCACCTCCTCATCCAGAGAAGAAAAGCTGGTGAGGAGTTATGCGTGTAGTCACCAGTGCTCGCCATCTTTTCCTCAGGGGGGAACTGGTTTCTTGCTAGGATTAACAGGGAAGAGGAGGAGGAGGAGGTGGGCACTAGTCCCTCTGCTGGGGTAGCAAAAGGAAAAGCAGAAAGGTACTGAGCTGCTTGGAGCAGCTCCGAGCTGTCCTCCATGTTTCGTGTGAGATAATCCTGTGAGTAATGCTCAGTTAGGGGAAGAACATGAGAAGCTGGGAAAGCTGCAAGAAGAGCAGACTGTGCCCAGGGAGGTAAAATGAAAGGCTGAAAAAAGGCATAAGATGAATCTGTGTACTGATGATGGCTCATTAGCTATGTGTGGTTTCCTGGGGAAAGATGGAAGCCCCTGTGCTCCCGGACAGTATTCTGTGTGAGCAAGTGGAAGATGGACTTGTGTGTCATGAGTGAAGGCAGGGCCCAAAGTATCAAGCGCAGGTGAAAATATCCTTTAAAATTCCAATATTTTCAGGCATAGAAACAGAGACTTAATAAGAGCCTATACTTTAGTACTTACATATCTATGTTGAACATGTCCCCACAGTAAATACCTCCCTCTCTGTCTGTGGATAGAGTGAAGGTTCTGTATATAAGAATACGAAATGGAGAACAAGGGTAAATAGCGCTAAGCGAGGGAGGGTTTTTTGGCATTGCCTGAATAATGTGAAGAGCAATAGAAACAATTTGTTCTGACTGGCATTCAGTCCTTGGTGAAGTGCTCTGCAGTTGTTCCAGAGGTGATGTATCAGAAGAGAGCAGGGAATTTCACCCTGGGATGCCAACTAATGATGGCATGATTTAGGAAAGTAGTTTCCCTGAACAGTGTGATCAGAATGTATCTGACTTCCCAGATCAGTAACTGGTATTGCGAATGGACACAGATAACAAATAAGCTGGACATTTCTGAGGTTGTTAGGAGAAACACTCTTGGCGAGACTGGGGAGTCATATTTCTTTCACAGAAAGATGAAGTGGCTTTACTAACATTAAAAAAACCTAAATAATAATAAAAAAATATGGAATTCTTCGAATGGCTCCCACCTCTTTGTTAGCCTTTGCTGTTCATCCCAGAATCACTCTTGTGATTCCTGCTTGCTGCAAGGGTCAAAGTTACAGATACTGTGGGAATGGTGATTTCACCTAGGCTGTGACTCCCCTCGGTGCTAAGCGTGAGTTTTATGTACTATGGCACTTACATTGAGAGCTTCAATGATATTTAAAACGTTTGAGGGTCTTGTGGCTCTGGGCTAACGGGTGAAATTCATCCACTGTGCCTATCAGGTTTTTTCCACAGCTCTTCAACATCGCTTTTCTTCTGAGAACACATTGTGATTTGTACACATAAATTAATTCTCATAAAGTCCTACGAGACATATAAGTGTTAAGGTTTTCCTGTGTTAGTACACATAAGAAAGAGGAGACCTAATTGTCTCATATGATCCGTGCTGTTCTCTATGTTTGCTCCCCACAAGTGCTTTGGGACAGAGGAAATCCCTGTTATTCTTTTTGTTGGCATTCCCTTGGACCCACTAGAGTCCTTTGTGGTTAGCATGGATGAGGCTGGGATTCAAGCTACATAGCTCAAAAAAGAGAGGAAGCCTTGATATATTGCTACAAGGCCCTTTGTGCATCCCATGGCTTCCTTGCTTCGTGCTCCAGCACCCAGGTGGAAAGGGAGCTTGGGCTGTCAAAGAAGACAACCCTGAAAGGGAATTCATACTTGAAGACTTCCAAAAGCAAAGGAACCAGACAGCAAGCAGAGGCAAGGAATTACTTCAGAAACATCCAGCTCCATCTCAGTGAGGAAGGCCGTAGTCTTTTGAAACTGATAGAGCCGTGGATGCTCCACATCTCAGTGTTTTTTTCTCTCTGTAGCTTTAGGGAGCTGAAGGCAAACAGGGCCTGCAGTAACTTTCCCACTTTGTTGATTAACCTTAAGAACAATTGACAGCATGGCAACCGGTAATGCTAGATAGGGAATATTGGCGTCATGGAGGACAAATGGTGGTTTTACGGGAGACACTGAAGTAGGCAATTTTTCATGTAACAATATTGGGTGAGAAACACCACTCTCGTTTTTTCTAGACAGAATAGACATAAGTTCATCCAAACGCTTTTCTAAATGAGTTCTGACGAAGTTATCTACAGTTACATGCCTTCCCAGCCTTTGGTGCGCAGCGCACAAGCTAATGTAACAATTACAATTATGATACCGATCAGACCTATTGGGCCTTTTTAAGATATGAAAATCAGTCTGCTTCTCTAGTTTCAGACACAATGAGTTCAAATATGTGATGTAAATACTAACAGAAAGATATCAAAATGAGAGGCATGTTAGGTCTGTGCCAGCCAAGCCTCTACGGTTATCTTAACAAGTTCATATTCTTCAGGCATTGTTTGTATTTCCATTGCGCCAAGAGATTTTATTCTTTAGCTTGTGGATTCTCCCTGGAGGGAGGAAGGGAAACATTGCTCTCGTTGTGAAAAAGAAACATTTCTTTTTGACATACTAAGCATTAAGCGGATTATGTAAAGGCAAAGCATATTGCAGAAGGAGACATTCTTAATATAGTTTTGACCACGAACTCATGACCCTCCACAAAATTTAGGACAGCTGGGAAAAAAAAAACAACAAACCAAACTCACGCTCATATTGCTTCGACAATCTTTTCACTTGGAAAAAAAGAAAATCTTGTAAAAAA
The DNA here is from genome assembly GCF_039878825.1 of Excalfactoria chinensis. Classification (NCBI taxonomy): domain Eukaryota; kingdom Metazoa; phylum Chordata; class Aves; order Galliformes; family Phasianidae; genus Excalfactoria; species Excalfactoria chinensis. Next base: position 125,475,278 of record NC_092825.1, read on the forward strand.
TTCCTGGAGTTCATCCACTGCTATTTACATAAAATTCAACCTTTCCTGCTTAAAATCATGAATCATTTAATGTCACATCTGTAGGGTATCCGAGACAGATGCCATTAATCCAAGTCGTTTTGCAAAGTCCAATTTCATTTGGATTAAAACCTACAGCTAAGCCAGCGAATAGTATATACTGTACATGCATTAAGGCTGGTGACTACTGAAGTCTCTTGGGTAGATAAACTAAGCACAGATTAGCCAGGTCTAAGTGTATGTCCTCATCTAGGGAAAAAAAAAGATATCTTGACATTTCAGTGATGTAGATTTGAATCAGTAGCCATGAAAAATGGTCAAACATTTGTATTACAAAAGAGATACGATGACACAGTCCCAAAGGTGCATTGCTTATAAATTAATTAGCTGCACAAATTATTTTGATAACAGTTACTGCAGTTCTGAGGTGATATGGCTGCTCAGTGATGAGTAGTTGGTGATCAATGGTAGGCACTAGTAATATCCTTCATGCTGAGTGACTTTTATTACTATTTAGATTTACAGTATATACATGTGTGTTTGTATCTACACTTAGGGCTTGATCTTAACCTCCTTTACCTAAGGTCTTCTGTTCACTGAAGCATCTTCCTTTGGAGCCCTGTGATATTTGGCTAAAAGAAATAGGCAAATGAGCTGGGGAATCCTGCCATGTGATGGCAGGTCCCACACCCAGACTTTTGCATGTGTCCTTCTTATCTATTCATGCCACTATGGAATACTATAAACAATTAAGGTCAAGGGTCTATTATCGTGCTGTCTTTGAGGATCCTGCTCTGCATTTCTTGTATCCATCTTCACTACACGGTTCATTTGAATGTATTCCCATTGCTTTATCAGCAATTCAGAAGCCTCTGTTTGTAAGCAAACCTCTCGCTCCAAGTATAATTCTTACAGGCTGACGTCTTGCTTGCACCAAATGAACCTGCACGTTGCCACAGTGCAAAGAAACCTGCATGTTCGCAGGCTTTTACAACAGTCTAAAGCGGGTAAGTATCTTTCACTGAACCCCAAAGAAGGATGGTATCTACTGGTCGCATCTAGAACAAAGTACCTTTGAAACATGGTGGAATGTCTGAAACTGCTCCAGTTCTTAATGTGGAGCATATGCTTAATTGGACCAGACCTAAAGGCCACATGCACCTCTCCAGTTCAGGCCCTAAGAAGATGAAATGAACTCTTTGTTGTCAGCACGTCACATTCAGCTCCAGCCATCTAAACCGCCGCAACTATTACGCAACAAAAAGTCTGCACAGAAGAGTATTGTAAATAACTTCACCAAAAAAGCCGTACAGCTGTGAGAAACCCAGTGTAAAGAAGGCCAAAAACTCTAATCCATGTATATGACTAGTTGGTTTAAATGGCTGCTATTTCATCCCTTTATGCCACCCGAGGTTAAGGCTTAGTGTGCTCATCAGGCCACACAGATGATGCCAGCACACAACCTAAAAGCCGGTGTGTTTTTCCAAAGAAGCAACGGGTATTTTGGCTGGAATAATTCAATATGAGAACAATGTACAAGAAATGACAATCATCTGCAAGAAATCCTTAGCGCTTGGAAACGTTATAACAGGACAGCATAATTCTTGCTTTTCTTTGAAGTTGCTTGACATATTACATCCATACAAAGAGTTCACCGTGATTTAAGAAATATATCCCAATCCTAGTAAAATAAACATGCTTCAGAGTTCCATACTTGAAACTCAAATGCCACATGTGCAATAAAACAAAACTCCATTTAAGGCAAGTAATTTATGTCACATCTAAAATTTCTCCACATTAAATAGCAATAAGGGCACCCAAACCCCCAAATTATCTGAAGATAAACATCATAGGCACCATCAAAGAAAACAGAAGCAAATCTAATTGGAATTTCACTAATGGGAAATCTAATTAGTGAATCCAATTCTAATTGGAAATTCCACAGTACCTTCATATGATGTTGAAGCAGCTGACAGAATCCACTGCTGCTGGTCTGGTACATCATGGTAGACGCCCATCGCTGGAGATCAGGCAAGTAATAAACAGAAAGGCACTAACCATGTTCTCCGTGATACTCGGGACCAAACAACTTGTGTTCCTGATGAGGTGGGTAACAGCTGGAATTAAGAGTGACGAAGGACTTGGAGGATGTGCATTTTATCATCTAAAGGCAGGCCCACATTCACTCTTAAAGCCAGCCACGCTCAGGTCCGTGTTAAGAGATTACCACCGCCTGATCTTAGGAGTTCTCCTGGGAAGGAAGGATCCAAGCACCTTTTGGCACATAAGATTGGCTTGGGATGGCTTGGAGATGAGCAGTCCTTATGTAGTTACCCTGCTGAGCTGCGTCAAAGAACAGGGTGATACTCTGAGTCTGAGCAATAGCCAGACCTTCTGTAAGCAGCCTAGATCAAAAAAGATATGCCGGTATTGGAGCTCTGCATGCTGTTCAGCCTGCTCTTGAACACAGAGTAATACAGCCTTTGCTTCCAGAGATGTTTTACTCAGAAAACATGCTACTACTTTGTTTGGTATCTTTTTTAAATGTATCTCTTCAAAATCAGAGAGGAAAAAAAGGCAGCAAGGACCAATCAATCAACCCTCAGTATCAGTGGCTACTTCTGCTTGCATCACCTATCGAAAGAGATGTTTGTACTCACATTTCCTTAAAATATTTGTGAATTAAATTAGAAAACAACAGTCAAAGGGTCAGTCAGTGACTTGGACAAGAGCAGTCTATTGAAGTCACCAGAGCTGCTGACTTGAGTAAGGGCTACAAATCTGATTGCAAAGCAAGCAAAAAAATTATATTTCCAATACAGAAGAAGAAAAATAAATGTGTCTAAACCACTGAAAATGAACTGTGCTAAGGGCAAACACAGTTGGTATGAACTGGCCTTGACCTCAGCTGACCCAAATTAAACTCCAATCATTGTGGGATTAATTCTTCTGGCACGAAAAACACAGCCTGTCAACAGGAATTGAAAACATCCCACAAATCAAGAAACATTAAAGCCTAGTTGAGGATTATGCATGAAGAGCGAGAGGATTATGATAGGAAACAGTTCTTAGCCTGATGAGCAGAAAACACTGCTTCCCAGATAAAGGAAACTGCATGTAGTGTTCCCATACAGCCTAGAAGAATGTGCTGCAAGCTTCTACTAGGTGAAAAAGATATGAAAATCAAAATCTGTAAGATGAAGCCTTCCCATGCAAAGCCATCAATTGTTATGGATATCTGTCTGTATGTATGGAGCTGAAATTAACACATTTTCTTTAGCGAGTGGATTGCAGTTTGCCTTTTTTTTCTTTTTTTCTTTTCCCATTTATCCATTTACTACTGGTAACAGAATGCAGTTTCCCACCATCTCCTTTAAAGTTCATGCAATCAACGTATCTGTTTTCAGGCTTTTTGCCTGTTATTGTAGGTTATATTGTTGGTGTGGAGCTGAACAAGAGGTCAAGTGAGTTAAAAAGACAGGAGATAAAGAAACGCAAGCAATCTGTCAAAACTTATCGCACGTTGAAGGAATGCTGTCTTTCTCCATCTTAATGCAGGCTACACAACTCCTCTGTGTGCCCCAGCAGGGGAGTTACAGGGAGATGGACCATGAACATTGGAACTTCTGTGAAGTGTCCACGCTTGCAGTTAAGTTCTCTGTTGCTGAGATTTGCCCTTATTCATTCAGTTCAGGAAAGCCCTTGTATGTGTGCTTAAGCTCTCCTGAAGTAAATGGGATTTCAGTACAAGCTTAAAAGGTAAGAGTCTATTGAGAGCTTTCCTGAATAGGGATTTGTGCTTATTGCACTTGGTTCAATCACCCCATGAGATTTTGGTTTCTGAATTTTTCAGCACATGAATAGAGCGGGTATGTTTTTGTGCATTCAGATCTGTTCTTTCTAGTATTTCTAGTGTACGAAAATTTTCTGGAGAGTGGAACAGAACAATTTATTCTGAAGAGAAATCATTGTATATTGTACATATGCACAGGTACATATCTACTCTCAGAAAACATCTTCTCAACATTGAAGAAATATTCACCTTTGTTTGGATCAATGCTGTGGTTGACTATTTCTGTAGCACAGTGTCCAGAATAACTGAATTATCCATGAAAGGTTATATAGTCCATGTGAATGGCACACAGTCATTACGACAAGTGAGTGCTATTCCGCACCCAGTGAAGTCCTTGTTGAGTGTACTGAACTAAATGCTCCATACTGCTGTGCAAGGTGATAGGTCCCATCAATGCATCCAAGTCGTTAAAAAATTCTACAGGAAAAAAAAAAAAACAACAAAGCCAATAAGATTTCAGCATCAGAAGAGTGAAGCTGTATTTGCTATTTGTCACCCTTTAATAGGTTTTATTCTCTTGCAAATTGAGTCAAGCTGAACGTTTCATGGGAATGAAAGTTTAGTGCTAGTGAGATTAATTTTAAAGCCCCGTGGCTCGTGATGTTACAGGCTGATACACAACAATTTTCTTTTGAAAGAACAAAACCGTGAGTTCTTCAGCTTTGCCTTTCATTAATTTCCACTGAGTCTTAATAAAACAAACAGATGCTGGGCAAGATTTATTTTCAGATTAAGGACAAGTGAATCTAAATGCCTCTACAGGAGTGTCTATCTATACACACGCTAGATATCTAAACTACCTGGATAGACGAAAACAGGCATATACAACGTGATCATCCCAATCTAAAGAGTAATCTGCCTAACTAGTCAATAGGTATTTAATTCAGTTACATCCTTAGAGTCATATAATGTCCATTTGAGATATCCTCGGGCACTTGATACATACATCGCTGACCTAACACAGGACATACAGGAGACTTCTGGAGCAGCAGTATGGGAAAGGACACCTCAAAGGGCATTTGGTAGCTATGGTTAGGCAACTGAATTGGATACCGGGGTCATCTTCAAGGTGAACTGAGCAGCCCTCTGAACTCTGCTGTTTGTACTGAACAAAGTTCCATCCACTGTAATGAGATATTAACTCAACAGCTCACCTACAAACACCTACACTTAAGTGTCCTAATTTTGATTTGAATCCTGACCACGTCCCTGCCTTAAATACAGTGAAACCAGTTTAACTGGGAAAATTTCACCCTGAAGAGTGAGTGAGGGTGCCTTGTTCCCATCTGTCTCTCCTTGGGGGATGAAGGTTGGACGGGTTCTCATTTCTTCTGCAGAAATGAAGTGTGCTCCTGCTTTGTGACATGGTCTGGCTAGAAGCATCTCGTCCAGCTCCATGACTCTAGGAGCACAAGTCTGCCTTGCCCCCTTTGAAACCTCTCTCTCCAGAATGACACCGATGGCAGTGAATACTACCTGAAGGTATATCTGTGACCTGTGGTCTGTCTGTCACCTTGTCTGTCTGGCAATGTACAGAGAAAAATCAGTGATATAAAGATGCTTCTAAGTGAGGCAGCTGTCAAAATTGCATTTTTTGGGAGGGTAATTTTGGGACAGACTAGGAAAAAACTAAAGCAAAAAATAACCTCTGCAGCCCTACTTTGTGCACAGGATTCCTGTCAAAGCAATATTTTTCTGATCAAAACATGTGATGTTCTTACAGAGTAGCCCACTGCCTTGAATCACTCACCTCTGTTTTCCTTGGCCAGGTTGTCAGCCATCTCCCAGTAGTCATAGCTGTGCAGGATGCTGTTGGTGATGCTGACGTGGTTGGCAGCCATCTGATGGATGCGCTGGGGGATGCTGATTATAGGAGATGAGGAAGGAGGCCCTGTGCTCCCCTGGGATCCCACAGAACTGACTGGAGAAGGGCTAGGGGACATGGGCGATGGAGTTCCTGTGCTCCTGAAATTAGACATTAACACCATTGCTTAAAAGTGTTTGGTTTAAAAACACAAAAGTATCCGAACATACAGCAGGTAAAGAAATGTAACTCCAGACAGTGAATATGTTCTAAGTTTCTGTGCAAGAGGTGAACTTACTTTCCACTGTTACCCCAAGAAGATGGGTTCTGGGCGGCTTTCGATGAGTTCTGTAAAGAAAAAACAATTAATGTAAAATATAATTAATGTAAAAATATGAAATGAAGAACAGCAGACAATATAAAAGTAAAGGAATATAAAGAAAAAATTGTGCAGAGAGATGTATTCAATTCTCATGATGCAATTAACCCAGTAGAGCCTGGTTTGGTGTTGTGATGAAGTGGTGCTGTAGCACAGACTCAAATCACATGTTATTGAACATCCTGAGATGGGGGCTGGCTAGAAAAACACGCTTGCCGATGCTCACCCTTTTCCTGGGAGTTCAGAAGAAAATGCTAGGACTCCTTGTCAGGTTTAGGCTGGAATTTCTTGTGATAGAGAAAACCAGAGCACCAGAAGGCCTACAGGACGTCTGTAATGTCTGATTCCTGCCAATCATGGAACTTCAACCAGAATCTTTCTTTTTTCCTTTTAATAAAAGGTAGCTAGGCATATAGAAGTCCTAAGGCACTACTGCCCTTGCTCTCCTTTGTCCTGTTCTACTGCTTAGCAGGCCTCTGAGTTAGAAAAATAGGTTCTACTTCAAGTTTTCAAGACTGAACTTTCTCAGCTTCAGTATATAAGGGTTTTGCTGGTCCTGTGCCAGCAAAACTGCGTGTCATCTGGCATCATCAGTACTGTTTCTATATACACAATGACCACATTAACTTTACGGTTCTCCAGTAAGATGCTCACACTGCTTGCGCCTCTCCTAAAAAAAGCTTGTTTTCACAGCTTTGATGCATCTTCTGCATTCCTTCAAGTGTTCCCACACACCAAAACTGCATTTTGACACCTGGCCTTCTGCATTATTGGTATGAAGAGCAGCTCTGGAGTGTCCCACAGTGGGCTTTTCCTTCAGTGGTTTGTTTTATGTGTGTGTGTGTGTGTCTTTTACAGAACTACTGGCCTTCATCCTTCTACTGTAACATAAACTGAGCACGTTTTATTTACTTACAGAGCTGGAGGTGGGAAAATGAGAAAACTGAAATGGAATCAAGGATACTTCCATTGTAAATTTAAGTAGCCTCTGCCTTACCGCACAGCTTCACGCACCTTTTTTCTCATGGTGGCTTTTTATTCTTTATTTTTAATCCTCTGCTACATTACTTTTTTATTAAAAAATAAAATAAAATAAAATAAAATAAAATAAAATAAAATAAAATAAAATAAAATAAAATAAAGGAAATAAAATACTTAAAAGGAGATTTAATAAGTTTTTTTTCTTGTTTAAAATAAAAGTACGTCCGATTTTCCTTGAAAATATGTGCGAAATAGTTTAAAACCATTCTTTGATTGATAATATATGTGGAAGCTCTTAATGCAGTCAGCACTTCACGTCACTTGGTTTTGAAAGCTTTTAGATACCCAATATGAAATGAGTGGAGAATTGGCTTGTTTTCCACTGAAAATTATGGCAAATGGATTTTTTTTTCCCCTATTTTTACTTTCAAAGGTGAGAATACGTACTAATGTGAAACTATGCTATCACCATACCAGCAGGAGCTTTGCAGACAACAAGCTCATCTTGCCTGTAACAGAGTGTAAGTCCATTTTATGTTTGCTGTGAAACAGTTTCTGTCTGCAAGTAAGAGACATTTTACATGGTTGAGAGCCTGACCGCACTGTTCTTAATGCAGCCATTCTCCGAATTGGTAAAGAAAAAGAAAGTGTTATAATTGGCACATATTTCTTTCCCCTGAAATCAAGTCATTGTTAGAGAAACATAACATGCTGAATTATATATTGCTAAATTTTTAGATGCAATTACAGTGACTTCAATTTCAGTTTGACAATAACAGATCTGTCAATTTCCTTCACTGTCTTCATGTGTTTAAAATCTGGTCATGAATGTTCGTGGTTGTATTTGAAATTTTTTTATTAACAGAATGTCAAAGGATGGATGTTTTTCATTTCAAGGTACATTCCTCTGAAACAAAAGATAAAAAAGCAGAAAGAAAACAGAAAAGGAGCCCCGTGTTTAAAGACAAATGGCTCTTCTGGTTCCCAAAGCAGTTTGTCTTAGAGCATTTATAGATACATATTTATTTAATTAGAAAGATGGAAGCTATTTTTCTTTCCGTGTAGGTTAAATGCTGGATGGACTGACTGCTAGAAGGGCTCTACCATAAGGGTTCTGTCCTTGAGTACTTTCAGAAAAAGGCTGGCTGTCAAATAAAATACATTCAAATGCTTTGAATGACTTCCTGTTGTATTCAAAATAACCAGGCTGTAGACCAGGCAGGGACTGGAGATAGGAAGCAGCAGCACACAAAGTAAAGCAGGTAGGGGAAGCCGATGGTGCTCTGTCAACTACATGGCAGACTGCTTGGTTGCCCTCTGATGCTTTTGTACAACCCCCGCTGAAGTCAGTGTGGGCTCTTTACCAGTTCCTTGGGTGAGAACATGTCCCGCTGCACTGCCTTACCTACAGATGCTACTAAGGGGAAGTCCTGCAGCTGAGGACTGATACAGATCAAAGTCTTAAACTCACAGGAAGTCTAGTGGGAAGTGTAATCCCTGGAAGGGATACTTGGAGCAAAATCTCCAAACTCTACCCACCACAGAGCAGGTTAGCACTAGATAACTGATAAGAATAACCTGAAAATACCTGTTAGTACAATAACTCTCTTAGCCTTCCTGAAGGGACTTGACTTGTATATTGCAAAGAAGGTCCCTTGTGAAAACAACATAACCAACTGGTGAGTAAGTGTCACCATGGGAGTTTATAACAATGCTCCTACTGACTTTGTGGGACAAGAACCAACCCCAGCACAGCTACTGTTTTTATTAAAATGTATTTACTATAACAACACGCTGATTTTAGAACACGTTAAAGAAAGGTACCTTGAAATACTCAATAAGAGCTTTAGAATATTTGACAGCGTGGTCTCTCTTGAGTCGGAACATTCTCCAGTACAGAAGGGCCAGGCAGCGGTAACTGCAATAAAAGGGAGAGGAGGAGGTGAGGTGTGTCCCCAAACAGTAATCCCTGTGAATTATCTTAAATGCTCCAACTAATGTGCAGTGGAAGACTGACTTTGCTTGCTATTACGTTCACTGTTTTGTTCCATTTTACTTATCACAGAATCACAGAATCATAGGATGGCTGAGGTTGGAAGGGACCTTAAAGACCATCAAGCTCCAACCCTCTGCCATGGGCAGGGCTGCTCCCCACCAGCTCAGGCTGCCCAGGGCCCCATCCAACCTGGCCTTGAGTGCCTCCAGGGATGGGGCACCACAGCTTCTCTGGGAAGCTGTGCCATGGTTAGATGCTACAAAGTAGGTGGCAGTGCCCTAACCGTATGCATGCTGCACTGGCCATTAGGGCCTCTTCCATCCTTACAAAGAGAACTGCTAATGATCGTTCACCCTTTGCAGTGGATTCATGAGCAGGGCTAGGTTAGGTGCCACTGCCATGGCAGGCCATGAAGAGAACCACCAAGCAGACTGTGCTCAGAAAGGTTTGTACAGCTTGGTTCCCAGGTCTTAACCCTGAATTTGATGCTTGGCCAAAGGCCTCTCCCATGAAGAGGTCATTATTAGCCTGGAACCCCAAAAGACTTTAAATTTATTTCTCTTGCAAACGCAACAGCAGCCCTTTGGGGTGCCTCATCCTGGTACTACACTCCAGCAGCCTGCAGCCTTGCATAACGAACTAGCCATTCTGGGTCTATCTCGCGTGTGCCCAGCAGACGGAGGCAGCCGCCCACAGCCGGCGACTTGCGGCCGCCCGCCGCTGGAGGACAGCCTCGGCTCGGCAGACGGGCAGCGGCTGGCAGGCAACAGGAGGGAGGGAGCGGCCTACCACCTCCCCCCCCTCCACCTCTACCCTCCCACCGCTCTCCCCTCGTTTCTTTTTTAGCCTCTTTTCCCTAATTCCCCACCTAAGCATTTTTAAAGCAATTCCCGTGCCCCGTGCTCCTCCCGACTGGTGACAAAGGAAGGGCGTTTAAAAGGAGAGCGCACCTCCGAATACTCGGTTCCTTTTATATAAATGATTAATTAGGACTCTTTTATTTACGGAGGATGAAGATGCATTCGGTTTGGGTTTTTAACAGATGGTTAATAGATGTTAAAAACACACTTGCTGATTGTAAATGTCCACTTACTGAGAATCAGTAACCATGTAATAGGTATTTGATGTATTAACGGCGTAGATATTAAATTACAATCTGATTTTAACAACATTCTAGCATTTTACTAGCCATCAGCAGCCACCTTATAGAATGTGAGGTGCGTGTGTATATCCTGAAGTCTCCATTCGGGAGGGTATCCCAGAGGCTTAATTATCGCCATCACCGTATCTCTCTTCACGTAATGTAAATGTAATTTACGATTATAGAGCTTAAATGTCAGCCACAAAGAAATTGCCAAACTATCGGTACAAAAGTACATCGCTCATAAAAACAACAAACCATCGGGCATTTAAAAATTAATTACGCTGATGTACGATAGCTGACCTGTCACAGTCAATAAGTACGAGCCGCTTATTTACAGAGACAGAATGCAGACCTGCTGCAGCGATACGAGGGCTGGACCTTCTCAGAGCTGAAAGTATGCTCTTTCTTTCAACAGACAACATAATCCTATCTGGCTGCGTTCAGCGTCTGATTTTCAAGACCAGTCTCCCTGCAGAAAAGGAGCCTTTTGAGGAAATGGTGATCTACTAACCAGAGTGCTGCCAACTGCTTGTCTTCTGGCGTGGCGTTGGGGCCTGAGTGGGTTTTTAGTCTCACTGCGTACCTTAAGCAAAAGGAAAGAAGCCCATGTGAGTAAACTGACACAGCTTTATTTTACTGATCAGCTCCTACAAGCGCTATGCTGACCAATGTAATTTGAGCTGGCCCGTTAGACACATTTGCTCAAGTTACCAAACATACATGTCCTTTTCTGGTTGTGTTTTGGAACTATTTTGCCATTAACGGTGCCTCCCTGCACTCCTTATACAGCAGTAACTCCCCCGACCATCGATCAGCGCAGAGGGAAGCCCAGCTGGCAAGGTGCTGCTTCCTGGCTCGCTGTGCTGCCCTACCAAAATAACCTCCGCCGTCGGGGAGACCCAGTTACACAGAGTTCATGCAGGGAGGTTTTCGCAGTGTTTGAAGGCAGGTGACAGCCTGTCTTGAAGCTGGTGCTGCCCTCACCCTGCCAATTCCGAGCGTGTCTACCCAGATCTGTGCCTCCAAGCAGAGCGCGGCACAGGGGGAACTTGTAGCTCAGAGCTATTTTTGCACATATGACATTACACTCCAATTCTATAAATATTAAACATCCACAGTGGTAACACCGCTGTTTCAAGAAGTGTATGCGCTGTGCAATCATAAATTAGTTTCTGGAAATCTCGGCTTCCAGCTGAATACCTGAACAATGGACAAGGTTAGGACAACACAGCACTTCTGGGCTCGCTTCCAGAAAAATACCTGCTCCCCATAATTAGCTGCCTGTGGTTTTTCTTATCTTTGTTTTCAAACTTTAATCCTGATACCTGAGCAAAGATTCAGTATGAACATTCTGTTTTAACAGGTGTACCTAGTAAACCCAGCATATTTTTCTAAGCCGCAGCAAGTGAGATCAACAGTAATTCACGCTACTACACGACCGCAGCTACATGCATTATTGAAAGCTATGAATCTGCAAGCAAAATTCATTTCCAGAGTCAGGACCATCTATTTGCTATCATGAGAAAAGACAGGGCAGACAAAGGAAGAGCTCTCTGCCTGTGATGGTGCAAGGATTGAAAAAAAAAGAAGGGAAGAGATGCAGAGATGCACTATTCTACTCTCCTACTGAAAAAAAATATTATGCTTTGTTTAATAATCTTCCAGTTAGAAAGCTGGCCTCAGTCCACTGAAATGCATGAGAAGACAGCCCTAAGTGGAATAAAATGCCAATGGAATTGCTAACGCATGTGAGAAAATGATTGCATCAACACTCCAAAAAAGAGCTCCAAAAGAACGCAATTGTTTGAGGAGCTTTGCGTCATTATGAATATGATTAAAAATGAACTGTTTTAATTACTATGACCTTAGTGCTGATGAGTCCTGCATGGTTGACTGGCCTAAGGAATTATGCCACGGTCACTGACAGTGCAGCTTTCTCTGCTAGTGTGCTGGACTTTCTCTTGCAAAGAGTCACTCAGATGCTGGGGTGAGTTTGACCTGCTTTTCTCTACCAGTGCTCTCAATATTAACTATTAGTACAAATTACAATAGAGGAAAGGACTTAGAAGAAAGTGGATTATCCTGTTTGGATAGTCATGTAGCTGAGTAAATGTAGGGGTCTGTTTAATATGAGCTGGACTCTTTTCAGGAGTTCACTAGCTCCAGCAGGAGAACACACACTAAATGGGCCTCAAATGCCCATTTTTCTATAGCTGTTAACATCTTTCAGGTAACAATTAAACTGTAGTCTTAAACATGTTACAGTATTTTGCAAATGGTCACTCCACTGCTATTAGGTAGCAGTTTTTTCCCCTTTTGAGGAGCACTGGACTTAATACCTTGAAGCTCTTAAAGTAATTTGCAACTCTAGTGATATTAAAAGCTTTGTTTATTTTGCATTCTACACCATTTCCTAATTTAATTTCCAATGCAATCACAGATTATCCATTTGTGTTACGTATGACTGATGAGGCACCTGGGAAGTCCTCACTTCTCCCCATTTACTGTCTCTAGGAAATAATGAGATAAAGCAGATGAGCATATTTGCATCAACAGAGTAACCCCTGTGGTTGTCTCCTCCCTTCCTACCTGATGAGTTCAACTGTTTCTGAATACATTGTATAGGGGGACTTAGATTCCATTGGGCCTTGTTCCATTGCATTTCCACACTCAATAAACGATAGTGCTGCTTCTGCATAATTCAGTGCCTTTCCAAACTTTTCCACCTAGAGGGAAAAAATAAGGACACACAGAAATAATGTAGTCATCAAGATATGGTTACATACGATGGGATTTTCTCAACGTGAGACTTTCTCAGTGTGAATTATAAACTTGACACAAGTCAGTATGTTTTCAGATTCATAAATCTTCCTATGAGAAAGCTAAAGCCCATCAAACCCTGTGCATCAGTGAAAACTGTAAGACAGAAGGCAGAGCTGAAAAAGGCTGTGAGATGTTATTTGGTCCACACTCTTGTGTCAAAAGAAGGATCAGTTCTGCTTCAGATATTCCTGACAGATGTTTGTCAAAACTCTCCAGTGCTGGAAATCCCACCAACTCAGCATCAGGCCTTTCGCCTCAGCTACCAAGTGTCCTTACCATTGAAAATGGTTTCACACTTCTTTGCAGATGCAGTCTTTCATCAGTCAACAAAGGAAGGTAATGACTGTCTTGAACTAAGAGAATCGGAGCTAAATATTTTGACTACTAAGTCCCTGTTATTCAAAGGCTTGTTTCCATTCTAATTTCATTTTCATTCCTACCATTTTCAGCACCGCTTGACCTCTTGTCACGATTTTGCCCTCTATATCCTCCTCCTCTTTTAGGGACTACTCTACTCTCTCAGCTTCTCATGCCATCCTTCCTTTTTCCTTACCCAGTTTGTTCTCTTATTTTCTGTACTTTTTTGACTCCACGTGTTTGTGTGCTTAAACATATACATATGCACGTATGCGTCCTCAATAATAGTGTACATGCACATGTGCACATAATGTTCATATGTGTACACTTACATACTACTTATCTGGTATCAGAACTTCATTTTTGATGTGGGTAGAAATGAAGCATGCTATTATCTCTCTGTCCTGACTTGTCTTTCCTTCAATCAGAACTCCTGCGGTACATAAAGCCCATTAATGGACTGGATGCATTTGGTTGAAATCTGATGCATGCAGTGAAAGGTTAATGGACCTTATTCTTTTCTAAGGGATAAAGATTTTAAATAGTAACTTTGGAATGGCACACTGGCTTCAATCTATTTTAGGTTCTTATATGACTCCCATTGCGATCATACCAGAGAATTTCACAAACTTTTTATTATATTTCTCTCCCTGACGCTCTTCTGCAGGTGGAAGTGCTATTATCCCAATTTCACAGATGGGGAACTAAGGAGCAGAGAGACTTAGAGTCATTTTCAGGCTGCTCACTCTAAGTGCTTATATTAGGTATTGCAGTGCCAAAATAGGAGGTATCGAGGCCAGCAAGGTGATTCAAAGTGCTCCCATTTCCCTCCAGGATCCCTACACACTCAAGGAAGGGGGAAGTACTTGTGAAGAGTGATTCAGTATCAGTAAGGAGCTGATCCACTGCAAAGGAAGGCTGAATGTGAAGGATATTTCTATCACCTAGTGCTGATGGGAGGCTATTTAAGCTATGCCTAAGTGACTTTCATGTAGGAAATCTGTATCAGAGCAGAGTATAACATTTACACCTCCTATTTCTGGGAGCCTACCATAAAAATATTTTTCTTTAGGCTAAGACAGAATTTCCTTTGCATATTAAGTGATTTTTTTTTCTTTTTTTCTTTTCCATTTTGTTTAAAGCAACACGCTAAAACGCACCATTTGTACTTTTCCACAATATTTTCTGATTTATGACTCTCTTTAATATGGAACTGAATAAACCATGGAAATTTGTGCTAATAAACTCAGCTAGAGTGTAAAACTGCGTGTTAGTGTCCTAAATTAAGGGCCTGCTATGGCTTCCTTGGCCATTTTACAATCTGCACAGCTAAGGAAAAGAGATGAAGGAAGAGGGACTGTGAGCTACCTTTCTTCTTTCCTGCTCCTGTGACCACAATGTGTCTGTCAAGCAGGGCAAGGCAGGACTGCAGCTACTTCTACTAGCAAGACAGCCATGCTCATGCTGAGTCCCAACCCTTATACTGCATTTGCCATACCGGAGGCTGGCGTTCCAAAGCTGTGCTGGCTTATTCACTGAGCTGGACTAACACAGGTTAGGAGAAAGGTAAGAGATGGTGAAGTGGAGCTTTCCTGGTGCACCATGTGCTTCATAGTACCCTGCTGTTTGGAAAGATGAGGATTCCTTCAGCTCTCCATAAAGCCCCAGCTCTGCCTTTCTCAAGAAGGTCTTATTGGCTACTAGACACATCAAAGCTGGAGACATGAACCTGTTTGTTGCAACATTCCTGTGTGTGAAACATGTTCCTGCAGGGTTAAATGGATTCCTAGTGCTGCTGGTTGACTTACAAAGGGCTTTTCATGAAAGGAAGATCCTTTTGGCACTGGAGAGCCAAAACTTTTCAACAAAAGGGCAGATTCCCTTAGCACCAGACCAACCTGGACTAAGCCGAGCCAGCTTGTTAAACTGAAAAGAAAGGTATGTGGATACACATAGTACAGCATCAAACTATATAATCTCTATTACTACAGTTGCTAATTAAAGCACAGGGATAAATGGAAATTTTTATTTATCCAAGCCTTTATCTCAGTAAGTCATTATTTGTTAAGTCATAGTTTATTGGGCTATGAACATTTGATTATATAAACATTTCTTAATTTAACAAGCCTAGCCATCCTTATAATAGATTTTATAATTACCCCAGCAATACCGCACTGATGAAGAAACTGCATTACAAAAATAATTTGGAGCAACATAACTGGAAAGAAAATATTCTCACCATCGCATCTGCTTTATGTTTCTTCCGTTTAGCTTCCTGCATAAAGTAATCTGCATTGCGTGGCCTACCAGGGGAAAATAAGAAGACACTTTATTATTTTCTGAAGTGCAGAATATTTTCAGGTTATTTTTCCCTTATTTTAAACCTGATTTGCAAACATTCTTGATGAAGAAAATACACTTATCATGTAACCATGCATCTTATATTTTCAAATTGCTGCCTGTGGAGACAATAGCGTTTATGGCTGTTCTCATTCTTTAGAAGTCAGTGATTCAAAGCAAAAAAAAAAAAAAAAAAAAAAAAAAAAGCGAATAAAATGTATTTTTATGGATTGTGTAAACTGCTTCCCAAATTAGTGCAGTTTTGATCTACCAAATGGATGCAAGCATTAAGCGGAACAAATTGTTCCATCTTATTCTCTCCCTTGTGTTTGCGTACCTCACTTTCTACTCCTCCCTGTATACTGCCACTTGCTTTGGCTTCTACTTCTTTACAAAACAAGTGTGTTTAATCTCTCCACCTCAAAAATTCACACTGAATCTGCTTGCCTCCACCTCATCCCCCTTCTCCTTATCTGTAAGCACACTGAGAGTGCTATTTGCTTTTGCTGCCTGGAGTTCATCTGTGACATGGTGCTGGGCTGCCAGCAGCATGCCACTGGCGTTACTTGTGTCAAATTCTCCATTGATTTCTCCTCAAATAGATCTCAGAGACTCCATTCCATCCTTAACCTACCTGACCTACTGACTGCAGGGCACAAATTCAGTTGCTGTCTCTGTGCTGAAATTCACAAGACCATTTCTGATCCAGACTAATCCACTTCTGTTCAAACTGAAAACACAAAGTGCTGCCTCCCTGGCAGTGCTTGGTGACCAATTCACTGAGCCCTTGCAGCTGAAACAGGTTTCTTCATCTTCTCCCTAATGCACTTTTCTCAATGGAGGGAAGCCACTTGCTGTGTCATTTTAGTGCGTAACACAGCATCTTCAGTTCTCAAAATAGTCTTCATACGTCCTGACCACGAAGATTCCTCCAGTCTCATATGTGTGAGACATGACCTTCCTCCTTCTACTCAGCTAAAACATGTCCAGGTTCATCTCAGCACATATTGAAGTTACTTCCATATTCTTATCACTCTCAGAAGTTTCTCCTTGCAAAACTGTTCTCTTAGAACTGCTTTGAGTCATCCTAATATATATATCACAGAATCACAGAATTGTAGGGGTTGGAAGGGACCTCTAGAGATCATCGAGTCCAACCCCCCTGCCAAAGCAGGCTCCCTACACCACGTCGCACAGGTAGGCGTCCAGGCGGGTCCTGAATATCTCCAGAGAAGGAGACTCCACCACCTCCCTGGGCAGCCTGTTCCAGTGCTCCGTCACCCTCACCGTAAAGAAGTTCTTGCGCACATTCGTGCGGAACTTCCTATGCTGAAGTTTCAGCCCATTTCCCCTAGTCCTGTCCCCACGCACTACTGAAAACAGACCATATATACAGACCATATATACATATAATTTGGATTTCTCAGAATGTTCGTTAAAAAAAAAAAGTATGAGTCAGAGAAGATATAGATCTAAAAACTGAAGTCAATGTATGAGACAAAAACTTGCTGAAAACAGTAAGAACACTTTCAAATCCACAACAGATCATGGGAACAAGGTGGAGCCTCTTGACAACCATATCTACTTCCTTGAATCAGTAAGGCCATTTGCCACTGCATCTGCTTGTCAGTTCCCTTCTTTCACGCACACAGTTTCAAGGAGATTTAATTCTCTCACAGAAGGTTAGTCATAACTCTTATTTTGAAGGCTAAATATCATCAGAGAGAAATAAAATTTGGAGTCTGAGTAATTTTGAATGACGTCTGTCCTAGAAAGTTTGATGACACACAGAAAAATAGTTCATTTGTTCCATTTTTAAAATGTTCTTCCTCAGAGTGGCATTTTTCCCCAACTCCCCAGCAGAAAGAAGACTATAGACAGGTTTCTGTCCCAGCATCCCGTAACCTACTGTAGCTGCCAATACTTTCTGTACCCAGCAGGATGCTAACATTATCTTGACAACACAAACCATCCGGATTTGGTTTTGGTCAGTTACAGAATCATAGAATCACAAGGTTGGAAAGGACCTACAAGATCATCTAGTCCAACCGTCCTCCTGTCACCATTACTACCCACTAGACTACTAAACCATCTCTCGTAGCTCCTCATCCAGACACCTCCTGAACACTGTGAGGGACGGTGACTTCACCCCCTCCCTGTGCAGCCATTCCAGTGCCTGACCACTCTTTGAGAGAAACTTTTTTTCCTTATATCTAATCTAAACCTCCTCTCGTACAACTTGTGCCATTTCCTTGGGTCCTACCTGTTTCTGGGGAGAAAAGGCTGACCCCTTCCTCTTCACAACTTCCCTTCAGGAAGTTGTAGAGTGTAATGAGGTCTCCCCTGAGCCTCTGCTTCTCCAGACTGAGCAATCCCAGCTCCCTCAGCCACTTCTCCTAAGACTTGTGCTTCAGACCCCTCACCACTTTTATTGCCTTTCTCTGGACACGTTCCATGGCCTCAGTGTCTTCCTTGTAGTGAGGGGCCCAAAACTGAACACAGTAGTCAAGTACTTATGAAGTATTGGACACGAAACAGTGTTAGCTCAATGGGGAAAACCATGTTTTCACAATGATTGAAAGACTTTTCAAAATCTCAATGTCCTGTCTATCTTAGTCTTGTGCTATAACCTAGTTAGGATTGTTTACTCTGAAGTGACAAAAAACAAAGCAAAGCAGAGCATATCAGCAATGCGGTGGTCTTAGCATGATCAAAGTGATGAACTTTTGCATGATCCTTTCAAATTCTGGTCATTCAAATATGTTCTTTGCAATATACCCTCCCATGTGACACCCAAAACCATCTGTATAATTTGCTTGTTTGAAGCACGGAAAGGAGCTGCAAAAACCAAGCGAGATAACACAATGTAATTATGGTCTACTCATAAATAACACAATTGTAGAATGTTTTTCAACACGTAGCAGGATTTATTCTCCAGAGTTATGTTCAGCAGCTGAAAGCATCGGCAGGAGGTAGTACATTACTGAACCAAGAGGGCCCTGCTCTGGGGTAGCTAACCAGAATGCAATGTGTGAAAATCAAAGTCATCAGTTTCTACTGAAGCCAGCTGTTTTGGGGGAACGCCTAAAATAAAGATGAAGCTATTAAAATGTAACAGTTACGCACAGTATATATATCCACAATGTGGATGCCTAGATACTTGCATGGGAAAAATACAGGATTGATATACAAATCTGAGGATGCCTTACAGAAATCAAGATTCATTAGGAAAAAAAATACATTGAGTTTGTTTTCTTCCAATATTTGTTCAAAAGCGTTAATAAACATGACACGTCAAATTCTGATCTGTTAATAGTATCCATGCAATACTGTTCTTCAATGGATCACTACATGTTAATAAGCTTTCAATTCAGATTACAAGCGTACATGCTAGATGAAACTGAAAGCTGAAAAGTTCTATAGATCTAATGCATGTTTGCACTCATGGCACAGATTGCTTACATCATTTCTGAAACAAAATAGGGATGTACTTGAATTTAGTTGTGGGCTTTTTTTTGTTTTAAATGAGAATGAAAAGATTAAAATTCAGTTTTGTTTAGTCTCCCTAGATCCCCACTGTTACACATGGAAAGCTGTCCTTTTAAATCCAGTATAAATTATTATCCAGTGTAAATTATTATGCCATGAAGTGAAGAAATAGACAGTGGGTCGGTAAAGAAGAAGACAGTAGGCTACCTCAGCTCATGGACATATGAAGACACATGAGAAAGCTGAAGTATAAATTAATTACTCAGAATTGCCTACTGTGTATGTCACATCTACAAGGTTCATAAAATATTCTATTAATCACAGTCTGATCTTACAGACCTGCAAGTTACAGTGACTGAGAACATGTATTTCTTACTAACTTCATGGTTCATCCAAATTTCATCTGTCACTTGGCCCCTTTGATGAAACTGGTGAAAACTTTAGATTGGAGAATTTGCAGGTAATCTCACTGCATCGTAATTTCAGGTACTGTATATTCTTGTTGAGAGGTATCTTGAAGAGAAGAAAATCTGTTTCCTCACACCGGAGATACAGAAAGTTCTATAGCTGAACTCCTTTTCAGGTCTTAGGTTAAAGTTTGCAATCCTTCTGCGGATTGCAGCCTTGCTAAAACCTGAAAAGCCTTTCTACAGAGTTAAATTGGTACCAGGCTACTGGTGGAACTGGATAGGATGTAAGTGGTATAAGAAACACTGGAGTCTCTTTGTTAGGCTAAAAATGTTACTGATTGTGAATGTAAACCTCGCGGAAAGATATTCCCTGACTTCTAGTTTTCAGACAATTGAGTCAGATTCTCCTATGTCATTTACAACTGTCTGTATCAAGTGGTGTCAGCACTGTCACTCCAGATTGACAGACAGGATCCAGGCCTCTCTCTTTTTTTTTTTTTTTTCTTAGGTAAAAATATATAAAAAGAAGTTTGACTTCAAATTAACAGGTACAAACAAGTGTTTTATCTCTATTAATAATCTCGACTGCACAAGGAACTCTTTTGTTTCTGAATATCTGATTGTTGGTACTTGTAGAAATATGGTCCTCTTCAACAAAGCCAAAAAAGAGTTCTAATACACTGCTCTAATGCCTCTCATATATCTCTCTGAAAGGCAAGAGAAAGAGAGTCAAGCATCAGTGCCAACTAAGTCAGGCTGCTGGTGAATTCTCCCCAGGATCAAGTGTCATTATGTGAAACTGGCTGCTCTCGAGGAGAATTTACCCTACTCTGTTGATTGGGGAAAGCAATCAAGTACCGCTGGAACCGGTTCAATGCATTCTCAGTCAACACTAGCCAGTCACCTAGGCACTGCAACAGAATCCAGCCTTTTACAGAATAAACCCCCATGGCTAGATCTGATAGTACAAACAAGGCCAGGCTTCCTTTTCAACAGTGGTATTCAAACCATTTATGACTTTGACAAGGGCAGCCTCAGTAGCATGTCTGTGGCTGAAGCAAGGATGAGATTTATCAAACAATCTGCTACTGTCCAGAATTCCTCTCACTGGCACAGCCACCACTTTCTCTGGGAGCTTGTCGAAAACCAGCAGGAAATACAGCATTTCCATCACTTGTTATGTTGCACAGGATCCCAGCGTGAGGTGAGATGGCTGTGGGCATGGTAATTACTCCCCTTGCAGAAGCAGCCTTTTAGAATTTCCGGGCTGTTGAGTTCCTAAGAGTGTGTTTACCCAGGTAAAATGCTTGAGTGTGTATGTCTCTCCCCCCACATCCTATTTAGCTGTATGCCATTACAGTGCATCTCTACCACCTTTGTCTTCCGATACCTTCTCTGAATTTAATTTACTCCAGTTTAGCAGATAATTGCAAAAATGTAAACTCATGCAGTAAAAAAAAAGGGAAGAGAATCAAAGTGCATCAATAGAAGCTTTACTTCGTGCAGTAATTTATCAGCATCTTCTGCAACATAATCTCCTCAAAACTCAGTGCAACTGCTGGTATTTACAGAGTACAGTACAGCTTAGACTCCAATATACAATTTTAATTATAACTGCATTCAAAAGCACATTTTTCATCTAATTTTTGTATCTTATATGAACTAAATACTAAACTACAGCATTTTCTGCTTCATTTACATAATCCTCCACTTGAACATTATTTCTTACTGTGGTATAGTGCTTTATGAGGATACATTAAAAAAAAACTAATAAAAGTTCAATTAAACATCATAAATGTAGCCAAGTGCATATTTTAATACTCTTCAGAGATAATGTTGCTGAAGTGTTATAAAAAACCAAACTAGGGCTTCCTTAGTGTGCAACAATTGCACATAATAAAAGCAGCTTAAATCATAATTCTAAATATAGGAGCAGTTTTACCACTTAAGTAATCCAGACCCTAAAAGGTAGGAGTGCTGGAAGGGAGGAGAAGAGCAGAATGAACCACATTAGAATTTGATCAGAGCTAGAGGCAAACCAGAAGAAATGGTCATAGCCAGGGTCAGCCCATGCCCAGTTTTGAATTTGTGCCAGTAATCCACAACCCCTAAATACAAGAAGAGAAGGTGATCCTGTAAGGACAAGATAACAAGGTGAAGTAAAATGTCAGCGTATACAGGCCTGTCTATTTGTTGTTTCAGACAGGGACACACTGGGAAATATACCAGGATCACTTCTGATACATTGTGTCATAGATAAGGATAGTCATCCTGGGGGTAAACAATGGGGCTAAAGCTGGGAAGCAGGTATTAATGTACAAAATAGCATCCCACCCTAATGCATTGTGGCCATCCCACAACTCAAAATAAATCATGCTTAACTGCTGTTCCTGGGATGGCACATGGCGTGGAGGACAGCCTATGGTACTGTTTGAGACAGGTATTTGGTTATGGAAGTCTCTTGCTCACTATGGCAGAATCAGCATGTTTGGAAAGTTCAACACAGGAGCATAATTTCAGAGAGGGCAGGAAAGGTATTGGCTACCCATTTAAATGCTTGTGCTATAGGCATTTCAGAAAGACAGGAACAAAGGATCTGATTGGAGTCAGGCCAAATGTAAGGAAAAATTTACTCAATCACACAGCTACACAACTGCTATCTTGATGGGTTTAGTATAACGACGTCAATAGCTCAGATTAGATGAACAGATGAATAGTTCAGATATCTAGAGAGCGAATTTCTGTTGCAAAAAAAAATAGCAGCTAATATTAAAGAATGGCTTCTAATTTAAATGAAGAAACACGCAATAAGTAGAGGTTCTTATTTCTGCAAAAATGCAAAATTCCCCAAACTAATAATGTCAGTTTAGTGAAATACCAGAGATGAAGAGAGTCAAAATCCGCTACAAATTCCCAGACATGACCCGGATTCATGACTTAAAAATACTCATGTGAAATCAATACCTAGACTAAAATGTGCAAGGGCAGAGTGTGTATGTAAAGAGGGAGGAAGGAAAAAGGTATTAACAACAGGCACTTGAGCTCCCATGTTAAAAACAGAGGAAGAAATCTTTACATCCTTGCAGTTAAACTACAGCTGTGCCTCTTTTCTTGTATGTCAGATAAATATTATGAAACTAATGTCAGTAGAAGCTGAGGGAAACACTTAAGAGTCAAACTGTGGGAGAGAGGGTAGGACCACAGCTACCCAGGCTTACATTGTTTTAATAAGCCAGGCAATACGCCCTGAATTCCCAAGAGGCAACTGCAAACCAAAGGCAGAAAGATACTTCTGTGAGAGGAAGTACCTGGCAGCCAACTCTGATGATTCCAGCGCTGATGAGTGAGGTGTGGGTGAAATTGATGAGTGACAGTACGTGTGAAACCTTGGCTCCATCTGCGCTAGCGAAATAAGCAGAACAAGGATACCAGCTCTATCACTGGATCATCCATGCTGTTTGATGGCTAATACTCTCCTTGGCATAGTTTTGAGCTTTCTCCCAAACAATGCCTGGGCACAGCTGGAGGACAGCACATGCCAAGGGCTGTTCTCAGGAGGCAGTGAGTGTTCTTTGTTTAGAGGAGTGAAGACAGTTCAGTCATAAAAACACAGTGCTGGACTACTTGCCCACAGGGAGTGGAAGGGCATGGATGTAGCCTGTAAACTCAAATGAAGTCTGCAGTTCTGGATTTTCTTTGGGACTAGGGAATAATGGCTATAAATCCTTTATCCCATGAGAATCTCCTGCTGGAGTTGTTTAAACATTCACTTCCCATCAAAACAGGCTCTTAAAAATGGGGAAGGTGGTTGTACAGAGAACAGGAAATGCAATTATTTAATCACAGAAGCAGTGTATGCAATGTAGGAACTCAATGTTATTTTCTCATTGGCAGCATAAGAAAATACAGTGCCACAAGTTAAAAGGAGGGATAAAATGGAATGGTCAGATGAAGTCTTGAAATTGCCCAAAGACAAGAAATTGAGAACGTTTCAAAGTAAGCATATGAATTTGTGACAAACTTGGTATAGCAGACATTGGTTTATCTGACAGCTAATTGTTTAGGTGGCGGATGAGAAGAGTCTTTTCCTTAAACGTGTTCCTGGGGGTGTGCTCAGCACTCTGGAAGTCTTTCCAAATACTTCAGAAGACCAGCATTCACAGAATCACAGAATCACAGAATTGTAGGGTTGGAAGGGACCTCTAGAGATCATTGAGTCCAACCCCCTGCCAAAGCAGGCTCCCTACACCAGGTCGCACAGGTAGGCGTCCAGGCGGGTCTTGAATATCTCCAGAGAAGGAGACTCCACAACCCCCCTGGGCAGCCTGTTCCAGTGCTCCGTCACCCTCACCGTAAAGAAGTTCTTGCGCACATTCGTGTGGAACTTCCTATGCTGAAGTTTCAGCCCATTGCCCCTAGTCCTGTCCCCACGCACTACTGAAAAGAGACCAGCCTCGCCACTATGGCTCCCACACTTCAGGTATTTATAAACCTGGATCAAGTCCCCTCTCAGCCTTCTTTTCTCAAGGCTAAAAGGACCCAGTTCCCTAAGTCTTTCCTCATAGGGGAGATGCTCCAGGCCCTTCACCATCTTTGTGGCCCTCCGCTGGACTCTTTCCAAGAGATCCCTGTCTTTTTTGTACTTATTCTTTGAGGAATTTTGATCAAGGTGAAGCAAGCTGGCTTCCACTGGTTATGTAACAACCCAAGAGCACAATTTCCTTTCCACACTGAGAAAGAACATGGAAAAAGACTGAAGAGACTTGGGGTCCAAGCCAAAACTAAGAGATGCGGTAAGATGCGGTAAGAAGTAAGAAGTTATCACTTCAGCTTTTTATGAGCTTTATGCATGACACCTTTACAGCTAGAATATTTCCTGGATGTATGGTTTATCTATAGATGGGAATAGTGTCTCACTGTAGGACACGTTCCTAAAGCTGGGACAATATCAAGCTGCTGGGTGTACGTACCACCTGAATCCATGGAAAGAAAATTCAACAAAATATAATAATAATAAAAATTTTTGGGAAAAAAAAAAAAAAAGTGGAAGGTGTATTACTTTGATCCCAAAAGGCCAGAAAAATAAAAAGAGAAGATACAGAGAAGAGAAAAAACAAGCAAACCACACACAAAGTTTGAAAGGGTAAGCCACAGCGCAAGTAAGAAAAGAAATAAGCCCAAGGAACAAGTTCTGATGTAGCCATAAGGAGAACTGGGAAGCAGAGTGTGCTCTGCTCTTTTTGTACCACACATGCAGTGTTTGGAGGTGGTGTGAGACTGTGCCCTCGGGCACCCACAGCATGTCTGTGCTTATCACTTCAAGGACAACAGACTTCATTTCTAAATGCAGTTATTGGGAATTCTATCATTCAGTGAAATTACAGCAGGACTGAATTTGGCTTGAAGCATTACGATGTAGCTTTTAAAATGTTCTCTTCATAGAGTCAGAAATGACCAAAAATCCAGGAAATCTTGTTAAGAATTAATACTGGGAGCAACGTGGATGCTGTTTATACGTGTGCCACGCTGGATACCTCGAAGCACATTCAGAGCAGGCAGTAAACAATGGCAGATCAAGAAAAGCAGTATTTTGCCTGCCTTTTGAAGACTCTTAGCTATATTTACTTTTATATTTTGATGCATGTGTGTACAGCACTCTGCCAAGCAAGATATACTTTTTATTGACCTACTTGTGTTCCAATTTATTGCTAGTGACAGCTGTTGTCAATGATCTGGAGAAAATAAATTGAGACTAAAGCAGAGATGCTGATTGGTCAAAAAAATTATTGTTTCAAATCGAATAAAAGAGATTTAGTCTTCAAACTACAGAGTCTGATTAAAATGAAGACTTTAAAGCCATTGCTAGATTACAGTAATTCCAAACTTCATGGATTATGAGATGAAATACTTCATAGGCATCATTTTGAACAAAATGCTGCCATTAGGATTACTACGTGACTTTAGATACACAGTACTGCATTTCTTCAAATCCTCTGCTGTGGTACTATAAGGATTTGAAAGACATTGGCTGCCATGTTTAATTCGATCCTTTTAACATGAGTCAAATCTGTTGACATCTTACATTTGCAGTCAGTCCAATCTGCTGCATTTCAGTGACTTCTTTACATGGTAAATTCAGGATCAAGATCTAGAATAGCTGGTATTTGGTGGTGTTTCCTAGATACAGCTTGTGGATGACAGCTGTAGTACAGAAAAGTCTCCCTCCACTAAGCACAACAGGCATTTAGACATATGTGTTTTTTAAGGGCAAATTAAGACATATTTAACTTCTGTGTTTTATCTTATTTGGCGTTTTAGATTTTATTTTATTTTTTTAGTGGGCTGCAAATTGCTTGGGGACATTCTACACATAAGGCACTATACACCAACAGTTTTATTGTATCTTTCCCTGAAAAGGTGAAACAGTTGTACTGAAGATTCCTGCCAGAGAAATCACACGTATCACTAATGGAGAAAGCAAGTGATAAAAGCCTCTTAGATGACAGAGATGGTGAGAAAAAGCAGGTTTCTTACTACAAAATTGTAGAGGGAAAATACACAAAATGGTCCCCCAGTTTTTTTTTGTCAGCATCTTGATGGAGAATCAGATGAAGACAGATACAATAGTTCTATTGTAGGTGTTTCTGACTGTATTTTTTCTAATCCAAACAGATGAGCACATCCTACATTTTGACTTTTATAAGGTATACTGATACATTTTTGCCATGTATGTACATGTTTAAGGTGCAGAAAAATGGAACAGTCGCAAGTAAATCACAGATGATTCAAGTATTTCAAGAGATGTGAAGACTTACGTAGTGCTTCTAAGCAGCCTCAAATTTCCTCAATGGAAATCACTGAATAAATGTCTTGAAAATTTTGAAAAATAGCATGGAGGGAAATGAAGGAGGAACAAAAATGAGGATATATACACAGGGGAGAGTTTTCTCCAAAAGGAGCAGTAAGAATGATTAGGTTTATTGAATTTACATCTCTTCATGACTTCCAGGAATGTACACAGAAATTAATCTCACCAGCCTTCTCTTCTTGACAGACAACAATACAGTTACATCATTTTAAAGTCTGTGGGAATTACTTATATGTTATAGCAGGAAACCTGGATTCTCCTGATGAGATACTGCCACCCCTCTAGTTGTCTCTAAGACTCGGTTCATGTAAACCAACATGACAATTACTACAATTATTAGTAGTAATATTTATCAAAATCTCCATTCTGGTAGAAAACAGGGCTGTTTTCTTAGGGTTTCCCTAGGTAAATAAGTGCAAGTGATGTTACTGGTGTAATTCTGGGAGTACAAAAGGTGTGTCAAGGTTGCACAGCTTATGAAGCTGTATATGCTGCAGGCAGTCTGAGACATAGCTTGAACAGAATTTCTTCTGCACTGGACAGAAAAGTCAGTATTTTAATTCCAGAATATTATTTATAAAAAATAAAATAATAGTAATAAAGAAAAGTGGGTTTTCTTGATATTAAGGTTCCAACCTTCAGTTTTACCCTCAACTAAGTGATACCATATCCTACACAATTGTGGGAAATGAACCAGCAGTTTTAATCTACCAAAATGGAAGTGAAGGCAATTACAAGCTCAAAGCTCAAATTATTTTCAGAAAGGGCAGGTATCCCTCCAGATATTCATGCGAGCCACTGCTGCTTGCTTCTTTCTCTTCCTTTGTGACATCTTTTTCTGAGCAGCAGTAGCAACAAGTGAAGCAGCTGTCAAGGTCTGTGGATACAAGGCTCCCATCTGTCCTCTCTCCTTGTTCCAAAGAACACACAAAAAGGGAGTCCCTCTTGCCCTGCCTTGATATGAATATGTATATGTCTGTAGTCAGAGATGTGCAGAATTAATGCTGAAGCACTAATAGGGCCTCCCCTTTATGGCCCTGACATGTCCCACGTGGGTGTTTCTATTCAGCTCATTGGCCAAATAAATCCATTTAAGCTCAGGTCTGAATCTTCACTCCCTACCCAAGCTTGCTGTAGGTGTGCCTGTGTCTTCAGCCCTGTCACAGAGGTGCTTGTGCCAGGCCATGGCACAGCTCTGAGGCTTTCCTTCTGGTTTGACCTCAGATCCACCTCATCACTATGCACACCTGGCAGCCAGTGGACTCTGTCTGACCCTGTTTATCCTCACCAGACCTGATCCTGATCTGACTTCCTGGCTTGACCTTGGACCTGCCTCATCACCTTGTTTCGTGTTTCTGTGTCTGGATTCCCTGCAGGCATAGCCCCCACTCTGCCAGCCATCTTCTGTCCTTCTGCTCCTGGCCCCCCATCCCTTAGGGAACAGCAAGTCCTTACTGCTTCCTGATGATCGGAGGCTTAATTTATGATGATAAATGAAATACTTCATAAACTATGTCTCATTCATTGTTCAATGTACAGTATTACTATAATAACAATGGCCATATATCAGCTCCACATAAACAAACTGTAATTTCCTTAATGCAAAAAGCTGCATTACTTACTTTATTTTAAAGTTATCTGTACTTACATGTCATCAAAGATAAGCTTTGTCCTTCTGCAGTCCCTGGGTGCGCTGGACAGAGGTGACCAAGGCTCTGTTTGGGTCTGGGGCTTATTGCAGAGAAGAACATTTTCTGAATTGGTGTGAACTGCTTTCTAGACAACAAACAGCATGGAAGACATTGAGCTTTTAACTTCAAAAAAGCAACGATTAAACCTCAGATAGTCTTTGCATTGTGTAAACTGCCAGTTAGTTTTCCTATTTCAGCAGGCAAGATGTGTAACTGTGACTGGCAGCCACCAATTCATAGATACTGCTCAGAGCACTGAGTTTTGATGTGACACACAGACAAAATGGAGCTGAACTATCAGTCATCATCAAAACACTCTGCAACAAAGTGAGTGAAATTATGGAATAATGGATCAGTTTGGTCATTCAGAAGATCAAGTTAAATCTCCAGTCTTTAACTTCCAAACCAGCATTGTGCCTTGCCCCAGGAAAGCAAGGCAAACCCCAGTTTGCCCTCGGCTTATAGCCACTGTCAGAAAACATTACCACTTCTCCTTCAGGTAAAGGATGGAAATTTAATAGGGAAATACATAGAAAGTTAAAATGGATGAAGACTACTTCCTCACTTAGGATCCCTGACAGAGATTCAAGAGACCACTTGGGCACACCACCTAGACACCCCATGAAGGGAAGAGACAAAACAAAGCTATGTTTAACATTTATAGTTCATGAGCTCTCATATTCCGTACGGCACATCCAGATCAGTTCAGACGGCTAAAGTTTTCAGATGAGTAATCAGATACATAAGAATTTTATTGCAAAGGTTTTTAAAATGTTGACCAAATGGTGCATTGCTGGGCTATGCAGAAAATCTCAGTGAAAATCATTTGCTGAGGGTGTGGATCATAAAGCAATCACCTTCTACTTTTGATTACCAGCACATTTGCCTGTGAAGAAATTGACATTGTTTTCAGGATATCCTGTGAAGACTCATATCATTATGATTTTGAATGGGTTATAAACCTCTACACTTATGTTTTAGAAGTTAAAAAGTCTAAAATGTTACATCTAATCCACGAAAAGATAAATCTACCACTGCTATGCATTAAAATGTCTTTTAACTTGAAGGGCGTAACTAATGACAACTTATCTTTTGAATATGTCTAAAATTATGTTTACTACTCCCCTCTTCACTCTTTAAAAAAAAAATAAATAAATACAATTAAGTATATACATAGGTCTTTATGGGCTAGCTATCCTCACCGGTCAATTATCCCTACAGCAAAAGCAGCTGGAAGAGACCACTGGTACAACTCAAGTATTCTCGTTTCCTGAAAGCTGCTTAGGCACAAATACTTTGGCTTTTGAAACCTCTTATGTATCAAAGAACGTACCATTCAAAAACAAATACACACTGGATAAAATCTTCTGTAGCAAAGAAAGGAGCATGTGCCTTTCTAGGAGCAGTGCCTCAGCAACTGACTCCAGCAGTGGATAACAATATGAGTATCCAAGTTACTTCTTCTAGGTATTTTACACAAAGCTACAAGAGGCAACATTCTGCCCTTAGTCTTCTAACCACAGTGTCCTGCAGACTGGATGGCAGGATACTATTTGGAGAGGTGAGAGAAATATGAATCCCCTCAACCAGAAGCGCTAACAGACTCTTTAGTCCAGTGTTCTAATCACAGAGCTCATGGATAACTGAAGGGGAACATCCACTTCCCCTCTCTCTGTACTCTGAAGACAGTGGCTAGCCCCCAGTTTAGTAATAAGTCCTTATTTATTACAGAAGTATTAAGTAACACTAAAGGAGGGGTACTCTGGAAACTTTTAGTGTCATTAAGATTCTCTGACAGCATAAATATCTAAATGCCTGGGCTGTGATGGAGCTGAGTTGCAAGACTCATGCTAAGGTGCTCAGTGGTGTCAACAGCAAGCACTAATGTATTAGAAAACTGGTTGGAAGCCACGGAGAGTTACATAAATCCAGGTACACTCATAGGTAGGCGGTGGCTGAGCAGAGGTCTTATACAGTGCACCACATTTCTGGATATGGGGGCCTTGCATTATGCCCAAGAAATACTCCACAGGCCTAAATCCATTAATTCTGGACCACCAGCTTTTACCTTTTGCTTATGTAGCCTTTGTTATTTGTTCAATTTACAGCCAACCTTCTTGCTGTTCTTCTGTGCCTTGCTAAACCCCAAAATATAAAAACCAAACTTACAGAACCGCATTCATTATTACGACTTTTCAGCATAAGATTCTGCAAAGTTATCATAGATTCAATACAAAATGAAAAATATCAAGATGGGGTTTTATATTGTTAACAGCAGTACAACTTACATTGAAGTCTCCGAGATGTGGCTGTGACTGGATTTCACCCTTATGCTTTTTGCTGGAGGAGATGGAAGGTAATAGACTGCTGCCATTAGGTCTGCTGGAGGAAGTTAAATCATCGCTGGAGTATTTGTGTTTTGATGCATCAGAGAGGGGAGAGACGGGTGACCGAAGCACTTTCTCATTTTTATTTATTGGTAGTGCCAAACTGGAAATGGAAATTACAGTAATGGAGTGTCACAAAGCTGGGTTTGAGAAAGGTAAATGTTTTATATATTACCAAAACTTTGAATTTAAAACCTGCTGGCAGTATAAAGTCTATTGGTATCTGGTAACAAGCTTACAGTATTGGGACCAAGAGTTCATTTACAAATTTGTATCATGTTTATCCTCTTTTCCTTCAAGGCAAATTGTAATTCTGGAGTTAATACCAAGTCTGTATCAGAGTGCTCGAAAAAAATATAGAGATAAATGGCCACTTGCTCACCATCTCTTAAGGGATAGCCGGAGATGAAGATTAGACTCTGAAGTATAAGTTTAGGTTATGGAGCCCTATTTCACTATTAGAGGTGACAATTTATAAGCCATGGCAATAAAGCCATACGTGAACTAAAAGAGGAAATGTGTTTAAAGATGACTGGGTTGTCTTTGTGCTCAATGGGCAGCCCTTGGTAGCACTGTTTATTCTGATCTAACACCGATTTTAAAGACAAAGAAAGATAGGCTGGTACTGCAGACAAAAGGAAACATATGCAAACGGTAGCCACAGAGAAATGCGAGCTGATCTATACCGTAAAGAAGAAAGCCATACAACATTTTCAATTTTCATTTATATTAGAGAAGCTTTGGATGAGAAGTCTAACGAGCTATAAAAATATCTCCAAAATAAGTTCTAGATGCACTAATTTAAAGAAAATACCTATCTGGGAATTTTAAAGCCACATGCACAAAACAAGCATTCTTAAGGAGATGGTCTGCATTTAAGACAAGAACTGTGATTAAGGTCAGACAGACAATTTTAACACAATACCTTCCCTTGTCACATTCCCCTTTATTCAGCCTATTACTTTTTATGGACAATTCTCACTTCTTTATGGTTACTGTATCAGACAGTGTACACTTAATGGAATCGCAAAACGGAAAACGGTACAAAATATACTTTATTTCTGCACATCATTTCAGAGAACAGAGCTAATTAAACGTGCTCTTATCATACATTTGTCCATTTATCTGGCACGCCTTTAAAAACCAGCTGTGAGAGAAGCCATGAATCATCAATTCAGAACCCTTCCCGTTTCCCGCAGTGTAGTACTTTTAAAATACAACACAAACTGTTTTGCTTTAAGGACCAAGTGCTGTTTATGAATGAAGGAGTCGGGGTGTGTAAAATGGACAGCTGAGTTGTTCTTTTTCCTCCAAGAAAAATAAGAGCTTTAGGACTATTTTGAATGTGCAGGCTGACGCTGTTATTTCTTTTCCCTTTTTCAAACATAAAACCATGCCTTGGCTAGCCACGTTTATACATCACTGTCAAAGTGTAGGACTACAGCATCGAGGAGAAGCCATGGCTCTTTGGAAGTGTACCCAAGCCTCAAAAGCTTGGCCCTGAGCTTGAGGACTAGCTGCTATTTCTATTTGTGTGGCAGGCCTTTTGCATGGACCCTCACACTTTACTTAAGGCCCACCTACATGTACTGTGAGCAGTCAAACTATAGCATCCCAACCTTGTTATCCTGAGAACCTGTGCAAAACAACATGCAGCACATTCTAGTCTGCTGGGACTTCACAGATAGTGGACCTGATGTAGATGTAAGATATTTAGGGTTATTCTGCCTGCTGTGGTGGCTTTTTGTATCAAAAAAGGCCTTGTTCAGACTGTACATAGGAAGAAAGGTTGTTGTATGATGCTAATGGCTGTAAGTTGTGCCAGAGGAAGTTCAGGTTGGAGATTATGAAAAAAACTATTCTCAGAGGAGTGATGAGGCCCTGGAACTGGCTGCTCAGGGAGGTGTTTAAGAACCATGTGGATGTGGCACTGAGGGATGTGGTTAGTGGGCATGGGAGGGGTGGTCTGGTGGTTGGACTACATGATCTGAGAGGTCTTTTCCAACCTTAATCATTCTACAATTCTACATTAGGCTCTACAACATCAAGCTCTCACATCTGAAGGTGTTTTTGCTCCTCTCTTTGCTACTAGCTATCAGCTGTGCTGACATAACTGTCTGTGCATGACCTACAGTAGCATAAACCACACAAACTTCTGGGAAGCAGCACAGACGAGGGAAGAATTAAGAAGCAAATATTAAAGACTTTCTTTTTTTTTGTATTTATTTCTTTAATGCACAGTTACTATCAGAAGTACTGAACACAATGTTAAACAAAATGCAAATTACTGCCCTGCTTCCTGGAAGCTTGGAGTTAACCCTGTGACACAGAGGGTGGTAATAGGAACGGGGCTGTGTACATTTACACACAGTAAAATAAACTGTCCCATGACCTTTTTTAGCTTTATGAAATGTGGCTTATTCTAAGATAAAGAAATTGAATGCATACTTTTGAATAAGCAGTGTATGAGCTTGTTTTCATCATGATTCCTTGCCAGTGCTAATGACAAGAATTGTTCAGACTCATCAGCAATGTGAACGATAGAAATACTTATTGCAATAAACAGAAATATTCTTTAATTTTAGCAGTCTCGCCCTAATATATATCCTGATGCTGACAGAAGGAAAATGATTATTTTTTGAAATACTGACGACCAGTGTGCACTCAAAATCACGCAGCTGAACTCTAACAAGATGTCTAAGTTTGACCAGACTTCCTCCAGAGGAATTCAGGATGACTGATGTGAAATTGATAGAGGTCCGCATGCACAAACCATGCCAGCATACAGCTAAATATTCACCATCGCTTTCATGCTCTGCATCCTTTCAAAACAGGATAGTTTTAAAGCCTAAGTTCCTTGTCCTAAAATACCTACTAATTACACAGAATGGACTGCTTGTAATCTTGGAAACATCAGATCTCATATGTATTCTGGAACTGAGTATTTCAGGCAGTTTCAATCTAAATACTGTTGACTGATTTAAACTCAGGCATACAGTCAAGAGTCTGAAACTCATAACACTGTAAGGAAAGAGAAGATGGCTGCCCAAGTGAGCCAGCACCTATAAGGTAATGTCCGAGAATGTATCTCAGACAACTGCACTACTCTAGCTATCCTTACTCATTCCATGAGCCTCACACTCGAACTAACAACTCTGCACAATACGATGAAAATGTGAGTATATAAATGTGTCAGGAGCTGCTAAGATGTTCATTAAACCAGAAGAAAGCAGAATGCACTGGGCAATTTTTCAACATAAAATGTTATAATTAAAAAATAACTCGTATTACAGGCAAAAATAACACAGGACATTAAACTGCAACTAGTTGTATGACTTGGTGGTAAATAAGAAGGAAAATGCTTACCTATTTTCATTCATATTGCAGTGATTTGCTGTTGTGATGCTGTGGGCAGAGGCAGCTAATCGTGAAGAACTCTCTCGCTCTAAATGAGTCTTCTTGGTGTCTCTGTACTCTTCCTCATTCTCACACTGAGTAAAGAGAAAAATGACAGTCTTGTAGGTTTTGTGTTTGCTGAACGTCTGAAAGTACTTTGACAAATCAGATGCTGGTTTTCTGACATCCTGATGCTTTCTTTAAGCATCAGGTATGATTAAAGGTAGGTATCTATCAAGGATGAAGGAAGATTGGTTCACGTCTTGAAAAACTAACATTTAAAGAGGCAGTGTGTAGACAAAGGTATAGAATATAAAACTTGAATCATTTCAACCACATTCCCACCTGCACCTTCAGATATTTTTTTCTTTATATTGCCCTCTTTGTACATCTCCTGTGTGTTTTCTCTTGCCTAGTGCTCAACCTCATTCCTCCTCCTTCTCCCTCTCTTTCCTTGGCAGTAATGACCTTCCCTGAATTACTAAATGCAACAGATCAGCAACTGGCTGATGAGTGACTGAAGCCAGTTGGCAAGGAACAGCTTACATACATGTTGCTCAGCTTGCTCCTCCTTCAAACCAGGGTGTGCCATATTCAGGCTGCCTTTTGGGAAGGGCCCTCAGGCGATGTGGTCCCTAGCTGGGGCCACAAAGTGTCTGCAAGAAGTTGGCCCAGACCATGGGCAAAACCACATTAGCAAGCATGTTAACAATTAAGCAAAGCGAACGATTGTGTGCCACTGCTACATCCTGGCCACACCTGGCCTACTCATATGAATGTAGCTCATTCATATGAGCTGCCACTATCTGACTTGGTCTTGCATTCCTTACTGCTTCCTAATGGATCTGTTTTTCCACCTTCTTACAACATCCACATCCCTTACCACTTCTAACTTCTTCCAGTGATGACCAAGTTTTACTTGTGACCTGCTGATTATTCTGTATTTAGTGTTTTGCTGCATGGCAATAACATTTTCTGGTATTCGCTACCATTGTGGCTATTGCCACAGGTTAACATAGCTCATTCTCCACCTGAGTGAGTATCTTACATCCTTTGCCATCTTTACTTTCCCCATTTTCTTTAGATCACGACAGAGGTGGCAATGATAAAGACCTCTTTTTAATGTTGCAGTTATGCCTGATTATCTATTCTTATTAGTCCTATTCTTTAAGTCTTCTGGGAAGGCTTAAGATCAAGTATGGTGTGTTTGCATGGCAGTTATCACAGGGAGGGTCCTATTCCAGGCTGAGGGGCAATTTGGTACTCCAGCAATGCCTTATATTTATTGTTACAATAAAACTTCCAACAACAGCAATGCTTTAAGATAGAAGACAAAAACATAATTTGTGCCAGAGAAAATCAAATTAAGCTTTTCTAGAAGGACTGCATTTATTCTGCTCTTCTATCATATTCTCGTTTCCTTCTGGGTGTATGGGCTGGCAGTATGACAAAGAAATTTCCTATAGCACAGAATGTAAATCTTTTGCTTCTGCCCTGCTTTGACCCGGTCTCCATCACTTTGTATTGTATTGTGCAATTACTTCCATGCTACTTCCTAAAGAAAACGCAGATAGATGCATCTCAAAGCTTAGCAGTAGCTCTACCAGTGGTAGATACTGAAAAAATACTTTCAGGTGCTTAAAAAAAATACACACAAACAAGAATAAAAAATGAAGATAGAAAAAAAAAACAAACAAGGAAGACCACTTTAGATCAATGGTCCCAAGAAATGTGCAGATCAGTCTGCACATGTAGGGTAGCTCAGATGGTGACAGATGACTACACAGTAAAACTGTGCAGAAAATGAGCAGATGGTGATTCCAGTTGAAAGTGACTTCTGGGGTCAGACTGTCACAAACGGAGCGGAAAGCATCCTCAATAGACAGCTGCAGCCTTTGGGTAAAGGGGACTCCCCATCAAGAGAAAGCTGGCACACCTGGTGGTCACAAATGTTCAGAGGAGGTATTGCAGAAGAGTGGATGTGACCAAAAGGCTGTACCCCCAGAGGTGCTGCCTGGGGACAAGGCAGCTCACTGGGCATCCTCTCAGTTCTTACTTTGGTGTGGGAGCCCTGGGGTAAGAGCACGGCAAGCTGCAGAGCTAGGCAAGTCCCCACTGAGCTGGGTTGCCTGCAGGGACTGAGGGACTCAACCCTTGCTGTCAGTGTGAGGGGAAAAAGGTTGCTCCCTTTTTGCAAATATGCAGTGATATTGTGCAGGCTGTGTCGAGACAGCCACTTACATTCCCTATGCCAAACTAAGCAGTGCCTCTAAGAGCTCTCTCTGGTTTTGCAAGAAGCCTCAGGAGAGAAACCTACCCGATTTTGCTTTGACCAAGGCACAAAAAGCCACGTGCCAGCAGCCAACACCATCTCCAAGGGCCAGGCGTTTCATTGCCCTGGAGACTTTGCTGTCGCTCTGTGGTGAGCAGAGCTGAGGCCTGGCGAGGGGATGCTGCTGAGCAGCAACGCGGGTGTGTGTGACACGGGTTGTGCCCCAATTCCCTGCCCCGAGCTGCCACCCCCACTCCCCCAGAGCTCACCTTGCGTTTCCTTCTAGATTTCGGTAAGCCCTTCTCTGCAGGGAGGTCAGCACTACTACCCTGTGGGATGCTGGCCGCCTGGTTTGTTCCGGCGCTCATTGCCAGCGGCTCTTCAGGCAAACGCTCTGGAATCCTGGACAAAAGAGCCAAGTCAATGTTGACCCACAGTGACTTTACCTCATCACTGTCTTTCAGAGGAGACAGGAGCTCATTCCTACCGAAAGGAACCAGGGTGTAAAACTGTTCCTCCAGCTCCTTTGCTATTTCACTATTAGTCCTGGCATTAATGGAGCCAAAGGCACTGCAGCCGCCGTGGGCTTTGCTGGCGGCTCCCGTCCCCAAGTCCTTGGCATGCGGCTCGGCCCCGGCCGCCGCCTGCGCCTTGGGCAACGGGCGCTCCTCCCGCTCCGACTCGGAGCCCGACTCGGAGGAGGACGACGAGGACGAGGACTCGGTCTCTATGAACTCCTTGGATTTGGGCGCCGTTTTGCTCGGCCCCCGGGCCCGCCGCTTCTCACCGGCCGCGGCCGAGCGGGGCTCCCGGCGGTGCCCCGCTCTGCAGCCCGCGCCGCTGACGCTCGCACCGGGCCGGGCCCTGGGCGCCTCGCCGCCGGCGCCTTCCAGAAAGCCGTGGCTCCCGGCGGGCTCCTCTGCCCCACGGCAGTGGGAGCCGTCTCCGGCGGAGGTCCTCTCGGCTCGCCGCGGTGCCTTCTTCCCCGCTGCCCTCCTGGGCGGCCCGCCGTCAGCGGCGGGGGGTGATTTCTGCCGTCCTCCCTTGCTGCCCGGTGCTTTGTTGGCGGTCCTGGGCCGCGGCCCGTCTCCGACGGTGGCGGCGGTGGAGGCGGCAGCGGTGCGGCTCTCCCCCGCGCGGTGCTCAGCTGGGCCCGGGGCCGGGGTCTTCTCGTCCTCCTGCCGCTCCGCCTTCACGTGGCCGTAGTAGGGGTGGGCTTCTAGGGCCGAGGCGTCGTGGTGGGTCAGGATGGGTGCTTTGTGTGGGGTAACTTTGTTCAGCCACTTGTCCAGCTGCCACTTGTTCGATGAGGGTGGCTCGGGCTGAAAGGGAAGCAGAAGACAATACGCTTAGTAACAAGTCCCGCCGCCCTCACCTGCAGAGCCTCCTCAGGAGCACCAAAACACCAGTGCCACCAAACACCTGTAACACAGGTTTTACCCTTAGCAAGAGGCCACCCCAGCCTCCATTGCACTCCATGGCACCCCATGACTCTGGCTGTGGGTAGGAAAGGTAAAGCTGCCAGGTCAGCAGGCAAGGAGGATGCTCCACACTGCCCATTTGCAGCCTTGGTTCAGCAGCAAGGCTTGGAAATGGGAGGTATGCCCCAGGAGGTGGGATGTTCTTGGTTTCTGGAGGAGGCTGGGAAGGAGGATGGGTTCTATGAGTCAACATTTCTTGGGATGTTTCATACTGCCTTCAGCTTTACTGGGAAACACTCCCGAGATTCCAAACAGAGGAAAATATAATGGGGATAGGAAAAGTGGATATGCAGCATTTGGATAGGAAAAGCAGGATATGGATAGGAAAAGCAGGGATATGACCGAGGCTAACCAAGCAGGAAAGCTAGGTTTGTATATTTTATGTCCTGCACCATCACATTAAATACCATAAGTATATAACAACAATGCAAAGAGGCATACAGTGGGAGGAGGGAGTGCTAACCAGGCTATGCATGTAGTCTGTCTGGTATTGATGCTGTAATCCTGTGAGATCATGCAAACATTTGCTCTGTGGTGGTACTGTCAAGTGCTCATTTGGTAAGTATTGTGTAGCTGTTAGTTCTCCTCTTTGTTCCTGTCACAACATGATCAAGTTATAAGAGAGCATCTAAAATATAATGATGTTTGGACAGTGAAGTGGTGGGATAATTATGATTTCAAATGTAACCACAGCTCAGAAAATGCTATTACTGAACAATGTGCAAGTGTTTTCTAGTGTTTCTTGCACTCAGTAATTTGAATGCAATAGGATGAATAGGAAAGGGGGAAAAAAAAGGTGGAGTGGATGGCCAACCATATTCTAAGCCACATTCTAGCCCAATGTGAAAAACACCCTAATTTCCTAAACTGGAACCAACATTTGGTCAACTACACACTTGCTCATGAAAACTATTGATGCTCTGGAAGAAAGTTTGCTCAGGAGAGAATATCCAGTCCTTAAGAGTATTCAACTTAAAGGCACTTCTATTAAAAGGAGTTGCTTGAATGCAGCACAAGCTTCCTTCATAGCCAAGGGTGCCTTCAGAGTCACCCATGGAAGGCTGTATACACTCTACAGGAAACAAAAGCTCCTAAAATATCAGAACAGCGAGACATTGGGATTCATATGATACAAACACTCCTCTCTCTGAAGTGTCTAATTTACTCATTATCCAGCTAGCCAATACCTACAGGAAGCTTGCTGGATGGCCTTGAGTTTATTTTTTCTTAATCTTACTCCCTAATATCTTACATGATGAATTTCTTTCCAGAGCTGTAAGTCTTGTAAATGGGTGGGAAGCATTTCTCTTGGATGAAGATGTATTTTTAAGACTCTTAACTCTATGTAAAAGAAACTTTTTTTTACTGCTGCTGAGGGTAGGGATGGATGCATTTGGTGCCATACGTTATGCACATACTGGACTTATTACACATATAATGAAAGTTCCATTATATATGGAGGTCTTTGGAGTGTTCAGAAGATGTATTTAACAAAAGCACATACATCAAAAGCACGTGTAAAAAAATACGCCTCTGCCCATAATTATAGGCCAGAATGAGGGCAGCTTGAGAGTTCAAAAAAATCTTCCAGGTTTTCTGTTACATCCCATCCTCTTTGAGTAACTTGTTGTTCTCAAAAGAAGCAGTTCAAGGGATAACAGTAAACCAGCAGAAAACAATGATTAACTGCTGTAGTGTCATAACTTGTCAATACGGCACTTTCCTGCAGTGATGAGGAACAGTGAGTCTGCTGTTCAGGTGGAATAGTTGCACTCCCACCAACTTGTAAGCCAACTACGAAGTCTAATATAACGTATCAAGAATATTGACAACTCTGCTAGTTTTTTCAGGAGCTTCAGGACACTCGTTTTTTCTTAAAGCCACAGCTCTTGAAGCCATGGGCTTAGATGTATACCTAT
This sequence comes from Excalfactoria chinensis, assembly GCF_039878825.1. NCBI lineage: Eukaryota > Metazoa > Chordata > Aves > Galliformes > Phasianidae > Excalfactoria > Excalfactoria chinensis. Next base: position 125,514,886 of record NC_092825.1, read on the forward strand.
GGTTTATTTAAATAAAAATTCAAGTCCACATGGAAGCTGAAACAAATTTTAAGATGCATCTGCTAAAAGTAAAAAGCATGAAGCCCATAATGTCATAATGCATAAATTCCCCAGGGGGGTGGTTGAGTCGCCGTCCCTGGATGTGTTTAAGAGCCGTTTGGATGTGGTGCTCAGGGATATGATTTAGCAGAGGGTTGTTAGAGTTACAGTACTATGGTTAGGCTGTGGTTGGACTTGATGATCTTCAAGGTCTTTTCCAACCTGGTTAATTCTATGATTCCATGATTCTATGATGATGTAAATTTAAAGAATATAAATTCTGAAAAATCAGAATTCATCTATTTTTTTTTCTCCTCGATATTCTGGGGACCCTGATAGAGTTTAGTCAGTGTACATGAGTGATGCCAGTTCACTTTTGGAAGCAGTTTATTCAGTGGATTGCTCTAACTGAAAAGTACTTTACTTTGAAAAGTACTGTACTTTGAAATCACTTTCAAAAACAATATAACTGGCAAGAGAACAGTCAAGAGGGAAGAACAGACCCAATGAAAAAAAGGATTGGGACAATTCACTTGCAAGGTTTTACCAGTCCACATTACATGCCCAACAGTTATTATTTGTGGTAGGAAATGAAACTCTAATTCTTCAGTCCACATCTCTTCCCTGTATGGGTCACACACATTTCTGTGGAAGAAAAGTTGGTTTGCTTGAAGTGAGATAGCTTCAGCAGTATGTAAGGATGGAAAGGTGTTGAGGGATTTGGTGGCAAAATGGTCTTGCGTAAGAGAAATGTACTGCTCTCAAGGCCTTGACAAGCACTGGGCAGTTTTTACCTGGGGTAAAGCTGGTAATAGCTAGATGCTTGACAGCAGTAGGAGCAATGGTCAGGGGTGAAGCTGACTTGCCATGAACTGTTTTTGTACCAAAAATCTGGGCATGAAAACCCAAATCAGGAAAACTCTATCAGAGCAGGATGGTTCCAGGGACTAATGCACCACAAATTCAGATGTGTTGGGCTTTAGTAAGAAACAGAAGGATGTGATCCACTTATTTAATAACCGTGGTTGGATATATCTGTACAATATAGACAACAATATCTGAGCTAGTCAACAAGTTCCTTCTTCAGTCAGTGGTCTACTCTTGCAGGGTGTGAAATATTTCATCTTGAAATAGGCATCTGAAATAGGTCAGATGAGCTGGGCCCTAAAAAATGTTTGTTCCTCTCCACTGTCTTTAAAGAAGAGGCTGGAGTGATGAACAGATGTAGGTATCTACAGTACAAGTGTCCAAATTTGGGTGGGCTGACTCCCACACAGTATGCCTATTTATCTCAGATGTCTTCTAGGCTACAAATGCAGTCAGAGCCATACATCCAGAAGAAACTTTTGTCAAAACTCATTATCCAGAAAGGCTTTCTGGGGTGAAGGGCTGTTAAACAGTATAAGTGTAATGGGATAACTCTATGCTTGTTATTGAAAAGAGGGAACTAAGGTGTAGCTAGTACTATTGTAAAGTTGAAGCATGACACTCCCTTCATTGAGAGACTGGATTGTCTGTAATGTGCATGTGTTTAACCCATTGTGGGTAAGGAGTATATTTAGTCAATTGTAAATCAGCTTATTAATTTATTCCTGTGATAACCCACTTGTGCTGTCCTACTATTAAATATTTCATCCTGGGCAATCCCTTTTACACGTGTGGTCTTTTCATTGTAGCTAAGATAGATGATGAAGATGTTGATGTTGGTGATGATGATTATGTTGCTGCCACTTCTGTTAGTGCTGCTGCTGTCACTTCATCAAAGCAGAGCTGGAGATTCCCAGAGGTGTGCACATAAAGTGAGAGGTTGCTTCTGTCTCAAAGTATTTTCTGGAGGAAAGGGTGAAATTTGTGCCAAAAAAAATGATGCAATGGTGATCTTGAATCCTACAAGCCAGAGTAAAAACAGTTTCCATGGTTGGACTAGCGGAAAAATCCCCTTTTCTTCTGAATGTACCACCCAGGAAATTAAATTGTGATACTTAAAGTGGGAAGCAAGAACATTTTAGAAAACAAGACTGATACAGAAAATGTAACATTGTCCCTAAAGCCAATCCTAAAGCTACAACTCTTTGGATTCACTGAGGAAATCTATCAGTAAAGAAAGGATGAGGTGACTGGGGCACACTCACTGGTTAGGTAATTAGTTAGGTGCACACAACTTTCCTCTTTTTGGGCTAAGGAGAGGAGAGCCAATGTTGTACAACACCTTAGGGAACAACAGGCATCTACAGGCAGTGGCTGCCCATACGTTTGTACTGATGTCCATGCACTTGAAAGACTGGATGGACAGTGCTGATGGGGAAGAAAGATGGGGAAAAGCATAGCCAATTAATTCAACTTGACCAGGTCAGTCATGTGTGGATTTGAGAATTAAAGAGTATAACCTGGGATGATGGAATAAGCACAGAAAAAAAGTCTGTGATGGTTATGAACTGGTCACTACAGCAAAGGCTATAAAGGACGCTGCAACTGTTATGTAGGGTTGGCATCACCCAGGACAGCACACCTCTCTCTTCTGGCCTGGTTACTCTTGAATATACTGATGCTCTCTCCTATGCAATGTATTCTCTGTTCCTTTGCTGCCATTCCTTCTCTAGGCCTTCCTGCACACTGGGACTTCCTCAGCTGTCTAACCAGGCTTGGTCTTACTAAAGGTCTGGAAGATAGTTGGAACAAAGAATAAGAAAACAAAATTCTTAGCTTTTGAAATGTGGTTCTTCTGTGGACTTGAGATCTATACTTTTTATTTATTTTTTTTTCCTACCATCTGAAATAATTGGAAGGAAGTTACTGTTTTCCAGAGCCTTCATTTATGACATTAATTAGGGTCATGCAAAGAATTCATGGCCTCTGCAAAGAATCAGGAGATAGAAGTCTCAGTCCCTTGTTCATAATTTCAGGTTTGGCAGTTCACAAAACTGTAACTACTTGCATTACTGTCTGAGGCACCTTAATTTGTCCACATCACCGAAACCAGTCTGAATGTTGTCTCCTGTTCTAGCTCAGCCATTATTCTTAGTTTACTGCAGACATAAAGTGTAGACAGCTGAGCTAGTCACTACAGGCTCTAAATAGTCACTGGAAAGAAAGAGACACTTTTAGGGTGCAATTCATCTAATCTATTTTATATGTATACTTTACAATGAGCTGCTTTTACACTCTAGGCAACTGCATTTAGACACGGAAAAACAACTCAAAGATTTCAACATGAGATGTGGGAAAAATACAGAAGAAATGTAACAGCAGCTGAATTTCTATATAAACTAAAATACAGAAGATAACCTGTCCTAGAAATAGAAATCTTATAAGTATACGCATATGATATTTTTGATTGCAGAAAAGAAGGGAGAGCTCATAAAGGCCTGTGGATTTCCAGAAATTCCTTCCAACCTAGACATATGGATTTTCTGCCCGGCACTGTGCTGGAGTACTCAAGTTCATTGTTCTTGAATTCATTATTTTATGCGTATGCAATGACAAAGATGTATTTGCTTCTTCTGTCTTATCCAATAGATGAAATTAATCATAAGACCACGGAATAGAGACTGCTAATTAAATTTAGATGGACAGGACCTCCCTTAAAAGAGCTCCCAAGGACTTGTATCTCTCAATTTATGGGGTAAGAACATGGCACGTACTTTAGGAAGGTGGCTTCACTGGGTTCCTAATTGTAAGTTAAAGCATTAATGCAAATCAGACAGGGCTTCTACTCAGAGATGTCACATAAAGAAGTTTTGAATTGGTGCCATCAGTCATACAATGGTCTTGGGAAAACATGGGGCCTCAGGAAAAGCACAGATATCCTACTGCCCTGGTGCACTGTGATCCTATCCAGGTGAATGTCGTGTCTTCTCCTGTACAGAAACCACTGCAGCCATCACATTTTTGAGTCCTCTACATCTTCATACAAGTGTTTTTTGTACAGTGTGCCTTAGAATGCAAACCACTCAAATACAGTGCAAAGAGACAAACAGTCTGTTGGAGCCATGCAGCTGTTTTGAGACAGTAATTACTGATAACTCAGACTCTATACAAAAGTAGTTCCACATATCTTGAGAGGATACCTATAAAATGCTTTAAGAGAAGGACTTCCTTCACATTTCCATGGCTCTCCATCCCTTGCTTGACTTTACAAAGCCCATGACCTACCTCAGTGAATTCACTTTCCACATTCCCTGAGGAACTGGCACTCTCAGGACCAAGCAGCACAGCTATCTGCTTAGATGCTCTTTTATCTTAGCTGGGTACTATGCTTCTGCCCCTTTTATCTCATATTTCTTTCTCTCCTGCTATGGTTCTTCGTCTTTCTTCTCTTCACTCCCTTTCTTCCACCTTCTCAGATTCCCACTGGGAGAGGAGAGTGTGAGACCTCTACACTGAACCCAGCAGGGAATGGACAGAGCAGGTCATGATGGGTCAGATGAGCAGACTTGGAATGGGAAATAAGAAAAGGGATAGTGCAGAGAGACTGGAAGGAAGAAAATGGGAAAACTGAAGAGAGAGCCTTAGGAAAGGGACAAACTGAGAGGAAAATTAACTTGAAATGAATCTGAAAGCTCTGTGGAGGAAAGAGAGGAAGATAAGTGGTAAATAAGGAACAAAACCTGAGAAAAACGATGTATAGAATGTAGAAAAACACAGGACATTTCTGTGATTGGTACATTTTCCCTGGTAGGAAACGTGGCCCCAAATACTGAGCAAAACATGAGGAAAGGCTTGCTGGTTATTCAGGATAATGTTTCGGGGTGAGAGAATCTGTGAGGCTTAGCTGTCAGGGGAGGAGTCCAGTGAGGGGATGCTTTATGTGAAACAGGAAAATACACTCCTGTATTTTATGTGTATTTACAATCTTGTCACTAGATTTTGATTATCTTTACATAAATTAATGCATGTGATATGGCTGTGGAGTTCACGGTTTTATACTAAAGGTGTGTATTGACCAAAACACATTAAAATGTCATGTGGTAGATGAACAGAGTACAGAAAGCAGCCCAGTAGTTTCTTCTGAAAACAGTGTAGAGGTGAAAGCAGAAGGTGGCACAGCACTGGCAGCTTAATTGTACTTTGGCCAGGGCTTGTCTACATGTAGAAATTTTCAGTGCTAACTTTCCAGATGGCAAGTTTGGGCTTAATGTTTTGCACCACAAGTAATTCAGTTTCGTCCATGCTGGAGGTGGATTAAAATAAATCACACAAAGGCAGCAGCAGCGGAGAATAATTCACATGGGGAGTGAGGTGAGGGACGTGCGTGAGTGAAAAACAACTATTTTGATTTAAAAATCCACCCTCGAAATGATTTCATAATAGCTTCCCTGTGTGGAGAAGCCTTTAGTTCCCTTGCAGTGCTGAGAGCCCACACCAGGACTTACGCAGTCAGAAAGCCATTGCTATGGAGGCAGAGATGCACAAAACCTCTAGCAAGCTGTGAGCCTTGTGAAGGGCTCCAGTTTGAGGGAAATATCACACGGTCATTTCCTTCTTCATTTTTGTTTCATTTGCTTTAATCTGCCCCTGCATCCCCCACTGCTTGCATTTCACAGGGTGCCAGGAGGAGGATCCCTGTGCTTTTCACATCCATTTTGTTTTTGTGCATCTCCTTCCAGGCTCCTGGGCTGGAAAAAAGGTCTGAGTGGGCATAATAGCAGATTGCCACCCCGAATCATGAAGAGTGGGTGCCCTTACCTCTGGGCTGGAGTAATGCGAGGGCTTGCTGCCGTCACTCTCACTGGAGCTGCTCTCGCTCTCTGAGTCAGACTCCGAGCTGCTCTCGGACTCACTGGAGCTGCTGCTGCTCGACCCCTTGCTGGAGAGTCCTGGGGCTCGGGTGCTTGACTGTGGCCCCACCAGGCTGCTGGGCCCATGGGAATGGGAGGGAAGAAGAGAAAACAGAGAGAAACACTTAAAAACCGCACTGTATTGTGAGCACACCTATTTGCGAGCTTGCCTGTGCTTCTATGGAAGGGTGAAGGGAGTTCCAACGTTATGTTATCATGTATGATCGGAATGAAAAGAGTCAGCTGCGTGTTTACATCTAGAGCTTTTGATGTCCCTTCTTCACACAAGGGAGGGTAAAGCTTTCAATTCAGCTCATCTCTTTTCTCATTCAACAAACTGTTTAGGATACATTATAAGTGTCAAACGTGGTAAAAACAGCACAGAGGAAGCAGCCTTACGGTGCCTAATGAACCCTGTACAGAGGTGAAAGCTGGCAAAGGTGAACAGTCAGCAGAACCAACCATTTACAGCAGTGATAGAATAACAATAGTAATCTGTCCTCACTGGAACTTCTTACTCTCATTTTGTTCCTGCACACTGCTTTACCTACCCACAGGAGATGTGGTTGCTTTGATATTGACAACTGCATGATGTAAGGCTCTGATCCTGCAGAAGCATGAAGAGATCAGGCTTGTGTTTTTGCACATCAGCAGAGCCGTGCTGTCAGCAGAGCTGCTTGACTTCTTAAAAGTTATGTTTGCGTGCAAGTGTTTGTTTTATCAGGCCTGACAGTAGAAGAAATGTATACTTTCCCCAAATAGTTGACCATGCATATTAAAATACCACAGTCATAAAGGCTTGAGTATGAAATGTCCTATTAAGTCATCCAGCTTATTCCCTAGGCAATGCAAGATTGTTCCCTGTAGCGGGATGCATTTTCTAGTGAGTTGTCCAATTGGATTTTAAATGACTCGAATGCAGCTTTTGCTTTTACCTCTGGGAAACTTCTCTGCAAACTAACCCAAATTCCACTGTCAGAGATTTCTCCCTATGTTCAACCTGAAGTTGCCCTTTTAAAATTTATTGTTGTTACTTATTATTTCATCCTATTACTAATAGTTTCAGTGATGAATTATCCTCCTCCCTTTTTCCTTTCACATATTTTCAGACTGTTTTCCTGCCCTACTTCAGTCATCTTCCAGACAAGGCCATACACATATACTTCTTCTGATCTTTCTTCATAAGTCATTATCTCCGGGGATAGAGGATCATTTTTATGGCTCTTTTCTGAACTCATTCCAATTTGTCTATATCTCTCTGATAACAGGATGCCCAAAACAGAGTGCTACATTACAGATGGTTCTCACTAGAGCCCTACAATGAAGGGCTATTACATCCCTGCTCCTTGATGCCATTGCTTTTGTAAACATAGACCAGAGCTGTGATGGAATATATAGTCCATTAACACTCCTACATCTCTTTCAACACTTCTTTCTCCAGAGTTCCTCCACTGATAGCTACACTTCAGATTACTTGCTTCCAGAGAGGTTAGTTTCCTTTGTTTTTTTCCTTCCATGCCAGATCTCATTTTCTTCTTCGCTGTACATGCTTCTAATACTTCTGGCTCTTTTTGATTTACTTCTCTGCCCTCAGAGGTGTCTGCAGCAACTTCTAATTTAGTATCAAATGCAAATTTAATTAAATGGTTATTCACTTCCTTTTCCAGATCATTAATAAGACCGTTAAATAAACCCCACATGAAACACACCAGCACCCTAATAACCAACCCTTCCCAACTCTGCTTACCAGTGTTTATCATTACCTTAGTTTATGCTCCATCAGTCCAATATTGTGGCTAATGCAATGGGAACTTTGGAATGCATTTTGTGAGAAATAATATCTAATAATTAATTACAGTTCAGCTATGTTGCACCTAATGAATTGTCTTTATCTGCCAATAGCGCATTTCATTCTGGAGATCTGGGATCTGATACCTGACACAAGCTGCATACAACAGGCACGCTCTGGTGCTAGAGAAGAGGCCAACCCATCAGATGTGGGTTCAGGTCTGTGATTCCCCACAGTGCACACTTTCCAGTTCCATTCTTGTCTCCCTTAACACATGCCAGTCTTTCCCCACTGGAACACCGGTCCCATACAACACTGTGCTCCAACCACATCACCTTCAAGAAGTGCCTGCATGCATGCAGCTCTAGGAGGCAGGAGGCCTGTCGAGATACACAGACACTAATGCAATAGGTATATTTGTGCCTTTAAGAACTTGCCTTCTGCTGGTTTGGATGTTATTCACTGTGTCCCTTTGTCTGACAAGGTAGGTGTGGACAATGCAAGATTTTCAGGCAGCCATTTGTATAACAGCATTAAGGTGCCTGTAACAGTAACAGCTAAGAAGCCTGTAAAATTGTTCCTTTCTGGGGAAGGAAAATTGACACTTTGTTCACTACCCTCAGACAATGTTGTTTACCACTTGCACAGGTTGCCCAGTGAACTCCAGATCTACACTGTTCACTTATATGAACAGATTATAGTCAATCCCTTGCCAATAAAATAGTGAGAGCTATATAGAGGCCACTGCGATTTTTCTGGTTTAGATTTTTTTTTTCCTTAAGGGATTATGAAAAGGTAAGTGCCTTTCCTGACAGTGCAACTTAGGGAATGCTTTTGTCAGTGTCCAGCTCTGATGGATTCCCCATCCTCTCCACAACAGCATCGTGACTGCTGCCAGAAAAGTTCTTCAACATCACAGAACATCTGCACATTTATGTCCTGCCCCCAGTGATTGTGGTTTTAATTTTTAAACCATAATTCTTGTTTGGCATTGACCGAAGTATTCAGAATTGCTATATAGGGGATGAGGGAGAAAAAAAACCCCACAGTCATATTTCTTTCCTGTTGTGACATGAAATGTTTTTCTAGGCTGCTGAAAAGGAATTGTTACTACAGCCATAGATATAAAATATAACCGTTGGACTCTTCACCAACATCTGGAGATCTATGTGTGCTGCTCTAATGATAGCCAATATACTGAAGAAACTGAACAACATTACAATATTTTCCCACTTAAGCTGATACTGTTGTAGTCCCCTGTTCCCTTTCTACCCTTTCCATTTTTAACTGCAGTGAATTTTTACAAGGATCCTCATTACGTTATAGTGACCAGAATGAAAACATCTACACACACACACACACATATATATATATTCATGCTTTCTTCAAAAAAGTGACCATTATTTCAAAGCTGTGACTTCCATTTTGGACTGTTCTCTCTGAAGTACGTAAGCAAGATCATTCAGACAAAATGAAATACCGATTTGCATTCTAATGATGTGGCACATAACATTTATGCATATTTTGCCACTGCCTTATACTCTAGAATTAATTACTGGATTGCAGAAATGGTATTTTTATTTTAAGCAATTAAACAACAGCTTGGGTAAGAACCACACGCACCCTCTGGCTTAGGAGAGCAAATACACTGAAAAGGTGCTAGAAACTCTATAAAGCACTTCATAACCAACGAAACACTTGAAGTTTCTGACCACAGTCAGAAACTATAGTCAGCTATCCTGACCACGTTAAGCTTACTCAATGTTTCTTAGGTATGGAGGCTCAAAAATACCCCAATTTGGGGAAATTAATACTGCTCCACTCAAACCAATCTGAGATCCAGGATGAGAGGGGGAGTCACCTTACTCTTTGGAAGAGCCTGAGGTGTTAGGTGTGGTGGGACCTGCTATTAGAGCCATTGGACTGCATGGCCTTGGCCAGACAATGAACAGTATGGAGGTGGTTTAAGCACTTGTACAGGAAGATGCAGGCAGGTCTTTGCTACTCAGTCAGTGAAGGTTCCTAAATCAGATTACCTCAGCTGCCCTCAGGAGACCTCCTGAAAGGTTAGTTAGACCAGATCTGGGCCCCGTTTCACGCTTCCTATTAAGCTACTGCTTATAGCTGTGCCGCTTGTCATGACAATAAATCATGATGTTGAGCACTGGGCACCAGAAATTCCTGGGTAGCTAAGTATACACTTCATTGAAGAAATTCAGCCTCGATATTTCAAAGGCAGAAAATACGGATGCCTGATCAAGGTTGATGTAAAACAGATGCAGTCCTTTGCCAAACTGCAAGTGTTTGATAGCAATATTAAACTAATGCAAAATAAAATAGCCACTAAATAATTTGTTATTCCATTTCTTCATTGCATTACGGCATGATACCCACTTTACACAGGTACAAATGAATATCAAGAATGCAAGGCAAAGGAGAATCAGGTCTGTACCGAGAAAACATACCAGAGTGACTCTGAAAATACTTTTCTGGCCACAGCAAACACTTTGAACATGCCCATGCTTCATATGTTAGGATCCAGACAGTCTGTGTAATTCCTATTTGCAGCAATTGTATCCAGAGCCTTCTTAGCAAAAAGCTCTTTAACAGAACTAGTCACTACCTGCTGTATTTCTCCTTGTCTAGAGATGAGACAATATTTACCCAGTGTCATTGGTATTGCTGTAATTGACTAAACTATTTTTCTTTAAACTCTCACTCTGCAGCGAGGCCATCCACCAAGCACTGTCCTGCTACTAAGTGACCCAGGCTAACATGAATGAGCAATGCTACCATTAGTATAAAGAGATGACTCGAATAAACCAGTGATGCTATTAAGAATCATATCAAGATTGAGAGGTAAACGTGGAGAAGGAGATCTAAATTTGCAGATGTTGTTTTCTCCTACAAAGATGTAGGAGAAAATCCTAAGGAAGACTTCATGAATGCTTCAAGTATTTGAAAGCCACAAAAAATCTATCACTGCCTTGAAGAACAATGACAATTGTGGGAAAACAATACTCCGAAACAGACAGCCAGTCCCTTGGCTGACATAAGCTGTCACAGCTCCATTGACTTCAATTAGGCCACACTGTTTTAAATCAAACCATAAATCTGACCAAGACTCTGCAATGATATTTCAAACTTAGTGATGAAAACATATTCCACGGTTTAGAGATCTGTTGGCAGAATCTCTATTTTTATTCTGGATTAAAGTTATCTGAAACACCATTTCCTTCTTCCCTTTTGCAGTCAACCTAGAGCCTATTGAAAATCTTCTATGGAAAACACTTCACCTTTTGCTGTGAGAAGCAAATTCCACATGGTACTTCCTCAAAGCAGAAACTGAGAGCATGGTGCCAAGATCCATGTAATTATCTCTGCTGCCTGGCACTAAAGATGCTGCAAGCCTCCCATGCACGCAGCAGGGAATTCCTGTGTTGGTAATTGTGAATGAGTCACAGACACAATGGAAATGCCCACTCCTTGCTGCTGCCCCTGAGTAGGTTTTGAATTTTCTTTCAGTGAGAACATCTGATGAATGCTTCCCATGTGGGGGCTATCCTGGGCCTACCTATCAGCGCATCCCAGTGTTGGAACAGAACACATGGGCATATTTTCTGAGGCAACCGCGGAATGCCAAGGAATAGCCCAATAAGGATAGCTGACAGGAATGAATCTGGAAGTCATCCATTCATTTCAGGCCAAAGTCATGCTGAGAAAAGGGAGATGATACCACAAACTCGACAGTTTTCATCTGCTTGAGGGCAGTCAGATATCCCCAAGGTTTAAAATATGAAAGCTGGTTCTGCATTTAAAATATTCTGCATACAACATGAGTATAAGCTGCCTCTGCTCCAGGTTTAGGCCTGCCATGTCATGTCTGAATGACCAAATCATTCCAAATTTCTAAGGCTCCGCCTTCCTCACCTGGTCCCCATCGCAGTCATAAATGGGGATGACTGAACTTGCATGCCCTCAAGTTTGTTGGGTGATGTCCTTTGTAACTGCTTAAAAAGCACTTGGATATCCTCACTGCGAACACAGTATGGAAGTGATACAAATTTATGCCTTTGTACCTTTGCTAACTGAGAGCATGAAACCAATTAGCTGTCTGAGTTCTTTACAGTTGCCCATTGTGGAAACCTATTGTTCACTAACAAAAAAAAAAGCAGCTGTCCCTGCCATGGTCGGCAAAATAAATAAATAAATGAAGCCGGGCATTTCCTTTCTCCAGGTAAACGATTTCCCAGGAGTCTGTTAATACCTTTCGGAAACAGAGAAATGTTTTCATACCTCATTCCTGTAACAGATGAGGTATGAAACGGGAATCATGATGAGTGAGAGTCCTGGAGGCTGTTTGGCTTGTCACAATATATAAAGCTCCTGTGGAAGCGCCGCATTACCTTAGCCGCACCACCTTTGCACAGCACAACTAATAAAGCACAGCTGCCAAGAACAGAGTTCATAGGCCCCACCTATATTTTAACACTGTCCTTGGGAGTTGCTTAAACAGTTTGTGCTGACAAGACTGCAAGTATCATCTGATAATGCAAACCTAAGGTAAATCTGGTCTTTGCAGAGAGTAAGGTGTGCCCTGTGTGATTGCAGCTTAATTGCCTGAATAGCCGCCAAAGAAAAACAAATTGTTAAGAAGAGACATTTAGAAAAACAAGTTACGAGGCTCATGCGCACACACGGCCCTCAAGAGAATTGAGTCTGGCTGGGGGGAGGTATCTATTTAAAGCCTGGTTGATGCCAGTAGCAGAATCACAGCTCCCACCTTGGAGAAAAAGAGAAAAATCACTGCAAAAACCTTGGCTAAAATCCCCTCCTAAAATAAAATGCAACATGGCAATTAATAGTGACATCTTTGTATAAATAGCTCTATCAGAAGGAGTGTGTGCCGGTGTATCTGAGATGAAAGGGTCCAATAGACCTGGAGCAGCATTAGCATGGGGATGAAGTGATTAGTCAGCTGGCTGACAGCTGTGCTAGGAGCCTGCTGCCAGATCCCAGTGTATGCTTTCCACTGCTGCCAAGTGTTTGCTTGTCGCTCTAGATAAATGGAGCATCAGCAGTGTTTTATTTGACCTGCTCACAAGAAAAATAAAGCAACTCTGACTTCCTCAGTGTGTTTGTCGTTGACCTTGCATCAGCTGAATATGAGTGGAGAAATTCTCTGGTCCAGGAAAATTAACTCTTCAGTAGAAGGGGGCCCTCACAGTCTTTTTAAGTTGGTAGCATAATTAGACTCTTCGTGTCTCAACATACAGTGACTTAAAGAGTGGGAAGCACTGCCTACATACCCTGTGCTGTCCTTGGAACATGCCCTTATGCAATGACCTGGAGAATGATGAACAGCTTTGAGAACAGCCTATAAACAGCCACCCTCCTGTCCCCAGAGTGAAATTGGGAAACCATTTCCATGGAGAACTTTCAGGACAGAAATAAGTTGCAAATGGTAGAAGTTGTGGAGAAGACTCACTCAGGACCGTGCTTTTCATTTCCCCCTGAGACCAAGGGCAACAGCTTTTATGTGCTTTCTCAGATGTACACCAGAAGTTTCTTTTTTTTTTTTTTTTTTTTTTTTTTCTCTCTCTCTTTCCTTCATCAGTTTGATAATAATAAAATCATAGAATCATTTAGGTCAGAAAAGAACTCTAAGACCATTTCGTTCAACTGCCAGCCCATCCCTACCATGTCCATTAACCACGTCCCTCAGTACCACATCCATACAGTTCCTGAATGCCTCAGGAATGGTGGCTCCCTCACTGCCCTTGGGCAGCCTGTTCAGAATGGCAACAAATACCATACAGAAGACAAATACTGAAAGTACAGCCATTTACAGTACTTTCTAGAACATTTCAACTATGTATTTTTTCATTTTTGGAATCTGGCCCTCAGATAGACTTTGCAAGAAGGAAAAACAACTCTTTTAAGCACTGGCATATATATGGTACTAGTGTCTGAGCCTGTGGTCAGGCAGAGTTATTCCACATCTGAAAAACCAGAAGTTTTGGATATCTTTCTGGCACTTAATGATTCCTCATAATAACCAAGTGCATTCTTCTGGAAACTGTTACTTTCCATTTTTCTCTCTTCCTCACCTGTCTCTCCTTCCCTCCATCCTTTGACAGAGTTCCTTTCCTGGCAGCATCAGGAGTTACTGCACGCAGTTGCCAGCTGTCTCTAGAGAGCATGAGCTCATTTGCCCAGGTAAGATCAGATTACTGAGTTCAGGGCTCAGCTGTTAGAAGGTCTCATTAGAGTGGGCCAATATAAAAGGCACAAGTCTCAGCAGAAGTTCTTTTGATCACCGAGCATCTGAACTCCACTACCTGAAGAATGACTCTGAAGCTAAGACCCTTCAAGAAAGTGGGAGAGTTCTGTAGGATTTGCTTGCTCACAAAATGTTAACATTGCATGCAACAGTAGGAGGAGACATCCTTATACTTCAGCAAAATAAGCAGTTGGTGAGTGCTAAGTGAGGTCAGTGAAAATAAGGTCTCATTTTGGTAAGGGTTGAATGGGACTGTTTGTAAAGTAATCTGGCAGGAGGTTACCTGGAGATCTCAACCAAGGTGATTTGCTGACTGTGGATAAATAAGGTATGTGACTTGCACAGTCAGAACTTCATCTATTTTGCAAGGCCTGAAGAAGTGACTGAATAAAAATGTAGCTGAGTTAAGGTGGAACTGGGCCCTCTTGGATTCTGATAAAGCTTGCCAATGGGGTAGAGGTTACTAGGACTGTATGCATCTATTTTTTCTGCCTTTGACTTACAAGAAGACCTAACTGTGACTATTCAGAGATGCCCCATTGAGATTCTGACCTCTTTTGATTGACTAGAGAGAATCTGGGATTCTAAGGGTAAACAGTATGCCTGGTATGCCCAATGCCATATTCACTGTGACTTAGAATGGAAGCCCAGAAGGTTTATTTCAGATTCATCTGCATAAATACTCTTCCATGGTTCAGTCATCTTCCTTCTACTTGTCCTAAAGATTAGAAGTGATACGCAACATGTACATCCACTCCTAATCCAGTACTGCACCGTGGCATTAAGGCTGAACTCCTTTCAGATTCAATGATAGGAATACATTCTTCATTTTGGAGGTGGCCCCAACAGCTTAGTATTTTGTGCAGTAGGCTTCAGTGCCTTGGGATAAATGTAAAAATAAACATAATTAAGCACTGGAACGGGTCATCAGTTAAAATATGGACCGTCTATAGTGGAGGTGTCAGAAACTAGGTTAGGCAAGAACCTGCTTCAGAAGGTTTATGCAGGATTTAAATTGTCAAGTTATAAGAAAAAGGATTAGATGAGCATGAGTTTCTGTGGGTAAATATCCAGATGAGGTTGTTAAGGAGCATGCATTCTGTGCTTACAGGTCAGATGACAGGGAGAAAGGGCAGAAAGGGATATAAAGTCGGTCGGTATCAAAATAGTCACAGCAAGGAGCAATGCAGAACATCTTGTGGAAAACGTAGAGTGGCGTTAATCCACCATCTTCAAAATATCTCATCAGAAGAATTTCATACCATTTCTCTGGAGATCAGCCTGGTTGTTGCTTTGCTTGTCTCGTTTATTTCCTAAAACATGAGGCACAGATGCACTTCTATCCTCAAAACCAGCAATTCTTGCTTCTGAGTGACAGATTCATTAAGATGCTACAGAAGACTAAACTCCAGAGTAGGACAATCCTCATCTGCTTTGGCCTGCCGTTGCCTTATTTCATAATTACCATTAACATAACACCAGTCATCGCTGCCCAGCTAAGCAGGCAGCCTTTGCTGATTTCCAGAAGCAGCTGTGCTTTGCCTCAGCAAGGCAGCCCTTTGCCTCAGTTTGCAAGGCCCTGTGCATGGCTCTATCTTGCAAGACCTCTCGCTAAGCTCTCAGAGTCCAAATACAGATGAACTTGTGCAGATAAAATTACTAACTACCGTAATGGCTGTCCAAATGGGTGCAATAAATTTCAGTGTGAGACAAACTCTCTCAGGTTTTACTGACTCTTAATGTTGCTGCTGCCAGCTTTAGTGTTACTCTTTGACTCGAGCCATATTCTGTTGTCTCCCAAAGGTCTTTTCGGCCCGTCAGCTCTAATCAATATGCTGCCTTGAGAAGGAGCTTGTTTTAAGTAGGTTTGCTCACCATAAAGAACCATATAAAGAAAATTTGACTTCTACTCCTTGTCAGCATGTATCACTTCCTATGCAGAGCAGCATTTAGATGGTCTGTTAGTGGAATCTGAGTGCCCTCTTTTATATGTTTCAAGAAATGACAAATGCCTGAGAAAAAATGCATAGTTGTTCTACAGAAGACATTAGGCAGACTCGGGAACGGCAAGCAGAACATCTAATAAAGCTCAGAATTGTAGCAGAGAGGATGTTAAAAGCTAATTACTTTGAGATTATTTGAAGGCTTATAAAAGGTTCTTCTATGCTCCATTCTGATGTAAGTACAGCCTGTTTTCCAGCAGCATGCACAACTGTTTTAATGTGTTTTTAGAAAGAGCTGCCCAGGAAATTCTGTTTACCTGCCATTGACATGCTAGCCCAAAATAAAGGATGTTTTAAACCAATTTTCAGCCATTGAATACTTGCCCATGGTTCAGCCTTAGGTTTTCAGGGGTCTGAGCTGCTGGGAAGAAACTTCTCTCACTCTGACTAGGCTCAGATTCTTGACCCCAGCTAGGTAAGGTCACCCTATAAAGCTTGAATGGGAGTACATGGAGGTGCTCATGGAGCCCAGGAATGGTCTTCTTGTCAAGGGTATCTGGATCTAACTCACTGAAATACAGCATAACAGTGTGCAAGTACTTGATGGAGGTATTTAAAATAGAGAGCGTCCCCTACTAGTAAACTTCGCTGTACCTTCCTCAGCTATATTGCATAAAGTTGTCCCATGAAACACAACAACAAGGTATGATAAGCACAGATATACAAATCTATGTTAAGAAAGAGTTATGCAAATTGCCCTTTGCAATTCAAAGGAAAATCAAATGTGAATTGCATCCTGTTGTTAGACATCACCCTTGGAAAGTAAACGTAAGGTTTGTTTATGCACACACACAGTGTGAGGGGAGGCAGAAATAAATTACAAAGCAAATATAATTTTATTTGCTTTATTCATCTAGAATGTGGTATTGATGTGTCTGGACTCAGTGGCTCCCCAGCTGCACCCTCCTCCAGGATGTTATCAATCCTTTATTTCTGTAAAATGCACTACCACCTAGTAGGAAAAGCACCAGAATGGTATGTCATTTTAATAAAAAAAGCCAGTCTTATGCCATGCTGTGTCCTGATGTAGTTGTTGTCATATCTTCCAATATATTTTTCAATCCATATTTTGTATGTTTTGCTGTTTTTTAACTGCCATGCATCTTTTTTAGTTTTCTTATTACGGTATCTCTGAGGCATGCATAGATGCCTTTGCCTATTCCTCAATGTAGCTTTTGTTCTCCCTGCCTCTCCTGAAGCAGCAGAAAGAAAATGCAAACACAGGGCAGGCGAGCAGGGAGAAGCATTGCTCAGCACTGTTCCCTCCCCGTGCCACAGCAAGATGCTGCTGTCCCTCCTCTCTTTCCCCCAGACCAACTGGCCCCGCTGCTGCTCCTCTTTTGTCCAGAGAAGCTGTGGTGCCCCATCCCTGGAGGCACTCAAAGCCAGTTTGGATGGGGCCCTGGGCAGCCTGAGCTGGTGGGGGGCAGCCCTGCCCATGGCAGGATTCAGGGCTGGATTATCTTTAAGGTCTCTTCCAACTTAAGCCGTCCTGTGATTCTTCTCTCCCCACCTGCCTGAGGTCCTGCATACCCCAGGTTAAGCTCTGTGAAGTGTGGGCCTCTTCAGAGTGCCGGCATACATTTAGCAGTGCTATCCAGCAGGAGACCAGTTAAGATATAGGAGTCAGCATGTGCTGATGCTGGAAGTTCAGCATCCAGCTGCGAGGACATACATTCTGCATTTCTTTAGAAGTGATCGGGTCATCTGCCTCAACTGGGAAGCAGCAGGGGAAGAGCAGGAGATTCTGCAGAAGAGCTTTACAGAGAAGATGAGGCAGACAGATAGGTTTCCAGGAGAGTATGGGTTTCCACAGTCCGTGCAGCAAGGAAATCACTCCTTGGGATTTTTTACCACCTCGACATGTCTCTAACCCTTGCTAGACAAGCTGCAGCTTGGGGAGAAAGATCAAGTGTTGGGCCCTTGCCATTAGCTTTGACATTAGGGGAAAGGACTGGATGACTTCTTTTGATAACTAGCACAAAGACCCCAGCAGGGTTTCAGACAGTTTTATTAATCATAAAAGTCAATAAAAATAGACTGTTCCTCAGAGGCAAAGGAAAAGCAAAACCTTGGAAGAACAAAGCAGGGCAGGCATCCTCTATTCCTAAGAGCGTTTTGTTTGCATTCTGCACTTGAAACAGAAAGGGAATACTTAAGAATGAAACTCCCAAGTGATATAACCAAATAC
This sequence comes from Excalfactoria chinensis, assembly GCF_039878825.1. NCBI lineage: Eukaryota > Metazoa > Chordata > Aves > Galliformes > Phasianidae > Excalfactoria > Excalfactoria chinensis. Next base: position 125,532,968 of record NC_092825.1, read on the forward strand.
TTTCCCAGGAAAGGAGAAAGCACTTTCTTATGGACTTGTGTTGCAACAGGGAAAGATTTTGATAGGCTTTATGTACAGCTTGGAGATACTGAACTATTGGGCAGTTTACCCTGAGACTTGCACGGCACACCCACAGTCAGCAAGTTTCCTCCCATGCCTTTTCACTCATCTTTCCCCTCTTGTTTCTTTGCTTTACTCATGCCTGCCCCTTTCCTCTTTGCCTCCCTCCCCCCCCCCCCCACTTATTTTTTCCAATGGACAGAGATTACTTTTGGTTGCCTCTATGCCATCATCCATTGCATAGACTCAACAGTCTTTAGCTGCCTTTGCAATATGAATGTCAGGCCCATAAGGGTGTCTTCACCTATCTTAGGGCTTCTCAAGATGCCTGTGTACCTCATTTCCATCTTAGCTTTCCCATCCCACAGTTGTGAATAAATCCTTCCAAGCAAGCCCAAATGTAAGACAAAGCACCCCTGTCTTTCTGGGCCTGCAGACAAGCCGCACCAAACAAGATATAAACTTTCTCATCAAAACCAGCTTTATGAGGTTGTTGACTGCAGAACGCAGTGGCAGTTTAAATGTAAGCATTCATTCATCTTATTTTAACTGGAAGGGTTTTGGTGGCGAAATAACGGGATTAAGAATGGGGGTATGATGCAAGCAAAAATGAGGCTGGATGAGAACTGCAGGCAGTGGGAGGGAGAGGAAGCCTGCGGAGCCAGTTGATCCATGGGGCTGGTGACTGAAACATGTACAGCCGGGGAATGACATAGATCACCTGCCCGGCAAGAATCACAGAATGGCTTAGGTTAGGGGACCTTAAAGATCTGTACAGCTGGAACCATGAGCCATCCAGACATTGCATGGTGGCAGTTTCACCCACTATTCCACACTTCATCAGCCTACTCCATGCTTGTCAAAGTAAAATAGACTCCGGGGTTGTTAAGAGATGCTGTGTTCGGGGCATTTTGCGACAGGTAGGAGGTGTGGCAGCAGCAGGCTGGAAAACTTTTCTCCTTCATATGTTTCTGGGTCTGTTTCTGAATGTGATCTGAGGCAGCCCATCAGGTCATGCTTTATTCATTTAACTGCCTTATAGCACTCCTTCTCTAAAACCTTGCTGTTAGGAAACAGCTTTCAATTTTTTTTGGAGTCTCTCTCAAGTACAGTTGTCTAGCATCGCTGCCCAGAGCAGCTGCTGACAACGCCAATGCGCTGTGCTGCAAAATCCTTCCTCTCTGAAATCGAGGGTAGGAAAAAGTCATCATGAAATAATGGACTAATGTGGCCATTCTATCTATACTGCTCATAAATTAGATTTTGAACCTGGCAATTGCAGGGTAATTAGGAGGAGAGCAGCTCTCCTGCAGGAACATATATTTCCTATTCTGCCTGCCTGTTACATTCCAGCTTAATTTTTCCTTTGTTCACTCAGCACAGAGAACTGCAATTACCAAAGGTGAGAGCCTAGTGGCAATTTTTGAATCGGGAGGACACTTAGCACAGAATGGGGGGGGGGAAAGAAAAGAAAGAGAAAAAGGACAGGTATCACTAGTAATTAAAATAATTTTGAATTAGAGAGACTATTCCAATAATTGCTTTTGTATAATTGTCGCCCCATAACATATCCTTATGAATTACTAATATGGTGAAATTACTTTTCTGTGGAGACTGAGATGAGACAGTCAGCTTTCCTAAACACACCCTCACGAATCACAGACAGGCAATGTGTGGACAGCCATTTCCGAATGGCAGGCGATGCTGTGGCGCTGATCAGTAACAGCCACGTGGGTTTTAAGCCCTTCTTCCCCCTTTGGTCCTCTCAGAGGCACAGGAAACAGAGCAGGAATTCCCATCTCAGGCGGCCAAAAGAAGGTTTCACATTATTAAAATAGATGATTTCCTTCATTCCAGAGCCTCTGAGGAGCATAAATTGTGAACAACATCAAAGCGGCGAGAAGTTTTAGAGCAGACTGTCAAAGAGACTGCTGGGGTTTCCTTGGTAGATTTCCATTTTTAAGGGGTCTCGGCAATTGACTTTCCTTCTTAAAACAGTTCCATATGTCCGAGGATTATTTAAGGTTGTTTTGATTTCGTTGTTGTTGTGGGTTTTAAAGACACAATATCGCAATTATTTAACACAGGAAAATAAAGTTAGGTAGACAGTGCCTGCAGTTACAAATTACTGGGATGATCTCATGGACTAAGACTTTGCACACTTCATCTGTGCTCCCCAGGATTAGGCAGCATGATTCTAGATGAAATGAAAAGCAGCATGGCTATCTGGAAATAAGTACTGGTCCGATGCTGTGCAAATACAGCCACTGACTGTTCACAAATCACACCAATTTTAGGGGATGAAACACACCAGCATGTGTGACACAAGAGTAAGGGCTGTGACATTGGTCCAGATTTGAAGTAGACCCCAGGCAACTTTATTTAATGATTATTGGAATTCATCTGCTAAAAAGCACAATGGCCAGCTGTGGTCTTAGAATAGAAGTCATCAGGGCAAGCTGCGAATGGATTCCTATTAGCTTCCTAACTGAAGGCAAGGGAAAAACTGTTATTAGGCAAGGCATGGAGAGAGTTATTAGTGAGCACCAAGGAGGTGGCTCTGGCTGAGCCTGGGTTTTCAATGTTTTCCCTGCATGGGAAAGTTGATGTTAGTCACCGAGTCACAGACCACACAGGAGAGAAGTGGGTCTCAGCCCAACCAATCGTCCCCATTTGCAAAGCCATGGGTATATTCAGCAGTGATCTACAGACTAGATACCAGGCTGTACTGACCATATCTGGGAAACCAGCCTTCAGCTATATAAGTAGGAAAAAGGGAGGGGCTGTGAGATGCATTGCCAGTTCTCTGGCTTCTACAGTCATCTAAGAACAGGGAGGAAACTGTGCCTCTCATCTGCATCATACTTGGCTCCCCATGGAGTCTGGGGAGAATCTGACCCAAGAGCCCCGGGTTCACTGCCAGAGGGAGACTGTCCAGCCAAGCCTAAGGCCTGCAGTGTGCAACCAAGCAGGAGAAACCAGTGGGTGCTCTGCCATTACACTTGCCCAAACTTCTGCTGGGTTTTGCTGGCAGCTGGCAACCACGCAAAATAAAGATCTTTCAGAAGAAAACACAAGTGGGAATGCTTTCTTTTCCTTTAAGAGAAGGATCTTATTTCACATGTGCATGATTACATAGGTGGCCATGAAAAGAAAAAAGAAAAAAGGTCTCTATTAATTGTTTCCTAACTTAGCAGCAAATGCCAGACTCTTAAATCTGTCATTTATTGCTGGTGGATTATTTCAGAAGTTATTCATAGTTCTTACCTAGTAATCCTTCAAAAAGCATTTTTCGTAAATGTTGAATCCAATTTAAAAGCTGCAACTGTGTATCGTTTTCAGAATGATCTCTGATTCGAGTTTGATGATCAGGAGAGGATAAGAGCGCAAGACTTATCATTCACGGTAATCACGTGATGTAAGAAGGAAATGCTAAACTGTCTGTCACTAATGAGTTCATTCTGATGAGTGTACTTCCCTCAGCTGAGCCATACCAGCACTAGTCCTCCATGTACCACTGGCAAGGAGTGATGAGTGCAGTCCTTGATTGCCTCAGTCAGTGCCTTCCACCAACTGGAACCTGGTCAAAACATGAGCTGACTTCTCTTCTTGTATGAGTTTTTCCTCATACAAGACTAACTGGGAGTAGTTCCGTCTCAGCAAGCTTACAGTTTAAAGCTGATTACCTTCCGCATTAAATGTGATGGGGTATTGTGGTTTATTTTATTTTTATTTTGATAACTTAAAGCTCTGATTCATTGTTTCAAGTCTTGATTGTGGCCTTGATTTGATGGCTATGTTGCCTGTTGTTAATTAGTTAACTGTGGTCCTACTAATGCAGTGATGTGTTTTACATTTGTTTGCTTAGCTTTAGTGTACCGAGCTGGCTTGTTTGGTTCAGCTGTAACATGAGTCATGTCAACCAAAGATGTATGTAACTCGAATCAGATACTTCCCAGTCGTGCAGCTCTGCAACCAAATAAATAACTCTGCCTCCCTCAAGATGGTAGCAAGATTAAAAGAAAGCTATTAAAATGCTGTCTTAGTTAGCAATTAAACTAGGAACCCCTCAAGGTTGCAGAAGGACCTTTAACAAGCTCTTTACCAGACGCAAGACAAACCTAAGGCAAATGCTTTCTAAGCAAGCAATCCCGTCTCACATTTTGGCTGCAGAAACATATGTTGTTAATTTTAGAATTGCAGTTGCTGTGTGAGTTGGGTGTCACTTCTAAGAAAAAAAAAAAAGAAAGTGTGATTTTTGGGGGGTAATTATTTTTCGGCACAGGTGTGGAGAGTACATTTAAGTACCTTAAATGTTCACACAGGCTAAGCTTTGATTCAATCAAACTGCAGCTTACCACAGCCTGAAAACTGTCATAAAATCTCTTCTCTCAGACATGGTATGGCCTTAATAAAACCTACTGTGGAATTTCCTAGTTTAACAGAGACTCATCTTTTCTCCTTCCAAATTTTACCTTCCCCCATGATCTCCCTTGTTACATCAGCCAGACCAACCACATTTCACCCCTGCTTCATCCTTGTAGCTCTTGGATTAACTAGAGAAGTGACTGGTGGGTCCAGGCGGTTATGGGTTCTGCAGTTCCAAGTCCTCTCCAGCTAACTTCCCATCTCAATAGCCAAACACTGCTGCATGAGATCCCTGGGAAGCTCAACTCCAAAAAAACCAAGAGTGCTTTGTAGTGCTCTGTGGCACTGTAGTACATCTCCACATGGGGCAGTGACAATTCATTTTCTGAATGTTCCCTCATTTAATCAGAAATGGTATTCACAGAGATTGCTGCAATGTGATGGTGGTAAATGACCGGCATATGAATAATTCAAAACAGATCCCCAATTTACTACTGCTCCATGGTGGTACCAGACTTCTGGCCATAAAAACAACCCCACTAATTTGGGTAGGGCATGTTTGTTCTAATAGTCTGCTCTAACCAACCTGGGAGACGTTATGCAGGTAGAGGAGGACAGCATTGTAAGGTGGCCAGTGAGAGAAATTTGTTACGGCTCTTGTACTGCTAATAAATGGTTAATACTACATTTTGACCAAATGTAAGAAAACGATGAAATGCACTTCACTGAAAATTATGTGGTGTTGGCTCAGTTTAGCTTCCTACACTGAATGCCAAGGCTCTGGCCGGCTTTAACACTGCTCTTTGTCTGCATGGGTAAAGAATATGCATGGGAATTGTGCAAAGCTCTGGGAGCCAGGCAGATATCCTTGAGACACAGCTGAGACATTCCTGGATAATCAGGTAGCAACCTCACACCTTTCACCAGCATTAAATCACTCGTAATTGTTTAGGAAAATACATACATTTTTTTCAGCAATACTCAGAAAATACTGGCAGTCTGAGATTCAAATTCAGTGGCAGCTGACGAGCAGACAACATGCTAATACAGAAAATGGTAGAAAAAGACATGTTGAACCTAGGATTGCAGTATGTCTTTGTATCATTTACAGAGGGATAATCTCAGAGGAGTGTATGGGTTTTGCTGTTTTCTCAAACTGTTTTCTGGGCTTGCACAGCTGACTCTGCAGTTGTTCTCCCCTTTGGCTCAAACAGAGAGAGGTGCTGTGCTGCAAACCCCTCCAAGAAGAGAAGAAAGGTGATCCAACAGATGGAAGAGCCCCAAATGAGGTTCTTGTGAGGGCTCTATCTTTCAACCTCCCTATTTCAAAACTGTGGGCTGTGGCCTTTGTGTCAGAAGCCCGACGCTCTTCTTTTCTGTGTTCTCTTTCTGAGCAGTTCCTGGGGGGTGTTTGCATGATACACCAAGAAGTTTTGAACTAGAAAAATGAGCGTGCTGCTTGTCATTAGTTTCAGCATGCTGGGAATCTGCCAGGCTTCTACAAAACTGCTCATTTTCTAAGTCTTAGCTTCTTTCTTTTTTTCCTTTTTTTATCGAGCAGAAGACAAGCTCTGTCTTATTAAGTGAAAACAATAGAGTGAGAAGTTGGAAATTGCCAGGAAGCCTGGGAAAGACTGACACTCAGCCGAGATTTCATCCCATGTTTTCCTGTTGACCTCACAGGATCTCAACACAAGAGCACTGAGTACATTAAAGAAAGGCCACAGTCTCATTTGGTCCTGTGAACATTGGCAATATGTTATGAGGACAATATACAAGCTTGAAAGGGAAAAAAACGCAGCAATGTCCTCATGCCCTGGAGGCTTTGTCTGGTGCGATGCTGTTTAACCAGAGCTCTGTGAGGTTTTAAATGGCCATAGGAGATTTATAGTAGGTCATGACCAGATCTCTTTTCAGGGCAAAGTTTGAAAAGTCCATTTGTCTGAAAATTAAAAAAAAAAAAGTCTGGTAATTCTCCAAGGTTTTTCCTCTTCCTTCAGGCAACTATTTTTGCCGGGCCAGAGTTCCTAAGCCCTCCCCAAGAGCCCTTTTAATGTGGGAAATATTGTCCTAGTGTCTGCTATCAAAGGAATAATGTTGTCGATACAAATATTTACAAACTCTCTAGCTCCACATGGTCAGTATCAAGATTACTAAGTTTTAGAAGAAGGGACATGACGACCTTAAAAGAAACAGCTTCAGGAGATCAGTATTTGCGGGCATTATTAGCAGGGATGAGTGACTGATATTGTAGGGGACTGCAGGGTGAAAACCCGAGGGGCAGGCAGAAATCTTACATGGATTTTGGGGGCAGGTAGCCAAGGGGTGACTGTGTTGGTGGCAGCGCTGTTCCCTCACTGCCACCTGGCCAGTCTGTGTCCCACCTCATGCTGGCAAGACACTTATGCTGTTGTCTGTGGTGTCACAAAACCAGACAACTTGACCTTCACTGTGGTCTTGGAAGGCAGGCCAACCCCTCCAGCAATGGGGGATGCGTCAACCTTTTGGCAGTAGCTGGTGACCTGGGGAAGGCTCTGGGTGTCCTGTTGGAGTTTTAGTAGTTTTGAGAAGCAGGGAAGGGGCAGATTTGGCAGGAAAAGTGCCACGAGTAATGATCAGAGAGCCAGCAAGGGAGGCTCAGGAAACAGGCAGGAGGGATTTGGAAGGCCCAGTTGGTGACACCCTGGAAAGAAGGGGAACAAGAAAGGGTGATGACTGTGATAAAGGCTCTGTGTCTGTTTTATCTCATTCCACTCTAAACAGGTTGTGGAAAGGAAGATAAAGGAAGATATGACCTCCCACAGGGCTGCTGGCAATGAGGCACTGCCACAAACACCAGCAGCAGTCACCACCTACATGGATATGAACCAGCACAGACCTCCTCAGGCACCTACAGCATGAGCTAAAGCCAGTGCCAGTGCAGAAACTCACAAAAGCAAGTTAAAGTGTCTTAAAGGATCATTACAAAGCAAGAGATTTACTTGGCAGGTCTCTGCGACTTCTGGGGTGATTTTTATCTGTTGTGTAAATCAGAATCATGGGATTCTTTAACCCTGTTCCCCTGGTATGTTTTTTGGGTGTTCTTTTTTTTTTTTTTTAACAAACTGTTAGTTCATTTAGAGCAGTTATACTTGACTGTGCCAGTAAATAATGAGTGCTATTTGCGAATTATTTGGGTGTTGGATTTGCACAGAAAAGAACCTACTCTCTTCTGTGCGAATGTGTGTGAGAAGGGGACACACAAGCATGAAGAGTTAAGGGTGAAAAAGACCTTTAAAATCTCTATATCAGAAGGTACACTGGTATGAAAAGTAAATTTCATTAGGCATAAAATACCTACCTTTAAAATAAATAATTTTCCATTTTTGCTAAAATGCCAGAAGATTGCAGGCTGTGTTAGAGAATAGAATAGAATGTGTCTCATTTAAATCATACCCCTTGCAAAAAAAATATCTAATTTAATTTAAGTAATTTCTATTTATTTCTGCCTTTTAAAATTACATCATTTTCAGGTTATAAAAGTGTAATATCTGAATATGGACTCTTTACACCTAGTTTCAATCCAGGCCTAATTTTTCATCTAAGTTAAAAACACATGAGAGCACAAAGTCATCATACTATCTGGCCCTTCTCTGACTGCAGAAAGGGCAGCCTACTATAAATAGTGTCCTTGAGAGAAGGAAGGTCTTCTGTTTTGAGCAGGGTTTTGAAACTTCACACTATTCCAGGATGGAATCAACCCCTCCAGTTTTGAACTTTCCCATGAAACGGAGCCCCAGAAGAAAGCAGTAGTAATGAAAAATAAAGCAGAAAGTGCTCTCATCATTTGCAAAGGAAATGTCACCGAGCAGACCACCTGGAAATGCTGACTGAGACAGAAACCTTGCAAATTTGGAGCCATTTCAGCTTTCTGGGTTTCGGTTTCCATCAAAAGAGCCCCAGTGGCTGAGGAGCCCACATGACTTCCCTGCAGCCCTGCTGGTTTGGCTGCCTGATGGACAGTCAGGATGAGTTGAACTCCAACTGTTACCAGATCCTGAAGCCTGCACATAGTCCAGCTCTGTGAAAGAACCCACTTAGGTGCTTTTGGAAGTGCCCATACTCAGCAATGTGCTTTTTAAAAGCTGGAAATGTTTCTAAACTGCTGGTGTCAGTTCCTTAGAGGGTGAATACTGAGATAACGCTCCTGAAATCAGTGGAGCTATTTTTATTTGTCACTGAAGCCTAAAACACAATTCAAAGTGTGGAGTTTTATGTAAGGTAAGAATTGTGGCTAGTGTGCTCCTAACTGAGCCACTGATGAGCCACAAAGAGAATTACTATGGGATTCAGAACGTTAAAAACAATTATGCGATTTAAGCTTTCATTTCATGCAGAAAAATCTCTCAATCAAACTAAACCAGGAACCTGTCATTTTTCTATTTACTTTTCTCATCAACCATGAAAAAAAATGCTCCCTGCTGCCTCAAACTACTCGAGTAAACCCAAAAGTCTGCATGCAAACCCAATTTGTCAATGTTGGCTGAAAAGCATATAAACATACCTCCTCCTCCTGATGACTGCATGAAAGACTTTTCATATGCACAGAAGAAGTATTTCTCTATAACTAGCTCAAGCCCTGCAGCTTTCTTGTGACATTCCTTACCCACCAAAAGCTCATAACAATTTGAATTTGGCTGTGTTAGGAATGTGGGATCAAGTCCCTCCTTTGGAAGCTCTGCTGGGCACAGAGCTTGAAGGTGGCTGTGTACATAAAGAAAGATGTTTTTAGGGGAAGGAATGAATTCCTTGGATGGGAAGAGACTTTTGCAACTACTAGGACCAACATGATTGTGGGATTAAGAGCTGTGGGTGTCTGTAAGTGGCAGACATTGCAAAGGGAATCTGGTGGTCCTTGAGACATATATGTTAGGTTTGCTTTTTACAAAAGTCCTGTGTGTCCATGAGATCACCCAGTTTGTACTGATTCTGATAAGGTAGGCACACCCTAGAAGACTTGTGTACCAGACCCCTCACCAGCTTGGCTGCCTTTACATGTATGCTCCAGGGTCCTTCTTGTAGTGAGGGGCCCAAAATTGAATGCAGCTTTGTACTCACCAAGGCTGAGTACAGAGGGATGACCACTTCCATGCTCTGGAGAATTTCTGAGGTCTGGATAGAACATGGTCCACAGACACAAAAAGGTAAAATCCTCGTGCTAACACCATGTAATTGGGCCAGGCTGGGGTGCTGCTGCTCGCTATGAATTTTCAGCATTTCTTAAAATAAGGTGGTAATGGAAGTGTGGTGATTTGTGGGAACAGCATGATCCCCGGTTTCCTGCTATTAGTGCCGTGTAAACCTGAGCTCTTTTTCTTCAGACTGCCAGGAAATAGATACAAAAGTATTTATAAGATTTCACTTTTGCAGCATAGCACTAAAAATAGTGCAATACATCATTCATAGTACCGGTCTCTCTATTCTCTTATCCCACTGTTGAAGAAAGAAAGGCATAATGTTATCAACTAACTGCTCTCCTTAAGTCTTCCAATAAAGCAAGTCTGAGCTACTGGTGTTACTATCAAGGTTAAAATCCCCCTTGTTTTACAACATGTTCCTCGCCTACAGGCACTGTCAACGCCCAAAGGGAGCATAACGTTCAAGTCTCATTGAAATATCAGTAAGTAATATCAATAACAAAGAAAACACAGAATACATTAACAAATTCACTGCCCATAGCTATGTACCCATGATATATGGGAATGGTGTTCAGAGCATCGGTTCAACAATACTTTAAGGCAATACTCCTTTGACCCACGCTGATGAAGATGGACAGATAGGTTACAGAAGATTATGCCTCCAAGGGTCATAAAAATGTAGAAGGTTCCCAACTGCAAACTGATTTTTCAAAGACAATTACCTGCATGATTTAACCAGACGACCATTTCTGCCTTCCAGGTTTCATATCGTTACTGTTTGTTTCCTCTCGGATTTTTGCTGTTTTTCCTTTACTCACTTTTTTTTTTTCTCTCTCTCTCTTTTTTTCTTTTTTTTTTTTTTTTTTTTTTTTTTGCCTCGGATACACACATTAAAGAAAAAACAACAACAACAACAAAAAAACCAGTCTCACACTTCTTGCCCTATGTGATTTATTCCCAAGAAATTAAATTACATTTTTATAAGCCTGTGTTACCGCAAATGATAGCTGAAGATTTGCTGAAAAAATTAATTCCTGATCCGTTGCCGTGAAGAGTCCTTGCTAGCACTGCACTGACTCTGTCTTTCAAAACCAGATGGAAGCAGTCCAACGGTATGATTAACTTCTTAGTCCCTGCAATTTCCTATTGCTCTGCTTGCCCTAGATTTCAGGATTGACCTCCTGCTTCACTGCAAAATGCACAGTTGCTCAGCTTGATAAATCACATGAATACTTTTTTGATCACAGTTATCTACTATTTACTACATACCCAGTGAGGTTAATCATATGCTGAGGCACTTCATATGCTGCACACATATACACTCTTCTTCCCAATAGCACTTTGCATATTTTTCATGCTGCCAGCCAGCAGTGGGACCAGTTTTCCCCTTACCAATATGCAAAAGGCCCCAGACATGCACCTTGTCTCTTTTTCACTTTGTGTTAAGTCTGTATTTATCCACACATGGATTCTAGTAAGTCAAAGAAAATACATGAGAAACTACTAGTCAGATCTTTCTTTTAGTGGACAGATATTTTCCAAAACGCTGATGTTTCTCCCTCAGAAATCTTTGAGAAGCTATTGGGAGTGCATGGGGCTGCTCATGGGGAGCCAGGAAATGTTGACTGTCATGACAGAAAACTGCTATCACTTCCTTGAAGAATAAAAACACATCTCAACTGTTCTTTTTCTTTCTCTAAACACCAATATAATCACAGTATTTAGCATAGCTAGCTGGGGCTCAGTGTTGCTAAAATTCCCTGGGACAGCTCTGCCGTACCTTCTCACACAGCTTTGCAATGCAATCAAATTGCATCTCCAGAGCCACTGTAGAACAAATCCAAAGAAGCACCAGCAATAGCCAAGTTATGAGAAAGCATCCAATAGTGAACAGAAGGGTGCTACAGATCTCGTTTCCAAGTTAAATAAAGGGAAATAAAATCCAATTCTACTCAGGTATCTATCTATTCTTTCTCATTCCAAGCCTTCCATGGGCTCTTCTTTGAAAGCTCCTTTTCAGCAATTCACAGCAGCCTCTGGTAGTGGAAAGAACATCTTATATGAAATACACAGCACTACTCTTTCTTCTTCAAGCTCTGTACCCAGGAGGGCTGAGAAACTCCCGATCTTTTCTGCCACAAGCTGCAGCAGCCATCACCGTTTCCTATGCCATACAGAATGGGAGGGCTACACCTGTGGGACACCAGCATTTTCAGTCAGATGAGCTTTCACATAAGGGATTAATGGTAAATCCATATCCCTTGTCAAAGACACTCTCTTTTTTCCTTGGAAAGATAATCCTGGAGGTATAAGCAGTGTACTAGCTCTGCTGGAGTTGTGTATTTGTTCCTATGGCAAAGAGCACTGACTGTACACACTCCCCTCCAGCCAGTCTTTGCATCCTGTAGAGTCCATTTTCTCAGTTCCTTCAATCTCTGCTGGGACCCGGAGCAGCCATCCTGAGCCAGAACTTCCCTGTGGCTGTCACTGATCAGACAGTGCTGTCACGTCAAAGCTTGCAGGCCATACAGCAAGCTGAGTCACTTGCTGATAAGCTGACCACATTGCCTCTTGTGTGGAGGGCTCACTCAGCATGAAAAGTGATGCTATTATAGAATCAGAGAATCATAGACTGGCTTGAGTTGGAAGGGACCTCAAGAATCATCAAATTCCAACCCCTTGCCACAGGCAGGGTTGCCAACCTCTAGATCAAGGACCAGATCAGATTGCCTGGGATCTCATCCCACCTGGCCTTGATCACCTCCGGGGATGGGGCATCCACACCTCTCCAAGCACCACACCATACTCTCAGTGAAAAACTTCCCCTGGTCATCTACCCTAAATCTTTCCTCCTTTAGTTTAAAACCATTCTCCTTTGTCCTGTTACTGTCTGCTCTCGCAACAAGTTTGTTTCCCTCCTGTTTATACTATGCCTTTAAACTCTGGAGAGCCATAGCGAGGTCTTCTCACAGCCTTATCTTCTCTGAACCAGTTCCCTCAGCCTGTCTTCATAGGAGAGAAGCCACCAGATCCCCTCCAAACACTCCATTTCTCTTGAGTGTTGAGGACCCCAGTCTTGTATGCAGTCCTCAAAATGGGGCCTCATGAGGGCAGAGTAGAAAAGGACAATCACTCCCCTTGTTCTTCTGGCCACCCCTCTTCTGATGCAGCCCGTGATACAGTTGGCTTTCTAGGCTGCAAGTGCACACTGCTGGCTCATGCTCATTTTTTCATCTACCAGGGCCCCTAAGTCCTTCTCAGCAAGGCTACTCCCAAGGAATTCTTCTCCCAGTCTGTATATGTATCTGGGATAACCCCAATCCAAATGCAAAACCTTGAACTTTGCTTTGCTGAACCTCATTAGGTACACAGGAGCCCTCCTTTCAAGTTTATCAAGGTTCCTCTGGATGGCATCCCTTCCTTCTGCCGTATCAACTGCACCACTTAGTGTGGTGGTGTCATAAGTAAACTTGCTGAGCGTGCATTTGATCCTATCACTGGTAAAGATGCTGAAGAGTAACAGTCCCAAGATGGACCCCTGGAGGCCATGGCTCATCACCAGCCTTCAACTGCATATAGAGCCATTGAACACAACCCCTGAAAAGCAGCTTGGCATCACTTCTGCTCCCAAACCATCTCTCTGCCTGCAGATGTGCAACTCCACTGCTTCTCATGACTGGCTGCTCATTTCCCCACACCCATCATCCTTGAACCCGTAGGTCAGACCAATGTTTGGACTTGGTGTTGGGGGGGGTGTTCAGGTTGGATATTAGGAGAAATGGCTTCTCAGAAAGGGTGGAGAGGCACTGGCACAGGCTGCCCATGGAGGAGGGGAAGTCACCGTCCCTGGACATGTTTATGGAAAGGGCAGATGTAGTACTTAGGGACATGGTTTAGTGGGCAATGCTGGTGGTAGATGGATGGTTGAACTAAATGATCTTAGGGATCTTTTCTAACCTTTATGATTCCATGATTCTATGGTCTCAGAGGTCTTTTCCAACCCAGATGATTCTATGAGGACCCTGAGTACAACTGGTCATAATAGTAATCCATAATAGTAAAACAGCACATACTGCACATCCTGCATCCTAACTGTGACCAAATATGGATAGAGAGGGCATGGTTACCTGGAAATGTGAAGTATTATACCTTCCACCAAAGATGAAAGCAGACCAAAGATCAGACAGACCGTAGAGCTCACCAAACTCCCTGAATGGAGCTTGTCTACCCTGCAAAACTGATGTTAACGTTGAGATGCTTTGTCTATCAGCTGCCCAAGGTGGTAAGTCAAAAAGATTTATTAGCAGCCTATACTTAGCAGTTCAGGCATGGGTGAAACATATATATTAACCAGGTGCTGAGTGTAAGCCAGAGAGCTGGGCTCCTTGCAGGCCTTATCAGTAGGATGGGGAGCTGTCTAGCATGGCCACACGGCTCAGTGCCCTCTTTGCCAGCTCAGCTCCTGCTCTGTCTAGCGGAGCTACTGGGGTCTGTCTGATCCTCCGCAGTAAGGAAACAAAGAGGATAATAGGTTGGGACTGTGAATTAGGCGTCTCTCATAAGTACCACCCAAGCACTGCGGGGAACGAGACAGCTTTTCTCTATTACAGTGAGAGAGGAAATTCGGTGGTGGCATGAGGCTTTCCTCTAAGCATTCAAAACCCTCAGGCAGACCCACTTGGCCTGCCTTGCAGCACAGAGAAATAAAAGCAGCTAGGGGAATAGGAGTGCCCTAGAACCACTGTAAATCTTTACTTCATGGAAAATCTTATCTTGAGCATGAATATGAGCTGCAAGTAAATTTAATGTGTGGATTAAGTGCGGTCTCCCTCATGGTGGGCTTTTCAGCCGAAAAAGAACAAAAGAACAATAATGAGTGTTGTGTTTGAGTATGATTACAAACATCTGTAATTTACAGCTGGACATTCCCCATTGCAAATGTGTCCAGTGAGCAAGTGCTTCTGGGTTAGTGGAACAGACTGCACAAAATTAGCTTTCAACTTCAGTCCCGAGGTCAGAGTTCCTGGACCATGGGAGTCAATAATAAAATCTATTTAGCTCAGTGGGATTAAGCGGGTTTAAGACCTGGCTTAACCGCACCGCTCACTGTTAAATAATAACAGATCACACCGAATATTTCAGGTACAGACATTTTTCTTAATTTAAAAGCTATTTGGGCAATGAATATGAGAGTCAGACAGCTGAAGACATACTGGCACTGTATCATTAGGGTATATGAGTTAAATTTTTGTTCTTCTCCATCCCAGAAATGGAGCAATCCTTGTAGTTAGAACACTTTACCAAAGAGCATAATAAAATGAAAACCAAGCTGTGCTGTATAAACACTGAGGGTTTTTCACGAGAGAATGAAAAGCTAATGGGGCCTGTGCATCTTTCCTGACAAAACAGTCAGTGCATGTGCAGAGCAACCTGTCTTCTGGAAGCAGAAAAGCTGTTTCAGTCAGGCTTCTGGGTCACTAATCTTTGTGTTTGCACATAAATCTGCTGGGGGTTACAGTGGCAGGCTGAAAACAAGACCGAGTGTAACACATCGAAGAAATCAATGGCCATAGGTTTCAAAACTCTTTCCCCCCTGCTCTTTCAGTTTAGCTAGCTGTTACCTTTTTAACAGAAGTCAAAAGCAAAAGCTGAAATAAGAGCAATGAAGAATAGTTTTTTGGTTTTTTTTAATGTCTGAAATTGTTGAAAGCTTGATTTAACCCACTGCCTCCCCTGGCACTGGAACATGATGGTGCTCCTTGCTGCTGCTGGGACACTGAGCGCTGAGCATCCATATTGCTGGTGCCCTCACCTCAGCCAAGGCTGAAGGGCTACTTTTGGCCAGCTGCTCACAACTCAGAGAGGCTGGGACCATCTATCCAACACCAGCACTGCTCTTCCTAGGGGTCACAGTGCAAGACCTGGGGAACGCTAACTGCTTCCAGAGCAGCCCCGTAGGAATGTTCCTCATTCAGCACAGGCAAAGGTGCTTAGAAGCCACCCACTATCAGAGAGAGGTCCCCACCACGTCAGAAGCTCTTTGCGTGGTGGCCAAGCTTCCACTCCTCCATCCTCCTTGTTGCTGCACAGACTCTTCTTTCCCTCTGAGTTTGTCCCCTCTACAGCCAATACTCATTGCCCTACAACCAACCCACTGATTTCACCCACATCCCTGGCATTTTTTTTCCTTAAGGGGACACCCCTCTCCCCCCTAAAAAAAACAGTGTTTGTAAACTGTGCGGGTGGTGGTGGGGTGTCGATAATTTTGGCAGCCTTAGCCTCAGAGCAGAGAGAAATGTTATTCATCCGTGCACAAGATATAATTCAGCCTAAGTGACAGGCTCTGCTCTGGAGAAATCCCGGCCCGGGCTGGCTTCGAGAGTCAATTACTGCTTATTCCCAGGGAGGCGGGGGCAGGGGGCCAGGCGGGTGGAGGGGGCTGCCAGCGAGGCAGGGGGAAATTTACTCTGTGTCAGCCCGCGTGACACAGTGCCTCATTTGTGGATAAATGTAAATCTGCTGGTTCTTTTTCACAGGCACTAAAATGTACGGTCTCTCTCCCTCCCCCGCCCCCCTCCCCATTCCCAAAACTGGAAAAGAAATCAGGACCGTCTTAGAAAGCTACCTTATATTTCAATCAATCCTCTTTCATAAAAGTCATTTAAGGTAAATACCTGTGCAGACTTACGGCCCAACTATAACATTTACTGTGGCCCAAATCCCGAATTCCTTGCTCGGGCCACTTTCCCATTGAAGTTGATGGAAATTCACTTGAAAAAGAGCTGAGTAAAACCTGAATGCTGGCTGAGGATTTGGTCCCTTGCTTATCTGCCTGAAGCGCTGCTGCAGCTCCAGAAATGAAAATAATAATAATAAAAAAAGGAATTAAATTCATCTAAAATACCCATCCCTCAAAACTTAAGGGATGAAAGAAAAAAAAAGGCATTGTTTTTTGTGCATGAAATATACGGAGAATCTCATCACAGGAAGAGCAATTCCCAGGGAAAGAATTTGGGAAAAGTCAAAAGAGAACATCTCAAAATAAATGAAGTACTTATTGCTGAAAAATGAGCTTAGATATATCTCAGCAAACTCTAAAGCTGAGAATTTACTGCATCATTCATGCCTTCCGCAGTAAGTTCCTTATCTCTCGTTTGGTATCACAACAAGGGATTCTGCATACTCTGTATGAAATACAACAAGACTGCGATTTTTGCAGTAATAAACTCTACACATGCATGACAAATCCAAGCATGCAAAATGTTTAACATCCCAGTTCGCAGATACTTTGGGGACAAAATCCGATTATGAGTTATACGCCACAATAAATAGGGCTCAACGTTTCATAAAGCAATTTATAGTTCATAAAAATGACAAAATGTACCTGTCAGACAGAACGCGGAGAGCAGATCTCTGTGCTGCCTGCTGGAAGAAAGGGCAGAGATGTTTATTTTATATTCTGACTTTAAAATTACGAGCACAATCAACACTTCAAAAAATGCGTTACACACATTTTTGTCACGTGTCCAAATTTTAAAGTACTACCAAAGTAGCAGAGACTCTACAGCGAAATGGACATTCCAGCCTGGTCAATGTAAGAGCACTTTGTTAAGCGTGCCATAAACCAGGAGGCTGTCAGAGCACGGTGCAGTATTTGAGGTCTGAACTGCTCTATTTAGACATTTTCTGCAGGTCTCTGAGAGAGAACTCTGCAGGGCTCAGCTCTCCTCCTTCCCCTCTCCCCGCTCTGCTCTCCCACTCCCTCTCCTTTACCATCAGTCTCCTCCCATTCTTCCACAGAAACAAACATCACATATTTGGTTCCTTGTGCGACGAAGCCCGTAGCTATAATTACAGATTTAGCGAAGCCTGCCAGGGCTGCCGCAGACTTTTCCAGAGCGCTGCCATGTCAATCTGCTGGCAACCCTTGGCTATGCAGCGCAGGATCGACCTGTTGCTGGTTTGCTGCTCGGTTTTTGCCTAGCACAACTCTTTGGATGGGGTGGGGAAGCATGGTGCTTGTTCTTGTGTTAGCCAGCAGTCCTGGGAATAGAATCATAGCCTCTCAAGTTTAATAGGACTCCCAAGCCTATCCCCGAGCTGGTTTGCCACTTTATTATTATTATTCTTTCCCCTCCTTGAATCACTTCAAGCAGGGTGATTCATGGCTTCGGCACAGTAATTAGCTGCTAAGCAAAGATGAAATCCATAATGTTCTGAAAATCTGCTTTAAAGCCCCAGTTCTGCTTGCGGCTGCCCTCCTCTCTTGTTCTCATCTGAGCTGTGCCTCGCCTGGCACAGAAGGGACACAAAGCCACACGGCATGGATAAGGGAGGGAACTGAACGTACATTTTCTCTTTGCAGCCACCAGCAAGTATGTTTTGCAAACAATCCCTCTGGCTTCTTAAGATAGGGGAGGCTGCATCCCCAGCCCTGAATGCACAAAATGGCATTCTGGTCAGAACTGGAGGGCATGAAGGTAGGTAGGTTAGATGTTAGGAGGAAATTCTACACTCAGAGGCTGGTTAAGGCACAGCTGCCCAGAGAAGCTGTGATGCCCCATCCCTGGTGGTGCTCAAGGCCAGGTGGGATGGGGCCCTGGGCACCCTGAGCTGGTGTCTGTCAGGAGATAAAGACTATGCTGCATCCCTTGCCAGCAGAGTGGCTCACAAGTGGGTTCTCCTTTAACTTCAGCATTCAGCAGAGAGTCCACAGAAACAGCTGGGCAGGTACCACCAGTTCAGTGAGAAAGTGCCCATGGCACACACCTGCTGACTTCAATGTTAGAAAAATAGCAATGGGAACCCTGTCATATTATTATCTCTAGTAGTTCAACATACTTGCATGCTCTTTGGGTACACTCCTTTTCAACTGCTCTCCATTTAAGCACATTGTCACTGTGTTTGTTCTTGCCTCTGGTAGGGGCTCACTATAACAATCTCACCTTACTGCTCGTGCAAAGACTCAGGAAAGACCCAAACCTTAGGTTTGTGGATATCCTGTGACTTAATGCTGACCTCTGCAGCTTGCTATGCCTTTGCAAAGCTCAGGAGACTCTTCTCACTATCAGATCCCTTCCCCAGAGCCAAGTAATGCAGACACCACTCAAGTCACTGTCACTTACCACTCACTGTCACTCCTCTCCCATCCTTCCCTTGCAGGCAGCCACTACGTGGCAGTGCTCTGTAAGACACTTCTAATTATTTCCCACTGTTGGCTTAGACCACCACAGGTGGTGCAATGAAGCAGGTTAGAAAACTGATGCAGCTGAAAAATAGCACTTTTCCTATATTTATTTATTTTTTCCTTTCTGTCAGCTCATTTGTAACTTGGATGGTGAGTCTATTTTCATCTCTCCTATTCCTTTCTGGGAAAATGCAGAGCTCAACTGGAGCAAGGTATATGGTGGCCAAAGGAGCCAGAAGGCACTGAAGGAGATGGTTGTTCTGTATCCAGAGTCCTCAGACACCTTACAGAGACCCCAAGGAGGCACATATTGGCTTTGATGATCCTAAAGGCTCCCTAACATGGGGATATGGGATGCATATACCACTCTTGTATTTCCCCAGAACTTCCAATTTTGAAAGAGGAAGAAGAGCTGGGTACTTTGTCTCCCAGACCAGGTGGAAGCAACCCTAAGGAGAGAAGAGGAGAGGACTCTTGTCATCATCTGCAGGGAATGTTAAACTGAGCTGAAATATGTGGAGCTGGGCTGCAGCCTCAAGTGCCAGTCTCTAGTTTCCATTTTGGTACATCCAGCTGCTGACAGCATTGAAAAGGTGATCCCTTCTGGGCAAGCAAATGCATTCAGATGAATGCAGCAGAAAGAAATATACAAGTACTTTTCAGTGAGATCATTCTACTTTTTCAATTGGCTTCTCATATTAAATACTTTAATAGGTGTCCTTCTTCACCAGGATGCAATGCAGGTTGCAGGGGGCACCTCGCTCCATGCCTGGTGGTGGCACATTCTGTAAATGAGACTATTGATTTCTTTCTTACATGGTTTGAAAATGCAGCCATATTTGACTGCAAGTTTTCGTGACTCCTTGAGTTGGTAATGGCCCCATTTCTGAATGAATGGGGAATACGATCCAGTTGCAAACATACTCTTCCTCCCTGGAGAAACAGATCTATTGCCTGCAATGAAAGGCAGTTAGCAGCTATCTGGCAATTTTAATTCTGCCCTATATTGCTCCAGTCTCCTGGAGAAAGTGAGCTGTTGTAATTAAAGGTAGTTAACAGTTCCCTAGCAAGAATAAAGACTCACAGCCGCTAATTACAGTCCTCTTGTTCTCTTGCTACAGGGCTTGGCTGCTCAGCCTGTGGGGGAATATGTGCCCCTGGTTCTTGCTAACAGTTTGTTGTGACCCCATTCAAGTTTATTCATGAATATCCATAGAGGGTCCTGACCCATAGCTTGAGAAACTCTTGCTATAGAAACAGTTTTCTTTGATTTATCAGGTTTCCAATATGCTGACCTTATCTACATAGCAATGTAAGAAAAAGGGTGGTACTTAGTATCGTAAACTTCCCTCACCACTGTTTTAAAATACCTTGCTTTTGATTCTGCAACTTAATTTGCATCTTATTTTACATCATTAACAACTTTATTGAGACCAGCTCACCATCCATCAAGAAAGAAGGTGAGAATATGTTATACATTCCTTCTTATTCCTGGAAGTAAGTGCTTGTGCTGCTTGTATAAATTAGGGGTAAGAAATAATTTTGCTGCTGCCAGAATTTAAAGATCCCCAAGAATGATCACTAAAAGGAATTTTGTGGGAAGCTGAATATTCTCTTGATAAGTGAATATGCTGATATGTTCACCACTTCTAAGTGTAACCCTAACATTTTTGTTCCTGGAACTAACGGGGTTACTCACTGAGGGAGGGTTTCCCCAGAACGAACAAGGATATTGAAGGCCAGCCCATCACATAATAACTTTAATGCTGAGTAGGAAGCAGGGTAGGAAAAAAAATATATCCTTTAGGTGACTCAGGTACTTAGGCTTGAGAAACTAGCCACAGTAAGTGTGATGGATTACTCCATTTCACTACATCAAGAGTTGTAAATTACAGGATACTGGCTGGTTAGACTTCTTCGTCCCTCACCTGAATTGGTTCTAGATACATTTAGGGCAGAGTTTCATCGATCTGCTTATAGTTCATTAATCATTCATGAAAGACTCTAGCTGTACCCCAAGACTACCAAGACAAAACAAGTTTTCAGACAGTAGTAATCACTTTCAGGTTCTCAATTTCCAGAGTCTGCCTCTCCCTTCTCCATCCTTTATTGCAGTGAGCCAGAGCTTGGGAGCATAAACAACAGATATTCATGTTTCAGTGTGTGTTAAATGAGCTACCAAAATTGCATGAAGTGTCACAAACTGCAATCTGTTGTTGAAGGGAAATCAGAGAGGAAATTAAATACTTTCATAGTAATTAGGACTGAGCAGTGAAGAGAATGGACTGAATATGGCTCTTGAGCTGGAGATCCAGGAGCGCTGAGTGGTCCCCAGATTATTTATTTATTTATTTTCAAATCTAGTTGGAAAAGGATTACTTCATAAACTGCCGGGCTTGAGGCATTTTTGAAAAAGAAGCAAATGAGAACTACTGAAGAATATTTTACGGGGTTTGGAAGAGTGTCTTGAAGGCACTGCAGACAGACGATGGATGCATTTTCCTTTACATCACTCAAAGCATGCTTTGGCAAATAAAAGCTAATAAAGTGACCACTGGTGACTCAGACATTTTGTTTTCCATTTTTCCTCCAATTACTGTTACTGCAAGAGAGCTCAGTCATGGCAATTGTGTGGAGTTATACCAGGTACAGCAGAGGCTTCACTGAGGCAACGCAGGTGTACATAAGGTGAGAATCAGGACTGTTTCTGTGGTCATGGTGTAACAATTCTTACTGCCTTTGCGTGAGACAATTGTGTTGCTTCCAGAGTATCCTTGTTGTCTTCCTCAGGTGGTAGGCTTTGCCCTGGAATGATGCAGCGATCCATTTGTGCTCTAAGTGAGCGCCTCCCTTATTACCAGCCATCCAAACTGCTGGATGCCACCATGCACCTATGATGAACTTTTACAAGCTAGGGTTGATGCAAAATGTCTTTACTGTACACTGCTCTTTGTCAATCTGACTTTATATGTCTGTTTTCCCTGTTTTCAGTCTTCCATGCTGATTCTGTATTAATTTCTTAAGGTTTTGGTTGGTTTTAGTTTAAATGCATTTAATTCCTAAGGTAATGAAGCCATGGAGAAGTTTTCTGAATGGCTCAACACGACTGCTTGCCATAATTTGGGCTGTAGGACTCTCCAGAGTCTTTTCTCTGCTTCAGATCTGGGACCTATGGCAAAATTTTGGATGATCCTCCTATTACACATTCACCTCGGTCCAACCACTCAAAGGGTTCTTCACTCTTGTGTTAAGATATGAGTTTAGCCCAGCTTTCTTTATATGCATCTTACTGCACTGGATGTTACACCTTTGTCTGTGAGATGGAGCTGCCTTCTAGCCTCAACTCTGTCTCTGCACTGGTGTTTACGGACTATGATCACGATTTAGACAAGCTTAGTTCAGACATGGAATAAGGGCACATGTCCAGAGGAAGGCTATGAAGATGATCAGAGAGTTGACACACCTCTCTTATGAAGAGAAGCTGAAAGAGTTGAAGTTGTTCAGCTGGAGAAGGGAAGGCTCTGGGGAGACCTTATAGCAATCTTCCAGCACTTAAAGTGGGCCTACAGGAAATACGGGAGGGATGTCCCTGGAGGTGTTCAAGAAACATATGGACGTTGCACTAAGGAACATGGTTTAGTGGGGAAATATTGGTGTTAGGTGGACATTTGGCCTGGATAATCTTTGAGATCATTTCCAACATTCTATGACTCTATGAATCTTTATCACTACTGCAGTGATAGGACAATGGGTAACAATTATGAACTAAAAGAGGGGGGAATTAGGTTAGATGTCAGGAAAAAGTTCTTCACTCAGAGGGCAGAAAGGCCCAGAGGCTGCACAGAGAAGCTGTGGTGCCCCATCTCTGGAAGCTCTCAAGGCCAGGTTGGATGGGGCCCTGGGCAGCTTGAGCTGGTGGGGAGCAGCCCTGCCCATGGCAGGAGGAGGGGCTGGGTGGGCTTTGAGGTCCCTTCCAACCCAAAGCATTCTGTGATTCTACGAATTCATTGTGCTCTACTCCAAGCTTTCACTCCAAGGCACGTTTTCCAAACATATTCTCTCTGCTCCTAAAACTGTTGCCAGCTTTCAGCATTCTCTATGAGGAGTGCAGAGCTGCACTGTGTCACAGTGGCATTTCCATCCAGTTTCAACATAAAGTGAAACCCCTTCACACCCACAGACATGTCCTGCTTAATGCCCTGAGTCCTCCTGGCCACAGGAACTATACAAAGAGCCCAGTTCAGGCCACTGATCCTAAGTGTTTTTTAATGTGCCTTATCTCAGTGCAATACTCTGTGCTCTATGCTGTTCCTAGAGGTTTTGTTTGAGGATCACTTTTCAGTGTGGGTTTTGGAGGGATTTAAAATCACTTGTAAACTGCAGCTTGAGTGTTTCTCTGTAAATTTGCAGTGTACATGTGTGAATGTGAGTTTCACTGTCTGGTTGATATTTATTTAGGATTTACAGGCTGTAAGACTTAGAAGGGTCTCCCCTCCTTCCCCTTTTGGAGTTGGTTATCATCAGAACCACATCTTTAAAGAAACCATAAAACCCTTTCTGGATTTCATGATTTCTCCAGGCCTTTCAACACCTCAGTATTCATTTTTCACCCCGGGGTTTTATTATTATATTTTTTGGCATACATTGTTCTTTCTCCTCTGCTTTGCCCATTAATCCTTATTAATCTTCAGGGGTAGCACAGTCTAGCAACTTGAACATGGCACCTGGGATTGAAAGACCTAAGCGCTAATCCTGGCTTTGCAGCTGACTTCCATGTGGCTTCAAATGGGCCACGTCTCCGTCTCTGTCTCCCCATCAATCCTACAGAGATAATAATTCTTACTTAACTGCACCTAAATACCTCTCAAGGGCATTGCATTAGGTGGTTAATACTTGTTAAGTGTTTTGGCTCTCCGAATTACTGTATAAGCAGCATGGGTATTAATCATTCAGAATTTTATATAACTGTGAATGCTGAGTCTTCTGCTCTGCATCTGTTCAGGTTTCTCCTGAATTCTGGCCCTGGCCAGCATGCAGCTTTTCAAGGCAGATGAGTTCACTTCTTCAGATGACTTAATCTTTTTTAGTGGAGACAAGCAGAAGGACCTTGGTACTTCACATTGCTACTTGGAAAGTCCTTGAAGCATTACAATAAAAAAATAGTTGATTGTCACCAGTGCTGGAGGAAGGTCTCAGTCATCACAAGCAAAGCAATGGCCATCTTGGATAACATCCTTTGGTTCCAAAGAAGTAGACTTCTTGTCCAGGAAAAGGCAATGTAGTTGAATTACTGCTTACGCTCAGGATATCTCATGGAAAACATCAGTGTTATGCCAAAGGTTTTGCAAGCTTTGGTGAGAAGTCTGAGAGCTCAGGATTAAATCAGGATTTTTCCAAAATTCAACGTATGTGAAAATGAAGGTAATGCAAACCTTAGTTCCCTATATAATGGTAAATCTGCCCAGTGAGGTGCTATGCCAATTGTCTGTGAAGAATTTCTTACTACTAGTGCTTGGACTGTGCTAGCAGAAAAAAGAAAACAGAGGATAACTTCCTAAGCTGATTGTAACCAGTGGGTCACCTCCCGTGGACCTCAAAGGAGCATGATTTTGTGCAGGAGAAATTGTAGCAATGTTTCCTCAGTCCCTTTTATTTAAATCTCAGTTCTGATGAACTAGCTAATGTCTGTTTTCCTTATTTTTCTTCAAGTCTAACATAGCCACTCTTACAATGACATTTTCTTGCAATTTCTTTTCTCCATTCAATTCTTTCTTATTTCTTTAACTTCTTCTTCTTCTTTTTTTTTTTTTTTTTTTTTTTTTTTTTTTTTTTCCCCATGTTCCTTTTCTTTTCTTGCATCCACAAAGGCCAGTGCAGCGGATGGGCAGGAGGTGCTCCAGGCATGCAACGAAAGTCCAGGAGAGGCCCATGGGGGAACAGGCAATCCCCCTGCAGTCCATGGGCACTGTACAGTGCAGATGTCCATGTGTAGCCATAAAGGACCAAGCTGATAGCCTTCTACAATGTAATCACCAGTGGCGCAGAGTCTGGTTATAACTAGCAGTGTGCGGAGAGCAGTGGACATTATGTACCTTGACTTCATCAAGGCGTCTGACAGCGTCTCCTACAACATCTTTGTTATGAGACAGAAAATGTGGGATAAATGAGTGCGTGGGGATGTGGTTTGAGAACTGGCTGACTGTCAGAGCTCAGAGGATAGTCATCAGTGGTGCAGGGTCTTGTTGGAGGCCTGTAACTAGTGGTGCACCCCAGGGGTTAGTTCTGGTTCCAGTCTTGTTCAGCATCTTCATCAGTGATCTGGATGAAGGGATAGAGTCCACCCTTGCAAGACTGCTGATGATACAAATCTGGGAAGATTGGTTGACACACCTGAAGGCTGTGATGTCATTTAACAAGACTTGAGCAGACTGGAATGTTAGGCAGGGAGGAAACTGATAAGAGCAAGTGTAGAGCCTTGCACCTTGGGAGGAATAACCACATGCATCAATACAGGTTAGAAGAGGAGCTCTGCAGGCAAGGACCAGGGGATCCTGGTGGACAACAGGCTGGCCATGAGCCAGCAGTGTGCCCTTGTGGTCGAGAAGGCCTGGGGTGCATAAAAAAGAGTGTGGTCAGAAGACTGAGGGAGGTGATCTTCCCCCTCTTCTCTGCCCTGGTGAGGCCACATTTAGACTACCATGTCCAATTAGTTCAAAAAAGCTAAAAAAAGACAGTGATCTCCTAGAAGGAGTCCAGTGGAGGGCCACAAAGATGCTTAAGGGCCTGGTGCATCTCCCAAATGAGGACAGGCTGAGTAACCTGGGTCTGCTCTGCCTAGGGAAATGAAGACTGAGAAGGGATCTGATGAATATTTATAAATATCTAAATGTAGCTGGGAAGCAAACGGATGAGACCAGGCCCTCCTTGGTGGTGTGTAGCAATAGGACAAGGAGCCTAAAACTTGAGAATAGGAAGTTCCATACTAACATGTGGAAGAACTTCTTTATGGTAAGAGTGATGGAGCACTGGAACAGGCTGCCCAGAGGGGTTGTGGAGTCTCCTTCTATGGAAGTATTCAAAACCCATCTGAATGCCTGACTGTGTGACCTAGTGTACAGTATCTGCTTTGACAGGGCGGTTGGACTTGATGATATCTTGAGGTCCCTTCCAACCCCTGCAATTCTGTGCTTATGTGAGAAGCCCATGGGGCAGCAGTGAATGAGGCCTGGAGATGCACAGCCCATGGATACCTCCACAGGAACAGCCTGGGCTGGAGCTGCAGCCTGTGCAGAGGGGCCCATGACGGGGCAGGAGGGCTGGAAGAGCAGGGGCAGAGAGCAGACATGGAGGAGTGACAGAGATAAAGCATTATGGATGGATCACAACCTTCGCTTCCCTATGCTGAGTCTGTTTTTCCTGTGACAGTAACTAGCTGGTGATCATTCTGTCCTTATCTCAACCCTTTAGCCCTTTTCCATGCCATTTCTCACCCTGCTCCATAGAGGAGGGGCAGTGAGTGTGGTGTGTGAAGTTCAGCTGTCCATCGGGGTGAAGCCACCACAGCTGCCAACACCTCCCCAGCCAGGGCTGTTTGCCCAAGGGGAGAACAGCTGGTGGGGCTGTGGCTGGTGCTGGTCCTCATCACTCTGCCTTCTGCTTCCCTTGTGCAAGAACGGTCCCAGTGGTTCCCCGAAGCTTGGCTGGTGCTAAAAGCTCACAGGCTGACAGGGACAGACAGGTACAGCAACAGAGAAACTATGCAGTGGAGTAAGCAAGCACGTGCCCTTTGGGCTCCTGAATGTGTCAGGGGTATGCTCTCCTATTACAGCCTGTAATAGCTGTGGTATTGCAAACAACTTTAATTTGTGCTCTAAATTATCTGTGGCTGTGGGTTATTTAACCGTCCTCCTGCAGGCACGCTGCAATGAATTTCCCTGAAGGCAAACAGAGGTTTATGACCACCCCTGTGTGGGGCACAGGTCCAGAGGCAGTGGCTGACTGCAGTGACGGATCTCCCTGTGGCAGCAGGAGCTGCTGGATGGTGAAACTAATTCAGCAAGGTTTTACAAACATTTGTGCAAGGACGAGGGAAAGCAACACTGGGAGATGTAGGGGATAATCCCTCCTTCTGCTTCAAATCAGCAGGCATTGCTGAATCAATTGCATCAGAAGTTCCCATGGCCATCACAACGGATGTTCATAGAGGAATTCCAATTCACCAGGGAAAAAAAAACTAACCAAAGACAGCAAGAAGGTGGTCAAGGAAGTTACGAGAGGTAGTGAAAGAAAGCATAAGGTTGAGAAGGGTGATACCAGAAGGAATGGACAGGCCTAGAAGTTGTACTTGAGCTATAACTTAGTTTAGTTGCAGCATCAACATGTAGAAATAAAGAAGAAGCACCTGTATTTTATCTCCTGGTCTATTTTTAGAGATTCACATGGAGATCAGAATGCTGTCTTTGAACTGGCCTGGAATTTGTGCATGTCCAAAAGTCAGGCTTATCCTCAACTTTCATCCATGGTGGCGGCATTCATATTTAGAGCTAGATCCTGTCTGCCAGTGCATGACAGACAGTGACTCTGATTTTGTAAGATAGGCAGTGATGTGAACCAAGTTTGGCAGGACAAGACCGAACCCTTATTTTGTTCCATCTGACAGTTTCAGTGAGGCAGTCTTGGTCTTCTTGTCGTGCATGGTGGAAGTGCAAATTTAGATGTCACAGAGATTATAAAATCAGAGCTGGCAAACCACAGAAAGGCTTGGCTCAGCTGGCTTAAACCTTGCTCTGGACTTTAGCTGTGTTGGATACCAAAAGGATTGCTTCTCTAATACACAGGAAATAATGGACTTAGCTGAGTTAAGCAAGCCTGTAACAAAGGCAGTTTCCTCTGGTCTGAAAATGCACTCATGTTGCTGTAGCAGAGGGCAGAGCAGGCCATTTGGATTAAGTACAAAAGCACCTGAGTGTCCAGCTACTCCTTAACTCCTAAACTTATATTTTTCTGTTTTTGCTTATCTCTGCTTTGTGCAATTTTGGATGCAGTTAGATTTGCATTGGGCAGGGTTCATGAAGTAAGCTTCCCTGTCTCAGTGCAGAGAGAAACTTCTAATCAGAAAGATTTTTCTTCAGTGACAGGATGAGGGGAAGTGAACTCAAGTTGTGTCAGGGAAGGTTTAGGTTGGATATCAGGACAAACTTCTTTAAAGAAAGGGTTGTTAAGCACTGGAATAGGCTCCTCCCCAGGGAGGTGGTTCAGTCACCATCCCTGGATGTGTTAAAAACCATTTGGATGTGATGCTCAGGGACATGATTTAGCAGAAGGTTGTTAGTTAGGGTATTTTGATTAGGTTGTCATTGGACTTGATGATTTTTAATGTCTTTTCCAACCTGTGAGATTCTATGATTCTTTCAAAATCCATTGCAGGTTAATTCAAATTAGCTGCAATATTAGAGGAAGAAGTAGTGCTTATCTAGACTGCTAAAAATTATTCTTTCTGGAAGAAAGTGTATGAATAATTGTTCATTTCAGAGTAATTTGTAAGTTTTTGATGACTGTTGGTCCTTATCCAGATAGGAGAGGGAGAAGTCCTGCACTTTATTAAAAAGATAGTCTTTAAATGCATTCTGTCTCACTTGTTTCTGGCTAACATTGAAGCACAGCTTTTGGACCTGATAAATAAATCATTTCTCAGTGCTACTTATGTGGCCACACTGACTGCCACTGTCCGTGGGGAAGGACTTTTATCCTGTTGCATCAGCAGGGTGGATTTGTCTGGCAGACAGCTGTGCCAGAAACAAGCAGTTTTTGCTCTGAGACCTTCAGCAGACATGTGATGAGGGGACGCATGGGCACAGATGTTCCCATTGGAGCTGTGGGAACAACCTGGATCAGCACTGAGCTCTCAATCTTGGCTATGGCCAAAGAGCTGGATGTACTCCTGGACTAGAAGCCCTCTCTGGCTGTCCCCAGGCTGTGATGGGTAGGGGCAGTCCCTGGAGCCCCCAGCAGCTCTGGGTCAGACTGTGCTCCTGAGAGTTTATTTCTCTGCACTGAAGTTGTTTCTCATGACCTTCCTTGAGGCTACTTTTCCCTTGAGGTCTCCCATGGAGGGATATGGGCTCAGTTGGTTTTGGCCACCCTGCAGAAGGGCTGGGTGGTCTCAGGCTGCCTGAGATCTTGTAGGGATGCCTGTCCCTGTCCCTTCAATTGAAAGGCAGCGACTCCCTGGCAGGCATTGCCTTCCCTCTTTTTTTCATGCAGGGAGAAAACCAGTGAGCCCAAGAGCATCATAGATCACTGCCTCCTTGCACTCCATCTCCCACGGGTGCCCTCATCCCCCACCTTTATTTGCTGTGGCCACAAGTTGTTTATAAAGAGAAGGAAAAAAAAAAAAAAAAAAAAAAAAAAAAAAAAAAAAAAAAAAGGGCTAAGACTTTGTTTTTTCTTTCAAGATACAGCAGGGGATTGAGTTTGGAGCTGTGTCCCTGGGAGGGTGTTCTGATTGCTTCTTCAACTTCTGTTTATACAATTTTACAAAATTTTGGCAGGAATCAAGAGCACATACCAGGGTGTTGGCTTTTATGAATCTCATGGGATGTGAAAGTCAAGCTGACTGGATGAACTTTGGTTACATATTCCAGACAAGCACAATGACTCTATTTATTCAGACTTGGCAGCCAGAACGCAGATTGACTCTGTGGGTAATAAATTTTCACAGCCACAAAACTTCAGCGGCAACCAACCTGATCCCGCACAGAAAAAATGCATGCAAGGAAGCAGACTGGGGCTGCAAAAATATGTTAGATTATTATTCCATGTATGTGTACCAGTCAGTTAATTTATTTGGCTATTGATTGACAAGAATTGCACAAATGAATCCAGGGATCTTTTTTCTCCTTAAAGGAACAACTTGCTATTACAAAATTTTCATATTGTAAAAGGACGAGTAGAGGGAAAAGAGGAGAATTGTTCATGTTACAATTGACAATCTCCTTCTAATATTTCACCCAAGACTGATTTAAGTTATCCTGTGACCTCTACAGAGAAGAGCAGGGTATTATAATGGGGACTGCTTCATGTGCTGCGCCACACTTCAAGGAACCAGAAGGCAATAACCACTACAATTCAGCATTCTGAACAATCTTAAGTACAATTTTGACATCTTCATGCTACAAAGCTTCAGATGCTTTCTGGGAGAGATGATGGTGAAATTATTACACTATGTTATAAATCAAAATGAATTGGCTCTTTAACTTGCAGATTTATGTTAACCACCTTGGTATCTGTTAATTGCTTGCTCTTCAGATATTGATTGGGGATTAAAAACTATATTTTCTTCAATCTGTGTGATGTAAAATATGCCAACAGGAAAATTTCCCTCTGCTTATTAGAGCCTATGATCACTGCCTGTAAAATTAAAACGATCAGTTTAAATGGATAAACTATGCTCATTAAAGAGGAAAAATACATTTATGTAATTAAAATTAAGAGACTAATATGTGTGGATAATGTCATTACTGTGGGCATACACACACTCGGCTCAAACCCAGCCTCCTTCACCTCTCCTGGGTCTATGAATCTTGCTACCTTAATTGCTGGCACGGAAGGAACATTTGGGATCCCGAGGCTCTTCATCATGCGTCTGTCTTGCTCTTGGCCTCTCTTGCCCATTGCTCACATTCTCTGGGTTGGGCATAACCCTCCAAATACCAGCTGTAGGGCTGTGGTAGCACCTGTCCCTGTCTGCACTGCTGCAGAGACTTTCCATTTGCTGCCTGGCAATTTCAAACACATGCACAAAATCGTTTTCTAAGTTTTCAATTTATTTATTTATTTATTTTAAATCCCAGACTTCCTCATCTAGGAATTAACAAAAAGAAAAAGCTTCCCAGCTCTTGCACAGTTCATCTTCAGCTATTTAAGAAATTAGACTACTTACATGAGTATGATTGCTGAAAGGTCAATTAATTCAGTAAGGAATACCTGAGAATCACTCATGTATGGTTCCTATGCCTTCATCTTTTATTTCCTTCTTTCCTGCCCCTGAACTCAGGAAGAAATCTGAGATTAAAGACCCTCAGATTTAAAAAGTGAAAGAAAATGGGTTCTTCCTCTGACATTTAGATGTGGATCCATGCCATAACCTGTTAATTTATTTGGAAGAGTGGGTCTGTGTTATTCTTTTTTGAGCCCATTTCCTGCTTGGTAGATGAAAACCGTATTTTGTTTATTCAGCAGACACAACCATTTAGGTTTGTTCGTTAAGCAAACCTGCAGGTCTCAAGTGAGGTTCTGCAAAGCAGAATAGCCAGAGGCAACCTGTGCCCTCAGGAGCTTTTTATCCATACAACTAAGTTAGAAAAAAAAAAAAGAGAAGCCATTCAATTTTAGAGAGAGGGGACCACACCAATGTAGCTGCTAAAGGCTGCTCATGTAATGACTGACACTTAGCAATAAGACTTTGGCTCTGCTCCTTGCCCTGCTGGTGGCAAATGCTGCTTGGCTCTGGGTGCTGGTAGTAGAGATATAGTACAGAAGTATAAAGAGTCTTGGGCTGGAGCAAACACACTATGAAACTCTCATTGCTGAGTGAAGATCTGGTGTGGCACACAGTAAGACAACCTGAGCACTGGCTATCCCTTCTACAGGATGCTCATTCTTCAGACAACCCTTCTTGTCCCTCACTGGATGTCGCCCTACGCTGTCTGTGTGCTGTACTTTAAACTATCTAGACAAGCAGGAAGAATAATTAAATGTGAAGTGTTTGGGGATGAAATGCATTAAACAAAAGGAAATTGCATAAATATGTAAATAATTGAATCCATGTGCTGAATCTTCTTAATACAATAAAGCTTTGCTCAAAATAGATGAAATAATGGTTTAATATAAATACGAAAAGGCTTTGACTTACTTGTTGCTTGGAATATATTGTAAAATACAAACTTCTAATAACGAGAGTTAAAATAAAACCTGGAAGAGCTTCAGGTCCACATACCTAGAGTTATTTGCCTAAGGTCCTGAATTTCAGAAGTCTAGATAGCTCCAGTTATCCTCAATTGAAAAAAAATCACATTTGATAGCTGTGTTATATCCCAGCCTGGAGCGACTTCTGAGGTGCAAGAAGGGTAGTGTCTCTTGCTCCACATACTTTGGTGAAGGCATGGGATATGCATTTTAGGGCAAGGAGAAAGGAAAGTAGCTCTTGCTCACCCATTCTTCACCAAATCCATAACAGTATATTGGGAAAGAGCTTGTGATAGTAAAGCCTGGCAACTAGGAATCCGTTTGGCCATGCAAAAATCAAGATCCAGCTCTACTGTGGTGAGCACAGACCCCCAACCTTAAAAATACCCCAGCTCTCCTGACCCATAGAAAACATCTGGAGAAGTATGTGCTCCCAGGTAGGCAGTTTGGGGTATTTAAAGCCCAGGAAAGGGCCCTACTGACTGTTCCATGGATGACCAGCCAGCGTTCTAGGCAGGTAAGCTGCCCAGAGGCTAGCCACTATGGCCCAGCTTGTGCTCAGTTTGGCCTCAACTCCTAATCCAAATTCCTGTTTCTTCCCTCCTTGGCTGCTCTTTAAAACAAAACAAAATCCAATCAGGAGGAGACTGATACAAAAACCTTCTGGGTTACATCAAGGTAATAAATCAAGACCCCTGCAGAACATTCCCCACAAATACAGCAGTTAGCACATGCAGTCTGGCGCAGAGCAAGAACATCTGTTACTCCATTTACAGTACTTTCATGTATTTTGATAACCTTGATGTATATTTTGAAAAAGCATTAGCAAAATATTTGCAGTATCTCTGTCTTGACAAGAAACATGTTGCAAGTTACATGGCTCTTGTCTGGTTCTTACCTGGTCATTCTCTTCTTCATCGCTGCTTAACTTGAGGTCATCTTCTAGCATTCTGGAAAGCAAACAGTAAAATCATTTATAGTTATGATTTACCAAAATGTTTCAGATCTCTGAGCTACTGTAAAAAAAAAAAAAAAAAGCAATTGAAATAGAAAATATATTTTATGCCAGTAACACTGTAGAAGTGACACTGTCTTTATAATTTTTTTCTTAGCCAATTCCTATCAACCTCTTAATTCATTTCCTACAATTGGTGCCTAAGGGAAAATGTTTACTAGAGTAATAATGGATTTTGCAAAGATTATTGTTATTACAATCACCGACAAACAATTTTTGTGTGCTAAGAATAATATTTTTGATGCTGACAGGTCAGTAGTCTCTCTGAAAGGAAAATTTTGCTCCGCTTGGCTTTGAGCTCACAAAACACAAGTAGGTATTTACACTGGCAGTTCTACAGCACAAAATAAGATTCACTGATGTTTCCCAAAGGCCATTTTTACTTTATTGCCTGGT
Organism: Excalfactoria chinensis; assembly: GCF_039878825.1. Lineage (NCBI taxonomy): Eukaryota > Metazoa > Chordata > Aves > Galliformes > Phasianidae > Excalfactoria > Excalfactoria chinensis. Next base: position 125,566,137 of record NC_092825.1, read on the forward strand.
TGATGTAAGATTGACGTTGACTGAAACGATTAAAACTGAAATGTATTATCTCAGTGCATAGGAGTATGCATGAGGAGTTCACGGTCATATTAATATAGAAAATAATGCATCTTTTCTAATGGGGATTTCACCCTCCTTTCCCATAACCTTTCCTGAATTTGCTTCAACGGACTTTCAAAAAAGAGGAGTTTGTCTTTACTTGCATGTATTTTTTTACTAGCTAAGGTTAAGTAGCCTTAGCAGTTAAAGGAGCTGAGGAGGTGCAAAGCTTTCCCCCAGCACCTGAAAGGTTTTAAAGAACGGGACCTATTTATAAAAAATGCCCCTGTAATAACAATAATCATTCAGAAAGTTGCTAATTTTTCTTGCGTTCTGGGAAAAGGGAATCTGTAATTTAGCCTCGACTCCAGAAGAAAGCTTGGGGAACAATTTAAACACATTCTGTGACGTGGGTGGTCCCTGGAGTGTAAATATATCAAGAAGACATATGTAGTAATTTCAAACCACCTCCTCATTCTTGCGCCTGGATCTTCCATGAGTGTGCCTGGAAAGAGGGGCTCTTAAATGGGCTGCATGGTGTGCCAGGTCTGAAAAGAGTTCCGAGCCTCTCCCTGTTCCCTGAAACTGGTCGCTGTTGGCACCATGAGCAGCTGTATGCACAGTTGCTGCTCTCACGGTTGTGTCCCTGTTTCCCTGCAGCACCTTTGGGAGGACGTAGGTGTACCAGAAAAAGAACAGGGGCAGAACAGGAACTCTTGTTCTCTCGCCTCTTACAGGCTCATGCCTTCTTTCTGCCCCATTTAATTGTACTTACATTGAGATTTTTTCCCTGTAAAACCCACACAGAAAATAATAATAAAAAAACAACCTTGTGATGCAGACACCTTAAGGCACCCATTAAACAGACAAACTTACTGCAAGTCTCTGGTGTTTCACCAGAAATTATGTCCACATGCAGAAAAACACTCAGCAAGTGGAACAGATATCTAAAGATACCTTTCAGAGAAAGATACCTTTCTAGAGAGTGGCTATAAGAAAGAGGGGGACAGAGTCTTTAGTAGGATCTGTTCTGACAGGACAAGAGGAAATGGTTTCAAGCTAAAAGTGGGGAGATCTAGATCAAATATGGGGAAGAAGTTTTCTAAATAAGGGTGGTGAGGCATTGGCATGGGTTGCTCAGAGAGGTGGTGGATGCCCCATCCCTGGAAATGCTCATGGTCAGGCTGGACAGGGCTCTGAACTACCTGATCAAACTGTAGGTGTCCCTGTTCATTCCAGGTGAGCTGAACTAAGTGACCTTTAAGGATCCCATCTAATTCAAACAATTCTTTCATTCTATGAAGCACGTGAGATTCATCTACCAGGTGCAAAAATACGGGAGGCAAAGCTTCCTGTAAATCTTGAAAGACCTGTGTTGACTTTGGGTCCCAAAGTTCACAGGGGATCCTTTAGAACAAATAACATTATAGTTGCTTTTACATATTTATTTATTTATTTAATTTTAATGATATTTGTTTGGGCATTCCTGAGAAAATAGTATTGGAAGATACGTAAAAAGCTCCAGTCTGGAACTGATCATTATGTAACTAAATGTGATGAAATCTGCAGGGATCATTATTTAAGCAGAAAGAGATCTGCTTACTGTGTGAGAAGTAAAGCACTTGTGATGTTGTTGCCCATAATTCCTTTGTTTTAGGTGTTTGAATCCCTGCTAGAAAGGTGGTAGTTTAGTACATCGTTTAAGATGCAACTGGTTAGCTCATCTCCTAAATAGAAGCTGAAAAACAAAACTTATAATAAAGAGTGTTAGGTAGTTCTATGTTTATTAGTGCCCCATCTTTTTGTGTCAATCTGAATAAGCATGTATGGTGAGGCTGCGGTTAGATGTTACTACAAAGCTTTGAAGGCTCCAGGTTGTGTGGAAACACGAGTGGGCTTTAGGCAAGACAAAAGACGTGTGTGCAGGGATCATCCACACAAAAGGAACAAGAAACCACACTGCTGGCCCACTGAGCTTCCCCTGCTTGTATATCTTAGCCTGTCTTTATTTTTCTTGTCTGTTTCTCATTTTAGAAGTGCTGCTTTCCAAGAAAAGCACTGCCTGCCCAGGGCTCGTGGCCCCTCTTGGAACTACCGTAAGCGCACAAACAATCCCCAAATGCTGGTGATAGGAAAAAGCAAGTCACCATAAAATGATTTCTTGCTTGCTTGCTTTTTTGTTTTTCCCCAGAGTGGGATCAGACCTGCCTGATCCATACGTTTGTCACAAGGACGTATCAGGTTAGGAAAGCTTGCCAGATGTAGAATTCTACCTTGCAAAGGCAGGATCTGATTTCCTACTGTGCAGGAATAACTTCAGTGCCTGAATGTCCTGGTGGACTCCCAGACTGCTTCCACTGCCAAGTCAGACCCGAAGCCCTGATCTACAGAGCACTGCTTGGAGCACGACAAACTGTCACCAGCAACTTCACTTCCATCTGTCCCACGGAGAAGGGCAGTTCTCAAAGCTTAGGGGACTCAATCAGGGGTGAGGAGGAGGCACTGGAGTTTGTGGGATGCCTGTCTGCAGGACATGTCTTAAGGAATCAATTTTGAGTCTGAATGCTTTTGACAAACAATATGGCAAACCACTTCTACCACAACAGCGATGTTGGTTTAAACAAAAAGTCCATAACTGGACCAGCAGAATCTATTTGAAGAAAGGAGAGGGAAAGCAGAGAAGGAAAATAATTAAAGCTTGCAAGACGTTATGTTAATTTTAAGTTTATCTGAAAAGCACTTTGGCACAGATTCAGTAAAGAATGAACTTTGTTAGCAGAGCACTTCAGATCATGTTTAAATCAACCTGTGCTTAGGATGGAAATTCTTAATGCATGCTGCAATACAGTACAATGGCAGACAAACATAAACAAGCTAACACGCAAATGCAGCCTCTTCAACACTGCCTCTCTGCAATTATTTTCTGTAACATGTCTGAGATTATGCAAAACTCAGAGCAAAAAGCAGCATAGAATCATAGACTCAAAGACCACCAAAATAATCCAGTCCAACCATCAAACCACCACCATCATGCCCATTAAGCTATGGCAAGATTTTTGGATATGCACTTGACTTTGACATGGTGAAGCACAGGTAAAACAATGAGTAAATACTGCTTTGTAAACAAAAGCTGGAAAAATTATGTGGTACTTGATGCATCTCTGAAAAGCACACATCACTTAGAGCTTCTGCAATTGAAGAAAGAGCGCATGGATCCGGGTGGTCAGGAAGTTACTTTGCAGAACCTAATTATATATTTTTAGTGAAATCTCGGTGAGGTCACAGAGGCTGTGAGGGGAGGGAGGCTTGGGCAGGAGCTATCTCTGCTCTCTAATTAATGCATCTGCTCCTTTATCTGCCAAGAATGTAACAGGTAGAGTAGTAATGAAAGGAAATGAGGATGAGTTCAGGATATTGCAAAATGCCACAGCAAGGCAGCTGGTTTCTTTCTCAAGGAACCAATTGCAAGGTTTCAGCCATAGGTTCTGTGCCACTTGATGGGAAAGGATGGGGGTGAAGAGCTATGTATATATTGTGGAAAATAGGCAGAAAGCCATCTAGAGGGTACTGATATCCAATATGTGCCAGTTTCGATATGACTCAGCATCCAAATCTCTTACATGACTTCCCAGAAAGCTGGATCTCTTTTATCTCGGACTGATTACTAAGCTGGTTCCATCAGCTGACTGGGAGGCATCTAATTCCACTGCTCATTCCATCATGTCAACAAGCAGGAGATGGTCAAAAGCACCCACGATTTGGAATGGTGGAAGCTTTGTTCAAAGCATGTGGTTAAGCTGAGACTTGTGACCTTACTATTTTGCTTTTATTTTTTAATCTTGATTTGTTGTTGTTGGAAACTAGAGTCCTAAGCAAGAATTGTCTTCAAACCCAGACAGAGTCTGGGAGACGGTGGGAAAACATCTAGTTTCCCCTCTGGGAAGTCACACTGAAGTAACATCTAAGTAGGAAGATAGAGCCAGGACTCAAGTCAGAGGCTTTTGGATTTGAAAGAGCTGGAGAAGGAGAGGGGGGGAAATTAATTGTGTGATGTCTGGCAGAGGAGGTCATCATCAGGCAGTTTGGGAATCAGCTGTGACTTTTAAAATCTGGAGCCAGGCTATGACCCTTGTGACATAACCCTACCTTGGAGAGTATCCATTTTCAATCAGTGTTAGAGCAAATTTGCAGTTCTTGCAAGGCCTGAGATTTGCAAAAGGGTTTCAGTGGGTCTTAATTCCCCTTTGTTCAGTATCACTTGGGTGAAGATACAGCTCTGCCTGGTAGAATCTCACACTTTGTGAGGCTTGATACTTGCCCTGATGAATCATAGAATCATAGAATCACCAAGGTTGGAAAAGACCTGTAAGATCATCCAGTCCAACCATCCATCTACAATAACAATTTCCCACTAAACCATGTCCCTCAGTACAAGATCTAAATGTTTCTTGAACACCTCCAAGGATGATGACTCCACCACCTCCCTGGGCAATCTGTTCCAGCACCTGACCACTCTCTTGGAACCTGAACTTCCCCTGGCACAACTTGAGGCCATTCCCTCTATTCCTATTGCTAGGCAATCCCTGTTCCCTCATTCACTCCCCACAAGATTCATGCTCCAGCCCCTTCACAGCTTTACTGCCCTTTTCTGGACCTTCTCAAGGGCTGCAATGTTCTTTGTACTGAGGAGCACAAAACTGAACATAGCACTTGAGGTGCAGCCTCACCAAGGCTGAGTATAGAGGGATGATCATTTCCCTGCTCCTACTGGCTGCACTATTTCTGATACAAGTCCTGAAGTCCTTCCTTCCTCTGAAAATTACTTATTGAAATGTAAAACTCTCAAAAAATCAGTGGCTCAGCCTCTGTGGTTTGTTTCATGATTAGAGAACTTGCCTTTTGGCTTGCAAATCAAAGGGCAAGAGAAGTGACTTCAAGAGAAGTTACAAAAAGGAGGGTGGAAAGTGAAGTACAATGCTAGATAGGTTTTTCATGATAATTCTGATAATTAGAGCAAAAGAATGAGATGGGAAAGGACAAATATCAATAGTAATTAAATCATTATCACAAGTACTTTAGGAGAGAACATGCCAATGGTTTGCAAGCCTAGGGCACTAACGTGTATACGTTGCAATTGTCATTTAAATACATACAAAAGTCACCATCTTTGCAATTTGTGAAGGATCTCATGAATGTGCTAATCTGATCAAGTATACTGTTCCATTTTAATGCTATGTAGCATCTCAGTCAGAATACTGTGTTTATTAAGGACTTCTGTGATTTCTGCTCATTATGGAGGAAACGGATTTCAGTAGTGGAAAAATATGTTGATTTTTAGCTGAAGAGGAACCCCACAAAGAAAAAAGCTGTGATGAAATATGAAAATCAGACACCTAAGTGCTCATTTGAGTTCATACCACAACATCTCATCTGACTGAGATGGCTTTGGGGCAAATTATCTGTTTTTTAATACGTAATATTGACATTTTGTTTTCTTTCCTATAAATGCGCAGTGACCTTTCAAAAACTGGACGTTAATTTCAACATCACCAGAAACTCAGCAAGAAGACAGATACTATTCTAAGTAGTGGTATGCAAGAAGGCTTTAAGACTAGCTCCAGCTGTTTAAAGTCGCAACTGATGTACCTACAGGGAGAAGAAAAAGCACTGCTTCATGTGATAGGGAAAAACCCAGTTCTTTCTGAAAGTACCACATTATGCGAGATCTTTACCCCTTTTTCCCAGCAAAATGAAAGAGAGTGCCAGCTGGGAATCTGCCTTTCATATCCAAACTGTCCTCTTATGTTAGTGGGATTATTTCTGCTAGGAGTGCTCACAGATGTCATTTGATTTACTCACTAATAGGACAAATGTACCTTCAGTTTCTGTCTCTTTTTAGTTGCTTTCTAAAACACAAATAGTAGAAAAAATATGCCTGGTAAGAAGGATGGAGTTTTCTAACAAGCAAATTACAGGTTTCCATTCTTAAAAAAAGAAAAAAGAAAAAGAAAAAGGAAAAAAAAAAAAAAAAAAGGAAAAAGAAAACAAAAAGGGGAACAAATATTGTTATGAATACCTTGGTTACCTGCACATAACAGATAGCCAGTTATATTTGCTACTCATCCATAGCCAAAAGTGGCACTTCAGACAGCTTTGTTTGCTAATCCGTAATACAAGAGTAGTTGTTTTTATACAGCATTAATTTTTAATTAACTGGATTCTGCTTACCAAAATTATTTTTCATATTAGTGTCATAACTGATGCAAATCTTTCACTTTACAATAATTTCATGCACTTGTATTTCCTGAAAAGCGTAGTACTTATTCCTGTTTTATAGAGGATAAATCAAAAGTGTATGGATTGAGGTAAACAGGTAGATCGAGAGGGTATTTTATAAATGCTGTAACTGAGCTTTCAGTTGGCTTGTAAGGTCTCTGCAAGCATTGCTCGTAGCATCTGGAATTTAGTTTGGATATATGATGTTTAAGTTGTAAAAACTCGTCAACAAATAGTTTGTGTAAGTTCTACTACACAGAAATATGTAGGAAAACATGATTATATAGGATACTGTCAAATCTAATTAAAAACAAAGGAAGAAGGCCAGTAAAATCAGGCTGCTGAATTATTAACATACTTAATGCTGGAATGAAGTATATATATCAATGTGAGATTTTATTCTAGAGCATACAATTTAAATGCCTGAAAAACTGACTCAGTCCATAGAAATAGAATTAGCAATTTCAATAAAAAATAGATGCTATGAAGGAGAAGTTTTCTGTCCTTGGCTTAAATCCATCTAAGCTGGTCTATGCCACTCTCCAAAACCATTTAAACTGGCTAAATGCTCTGCTAAATTCCCATTACGCTGACGATCTCATTAGAAATGCAAGGTAGTCCTCTTCGGGTAATGCAGCCATTACTCTCCCTATGAGCAGAAGCTGAAATAAGGCTTCCACCATTTGCATGAGGCTAGGTTCATTTCTCCTTCCCCAGGGCTCTTCCCAAGAAGGAGGGGATGGGAGAAAATGTTTTACTGTGTGCATGTGAAATATGGGGCTGGATGTGCTGTGTTAGTCAGACCCAGCTATTTGAAAGTGCAAGTAGAAGAGAAAACCTATCAGCCTGTATGGACAGGCTGAAAACCCTGCCAAGTAGTGCTGCAACTTAGAGGTGAGACCTGCAGCTTCCTAAACTTCATAAAACTGAGGGTGCATGCCATTATTGTTAGTGTAGGTGTTTCTCAAGGGCTGGCACGGTAAGGAGAAACAGAAATCAAACTGAAGGTGTGCCCCCAGTGGCGCAGTGGTATAAGCTGCTGCTTGCGGCACCGGAGGGCCCGGGTTCAAATCCCCCCTGTGGCGCAGGGGGTAGAAGTGCTGCGTTGCTACACAGGGGGCTCGAAACCCGGGAGTTGGACTCGATGATCTCTAAGGTCCCTTCCAACTCGCACGATACTATGATACTATGATATGATACAATGAAGGAAATAATGGGAAAATAGATCCAGTTGAATCAAATGGTGAAATTTCAAACTATTCGATAGGGTAGGAAGAATCCAGCTGTAGGTATCCTTGCTCACTGCAGGGGTGTTGGATCAGGTGAGTTTTAAGGGTCCCTTCCAACTCAAATGATTTTGTGATTCAAGAAAGCCTCTCAGCACCACACAGTCCCCACTGGCTCTGCCAGCACGGTGTCTGGGCAGAGGAACATGCAGTACCTCTCTGGAAATGAGAAAAAGTCTTCTAAAAGAGGAAATAAACTAGCGTGAGCCCACTTTCTGAGCAAGGAAGCCATGTAAAAATGCACATACACTCAGAGAGAGGGAAGAGTGATGAGCTACTTAGCGGCTTGCGCCTAAACACCGGCCTAAGTAGTCCAATCACTCAGAGGACTTACCAAAGTTTTATGGCTAATCACGCTCTGTGTGACAGGAGGAAACACATTTGGGGAATAAAAGTTCTGAATGAGCTACTTGCAATTTTCCAATCCATTTCTTGCCTCCCTGCCCCTGTTCCTTCCAGGCTCTCTGTGTGTGATTAGCAGTTATTTACTAACTCTCTCTCCCTGATTTCCTAGCAATTTCTGATCCTGCCATCTACAAAATATTAATTTCAAATGTGAAATGAAATAAGAGTGCATGAACTGCACTGCCGGCATGTGTGTCAGCTGTTGTGGCAGAAATCTGGGGGAATTTATGCGTCTGGGATAAAATTGCCACTGCTAAGTCTTCCCACTGAAGGTGCAGTATCTGATTTTGTACTTGGTGATTATTTTCTTATGAATAGCCTCTTTCTGCCTAATCCCCAGCATTATAAGCATCTGTCCTCATGTTGGAGTCATCATCCCACACATTTTTATTCTCTTGCTCCCTCGTGGATGACTGCAATCATCTGTAAAATGCTGACCGTTCATTTAGCAATGTTCATAACTGCGGCTGCAGTGGTGTTTATTCATATCGTGCAGGCTGGGCAAGGGAAAAAAGACTGTGTAGGTTAGAGGTTCTCAAACTTCACTCGGGTATCACTGCATCAAAATGAGAAGAGCCTTGTATCATCAAAGTGATAAGGAAAGGGGCATGTCCTCATCCTTTTGTCACCCCCTGCACACTGGAAGCTCGTGCCATCCTTCTGCACCAGGGCATCCTGCTGGGCACTGACTTCTTCTGCTGCTCACCTCCATCTTGGAAGCATTTTCAGAGTTGCAACTGCCCAAAACAGTCTCCACTGAGAAAGAGGGAGACAGAGAGCCATTCCTTGTTCTGGGATATAAAACATCAGGTCACAGAGTCACAGAATCATAGAATCATAGATTTGTTTAGGTTGAAAAATACCTTAAATATCATCGAGTCTAACCACAAGCTAACCAAACTACCCTAACTTTAACAACCCTCCACTAAATCATGTCCCTGAGCACCACACCTGAACGATCTTTAAAGACATTCAGGGATGATCACTCAACCACTCCCCTGGGGAGCCCAGGTCATTTCCCCTCATCCTGTCACCCGTCACCAGTGAGAAGCATCCAGCCCTGCTCTCACTGCAGTCACCTTTCAGGTACTGGAAAAGAGCAATAACGTCTCCCCTCAGCCTCCTTTTCCCCATACTAAGTATCTCCAGTTCCTTCAGTCTCTCCTCATAAGGCATATTCTTTAAGCCCTTCGCAAGCCTCGTTGCCCTTCTTTGGACCTGCTCCAGTACCTCCATGCCTTTTTTGTACAGAGGTGCCCAAAACTGAACACAGTACTTGAGGTGAGGCCTCTCCAATGCTGAGTACAGGGGCAGGATGACTTCCTTAGACCTGCTCACCGCAGCCTTCCTGATACAAGCCAGAATGCTATTGGGTTTTTGGCCACTTGGGCAGACGGTTGGTTTTCTCCAAGCCTCATCTCTTGAAGTGAGACTGAATTACTAAATATTTCAGACTGTTTGATAACCTGTTCCAGACTCACTGCTTCTTGCTAAGTTCTGCCACTGTTGAATATAATTTTCTTCCACGTCAAAGCTATCAACACTGGATCTCCTCCCTGTTCAGCTGCTCCTTGGGCCAGGATCCCTCACTGCTATGACCTTCAGAAATGGTTAAGAGCCAGGATTCTGTTAATTTGCATTTAATTGATATTGCATGCTGCACATTTTAAGGTCTTAAACATCTATTATGACTTCATTAGTAACTTTATCAGTCAAAGTTGACAGCTCCTCATAGAATGAAATCAGCTTTGGTTGATAAGAACATGAATTTATTTCCTTGAAAGTAAAAAAATGAATTGCAGTAATTGTAATCTTGCCCCTCAGTTCCTTAAAGAAACCCTGTTTGGGTTACCCAGGAGCTTTCTTAGGGACAGGTGCCACATGAGCTCTCCAAATACTTCAACTCTCCTGCTTCTCTTTAGGAACTCTACACTGTATTCGCTGTCTGCTGGTGTTCTCCTGCATTTCAAGGTGCATCACAAGTAGCTGTCCCTCAGACATTACTGGTCGGTGGCCTTGATGGCTCAAGGCAGCCAGGAAGCTCTTAAATTTATGGATATTTGTATCTGGGGTGATTTAAAACAATGCACTCACTCTGGACACTGTCCAGCTTCCGTTCTATTAGCTGCCCTGCTTTTTCTTGTACAAAAACATTTATTTAATCTAGTATTATTAACAACATTAATATTTCCAGCTAGTAGGAGGCTATTGCTGGAACTTCTTCACTGCTGTTCTTTATATTCTTTAAGAATACCATTATCTCTGAACTTTCCTTTGGTATCCTCCACTTCCTTTGTCTGTATTTGGAGTTTATAATTCTTCTGTTATTTTTCCCCTTAATGTCACATGTATTTTATACTTTGTATCTGTCATATAGATTGCTCATTCAGTACTGATTTCCACATTTCTTTCACCACTGAAGCTCATCTAGCTTAAGGAAAAGATGTTTTTCAACTTGGATGTGGAAATTCAGGCTTTTGCTATTCTAATACGCTCTATTTAAAAAAAAATCCCAAACTTCTACTTGTGCCCTTGTTTGTTGTTTTTTTCTATCTCATCAATTTCTGGTCAGCGTGTTCTTCCAGAGTGGGACACCAGCTCTTCCTTGTTGGGATGGTCCTTTACTGGTAAGGACTGGATAAAATAAAACCAAGATCTAGTTCCTAGGCAACTGTGTCCTTCCTATCAAGTGACTGAATTACCTTTATTCATAGCAGAGATGAGTCTGTCTGGTGAAATGTCCTCAGTGCCAAAAAAGTGCCACAAAGATCATGCACAATACTTATTTCATTTTAGTAGCCAGCCACAATGGACAGCATCTTCAAAATGAAGTCTTTGGGAATGCATTTGTGGCACCCGCCTGTGCTTTGCATGCCATCCCCTCCCTCTAATGACTAGAACAGGGGACACAGTGGTACATGTATGATGGATGGGCACAAGGAGGTCATCACTGAGCTGCCACAGAGGCACAGTGTGGTGGGACAGGAAAATATGGGAGTTCTGCCTCCTCCTCACCCCCATGAACTCCATCAGCAGCAGCACAACAGCTGAAGACACAACAGGACTCCCAAAGTTTTTAGTGTTTCCTTTCAAATACTTTTCCTAGCCATTTCCTGGAAAGCCACTGTATTTTTCTCAGTCCCGTCTCCAATACTTATAGCTTCATTTAGTTTTAATATAGTTATAAATGGGCTGTAGCAGCCTGCTTCTTTTAATAACTAAGTAAATGAAACTCTGTCTGTAATAATAAATGAACCATCCATCTGGGAGGCCTCCAGTAAAAATTTCAACAGGTATTTATTGCTCCTTTATGTAAACAGTACTCTGGACAATACAAGTGATTATACTCTCTGTCAGCTCTGTCAGAAAGGAGACAGTATAGATTTGGACAGGGTCCCACAGAGCGCACACTGAATTTACAGGTTTATTTGACTAGATGAAGACAAAATGATTAAAACAAGCAAGCAAACAGACAAGAACCTGGTTGGCTACTGTGAAAGTGAGCAGGTCATTTCATTTAATGATAAGCTCTATGAGGAGAAATAATGGAAAATAGTTGAATCTGCAGTGCAGCGGGTTCCTCACAACATAAGATACTTCACAGTCTCTTCCCGCTGCCCCAGAAATCCCAACATCAAAACCAAAGTGAAACACAGAAGTGGTTACAGTTCCTCTGTAAAATCACCACTTTATGGAGCCTTCAAGGTATGCTGTGCCCTTGGAGGCTCCAGTGTTCCAGTAGGAGTGGTTCCCCACCGCCACTCCCCATCCCCAGGGATCTTCCCTTTCTTTCATGAACACTGGTGCTTATGAAACACTGGAAAGGGCAATGGCACGATACATTTGCCATAATGAAATTTTAATTAAAAAGACATCTCATTGCCAAAACCATCTTCATAGTGCTATTATACTCCGGTCCCTAATTACAAACCATTACATTCCTCTACTGTTGAAATAATGCAATGTCTGAATATATTGTCAAATAATTAATTCCGTGTGTGGTGTGAGGGAAAGAGAAAGAAAAATAAGGGGCAGAAAAACATCATAGCTCATGCATGGCCAAAGTGATGTAACCATTTGATACTGAGGAGTGGGCTGCACAGGGCTCATTGAACATGCAGAAGGTGAGGACCTGCTGTGATATTTGTCAAGATTTCCAGCCTTCTAATTTCTGCAGGAGCAGGCTGAACACACTTCCATGAGTAGGTTTCTCAATGCCTTTCATTTGCAACCAAGCATGGAACAGGGAAAAAGCAGGTTTTCCCTTACATTGCTTTTTTATTCTCTTTTCACAGAATCGCAGAACTCTTGGAGTTGGAAAGGACCTCCAGGGCTCAAATTTTGATCATAAGATGCTGAGACAAGAGACGGTGCCCCCAGTGGAGCTGACCCCTCCATTTCCATAGCACTCCCACCAAAATACAGTAGGAACTGTGACAGATTTTCCATTGGCACTGTGGGCTTTTGCCTGCACCATGCTTTTTTATTTTATTTTTTTTTGCTTTGGGATATCCCATTCTGGGAGTCAGAATAGCAATTTCCCCCTCCATCAACTCCTTTGGACACCATAACAGCAGAAACAACCCACTGAGGACAGCTCCTCTAGGGAGAGAAAGGGCTTTGTTCCCTGCATTTGGATCCTGCACACACACTGAAGAAATACACCACCTGCACTGCAATATATGTAACAAAGTAAAACATATTTTTTCTCTGAAAACACTTTTTGGGCAAAATTATGAAGTTAGCTCTCAAATAGTAAACCACACTACATCTCCTTTCTAATGTCTCTTTTAAAATATACACCACAGAGCAACTCTCATAACTCGCTCGACACACGCTATCTGATGAGTTATAGGGCGGTCTTCTATGCTCAGAGTGTGTGTTTCCCTTCCACACACCGTTATGAATTTTCCATCCCTCATCATTCATACTGTGTCAGAATATCTATTACAAAATCCCGTTCGCAAGAAAGGCTTCTATTTTTCCCCCTTCATTTTATCACTGCTCTTAAATTTTCTTCTGGACACCAGCCTGGCATGCTGGCAATACCACGCTGGCAGTTTCTGAGAAAAAGTTGTATTCAAAAATCATACACCAGGGCTAGAATGTCACTTCAAAAGGAATGTCCTTTTCTAGCTAAGAGAAATACTTTGTAAAAACAAATGAGATGCAACTGCATTCTGATTGCCGGAACCTACCGCCCAGCTGCTAACTACTGCAACCATCTTGTGAAACCTGGAAGTCTGAATTATGTCTGATAATGCTTTCTGCTGTGCTGAACCTTTGGAAATGTTGAGTCATCCTGAGAAAATGTCGGCAATCATCTTTCACAAATGCCTGAGCGTGGATGAGGCTCTAACTAAAGCCTGGTGTGAAGGATTTAGAGCCGAGTGGAATTTTCTGACAAATAGCTCACCCGTCAAGAACAGGGTGAAGACTGGCCAAGATGCTTGACAATTTGCCAGGCGTGAGATATGCTTTCCCCTAAATAACTAAAAAAAAAAGTTCTATTTCTATCCCAAATAATTAGTTTCAACATTTCTGAGATGTGATGCTTTCGTTTTCTTTTTTCGAACCCATTATTTCAAAGATATGCTTATATCTGGGACTGCAATATCATCTCCTAAGCACTTTCTGGAGAGAGGTAAGCTAAAATAAAAGGACTAGTCCTAAATGCCTTTATACATATATATATATAAAATCTTATTTTGCTTTAAAAAAAAAAAGGGACATTTTCTTTTTTTTTCTGTTGACCTATATATACGATTCTATGACTCTATATGATTTTTTAATTGTATTGAACAAAACATGAATTACTCATGCTGATTCGGAAGTTAAATTAACTCTCTGGCAAAGCGCTGAGACTGGCCTTGGTTAGGGTTTGATCTGCATCCACAAAACATACTGCTGCTTTCACGTTTTTCCCACACATTAGCTGTTAATTGAAGCTTTGTGTGAAATACTCTTTCTGTCATCACCTGTCAGACTGACATCCATAGGAGTAAACTTCTGTGTCATGGCAGCGTTGCAAAAGAAATATAAGCAAGAAATATGTTCCCAGATTGTCACATGACTGAAATCCAAGGATTTGATGTACTTTTTTTTACGCAAAATTAGAATGGAATTAAGAACACTTGCTCAAATCTGCTGTACTACATGACTGGTTGGTTGGTTTGTTTTTATGCCTGAAACTGACGGCTACCTGACAGTCCAGAGTTCCCAGGATATTAATTCTACACAGACTTTTTAGAATGTACCTATGCCCTCCATATTTAAAGAGAAACAATTTTAAGTATTATTTAATGATAAATGGAATCCAGCTGAAACACTCATTATTATTTTAGAAGAGCTTCTGGGTGTGGAAATAAAAATGCATTATGTTATGTCTTCCCATGGCAAATATAAAGTGCTTAATATTGACAGAACTATGGATAATTATCTTTTTGATACTTGAAGAAAAATAAATACTACAAATAATGTGTTAACTTAGTATATGTGCAAATAATTTATATGCCAATACTGTATCTATATCATGCAATGCGTATTTAAAAAGTCATATATGTAAGTGGTGATGCTTGACTTTTAAATAATTCAATTTAGTACTAATAGCATTAATAGTCAAAAGTGGATCTCCAAAACTGAATATATTGTGTTAATTTCATCATCGGTGTCACCCTAGTAAAACCAATGGAGTTTCATCGGCAATTAATTTAGCCCATTATATTACCTTCAACTCAAATGATTTTTTACTGATAAGAGAAAGGACTTCATCTGCACATGGTTTATCAGGCACTGAAACATTTTTACTGCACTGAAGATGGAAGAGATAGCTGATAAAAGTACTGAATAAAATAGGCAAAAATTTAGGATACTAACAATAAAGGCCTTTTAAATATATAAATAACTTTCCAGAAATTGTATGAACGTTTGGAGTATCTCCAACAGTCTTTATTAGCCCAAAGAAGTCACTCTGTATTTTTTCAGTGATGTGACTATCCTCACACTAACAACAGAACTGGTTTTACTGTTCAGAAGGTGCAACAAACAGCCCTCCTAAATATTTGTACAAATGGCCAATGCGCATGAAGCTTAAATGCAATTTAAAACAGCACTGTCTGTTGTGATTTTCTTATCAATACTCTCTTCCACGCCATTCTTCCATACAGTTGAACACTGAAGCATAGAGATTTATTCTCCTTATGACCAGAACCATTAACTAGTAAGAAATAGGGCCCACCATAAGTATCAGTTTGTTAGTGGTCTGTTCCCTATCATACTATTTGGTAATGAGAGACCCCTAGCTTGTTAAATTTCCCAACTGTTCAGTGAGATCCAGAACTGTGGAAGGCAGCTCCAAGTCCTGGCAGAGGTCCCATCTGTACAGCTTCAGACACTCCCAGGAACTGACCTGTCTCACGATGCTCTTCAGTCTCTACTTCATGTCTGCAGCCTATGCTATGAGGTAATTTAAGTGAAAGAACTTCTAACCAGAATTGTTATATTGATTAAGATTACATAAACTTTCGTCAGGCTTGGACTGTTATCTCTTGATGTTTTTTCTTCACTACATATTTTTAGTAACTCCCAACAGTCTTTGGTTTGAACTACAGGTGCTTCCCCAGTGAGATCCAAAAATGCAGACAAAAGAGCTTTTTGAACATCTGAGTTTTGTTGGCTTTTAACCCACCCTTGAAAAAGTCATGACAATTTGCTCCTAGTTATTTTCATTAAATAATCAAAAATACGTGTTGGCATGTATGCAAAGCAGTGGTGGAGTCCTGCCTGGAAAGGGGGAACTGCTGAGGCTGCCCTCTGGTATTCAGTGCCCCATGGACTGTAAGGTGGGGAGAGGGTCTGTGGGGTCTCTGAAGCATCCTTGAAGCCAGCAATGCTGTGGTAGCTCCCTGTTATAGTTAATGAGTGAGAGCTATGTACTCCAAGCATTAAAAGCAGCAGTCTCAAGGAGGTTTTTGGGGGGAGAAAAACATGCATTATACTCACTGAAAAATAAATAAATATGAGCAGACTGAGATATTCAAGTATACCTCTTCTTCAGAATGCTGATTAATGTCATAGGAAATCACAACAAAAGTAGCCCCAAAGGCTCATTTTCTTATTTTTAATGGGTAATAATGATTAGTACCGTCAGTGTTTGTTTCAAGCTTTAAGAGCAGGAAGGTTCAAAATACCAGTGATCCAAGGAGGTTGTCAGTTTGGGGATATTCTGCTGGCCCAGCACCAAACATCCTGTGACATTTTCTGCCAAAAAATCACAGCGCAGAGAGTGGACTTTCATCTGTGTGAGCTTCGGGCATATCTGAAATTATTTAAATGAATGTAGCCACAAACTAATTTTATTCTACTGTTTTTATAGGAGTTCCCATGCTCTGCTGAAGGCAAGATCAGGGGAGCCCTTGAAGTCTACTTCGGAGGCTGCTGAGAGCAGGAGGCTTTGCCAGACCTCCTCTACCTTCTGCTCTACAAAAAGCCACTGCTGGATGATTTGCACCTCAGCACCCACCACACAGCCCAGGGCCACCACCACAAGGGGTCTCATGGTGGGCCACCACTGTGAGCACCATCACCCTGGGGGCCACCACCAGGCCATGGCAGCCCTAATTCATACACCACAGGCACTTGGTCTCAACATAGTATATATACTGCAACAGGACTGGAGTCCTAGAGGTAATTTCCTACACCTTATTACCACATAATAATGACCTCTTAACAACCGGACTAATCAAGAATTAATGAGGCACTAAAACATTTTAAGGAACAATGAAGGATTTAAAAATTTCTCTTATGTGTTTTATTTAAAAAGCAATTCATTTAACAGTTACTGCCCTTCGTTCAGAGTCATATAAAAAGTCTTGGTACTCATCAAACACATCAGCTGAAAGGTTTTATTCATTTATCAGTTATTTACTTAAGCAGGGCTGCACGTAACTGCAGAGATCAAGACATCCCAAACCAGGCCTAGGCCCCTCTGCCTCCAAACCTCCCTCTTTCTGCGCAGCTTTATGTGCATAAAGCCGGTCTGTTTGCCTGGCAGTGAAGTGTGGAACCAAAAATAGGACAGGGCCAGCTCAAATTAGCATGACTGCCGAAAGGGGACTTTGCATTATCTCTGGAAGACTCCAACTGTCTTTTTTGTTTGTTTGTGACAAGGAGGGAGCATGCACTTTGTGGGGGCATCCATCCTCCTCGGTGCTTGAAAAACACAGAGTGAATTTAAAGGGCAAAAAATTGAAAATAAATTAAAAAAAAAATAGGGATAACTTAAGCTAGTAAAGGATTTTGTATCAACGACTCAATTCTGAATTCAATCCTGAAAACACTTTATCTCTACCATCAGCCTGGAAGGGATAATCAAAATAAAAACACATTAAAATGTAGTTTATTTTTTAAAACTTTCTCCTCTAGTGAAAGGATGGGGAATATAAACTGGTTTGCTGAAAAAAAATCCCCAAATAGATCATTCTGTGACAGATAACTGTTATGATTATTAATTCCTCCACTGACATTGAAATTAAACTGATTCCCAACATAATGGATGAATAAATAGCACACTGGAGTTTCTCAAATGCTTCTACATTTCCTATGCAATCAAAAAAAAGAACTCCCTCATTAAATAATATGCTGACAGAAAAGGCAATTTGATTAAATAAACCTAACTGCCAATCATGCTGAAAGTTATAAAAGGAAAGCATTTGGTAGCTAACTCTAAAACTTTGCTCCATATTCATCTCTCCTTCACTTATTTTTTGCTTTCTTTATGATTCTTACCAGAGAAGTAACAGCAAACTATGTGATCCAGAGGAAGATCTGGGCTTATCTGGGCACCTGACAAAGGAGTAACAAGTCAGTCTTCATCTTTGTGATTTACCACTAGGCAAGGATGGTACAAGGGAAGAATTGAGAGAAAAAGGTAGAGAGCTGCAGGCAAAGAAGCATATGCACTAATTCACGAATCTGAGCTGCTCTGGGTGTCTTTGTGTATCACTTGGTATATGTATCTTTTTATTTTGGGGAGGAGACCTGTTTTCTGGGGCAAAAGTGGAAAAGGGAGTGGTGAGGAGGGTGAGGGCCAGCAGAAGTGAAAAGCAAGGAGAGATAAGTCTGCAGGTGATGAACTTGACAAATACAGGGATCACCCCATCATCCGTGCAGTAGGAGAAAGGATGTGACAAGAAAGAAGAAACAGAAAAAGAAAAGCAGAAGGGTGGTGGTTGGCATAGCAGATAATGATGGCAGTTGATGAGGGAAAGAGAAATCCAGAATCATCCTGTATGAAGCACTTGAGCGCACACAGAGATGTGGTGGTCCTGCAGAGGTGCTCCCCACCATCCTGTCCCCAGAGCCCCCAGAGATGAAGAAGCAAATGCATGTTCTCCCAGAGCAGCAAACAAAGCCATGTACTGCCCAGCTGCATTCCAATTATGGTGGGGTTAATTTTTTGTGCTATTTAATTTCATCAGCTCTGTGGGGGTGGGCAGAGGGGAAGAGCTGTGTAGCATGGTGTGATGTGTGGAAAGTCTCTGAACATCACAGTGTCTGGTGGCCAGAGACGGGAATGGGGCCTGGCAGCTCCCTCTCCTTAGCTTTGGGAGGCAGCAGCTTCTTAGGACATCAAATAATTAACTGAGCTGCAGGATTGTGGGATGAGACTCGTGCAGTTACTTCTCTGCTGGAAACCAAGAGTGTCAGCCTGGACCGCTCTGTTCTTGGTGAGTCTTTAAAGCTAATGCAACTCATGCTAAAGATGCTCTTTGAAAAGGACCAGAGATCCACTTGGATAAAACTCTGAGTGGGTGACAAGTGCACACAAAGAAATAAGATGAGATTTTAATTTTTTCTCAAGTACAAGAAAGCAAGCAGTTTGAGAAAAAGGCACTTGCTTTTCAGCTAGGCATTGAAGCTTTTAGGTTCTTAAGACACAGAATGAATTGATCTTCTCATAGAGAAATCATAGCTGTGCAATGTCACCGAGCCAAATGGGATCATGCTAAAGATGTACGTGGCCACATCTGCTAGGTAAAAATAAATCAAAATCATGTTAAAAGGAGGGCTGTTGCTTTTTATGATCTTTCCATAATGCCTGTGGATGATGGTTGTCATCCACCTACTGCAGTCATAATGAAATATATGCAAGTTGGAAAAACATCAGTATTTTAGGTCCTGCTACCAATCTTACAACCATCATCCAGCTTTTCAACCACCTCCCACTGTTTGTGCATTATATATGTTCTAGTATTTGCTTAGTTGGGTGTGTTAGATGCAGTAACAAAACTCCTAAGATCCTATTTAGCTGGTAAGTCCAGCCTTTTCCCCTCTCTCCACTGTGCCCCATGAATCAGAGATGAGTTCCTGATTCCCGGCTGCTCAGCAGCAGTCACACAAAGCTGCTGTGGGTGCTGCAGGGCTGGAGAGGGCCACCAGCAAGCCAGCCCACAATGAAACCTATGGGACAGCCTCAAGGACAGGCTCCTTCCTCTTGAATGTGATGCCTGACAATGCAAAGCTCTTTTGCAGCAGAAAGGAAGCTCCTCCAGAGTGACCATGCAGCCACCTCCAGCCCTGGTGCCGGAGTGCTCGCTCACTGGAGCTATGTGAGGTTTGCAGCACTGTGGGATGTGGAGGTCAAAACATTAATGGCTGCTGTCAGAAGAAGGAGACCTGGGCATATATAGGTTCTGTGTTTGTTCCCCTTGGTCTCCATGCGCAGGCATTCTGTAATGGGCCACTTTTTCAACAGACATAACTCATTCTGCTTTACTGACAGCGCTCACAGGAAAGCATGCAGCTGCCGGGGAAATGGTTTTTAACTGAATTGGAGATGAGCAATAAAGCTTAAACACGGCTCCAGTTACCCACAGGAACATTTGGTCTTTCAGACAATAGTGCTGAAGCAAGTCCTGCTGGAAAGCATCATGTTTGTCTGCAATTATTTGCAAGATCAAACCTTACTTTGTGACAAAGGCTTTTTTAACAGTTTCTGGCAAAAGACTTCACCCTTTCTTCCATGGAAGTCTACAGAAACCGCTGCTGCTGACAGTGACTGCAAATATTGAGCAGTTTGTGTCTCGTATTACACTTACTGCAAACATTATACTGATGGGGAAAGCATGTGGATTTTACATGAGCAGCCACATGGATTTTTGTCTTAATGCCGACAGTTAGTAAAAAAGATACAAACCAGAGCAATGACAAATTATTTTTAAGGTTATGTTCTGGGACATTCCAGGCCTCTGTCTGAACCACGTTAAGGCAGGTTTGTCATGGTTTTGCAATTTTGTAATTTTGCTATCAGGGTTAACCTATGACAAGGTTGCATGTCTGCATTGCATGTCTGCATCACCTGCCCCAGCTCCCTAGGAGACCTCTGGATACAGCCCCCCTTCTGAATCAGCCACTTAAAATGGCACAAAAATCGGCCATCAAACAAGGTATTTTGCTTGTACTTTGTATCATTCTATTAAACGCTATTAAGAGATTATTTGTCTTAATTTGTCCTCTTTGCTTTGACAGTAGGAAAGCTTGTGGTGATTTTATTGGATTTTCCCCTATAATTACACTAAATTCTAAGGCAAACGAATGAACGGTAAGTCCACATGCTCATCAGGTAACAGATCACTTCTGTTTTCATTTATTACACACACACCTCTTGGAACGTCTCTCTGAGGAAAAATGTCAAGAGATTCCTCCTCTCTACCTACAACTGCTTACAGTTTATAACGTGAAAGAGGGAAACAGCAAAAAATGAATCCTGACAAAATAGCTTACAAAACTAATAAACATCAGCATGCAGAAATGTCAGCTGTAATTCTGCCATAAAAGGTCTGTGGGCCAATCAAGCCATGTTTTTTCCTCATAAAAACTCAGAAAAGCTCTCTCCTTTGTAAGTCAGCGGTACAGTTGCCTTGATTTTGGAATGATCTGTAAGTAAAACCCTTTTGAATCCCAGAACAATACGCCTCATCCAAACCTTTGTCCCGATTCATCTCCAGCTTTGATAGCATCAGTGCATCACCCTGCTTGCTTGTCAAATCTATCATCAATTCTAAATTGCCAATAAATATATTCCACATCTCTCTGGGGAGATGTAGCTTGTCTGCATACTAAACAAAGAGCAGGCTGCACAAAGCCAAGATACACACAAAGATATAATGCCACAGGTGAAATGATAATGTGGAAATATTCTTACCCTGAGGAAGGCAGACTCCAGTTGTAGCTTAGCAAATCAAAGACCACAAAACTTGCTTGCAATAACATCCTAACAGATCCAAGGAGTTCTATTTTTCCACAGTTAAAAAATATTCACGCTCTGGCATTTAATGCAAACCCAGAGACTAAGGCAGAAGAGCTTCAGTAATTTGTTTAGTTAGGTACAAAAAACACAAACTGTCATGAAGTTGTCAGTTTGCTACTACAAAGACTTAAAAAAATCATAGGTACAAATGGCTGAACAGTAGAACTTTTCCACAGAGGAAAATCCATCGCTATTCCTGGTTTCAGTATCTTTTTGTATTTCTCATGGAAGATAAAAAGTTGTCCACCAAGCTTGAATTATTATATATATATACATATATATATAGTTTGTTAGTCTCTGGAAGAAAAAGGCACTTCTTTACATACCCTTAATTTGATCTTCATAGTGGTGAAATAATTTAAAAGTAAAATGAGACAGCTTCCCATTCAAAGCCTTGCTTTCTTGTAATTGAAAGTATATATGTGTACCAACAAAGTAGAAAACTAAGGCACAGCAAATTCCAAAATCTTTCCATTCCTGGACGAGCTTTAGTGTTCAAATGTTAATAGGATGCCTGCATTAAAAAAAATATATTGAAAAAAAAAAAAAAAAAAAACTACAAAAAAACTTGGCTTGCGTTCAGGCTAAAGAGTCTGTGAAACAGACTTTTTCCATACTATGACCTCAGTCTTAGGATTTCTCTTTTGCAAAATGTTGGTTATTTGCCTTGGCAGGGGGCCAGGACCCTCTATCTCCCTTTCTCCCTGCCTGTCCCTCCTCCTCCGTCTCCCTACCTCTGCACCTCTCCTTGTACCAGCCACGGACTCAGCCCAGCACCGCATCACCCCTCACCCTGCGACTGATGGCACAAAGCCCCACAAAATCAGGCTATGTGAGAGTTCCTGATGGCATTTCTCTCCTTTTGGACACACTGTGTGGTGTTCCATTCCCCCCTCCCTGCCCTCGCACCAGCAGCAGAGACTCTCTCCTAGGTGTGGGATTTTCAGAACAGCAACTGGGACCTTTAACCCAGCAAAACCAGCAACGTGAACCATGCAACTACAATGTGCCCTACACCCAGCTCCAGTTTATCCTTTTACTTCAGTGAAAAAATACACAGCAAGTAGATGGCTTCTGATGGCATGTCTGATGAAATCAAGTTCCTCCCAGGTATTTGCATCTGATTTTCCTGGCAACCTCTCCTTAACCACCACGCTTGGAGCGAATACCGCATTCAAAATTCCCAATTAGTCTCTTACAAATGACAAAGTCCAAGGAAAACAGTGCCTAGGAGAAACATAATATGCTTTTGGTGCAACACGGGAAAACATTTCCTCAATCTTAACTATATTTCAGTGGGCTAAATTGGTCGGTTTTATTCTAAGTGATGTAAATGAACACAAGTGTTAGTGAAACATTTGTCACCTGGTACAAAATTAGAAATAATGGCCAGCATTGTAGCAAGTTTTCCAACTGGACAGAAGGTGCTGAGTGCTTCTTATTTGAAGCGAGGGTATCTTCTGCCATTCCCTTTGAGTCTGGGGTGGCATCAAAAGGAGAGCAACAGCTGTGGGTATTCTCTCCAGTGTGTACAGTATAGGCAGAGAGTGCAGGGGAAAGTGCTAAACAAGAGGGGCCTGGATCAAGGGGACTTAGTAAATAAAACACTGTACTGAGTCCTGCAGCAATAGGAGTGGTTATTTCTGGTCATTGGTTATATCTGTTAAAAGATAAGTCTAACACTGAAAAACAGGACAGTGAAAGCCCTATCTCTTCCTTTGAAAGTCAATCACAAACTTCCCTAGACCTCAGAGATGCTGTTATTTAGACTTCACCTATTCCTGTCCCTATTGACATCTCAGATAAGGCCTTTCTTGGATGACTGAGACACAGTGGAAGCTAAACTTTATCCTAGGGTAACCACAGCTGCAATTATGGTCAGACTGGGCTTCCAAACATTTTCTTTATAAAGCCAGAAAATAATAAAGATCTCATCTTCTTTAATAGATACAATTCTTTAAGTTTATTTTAATACAATTTATGTGTTTTGAAGATTTTATCATCTTTGACGGCCACTCATCTACAACTTTTATGTGGCAGAGAAATCACCCAAACCACTAACTCACTCTTCCTCGTTAACTTAGCTAAACCTCAAAGACAGATTCAGTCAAGACCCATGTGGGAAAATGTCTTCCAAGAAAATGTCTTTATAGGATTTGAAGAAAATAGATTTGTTGGTATCAACTTACAGTATTTTTCTGTAGACTGTCAGCAGCATCATATACCACAAATCCAAAGATTTATGCTAAGGGAAGGATAGGAACTGACAGTTCCTAACACATCAGTACTGTGACAGAACAGCTGGTTGATGCATCTCACGGATGAAACTGTCTGCCTCTTGGTACAGAAAGTTACAGGGGAGTTGTATTTTTTAATGGTCTTTATTTTTAATACACAGAGAAATAGCCTGTACACGTTTTGAAGGCAATGCTTCAGAGGAGAGAGCGGAAAAAAGAACTTTTTTATGGGAATTTGAGAGCTGAGTAGTGCTTTTTAAGATTGTAGCTGCTCCTGCTGGACTGGCTGAGCACTGACAGCCTGGCAGTGTTAGGAGTTAGCTCCCCAAGCCCCGATTCAAGTAAACAGGTGGGATAGTGCGATGAAGCCACCCTTCTTCTTCTGCCAGCTACTTGGCTCATGGATAAACACCAGACTTTCATTTCTACAGTTTTCAAGACCTCCATCGCTGTAAAGAACACTGCTTTCATTCATTATCGTAAGGTGTTTCTTTTTTTTTTTTTTTTTTTTTCTTTTAGTATGGACTACAAGATGTCTCAGAAATATCACAAAAGCTGTTGATGACACAGTGTGTAACTGGTGCCTTCAGAAGCAAGACATCTTAAAAAATAACAGTTCTCTTCTTAATTCCCTATCACGCCTTGGAAGTTGTGTTTTTAGTGGAGGAGACCCAGCTGTGGCTCACCACCAGGCTGATACTCTCACCATGGCCCATAGTTTTACTGGAAGTAAAATCACCAAATCACAGACCAGTGCCTACTGCAGATGTCCTTGCTCCTGAAAATGCCCCAAACTCCCAGAGCTGTAGATTGCTGTTTGAAAAGCTACCCTGCTATCTTATCTGGAAACTAAACATGGATTATATCCCAGAAAAGTGTGGGTAACTTTTTTTTGGTGCCACCATCCACAGTTGCATGGTTTTCATTCTTTCCACTGTTCTTCGTGACCTTCAACTATTTTCTGATTCTACTGTTCCATTACAGTCCTTATGTCAAGCAAACAGAAGGATGTCTAAGATGTGTCACTGAACTGATCTTTCCAGCTTTGCCCCCCATTCACCACCATTCCACCATCAGGTGCCCTGAGATGAAAGCAAGATCCTAATTAAAGCTGGGTGGCGACTGCTTCAAAATACTGTGGCTGAAACTCTGGGGGAGGATGGTGCAATGGTGTCGGGGCACTGGCTGCCAAAGCCTGCTAGGTCTGTAGGTGCTTGGGAGGGACAGTGCAATCCCCCTGCACCCAGCCCCTTCCCACTGCTGCACTGCTTAGGACATCCACCACTTACTGCTCGAGTCTGTCTTTAAAAACTTAGCCTATCCCTCATTTCCTTTAGTGTTCTGGGTGAGTAATCCGTAGCCATTTCTTATAGAACCCTGCATTTTTCAACACTTTGTACAAGTATTAATGAGCTGGTCTTCATGGCAGCCTAATTATTATTTTAGATGGGGGAAAGCCAAGGCTAACTTTAAATAACTTGCACCAGGTGTTTTGGTGAAGTGAGGTGGGATTAGAACTCCTCTTCCAACTCTGGTGCTCAGTGGATGCTTGAGAGACTTAAGGCTTTGGCTCATGATCAGACAGCAGCCAGATGTGGAAGGAAAAGCTCCTCAGGGATTCAGTGCACAATGGTGCATTGGTAGCACTTAGCCTGATCTCCTGTATTTGAGAACGATACTCTGCTGCCTGGAAGTGGCTTGTAATTCCCCTGCCTACATTTCCCCATCTGCAAAATGAGGAACTAGAGGGAGTTTTTGGCTGTGATATCTGTGAGTCACTGTAGATATAAGGAGTAAGACTCAAGAGAGGAAGAAAAGGCAAGAAATGAATAGGTGATGTTGATGCTGATGGAACAGCTTGTCCAAAGAAGCTGTGGATGGTTCATCCCTGGAGGTGCTCAAGGCCAGGTTGGATGGGGCCCTGGGCAGCCTGAGCTGTTGGGGCAGCCCTACCCATGGCAGGGGTTGAGTCTGGGTGGGCTTTGAAATCCCTTCCAATCTAAACTATTTTATGATTCTATGATTCTGTGCCAATACAGATGTAGGTTGCACCAAAGAAGAACAAGAGTGACATTGCTCCAATTACCTGTTTCCTATTTTCTTCCCCCGGGGGAATCAGGGTGATGAGAATGATGTTAGCAACAGGATGGGCAAGGGACTGTAGCACTAATCTCTGCAAATAGGCAGCTTGGAAACAGCTGAAGTTAGTACAGTTAATGAAGCTCCCCTGAGCAAACTATTCTCTAAGTGTTGCTAGAGACTGGTGCCAACATCTATTTCTGCCTGGCAAAGGCAAACAAGGGAACACACATATTGGGATCTCTGTGATTTTCAGAGTGTATTAGAAAGGACAAAACTTGCATAACTGCCATAAATTATAAAAGCCTCCCTCAATCTTGGTTAATTCTCTTGTAAAAAGGGAGGGAAAAATCTGGAGCAGCTCGGCATGAAAACAATTGTGGGAGGGAAAATAAAGAGACAGCAGAGACAGCAGCAAGGTATCTCATTGCTAGCGCTGATATCATTAAGTATACTAGAAATGTTGAGGTAAATGCATAGCAGTGAATCACAGTCAGGCATGATTAACCTTGGGTAGTCTGAATTGGAGATCATTTATAAACACAAAGGTACTAAGAGCATTACAACAGGCAGTACTTCAAAAGTCATCCCAACAGCAGGAGTTTTTTTGGGTGCTTTGTGTATTTGTGCCATTTTTGGGTTGTTGTTGCAGTTTGTGTGTGGGAAGGTGGGTGATCTCAGACTTCCAGTGCAGTGGAGACTTGCAGTGGCACCACTGGACCCTCTGAAACACAGGTACTTGTT
The DNA here is from genome assembly GCF_039878825.1 of Excalfactoria chinensis. NCBI lineage: Eukaryota > Metazoa > Chordata > Aves > Galliformes > Phasianidae > Excalfactoria > Excalfactoria chinensis. The sequence continues at coordinate 125,592,512 of NC_092825.1, forward strand.
GGAATAATTTTTCCTCGCATTGATATTTTGTACAACTAAGAGTTTCAAGTACAGCATTCTAAGGTTTAGTGAAAAGATCCCCCAAAAAACCCCAAAAAGAGCACTAGGTCTCCATTCCTCTCCTCTTTAACATTCTCTTCCATCCTACAACTGGTAAGGCTGGGGTAGAGGGGAGTATTTTCATAAAAATTAGGTGTTTTTAACAAAACTGCTGGATACTTCTGAACAGTTCTATACTTTTAGAAATGTGCTGGGAAGTTGTAATCAGATGACCCACAGAGAGCTGTACATACTGAGTACAACAAAAAACCCTTCAAATCCAGAACTCTTATGGCTTTAAAAGCATTCCATTACATGGAACATGAATCAGCTGGAAAAGACTCAAGACAGCTTAACACCTTTGTATTGTTTGTGCCTTTTATTGCCATCGTGTAGTGCCAGTTCAGATGATTTCTGTGTATGCTGATGCAATGAGGGCTATAGCAGCACTGTGCAAAAGGAACAAAGACTGCCCAGCTTCTGCTCTTCCTCCACGGTTTTGCATAATTCTCACTCTCTTACATTAATCTCAGTTATCTCTAGCATTGTGATGTCTGCTCTTATTTATCTACCTAATTAGGTTGTTGCATCAACTAATGTGAATCATCCAAAGTATACTGGTTTTGTAATGTACAATATTGTTATCTGTGGAGAGCCAGGTCCCACCAGAGTCCATCTAGAGAGTTAATGCATACCTGCAAAAAAGCTACATATTATGCTGTTTGAAATGATGCGTTTCTTGTACCCAGACTCCTCTAAGCAGCACAGCACACATCTGTGCCCCAGATTTCCATGCCCTCAGAGGACACAAGCAGCACCTTCATCCCTTTTGCTACAGATCAACACCTGGTTTTGAGCCCCAGGAGCCCAGTGGGCCAGGTAGGAGGAATCCTTCAGGGGAGACCTGATGTAAATGCTTGGTTCACAAGCACCTCACTGCCTGATTCAGGAGGGCAATCAACCTGTCTTCTGAAGCGGCATAAATAATCTTTGGATGGTGGCGGTAAATCTACACCAAGGATGAATTAACTGCCACTGAGTCATATAAGCTTGGTTTGAGTGTGTGGCTTGTAACATGCCTGAGGGAAATAAAAAAGACATTTGCAAGAAAGAAACATTAATTTGCTCCTCCCGATCTTTTCTGTTATTTTTATCTGGGCCAACATGCCTTGCTTTGTGTTTTTGCTTCTTCTTCTTTTTTCTTTTTTTAAAATTTTTATTTATTTATTTATTTATTTGCCTGCTGTTTGTTTCATTTTCACAGGAAACAATGATTCATGGTGAAATGAATCTACAGAGCATTCCTTCTGGCTTCCCGCAGTTTCTCCCAGCCAGCACTGAAGGTGCCACCTCTCACTGTGGCTCCTCCTCAACATCCCTTCTCCAGGATTCAGGGCATGGCCATGTGACAGAAAGACAGAGTATGGCCTCTCAGTGTGCATCTTGTGCACAGCTGTGTGCACTGAGGTCATGAATGTCATTGATGCTTTGGAACCAGTATCTACTGTGAGGTGGCCCTAGCCTTAGCAACAATGCAAAGATAAGCGTTCTAAGTACTCTGCATGCAGTAGACAAGCAGATGATTACAGAAGCTCACACTAGTATGTCTTACTAGGCAAGGAACTTCTCACACTCAAGCAGATTTTGAAGTCTGCTGTATTTAAACTGGCACTCCGTGTGGCACAGTGGGCAGTCAAGCTGAAACCAAGACAGATACCAGAGCACATCTCTTAAACCTGATCACAGGCACAGCTGACCAGACAAGCTGTGGTGCCCATCCCTGGAGGTGCTCAAGGCCAGGTCAGATGGTGCCCTGGGCAGCCTGAGCTGGTGGGGGGCAACCCTGCCCACAGTGGGGGCTGGGGGCTGGGTGGTCTTTGAGGTCCCTTCCAACCCAAACTAGTCTGTGAGTCTATGATTCCATGCAACTCTATTCTGGGCCCAGAGTTGCTAGGGGGTTTCAAGTTGATAAATAAGAAAGGAAGGTTAAGAACATTCATCATAAATAAAATACCGCCAGACTAGCAAAACCACTGTGGAGGGTGGCTTATGGTTTACGTATTGCTAAATATCAGCAAAATAAATGCGTTCATTTCTCCAAAATACCTCCAGATGGCATTAAAACCCTTCTTCTTTCGGTCTTTATTGCAATACTGTTTTTAAAAATGATAATTATTGGAATCATTCTATTAACCATTCCCAGCAATCATACTATCAGAAGGCATAAGGCTGCTAATGCTTAATTCATTTAATAAGTTTGGCTAAATAAGCTCACAGGCTGTAATTACATTCCACAACACAATCCACAGGACAAGCCATTTCTTACACCATGTCAAATCTTTTTCTAGATTCATTTCCAGTAGGTTTTTAATGTGTATTTGCAGCAGAAATGAAAACATCCCACAATAAATCACTGTTATTGTACCTCCTTCTGTGACTACTTTTGACCATGTGACAAATGGTGACACCTTGTGAGATTTACATGATGTAACGCTCTGAATTTAAATAACGAGAATCAGGAGACATAAATTACGGACAAGATGCACTCTAAAATTCACATGACTGACTTACAGGAACTTGACTCCCACAAATGGTATTAAAAAGGTGAATGGCTTAGTGGAAATTCATACTGCTTCTGCATGGTAAATATTAGGGGAATTCACTTATCTAGCTCAGTTTGGAAGACTGTTGTTATTTATATATATTTTTTAACTTGCAGCCCATCTGTTTCATAGACTGGTTTATGTTGGCAAAACAATTTTGTTCTTTGTATACTGGAGTTAAAAATGGTAAAAGCTTCTATTGTTGCACCAGAGTGAAGGTGAACACTGATATATTACAAGTGCCTGTTCCTATCTATTTCTCAACTTCTTTTGTTAATTCAAAAACATCAACAAAATCGTGAGAGACCAGAGATAACTGTAATTGGATTTCAAGTAATTCAGAGGTGAAGCTGCAGACTGCAGTCTTTTAAAATTACATCAGTACATCAAAGGCATATGTGACATGACGTTTTTTTGCAAGTGTGACAAACTCCTGTAGCATTAAGGTAATGCTGAAGTCAGGTTATAAAGGGCAGCCTCTCACACCCACAGAAATCATTTCATATCTACTCAGCATGATAGGGAGCCATTTCACTTGTGAAGATCTCTGACTTGCCAGCATGCAAAAGTTCTAGGAATAATTAATGTTTAGTCATTATCTAAAAAGCCCTTCTAAGAACAACATCAGTGAAAGAGCTTTATCTTAATGAAAACAAATGGACAAATTCAATATTGCCTAACCAATCTGATAAAACATAGATGCTTTTTTTGATCATAAAGGCAGAAGTGACTTACGATGTATGGGTTGCGCCTTTCTCTGGACTCTTTGGCTCTACATCACTTTTTCCTTTAAAAGAGAAGAAGAAAATGACATCAGAATTGGGTAAATATGGAAACTGTTCAGATACGACATGTCAAAGTTTTACTCATTGCTAACACCAACTGCTCTCACCACAAGCAGAGAATGCTGTTGTGGCAATCATAATGCCGGGGCACTGCTGGAGTATTTACAAGCTGGGAGTCTACTCCTGCATGACTTTTCTTTCCACTGGCACGTGTACTCTGGCAATATTAGGTAAAGAAACTCTAAAGGAGAAGCTGCTTAGAGGACAGAACGACTCAAACAACTCAAGTTTTACTAGGGACAGAAGAGCCTGGAACCATGGAGAGGTTTTCTCCAGTGCCCTACAGCTCTGCTACTGATAGTACATTCCAGCCAACATGCATATGCTTGCACTGCTACAGGAACTGTGAGTATTTCATACTAAGTAGAACAGCACTAGAAGGAGCTGCAAAGGCAGTGACTGGAACATGTGTCTACAAATGAGTGGTGCTGTTTTGTGCAAGAAGGGGATAACTTGGCTTACACACCCAACCTGAGTAGGAATCAGGTACTTGAATACCTGAGAAGTAGCAGAGGCTTAAGAGCACCCTCTTCTTTACGTTTCCTTATGACTCACACAGCTTGTGACGATCACCTTCCTGGGTCCAGGAACTCAGACACCAGGAAAGCTGCTAGCTGATAGGGTAATACTGTTCTGGTAGGTCAAGCCAAGACCTTTTCCCTCTTTCATCCGCCTTAAAAAGGTGGTTTTTACTTTGCTACACTCATCTATCTGAGAAACCGGAGGGAGTTACACCTCAGTGTAAGATTTTTCTTTAGGTCTAACTTGAGTGACCAGGGTAGACTGATCCACTTGAATCACCTTGACCTTGAATTCTAGACCTCGTAACTGCAGCTGCTGCCTCCCTTGTGTGTTGTCTATGTATAGGTTTATGTGTCCTAGCAGGCAAAGAGGTGCAGAGCTTGAGTGTGACTGGATTACTAATGCATGTGTTTTCCTCTGCTACCTTTTAACGAGCTTTATTAATCCAAAATCCACCTGTGTCTTCTGAAAAAAATGTGAGAAGTGCTTGTTTTCATCAGGCTGTTCCAGTGCTCCCTTGTCACTGGCTTGAGTGTGTCATAGACAAGCCCCCAGTGCATTCTATGCACGTGAGCACTATGTATCATCCACTCATTGCTGCCGAAGTCTTCACCCTCAGATTTTGTATAGCATTAGAGTGTCAGCGATGGCTATAAGGGGTGCCTCTTGAAAACTCACTGTTGCTTTAAGAAGAGGCAGAGTTTTGCCACCAATGTCCTTCCACTACTGTGCAGAAATCATCTAAAGCACTTGATCTAGATGGCGACCTTCTGGAAGTAAGGATCTAATTAAAGGAAATTCTGGGTAGTGCAAACACCTTGCTGTGATGCTTGCATCTCATCCTCCCACGTGGAAGAGTTTGTCTGTACCTTTTTTTGTACCTTAAACTTTAGTGAAAAGGCTGTGGAGAGATCTGATTGTCTTTGGAAACACCACTGTCTCTCTGGGGACGTCTAGCTTAAGGCACCTAAAACATAGATGTAGGCTAGGCAGTCAAGCAGAATGGAATACATCCAGTTCATAATCTCTAGGTCACTTTCCACTTTTAACAGACTTCAGAAAGCATATCCAGTTGATGAACCTCCTGGCTAGAAAGCTGTTGCTACAGTGTACGTTTGTCAGCCTGGAGCTTGGAGCTCATCTGTGTTATGGTAATTTGGAACAAGAAACCAACAGTAACAGTTGGCATGTATTCAAAGATTGTCTATTTGTAACTTAGATTTTTTTAATAAATGATGAATTCTTACCATGAACACACTGGTTTGTTTAAGTGTGAGGCGGCATATGGATTCCTTAGTGCTTTGCAAGCAGAGTTCACTTAAGTTCTACTTTCAGCAATGTGTGTTAATATGGAGAGGAAAACAGCACAAGTACTGTGAGGACTGAGTGAAAAGGGAATCTCTGTGATTTAGCCAAACTGGATATTAATGAATTATCCTACAGTAAGCATTTGCAGCTGCTTTAATGCTAATTGTCACTTTACATACTTCTTCGCGGAGGGGAAGGATGAAGCTTTTGAGGATGCTAGAAATGCATCACTCCAGCCTATCGGAGCAGAAAATCTGGTCATTAATGCTTTATCAGTTCATACCAACTTTGTTCACACTTGACTGAATAATAGAAATATGAGAAATGTGTATAGACTAAGCATAGCTGAATGTCATAGATATGGTACTGATAAGCTACTGGAAAAGCATACGTAAAAGGGAATTTTATCTGTCAGAGCAACTTTTTTTTTTTTTTTCCTTTTTTTTTTTTTTTTTTTTTTCCCACACTTGCTCTTGGCTAGACCAAGAACTGTATCTCCATTTTTCATGTAACCTGACAAATACATGCAAGTACCACAGTGTGAGCACCACTGAGCATTTGCTGAACTAAATCCACTAAATCCACTCTGACTCTGGTTCCTTTTAATGGGCAAATTTGTGGGGTCTTCAGCTTTTCTTAGTCCGGTGGGAATTAACAAAGGATATGCTACCTACCTCACCTCTTTTACAGGGCTGTTGTTAGCACACTTCACTTCAGGTGCTATGCCCTGTATATGTTTTCTGAATTGAGTGTGGAAATGCACATGCGTCCACATGCTGAAGTACGTATGTGCATGCTTCCAGAAGCACATTGTGAAAACCATCAGCCCTCACATCCTTAGCTACAGACCAGAGAATTCTTTGCTAACTTCTACTACATCTTATCACTGAATTTCTACTACATCTTATCACAGAATCATAGAATCAATAAGGTTGGAAAACACCACTAAGTTCATATATCCAAACCATCAACCCATGACCACCATGCCCACTAACCATGTCCCTCAGTGTCACATCTACACGGTTCTTAAACACCCCCCCCGCCTCCCTGGGCAGCCTGTTCCTAACATTTAAGAAAAGAAAATCAGGATGAAACAGGCTCACACAACTCATTTCTTAATTCTTTTAAATACAACCAGATGGGATACATCCAGTTTTCCCCCATTTCAAAATAAATTTCAAGTGGAATTTTGTAGAATTTCCCTGCTGAATAGTGGAAGGAATTCAGGTGAATCACTCAAACTAACCATTGTAAATTATCCTCTCTGGGTAACAGGGATAAATAATACTTATTTTAACAGAGCAGAATAACTGCATCCATTAAGGGTTTTAAAATGCTTTGATTTTCTTGTGGGGGAAGGATGAGAGAAATGCAAATGAGAAAGACAATGTTAGCAGTAGAAGTAAAAACATTGCAAATGAGAGACTCAAGAGCCACTCCATGGAAGACATGATGCAGTGGGAAATATCAGCTAACTGAGACCATGAGGATGTGCCTTTGGATAATGCAGTATATAGAACATTAGATTTCTTTCTGATATGGAGCCATTTGCTAGCATTGCCTCACATCCAAATCTTTTTTACTTGGATTTCCTTTGGGTTTGTTGTACAGGACTGATAAGGTCTGTCTCTTACGCTACCTAACGGTGCTTTATTTTGTGACTTATTTTCATACCAACAGGAATCCTGATGGATACATATCTCAAAGGTAGTCAGATTCCTCCAAAATGTTAGGAGTTGTGAGTCGGTGTCAGACAGCAACCCTAACATTCAGTACCAATGCAGAAAGTGTTTCTGCATGGGCTCAGCCATTCTTTGGCGTGCTTGCCACCATCCATCCAGCCAACCAGGACCAAGTGTAGTTCCAACCCAGTGGCAGATATACCCTGATTTTACTGAGCAGGATGAATAAGGAGATAAGAAACTGGAGGTACCAATGTGTGGGATGCTGATGGGGGAACTGGAACTAAAGTGGGGTGAAATAAGCAGAGAAAAGATGTAAAGAAGCAGAACTACTTTCTTAATCCACAGGAGAGCAGGTTTCATTAGATCTGCAGAACAATTTATTTTATTAACGTGTTGCAAGAAGGAAATAAATGAAATGGAACTATGATCAAAGCTATCCAAACACTGTGGCCTCCAGTGTCATGGTGAAGCCCACAGCTCAGTTTGTGTGTTTGTCATGCTCACGACTCTTTGCATGTTTGCATAGCCCTCTCCATTACGGCCTCTTTGTGCTTCCTTCTCTCATTACTGTATTCATTATTTTCTGACAGAACCTCATCCCCTTTGCCTTTTATTATTTCCTTATTGCCGGTCCTCACAGCAATATCAAACTGATGCTGGCAATTAAGTGACACCACTGCATGTTTCTTCACAACATCAACTTCTGCCTGCCGACCTTTTCCTGGCAAAGAGCTGCACGGTTTTAATAGCCTACGTCTCCCAGGCTTGTCTTGCTGGATGTATTCTCCCTCACGCAGTGGGTGACCAGACACTTTCAAAGCCCTACCTACAAGCTCAGGGCATTTTTCATCTTCAGTCAGAGCCTTGTAATTTGCAAACAGGGCTCTATACTGGCTGTCAGGTCAAGAAACTAACAAAATAGTTCTTCTGGTTGAGATGATTTTACGTTGAGAGCAGGGTAGGATCATGTATTTTTAATATGCAAGACAACATTAACAACAGTCAGAGGTGTCAGGGGAGAGGATTAATACTTTGTTTCATGGAACAATTCAATCTTTCCTTTCAATCCAGCTGCTAAGTTGTTTGTTTGTTGTTTTTGTTTTTCTAGCTAGAAAAGACCTACGGCCATATGGTCTTTGAGGTATTATTTGGAATCGCATTGGCAGGATTTCTGTATCTTTTCACAGTGCAATAGTCACAAAATATACCATTGCCTGTAAAAGATAAGTGATCATTTTCTCTGCAGTCTGGATTTGGCAGTGCCCTTTCCCAAGTAACTGGATCAGCTCTTCTCTGGTATTTTAGAAAAGTTATTTTTTTGCTATTTCAGTCTTTCCCATCATCATAATGAAATAGCCACGGGTTAGTGGCCATGATGGTGATGGGCTGACGATTGGACTAGATGATCTTAGTGGTCTTTTCCAACCTTAATGATTCTATGATAATATAAGAGTGAATCCGTGAATCCTTTTTTTTTTTTTTTTTTTAATTCCCAGTCCACCAAAGATTTGGTGTTTCAGTAGTTGTTCTTGAATTCAGTTCCTGACATTTGGCTAAAATGAGTACTGTGTGCTGAAACTCTGCACTGTGCCAGTCTACTAATGTTTTCTTTTTAGTCCCTTGGTTTTCACAGTTACTGCCATTCTCTCCACCAGTGCAACCATAAGTGAACTAGTACTTACTTGTATTGCTGTGTCCTGTAGATCCCTGTTGTGACTCCTGCAATAATAACAGAAAAAAAGGTACTGTGTATTATTTTTATGGCAACCTTTAGCTGCAATACTTGCTTGAACATTACCTTAACCATACAAACAGCACTGTTAATTGATCATTCTGTTTAAAAGTCATTTTCAATTACAAGAATAAATCCAATATTGTTTTGAAAATGCTTTAATCAGAAGGCTTGAAAACTTATTTCACAACAATCCTCTAATGACACAATTCCTTGCACAGCTATTACCAGTCTTCTACTTGCTGTTCATTTATTGATCAACCCAATCTCGTCTATTATTTTCTACAAGTTTAGATGAGAAGACAGAGGGAAGACCAATACTGTTTCATGGGCCATTGGATTCCTGAAGTAGTAGCACAGCTTATCTTTGCTTCTTACATGCTGATATTGACAGCACTGGAGAATGGAAATACACACTTTAGTTCTGGGTCCCTGAGATTCCAAGGTCAATCTTGAATCACAACTCTAGTATTTATGAGTATGGTGCAATAAATTAGACTGTTTCTTCTTCACATGCAAATGTTCAAATATTTTAATCACAGAATTTGTTTACATTCATAAAAATGTGAAAGAAACATATAGGTGCAATGGAAATAGTAATAGAATCTGCAATGAAAATATGTTTAAATTGAGGTAAAAAGAATAATACAAGGAGTAGAAGCAAAGAAATCTATTTATTCATCTGAATCTGAAAAAGAAAAAAATAAGAACAGTTTTGTGGGTAATGGTATATGAGGATGACATAAAAATTCTATGAAGCAAACACCTGGTCTTCAACTAACTATATCTGGTGTCTCTCAGTCTGGTCCATGCTGACGAACACAATTTTCATGATATTGTATTTTTATTTCAGTAGATATATTGGGTGCTCTGCTAAGTTCTTTGAATACTTTTTGAGAATGCGGTGCTGGTGAACGGCCTTACATTAAAACGTTTGAGTCAGTTGTTTAAATTTGCTTTGTTTTAAATAGTTCTCTACCATGAGAGGCAACTCTTACATATGAAAAGCTTGGGGCCCTAGCCTTGTGTCGGTGTTACGAGCATGTTACTATTTATTATTTTATGTTTTTGTAAGCTGCTCCTCTTACTGCCTCTAATAGAGAATAGGCTGTTTGAAAATGACCTCATGTGCATGCTGCAATTACAACAGCAAATACTATTTTGAGAGGCATCTGCATCATTTATTCTTGGTGAGGAATGGAACCCTCAACAAGATCTGTGATCCACAGCAGCTGAGCAATGGTCCAGACACAGCCAGAAACAGGAGGCTCTTGATTATCTGTTAGGCAAAAGCAGGTATCTGTATGTCTCTGCTACACTCTGAAGAAGCAAAGCACTTGAGAAATCTATAGGTTTGCTACAGCTTGGAATGCAGACTTTAGACCTAAGGGTCTGAAGTTCTTAAATTTTAGGAAAAAAATAAATAAATCCAAACTCAAAACCAGGACTGCATGCTTAAAATATATCTCTTTTTCACTCTTTATCCAACTTCTGTCTGTGCCATCTTTTCACTTGTTCACTAGGCCTCACATAGGTACCTCCCATTGAAAACTCCCTGGTAGAGATCTGAGAAAAGGCACTGAAAGTGCCCAGAGAATTAGAGGACTTGGTCAAGCTAGGATTTTACTGATGGATTCTGTAGAAACATAGCTTACGGGCTGCAGCTTACTGCCCAAGTGTTTGGCACCTCCAAATAGAGGTTGGCTGAACAGAGGAATCTGAGGTCTCCGATGCCTGGCTGGTCAAATCCCCTCCAGCTGCACTATTTGCTTTGGAGTGAAGACTCTGGACTACATGGCTTTAATATGTACAAATTCTATGGCATGACACACATCTGCAGTTCAATGACACTGTATGTACCTGAGACGGGAGAAATCAAATTCTGGGACAAGTATTTGGAGTTCCTATCTTCATCTACAGTAGAAAAATATCTGTAGCAGGTTTCATATGCTAACAATAATTTTTTCAATTATTTGAAATTCCCAACTTTGGACTGTAATGATACATACAGTTGAATTTAAGCGTTATTCTGGTAGTCAATCAGGCTGCCAGTAGAAGTAGGCTCTTGGAGTACAGTTCTAGAGCAATGAATTTTTATAACTATAGGTGGGGAAATTGTTTTCTGTTTTGGGGAAGAGAATTCTTTGATGGGGATATCCTGAGTTTGTGAGATTATTCAAAACTGTTGAGCAAGGAAAATGTTCACTCTTTTACATTTTCATCAGCTTCAGAAAGAACCCTCACGTTTTAACTGCCTAGCATGGTATTTTTCCTTTGCCACTGACTGTGCTGTGCCTCAAATTTCACATTTGCAAAACATGGGAGTTATAACATTTTCACTTCTTTTAACTGATTCTTTAAAAGAAATGTCTTCATTTTCAGCCAGTTATTCTAAATAAAAAGGCTAATAAAAATACTGCTGTGAAGTGGAGTTTCTTACCAAGGTAGGAAAAAAAAATCTTTGTGTAACTTAAAAAGAAGAGGTGAAGTCCTCACTTCTGGATTTTTTTTTTTCTTTCTTTCTTTTTTTTTTTTTTTTCTAATGCATTTACTTCTCTTGTTAAAATCAACAAGAAAGGAAAAAGTAAATGAGTTGGGCACTGAAAAGACAACATTATTATTATAATTTAGCTTCTGAGAATAATCAATCCATAGTTTTGTGACAAGATAGCAATTTTCCCTGGGTGGATAAATTAATTCTCAAGTAACAAAATGATGGCTGATCCTATAATATCATGCACACATAAACAGAAATCAAACACCTGATCAAACTTTGAAGACATGAAATCACAGTAAAAATGAAAAAAGAGAGCAAAGGTAGCAGCAGAATTAACAGCATTTTTTCCTTCACGCTGGAGTAGAGAATTAATGTCTGAACATGAAAGCTCATTCACACAAGCATCAAGTGAGCTCTTATTTACCAAATTTAATTATTCATTTAAAGTTTATTTATTAAGATGTATTTAATAAAATTACAATCAAATAATGTCTAGCCATTTGTTCATAACAAAGTGTGACAGAGATAGGAGAGAGGAAAGTACATGCAGGCTGTCAACTCACACATTGATTCAATTATCCTTAAGCTTTGAAAAACAAGGAATAAAGAAACAATCATTTCTCCTTCCTACTAAATTCAAGAACACAAATTAATTCCACAGAGAAAGAAAATTCAAAGTTAGCAACGAAATGCAACTTTATGCTCTCTATTATATAAAGAACAGTTCCCTACATGCGCTCACTCAGCAGCGCTGTACTGGAAAACCTACTGGGCAGTAGCCAACACTTCAAACTTGACACTGGTTTTCCTTCCATTCCTGTGGATTAATGCAGACCTCCAGCATTAGTGATGTCTGATTTTATATACACGTATAGCATATGCACATACACCCTCCCATCCACAGAGCACGTAGAGTTATATGGCTGGGCATATCCACATGCACGGTTTCAAAAATGCAATACTGTTGTATTTGTGATATACAAAACTCAGTTATTAGTTTTTCTTTCTAGACAGATTTCAAAGTGAGTCCAGCTATAGTTCCTGTGGCCTTTGCAACTTTAATAGCCTAATTAATAAATTTCAAGTTTCAAGCTGTCAGATCACTGATTACTTGAGTCACAGGTGAAAAGTAATTTGGTAGATACAGAGACTAATGATACTGGCACTCATTTCTTATAGACAGAAAAGTAAGAATGATTTGTATCCTTGCAGAAAGGTAGGGGTCTTACAAGATTCTCTTTCTCATTCTTAAGATTGTGAGAATCTTTATATCTGGCAATATTTTCTATCAAAGGATTGTAGCCTATCTACTCCTACGGAGTAAGTCTGGAAGGTGCTTTGCAAATGATCTGATGTCTCAACACTTCTATAAAGGCTGGAAATGAATTCACATTATCATTCACTTCATGGAGAAGGAGAGATGGAGAGAAGGAGACAATGACCCGAATTTAGCCTTTTCGCCTCTTAGCTGTCCTTGACCACTGCTTGACTGACAGGACTATCTTTCTGAGTAATGTTCTATTCACATAGTGTAGTGTGTGGGCATAGTTTATTTCTTAGTTTTCATCTTGGAGCAGCTATGTAGCTTATCTGTATGGAAGCTTCCTTGGAGTTATGGAGTTCTCTCCTATGAGATCCAAGAAAGATTTTTCACTATGTGAGAAGCAGTTCTTAGCTTATGAATATTTTGAAAACATGACTGACAAAACAGGAAACCATTATTTGCATTTTGAAGCCTGAAAAGCAGATAACGTCTTGAGCCTGCAATCGTTTAGGTCCAGAGGAGGTGAAAGAAATACATTTTAATTATTTAAAAATATTAAGAAGAGACAGTGTCTAAATTTATCACATTTTATGGCCAGCAATGCAGGGTTTTTCCAAGAGGAAAATGTACTTCTAGGTATTTCTTCTCTATCTTATGTAAAGCACTCTATTTTGTGAGTATGTAGGCCACCAAGGACAGAACAGAGTGTTGGTGTCATTATATTACCTGAAGTATGTGCGTATACCATTAGACAAAATCTTGTCGATCCTATGCTTAAATAAAATGGGAATTCTACTTTGGTAGGAGAAAAGGCAACCAACTAGAAAAGGCATTTTAAAAATGAATGGTAGATTCTGAAACAGCTCTGCAGTTCAAGCTATCAGATTATTTCCCATAGAGATGGATGAACAGGCAGAGAGAAGATGAGAAAGTCAATATCAGCCATTATTCACATATCTTAGCCCTATAGTCCATGGTTCTACTACTCCTATATATATCACAATACATTTAGTAGTGAGAAAGTGCATTCATGATGGTCACATACATATGCTGATAGGGGCATAGCTTGACCATATGCATCTGCACACATGCTACACAAACACCTTGCATGGTAATAACTGTGGCAGAAACTGCTGAGCTGCACACACCACTTTGGTTTTGTCATTCACATCTGAACATTTTACTGGCTGATAAGTCACTGATCCATCTGTGTCCAGTTCTGGGCTCCCCAGTACAAAAAAGACAGGGATCTCTTGGAAAGTGTCCAGCGGAGGGCCACAAAGATGGTGAAGGGCCTGGAGCATCTCCCCTATGAGGAGAGACTTAGGGAACTGGGTCTGTTTAGCTTTGAGAAAAGAAGGCTGATAGGGGACTTGATCCAGGTTTATAAATACCTGAGGTGTGGGAGTCATAGTGGCGAGGCTGGTCTCCTTTCAGTAGTGCGTGGGGACAGGACTAGGGGAAATGGGCTGAAACTTCAGCATAGGAAGTTCCGCACGAATGTGCGCAAGAACTTCTTTACGGTGAGGGTGACGGAGCACTGGAACAGGCTGCTCAGGGAGGTGGTGGAGTCTCCTTCTCTGGAGATATTCAAGACCCGCCTGGACGCCTACCTGTGCAACGTGGTGTAGGGAGCCTGCTTTGGCAGGGGGGTTGGACTCGATGATCTCTAGAGGTCCCTTCCAACCCCTACAATTCTGTGATTCTGTGTGATTCTGTGATCTCCTGATGGACTTAACTTAAGAAGCCTGTAGTCCGCCTACCACCTTCAGCCAACTGTCTGTCTTCATTGAGCAAAGACAGTGAGTTATTTCCTCCTTTTTTTCTTTTATAACATGCCAGAGATGTTTTGGTTAACACCCCTGGTACTTCAAATTCATGACACTGTCATCCATGGCAAAGCTGTTTTACTGTAGGCAAACCCTGATGTTTTCTTGGCTTTGTGGTTATAATCATTCTATTCACTAAATTCTGAAGAATGGACTTACAGTTACCAAAGGAAGTTGCTTTAACAGTAAAAAGGCTATAAACAGCATCAGTATTATCTTTCAAGCTTGAATACTTCATGACAAATGCTTGTGGCATATAAACTGTATATGATGATACCATGAGAAATTTTTATTGGCATTTGCATAGGAAAGCTGACCTCCTTCCCTCCTGATTTACCAAGTACAAACAGTGTGGTTTCCCCATAAGCTTCGCTGTGCTACACTATATGTTTCCTGTGATACACATACAGTAGTGGATGGAGCTGGTTTCAAAGGGCCATCAACAGAACCAGAGGCACTGGTTCTTTGGGACAAGGACACTGTGATCCCCTGCTCCTGGACTTGAACCAGCCAATACTTCACTGGCAAATGTTTCTGTGGGTCCTCTGGGCATCACTGCACTGGACTCTGCCTCTGGAGCGATTCTATTCTCAAAGCCAAGTTGGTGGCGACATGTCTGCTCGCTCATCAGCCCCCAGATATATAGGTCAGTGAATCAGCAAAGTCTGTATCAGCCCTTGATGGCTTCATTGAAGCCAAGTGAAGTGGGAGCAAGGGGATAAGCAGGAGCTTCTTGACTTACTGCAGCTGTGTGTGCTCTGAAGTACAGGTAGGGAGCCTCAGCAAGTGCCCACAAAAGTCACCATATCTGGATACCCCACCAGGGATGCCTGTATTTTTTCCCTATGGTGAGGAAGCTGTGACCAACATGTGAGAGTCAGTGCTACTGATAGAAAATATGCAACAAGACCATGTACTAATTCAGAGGCTGTAAGCAGGGAAAAGCCAGAGGATACTGACACACATGTGGCCAAGGTTATCAGCACTGCATCAGCCTCAGTCCAGAGCCCTCACATACTTAACCAGAGCTCATGAAGTCATATTTCAAGGTGCAGACTGTGTCTCTTACATCTCTTACCTTGTTGGGAAAGGGGAACTTGCTTTGCTCTGCCTTCCCTGGTGTGTGAATAGCTGACAGTGGTGGAGGCCATGAATGGGTCATCTCCTGAAAAACAATATTGCACAGCAAACTGTATTTAGAAGTTCAATGGAATAGGAAAAAAAAAACAAAACACAATAGTATATCACTAGCATGGATATCTGGGTAGAGGAAAACATGTTACCATAACTTCTAAGAAATGCCCAGTTTACATATAACCTAGACAATACATGAGCTACATTGATTTTTATCGCAGACTCTTGAGAGCAGTTCTTAAGCACCATTTCATTTTCCTGAATAGTAAATGTATCTTAAGTGCAAGAAGTTTGATTTTTCTGACAATCATCATCCACATTTTAATCATGAGACATATTCTGCCTGGTGAGAATAATAGAGGATTCTTGTTTTTGCAGTATGGGAACAGAAATCTCAGTTTATGATCAAGTAATGAGGTACATCCTATGGACTAATCACAAAATAGATTTCACAGACAAGGTCAGAATGATAAATGTTTAACACTTTGAACTTGCCCAGTGGTTAATTCCTACAATTTTCTTTTTTATATTAAAGGAATGGAATGAGCTCATAACAGCCACTTGTTTGTGTTCTGCAGGTCACGGCCATGCAACAAGCCCTAAATGAAGTGCACTGCTCTCCACCTTTGCCTTCTTCCTGTGTGTTTTCAAAATACATCTTTTAATAGCTAAGAGATGCATGTAGCTTAGACTTGTATGCAGCCATTTCTGACCCAGACTCAGGTAGCTGGCAGACACACCTTCCATGCTATTACCAGTTAGGGATGGATGAGTTAGTCTCTAAAGCAAGTCTGAATTTGGGAAGGAGGGGGCTAAAGTGTGAATTAAACACTTCAGATAAGAGATGATTTGTTAAGAGAGAAGCTTCATATTCTTGTCTTGTGTAGGCTGCTGTAGGATGGACATGTTTTTTTGACATGTTCAACAGCAACAGCCATAATATTTGGTACACAGCAACTTAACGGAGTTAATATGAGAAGCAGTGTGGAGCACGACAACCCACAAGTTTCAAGAACTGAAGAGGAAACCACATCCTCCTTAAGCAGCAGGCTAGCTGACACTATCAAGAGTTTGCCTAGCAGATGCTTTCCTGGCTTTTGCTACCATTTTCTGACTCTGGAATGGCTTCTGAGCAATATTCCAAGGGCATATGCTGAGATCTAGGATCGCTCCCAAAATAAAACCAGAGTTGTATTTCCATGAGTCATTTCTTGTTTGAGGAATGTTCTTGCTTGAAGAAAGATGTGGGTGAACCTATCGCCCACCCTTTGGTAGTGCTGATGGAAGTGCTTCCTGACCCTGCAAGCAATGAGATGGAGCATTTTTCACACAGAAGGAAGTCTCTGCCTCTTCTGCCAATGAGCAGTTCAGCTCTTTCAAAGCAGTTTATTAGTAATAAATGTCCCCTTTAAAGCATTCTTGATAAACAGTTTATTTTCTAATAAAAACTGCATTCTTTTATTTTATTTGAGGAGAAAAAGTGACATGATTTATTAGACCTCAGTAATCTACGTGGATACCTCTAATCCAAGCGTCATCTGGTTTGCAGTTTCCATATCAGAACCACTTTGCTTTTCAGTTATTTGAGGTAGACTGTTCATCTTATGACTTGCTTATCTGGTAAGTGGCAGCAATAGCACTATGCAGTATGTTTTAATGTACAGTAAGTTCTTTAAACACAGGCAAGCTCTAACACAGGTAAGCAGCTTGCCATTTGGAAGGGAGCAGACCTATTGCTACAAGTACCTGGCATAAGTGCTATTATTTTCAAAAGATGAATGAATTACATACTGAGAAATATTCCAACTGTAAGATTTTATGACAGTAAATAGGCAGAAAGCAGAGTTGCAATAGTGACATTTAATCCTAGGGCTGTGATCTAAGAATGGATTTGTTTCTCATCCATTTTTCTCTGTTTTTCTTTCACGCAACCATTTGCTTACTTTCTAGAAAATGAAGTGCTGTGTGCACAGACCAAAGGCGTTTTCACCTGTAAAACTCCATTCCCAAAGTGCTTTTCCCAACAATCTGAAGTGATGAGCCTCAAAACATGATTAAGAAATAAGCACATGGCCCTTTCTTTTGAAGGGTGATGTCTTATGTTACCTCCGTCAAGAACTGGGCCAGCCAGACTGGGATGGGAACATCTAGTGGTTTTGACCTAAAGCCATCCTACTTGTGAAATACACTGCTCGGTGCTTATGATTTCCATTTGCCCAGGCAGCAGTTCCTGTAGGTTATACTGTGGCTGACCCCCACTGTCACCTTCACGGAAACATCTTCTGAGAGGTCTGCTACGTGCCGTGAAGAAACCAATCTGTTAGCAGAGCTCTTCCCTCCCACCTTGCCTGCCCAAGTCTGACAATGATACCTTCATCCATGGAAAGGATGAGAAGGCTGATTAAAAATAAGGGTGACCTTTCTTTTTGACATGTCAAAATCTTTCATTTCTTCTTTTCTCCAAGATTATTTCTCATCCACACTTCAATGAAAAATGGCCCCAATAGTCTTTTTTTTTTTTTCTTTCTTTTTTAATTCTTTTATTTTTTCCAGATAGCTCATCTTCCCTTCCGTTCCCTTCCCTTTACACTTGTAGTTGTGGTACATAATAAAGTTTTCTATATAATTTAAATTTAATGTAACCATTTCTGACACAAAGTTGTAAGAATATCACTGATATTTGCCATGGTTAATAATTGCTATTATCATGAAGATCAGAATGTGATTTTCTCAGAATAACATGATGAATTCTATTCATATGATGTATATATTGCTACCATTTGGATTTCAGACGATTTGGAAATTAAATCAGATTAGAAATAGGTATATATATATATAAATGGAAAACACTACATGAAAAATATCCACAAACCGCAAACCGTCAAGTGGTAAGTTTTAAATCCAGTGAAATATTTTTTGAAAAGGGAAATATTAAACTATGGGCACAGCCTCCTTTTGATTGCCAAGAAAAGGATCACAAGAAATAGGAGAAAAAATTGAGGTTTCCAGCAACTTCATTGGCACAAGTGAAGAATATGTCCTTGTGCACTAACCTTTCAGATTTTAGACTCTATCTGCAGATATTTGATACAGATTAAAGGCATGGTGGTGTGTGATTACATCAAGATCTTTTTTCAGTACGTGGTGTGAAATGCTTGAAACAGTAAGACCAAGAGGCAACTGTTTAACTAAACAAAAAGGACTCAATGTCTAGTGTTAAAATAACATTTCAAGCACAGCTTCTCTTTCGAGGTCAGCTAACCTATCTGCCTCTGGTGCTTGGGATTGGCATAAAGCAGCCACCAGACTGAAAATAAGGTTTGAAATGTACTGATGAATGCCACCAAAAATTTAACTCTGCATCAAATGCAGGTTTTTGGTTTTTTTTTAGTCATAAACTAAACAAAAAATAATTCTGAAGCATCTTGCACTGAATAATGTTCCAGCCCTTATAAGATAAATGGCTACTTTTAATCAGATTTAGATCTTTCTACCAATTTGATTATGTTAGCCATTGAGTCTGGACAGTGTTAGCTAAAGGAACCCTTGAGTGCCATTTGGGGTCCAGAAATATGCAAAACTTTTCTAGATCGAAGAATGAAATCCTAGCTGGACTGCTTAGCTATAAATAGAATCATAGAATCATAGAATAACTCAGGCTGGAAAAGCCCCCAAAGATCATCAAGTCCAGCCAAAACCCAACTGTAGTACCATAACTAACAACCCTCTGCTAAATCATGTCCCTGAGCACCACATCCAGGGATGGTGACTCAACCACCTCCCTGGGGAGCCTATTCCAGTGCTTAACAACCCTTTCTGTAAAGAAGTTTCTCCTGATATCCAAACTAAACGTACCCTGAAGCAACCTGAGGCCATTTGCCCTCATCCTGTCACCTTTCAGCAGTGAGACCAACCCCGTGAGAAGTGGATATCTGTGGATAAGCACGTGCCCAGCTTCAGGATGTCCTAGCTGAGACAGCAGCAATCACTCTCCTCCTCCTGCTACCAGATATATCGCAGTGAGGGGTGGCTCAGGTGGCCTGGGATGGTGGAGACCAGCAGAGGTTGCATACGCAGGGACCTGGTGCACAAGGGGACAGCAGAGTAGGCACCCAGTGGGAGGGACATGCAGATTGCAACAGGCCACAAATCTCAGCAGACCTCTGACTGACCCTTTTCATTAATGTGTGCTTCTCCCTGTGAGGGTTATGGCAATGCTGTTCCCAGCTGACATCTTTGTGGTGGTGGTGTTGGCATGTTTCACTTACACGTTGGAATTCTGTGACCACACTCGTCTCTGCCCATCGTAAATCAGCTTTCAGCAGCTATACGTAAATGTCCAGCTCTGCAAGTTATGAAGGTCTAAGCCTAGTTAATCTCGGCCAGCACACAAACTTGGCTTTTCTTCTCTGTGAACTGAAAGCCTTCAGATAAAGGAATCTATAGTACTGTGTATCCTTGCTCCACATGTATTTTCTGCAGCAGCAATTAAGTAATGAGACATTTCTCGTGGATTAATGACTGCTCGGTTGTGTTTTGTTTGAGGCTTCTAACCCTAGCTTGTAGGTAATTTTTCAGGAAATGCTCTATCCAGAGTTAAATAATAGTATTTACTCCAGATAGAAGTCAGTGCTGTTTTTCTAGTGCTGTCAGCCTTGCTGTGTGGTGTATGATTCTAGGAATGGTCGAAGTGACTGAAAAAAAACTTGTAATTAAAAACAAGCAGTGAATTCAGTCTCATCTAAATTTAAATTCTTGCCACATGTATTACTCTGTTCATTTGCTGCCATAACTGGAACTTATCATAGGTCCATTAAGAAAATTGACTGTTTAATCCTCCGGTTGTGTGTGTGTTCACCTACCCAATTTTTGATTCATAATATTTTGTCTCTCACTGAGGATGATTTAAGAATTTTTTTGTTGCATCTCATAAAGGACCCTGTCAAATCCCTTTTGAAAATTATCTTAGCTGGCTCAGACTCATCCACAGCTCTACTGACATGTCACAGGAATTATAGGGGATTGGTGATATGCAATTTTCATTTGCAAATACTCTGCTGGATAGTGCACAGGGACTGCAGAAGTGCTTTCTTTATAGTCACCTACACTATAAAGCAGCTTTTAGGGAGGCAGTGGATATATTTTGTCATCTGGAAAGAGAGGCAATGCAAAGCTAACACAGTGTTTCCCAAGACCTCTTACCAAGTGACCACAGGACACAGCTGGAAAACTTCTTATCTTCTTACTCTCCTCTCTTCTTAAGATAATTTATTTATTTTTTTCTTTGCACGGGAGACTCTCTGTAAGTGCTGTCAGTTGGCAAGAATCCTTTTCAGTTCATTGAAGCTACACTGCCACTGGCTGACAATGTGGCTATGATTTTAGTGTCTAATATCCAAAGCAAAGAGTCTGACAATGAAACTTTTGCAGACTACACTGAAGTTGACAGCATTTCATTGTGATAAGGTTCTCATGATGTGAAATATCAAATTTTCACTTTTAAAAATTGATTCCTCTTATATCTGCTAGTGTTGTGACTTTTCTAACCCGGGCCTCAATGCACATTTGTAAAATAGTGAGATAAAGCTGTTTCTTCTTGTCTCTTTAAGATGTCACCTATACAAACTACATCAACTTACACCTTTTCCTTCCTTGTAAATCCTTTATTTTCCTTTGAGCACTTGATAATTTTCTTCATCCCACTTGAACATCTTTTATTTTGTCACTATCCTTCTGGCAACAGGTTATTCAGAACTACCGTAACCCAACAAAACACCTTGCCATTTTTCAGCTTCCATTCTTTACTGTTTTACTGTTTTACTTCCTTCCCATCCTCTTTCTTAGGCAAGTTTTGATCTATAGTTAATATTTATGTCGCATATGGTGTCAAACGCTTTCTAATCTTTAGGTAAGTGACAAACATGTTCTCAGCTACGCTCTGACTGGAGGATGGACTGCAAGCTCTCTGAGAAAGAAAAAAAGACAGTCTTAAGGATATCAAATGCATTGAGCTGGGTGCTGGTTCAACAGTGAGTTCCAGTCAGCAACTTTTTGTCTTCTCTATTCCTGCTCCAATGATTTCTAGAAGTCATGTTTTTTTTCATAGCAACCTGCTGGAAACATGCTACAGCATTTCTCTGTTTTCTCCCATCCCGGGACCTTTCAAACAGACTGCTTCATGTTATATGAGTTCCTTTGAATGGATTTAATCAACATAATATTCAAAGATATAGAGCTCACTGGAGAGACTGTCTGTCAAGGAGGGATTTTTTTTTGTTTTAAGGAAACACAAGCAATCGTGAAGCCTGTGATTGTGTAATCTGTGTTGTGCTTGGTTCTTCAGACTCAGGAAGAGGAAGGGAAAGGGGAAAGGAAAAGGAAAGGAGAAAGAACAGGAGAAGGGGAGGGAAAGGGGAAAGGGAGGAAAAGAAAGGGAAAGAAAGGAAAAGAAAGGATAAGAAAGGAAAAGTAGGCCCTTGTAAAGCAAGAAGGTCAGGTTTTTCAGACTGCACTATTAAAGAATGTGTTCAGCATTAAATCTCCAGATGTTTGGTATCAACAGAACTAAAGCACTCCAAATCATGAACATTTGTAACATGATCTGTGGATCAGGTTACTCTATAGCAGATCACAAATGCCTATGCAATGCGTTTCTGTTTGGAGTAAGTTATTACTGCTTTAGTGGAACCATCCTGCAAATAACCCACAACATTTAGTCAAGACTCAACAATCTAGGACAGAAAAACATTAAAAAGAAAACAAAACAAAAAAACTTCAGCCATTCACTGGATTGATTTATTTAGGTCCTTCACTGTGTAATTATAATTCTTTAATAGAGAGTCTTGCAAATTGTTCGCTTATGTGGTACAAATGAGCTGATAAGGCCAGGGGAAGATACCCAAGAGACTGGTGGCTTAAATCTAAGAGCAAGTGTTAACTAGAGTATAAACTGTACCATGATCTCTTATATCTGAGTTAAAGCCAGAAAGATTTCTTACCTCTATCAGGAAAGAATCAACTTATAGCCCTACAGGTATACCATAGAACAGAAGGTAGGAGATTTCCTTAAAAACTTTAGAATGTTCTTCACTGAAATAAAATAAAATTGGTTCTTGATATGAATCTGTGATCTATCTGTGATCTTAGTTAGGAGGATATGTTTTTAAATGAATGCATTGGGCCATGTGATAATGACAAACTGAGAACCAGCCTTGCCTGGGCAAGCTGAGACGATGTGGTTAATCAAGGTGCAATCTTTATTAGTGCATTAACCTCCTGCACCCAAGGACTATGGATTCTAATTCCTGAATTGCCATGCAAGACTGATGCAGCTAGTTTTCAGGTCTCAGTTGGCAGCAAGCTAACAGAAGTGGCTAATGAAGATGAATAGCTGCCTCTTGGGAGCGGGGGGAGGAGAAAGAGGAAGGTAAGAGACCTAGGATACTTCAAGGTCCAGATCCCTGCATGATTTCAAATAATAATGAAAAAGTGCACATAGTTGACATTTTCAGAGATGATAACTAGCATGTTAATTCTGCAGTCAGCTAACAAAGCAACAGTAGCAGCTTCAGGACTGCCCTGGAAACACTTCAAGAAATTAAAATGTAGGCTATTGGCAACAAAGATCAAGACACTGGTTAGGGTCTTAACGCTGTATTTGACGAATGATTGTACTAATATGGACAAAGGAACAGAAGAAAGCTACAAAACAGGCACATTTACTACAAAAAGCGTCTGTGGTTTGGAGGAGACAAAAATACTGCCATGGTAAATATTTAGCAATGCTGAAATATATTTGCCACAAATGCACGTAATGCTCAAATACAAACATTCCTTTATCCAGACAAAAATATGCTTCTGAATGCAAGGAGGTAATGAAAGCAAGATTTGTAGAGGGAAAAAAAAATCCGCTTTTATGAAACTATACTTCTTTTCTTTCTTGTCAGGATTCTTGTCCTGTGTGAGGCTGAAAACATTCAGATAGGTACATTGGTGGTCCTGAGTCATTTCCCGGACAGAAGATCAAATAACAGGACATCAGATTGACCCAGTCTATCATACTAATAAAAACAGCTTAAGAGGGCTGGGGTGCCCAAAAAGTTCACATAGTCCCTGGGAGCCCAAGGGCTCATATAAAGAATGCTTTTAAGCGTCTGTAGTGGAGACTCATCAGTGGGTGTGAATCTATAATTTTAGCTCCGCTTGCACAGCCAACTGATTGAATATTTTAAGCTTCACAAATGTATGGGTAGTACAACAGTGACAGTGTGCTATGTTATGGAAAGACACTGCATGAAATGCAACGTTTTTAACAACATTAGAAGAAATGTGCTAAATTTTTATTGCAGGACGCTGGGACCTCAAGCTGTGAATCTGAACACCAAGGCAGTTGCCCTCCTTCCCTCTTCCCTTTTGTAGCATATACAGGTTCTGCAAGGCAAAGCAGCCTTTAAATCCTGCCTGGACAACCTTGCATGGATGTGGCTGACTGTAATTAGCAAACAATTTTGTTTATGATGCTCTGACAACTTGCGGAATCTGTTCATATACAAGGCATTTATTCTGAATGAGATTAAGAAATCAGTGTAGCACTGCGTGCTTCAGTGTAGAATTCAACCATCTGTTCTCAAGGCTGCTCATGTACCTCCTAGATCTGAATTGACAGAAAGATATTAAATCTTGATGATTCTTATCCTAGAAGGAGCGCAGCTGCACAAAGCGGTGTCTGAAGCTGACAGAGACCAGTTCAGCTAAGAGTACAGACATGTACAGAGCTGAACATGGACAAACTCATATCTATGAATGGAGAACAAGAGATACTTCAGGCAAAATGGAACACTAGACCCAGAAAGGAGTTAGAGATCACCAGTGCATAGAAGACTGAAAATATCCTCCCAATATCTCATACTCTCATACAAAAAACCTTTTTCAGTCATTACGTCTTTGTAAAAGGGAGGAGCAGCACAGTTCCATTTGTGAGGCTGATGCTGGAACAGCCTGTTTCTTCTGTACACATTTGTTCAAAAATGCTAGAAACAGATAGAAGTTGTAAAAAGATGACAGTTTTACAGAGATCAGTACCGTTAGAGTAAGAGGAACTATGCTTGAGCTACATGAGCATCTTCAAAGTGAGGGAAAAACCCCTCAAACAAACCCCTATTTCTAACATGTCTCTTAAAAAACTTACTTCTAGACAGCTACTAACTTCTTGTATCATAAACCAATGGCTAGAAACAGACAAAACATTTTTAGGTAAAGAAGAATAATGTCTCATGAGCTGGTCTTTCACTGCTAGTATGTGTCACTTAGTCTTTATCCCTTAAAATTTGCAGATCAAGAAAAGATGTTTTTCAGAATGATAAGCTCTAGCTAGATAAAAGATAATGGGCCCAAAACAAGGGAGAGAAGCTGTAGTTACCTGGGTTATTATGCTGGCAAGAATGCCAGTCAGACTAGGTGATAAAACACATTATTCAGACTCACACCTAAAATATACCTAAAGTGGAATTCATGTTCTTTATTTTCAAAGGGCTTTTTTTTTCAGCTCATCAAAATCTCATAGGTTATGGCTCTATCTGCAAATCTGAAAATGCTACCCTATTTCTGTATCTTGGCTGTCTTCCTAGCAGGATGAGACTGAAGTGTGCATAAGGCCTCTCTTCCCTACCCTCTTTAAGTTTCCACGCAACCTTTTAATACTTTCACATTAAAAAGACATTGATGTTTCAGAAAGGTCATCTGTGATCATTTGAAATGCTTTCCTTAATTGTATAGATAATCCAATTTTAGGTTTTCCATTTTAATGTTGTGGGTAGCAAGCTGGTTTGTTGACTGGTTACATTTAAGTCATATTTTTTCCTAAAGAGTGGCATTTGGATTCTGTCTCAGACTGGAAGAGCGCTGGCACTGCAGCTTGGGTGCTGGTAGAAATGCCAGCACAGGTGAGCAGAGATTTGGAGAACCAGGGCTGCCCCACTTAGACAAATTGCTAGATAACTTTGAGACTTAGTCCATAGTAAAAATGAATTCACAAAGCTTTCACAGTACAGTGGTAGAGGTTGTCTTGGAAATAATAAAACATGTAGTTCAGCCTTCTCAAAACTGCTATAGAACAGCACTTTCAACCGGTGAATTTAAGTATCTGCGAATTGACAGAAATTTTTGAGGACAAGAATATCTGTCAGTATTATAGAGAGGTGATTTCCTTTCCTTTCTGACACCTTGCAGTGCTAATGTTTGAATGATTTGATCCAAAATGTGCTTCAAAACCAAAGTGAGATAAGAGAAGAGGAAGAAATGGTGTGCCGATGGTCTGTTTAAAATCACTGAATAATTCAGTAGAGATGTCCCACTGGACACACTCTCCATTTGAAATCCCTGAAGCTTTCCTAAGACACCATCCCTGCACACAGTGAACACCAGCCAGTACATCAATGTCATCGATGAAGATATTAAAGAACACTGGCCTCAGTACTGACCCCTGAGGGACACCACTTGTCACTGATCTCCATCCAGACATTGAACTGACTACTACCATTTGGTTACAATCTTGCAACCAGTTCCTCATTCACTGAACAGTCCACACATAAAATTATATCTTCCCAATTTGGAGAGAAGGGTGTTACGTGGGACCATGTCAAAGGCCTTGCCGAAATCCAGATAAATGATATCTGGGGCTTTTCCCTTGTCCACTGACGCAGTTACAACACCATAGAAGGCCACTATGTTGGTCAGGCAGAATCTACCCTTAAAAATGCCATACTGGTAGTCCTGAATCACATCCCTCTCTTCGATGTGCCTTAGCACAGCTTCCAGAAGGATCTGTTCTATGATCTTCCTCAGTAATGAGGTGAGGCTAACCAGCCAGTAGTTCCCTGAGTTGTCCTGTCTATCCTCCTTAAAAATGGGTGTGAGATTGCCATTTTCCATTCACCACAGACCTCACCTGACTGCCATGACTTTTCAAATTTCATCAGGAGTGGCTTGAGGACTACATCAGTCAATTCTCTCTGGACTCTGGGATGTAACTCAATGGAACACACGGACTTATGGATGTTTAGGTTCCTCAAGTGATAACAAACACGATCTTCACTTACAGCAGGACTGACATTGCACCCCCAGTTTCCGCCTTACAAACTGCCTGAGTCTCAGTTTCTGATGCATCCCTGGAGGCACCCAAGTCCATGTTGGTTAGGGCCCTGGGCAGATGACCTGGCAGTTGGCAGTCTTCACTACAGCAGGGGGGTTGGAACTAGATAATAGAATCATAGAATGGCCTGGGTTGAAAAGAACCTCAAAGATCACCTCATTTCAACCCCCCTGCTGTCTGCAGGGTCGCCAACCACCAGACCAAGCTTGCCCAGAGCCACATCCAGCCTGGTCCTGAAATGCTTCCAGGGATGGGGCATCCACAACCTCTCTGGGCAACCTGTTCCTTGTGTGTAACTTCACAGCTTTGTGCTGTGACAGCTTTGGAAATGAGACCCAGATCTGAGCCCTGAAAAGACAGAAAAGTGGGAGAAGAAGGCCTGAGGCCAGTCCCTTGTGGCTATGTGGCAAATGTTAGTCATGCCAGTGGCACAGTTCTTCTGGAAGACTTTGCAAGGTCATTTTGCCCACCTGGGCTGCCACTGCCCCTCATCATGCCTTCAGGAGCACGACTCAGCATTTGCCACTTTTCTGTGAGACATAGGGTGGCCTTTAGGAATCTGATGCAGGTAAGCAGGGCCCCATTGTTTGCTCCAGTTATCCCTAAGCAGTCTGGCATTTCTTGATTGTGAATTGAGTTTTGCTTGAGCTGCAAGCATGCCCATGGAACGGTAAAGGAGACCTTTCTTTAACTGTGCAATTTACTGTTATCTAGTGTTTATATTAAGTGGGTTCTTCAAAGCTACCATTGTCTTTAGCTCTGCCTGCTTTAAGCCCTGAAACAATAACACTTAGTGCTTATTGTACACACTGTCTTTCATTTGCCAAGTATTCTACAAACTTGAATTAAGTATCGCAGCACCCTTGTAATCTCTGTAAGCACTATACTACCATTATGAGGTAAAACACATAAAAATAGAATTAAGGTTGAAAGACTCTTCAGTTGGAAAATCACCTAAGAGAAACTCATCATTTTCCTGTCACAAAGAGTATTGAGGGTGAAAATGCCACACTTGGAAAAAGTAAGAGAAAATATGAAAACATGCATTGAAGCCTTAACTCTGTTTCTAAATCACACATTCTGGCTCCATCCATTACTTCCTTTGCTTCATTAAGAAGAAGTGTAACACCAGTATCTTATTTGTTATTGTAGACTCTGTCTGCATAAGCAATTCACAACTACTTAAAAAAACAACAACGCAATGGTTTAAAACCACTTTAAAGTAATGAACATTAAAGCCTGCACGACTGCTTCACTTTTAACTGAAATGAAATGCCTTTAGGTTTATCTGATTTGTTTAAAACCAAATGAAATGAATTATTTTAAATCTAAAAAAGAAAAAAGAAAAAAAGGATTCCTGGAACAGTTTGTGAGTAGGCTGGTAATGAAACGACTCAGCTTGAACAGATGAATGATCTGTACCCACAGAAAGCCTCTGTGATCTACTGCATCATTCTGCTTCACCATTTCTAGGTATTTGCCAGTGATGTTCTGTGAGAATCTCGGTGTGAAGACAGCTTGGTTTTAGAGCTAGAATGTTATGAAAAATGACACCAAGAAAAGTTTTTACAACTCACTAAAGTATTCCTAAGGATGTTTGCCAGAAAACAGTAGGTAATTATGAAATTATGGGCTGTGTCATGACAGAGTTATGCAAGGAAGTAAGCTGGCTACAAACGCTTGTTTATTTTTGAGCTCTTAACTGCACGTGATTTACTTTTTCACTTTATGGCAAAATTAACATTCTTTTACTGCTGTGTAAAAAAAATGAGGATGTACGTATTTTCTTTTTTACCTCGTAGAAATCATGAGGAAAAATTAAAGTAATACATAAAGAAAAAGGAAACAGGTCACATCGTTATCACTTTTTAATTACGTTACTGAGTTTCTAGAGAGCAGGGAATCAGGAAGAGAAGCCTAAGTCTTGCAAATTTAAAATCTTAGAAGTCATAAAATGTTGTTTCCTGGCAATAGATGTTAATTTCTTTTGGTTACTTTTCAGTAGAACCAGCAAGTTGCATTTTACTGCAAAAAGAAGGCCCATGTCATGTCTAGGTATTAATTAATTTCCGCTTAACCCTCCTACCCAGGGACAGCTTTTACCCCTGATGATTAAAGGCAGACCCTTAGGTCACTTTCATTTTCACTTTGGAAAATTTTCTTAGTAAAACACAGCAGTGGACATACCTTTCAGAGCTTTATCATATGTAGAAACTCATCAGAAGAAAGACCACAACACAGAGCTTTTCCCCTTCAAGCCATGAAAGCATAAACAAGGAACATCCTTGACATCCTGCGTTCAGAATCTGAGGCATGAAAAACACCTGTGGTACAAACCCAGTCCTCCCCGTGCTGAATCATGCTCACCAAGGAGAACAGGTCAAGCATGGCAATGCAGAGTGGCCTGCCAGGGGTTTTGCAGAGATCATCCAGCAAACAGAAACATGGATATTACCTGCACACATGACAGACTGAAGTTTTAAGCCAGAGAACATTAGAAAGTGAGATGAGAAAATATAAAAACTGTACTTTCAAATTAAACCTTTAATACCAACTAGCAGTAAAGCTTTTAGTAGTGTCTGTTTGGTTTTATTGATAGGTCCAATGTGTTGAATCTCTATCCATATTTTAGCCCCAGTGCCTAGATTCACATTGCCATTGGTTTCTGATGCTTAATCTCATTAGTACAGCTATTTGTACTGATGCACCCAATATGGTTGCTAATACTATCTTAGCTAAATGTTATTTATTGTATCTGTATATACAACAATATTAACACAGTCAAGCATCAGCACTGGCACTTCAGGGCACCATTAAATTCAGCCAGTGTTCAGTGAGAGATTTAATGATGGATTTAATGGTATTAAATAGGAAAAAATGCCCTTGGCCTTTACATTCTCATTTAAAAACATATAAAAGAGTAGTAATTCAGGCAGTTATACTTCTTTCAAAGATTTCCCTTTAAATCACACTCAGCAATATGAGATCAGCTGTACTCTGTCTGCTACTGCATCTTGACCAAAGACAGCAGCCCCCAGCCTATCAGAATTCCCAAACTTCTGGTAAATTCACCTCAAGTTCCTATGCCAAATACAACTGGGTTTACTGCTGAAATGATGCAGACAAAGATTGGTGGAATGTCCAGAGAGATATTAGGAAGGGCTTTAAATGAAGAGAGAAGAAATTGATGTTTGATGTTAGGAAGAAACTTTTCACTCAGAGGTTGGTGAGGTGCTGGCACAGCTGCCCAGAGAAGCTGTGGTGCCCCATCCCTGGAAGTACTCAAGGCCAGGATGGATGAGGCCCTGGGCAGCTGAGCTGATGGGGGGCAGCCCTGCCCATGGCAGGGGTTGGGGCTGGGTAGACTGTGAGGTCCCTTCCACCCAAACAGTTCAGTTATTCTGTTGTTCTATGAAAATGAGTGGCGTGGTGTTCCCTGTGAGCTAAATTACAGAGAACACAGCAACAAAGGTAAGCAGAGCTGCAAAATGCCTGGGCATTAGATTTTTATGCCGAATTATTTCATGGAATATTTATATAACTACATTTATTTATTTATTTATTTTGCTTGCAAGTACATACAGCAGTGTGCTTGCTGAGTTTTTCTGTAGCTTGTGGCTGCGTTTATCTTGATTCCTTTGTCTCATAATGTCTTACCAGGAGAATTTCACCCACGAATGGCAGGTGAATGGCTTTTTTCTGTCTATGAAGCAATCACACCTTTTAGGTATCATCAAAGGTGTGGAAGAAAAATGGTTGAAGACAAACATGCTCTCTCTGTGACCCTTGGCTGTGATGAGGGGGTCACCTAAGCGCCTGTTAGTTCTTCTACAGCTTGGACATTGTGGGACAGATGTGCAAGCCCTCTTTGACTTCTTTAGACAGAAATGAATTGATACCAACATGAACAAGCAACTGTTGTACGCTTTTTTTTACACATTTGCAGTGTCTATCATGAAAAAGATGATTATGGCTGACAACACAAACAATTATACTAGCAATATGAATATTGACAATTAAAAGATAACTGTAAAATCATCATGTTTGAATTTGAAACCAAATTGAAAAAGGTTTTTTTTTGTTGTTGTTGTTGTTTTTTTCCCAACAGTTTCAGCATTAAAGAGAATATGGATCAAATCAAAATTATACTTCTGCACATATGGGTAATAACACTTAAAGCTAGATCCTTAGTAGCAAATCATGCAAATAAAAACAACAACAGGAAAAGCCCAAGTGACTGCTTATCAGGGAATATTCGCATTTTCCTCTGAAATTTCTGTTTGTGAGTAGTTTTACAAGCACAGCATTTCCAACGAACTTTCCATATAGTGCCTCACAGGACAATGTAACAATGTACCTGGTTTAAAGCGCGAGTTATGCAACAGAGATAAAGAAAGGGACAGGGCATTCTCATTTGATCATGCATCCAACCTCTCTGGACTAAACATAGAGTGTTATACAAATGTGCATGAGTTTGATTCCACAATGCTTTCCAAAACAAGGCTAAAATATTACTGATGTTCAGCCAAATCACAGGTCGGAAAAGCCATAAAGGATACACAGTTCACAGCACAGCAGTAAGGAGATGGAGACTGCATTAACAGAAATTTTATCCAAGGACGAGAAGAAATCCCATTTCTTATCAGCCAAGCTCCCAAGTCTCTGATGTCATTTCAGAACACGGGTCTTTGGCTGTTACAGATACAGCTAACATCCTTATACAATGAAACACAGGCTTCTCAGTCTTTCTGCTTCAGGAAAAAAATAAGCCAATACAGGAAAATAGGTTCTTGTTCATGCCCCATCTCTGGAGGCGCTCAAGGCCAGGTTGGAAGGGGCCCTGGGCAGCCTGAGTTTGTGGGGGGCAGCCCTGCCCATGGCAGGGGTTGGAACTGGTTGATCTTTAGGTCCTAAAACATTCTATGATTCTAGAATTCCATTATTATAGTGAGGACGCCTGCATCCACTCCATGTGCATGTTCTGATGATTTTGGTGCATGAGACCTTGGATGCATGCAAAGCTCAAGACTTGTTTATGCATTTGTAAGCACTGAGCATACATGTGCTCATTTTGCACAGTTATTTTGAATAATAAAGGAGTAATTTCTGTTTACTTTTTACAAAAGATCTTAAGTGGTAAAGTTTGTTGACAGTGTAGTTGACAATGAGAATTCTTTTTTATAATACCTAACATTATGCAATCCAATTCCTAAAATTGCTTTGAAGAAATCTGCTATCTTTGTATGAGATAGTTGTGGTGAGGCTTTACTCATGTCTACGGGTGTTCAGAAGCAGCTCCTGTTGAATTCAATGAAAGCAGGTTGCTCAGGAATAGTAAAATAAAATATGACTGGTGGCAGTAAGGATTTAAAAATGCGTGAGTAGGCCAAATCCTTCCCTTGAGCTGTCTGCTAAAATGATATACTTTTAAGAGATTGAAAAGGTTCATCTAGAATTTCCTCTGTTGGTTAAATAATACTTATGCAGGTTTTTGCATGTTGATTATGTATCAATTATTGTATAATTGCATCATTACTTTAATTAGATTAAACTACATAATTGTGAAGTCTAATTACAGAATGGGGGAGGCTGGGGGAGGGAAGGGTGGCCTACCCGATGTTAACTGTGGTTCCTGAAGAGAGGCCATCCACACAGACTTTGCTCCAGGGGCAAGTTTACTGTGCATGATACACAGGTTTCCTCTGCAGCAGAAACATATGGGGTAGCCCTAGGTGCACTGGATTTTGAGTTGGCAGGGAAGAGAGGTTGGTTGTGGTCTGTGTGGAAAACATTTTGTTATGAACCACAGTTAGCTCTGAGGAAACTGCTCTGTTCCTCCAAGTACTGACCCTTAGAGACCTCATTCCTTGTAGCAACAAGCAGCATTTTAAATCCAGATGTGATAGGAGAAATCTTACCTAAGAGCAATGGAGGACAACTTTACCAATATCAGTCTTTGTTTTTAGCATCTGGAATTGAGGACTTGGAGAAGTAAATGAGTAAACAGAATTAAAAAGCGTTTGTCAGTACCTTGGCAGACAAAGAACAGGCTCTCCTCTCAGCTGGGAATATATACTGTCTGTAAATAGTCTCAGTTTGGAATGTGATAATCACATACAGAAGCACTGGTTCGTTACATATTGATTAGTTATGTTCTGGGCAACTCAGCAAAGTGCTCCAGAAACATGCTGTGCTCCTGCCCCAAGCAGCTGGCAGCCTAAATATGTGAGATGAATCTTATCATGGAATGGCCTGGGTTGAAAAGAACCTCAAAGATCATCTCATTTCAACCCCCTTGCTATGTGCAGGGTCACCAACCACCAGACCAGGCTGCCCAGAGCCACATCCAGCCTGGCCTTGAATCCCTCCAGGGATGCAGCATCCACAACCTCCCTGGGCAACCTGTTCCAGTGCGTTACTACCCTCTGTGTGAAAAACTTCCTCCTAATCTCTAACCTAAACCTCCCCTGTCTCAGTTAGCTCAAGATGAATGCAGAGACAGGAAACAATACATGCAAGCAAGATTACATATCACTATTTTGGCAACCCAGCTACTTTTTGCATATTTGCAAATTTTATTTGTTTTTCTTAGAAATATCACAGCGCATTTAACAAGCGGGCTAATCAGAGACATCATCTACCTCTGTATCCTATCCAACTGTTGATAAGTTGGGTTAAGAAAAGAAAGGGCCAAGAAACACTATGTTTGACAGTATATAAAAACAGATGCAAGCAAATGGCCCCATGGTTGAAGCTGCAGATTGACTCAGCGCCCCTTTTATTTTGTTTCCCAGCAGAACTGACTGCAGTGAAAGTGCCAAGGCCAAAACCATCACAACATGAGTGGATGTGACCCTGCTGTTGGGCTGCAACAAAAAGCTGATAGATGTGCTTTCACTGAGCTGATCAGAGGGCAAACAACTGGGAAGCAATCCAGACCATACACTTCTTGCATTTTAGCTTTGTAGAGGGCTCTTCACTAGGCACTAAGATATCTTGAATAGCGTTTTCAAAAAAAACCTTGGACTATCAGATGCTGGCTGGCACCAAGTGTCAAATTTGGCTCTGATTCTCAGAGACGAAGATTCGCAGAATGGCAATAGACAGAGCTGGTGGATTCATCACACTGGAGAAACAAAATCACCCTGATCCAGCCTACTACCAGAGTTTTCTAAGAATTATGGACATCAAGAGATCCAGTGGGGAAGCAGATAATTTTATGGAGTAAAACATCCTGTTTTTTTTGCTGAAGTGCATAGCAAACAGAAGTTTTCAATATGTCTCTTTCTGATCACAGAGATTTTCTTCATCCACAGATCTCCGTAGAGCCCTGAAAACTACACTGACGGATTTTACAGACCTTATCAGGACCACAAGAATGATCCAAAGGATGGAACACCTCTCCTATGAAGACAGGTTGAGAGAGCTGGGGCTGCTGAACCTGGAGAAGAGAAAGCTCCAGGGAGACTTGAGAGTGGCCTTCAGTATTTAAAGGGGAGTTGTAAGAAAGAAGGGTTCAGACTCCTCAGCAGAGCAAGGGTAAATAGTTTTAAGCTAAACTAGGGAAGATTTACATTGATACAATAAAGGTGATGAGGCACTGGATCAGGTTGCCCAGAGACGTGACGGATGCCCCATCCCTGAACACACTCAAGGTTAAGATCTGATCTAGCTGTAGGTGTCCCTGTTCATTGCAGGAGAGTTGGACCTGATCACCTTTGGAGGTTTCTTCCAGCTCAAATGATTCTATGATACTATGATTAGTGGGTGGCAGCAAGAAATATACATTGTCTTGAAAGTCGTGTCTCCTTGACAAAATGGAAAAAAAGCCTTGTTCCCCAGGATTCAGGTAAATCGTTTTAGTTAATTATTTAATGGGAATTAATGTGGGTTAAGAGAGAGTTCTCTCTGCCTTTTGCATAGAGAAACAACATGTGGTTAACTGAACCAGCTTATCTATGGTGGAAATTTTCCATGAATTAAACAATCAACCATTAAGCATAAAAATGACTTCATTGGCCAGGAAGTGATGTCATCAAATTTGCAGGGGTTTTCATGTAGACCAAAGCAAATAAAAAGAGGCAAAGTGGCAAAACCTCCCAAAGAAACAGACAAACAAAAAAAGACTTTATATATAAACAGACACCAAAGGCTCTTTTCTCTGTCAACGCACCTTGTACTACAGTGAGGTGCATTTGTTTTAACAGTGTTGCCTCAGAGACATCAAAGATGGGGAAAAAAGGAATTAGTCCAAGCTGGTCAGGTTGGATATTCATCACTCACTACTATCAGGATTAGCTGGAGATTATCTTCTCTTGAGCATCCTGGGGAAGAAAAAGATTTTTCTACACAAGCAATCTAAGAAAGAGGATCTAGAGATAGTCTGGCCAGACTTCTCAGATGTACCAAAACTCTTGTTTTCAAGTCATGGCCCAGAGATGTAGTGCAGAGGAAAAAATATAGAGTTTTCACTAGTTATTGCCTTGCAAATGTTGGAGAAATTGTTTTAAAGGTGTATGATCCTGAGACCCAAATGTTGAAAGCATATTTTGTAGTTAGAGGAAAAAGAAGGCTGCTGTGAGGCTGCCCTGATCATTTCCTTCTGAGTACAAGGAAACAAGTTGGGGAAACAAGTCTGAGAGACATGGGACTGCTCAGCCTGGGGAAGACTTATGCTTATAAATATCTAAAGAGCGGGTGTAAAAAGGATAAGGCCAGGGTTGTTTTGGTGGTGCCCAGCAACACAACAAGGGGCAGTGGGTACAAACTGGAACATAGAAAGTTCCATCTGAGCATGAGGAAGAACTTCTTTATTGTGAGGGTGACAGAGCACAGGAACAGGCTGTCCAGAGAGGTTGTGGAGTCTCCTTCTTTGGAAATATTCCAGATCTACCTGGACAGTTTTCTGTGTAATTTACTGCAGGGAACTGCTTTTGCATCAGGGTGGACTCAGTGATTTCTAGAGGTCCTTTCCAATCCCTGTGATGCTGTGATTCTGGGATTTGAACCTTGCTGCTGTTGAGAGAATGCCCAGAGTGCACCAGGTGTGAAATTCGAAAGTGAACACATAACCATCAGATTTAAAACACTGCCAGAATTATTTGCAGATTTTTAAAAAGGGAGTAGATTGATTGACTGTGAAGTAATGAACTTCTTTCATGTTTCCTTCACACCCCTCTCTTCTGGAGCATGTACCTTTAGAAATAACTGCCCCAACAGCACATGCTATATTACATCTTCTGAGAGAGGGGCTAGATGAAATCTCATTCATTTACTGGTTGTTGTGTGGGTGTGTGCCATGGAACAGCATTTTTAGAAGCTTTTAGCACACCAGCTTTTATCCAAAACGGCTTAATTAAAGCCTGATACGAAAATGGTACTATTTGCCCCAAAATGAACAGTAGCTACACCAACCGCCGCTGCATTAAGCCTGCTTAATGAAAGTAATTACAATATGCTCGTAACAAAGGCATGAGGGATGAGGATAATAAAGAGCCATTTGCTGCACACGGAGGTCTGCGGAAGCCCCTGGCTCCCCCCGTGCTGGAGCAGAACGTGGAGCTGGCAGCCTCACCACGTGCCCTCGCTCCGCATGAGGCACTGGGGGAACACGTGCCAGAGCCACCCCTGCCTCTGGGGAGCACATATGGCCCTGGCAGACAGCTCTCTCCAACTGAAAGAAGCTTGGGAGGTGTGATGATGAACGGGAGAAATGCTGGAACAGAAGGGTGTTGAAAGCAGGAACCACACATTATCTTGGAGAGAGGAAGCAGTGAGTTTTAAAGGGAGTTTTCAGACCTTCCCCGGCACACCTGGGGTAGCCTCTGCTTTTGTTGCTGCAGTTTATTTAAGCTTGGCTGTCAGAGATCATAAATACGCCACCACCCAAATTATTTCTCTGATTTTGAATCCCAAGTGAACAAAAACACACAGCTCCCTGCACGAAAACAAATCGTGACAAACAGGGAAACTACAGATTAGCACTAATGCGTATGCTTGAGGTTCTGACCCCAAATTCGGTTAATAGAAAACTGCTCTATTTCTCCATAACCTAATGGATGAACTCTCAATCAATGGATATCTGAGGAAGCAGGATAAGATCAATAACAGAGCTAATTTTGCAGAATTAAGGAGTAACATGAAGATTTTTAACGAGGAAGCAGACACCTTTGCAATAACTGCACTATGATATGTTGCCTAGCAACAAGATATAAAAATGATGTATAACGCCAGTAACTTCTTTCACATATGAAAACAGCACCCTACCAAGACAGCTTCATAATGTACTCTTACAAACTAAAAATCCATAGAGACCATTAAAGCCTCCATCTTCTGTAATATACTCTGTTAAACAATCATGTGTTTTTGTTAATGCAGTAAAACACCGAATTTATTTAATGATTACCCAATGATACATCAGCAATAGCAAGTGGAATGTTTCTATTTTAAGCCTGCAGAATCCATCCCAAGGTATCACGCTGCTGTGGAGAGCAGACGTAATGAGCCAGACCTGTGCAATGCCAGTGCGGGGGGGAAAACACACTGTAGATGGCTAAGAAGGGTGAATTAAAACCACCCACTGTCTGATAAAAAATGGCATTATTGGAATGCATGGGAATGCATCTGCTCCTTTTAACCACTTTTTTTCTCTTCCTTGTAGCTTAATGCACCTGAACTGGAAGGTGAAGAGGATGGCACTGCTGCTGGTGGCAGGACAGACGAAAGGGAGAGCTGTTAGTGGGCAATGGTAGGGCCATCTGCAGCCCAGGCAGTGGGGGGAGCAGCTGGTACCAGCCCCCAGAGGCACCAGGGCAGCTCTTGCCAGCCCAATTATGGGAGATGATCTGCAGCCAAAACGCAGCCCTGAAGCCAGGAGTCTGTGCCAGGATATCAGGTCCTGGTCTCCAGGAGGGGTGAGGGGAGAAGAGCATTCCACACCCTGGGAATGTTCTGGTGTGCTCCCAGGAAGCATCACACCTAGCGAAGTGATGGCAAGAGCAGCCTTAGCAGAGCCAGAAATGAGGAGTCCAGGAAGAAACAAAGTTTTGGACTGGCAACACTTTGGGAATCATGTCAGGCACGGCTGGGAGTACCCGGGGTTTGGCATATGGGGAGTGGGCATGTGGTTCAGGGTTCAGGGTCTGACCCTACCTTGGTACCCAGCACACACGGTCACGGGTGAGCTGTGAAACAGCCCTGCAGCCCAGCTGCCATGGTAGAAACAGTCCCCCTCCCGGCTCCTGGTCCACCTCTCAGAGAGGGCCCAGTGGGTCTTCTTATCCCCAGAGAGTGTCCCTGCCTCACCTTGCTGAGAGCTATGAGCTGAATATTTCCACCCAGTGATATCTGCAGATTTTCTGAGGTGCACGTTATACACGTCTGGAAATGAAGCAGATGAACGTGGCCCTTAATCCTCTGTTGATCTCATGCTTTGAATTTTAATCTTCTCTCTGCCACTGACTTGCTTTTTTACCTTGAGCAAACCGTGGCAGCTCTCTGTTCCTCCATCCACCCATCTGTTCAAACATATCTGGCCATGCCACCCTCTTGGGCTGACCCATATTATATTGGATCACGGAGAGATTGCATTAACATGGGATTAGACACTAGGACACCTTTGGATGAAAACGAAAAACATGTTATTGCACATAAGCATAGAAGCTTTGAGCTGCTGAAAAAATTAAATTTACATGAAGGACTAACAGTTCCACAAACATGGTACTTCAACTGAAACCAAAATCCTCATCTTTGGATGAGGAGGATTGCTAGGCTATTGGATCCCGGGTTTTGTTAGGAGCAGACCACAGGGATTAAGCACTACATCGGGGTCCTAGTAAGCAGGCTGAGGATGATCCAGTCAAAGGCAGCAGGAGCTGCCTAGCCCAGCCTGATGGCAGCCATCACCTTTGAAGGTGAAGTGCTGCCAGAAATTAAAAAATGCCATTCTTCATGTTGTACTGGGGACCTGCAAAAGTGTCAGGAGACAAAGATGATCAAAGAGGAACTGGTGCAATTTTCTTTAATCTAACTGAAGGCCAACTTTGGACTCCAGCAGAGAATTTCTCTCCAGAAGGTATTATCCCAAGCAGTTCTTTGGATTAAAGGTAACCAGAAAGCTGGAAACATTGGTGAGATATAGAAAAATATATAAATATGTAAATGCATGAAGGGAAGTCAAGTGTGACTCCCTTTCCTAATTGCCTAACATGATTCCCACTAGATGCATAAATTACGGCTCCTATTAACAGCACTATGAATAATAATCAGTTTACTTTCTGGCTTGTATCTAAATATACTTTCTATATGATTTCATCTTTTATTCAGCTGTTTAAAAGCAGAACATCTAATTACAGTTCCTATTAGTCTACATTAATATTTTTTTTTACCACAGAGCATGTGTGATGACTGGTTTTCTAAAAACAGGCAGAATTTTTTAGCATATGGAAAAATCATGTTATTATTAATACATTCCCACACGACTCTACATTTCAATTCCCTTAATTATTTAGTCATTGCTGATTATGTCTTTTCACAATTCATTATCCCATTTCCTGCAACGTGGGCATTTTATTCATTAAGTGTCAAAATGAAGGGCCTGACCTCCAGGAAGATAATCAGGAAATAAGTGGCAGATATAAAAGGTCTGGGTTTCCCTTAAGTGCTCACTTATTTCAGTAGCTGTGCCGTGTTTTTAGTAAGCGGTGACAGAAACTAACTGTTGTTGATAATTCCAGAAATGCACACAACTGCCAATCTGCACGAGCACTGTTTCTCCAAATGCGTGCCGCCTGGCATCAGCTGATTGCTTCTGTGACAAGAATAGGACAGCGTGACGGCAAAGTGATATTGCTTATTATGTAATGATGCCAAACAGAACAGCCCTTGAAATATTTATTGGAGGGAGCGAGGTGTGCAGAGAGGCCATTCAGTGCTGCTCAAAGTGTCCACCTACAAGTTTGCTTTCGGGTTGCTCCCTCTGCACTGACTTTTCTGAGCACCATGGGAGGTTTAGGTGGGATAACAGAAGGAATTTCTTCATGCAAAGTGTGGACAGGTATTGGAACAGGCTGCTCAGGCAGGTGCTGGAGTCACTATCCCTGGAGGTATTGGAAAGACGTATGAATGTGGCACTGAGGGACATGGTTTAGTGATGGGACTCCATAGTGATACGATGATGGTTAGACCTGATGATCTTTTTCAACCAGCTAAATGATTCCATAATTCTATGAACAGGTTGACCAAAAAGATGATGGAATTTTAGCCTTCACATTTGCCCCTCCTGGACACTGTGAGCTCACAGATATCCTATAAAGTGCTGGGGCTCATCTCGAGCTTCTCTGCCCCCTAAATGAGTGCTGCACCCTTTAAACAAGGCTGCTTTTTCCACATGGTGGATGACCTGATGCATGGAAAAGGGAGCTACAGAAATGCTCGTGAGGATAAGAATGGTTCTGCCTTCCACAGGAGGCCAGAAAGCAGTCCAGTGATTAGCACCTGGGCCTACAGATGGAGCAGCGTTGATGAAGAAAGACTCTGAATAGTCCCCAGCCCAGGAGAAGGAACTTTGCAGGCCCTCATCAGAATAGCATGGCTTCTGCTTCCCAAGAGACCTTCAGACTACACTGAACTTTGGGGAAGCACTCTCTCCTGTTGAAGCAAGGCAGAAAAGCCCAAGCTGGAGGCCAAGAAGGCACAACAGGTCTCATTTCCAACTTGATGATTAGACCACAGGCCTGGAGAGGGACGGCCTCAGGATTTTTGGCCAGGTGTTGTATTTAAGGCTGTCAGTAAGTTAAAAATAGGTCTGTGTTGCACCCAGATGCACAAACATGTGCCTCTGGACTCCCCCATGGGCTGAACCCCAGCCACAGCTGTCTTAAAAACTGAATGATGATGGAAAAGCACAAGGTATAAGCATTGCTGTCTGGCTTCCCATGTTCACTGCCAAGCTGACCCATTCAAATAGCAGCAAAAGCTTGGCAGATAGCTTTCAGATGTTAAAAGCCAGCAGTGTATTGAAGTGTTACATCAGTGCACTTCTCTCTCCCCTCTGCTACAGATCTTTGCCAAATTCAGGAATGGCAAAAATATTACTACATCAAACCCAGGTAATGATTATTCAGAATAAGAGTTAACAATTAAAATAAAGAGTTTGGAGATTATTTAATTAACCTGAATAATTGCTAATAACATATGGTAATTGTGCAAAGATGCAACTCAAAGTAGTATTTATAATGTATGATATGTATATATGTGTATCATTATACATGTGTGAGCGCATCTATATAGAATGCATACATCCTGTTTTATTTATGGGCTTCCTATCAGTGAAAATTAATTTGAAATGCTTTAATAGACATTACATTAATATACAGTAGTTTCCTAAATAGCCTCATAGCTAGACAAATACTCTGCCTAATGCCATTTCATTTCTGCCAGCTGCACGTGAGTTGCTTTTCATCTGGCACACGCTTCGTTATACATTATTAAACAGCCAATCAGCTTGGCCCCAGAGTTAGCATTGTGCCCCCTGCTTATTTTTTAACAAATTCCCTCTTTTCTTTTATACCAAAGTGATTAATCATTGCAGCTAACAGTACACTGTTTATGATCTGAGTCAGTGACTTCAGACCATCTTAATCTCCTGTTAGGCAGGTTTTAATATGCTAGGAATTTACTTGCAAGCTTTTATTTATAGCACAGTATGCTCTCAATTTCATGTAATAACCAAAACAAAACCTGCAAATAGCACTTGATTTCCGCTTTTAATGCTTCTGATGAACTTCCATGGAAGAGAAAAGCACAGCCGAAACATGAAACAGAAACTAAAAAGGCAGCATAATAAATGCTTATTTTTCAAAACTGTCTAGGTTTTTATCCAGTTGTCTAGAGAGAACCTGTTGCCTTCCAATTTCTCTCTCTGCAGTCAGATCATTTCTGGTCTGGGTTATTTTGTACCCTCTGGTTGTCTGCAACAGTGCTTTAGATGACTGGCTTATTAAAGTGTGGCCCTCTGGGGCTTCTAACGTTCTTATTTGCAGCATCCTTATTTGCAGCATGGTTGGCAGAGAAACAGCTTTGATTTTTCTGTTAATATTACAAATATTTCCAGCTAACTGTAAGATCTATGCTGAAATGGCTGACCTCTATTCTCCATTATAACAGCAGTTCAAAAGACTCTTTTATTAAGCCAAGTGCCTGACCGTTATTGTTTTTTTATTGTGCTGTAGTTTTGTATAATATTAAGGGAAATGATTTGAGGGAAAAGATAAAACACCAAATGGATTTAGTTATCAAAAACTTTATGGTGTTTCATCTTGCTTCAAGAGCATCCTGAAAGGATATTTGGGGAGGATTTTTATTCTTTTCTTAGCAAAAATTGAATACCCATTACAACACCCTCCATCACTTGGGTAGTGTCAAGGACTACAGGCTGGAGATCTAAGTCTGCTTAAGTAAGTGCTGATCAGGGCAGAGAGAGACTGGGTAGCTCCAGAGGCTGGTTAGGGTGAAACAGAAATGAGGATACAGAGACAGGGCTGCTGTGCTAATTTCTCAGGGCTGGGAGGTGTGGGGAGGACACAGTAGAAAAGGCAGCACGCAACATTTCAGTTTGGTGGCCAATGAAGTTAGGGAGCCATCTCTGTGGGGCTTTGGACAGTGACCCAATACTGTTCCATTTCTGAGGTCCTTTTGGTTTTCTGGTGTGTAGAAGAAACAAGTAGGATCCAAGATCTTTCTCCCACTTGTCACTTAGACAGTAGTGAGTCTGCTTTTGCCTTTGTTGCATGTATTTTAACCTGACATTTTTTGATCCTCACATTTGTTCCTTTATCCTAAAGCCACAGTGAGCATCCTACCATGACTCCCACGCTTGTCTATCATGTTGCTGCAGTTTTGATATCGATGGTTCACTCTAATTTATGATTTTTCATGTTCTTGAGCTGTTTTCAAAGGCAGCAGATCATTACAGACTCTATGCTTGTGCTCTCCAGTTTTCTTTTTCGAAGCATTGTCAACCAGATGGTTTGGGGTGCAATTGTAATCTTTTGGTACTATTACTTGCTTCTTTTTGTTGCTGTTGTAGAAAAATTTCCCATTTATCTCTACACAACAAACAAGCTTTCATCCCTCTTAGCTTTAGTCATAAAAATGTTCATGGCCCATTTCAGTCAATTGACTGGAATCCCTCTGTAGTCAGTTGGGAGAGAGACATCTCCAGAGTACAATTTGTTCCATCCTTTCTCCCATGACATAGGGAGATTAAATTAATAATGAAGATTAGATACCTATCATCAAATAACTACAACAAGGTGAGATAAATTTCATCTCCACTCATCACTTAACACTCTTGTAGTAAAAAACATCTTAGTTTAAATGCTCTCATTGGCTTTACATTTTGGTGAACTCGTATAATTTAACAGGTTGCACTTAGAACAAGGAACTTGTTAGTGATTTCACATTTAGAAATCTAATAGAAATATATCTACTTGTGTAGAGATAGCAAGATGAGTAATAAATGTTACAAGAACAGCTTTAGGCACTGCATATTAATAGCTGTGGCAGGATTGACTTGCAGCGGCTTGGTTCTGTGATCAGCAACAAGATAATTAGTAAAATTATCCCACAAATTCATTATCTTGATTCCTTCCACTTGTGCATTTTATTCATTACACGCTAAAATGAGGAGCTTTGCCTCCAGACAGACAATCAGAATGTAAGTGGCAGACACAAACGGTCTG
The DNA here is from genome assembly GCF_039878825.1 of Excalfactoria chinensis. NCBI lineage: Eukaryota > Metazoa > Chordata > Aves > Galliformes > Phasianidae > Excalfactoria > Excalfactoria chinensis. The sequence goes on from NC_092825.1 coordinate 125,635,861, forward strand.
AACATTCTTTAAACATGCTTTGGTAACTGTGACCTAAAATAGTCTCCGTGATACTGAGGAGTTTACAATTATTACTGTAAACAGAAGAAACTCTAATTTTGAAGTTGTGCATTTTGCATGCTTTCTCAAACCTTACTTCAACATTGGGCTAAATTACTTCAACATTTGATAGCTCTAGAGCAGGTTGCTTTGTTTCTGACAGTCCAAATTCCCTGACGTGTTGCACATCACCCTCCACTTTCCTTGTCCTCCCACCATTCAGATCTGAGAGGCAGCTAAACTATATCATGACTCCCTTCAACCCATGCACCTATGGTTTTGAAACTATGGTGCAGGAAATCTGCATGTACTGATGCACTCAGGGCTGCTATCCTGCTATATAGGTAGGACACAGTGAGACATGGGATGAGAGGTACCTCTTGTCCACCGTTTCACTAGAATCAGCTGGTCCAGCTGTGCTCTGCTGAACAAAATATTTAATTCTACCAATCCTTATTAAATGTTTCACTCTTTAGTACTGCCAAGAGGTTCACACATCCCTTCTGCTCAGAAAGAATGCAGAGTTCAGCATCAATAAGGGTTTTACCAGCCCTTTCTCTGTCTGTTTTTCAAGGAGTGCTGAAGCTGGCTGCCTGAACGTTGAACTCTGGAGACAGCGAGCTAGAGCAGGCGGCACCATGAAGGTGATTCACTGCTGGAGCCAGACTTGTTGCACACCAGAGACATAGCGCAGTGCTTGGCTGGAATGACCCTACAGCCATCTGGATTCAGAAACAGCCACAGAGCGGACGTGAGATGGATACAAATGACTGGGGTGGATAGGTGTGTAACCAGCTACACTTTTCCTTTTACCACTGCTGCCTTCCGCATTTAATCGCCCTTATCTTTGCCTTGCAGAATGCTCCATTTTCATGTACTTTAACACACTTCTAGTTGTAGAATTCTTAAAATGCTTTTTTCTTGGGACACGAGCTCCATAAAAATGTGTTTTCCAAGACAGCAGTGCTTTAAAATCCATGCTTTGTTTTTCAAAGACTCTAAGTTTTTACTTGGAAGATCCAGTTTTATCATTACTGTAGGAAAACTCACACTCAGGATGACATATGGCCTTAAAATTTAGCAAGGGTGGGTTTTGTGGAAAAATTGAGGACATTCACAAGGTAATGGAACATATAATTATGGTTATTGTTGGGTACTTCTTACTGGCCCCAAAATCTGCAAGGCTCCTAGGATGTCTGCAATGATAACCACTCCTGTGGCTCTTGGCCAAAATAAAGGTCCTACTGGCCCTTGAAGAGACAGAACAAGATGAGTCATGCATCAGCCCGTTTTTGTATGTGTTAAGCTTGCCAGTACTTGCATACACTATGCTGGCATGGCTTTTACCGTGCCATATGACTTCTGAATTAGCTTTTGCCAAGTGAAGCGTGTTAAGAAGGGACATTCTCAAGCTCGGCTCACAGACTCGTTTGTCTGCAAAGCTGCTGCAGTGAGAAACGGTGCCAGGGCCTATGTGACAATGCCCAAGGCACAGGCAGCCCAGGGTGGGCTCTCCTCTTCCCCAGCATCACAGGTGCAAGAAATAGCACACCAGGACCAAAGACACTGAGTCTGTGTTTTAGCTCTGAACTCCCTCTCCCTGTCCATTCAATCTGTGTGCATTCTGCTAGCAAAGGGGGACAGAGAGAGGGGTAAAAATGGAGATTCCTACTGAATTGTTTTAAATCAGAGCTCACTGAAATTATTGGGGAAAAAAAAAAGGGGGGGGGGGGGGGGCGGAAGTCAATGAAAGCTTAAATGACAGAAAGGCATACACACCACTGAAACAATAACTGATACTGAGCATCCTTTACAAAAGGGTCCATTTGATGATTTGGGGAATCTGCCTATGTATAATTAATAAATTCCTTATGGCTGTTTTTTACTGTGGAATGCTTTATACTCTGGGTACTGTGAAGGCAAGGAAAATAATTTAACACCTGCCCATGAACAGGTTAATAGCTATATACTACCAGCATCTGTACAGATCTTACCCAAGGAAAAGAAAACGTTAAGGGCCTTTTTACTTTATTTTATTTTATTTTATTTTATTTTATTTTATTTTATTTTATTTTATTTTATTTTATTTTATTTTATTTTATTTTATTTTATTTTATTTTATTTTTTTCCTGCCCCTCCATAGGGGGCTAGATTTAGACAGTGGAAAATCCCAGACAAGAAGAGAAAAATATCAGATACTAATCCCGAGTCTTAAAAAAATCACAGAGCCTAAGTGACTCCGGTGAGCCCCCAGGGACCCAGAGACAAAGGCAGCTTGTTTGGGAGAAGACAGCCTGGGGGCAGCTCTCTTAGGGGGGAAGACACCATGCAGGATGAAAGAGGCTGCTATCCAGAAGGACAGGAGAGGGAGGGCCAGATCAGCCTGGAAGACTGGGTGGAAATGTCACATATGGAGCAAGGGAGCTGAGGAGTAGCAGCAAAAATCGATGAGAAAATTTAGACAAGGCAAAGTGTGCATATCTTCTGTTGCTTTGTTTAGGGTCGCACACCATTTCTCTAGCTAAAAGGGGGAAAAAAACACAGAATTCACTGAATTATTATTTTGGAACAACTGCAGAGCATGCATGCCTGCTTGCAACAACGGTCACATATTATAAAAAATAACAGAATGATAGAATCATTAAGGTTGGAAAATAGCTCTAAGAGCAATAAGTCCAACCATCAGCCTATCACAGCTTTCACACTAACCATGTCAGAAATGTGAGGTATACAACAAATGTTGGTGGACTCCTCTGCTAAGGGACGCTTGCCTGTGCGTTGGCTCTAGGGGTCCCAAACACAGCAGGCTGAAGATCTGAAGATTGTCCATCCACTTAGGAAAGGTCTAAAGAGCCTGGAAATGGAGCTTGTGTCTCTTTTCCCAGAAAAAAAAATTCTTTGTCTCTCTTTTTTTTTTTTGCACTGTGAGACTGCTGCAGCTTTCAGCTTCGGCATCAGATGAACAAGAGAGGGAACTAGCTGCCACGGCAGCAACTATATTTAGCAGTCTATTCTGCTACTGATGCATATATACCTGGCTCCTGTTGGCTGTAATGAGAATTATTCTGCCAAACCACGAGGAGAATAGGCCTTTTAGGATTCAGTTTGTACTAACAAAATGTCTAAGGAAAATTACCCTCTTTTGGTCCATGCTAAATTATTCCAGCTTTTCATTAATACTCATTAAGTTTCTAAGAGATGGCACTTTTAGAAAAAAAAATAAATAGTTTTCACTGACAGAAAAACACCACTCAGATAAATGAAGAAAATGTTTACTCAGTTTAATAGGAGTAATTTTCTTTTTGGTGCTCAATTCGGAATCAGGATTTGAAGTCAACAAAGGTTGGATAAGGGTCTACAATTTTTTTAATAGGGCTCTTCTCATTTACACTGGAATATGTTGAAAACTCAGGGTTATAATGAACCATTACATATGCGTACGTGCAATGCTAGGAAAATTAATAATGTCTTGAATTTGTTTGATGTTTGTTCAGCATTCATGAGTAAATAACACATAACTTGATAAGATTCATCAGAAAAAGCATGTGTAAAATCCACATAGCTGGAAATAAACTTTTTTACTGCATGAAGCCCACTTTCTCTCCCGCCAAGTTATTGTCATTGCTGTGAACAACTTCTTTTTCCCAAGGGCAGAGTGACAGGCTTGGAAGTTCTATATAAAATTGCATGTTTTTCAACTGAAGTTTGTATTTAAGTCTTTTTATGTCCAGGTTATTTTAAGAACAGTCAATGTTATTGTAAAATATATATATTTTTTTCAATTAAATCAATTCTGTAGGCAAAAATGAACCTTTTAGGAAATCTCAAAGATGGGATGGTTCATCACCATTTTCATTATAACTCATACAACGGTACCATCTGGAGGACAGAGTTCACAATGCCATTATTTAAGGCTATATCAATGATCTTTTGGTGACAATAATTGGATCTTTTCCAAGTACCTCAGTTTTGAAACACACCTGACAGCATTTTACTTCATAATCCACCAAGTTCAATGTAACTCTATAAGTGACAAACCTCAACCAAACACAATAAATGGCATTTAGCACTAATCGTAAAGGACATATACTATGGCATTTGGTCAAAATGGGATTAGTAATCAATCCCTCTTAAGACATTCTATTAACTTGGAGTACTTTGAATCACGCAGGCCAGTGATTGTGTACATTCCTTCCTTCAAAAACAGTTTTCACTTTTCACATTTTCAAACACAAAGCAACAACTAAATGCAGTAAGATACACTGGCAAAAAGATGTCAAAACATGGAATTAAAAGATTTCCAGTCACAACTTCTGCAGTCTGGCTAGCCTGTATTCTCCAAGGCCTTTGAAATTTTGTACAAGACTGAAGGAAGCCCACCACATTGCACAGAAAATCTAGACCATGGCTACACTAATGCACCGAGGGACCACATACCCGAACACCAGCCCACAATTGTTTGTATCATTAAATTATTCACATCAGAATGGTTTAGACCTTGGCCAAGTCTTACAGACAAAATCCATGCGTGCCCAGGGGCCATTCCCCACAGGCAGCACTCTGCTTTGTGGCTGTTAGAGTTCAGCACTTTGGACATGAGCCATGCTATGTTGATTGGCCTCAGGGCAAGAGAACAGTTATTAGTCCATTTTATTTATTAGTACAGACATCGCTATGGAATATTCTTGAAAATGATTTAATTTCCTTTTAGCAGGCTCCTCTTTTCTCCCACAGTTTCCTTAATTGGTCTTTCTGCCAAGTGAAGCTAACTTTTAACTCATGTGTTGCTTCTAAATATGATTAAACAAGATTAATAAGAGAATATTTGTCTCAGCTCCCAAATGAGGAAAGCTGCCTCTCTCAGACATAAACAGAAAGCTCACACTTCCTGGGTCAAACCAAAATGGGACGTGTAGTGGGAGAGTTCCCACTGATCAGTTGTTCTATGATGTAAGAGCTGTCTGTAGCGCTGTCACCCTGTGGCTCAATGACTGCCAGGCAAATTGGGGCTGAGTGGAAAGTGTACCATATAGCAGCATCTCGTTGCATAGCTCTGGTGATTTAGCTTTCTTAATACCCAGTTTAACTGAGGAGGAAAAAAAAACAACAACCCAAAATCCAGCAACAAAATGACTCCTTTTCAAGTGATTTATAAATTTTATAGAGGAAAATATGCATTGCAGAAGAAAGCCTCTGCCACCACAAGGTTTACTGGAAGATGCCTTAATCTCAAGTCACATCTCTTTTGTGATCTTACTTCATCTGAGTGAATCTTACCAAAGGGATACAAGGAAGGCTGCTTTCTAAAGCTGACAGCTGAAGGCACCAACCCCCCGGCTCAAAGCAGTGCAAGTATGTATGATTATCCAAACTTTATTCTTCTTTCATTAGGACAGATAGTTGTATGGGAGATTGGTAATCACAGCCTGAACCTCTGATTAATCAGCTGAGGCAAGTATGGGGTCAGCTGTGGGAGCACAGGTGAGAGTGATGTAGCTGTGCTCCCGGGAGGGGTGGAGCTTGACTCCATCCCCTCTGAGACCTCATTTAAGGGCTGACTCCCACTGGAGCAGTATCTCTTGGAGATCGCTCACCAGGGAGGACTGCCTCAGCTGCTTCAGTCAAGGCACCACCATTGGTGAGTTTTTCCTTTACTTATTCACTTATATACCTTCTGTACATTTTGTTTCCATCTGTACATTTAAAACCAATACATTTGGCGAGCCAGGCAGGAGCCTGCAAATATCGGAAAAAAAAAATGTCTTTCCTATGGAATGTGTTTAGCTGGTTCAAGGGGGAGAAGATCACCCCCCTTAGGGAAAATCCTCCCTGGACAAATACCAGGGTTTGAGGCGTCCCCATATTTTCAATTAGCGACGATTATCGAACAATGGGGGCCCTTACGGGTAACGGGCAATATGTCCCCTTACTATCTAACTGAATACTTTCAGGGGTTGCAAAAAGATATTTTGACAACCAAGGAAAGGCAAATGGCTGCATCCATGGCTGCTTGGCCTTTATTGAATGCTTTAAATCAGGCAGAGATTAAATCAAATAAGATTGAACATGAAAATCAATTATTAAAAGCCCGCATTGAAAAATTAGAGGGCGAAATTAATCTGTTAACGGGGAAAAATTCATCATTTTTTTCAAACACCCCCCAAATTAGATATATTACAATGGATGATAGTAGGGATCCTGAAACATCGGATCAAACTAAGGTCACTAAATCTGACCTAGAAGAGCCACTTAAGACGGACTTATTAGAAGTCCGTCCTATGGTAACTCAAAAAACAAAAAAAGTCCAGGAGCGACCAGCAGGGGTGCCTCCTGATCAATGGACCCCTGCTGACTCCTATTTACACGTAACAGCACGTCCATACACACCCACCGAACTTATGGATCTAGTACAGCGCTTCAGGCAAAGACCGAGGGAAAGTGTCCCAGCCTGGCTACTACGATTATGGGACTCGGGAGCAGAAAGTGTAATAGTTAGCGGCCCCGAGGTATCTAAACTAGCAACAATAACAGTCCATCCTGCCCTGAGGCAGAGATTGTACTCAGGGTCCCAGTTCCCTGAAGAGAATCATTCAATCGTAGATTGGATAATGGCTGCCTGCCGTATGGTATGGTCAAATAAAACAGACATGCCAATACATACAGGAATGTGGTCTTCTATGGAAGACCTACAAAATTATATCCGGGAACTAGGCATGCGAGAGGCTGTCTATGAAGATGCATCTGTTAGTCCGGACATGGTGAAGTTTTCCGCAGGAATGAGGGACCTAATCTTACAGCAGGCTCCCTCACATATGTATGGAACATTGGTTTCTATATTGAATCCTTTAGTGGCCGCAGAGGCAGCAGTCCAGCATGCTGCCCAATTGGTAGCGGACCTGGGAGAAACTGAGCGCCTGAGAACCAAGCGCAATATTAGAGTAATTGAAGATTCTGAAGTTTTTCCAATAGCCCGAGCCAGGAGATCGGCTCCACGAACCCCTCGGGCGGGACCCATTAGGGTGTCCCGAAAACAAATGTTTAATGATCTACTCCGAGCAGGTGTTCAATTTGCCAAAATTGATGGGCAGCCCAATCACGTTCTGCTTCAGTTGTGGAAACAGCTGAAGGATGAACAAAAATTTCAAAACCGCCCCAAAAGACCGGGGATAAGGCTTATAGAACGACGACCAACAACAGTTTGGAATCTAGAAGACTTTGTCGTGCCAAATAGGAAAAAGAGGCCACCTCAGGTGCCTCGGGTCACAATACCAGAGGCATCAGAGGTAAAAGACTTGAATCTGGCCCAGTTTATGGCGTGATGAGGGACGTCAGTCACCCTAGGGCCTCTAGACGGGACCGGAGGCCCTATGTGGAATTGACAATATATTGGTCCCGAGAGAATGTGCAGAAGGTTATGGCCCTCGTTGATACTGGGGCGGAAACATCTATAATATATGGGGACCCAACAAAATTCAGAGGGAACAAAGTAATGATTGGAGGCTTTGGGGGACAGACCGTTCCAGTCACCCAAACTTGGGTAAAATTGGGGGTCGGGCGCCTCCCACCACGGGAGTACAAGGTATCTATTGCTCCAATTCCGGAGTACATATTGGGAATTGATATCTTGTGGGGTCTGGCTCTCCACACAACAGTGGGAGAGTTCCGGTTGCGGCAGAGATGCATTAGTATCCGGGCAATTCAGACAATATTGAGAGGCCATGCAAAACATGAGCCTATTTGTCTGCCCAAGCCACGTCGGATTACTAATGTAAAACAATACAGACTCCCAGGTGGGCAGGATGAAATAACAAAAACAGTGCAGGAATTAGAAAAAGTGGGTATTATAAGGCCTGCACATAGCCCGTACAACTCCCCAATATGGCCAGTGCGAAAATCGGATGGAACATGGAGGATGACAGTGGATTACAGGGAATTAAATAAGGTCACGCCGCCCGTTCATGCAGCCGTACCCAATATTGCCTCCCTAATGGACACACTAAGTAGAGAAATTAAAACGTATCACTGTGTCCTAGACTTAGCGAATGCATTCTTCAGTATTCCAATTAGTGAAGAATCACAAGACCAGTTTGCATTCACATGGGAAGGCAGGCAGTGGACTTTTCAGGTTCTGCCGCAAGGGTACGTGCATTCACCTACTTTTTGTCATAATTTGGTGGCGCGTGATCTGGCTAAGTGGCAGAAGCCACATAATGTAAATTTATATCATTATATTGATGACCTCCTGTTAACATCCGATTCATTAGAGGCGGTGAGACAAGCAGCAGATTTATTGATAGCTTATCTGCAAAAGAGAGGGTGGGCTATAAACCCACAGAAGGTGCAAGGTCCGGGGCTATCTGTAAAATTCCTGGGAGTAATTTGGTCCGGAAAAACCAAAGTACTACCCAGTGCAGTAGTGGATAAAGTCCAAGCGTTCCCAGTCCCTACAACATCGAAACAGCTACAAGAGTTCTTAGGTATATTGGGGTATTGGTGCTCCTTTATACCTCACTTAGCTCAGTTGTTGAGGCCATTGTATAAGCTTACCAAGAAGGGTCAATCGTGGAACTGGGGGAAGGTAGAACAAGATGCTTTCCAACAGGCAAAGCTGGCAGTTAAACAAGCCCAGGCATTGGGTATATTTGATCCGACCCTCCCAGCTGAACTAGACGTTCATGTTACCCAGGATGGTTTTGGCTGGGGCCTGTGGCAACGCCAGAGTTCTGTTCGAACCCCCATTGGATTCTGGTCTCAGGTTTGGCACGGAGCAGAAGAAAGATACAGCATGATTGAAAAACAGTTATTGGCTGCCTATTCAGCGTTACAAGCGGTAGAGCCAATAACGCAAACAGCAGAGGTTATAGTTAAAACTACATTACCGATCCAGGGGTGGGTAAGAGATCTAACTCACCTTCCTAAGACAGGGGTGGCCCAAGCACAGACGGTAGCACGATGGGTCGCCTATCTAAGTCAAAGAAGCAGCCTGTCTTCGTCTCCACTCAAGGAGGAATTACAGAAGATCCTAGGCCCAGTGACATATCGCAGTGATACGCCGAAAGAACCAATGGTCGCTCCACCAGAGAAGAGCCCTGTTCAGGAAGGAAGATATCCTATTCCTGAAGATGCCTGGTATACGGATGGGTCCAGCAGAGGCAACCCGAGCAAGTGGCGAGCTATAGCATACCATCCCTCTACTGAGACAATCTGGTTTGATGAGGGGGATGGTCAGAGCAGCCAATGGGCAGAATTACGAGCCGTGTGGATGGTTATAACTAAAGAACCTGGTGATGGCATCCTGAACATCTGTACGGATAGTTGGGCCGTGTACCGGGGGCTTACTCTGTGGATTACGCAGTGGGCTACCCAGGAATGGACTATCCACGCCCGACCGATCTGGGGGAAAGACATGTGGGTAGACATTTGGAATACAGTCAAACACAGGACGGTATGTGTCTACCATGTCTCTGGTCATCAACCCCTGCAGTCACCAGGAAACGATGAAGCGGACACACTGGCCCGAGTTCGATGGATTGGGAATTCACAATCCGAAAATATTGCCCGATGGTTACATCAGAAGCTACGGCATGCTGGACAAAAGATAATGTGGGCAGCTGCTAAAGCATGGGGGCTGCCTGTACAGCTATCTGATATCGTCCAAGCATGTCAGGACTGTGACGCTTGCTCGAAGATGAGACCAAGACCGTTGCCTGAAACAACATCCCACATTGCTAGAGGATATAGTCCTCTTCAGAGATGGCAGGTTGATTACATTGGGCCCCTCCCTCGGTCTGAGGGGGCGAGATATGCCCTGACCTGCGTTGATACTGTAAGTGGACTGCTGCAAGCCTATCCCGTACCAAAGGCAAATCAAGCATATACAATTAAGGCACTCACTAAACTGATGTCTGCATATGGGACACCTCAAGTCATCGAGAGCGACCAAGGGACTCACTTTACTGGAGCGATGATACAGCGCTGGGCAGAAGAGAACAACATTGAATGGCGATTCCATCTGCCATATAATCCAACAGGGGCAGGCCTTATTGAACGCTACAATGGTATTCTTAAGGCTGCCCTGAAGACAGACTCCCAGTCCCTGCAGGGGTGGACAAAAAGATTATACGAAACCCTGCGGGACTTGAACGAAAGACCTCGGGATGGCAGACCCAGTGCTCTGAAAATGTTACACACTATATGGGCCTCCCCTCTTAGGATTCAAATTACAGGTGCTGATAATGAGGTAAAACCGCAGGTTGGTAATGACAATAATCTTCTGCTCCCTGCCCCTGAGAATCTAAAACCAGGAATCCATAAGATAAATTGGCCCTGGAAGGTGCAAGTAGGACCCAAGTGGTGTGGCCTACTTGCACCTTGGGGGAGACTATTGGAGGTGGGAGGTTCAGTTACCCCCTCGGTGATAGGTACATGGCCTACTGACATCGTGGTCAATACTCCGGTCTTTATTGCTAAAGGGACACCCATCATGTCCCTATGGCAGATCAGGACTCCTCCTCTGGTGCCAGATATAGTTATACAGCCACAGATATCTGGCCAGAGGGTATGGTATCGGAGGCCGGGACATAATCCAGTGCGAGCAGAAGTATTGACCCAAGACAAGAATACGGCCTGTATCTTGCCCTGGAGGGCAGACCTTCCTCTCCTGGTACCCTTGAAACATCTGTATTACTCTCCCTAAGATTCTAAGCCTCTAGGACCATCAGAGAACAATTTGTGTGGACTGATGAAACGCAAATGGACCTGCACCTCGAGATGGCTTGTCTCCAGTAACATCTATCAAGCACTGGCCCACGGAAGATCGTGAATACCCATCCAATCATCATTTGAATAACATCAGCATTCGGTGCGACGGGAAATTGTATCAGCGTCGCGTTGGGTCTCTGTGATAAGGGAAAACTCACCTAATCATTGGTTCACGCTGTGAAGGGGTGGAGTGTATGGGAGATTGGTAATCACAGCCTGAACCTCTGATTAATCAGCTGAGGCAAGTATGGGGTCAGCTGTGGGAGCACAGGTGAGAGTGATGTAGCTGTGCTCCCGGGAGGGGTGGAGCTTGACTCCATCCCCTCTGAGACCTCATTTAAGGGCTGACTCCCACTGGAGCAGTATCTCTTGGAGATCGCTCACCAGGGAGGACTGCCTCAGCTGCTTCAGTCAAGGCACCACCATTGGTGAGTTTTTCCTTTACTTATTCACTTATATACCTTCTGTACATTTTGTTTCCATCTGTACATTTAAAACCAATACAATAGTGCACATCCTTTCTGGTATTAATATGCATAACTCTGTTGGCCTCCAAGGATCTGTGGCATGGATTGACAAAACGAGGATCTGTCTGGCCCTTTGCCATTAATAACAAGGAATCGTTTATCCATATTGGAACAAGATGGTGATGCTGCCTCTTTTCCAGCTTTGTGAAGCACTCTACACAGAGGGAAAAATCAGTAAGTATTTCACTATATTATTTTGGTATAGCAGAGAGGCTGGATAATT